>NC_058524.1:232493650-233774533 GCF_904849725.1 Hordeum vulgare subsp. vulgare | reverse complement strand
TACATTCAGATCCGTGTGCACCTTGCATATATTTACGTCCTCTTCCTCGACGTAGTCGCGGATGAGGTTGAAGCGTCGTTTGATGTGTCTGGTCTTCTTGTGAAACCGTGGTTCCTTTGCTAAGGCAATGGCACCAGTGTTGTCACAGAACAAGGTTATTGGATCCAGTGCACTTGGCACCACTCCAAGATCCGTCATGAACTGCTTCATCCAGACACCCTCCTTAGCCGCCTCCGAGGCAGCCATGTACTCTGCTTCACATGTAGAATCTGCTACGACGCTTTGCTTGGAACTGCACCAGCTTACTGCACCCCCATTAAGAATAAATACGTATCCGGTTTGCGACTTAGAGTCGTCCGGATCTGTGTCAAAGCTTGCATCGACGTAACCTTTTACGGCGAGCTCTTCGTCACCTCCATACACGAGAAACATCTCCTTAGTCCTTTTCAGGTACTTTAGGATATTCTTGACCGCTGTCCAGTGATCCACTCCTGGATTACTCTGGAACCTACCTGCCATACTTATGGCCAGGCTAACATCCGGTCTAGTGCACAACATCGCATACATGATAGAACCTATGGCTGAAGCATAGGGGACGGAGCGCATATGCTCTCTATCTTCATCAGTTGCTGGGCACTAAGTCTTACTCAATCTCGTACCTTGTAACACTGGCAAGAACCCTTTCTTGGACTGTTCCATTTTGAACCTTTTCAAAACTTTATCAAGGTATGTGCTTTGTGAAAGTCCTATCAGGCGTTTTGATCTATCCCTATAGATCTTAATGCCTAGAATGTAAGCAGCTTCTCCTAGGTCCTTCATAGAGAAACTTTTATTCAAGTAACCTTTTATGCTCTCCAAAAGCTCTACGTTGTTTCCAATCAGTAATATGTCATCCACATATAATATTAGAAACGCCACAGAGCTCCCACTCACTTTGTTGTAAATACAAGATCCTCCAACCACTTGTATAAACCCAAATGCTTTGATCACCTCATCAAAGCGTTTGTTCTAACTCCGAGATGCTTGCACCAGTCCATAAATGGATCGCTGGAGCTTGCACACCTTGTCAGCATTTTTAGGATCGACAAAACCTTCAGGTTGCATCATATACAACTCTTCCTTAAGGAAACCGTTAAGGAACGCCGTTTTGACATCCATCTGCCAGATTTCATAATCGAAAAATGCAGCTATTGCTAACATGATTCTGACGGACTTAAGCATCGCTACGGGTGAGAAGGTCTCGTCGTAGTCAACTCCTGGAACTTGTGAAAAACCCTTTGCCACAAGTCGAGCTTTATAAACGGTCACTTTACCGTCAGCGTCCGTCTTCTTCTTAAAGATCCATTTGTTTTGAATAGCCTTGCGGCCCTCAGGTAGTATCTCCAAAGTCCACACTTTGTTCTCATACATGGATCCTATCTCGGATTTCATGGCTTCTAGCCATTTGTTGGAATCTGGGCCCACCATTGCTTCTTCATAATTTGCAGGTTCATTGTTGTCTAACAACATGATTAATAAGACGGGATTACCGTACCACTCTGGAGCAGTGCGTGATCTCGTCGATCTGCGTGGTTCAACAGAAACTTGAATTGGAGTTTCATGATCATCATCATTAACTTCCTCCTCAACCGGCGTCGCAATGACAGAGGTTTCCCCTTGCCCTGCGCCACCATCCAGAGGGATGAGAGGTTCGACAACCTCGTCAAGTTCTATCTTCCTCCCACTCAATTCTCTCAAGAGAAACTCCTTCTCGAGAAAAGTTCCATTCTTAGCAACAAACACTTTGCCCTCGGATTTGAGATAGAAGGTGTACCCAACTGTCTCTTTTGGGTAACCTATGAAGACGCATTTTTCCGCTTTGGGTTCCAGCTTTTCAGGCTGAAGCTTTTTGACATAAGCATCACATCCCCAAACTTTAAGAAACGACAACTTTGGCCTTTTGACATACCACAGTTCGTATGGTGTCGTCTCAACGGATTTTGATGGTGCCCTATTTAAAGTGAATGCAGCTGTTTCTAATGCATAACCCCAAAACGATAACGGCAAATCAGTAAGAGACATCATAGATCGCACCATCTCTAACAAAGTACGATTACGACGTTCGGACACACAATTACGCTGTGGTGTTCCAGGCGGTGTTAACTGTGAAACAATTCCACATTGTCTTAAGTGAGCACCAAACTCGAAACTCAGATATTCACCCCCACGATCAGACCGTAGGAACTTGATCTTCTTGTTACGATGATTTTCCACTTCACTCTGAAATTGCTTGAACTTTTCAAATGTTTCAGACTTGTGTTTCATCAAGTAGACATAACCATATCTACTTAAATCGTCAGTGAAGGTGAGGAAATAACGATATCCGCCACGTGCCTCCACGCTCATTGGGCCACACACATCGGTATGTATGATTTCCAACAAGTCACTTGCATGCTCCATTGTTCCGGAGAACGGAGTCTTAGTCATCTTGCCCATGAGGCATGGTTCGCACGTGTCAAGTGAATCAAAGTCAAGTGACTCCAAAAGTCCATCAGCATGGAGTTTCTTCATGCGCTTTACACCAATATGACCTAAACGGCAGTGCCATAAAAATATGGCGCTATCATTGTTAACTCTAACTCTTTTGGTCTCAATGTTATGTATATGCGTATCGCTATCAAGATTCAATATGAACAATCCTCTCACATTCGGTGCATGACCATAAAAGATGTTACTCATAGAAATAGAACAACCATTATTCTCAGACTTAAAAGAGTAACCGTCTCGCAATAAACAAGATCCAGATATAATGTTCATGCTCAACGCAGGCACTAAATAACAATGATTTAAGTTCATCACTAATCCCGATGGTAGCTGAAGTGACACTGTGCCGACGGCGATTGCATCAACCTTGGAACCGTTTCCTACGCGCATCGTCACTTCGTCTTTCGCCAGCCTTCGTCTATTCCGCAGTTCCTGCTTCGAGTTGCAAATGTGAGCAACAGAACTGGTATCAAATACCCAGGCACTACTACGAGAGCCGGTTAAGTACACATCAATAACATGTATATCAAATATACCTGATTTTTCTTTGCCCGCCTTCTTATCTGCCAGATACTTGGGGCAATTGCGCTACCAGTGACCCATACCCTTGCAATAGAAGCACTCTGTTTCAGGCTTAGGTCCAGCTTTGGGTTTCTTCGGCGGATTGGCAACAGGCTTGCCGCTCTTCTTCGAATTGCCCTTCTTGACTTTGCCGTTTCTCTTGAAACTAGTGGTCTTGCTCACCATCAACACTTGATGCTCTTTACGGAGTCCAGACTCTGCGACTTTCAGCATCGCAAACAACTCGCCGGGAGACTTGTTCATCCCTTGCATGTTGTAGTTCAACACAAAGCCTTTATAGCTTGGCGGCAGTGATTTAAGGATTCTGTCAGTGATAGCTTCTTGCGGGAGTTCAATCCCCAGTTCAGCTAGACGGTTTGAGTACCCAGACATTTTGAGCACATGTTCACTGACAGACAAGTTTTCCTCCATCTTGCAAGCATAGAATTTATCGGAGGTCTCATACCTCTCGATCCGGGCGTTCTTCTGAAAGATAAACTCCAACTCCTGGAACATCTCAAATGCTCCATGACGCTCAAAGCGACGTTGAAGTCCCGGTTCCAAGCCATACAAGACTGCACATTGAACTATTGAGTAGTCCTCCTTACGTGCTAACCAAGCGTTCTTAACATCCTGATCAGCCGTAGCGGGTGGTTCATCTCCTAGCGCAGCATTAAGGACATAATCCTTCTTTCCAGCTTGTAAGATTAGCTTAAGATTACGAGCCTAGTCTACAAAGTTGCTTCCATCATCTTTCAACTTAGCTTTCTCTAGAAACGTATTAAAATTCAGGATGACACTTGCGTGAGCCATGATCTACAACACAAATATATTCAAAGTGGACTTAGACTATGTTCAAGATAATTAGAGTTCAACTTAATCAAATTATATGCTAAACTCCCACTCAAAAAGTACATCTCTCTAGTCATTTGAGTGGTTCATGATCCACTTACACTATCCCAAGTCCGATCATCACGTGAGTCGAGAGTAGTTTCAGTGGTAAGAATCCCTATGCTAATCATATCAACTATATGATTCATGATCGACCTTTCGGTCTCATGTGTTCCGAGGCCATGTCTGCACATGCTAGGCTCGTCAAGCTTAACCCGAGTGTTCCGCGTGCGCAACTGTTTTGCACCCGTTGTATGTGAACGTTGAGTCTATCACACCCGATCATCACGTGGTGTCTCGAAACGACGAACTGTAGCAACGGTGCACAGTCGGGGAGAACACAATTTCGTCTTTAAATTCTAGTGAGAGATCACCTCATAATGCTACCGTCGTTCTAAGCAAAATAAGGTGCATAAAAGGATTAACATCACATGCAATTCATAAGTGACATGATATGGCCATCATCACGTGCTTCTTGATCTCCATCACCAAAGCACCGGCACGATCTTCTTGTCACCGGCGCCACACCATGATCATCCATCAACGTGTTGCCATCGGGGTTGTCGTGCTACTTATGCTATTACTACTAAAGCTACATCCTAGAAAAATAGTAAGCGCATCTGCAAGCACATATGTTAGTATAAAGACAACCCTATGGCTCCTGCCGGTTGCCGTACCATCGACGTGCAAGTCGATATTTCTATTGCAACATGATCATATCATACATCCAATATATCACATCACATCGTTGGCCATATCACATCACAATCATACCCTGCAAAAACAAGTTAGACGTCCTCTAATTTTGTTGTTGCATGTTTTACGTGGTGACCAAGGGTATCTAGTAGGATCGCATCTTACTTACGCAAACACCACAACGGAGATATATGAGTTGCTATTTAACCTCATCCAAGGACCTCCTCGGTCAAATCCGATTCAACTAAAGTTGGAGAAACCGTCACTTGCCAGTCATCTTTGAGCAAAGGGGGTTACTCGTAACGATGAAACCAGTCTCTCGTAAGCGTACGAGTAATGTCGGTCCAAGCCGCTTCAATCCAACAATACCGCGGAATCAAGAAAAGACTAAGGAGGGCAGCAAACCGCACATCACCGCCCACAAAACCTTTTGTGTTCTACTCGATAAGACATCTACGCATGAACCTAGCTCATGATGCCACTGTTGGGGAACGTCGCATGGGAAACAAAAATTTTCCTACGCGCACGAAGACCTATCATGGTGATGTCCATCTACGAGAGGGGATGAGTGATCTACGTACCCTTGTAGATCGTACAGCAGAAGCGTTAGAGAACACGGTCGATGTAGTGGAACGTCCTCACGTCCCTCGATCCGCCCCGCGAACAATCCCGCGATCAGTCCCACGATCTAGTACCGAACGGACGGCACCTCCGCGTTCAGCACACGTACAGCTCGACGATGATCTCGGCCTTCTTGATCCAGCAAGAGAGACGGAGAGGTAGAAGAGTTCTCCGGCAGCGTGACGGCGCTCCGGAGGTTGGTGATGATCTTGTCTCAGCAGGGCTCCGCCCGAACTCCGCAGAAACGCGATCTAGAGGAAAAACTATGGAGGTATGTGGTTGGGCAACCGTGAGAAAGTCGTCTCAAATCTGCCCTAAAAGCTCCATATATATTGGAGGAGGGAGGGGGACCTTGCCTTGGGGTCCAAGGGACCCTCAAGGGATCGGCCGAGCCAAGGTGGGGAGGACTCCCCCCCCCCAAACCGAGTTGGACTTGGTTTGGAGGGAGGAGTCCCCCTCCCTTCCCACTTCCTCCCTCTTTTTTTTTTCTTTTCCTTTGATTTCCTTTTCTTGGCGCATAGGCCCCCTTGGGGCTGTCCCACCAGCCCACTAAGGGCTGGTGTGTCTCCCCAAAGCCTATGGGCTTCCCCGGGGTGGGTTGCCCCCCCCGGTGAACTCCCGGAACCCATTCGTCATTCCCGGTACATTCCCGGTAACTCCGAAAACCTTCCGGTAATCAAATGAGGTCATCCTATATATCAATCTTCGTTTCCGGACCATTCCGGAAACCCTCGTGACGTCCGTGATCTCATCCGGGACTCCGAACAACATTCGGTAACCAACCATATAACTCAAATACGCATAAAACAACGTCGAACCTTAAGTGTGCAGACCCTGCGGGTTCGAGAACTATGTAGACATGACCCGAGAGACTCCTCGGTCAATATCCAATAGCGGGACCTGGATGCCCATATTGGATCCTACATATTCTATGAAGATCTTATCGTTTGAACCTCAGTGCCAAGGATTCGTATAATCCCGTATGTCATTCCCTTTGTCCTTCGGTATGTTACTTGCCCGAGATTCGATCGTTAGTATCCGCATACCTATTTCAATCTCGTTTACCGGCAAGTCTCTTTACTCGTTCCGTAATACAAGATCCCGCAACTTACACTAAGTTACATTGCTTGCAAGGCTTGTGTGTGATGTTGTATTACCGAGTGGGCCCCGAGATACCTCTCCGTCATACGGAGTGACAAATCCCAGTCTTGATCCATACTAACTCAACTAACACCTTCGGAGATACCTGTAGAGCATCTTTATAGTCACCCAGTTACGTTGCGACGTTTGATACACACAAAGCATTCCTCCGGTGTCAGTGAGTTATATGATCTCATGGTCATAGGAATAAATACTTGACACGCAGAAAACAGTAGCAACAAAATGACACAATCAACATGCTACGTCTATTAGTTTGGCTCTAGTCCATCACGTGATTCTCCCAATGACGTGATCCAGTTATCAAGCAACAATACCTTGTCCATAATCAGAAGACACTGACTATCATCGATCAACTGGCTAGCCAACTAGAGGCATGCTAGGGATGGTGTTTTGTCTATGTATCCACACATGTAAATGAGTCTTCATTCAATACAATTATAGCATGGATAATAAACTATTATCTTGATACAGGAATTATAATAATAACTATACATTTATTATTGCCTCTAGGGCATAATTCCAACACAACACTTGATGCTCTTTCTTGATTTCTACTTCTGCAGACTTGAGCATCGAGTACAACTCGGGAATGGTCTTCTCCATCCCTTGCATGTTGTAGTTAAGCACAAAGACTTTGTAGCTTGGTAGGAGAGACTGGAGGATTCTGTCAATTATAGCATCATCCGGAAGTTCGACTCCAAGTGAAGTTAGACGACCGTGTAACCCAGACATTTTGAGTATGTTCTCACTGACAGAACTGTTCTCCTCCATCTTACAGCTAAAGAACTTGTCGGAGACTTCATATCTCTCGACACGGGCATGAGGTTGAAAAACTAGCTTCAGCTCCTGGAACATCTCATATGCCCCGTGTTGCTCAAAACGCCTTTGGAGCCCCGTTTCTAAACTATATAACATTCCACACCTAACCAGAGAGTAGTCATCACTCCACGTTTGCCAGACGTTTAGAATGTCCTGGGCTGCTGCGGGAGCGGGAGCGTCACCTAGCGGCGCATCAAGGACATAAGCCTTTTTAGCTGCTTCAAGGATGAGCTTCAAGTTGCGAACCCAGTCCGCATAGTTGCTACCATCATCTTTCAGCTTGTTTTTCTCTAGGAATGCGTTGAAATTGAGGTTGACGTTGGCCATCTACAATATTTATAAAGACAACTTTTAGACTAAGTTCATGACAATTAAGTTCATTTAATCAAATTAAGTATGAACTCCCACTTAAATCGACATCCCTCTAGTCATCTAAGTGATACATGATCCATGTTGACTAACCCGTGTTCGATCATCACGTGAGACGGACTAGTCACCATGGTGAGCAACATCATGCTGATCGTATTCAACCATACGACTCATGTTCGACCTTTCGGTCTCTTGTATTCGAGGTCATGTCTGTACATGCTCAGCTGGTCGAGTCAACCTAGGTGTTTCGCGTGTGTAAATCTGGCTTACACCCGTTGTATGCAAACATTAGAATCTATCACACCCGATCATCACGTGGTGCTTCAAGACAACAATCCTTCGCAACGGTGCACACTTAGGGGAATACGTTCTCGAAATTTTAAGAGGGATCATCTTATTATGCTACCATCGTTCTAAGCAATAAGATGTAAAACATGATAAACATCACAATGCAATCATATAGTGACATGATATGGCCATTATCATCTTCGCCCTTTCGATCTCCATCTTCAGGCATCGCATGATCATCATCGTCACCGGCGTGACACCATGATCTCCATCATCATGATCTCCATCATTGTGTCTCCGTGAAGTCGTCACGCCAACTACTAGTATAGCTAACCGTTAGCAATGAAGTAAAAGTAGTAAGCACATGGCGTTGCATCTCATACAATAAATTAAGACAACTCCTATGGCTCCTGCCGGTTGTCATACTCATCGACATGCAAGTCGTGAAACCTACTACAATAACATGATCATCTCATAGATCATACATGCAACATCACACCTTTGGCCATATCACATCACATGTCAAACCCTGCGAAAACAAGTTAGACGTCCTCTAATTGTTGTTGCAAGTTTTACGTGGCTGATTTGGGTTTCTAGCAAGAACGCCTTCTTACCTACATGACAGCCACAATGATGATATGCCAAAGCTATTTACCCTTCATAAGGACCCTTTTCATCAAAACCAATCCGACTAGAGTAGGAGAGACACACACCCGCTAGCCACCTTTATGCACGGTGTGCATGTCTGTCGGTGGAACCAGTCTCACGTAAGCGTACGTGTAAAGTCGGTCCGGGCCGCTTCATCCCGCAATACCGTCGGAAAAGAATAAGACTAGTAGCGGCAAGCAAATTGACAGATCATCGCCCACAACTTTTGTGTTCTACTCGTGCATAGAATCTACGCATAGAAAACCTCGCTCGGATGCCACTATTGGGTAACGTAGCATAAATTCAAAATTTTCCTACGCATATTCAGATCTTCCTATGGAGAGACCAACAACGAGAGAGGGGTAAGAGCATCTTCATACCATTGAATATCGCTAAGCGGAAGCATTGCTAGAACGCGGTTGATGGAGTCGTACTCGCAGCGATTCCGATCTAGTGCCGAACTACGGCACCTCCGCGTTCAACACACGTGCAGCCCGGTGACGTCTCCCGCACCTTGATCCAGCAAGGAGGAGGGAGAGATTGGGGAAGAACTCCAGCAGCATGACGGCGTGGTGTCGATGGAGAGATGAGGTCTTCCGGCAGGGCTTCGCCAAGCACCGGCAGAGAGGAGGAGAAAGAAGGGCAGAGCTGCGCCGAGGGAGAGGGAGAAGTCTGTCTCCCAAGGGTCAAAACCCCTCTCTATTTATAGGAGGAGGGGGAGGGTCTGCGCCACCCCTAGGGTTCCCTCCCTAGGTGGTGTGGCAGCCACCATATGGGAAAGGAGGCGGCGGCGAGGGTGGGAGGGGGTGGCGCACCACCTGGTGGGCCTAAGGCCCACCTGTGCCTAGGGTTTGCCCCCCTTTCCCTCTCCCCTGCGCATTGGGCTGAGTGGGGAGGCGCACCAGCCCACCTAGGGGCTGGTTCCCTCCCCCACTTGGCCCACCTTACCTCCTGGGGTCGTTGCCCCCCCTTCGGTGGACCCCCAGGGCCACCTCCGGTGGTCCCGATGGTCCCGGTACGTTACCGGTGATGCCCGAAACACTTCCGGTGTCCGAAACCATCCGTCATATATATCAATCTTTACCTCCAAACCATTCCGGAGCTCCTCGTGATGTCCGGGATCTCATCCGGGACTTCGGACAACTTTCGGTAACCTCATATAACAATTCCCTATAACCCTAGCGTCACTGAACCTTAAGTGTGTAGACCCTACGGGTTCGGGAGACAGGCAGACATGACCGAGACACCTCTCTGGCCAATAACCATCAGCGGGGTCTGGATACCCATGGTGGCTCCCACTTGCTCCACGATGATCTCATCGGATGAGCCACGATGTCAAGGATTCAATCAATCCCGTATACGATTCCCTTTGTCTGTCGGTATAGAACTTGCCCGGGATTCGATCGTCGGTATGCCTATACCTTGTTCAATCTCGTTACCGGTAAGTCTCTTTACTCGTTCCGTAGCACGTCATCGTGTGACTAACTCCTTAGTCACATTGAGCTCATGATGATGTTCTACCGAGTGGGCCCAGAGATACCTCTCCGTCACACGGAGTGACAAATCCCGATCTCGATTCGTACCAACCCAACAGACACTTTCGGAGGTACCCGTAGTGTACCTTTATAGTCACCTAGTTATGTTGTGACGTTTGATACACCCAAAGCACTCCTACGGTATCGGGAGTTCCACAATCTCACGGTCGAAGGAAAAGATACTTTACATTTGAAAAGCTTTAGCATACGAACAATACGATCTAATGCTATGCTTAGGATTGGGTCTTGTCCATCACATCATTCTCCTAATGATGTGATCCCGTTATCAATGACATCTAATGCCCATGATCAGGAAACCATGATCATATATTGACTAACGAGCTAGCCAACAAGAGGCTTTCTAGGGACACTTTGTGATCTATTTATTCACACATGTATTACTGTTTCCTGTTAACACAATTATAGCATGAACAATAGACGATTATAATGAACAAGGAAATATGATAATAACCATTTTATTATTGCCTCTAGGGCATATTTCCAACAGAGGAAAGGGTGATGCAGCACAGGAGCAGTAAGTATTTCCCTTAGTTTGAGAACCAAGGTATCAATCCAGTAGGAGAATCTCGTCAAGTCCAGAGTACCTGCGCAAACACAAAAGAGCTTGCACCCAACGCTATAAAGGGGTTGTCAATCCGTTCAAGATTGATTGCAAAGTGAGATCTGAAGGTGGAAAGTGCAACGAAGTAAAAGAGTAAGACTGAAAATATGGTGTGAAGTAGACCCGGGGGCCGTAGTGTTCACTAGAGGCTTCTCTCAAAATAGCAAATATTACGGTGGGTGAACAAATTACTGTCGACCAATTGATAGAACCGCGCAAAGTCATGACGATATCTAAGGAAATGATCATACATATAGGCATCATGTCCGAGACAAGTAGACCGATACTTTCTGCATCTACTACTATTACTCCACACATCTAAGGCAATGATTCATAAGCACCCTCAAAAGCAACAAATTCTTCAATTTGTTCAACATCATAATAACAATAGGCTTCCTTGGCATAAGAAGATAATATTTCATTGTAATTAAACACACATTGGTAAGGAAGGTGTTTTTTAGTTTCTTCAGAACAACAAGTAAAATCATATATTTTGCATAAATTCCAAGCATAGCAACACAAAGTATTAATTTGATACCACAAGAGTTTTCCATTTTGGGATAACCGATGTCGCACATAATAAGCATGTTCATTTAATGGTTTCCCTCAACTAAGCTAGTTTGGTTTTAAGCACGAGCACAAAGGGATCGAAGATAATCCAAGAAATAATCTTCAATAGAAGGATACATTTTGGGTGTTTCCTCAACTTTTGGAGCACCAAGTACATCTATGTTTTTTGGTGTTTTGCGTTTCCTACACATAACTAAAGATAGAGAAAAACTAATAACGGAAAATTAAAATAACTCAGTGATAAAGCAAACAAGCACAAACAAGAATATCAACCACTACGCTATAGCTCCCCAGCAACGCCGCCAAAAAAAGGTCTTGATAACCCAGAATTGGAGGGGATCGTTTGTAGAATCTTTCGATAAGTAAGAGTGTCGAAGCCAACAAGGAGCTAAAGGTAGAATAATATTATCAAGTTCTATCAACCACCGATACAATTCCACGCACGCTAACGCTTACTTTACCTAGAACAAGTATGAAACTATTTTGGGGGAAAGAAACTAGAAGTACTTAGTAGGTGTAATAGATAGGTTTGCAAGATAATAAAGAGAAAGTAAATAAAAGTTTGGTGCTGTTTTGCAAGAAAATAATGAGTGTGGAAATAAATGTTTGGGGCTGTTTAGTAGAAAGTTTTTTGTGTAACGCAAGAAAAATATTGTCCATAGGGAATTGAATATAGGATGATAGATACTTATCATATGCAATTAGAGAGAGGCACACTACTGGAAAAAGGAAATTTGCCATGGGCCTACCCTTTGCCGTCCACCCCCTGTCGGCAAAGAATATATTTGCCGTGAGATTACAAGCGGCAGACGACAAAGAGAAGGCAGATGGAATAGAGATTGTTTGCCATCTGCTGGCAGATGGCAAAGAGACCAAAGGCAGACGACAAAGAGGTGCTAGCTCTTTGCCGTCCGCCGGCGGACGGCAAAGAAAACCACGGCAGACGGCAAAGACCCCCCTCCTAACGGTCGTTTTCCCCAACATAGACATACTTAGATAATTGTCCTCCAAAATGACATAATTAGCTTAGTTAGGTAAAAACATCATAAGACCTTGGTTAGCTCATTAAAATGACTAATTTAGCTCCAAAATGACATAATAAGCTCATAATGGCCTATTTAATAAAAAATGACCTATACTTACCTAATTATCCTCCAAAATGAGATAATTAGCTCCAAAAAGGCATAATTAGCTAATTTAGCTCGAAGAAGAGGACAAGAGGATAAGAAAGAGGAAAAATGAAAAGAAGGAAGAAGAAGAAGAAGAGAAGAAGAAGGAGAAGGAGAAGGAGCTAGCCCTCCTTATTCTTCTCTCCTCCTTGTTTTCCTTCTTCTTCTCCTTCTTCTTTTCTTCTTCTTCTCCTCTTCCTTCTCCTTCTCCTTCTCCTCCTCCTCCTCCTTCTTCTTCTTTTTCTTTTTCTTCTCCTTCTTCTTCTCTTCGTGCTTCTTCTCTTTCTTCTTCTACGTAGCTTATTTTCCCCAACATAGACATACTTAGCTAATTATCCTCCAAAATGACATAATTAGCTTAGTTAGGTAAAAACATCATAAGAACCTTGGTTAGCTCATTAAAATGACTAATTTAGCTCCAAAATAACATAATAAGCTCACAATGACCTATTTAATAAAAAATGACCTATACTTACCTAATTATCCTCCAAAATGACATTATTAGCTCCAAAATGGCATAATTAGCTAATTTTACTCGAAGAAGAGGACAAGAGTAGAAGAATGAGGAAAACTGAAAAGAAGGAAGAAGAAAAGGAAGGGAAGAAGAACAAAAGAAGGAGTAGTAGAAGAAGGAGAAGGACCAAGCCCTCCTTCTTCTTCTCTCCTCCTTATTTCCCTTCTTCTTCTCCTTCTTCTTTTCTTCTTGTTCTCCTCTTCCTTCTCCTTCTCCTTCTCATGCTCCTCCTCATCCTTCTTCTTTTTCTTCTCCTTCTTCTTCTCTTATTGCTTCTTCTCTTTCTTCTTCTACGTAGCTTATTTTCCCCAACATAGACATACTTAGCTAATTATCCTTCAAAATGACATAATTAGTTTAGTTAGGTAAAAACATCATAAGAACCTTGGTTAGCTCATTAAAATGACTAATTTAGCTCCAAAATGAGATATTAAGCTCATAATGGCCTATTTAATAAAAATTGACCTATACTTACCTAATTATCCTCCAAAATGATATAATTAGCTCCAAAATGGCATAATTAGCTAATTTAGCTCGAAGAAGAGGACAAGAGGAGAAGAAAGATATAAAATGAAAAGAAGGAAGAAGAATAAGAAGAGAAGAAGAAGAGAAGAAGAAGAGAAGAAGAAGGAGAAGGAGAAGAAGGAGAAGGAGCTAGCCCTCCTTCTTCTCTCCTCCTTCTTTTCCTTCTTCTTCTCCTTCTTCTTTTCTTCTTCTTCTCCTCTTCCTTCTGCTTCTCCTCCTCCTCCTTCTTATTTTTCTTGTCCTCTTCTTCTCTTTCTTCTTCTACGTAGCTTATTTTCCCCAACATAGACATACTTAGCCTATTAAGCTCCCAAATGACATAATTAGCTTAGTCAGGTGAAAACATCATAAGAACCTTGGTTAACTCATTAAAATGACTAATTTAGCTCCAAAATGTCATAATAAGCTCATAATGGCCTATTTTATAAAAAGTGATCTATACTTACCTAATCATCCCCAAAATGACATAATTAGCTCCAAAAAGGCATAGTTAGCTAATTTAGCTCGAAGAAGAGGACAAGAGGAGAAGAAATAGGAAAAATGAAAAGAAGGAAGAAGAAGAAGAAGAGAAGAAGAAGGAGAAGGAGCTAGCCCTCCTTCTTCTTTTCTCCTCCTTCTTTTCCTTTTTCTTCTCCTTCTTCTTTTCTTCTTCTTCTCCTCTTCCTTCTCCTTTATCCTTCTCCCCTTTCTTCTTTTTCTTCTCCTTCTTATTCTCTTCTTGCTTCTTCTCTTTCTTCTTCTACGTAGCTTATTTTCCCCAACATAGACATACTTAGCTAATTATCCTCCAAAATGACATAATTAGCTTAGTTAGGTAAAAACATCATACGAACCTTGGTTAGCTCATTAAAATGACTAATTTATCTCCTAAATGACATAATAACCTCATAATGGTCTATTTAATAAAAAATGACCTACACTTACCTAATTATCCTCCAAAATGACGTAATTAGCTCCAAAATGGCATAATTAGCTAATTTAGCTCGAAGAAGAGGACACGAGGATAATAAAGAGGAAAAATGAAAAGAAGGAAGAAGAATAAGAAGAGAAGAAGAGAAGAAGAAGAGAAGGAGAAGGAGAAGGAGAAGAAGGAGAAGGAGCGAGCCCTCCTTCTTCTTCTCTCCTCCTTCTTTTCCTTCTTCTTCTCCTTTTTCTGTTCTTCTTCACCTCTTCCTTCTCCTTCTCCTCCTCCTCCTTATTTTTCTTCTCCTCTTCTTCTCTTTCTTCTTCTACGCAGCTTATTTTGCCCAACATAGACATACTTAGCTAATTAAGCTCCAAAATGACATAATTAGCTTAGTTACGTAAAAACATCATAAGAACCTTGGTTAGCTCATTAAAATGACTAATTTAGCTCCAAAATGACATAATAAGCTCATAATGGCATAAGAACCTTGGTTAGCTCATGAATATTATATACTTAGCTTGTTTTCCTTTAAAATGACATAATTAGCCCATTTAGCTCCCGAAAGACATACTTAGATAATTTAGCTCCAAGAAGAGGAGAAGAGGAGAAATGAAAAGAAGGAAGAAGAAAAGGAAGAAGAGAAGAAGAAGAGAAGAAGAAGAGAAGGAGAAGGAGAAGGAGAAGGAGAAGGAGGAGCCTTCTTCTCTTATTCTTCTCTTATTCTTCTTCTTCTTCCTTCTTTTCATTTCTCCTATTCTCCTCTTCTTGGAGCTAAATTAGCTAAGTATGTCGTTTTGGAGCTAATGGATAGGAAACTTACTTATTTCTTCTCCTCTTCATCTAGTCTTCTTCTTCTAACTTACTTATTTCCCATTTTGCAAATTACATTCAATTCACGGAAGCTTGGATTATATTAATGGAGTGCTTCAATATGGTTTCTTCTAAAATGGCTTCACGGCAGCTTGGATTGAAACTATTGTAGTAAATGGATATGAAACTTTGTATGTATGGATGAAACTAGTGTAATATATGGTTTGGTACGGATAAAACTTGCATAATATGTATGTATTATGGATGAAACTTATTTTAATATGGTTATGAGTATGGGTAGTTTGTGTGAAATATATTATGTCATTTGGAGCCTTTGTGTGAAATATATTATGTCATTTGGGGTGTTTGTGTGAAATATATTCCTGATTTGTGTAAAAATTGCTGGATATTATTAAAAATAAAATAAACAGTTGCAGTTTGGAGCCTTTGTCGTGTGCCCACCGACGACAAATGAGCTACAGCAGACAGCAAAGGGCACAAACTGGCCTGTTTTGAATCAAACTGGGTGCCCCCTTTGTCATCTGCCATGCTGGTGGGCCGACGGCAAAGGGTCAAAGGGCAGACGACAAAGGGGCAAAGGGTAGACGGTAAGGCTCAAAGGGCAGATGGGCAAAGGGGCAAATGAGAGGGGCTTTGGCGGTGCCTTTGCCGTCAGTCCACAAGCACGACAGACGGCAAAGTGGCAAAGAGCAGACGACAAACTATATGTGGGCCCAGCAGGCTGCTGTTAGCACTTGACGGAGGTGCCCGCAGATGTGTCATCCCATATTCTTTGCCGTCTGCCCCCTCACGGCAAACATCCTGTGCCGTCAGCTGTCCCAATGCAGACGACAAAGAGGCTCTTCACCGGATTTTTGTTTGCCATCGAGTTTGCCGTCTGCTGACGCACGACAAAGGCCTTTGCCGTCTGGTGTGGCCCCCTTTGCCATCCGCCATGGCAGACGGCAAAGTATGTGCTCCCTGTAGTGGCATACGCTAACACACTTTCCATAGTTGGATCATATGCACCTATGATTGGACCTCTAGCAAGCATCTGCAACTACTAGAAATCATTAAGGTAAATCCAACCATAGCATTAAACATCAAGTCCTCTTTACTCCCATACACGCACAACTCCCTTACTCGTGTGTACGCTTCTATCACTCTAGCCACCCACTATAAGCGAATCATGAACATATTGGAAATCCTCAAGCGTTATACTTCATGTGTGTGCCTCATGGAAGGCACCTTAGGACAGCAGCATATCAGCACACAACTCATATCAATAACATCATATCACAGTTATCCCGTAGGACAAAATAAATTTAGTCAAACATCATTGGATAGCCACACATCATTGCATAATAATATATAGCATTAAGCACCATGTTCAAGTAGAGATTAGAGCAGGGAAGAGAGGCTTTACACCTCTGCATAGAGGACAAGAGAGTTGGTGGTGATGGAGGCGAAGTTGTTCGTGTAGATCACCGTCACGGTGGTTGCCCTGATGGTGCTAAGGTACCACTAGGGAGAGGGGGCGAGGGCCCCCTCCTTCTTCTTCTTCCTTAGCAGCCTTACTAGGTGAGAGGTGGGTTTCTCCTATGGTCCATGGCCGCCATGGAATCCGTAGGGCAGCAGCCCCTCCGGGATTGGATCTCTGTCTCTGTTTCTCTCCTGTTTTCGCGACCTGTTTTCTTGCCCTTCACCATTTCATAAATCTATTGATATCCGTAACTCCGATCAGGCTGAAATTTTGAGGGGATTTTTATCGCGAAAATGTATTTCTTGCGGCAGAAGGAGAGCATCAGCCGACTTAAGGGTTGTCCACAAGCCATTAGGGTGCGGCACCACCCCATGTCATGCCTTGTTGGCTTGTGCCTTCCTCGGGCATCATGCTGCATTGATTCCGACTCCCAAAATTCACATATATTCCAAAACAATCTCCAATTGTTTTATCGTGTTTGGAGTCTGTTTGATATGGATTTTCTATGAAACAAAAAACACACAACAAATAGGAACTAGTAGTGCGCACTCGATCAATAGGTTAGTTCTAAAAAATAATATAAATTGGTAAATAATTACTTAAAAACCATCCTAGTATGATAATATATTGACATGGAACAGTCAAAAAATTATAGATACGTTAGAGACGTATCAAATGCTCACACACAATCTAGTAGTGAACATTAACCTAGCGATAATTAGAATAATAAAAATGATGATGTTCATGTAGATGCTTAACCATATAATAGTAAATAACCTGATAATGATGTGGAAATAGAACATGCTCCACATCTTGACAACAAATATCCTAAAAATAAACGTTATGAGAAGAAATACTTTTTTTCTAGAAAAATTGTAAGGAAATAGAGCCAAGGGTGCAAAAAGCCAATGCTATTCCCTCATTAGCCTTCCAAGAGTAAGGACGAGGAGGAGTATGAACGCTTTGCTGAAATAATTAGACATGTCTTTTTACGCACACGCTTGAATGATATTCTAAATATGCCTACAAATGCTAAGTATATGAAAGACAATATTTCCAACGGAAGAACAATACCTAAAATTTAAAAGTCTACCATGGTTGCTAATTATTGTTTGATGGTGGAGTGCCTAAGAAGTTGGGAGATCCTAGTATACTCACAATGCCATGATCCATTAAACAAAGTTATGTTAAAACTACTTTATGTGATTTAGGAGCCGGTTTTAGTGGTATCCCTTTATCTCTATATAAAGGACTTGATTTGAATAAGCTTACACACACTGAGATATCTTTGCAAATGGCTGATAAATCTACTTGTTTACCTATCGGGATTTGTGAGGACATTCCTGTTGTGGTTGCGAATGTTACTATCTTAACATACTTTGTTATTCTTGGTATGCCCGAGGACGAAACATGTCAATAATCCTTGGTAGATCCTTTTTAAATATTTAGGGGCTGTTATTGATTGTAACAAAAGCAAGGTTATTTTTCATGTCAATTACAAACAACATAAGGTGTATTTTCCAAAGAAAATAGCTTCGATAAGTAATATTATTGTCATTGAACAAATTTCCACAATCACTATTGGAGGGTTCAAAATTCCTCTTCCCACTGCAAAGAAGAAATATGATATTTTTATTCTTGGGCATATGGAAATCCCCATTGAGGTTACTTAGTGCTATACAAAAATTCTTTGGTTTCATGTCAATTGAAAATGGATATTAATAACACTCCATCAACCTTATTAATAGATCCTTTTTATAAGACATGTGGTTGATGAATTAAGTAAGCACAACTCTTTGTATCATTAGTTTACTCTATGTTCATCCTTAGGTAAGTAAAATAGAATGCCATTATTATCCAGTTTTTCGAATTTCCTGTGCAATAAAAATGACCCAAAAAAATTCTCAAAATGCCAAAAAAACATGTTTTTTCTGGAATTTTTAAGAATTTTTCGTGCTAAAAACATATCAGGGAGGTGCACATGTAGGCCACAAGCCAACATGGTGCGTCCACATCCCGGGCGTTCCCTAATAGCTTGTGGGGCCCACACGGTCCCGCTGCCTTGTCCCTTCCACCCATTGAAAGTGCATGTAGTCCTCATGTGTGGTTTTTCTAACTGATGAAAATCCTAGTGGACTAATGTTTGCATTGAGTTATACATTTTAAGGAGTGTTCTATTTGCAATGCATGAAGAATATTGAATGAATTGAAGGATGTTTGTTCCATGAAGATGCAAAAAGGATCTAGAATGAATTCTTAATGAATGTCATATACATATTGTTGTGCATGCATCAAGGACGAGCTCAATGATTGTATCAAATACGATACACCCAAGATGAATTCCATGTGATGAACAAGATGTGATTTATGTGGAGTTCATTTAGGATCTTGAACATTCTCATGCTTTGGATTACGATTTGAACCAAGATGGATCAAGATATTGAGAGAATAATTAAACAGTAGAATTCTACATATGTATTTAAAATAGGATCATGATGAGCTCATATGTTGAGTCATGGATGATTATGTTTTCAAGCAAGTTATTAAACTGAAGAGTTCATGTTGCCTCTCAAGAGACTATGTTGTATCATGTAGATGAGCAAGTTATATCTAATATCAGATTCATGGAGAAACGTGATATGGTCATGGTGAATTGAGATATTAGTAATCATGTCTTAAAGCAATGAAGCCTGGTAAGAAATCACTAGGGTCTTCAAGACATCAAGTTTAATCATGGATCAAAGATAAATATTGACCAATATGAAGATCAAAAATTTGAACCGCAGATGAT
This sequence comes from Hordeum vulgare subsp. vulgare, assembly GCF_904849725.1. Lineage (NCBI taxonomy): Eukaryota > Viridiplantae > Streptophyta > Magnoliopsida > Poales > Poaceae > Hordeum > Hordeum vulgare. Next base: position 233,755,030 of record NC_058524.1, on the reverse strand, counting down.
CATCACACAAGCACAAATGATGTATCACATGGGATCTTGTGGTATCATAAGTAATTGTCAATTGCACTTTGTGGACTAACCCAAATTATGTGTTTTATATATCTATGTTTATTAGGTGATTATCATGGTCTGGCATCAATAGAAAGATTCCAAGTTCCATGATAGATGACATCAAGATATGATGATCATGGTTAACAAGGGCAAGCTCAAGATAAGCATCTGGAAGCATTACGTGCTTGAAGCTTCTGGGCGATCACATGATGTACATATGAAGATACAATGCAATGAAATGATCCATGCATGTCATATGGGGGAGCTATTTCAAATCTTCACCAAATGGTGTGACCAGGGTGATGCTTCCATGTTGAGCCAATAATAAATGTCAACATCAAGCTCAAGTGAAATGCTCAAGTCAAAGGTATTAGTTTCTTTGGTTGTGGTTGCATGGATCAATGACCATCAATATATATATATATACCCAAGAATGGATTTTTGGAAGCTATCTATTATAGCTATTGTATGATTCTTGAGTTAAAGGGATCCCGCGCTGTTAACATGGGATCAAAGGGTTTCGTAATGGAATATTCAACATCTTCTATACACAATTCCACTCCTATCATATATCCCAAAGTTAAACCATAATCCAAAAAGGGTTCCCCAAATTCTATACTAAAACCTCTGCCTTGATTGCGTCATCCATTTTTTGATATTTGGTGGTTCTCTATGTGAGGACCTAGAGCTTTTCAATGGCTACAAAACGATTCCAAGATCATCAAAATCGAAGTTCGTATGTAAAAGCTATGCATGTTTTTCGATTGGTATGTTGGCTGATTATTGGGGGGGGGGGTTCCGGGCTCGACACGCCAAAAATTTCAGGCTAAAGGGAAATTTTGCGAACACCTGGCCCAAAGGGACCCCGGAAGTTCCGGGACCTCCGAAAAATACCTCGGGCCAGAAGTTCCAGGTAGGTTCGGGGGAAAGTTCTGGGCTAACCAGAAAGTTCACACCATCTTCCCTAATACGGAGCTGATACGTCCCAAACGTATCTATAATTTGGTATTGGTCCATGCTCTTTTGGGTGACATTGTTATATGTTTTTCTACACTTTCATACCTTTTTACACATATTTGGACTAACCTACTAACTCAGTGCACCCAGTGCCAGTTTCTGTCTGCTCATGTCTTTTAATTGCAGGGACTTTACCCCAATTTTCAGAGCCCCAAAAATCCTGAGAAAAATATATAAAAATCAGCGTGACGGAAGCTTCACGAAGGACCATGGTGGGCCAGAGGGGAGCAAGGCCTCAGCCAGGCGGCCACCTGGCGCGGCCCCCCTCCTGGTCGCGCCACCAGGTCGCCTGGGTGGAGGGTACACCCCGTGGGGCCCTCTTTTGGCCTATATTTACCCCTCAGACGGAAAACTCTAAAGACAAATCCAGAATTGCAAATTTCTCCACCGTTCTTCCGCCTTAGCGCTTCCGAGATCGAGAGTGCGAGAAGACCTCTTCCTGGCACCCTTCCGGAGGGAGGATTGACCTCCGGGAGCTTCTCTACCATCATGGACGCTTCCCAGATGTGCCGTGAGTATTCCTCCTTGGACCACAAGTCCATGACCAGTAGCTATGTGATGTCTTCTCTCCAATCTTGTGCTTCAATGCTTAGCCCTTGTGAGGTGCCCTACATGATCAAGGCATCTATGTAATTTACCTGTTGTTGCTATGCTGAGTTAGCTGGGATTCGATGTATTATGAGATTATGGTCAGATTGTGATGAGTTATATATTTGGTTCTCCTTTTATATTATGTTCTTGAGTAATTCATGCATGTTCTCCGTTGCTTTTTATTGCTTTGGCCGAGTAGTAGATTCTAGCTCCAAGAGGGAGCGTTATGCATGATTGTGGGTTCATGCCCCCTGATGTCTAGCTTGAGTGACAGAAACATGAGACTAGGAGATGTGTTGTTGCCACCAGGGAGAAAACAATGGTGCTTGTGACCACGGTTGCAAGGATTTTTTACCTTACACAAAGTTTGTTAATGCAATTGTCCGGTGCTTTGAGTTTACACTTTGGGTGGGGCTCGCAACTTAATGCCAGCGAATGTTCTGGATAGATATCTCAAGGTGAATGATTAGAGAGTAGATGCTGATAGATAAAAGGTCTACTTGTCTTGGCGTACTGCCCATTACTTTTGAGCTTCTAACTTTCTTGTAGCACGATTAGCATTGCGGTGCATTCATAATTCTGTCAATTGCCCAGCTGTAATTTGTTTACCCAACATAGTTTCTTATCGTCTTTTGGGAGAGAGACATCACTAGTGAACATCATGGGACTCTGGTCCATATTACCACCATTGTTTACACCTCCACCGTTTACTGTTGTTATTTACTTTTCCGTCGCAATCACTATCGCAATTCCCGCTTGTGTTTGATCCTTTGCAAACGACAAGGCCGGAGAGATTGACAACCTCTCTGAACTCGTTGGGAGCAAAGTTATTTGTTGTGTGTGCAGGTCCACGTCTTCTGCTAGCGCCAGAGCAGCGGACACCTACTTGTTGATCCTTGGAGTCCTCCTGGTTCGATAAACCTTACAGTCCACGCGTAAGGGAAATCTGCTGCTGACTACATTTTAACCTTTCACTTGGGGTAACCAACTAGGGGCGATAAGTATATCCATCAACACGTCATCAAGAAAATTTCTGGCGCCGTTGCCGGGGACTCCAATCTTCAAGATAGGGGAGTTGCACACTATCTTTTACCTTTGCTTTTTAGTCATGTTAGTTTGCTTTCTAGTTTTTGCTTTAGATTCTTATACCAAAAACTACAAAAAAGAGATTAGTTACTTTCCTTTGTTTAGTCAGTATGTCTAAGACCTTTGCCTTTGGTGTTGCACCCAAAGGAGAGATTCTTACCTTCCAACAAAGGGTTGGAGAAAGTTTGGAAGATGCTTGGTATAGAATTAAAGATACTCAAGATAGAGCCACCAAGAAGCAATCCACCACTATTTTGCTTAGAAATTTTTATGTTGGTATTACTTCTTGGAATAGGTTTGTTATAGACACAACAATAGGTGGGAATTTCTTGGAAGCTCCCATTTGGGAGGCTCTTAACGTTATGGAAAATCTTGTCGGAATCCCACCTATTGTTGACATAAAGGATGATATCACTTTACCTCACATTATGAGTAAACTTGAGAATATAGAGCTAGAGATGCCAAGCATGGGTAAAATAAATGATGTAGACCGTAGGATTCAAGGGAACCTAAATAGAATTGATAGCTCCATGCACAAATTTTACAAAATTTTGGAGACCCTTAAATCCCATGATGCGGATTCTTCTAGGATTGATAAGATCGAGGATGTTATTGAAACTTTAGGAACTACTCTATCCTCCATCAAGACTAAAAAGGTAACCCCCCAAGTAAGGAACCTAAATTCGTTCACGTACCCAAGGTTCCTCAATCCAAAACGAGTATACCTATTGCTAAGGGTGTTGAAACTGTGAAGACCTTGGAAGAGATACCTATCTTAAATAGAATTAGAAATGAAATTCCAATTGGTCTTACTTCCTTTGATTTTGTTCCTAGAAGTGTTGCCACTAGGCCTCTCTTTGAGAGTCCTCTTAAGATTAGTTGTACTATTGAAGAGATTTTTGATGATATTTGTGATGGTTCAATTGATACAACTTGATCTTTTTGCATCATGCCTAGCTCTAAGGAATAAAAGAAAGCGCTTGTTGGGAGGCAACCCAATTTGTTTTTACTTTCAGTTTTAGTGGTCTTGATGCTTGTTACTACTATACGAACATCATTGTATCTTTATTTTCAAGCTTTGTGCCAAGTTTCTGCCTCCGATTACAAGAAAGTTCAAAAGTTGTGACATGTTGTGCAGAAACAGATTATGTCTGCTTGACGGAAACATTCGCCCAAAATCACCAGTTCATCTTTTTGATATGAATTTTTTTTACAACATGATCTCTATAATTGTCTTTCTGGCGTGTGTTCTGAGTTTTTTTGATTTGAGTTGCAGAAGTGCCCCGAAAAAATTATTTACTACCTTCTGTTCTGTTTTTCCCAGATTCTGTCATGTTTTGCGTTTTCATTATTTTGTAAATATTAAGCTTGCTTTTTATTTGCAAAAACCTTTTGGCAATCTTGAGAAACAGTTTCTATTCATGAAAATCTTTAGTTCCAGTAGAGAAAAATATATTTTATTATGGGCACTAACCACTCTAATCAGCTTATGATGAGTTTCGTATGAAGGGAGTTTTCAAGTATGCGATGGAAGATGATGAAAGAACATCTAGGAGTGCCAAGCGCTCAAGCGTGGGGATGCCCCCATGCACCCCCAAGAAATATTCAAGGAGACTCACGCGTCTAAGCTTGGGGATGCCCCCGTGCATCCCCTTCTCCATCAACAATCATCAGTTCGCCCTTCTCCATGCTATATTTTTATCACTTCATATGTTATGCGATATGCTTGGAGCGTCCCGCTCTTTACTTTTTACTTTGTTTTAATTTTGATTTATGTTCATAACAAGTTGGAACCTAGCCTTCTTTGTTTGGGAGAGAAACACGTCCACTCCACCCTACAACACAACATAGGTTTTCATGCTTATCTTTTTGTGTGTTCTTTATCTTTTCATAGCTGCTGTCATCCTTAGCTCTTAGTTTTCATGCTTTATCTTTTTAAGAGATTTTATTTAGGTTGCTTTTGGAATTCTCTTGAGTTATCATGCTTATCTTGTTTAGAGAGTTGGCTTGTTGCACTGAGTTGTGTGTCTTGCATGAGTAGATAATCGAGGTTGCTATTTAAGTGTAGTAGTAACTTGCAATAGTTTTGAGGTATTGATTTGAGTAATGTTTGGACTATTGGTGTCAAGAGCTTGAGCCTATTAGTGATAGGTGTCGTATTTTGGGAAATCCGTGTGTATTTTCAAAAACTAAAAAATTAGTTGAGATCTCTAGCTACTAGATGGATCGCTAACCTCTGGAGGGGTTGGAATATATAGAGTACCCTCACGTTACCATGGGTCGAGGATCTCTTTGTGAATCTCCTGACTAGATAGAGAGTTACTGATAATATGTGCATGAGTTCTTCGGACTAATGAGAGTATTCAATTGTTGGCACTCCCGCCATCCATATTTTGCTAGCCTCTTCGGTACCATGCATTGCCCTTTCTTATCTTGAGAGTTGGTGCAAACTTCGCCGGTGCATCCAAACCTTTGCCATGATACACTGTGTCATCATAAGCCTCATTATATCCTTCCTCAAAACAACCACCATACCTACCTATTAAGGCATTTCATAAGCCTTTCCAAGATACATTGTCGTGCAACATCCACCATCTCATGACTTGATCTTCATGTCATACATGCTTTTGCTTGATCGAGGAGCCGAATGCTAGTTGGTCCTTGCCCTTATTATTGCTACATGACGCACTAGTATCATTACATATCCTACTACACTGGCAGAGGCATAAATTTGCATACATCATGATAGTTTTCATTTGTCTTTATGTTGAGTACTTCTTATAAAGTGTGATGATCTTCTTTTTATTCTTGTAAAATATAGAGTGTTTCCCTTAAGTGAGGAAAATATCCCAAAGAGGACAAATTGAAAGATCCCAAAGAGGACACATGAAAAAATCCAAAAGAGGACAAATGAGAGATAAATAGAAAGAGCCAAAGAGGCCATAAAAATAATAAAAAATAAATAAAAAGAGAGAAGGGGGCAACACTACTATTCCTTTTGAAAGATCCACACTCGTACTCCACTGTTATATTTGTACTCCATAGAGATTATCATTCATGCATAACTATGTGGGGACCCTTACACTATAGAACTTGGCTTGTATATTCCAATGATGAGTCTCCTCAAATGAGCTCTAGGTCTTCATGAGCAAGCAAGTTGGATGCACCCCCACTAGTTCCATCGGAGAGCTTACCTTATCTCATATGTGCATCCGTTGCATGGCAATCCCTACCCCTCACATCATATCTATCATTTGGCTTTCTCTCTCCTATGGTTGTCCTAATTGATGTGAGCCTTTCACACCTTTTTTTCTTCCTTCCCCATCATTATTCTCTTTGCCATCCTAAGTGCCAACATATCTTGCTTGCGCTCACCCATCGCATGAGTGCTCAAAGTCGAAAGGGAGAGGATCATTTTGACTTGTGCCTGACTAGTGGTATGACGATGAGTCAAAATAAGATTCCGAAGGAGACCAAGTGTGAAGTTTTAGTAGATTGAGTTCTCAATTGAACTATATAATATTTTTATGCTCTAAACCCATCTACCACTTCTTTTACGCAAACACCATTTGGCGACATTCGATTCACGAACAGCGAGAGCTCTTGAACCTTTATGTTCTTACTTTGCTATTTTCAATACTAAATATAGACTCTTGCTTGTTATTGTCTTGACTTGAATTGCATATATTACTTGCTTTACTTTGAAGTTACTATATGTGTGCTAGCATGTCACCACAAAAATTATTTGTGTTATCATTTACCTACTCGAGGACGAGCAGGAATTAAGCTTGGGTATGTTGATACGTTCCATGCTCTTTTGGGTGACATTGTTATATGTTTTGCTACACTTTCATACCTTTTTACACATATTTGGACTAACCTACTAACTCAGTGCACCCAGTGCCAGTTTCTGTCTGCTGATGTCTTATAATTGCAGGGACTTTACCCTAATTTTCAGAGCCCCAAGAATCCCGAGAAAAATATATAAAAATCAGCGTGACGGAAGCTTCACGAAGCACCAAGGTGGTCCAAAGGGGTGCCAGGCCTCACCCATGTGTCCATGTGGCACGGCCCCCCTCCTTTGGCCTATATTTACCCCTGGAACGGAAAACCCTAAAGACAGATCCAGAATCGCGAATTTCTCCACCGTTCCGCCACCGTAGCGCTTCCGAGATCGGGAGCGCAAGAAGACCTCTTCCCGGCACCCTGCCGGAGGGAGGATTGACCTCCGGGAGCTTCTCCACCACCATGGACGCTTCTCGGACGTGCCGTGAGTAGTCCTCCTTGGACCATGAGTCCATGACCTGTAGCTATGTGATGTCTTCTCTCCAATCTTGTGCTTCAATGCTTAGCCCTTGTGAGCTGCCCTACATGATCAAGGCATCTATGTAATTTACCTGTTGTTGCTATGCTGAGTTTGATGGGATCCAATGTGTTGGGGATATTACTCGCTGTGTGACCCGCCATCTTGGGCCGTGTCAGGTTCAAGGCGACTCAAGACCCTAGAACACAGAAGGCGTGAGGTGTTCTACGACCTTATGCCTGTTCAGCCCATGAGCCGTGAAGACGACTCAAGACCCAAGAAAAGGAAGATTCACCGGGAGGTTTCTTTACTTGAGAGACACGGCGGGTTAGAAATAGACAGGGTCACGATTCATTATGTGACCTGTACTCCTATAAACCAAGGGCCTCAATGTGTATATAAAGGCGAGTCTCTAGGGTCGAAAGATTAAGTGACAATCGATCGAGATCTAGGTCAGGCGAGTTACGCACCCTTGTAATCGATTCCACCATCAAATATACACAAAGCAGGATGTAGGCTTTTACCTCCATCGGAGGGGCCGAACCTGGGTAAACCCGAGTCTCACTTCCGCTGAACCCCTTTGAGTCGCCACCAAGGTGCGATGGCTCCATCACTAAGTCCTTTCACGAGGACATGTGCCGTGACAAAACCACGAAAGTTGGCGCCCACCGTGGGGCTAGCGCATGGTGGAGTTGATTTCTCAAAGGAAACCCTTCCAGGGTTTGGCAGCTACGCGGTCAGGCTCATGAGTAAGAGACGCTGGGGAAAGTACTACATCGACAACTCTCAGTGGGGGCCTGACGCCGATTCAATCGGTTCTGGATACAGGGTCCCCTTTGGCAAGATTCATGTCTTGATCAACTAGTTTGGGGCTCCCGTACCTGAGCCGGACACCTTCACCGACATCGTCGAGCATACCCGATATGACCATCCTGCCAAACGTCAGTTCAGGACACACCACACCTTCATTAGTTTTACATAGGGGATCGACCTGCCGGATGAACCGGTGATCCAGGAGAACACCCCTGTAACCTCGTATGATGAGTCGTCCATTGGCGACATAGATTCGATCTACCCTCTCCATGAAGGGCGGCTTGGGGATTTCCTAAGGCGGCAATATCCGAGGACGTCAAAGGACCCCATCGTCAGGTCGCCATCTACATGGCAGCAACAGCAACGACTCAACCGACCGCAGCTGGCAACAACAAAGCTAGCAGATCAGGAAAGACTCCGGCTCAAGCCATGGCGGATTTGGTAGCAGAGATGGCTAAATCACGGCAATTACCATGACGGCGGAGAACCAGGAAGTGGTCAACGTCGAGTTAGCAAAGCTGAGGGAGGACATGGCCAAGATCCAACGCGAGATTGAAGGCGAGGCCGCCAGGATGGTGACCTGATGACCCACAAGTATAGGGGATCAATCGTAGTCCTTTCGATAAGTAAGGGTGTCGAACCCAACGAGGAGCAGAAGGATCTGACAAGTGGTTTTCAGCAAGGTAAAATCGGCAAGCACTGAAATTGTCGGTAACAAGTGATTGTCTGGTGAGATGATTCTTAGTAAGCAACAAGGAACAAAAGTAGCAACAGTGCAGCAAATTGGCCCAATCCCTTTTGTAGCAAGGGACAAGCCTAGACAAAGTCTTATAGGAGGAAAAACGCTCCCGACGACACATGGGAATTTGTGTCATGCTAGTTTTCATCATGTTCATATGATTCACGTTCGTTACTTTGATAGTTTGATATGTGAGTGGACCGGCACTTGGGTACTGCCCTTACTTGGACAAGCATCCCACTTATGATTAACCCCTCTCGCAAGCATCCGCAACTATGAAAGAAGAATTAAGGCAAAGTCTAACCGTAGCATTAAACTAGTGGATCCAAATCAGCCCCTTACGAAGCAACACATAAACTAGGGTTTAATCTTCTGTCCCTCTAGCAACCCATCATCTACTTACTACTTCCCAATGCCTTCCTCTAGGCCCAAATAATGGTGAAGTGTTATGTAGTCGACATTCACATAACACCACTAGAGGAAAAACAACATACAACATATCAAATTACCGAACGAGTACCAAATTCACATGACTACTATTAGCATGACTTATCCCATGTCCTCAGGAACAAAAGTAACTACTCACAAAGCATAATCATATTCATGACCAGAGAGGTAATGAGTAGCATCAAGGATCTGAACATAAACTCTTCCACCAAGTAGTCCAACTAGCATCAACTACAAAGAGTAATCAACACTACTAGCAACCTTACAAGTACCAATCGGAGTCGCGAGACGGAGATTGGTTACAAGTGATGAACTAGGGTTTGGAGATGAGATGGTGCTGATGAAGATGTTGATGGTGACGAGTCCCCTCTGATGAGAGGAGTGTTGGTGATGACGATGGCGACGATTTCCCCCTTCGGGAGGGAAGTTTCCCCGGCAGGATCATCCTGCTGGAGCTCTAGATTGGTTCTGCTCAAGTTCCGCCTCGTGGCGGCGGCAAAACCACGAAAAAGCTCCTCCTTGATTTTTTTCCAGACGAAACCCTTCATATAGCAGAAGAGGGGGGCATGTGGACCAGCAGGGTGCCCACAAGCCCTCATGGCGCGGCCTGGGGGGGGTGGCCGCACCATGCAAGCTTGTGGCCGCCCCCTGGCGCCCCTGTGGCGCTTCTTCGACCCAATATTTCTTATAAATCCAGAAAAAATTCTCGTTGATTTGTACGGCATTTGGAGTTGCGCAGAATAGGTATCTCAAACTTGCTCCACTTTCAGGCCAGAATTCTAGTTGCTGGCATTCTCCCTCTTCATGTAAACCTTGCAAAATAAGAGAGAAAAGACATAGGAATTGTACCGTCAAGTGAAATAACAGCCCAAGAAGCGATAAATATCAACATGAAAACATGATGCAAAATGGACGTATCAACTCCCCCAAGCTTAGACCACGCTTGTCCTCAAGCGAAAGCCTAGCTCAATAAATATGTCCACATGTTTAGTGAGAGAGGTGCCGACAAAACAAGATACAAACATGCATGCATCATGATCATGATCAGAACAACAATACCAACATATAATCTCTCATGCTAAAGTGATAATTCCTTCACAAAGTAAAGCATGGATCAAGAACCTTACCGAGAAGTAACAACCGATAGCCTTTAGTCATTGAAGCAATTGCAATTTATCACAACATCAGAAAGAGTCAAATAAGAGCTTGTAAAGCAAATCCACATACTCAATCATTCTTTCGTTCTCTATAATTGCTACAACTCACGTGGTACTCATGAGATCAAAGTTTCAGCTGGACACAGAGAAAGATAGGGGCTTATAGTTTTGCCTCCCAACTGCTTACCTCAAGGGTAATGTCAACAATAATAATTCATGAATACTTACTTCCAAGTTGACATATGAATATAGATCTTTCCCAAGCATATGACGCTAGCCAAGATAAAGGCGAAATAGGGAATTGGTGAAGATCACCATGACTCTTTCAAGGGCAAAAAGTAAAGGTACAAGATAGGTCCTTCGCAGAGGGAAGCAGAGGTTGTCATGCGCTTTTGAGGTTTGGATGCGTGTCATCTTAGTGCGTAGGAATGTCACTTTATATTGCCTCCTGTGATAAAGAACTTTATTATGCAGTCTGTCGCTTTTATGTCTTCCTCATCACAGGTTCGTACAAAGCTTATTTTCCACACACTAATAGATCATACATATTAGAGAGAAATATTTATTGCTTGCACCGATGACAACTTACTTGAGGGATCTTATTCAATCCGTAGGTAGGTATGGTGGACTCACATGGAAAAACTGGGTTGATGGTTTATGCATGCACAAGTAGTATCTGTACTTAGTGCGGGAGGTTTGGCTAATGTGAGGTGGAAGCAATCGTCACATGCTAAGGGATCTCTAATCATATAACATTGTTCGGAGCCAAGCAAACACAATTCATTATGTTGTCTTCCTTGTCCAACATCTACTTCTAGGCATGCAATAGTTTAGTGAGTGTTCAAAATCATAAATGGTGTCAGAGATGATATATTTATATGCGAACCTCTCCTTCTTTATCACTTCCTATTAAGTGCAACAATGACCAAGGTCTACGTTTGCCTACCCTCAACAAGTTTCAAACCTCATTCTTTTTATATGTGAAGCCATCACTTCCCATAAGATCATTACATGATCTTTCATGCTTTTGTTCTTTTCTCACTCTTTTGATCATGGCAAGAGGCAAATCCCTTCAACTAAGAGACTCTTTTTTATATGGCTCACGAGCTCGAATACATCGGGGGTGACACAAAGCAAAACTCAAGACTAAAACACTAAGACTTTTAATCTACTAGAGAAAGAGAAAACTGAAAAGGAAAACTAAAACAAAGGTAAAGGCAAAAGATGTGATGGTGATACGATACCGGGGCAACTCCCCCAAGCTTGGCACAAGCCAAGGGGATTGCCCATACCCATGTTTAGTTGTCTTCCTTTGGTGGTGGTGGAGGAGTTGTTGCAACATGGGTTTGATCCTCCGTCTTCCAAGGCATAGGTGCTCCATCATGGAAATATGAATGAGTCTCCGGAATCCTCAAATATGCAGCCAACCATATTGATTTAAATCTATACTCATACTCACAGTTTTGGTTTTGTAGGTCATAGATCTGGGCCTGGAGTTGATCAATCCTGTCATAGAGCCTGGAGAGGTGCTTCTCAATGTCATTGGCATCAATCATGTGCTTGTTGGTTAACTCCGTGATCATCATGTGGTTGGCATTGAGTCCACGCTCCACCATCCCGTGGCACTTGAAGACTTGTTTCTCCATTGCTTCGAGCCTCGTCTCCACGCTTCCAGTCTTCTTGGGCCCCTCAACATCACGGATATGCAACATCCCCTCACGCATCTCGATAGATTGAGGGTGGTGAAGCACTCCCGTGAGGTAGGGATTGATGACCTTCTCAAAGATCTTGTCCTTCAGAGCTTTTGGGGAAGTCATAGCGATCTAGATTTGCAACAGAAATAGGCTCGAAACGAAAAACAGAGGAAATCTGCGTGATGCAGGGGTCAGACCAAACGGGAGTGTATATAAATTCTTCCGGAGTTATGGTATTGATGATATTGCTTGCAACATTTATGGGAGTTCCTGAGATATAGTGCTTGATTCTCTGCCCATTTACAACTCCCGGACAATTACCTTCCTTGTTGTTGATCTTGATAGCACCGGAACGATATACTTCCTCAACAACATAGGGACCTTCCCATTTAGAGAGAAGCTTTCCTGCAAAGAATCTTAAACGGGAGTTATATAGCAAGACATAATCACCTACATTGAACTCATGCTTTTGTATCCTCTTATAGTGCCACCTCTTAACCTTTTCTTTGAACAACTTGGCATTCTCATATGCCTGAGTTCTCCATTCATCAAGCGAGCTAATATCAAATAACCTCTTCTCACCGGCAAGTTTGAAATCAAAGTTGAGCTCTTTGATTGCCCAATAAGCTTTATGCTCTAGCTCAAGAGGTAAATGACATGCTTTACCGTACACCATTTTGTATGGAGACATGCCCATGGGATTCTTATAGGCAGTTCTATAAGACCACAGTGCATCATCGAGCTTCTTAGACCAATTCCTTCTAGACCTGTTGATAGTCTTTTACAGAATTAGTTTAATCTGTCTATTCCTTAGCTCAACTTGACCACTGGACTGAGGGTGATAGGGAGACGCAATTCTATGGTTGACATCGTACTTAGCAAGCGTTTTACGGAAAGCACCATGAATGAAGTGTGAACCACCGTCGGTCATTAGATATCTAGGGACTCCAAATCTAGGGAAGATAACTTCTTTCAGCATCCTGATAGAGGTGTTGTGATCAACACTACTAGTGGGGATAGCTTCTACCCACTTAGTGACGTAATCAACAGCAACTAGGATATGAGTATACCCATAGGATTTTGGAAAAGGTCCCATATAATCAAAGCCCCAGACATCAAATGATTCAATGACAAGTGAATAGTTCATAGGCATTTCCTAACGTTTGCTAATATTACCTATTCTTTGACATTCGTCACAAGACAAGAAAAACTTGCGGGCATCCTTGAAGAGAGTGGGCCAATAGAAACCTGATTGCAATACCTTGTGTGCAGTTCTATATCCCGCATGGTGTCCTCCGTAGGCCTCGGAGTGACACTTCCGTAGGATCTATCCCTGTTCATGTTAAGGTACACAACGTCTAATAACTCCATCTACTCCTTCCTTATAAAGGCGAGGATCATCCCAAAAGTAGTGTCTCAAGTCAAAGAAGAATTTCTTATTTTGCTGGTACGTGAAACTAGGTGGTATGTATTTGACAACGATATAGTTTGCATAATCAGCATACCGCGGGGCACTACGTGAAGCATTGATGTCATTCAATTGCTCATCAGGAAAGCTATCATCAATAGGTTGTGGGTCATCAAGAACGTTCTCCAACCTAGACAAGTTATCTGCTACGGGGTTATCAGCACCCTTCTTGTCAACAAAGCGCAAATCAAATTCTTGTAGCAAGAGAACCCATCTGATAAGTCTAGGTTTAGCATCTTTCTTCTCCATGAGGTACTTAATAGCAGCATGATCAGTGTGAATAGTGACTTTGGAATCAACTATGTAAGACCTGGACTTTTCACATGCAAACATGACTCCTAAAAATTCGTTCTCCGTAGTAGCATAGTTTCTCTAGGCACTGTCTAGAGTTTTACTAGCGTAGTGAATAACATTCAACTTCTTATCGACTCTTTTCCCTAGAACAGCACCAACAGCATAATCACTAGCATCACACATGATCTCAAAAGGCAAGTTCCAATCAGGTGGTTGAACAATAGGTGCAGTTATCAAATCCCTCTTAAGTATTTCGAAGGCTTCCTCACAATAATCATAAAAAACAAAAGGAATATCCTTTTGCAAGAGATTGGTAAGAGGCGTAGAAATCTTATAGAAGTCTTTAATGAACCTTCTATAGAAACCATCATGACCAAGGAAACTTCTTATACCTTTGATATCTGTGGGGTATGGCATTTTCTCGATTGCATAAACCTTAGCCTTATCGACTTCAATACCTCTTTCAGAAATTTTATGTCCTAAGATGATGCCTTCATTAACCATAAAGTGGCACTTCTCCCAATTCAAGACAAGATTGGTGACTTTACATCTCTCCAAGAATCGATCAAGGTTGCTGAGGCAATCAGCAAAGGAAGACCCATAAACGGAGAAGTCATCCATGAAAACCTTGAGAATCTTTTCACAAAAGTAAGAGAATATAGCCATCATACATCTTTGAAAGGTGGGAGGTGCATTACATAAGCCAAAATGCATACGTCTATAAGCAAAGGTACCGAAAGGGTAGGTGAAAGTGGTTTTCTCCTGATCAGATTGTGCAACTGGTATTTGGGAGAAACCAGAATAACCATGTAGAAAGTAGAAGTGTGTGTGTTTAGACATCGTTTCTAGCATTTGGTCGATAAAAGGCAGAGGGTAATGATCTTTCCTAGTGGCTTTATTCTGTTTCCTGAAATCGATCACCATCCTATAGCCAGTAATAATCCTCTGTGGGATCAATTCATCCTTATCATTAGGGACAACGGTAATGCCTCCCTTCTTAGGGACGCAATGCAGTGGACTCACCCAATCGCTATGAGCAACATGATAGATAATACCCGCTTCCAGGAGCTTTAGTATTTCTTTTCTTACTACTTCTTTCATCTTAGGATTCGATCTCCTTTGATGATCAGCAACTGGTTTGAAATCAGGGTCGGTTTTAATCTTGTGCTGGCATAGAGTGGGACTAATGCACTTAAGATCATCAAGAGTATATCCAATAGCAGCACGGTGCTTCCTCGGAGTTTTTAGTAACTTCTTTTCTTCATGCTCCGAGAGGCTAGCACTAATAATGATAGGATATATCTCTTTTTCATCAAGATAGGCATACTTAAGAGTATCAGGCAACTGTTTAAGCTCGAACACAGGATCACCCTTTGGTGGGGGTGGATCCCCAAGCAGTTCAACAAGCAAGTTATTCTTAAGAATATGATATTGTTCTAAGACAACTCTATCTATTTCATCCCTTTCATCCATATGCATATCATTTTCATGCTCAAGCAAGTATTGCTCTAAGGGATCAGTAGGAGGCACGACAATAGAAGCTAAGGCAATAGTTTCATCCTTACTAGGCAACTCCTTTTCATGAGGTTGTCTATCAAACTTGGAGAAATTGAACTCATGTGACACACCTTCAAAGCCAACAGTGACAGTTTGCTTGTCACAGTCAATATGAGCATTGACGGTATTGAGGAAGGGTCTGCCAAATATGATGGGACAAAAGCTATCTTGTGCGGTAGCAAGAACGAGGAAATCAGCAGGATACGTCGTTTTACCACACAAGACTTCAACATCCCTAACAATTCCCACAAGGTAGATAGTATCTCTATTGGCAAGCTGAATAGTGACATCAATAGGCTCTATCTCAACAGGTGCAATCTCATCTTTGATTTCATCATATAAGGATTGATGTATTGCACTAACACTAGCACCCACATCACATAAACCATGATAACAATGATCTCCTATCTTAACATAAACCACATGCATGCCAAGAACATGCCTATGTTTGTCTCTAACGTGAGGTTTAGCAATCCTAGCAGCATCTTCACAGAAGTGAATATTATGTCCCTCAACTTCTTCAGACAGAAGATCTTTGATAATAGCAATGCTAGGTTCAACTCTAATTTGCTCAGGGGGTGTAGGTGTTCTAATGTAGCCTCTACGTATCACAGGATCCTTTATCCTAATAGGGAAAGGTGGTTTCTCAATGTAAGCACTGGGAACCACAGGATCATAGGCAATGACTCTCTCTTCAACTAGAGTGGGTTTAACTACATTGACTTCTAAAGGAGGATAATATTTAAACCACTTCTCTTTGGGGAGATCAATATGAGCAGCAAAGGATTCACACAGTGAAGCTACTATCTCAGAGTCAAGTCCAAACTTAGCGCTAAAGTCACAAAAAGTATTTGTTTCAACAAAGGATTTAACGCAATCAAACGTGAAATTCATACCTGACTCCTTACCTTATTCAAGCTCCCAATCTTCAGAGTTGCATTTAATTCTCTCTAATAAATTCCATTTCAAGTCAATATCTCTCTTCATAAAAGAATCGGTACAAGAAGTATCATGCATGGTGCGATCATCATGAGAAAGCCGAGCATAGAATTTCTAAATGATAATTTCTCACGAGAGCTCATGATTGGGGCATGAATATAGCATTGATTTAAGCCTCCCCCAAGCGAGAGCGATGCTTTCTCTGTCACGAGGCCAAAAATTATAAATGTAATTCCGATCACGATGTACTAAATGCATAGGATAAAACTTTTGATGAAATTCCAATTTCAACCGATTGTAGTCCCATGATCCAGTATCATCACATAGCCTATACCATGTCAACGCCTTATCCTTCAAAGATAAAGGAAAGACCTTCTTCTTGACCTCATCCTCGGGCAAACCTGCAAGTTTAAATAAACCACAAACTTCATCTACATAGATTAGATGCAAGTCTGGATGTGATGTTCCATCTCGTGTAAAAGGATTAGCCAGCAGTTTCTCAAGCATACCCGGAGGAAGTTCAAAGCAAATATTTTCAGTAGGTGCAGCTAGTTGAGGAGCAACTCTTTTTGCTTATGTTCGAGGTGAAGATACCCCGAACAAGCCCCTCAAAGGATTAGTATCCATAGCGACAAGTGACAATAAATTTCAGCACACTATATGAATGTTTCCTTACCAAGTTCCACTTACCAAAGGCGCTTCACTCCCCGGCAACGGCGCCAGAAAAGAGTCTTGATGACCCACAAGTATAGGGGATCACTCGTAGTCCTTTCGATAAGTAAGAGTGTCGAACCCAACGAGGAGCAGAAGGATCTAACAAGTGGTTTTCAGCAAGGTAAAATCTGTAGGCACTGAAATTGTCGGTAACAAGTGATTGTGTGGTGAGATGATTCGTAGGAAGCAACAAGCAACAAAAGTAGCAACGGTGCAGCAAAGTGGCCCAATCCCTTTTGTAGCAAGGGACAAGCCTGGACAAAGTCTTATAGGAGGAAAAACGCTCCCGAGGACACACATGAAATTCTGTCATGCTAGTTTTCATCATGTTCATATGATTCGCGTTCGCTACTTTGATAGTTTGATATGTGGGTGGACCGGCGCTTGGGTACTTCCCTTCCTTGTCCAAGCATCCCACTTATGGTTAAACCCTCTCGCAAGCATCCGCAACTACGAAATAAGAATTAAGATAAACTCTAACCATATCATTAAACTAGTGGATCCAAATCAGCACCTTACGAAGCAACGCATAAACTAGGGTTTAAGCTTCTGTCACTCTACCAACCCATCATCTACTTACTACTTCCCAATGCCTTCCCCTAGGCCCAAATAATGTTGAAGTGTTATGTAGTCGACGTTCACATAACACCACTAGAGGAAAAACAACATACAACATATCAAATTACCGAATGAATACCAAATTCACATGACTACTATTAGCATGATTTATCCCATGTCCTCGGGAACAAAAGTAACTACTCACAAAGCATAATCATATTCATGACCAGAGAGGTAATGAGTAGCATCAAGTATCTGAACATAAACTCTTCCACCAAGTAATCCAACGAGCATCAACTACAAAGAGTAATCAACACTACTAGCAACCTTACAAGTACCAATCGGAGTCGCGAGACGGATATTGGTTACAAGTGATGAACTAGGGTTTGGAGATGAGATGGTGCTGATGAAGATGTTGATGGTGACGAGTCCCCTCCGATGAGAGGAGTGTTGGTCATGACGATGGCGACGATTTCCCCCTCCGGGAGGGAAGTTTCCCCAGCAGGATCATCCAGCTGGAGCTCTAGATTGGTTCTGCTCAAGTTCCGCCTCGTGGCGGCGGCAAAACCACGAAAAAGCTCCTCCTTTATTTTTTTTTTCAAATGAAACCCTTCATATAGCAGAAGAGGGGGAAAGTGGGCCAGCAGGGTGTCCACAAGCCCTCATGGCGCGGCCTGGGGGGGTGGCCGCGCCGTGCAGGCTAGTGGCCACCCCCTGGCGCCCCTGTGGCGCTTCTTCGGCGCAATATTTTTTATAAATCCAGAAAAAAATCCTCGTTGATTTATACGGCGTTTGGAGTTGCGCAGAATAGGTATCTCAAACTTGCTCCACTTTCAGGCCAGAATTCTAGTTGCCGGCATTGTCCCTCTTCATGTAAACCTTGCAAAATAAGAGAGAAAAGGCATAAGAATTGTACCGTGAAGTGAAATAACAGCCCAAGAAGCGATAAATATCAACATGAAAACATGATGCAAAATGGACGTATCATGACCCAACGGGCCCAGATCGCCGCGGAGACTGTGCGACTAAGTGTTCAGGGATGGCGGCTTGAGCGACAACAACACGCTTCCGATGCGATTCACCAGAGGAGGCATCTCAATCATTTGCAAATCGATCTGAATCCAATTCGACTCTTCGACAACACACATACACATGGGATGGAGCCTAACCAGCGATGGCAAGTTACTCAGCGTGTCGACCAGGCTCAGCCGCCGCCTAACCCACAGGCGCCTCAGCCGACGGCGGCTCTGCCGCCATGCTTCCCGACGCCATGGGGTCAGTTTTCTAACCCCGTTGACAACGTATTGGCGGCGACCCACAACCTAGAGTCTCTTCCCATCCATGGAAACTCTCTGGCCGAGGTAGAGGCAAGCAATGCCATCGAGGTGTTGAAAACAACGGTGGTCCAACATGCGGAGTATTCGTATAGTCGTGAGCGGCTACACTCGATGCCTCAGGCAAGTCATACCAGGAGACGTCATGACGACCCGCCCACAGTGTCCAGCAGCGAACGGCGACGGCCTCCGCAAATCAACCCGACCGGGATGCCTGACACCCAGGCTCTAGACCTCGTGGATGCAGCGCGAGCCGCCCGCCTGATGGACATGGCGACCGCGGTAGGTCAAGGCTATCCGGCTTATGTGCTGCCTTCCCCCACGCAGGCCGAGTCAGGAGGGAGGAACATAGGAATCTCGTGTGTGTCACCCGCCCTCCGCAACGAGTGTATGCCCAAAGTTTTTAAAGGTCCGCGCAAGGTTCCCAGTTACACGCGGGATCTCGAGCCAGGGGCGTGGATTGAAAGTGACCAGCTTGTGATAGATATGCTTGATGTTAACGAGGCGGTGTGTGCCAAGTACTTTAATTACAATGATGCTTGAAGGGACGACACACACTTGGGTGAAGAACTTGCCTCCCAACTCCATCACCACCCGGGCCGAGTTGAAGGAGCATTTTGTCAAAACCTTCTGAGGAACTTGCAAGAGCCCGATGACTATTGTCCACCTACAGCACTGCATCCACCGCCCGGACGAGTCGGCCCATCATTGGACGCGACGTGTTGTAGAGGTAATCCATTCATCGGATGGTATTTCGGCGGCTCAGGCCGTGCTGATATTGGAGGAAAACTATCACTACCAGCCCTTGGTGTTGAAGCTGGGGTGACTCAAGCGTAAAGTGCAGGATATGGGAGAGCTAATGGACACCCTCACTAGGTATGCTGAGTCTGACGACACCAAAGATCTCGGGGAGGACGACGATAAAGTTAGCAGTGCCAGGAGAGGGGAGTCATCCAAAGGCCACTCGCAGTCCCAAGGGCAAAATAACTACAACCCCGTGGGCCAAGGGAAGAAAAGGCAGCAGGAAGGTGCCCCAGAATTAGTCGCCAATACTAACACTGGGACCGGGAACCAGCGTCCGAAGAAAAGGGGTTTCAGTCAGAAAAAGCCACACACCTATCACGAGATCCTCAAGGGCCCCTGCCCACAACATACCACGGCGGAAGGTCCATCCACCCATTCTTGGGAAGACTGCTATGTGATGTAGGAGTTCTGTGTCGAGGAGCTCAAGGGTAACCAAGGAGGTGGTAGTGGTGGACACCCGGACCAATTCTGGTCGGGCGGCAAACACAGGAGTCCGTTCGGCGTATTCCGCAACCCTGGTCCTCAGGGCGAGTCACATTACAACGCTCGGCAGTTTTCAGTCCAGAATAGCCAGCAATATAATGCATAGTGCGGCTTTCAGCAACAACAGCTTCACCAGGGCGGCTCTTAGCAGCAGAATGACAACAACGGTTTCAAGAACAACCCCAAGCAGTTGAACATGGCAGTACTTGCAAAAGGGACAAAAAGGTCAAACACAGAACCTTCAACGTCATTGAGCCGACGCTCCCCAGGTATCTCAATTGGTCCGAGCAGCCTATTATCTGTAGCAGGCAGGATCACCCGCCCCAGGTTGACAACCCTGGTGACTTAGCATTGGTCGTGGCGCCATAGGTAGGGGGCTATACCCTCGCCAAGTTCTCATGGATGAAGGTAGCAGCATCAACATCTTATACTATGACACTTTCGAAGGATGAATTTCTCCGAAAGCGACTTGATGCCTTCCTCTACGGTCTTCCATGGAATCGTCTCGGGTAAGTAGGCATATCCTGTTTCACGAGTTAAACTCAATGTGGCTTTTGGCACCGAGTCCAATTATAGGAGCGAGTCTCTCATGTCTAAGGTGTTCAAGATCAAAAGCCCTTATCACTCTCTTTTTGGTCGGCCGACTTACGCCCGTTTCATGGCCCGCCCATGTTATGTCTAAATCAAGCTCAAGATGCCAAGCTTTAAAGGAACCATCACAATCAGTGGAGATCAGAAGATAGCTCAAGAGTGCAAACAAGGAGATGCCACTTATGCTGAGTCGACCTGTGCAACTAAGGAACTCAACTTTCATCAAGCCAATGTTGACCCAGCAGACATGACCCCACTCAACAAGCCCACAATCGATTCAGAGCCGCCCCTTAAGTTTAAGCCAACAGATGACACTAAGCTCGTGGATTTCACGCCCGGTGACTCTGCTAAGGAATTCACCATTGGGATGGGTATGGACCCTAAATAGGAAAGAGCGCTCATCGAATTCATCTGTGAGTATCGGGACATCTTTGCATGGAAACCTTGTGACATGCCGGGTGTACCGAGAGAATTCACTGAGCACCATCTTAACATAGACCCCAAGATGAAGCCAGTTTGGCAATATCTTCCTTGGTCTAACGAGGAAAGGCGCAAAGCAATCGGAGAAGAGGTAGCCCGACTCTTGGCTGCTAGTTTCATTGTGGAGGTTTCTCACCCAGAGTGGTTGGCCAATCCTGTTTTGGTCTTAAAGAAGCATGGCAATTTTCACATGTGCATTGTCTACACTGACGGCAACAAAGCCTGCCTGAAAGACCCATTTTCCCTCCTTCGTATCGATCAAATCATTGACTCTACGGCGGGTTGCGAGCAACTGTGTTTTTTGGATGCATACTCAGGTTATCACCACATCAAGATGGCTTTAGAAGATTAGGAGAAGACGTAATTCATAACTCCCTTTGGCGCTTTTTACTATGTCTCTATGCCACTTGGGCTCACGAGTGCGGGGCGACTTATCAGCATTGTATTCAGAATTCCATACACAACCAGATTGGGCGTAACGTTGATGCCTATGTTGATGACATAGTGGTGAAATCCCACAAGAATGAGTCACTCCTAGAAGATCTCAAGGAAATGTTTGACAATTTGAGCGTGTATCAGATGAAGCTTAACCCGACCAAATGTGTCTTCGGCATCCCTGCAGGGAAGTTATTGGGTTTCTTGGTGTCAGAGCGAGGCATTGAGGCTAACTCGGACAAAATCAAGGCGATTACCTCACTTGGCAAGCCGACCAATATCAACCAGGTCCAGCGCATGGCGGGTTGCATCGCGGCTCTGAGCCGTTTCATAAGTTGCCTTGGGGAGAAGGCCATCCCTCTTTATCAGCTGCTCAAGAAAACATGTCGTTTTGTGTGTTCGGACGCGGCTAACGAAGCATTTGAGGCCTTATAAAAGCAATTGAGTAAGCCGCCCGTTTTAGCCGCTCCTGCTGATAAAGAGCCTATGCTCCTGTACATTGCTGCTAACTCTAAGGCAATAAGTATGGCAGTGGTGGTCGAACGCAAAGAAGAAGGAAAGGAGTATCCGGTCCAAAGGCCAGTATACTTTATTAGAGAGGTCCTAACCCTCTCTAAACAACGTTACCCGCACTGGCCGAAGCTGTTTTTTGGGATCTTCATGGCAAGTCAGAAGCTGAAGCACTACTTCCAGGAGCACCCAATCACGGCGGCCAGTTCTGCGCCACTTGACGACATCATACAAAACCGAGAAGCGACCGGCGAATTGCTAAGTGGCCTATTGAGTTTGGTCCTCACCACGTGAAATATACGCCCCACACGGCCATGAAGTCTCACGCCTCAGTGGATTTCATCAATGATTGGACCGAGCCGCTGATCCCGGAACACAGACCTGATCACATATATTGGACGATCCACTTTGACGGGTCTAGGCAGCTAGTAGGCTCGGGGGACGGTGTAGTACTAACTTCGCCGTAGGTGACAAGTTTTTCTACATTCTCCGGCTCATGTTTTCGTGCACTAACAATGCAGCAGAGCACGAAGCTTTGCTCCATGGGCTTAGGATCGCCAAAGAAATGAACCTCAGTCGAGTTTGATGCTTGGGCGACTCGAATCTGGTGGCACAACAAGTTTCTAGAACATGGGACTCTAGGGATCCTCTGATGCCGGCCAACAGACGTGCTGTATCAGACGCGGCGGGTCACTTTCATGGTTATCAAGTTGATCATATCGATCGCAGGCTCAATGAAGCAGCTCATGCTCTTTCACGACTCAGATCACAGCGTAGCCGGTTCCTCCAGATGTCTTTTTACATATTTTGCATAACCCATCGGTGAAATTGCCTTGTCAAGAGGATATAGCGGTCCCTGGTCCGGAGTCTCAACTTGTGGCGGCTCTTCATGGCACTTCGGATTGGGCGGTCCCATATATGGCATATTTAGGATGAGGCCAGTTACCTGCTGATGAGTTGCTGGCCCGCCAAATTATCCAACGATGCAAGTCCATGGTTATACATAAGGGTGAGTTGCACAAACACAGTACTTCTGGAATTTTTCAAAGATGCGTCTCGTCTGAAGAAGGATGTGCGATCCTTAATGAGATCCACACGGGTGATTGTGGCCATCACGCTGGGTCACACTCTTTCGTATCCAAGTCCTTTAGGCATGGATTCTACTCGTGAATGGCTCACGCAGATGCTGAGGACATAGTGCGCAGATGCGACGGGTGTCAAAAGTTTGGGCGTCAGATACATGTGTTGGCTCAAGAATTGCGGATGATCCCAATTACATGGACTTTTGTGGTCAGGGGGCTCGACATGGTTGGCCCCTTCAAGATATCTTCCATCAAGAAGACTCACCTACTAGTGGTGATTGACAAATTTACGAAGTGGGTTGAAGCAGAGCCGGTTAGTAGTTGCGATGCAGATATGGCAGTCAAATTCCTCAAGAAGTTGATTTTTTGCTTCGGGTACCCTCATAGTATCATCACTGATAATGGTACTAATTTATCCTAAGGCGCCATGCAAGAATTTTGTGAAAAAGAGCACATCCGGCTTGATGTCTCTGTGGTCGTGCATCCCCTATCCAATGGACACGCAGAACAGGAGAATCAAAAAATCTTATGTGGGATCAAACCCCGACTCATGGTTCCTCTGGAACGCACCCCGGGTTGTTGGGTCGACGACCTCCCTTCCGTGCTGTGGAGCATACGGACTACCCCCAACAAATCCACAGTTTACACCCCCCTTTTTCTTGGTCTACGGAGCTTAGGCTGTTTTACCAAGCGACATCAGACATGACTCACCGCGAGTCGCCGCTTATGTGGAGGAGGACAATGAGTTGGCGCGTCAAGAATCGTTGGATGCTCTGGAGGTGGAGAGTGACTTAGCAGCAGCATGGTCGGCGATTTACCAACAAGACTTGTGACGCTATCATAGCCGCCGAGTCAGAAGCCGGGTTTTTCAGGATGGCAATGCTCCGGTTGATTCAAGATCATACGGGTGTGCATAAGTTATCCCCCCCGTGGGAAGGGCCTTTTTTCGTCAGCAAAAGTCTTCATAATGGTTCTTACTACCTGGTGGATCTTCGTCCAGATAGGCCAACAACAGAGGTTGAAACAACCCGGCCTTGGAACATTGCCCACTTGCTGCCTTATTACACTTAGAGCCACTGACTCCTTATCATTGTACATAGTTTAGTCATTGTACTCTCTTTACATATATATAGCAATAAAGCTAGCGCCCATGAACTTCGGGGTCTCTGTCGTTTTAGCTTCTTGAGAGCATGAGTCTTTATTGTTTCACAAGCCGTACAAGCATGGATGCTATCAGTATCCAATAGCATAACTTGCCACGCTGCACTTATTTCAAAACTGGATACTGGAAAGCCAAAGGGGACCAAAGTTGCCATGTTGCACGGTTCAAACATGGACGCCTTATATGGTTTGGGAGTCAAGCCGACTTACTTGGGGGCTACTAGTTCCCAAGGTGTTTTGCAGTAAGAACTTAAACACTTGTGCAATCCTATGTCCGACTTTTCCCTAAACATAGGTCACTTGGGGGCTTCTACTCACTGAGTTTAACCTGAATACCCTCTTGTCTAGCAAAAAATAACGCATTACAATGGTTATACTAGACTGTGTGTTTGGCGACTCGCCCTATGGTCCCATGTACTCTTAGTGAGTCAATCCACTTCTGGACCCTGAACATACCTTGGTTGAGACATGAAGGATGCGTGCGGGAGCTGGCATATGGAAAATAGACAAATAATGGGTTCACTGAACCCGCTTCACTGGAGCTTGACTCGCGCGTGATCAACCGGTCTATACAACTAAGGCTATTGCAAAAGCCTCTCTGGGGTAGCACTAGAGCCTTGCAAGCTCGTCCTACCCTATCGTGACTCATTGAGCCGACAACTTTTATGACTACAAAGTATCTTTGTGGCATAGCTAGAGTTTTTGAAAACTCATCTTAAGCCAACGCGTCTCATTGAGCTGGCTCATTATTTCTTCTTTGACAACAGGAGGAGGAATCATTCGTCAAAAGACATGACAAAGACGCCTAGTAAGGCGACTCATATTAACAAAAGGGTGTGACTTCAGAGTCAATAAAGATGCAGGTGCAGCACAATACTATTTTCATCTCTAACCTATTACATGGCTGAGAAGGCCATCAAATGTTACATAACCCGGCATTGGATTTTTTGAACTAATCTCCATGGGCAATCTTCAAAGTGACACCTGGTTCAAGCCGCCTCCGGATTATCCTGCGTCGATCTTTCGCCGTCTTGGATCTGTAAGTCGCCCATTTTCCAATTACAATTGGTTAAGCCATGGAACTCAGCCTCGTCAGTCAGGATGGTGGACGGGTCAGCTTTAGAGTCAAAAGGATGCTTACGGCGCTGCGGAGTCAGAACTGTGATTTCATATGAGGGAGAAGTAACACGCTTGTTGTGCTCGTCATAAGCCACCTAATACTTGGTTAAGTCCAGACTGGCTGCTAGTTGAGTCGCCGCGATGCGAGATTCCTTCACACAGCGATGGTAATCCTCTTTAGTAAATTCTAACCCGTCATCTTTATATTCTAGAAATCCACTAGTTATTTCCTCCGGTTTCAGCTCTGGAGCATAAGCCAAGAACCATCTCAGGGTGTTCAGTACTCCTTACCGGACATCTGATCTTTTTAGCTCTTCAATCTGGGGTGGCAGCGTGGACAAGCATCCCATCATATATTAATTTGAATTTATGGGCTCTTTGTCGCCCATAACGGCCTTCATAGTCATCACGCCGCCAGTGTACAATTGCTCTATCAAGGTATATATTGCTTTCAGCTTCAAAACACGGTCATCCTGAAGATTGGCGTCCCGCGGACCTATTGCAAGGATACACGATCATAAGTCGCCAGAATATCTTACCACACGACTTTCGAAATAAGGATAGTGGCGGACACTTACCAAACACAGCGTTGGCCATTTTTGATATATGAACTTTTAATCCGGACAATTCCTGCACGGCGACCTTCATGTGCTCCTGAGCTTGCTCAGCTCTTTTCAGCCGGGCGGCTCGCTCAGTTTTGGCTTTGTCTTCAAGCTCCTTGTGCTCTGCCTTCATCTTCTCAATATCAGCCAACACAAGGCGGGGTTTCTCTTCAGACTTAGCTCGAGCATCTTGTTGCTCCACCAGACTTTGCCTCAGGTTGGATGCGGTTGAGTCGACTTGATTCAACGATTCTCGTGAACAGTAGACGGTTATGACCAGTTTCATGCACATTACAAGCAATATCGCTAAAACTTGGGGGCTAATGTATGGTTCAATTTTTCCAAGGTCATACCTTAAAGCAATACCCGGCTCATCTTTAAAAAGATGTCGTGGCCCTTGGGGGCTACATGTTGAAGCTTTCTTCAAATATATGCTAAAAACCCGACTCATCTTTAAAAAGATGCCCCGGCCCTTGGGGGCTACAGGTTGAAACTTTCTTCAAAGATATGCTAAAAACCCGGCTCATGTTTAAAAAGATAACCCAGCCCATGGGGGCTGCAGGTTGAAGCTTTCTTCAAATATATGCTAAAGACATGGCTCATGTTTAAAAAGATGACCCGACCCTTGGGGGCTATAGGTTGAAGCTTTCTTCAAATATATGCTAAGGACCCGACTCATCTTTAACAAGATGACCCGGCCCTTGGGGGCTAGAGGTTGAAGTTTTCTTCAAATATATGCTAAAGACCTGGCTCATATTTAAAAAGATGATCCGGCCCTTGGGGGATATAGGTTGAAGCTTTCTTTAAATATATGCTAAAGACCCAACTCATCTTTAAAAAGATGACCTGGCCCTTGGGGCTACATATTGAAGCTTTCTTCAAATATATGCTAAAGACTCGGCTCATCTTTAAAAAGATTACCCGACCCTTGGGGGCTATGTGTTGAATCTTTCTTCTAATATATGCTAAAGACCCGACTCATCTTTAAAAGATGACCCGACCCTTGGGGGCTACAGGTTCAAGCTTTCTTCAAATATATGCTAAAGACCCGGCTCATCTTTAAAAAGATGACCCGACCCTTGGGGGCTACAGGTTGAAGCTTTCTTCGTATGTATGCTAAAGACCCGTCTCATCTTTAAAAAGATGACCCAAACCTTGGGGGCTACAGGTTGAAGCTTTCTTCAAATATATTCTAAAGACCCGATTCATATTTAAAAATATGACCCGCCCTTGGGGCTACATGTTGAAGCTTTCTTTAAAATGCAAACTAAAGATCCGGCTCATCTTCTAGAAGTTGACCCGACCCTTGGGAGCTACAGGTTAAAGCTTTCTACAAAGCTCGACTCGTCACAGATGACTCGCCCTTTGGAGGGCTAATGGGAGTACATCTAAAGGAGGATTACAGGTATCATACCTCATGTTTTCTTCTCATCATGTTAACCAAGGTTTTCTCCATTTCATGACTCGTCTCGAGGCAACTCACAAAGCCATAATATAGTTCATCAAACTCCAGCTTCTCAAAATTGGGAAGCTTAAATTTGGTCATGCCCTTCTCTACAAGGACTGGGGCATCTTTGGGCGCGTTCTTGCTCAATACCGCGGATGCAGGTTTGGAATAACCTGTTCCAACAACAACGACTGGATCTGGATGAGGCATCACGTCTTCAGCTGCCTTTTGAGGACATGGCGGATTGGGGTTTTCACCTGTTTCATTTTGAGGGCTTCGAAGCTCATCCTGGATATCGGGGAAATCGTCAAAGGCTTCGGCGTGAGTCTCAGCCGGCTCATCTTGAGCTCTTGGGATGGAGGCATTCATTTCAAACATCTCAGCCGCCTTGGGAGTGGATGATGACCCGCCGGTCTTCCTTTTCTTCGCCTGAGCCCTACAAAAGATGGTAATTATGTTAAAATAGAAACATTGGCACCCAAAGAACATCTTTGCGAAGGAACTTACCCCTGAAGGCGGATTAAAGGAGAAAGAGTCGAAGCAGCTGAGTCACTAGACGAAGGAGGCGAAACCTGTTGGGTAGACAGATTCCAAAGATTGTGTAAATCATAAGGGAATCGGATGCACAAGAAAGGACATCTAGTGCAACACATACCTCACTCTGTGGTTTGCGACCAACCGTTTTTTTAGGCAACCTGGACAAAAGATCACCAGAATGGCTTCGAGTTTTACGTTTTGGTGTATAACTCGCCTTCTTCAAAAGGAAATTGGGATCCAGATGAACATCCGGGTGAGATAAGGGACCTTTCCTACACACTCGCCTTACCGGCCTGGGAGGAGAAGAATTTGAGTCGGAAGAAATGGAAATTACCTCGATGTCTTCATCTTGGCTCTCCATGTCATCATCCTATAAACAGAAAACGGCAAACGCGTAAGTATGGAATGAGGTAGAATAAAAAGAGAAAAGCATTTACCTCTGAGTGCTCCTCTGCGGCATGGTACTCGCCTACAATAGAGGATTCTTTGATGGCGGCTTTGCCTTTGGCTTTCTTCTTCTTCTTGGGGGCATTTTTCGTTGCCGTCTTCTTAGCAACAGTTTTAGATCTTCGTTTCCAAAAAGGAGTTCTTCCGTCAAACATAGTTGGGGGACGCGTCAAAAACAAGCTTTAAATTATAAAGAGGACAAAGGCAGGCGAGTCAAGTTAGTTTACCTCTGGAGCAGGGTTGGAGACACGGAATGGTCTTAAGCCAATCTTGGCACAATTCTCAATTGGTTCGCCACATTGTTTCTTCATAATGTTAACAATATCCTCCTCCACAAGCAAGACGATGTAGAAGCATTATGGATGGGTTAAGTTGCCATCGTATTCACACATTAAGCCGTCGCGGCGGCTCAGAGGCATGATCTGCTATTCCAGCCAATAGCGGATCAGATCAAATCTGGTGAGGCCGTTGGCAATCAGGGCCCTGAGTTTGGTGAAGACAGAGGCGAGTGAAGCTTCTTCTTCATCAGTCAGCTTCTCACGCAGCTCAAAACCCATGGGTAGATGTTCCTCCATAAAGCCTGGTAGAGGATTCTCGGTGGCTGGAGGAGTGTCGCGGTAGTAAAACCAAGTCTTCCCCCAACCCTTGGGGTGGCTAGGTAGAGCGGCAGCTGGGAACCCACATTCTTGGCGTCTCTGAATATTAACCCCGCCAAGTTCTAGGAAGGGGCCATCCGTGAATTTAGTTTGGCGATTCAAATAGAAAAACTTCCTCAACAGAAGGATGGTAGGCTCTATCTGCAAGTAGGCCTTGCAAAATACTTGGAACTGACAGATGTTAGTGATCGATTTCGGGCCTAAGTCCTGGGGATGGAGATTGAAGAAATGCAGTGCGTCTCTGAAGAATTTTGAGTTGGGCGGTGTGAAGCCCCGCTCAATGTGGTCAGTAAAAACCACCACCGCCCCATCGGCGGGTTGTGGATGTTGTTCTCCTAAGACGGCTCGCCAACCGAGTGTTTCCTTCAGACTAGGGTTCCCAGTTTGACGAAATCTTTACGGATTTCGACGCTAACTTCAGATGGCAACCAATTGCACTTAGAAATGTGACCCATGGCCGCAGAGGCACAGAGCAATAGATGTGCAATAAAGGCGATTGACGGGTCGTAAGGACCTGAGGAAATATTAACTTGCCAAACAATTGGTTGGGGAAGCATTTAAACAGAAATGGTGACTCGCCGCAGCCTGGGAGGCATCTGGACAAAAATCTTAACTCGCCCCACCCTGAGAGGTGTCTAGACAACAGTTTTGACTCGCCGCGGCCTAAAGATGAATTGTTTTTCAAGTTTTCCTTAGCAAACTCCTAGATTTGAGGCAAACATGTTTACCACATGGTGCTAGGAAATATGGATCTACGGGTGCCCTAAATAAAAGAAATATAACAACATAGCCTGCAGGTCCTAAGAACGCTAAGGATGCAGAAGCACCACAGAAACCATGAGGGGATCTTATGAAGCCATGAAAAATAGCAACAGATATGCTGTCATTACCAAAAGAATCTACTACGGTTTCTACTAAGCTATGGATTCAAAATGGTACCTATAAGGATTAATGGCGCAGGCTACGAAGGATTGACGAACTACAACTCTGCCCTAGGAACTAAGATGATGGCTAAACTAGATCTAAGGAAGAAGAGGAGATTTACCTAATGAATGGAGACGTTGGCGGAGGCACTCTTGTTGAAGATCAGCACCGAAATCCAAGCCTGAATGGTCCAGGAGCGGAGGATCCGAAGCGGAACACTGTGGCGGCGGATCACTTGCAACACCATCTTGAGAAATAAGAAAGAGGAGCGACAGTGTAGGCGAAGGAAAGGGCCCCTTCCTGTGCGGGTATTTAAAGGCCTCAGGCCGAAGATGGAATGGCAGTCCCGGGATCGAGGAGGCACATTAAAAATTGGCAATGATGCCGCTGGATTTTCGGGGGTGACAGGAAAAAATCAAAAAAGATCCGTTGGATAACGTCACGAGATCGCCGAAATGACGGCGTAGGTGATGTCACGTGCGAGAAATCTGGGATTTGGACGAAGCAGGGAGATTGGCGGTTTGTCACTTTTTGAGCAAAAAGGCCAAGTAAGAAACCCCATATGAGTCGCAATAGTTAGGAGTAAAGATTTATTGGCATGAATAAATTCAAGACAATATGGGGGCTAATGTTGGGGATATTACTCACTGTGTGACCCGCCATATTGGGCCGGGTCAGGTTCAAGGCAACTCAAGACCCAAGAACACAGAAGGCGTGAGGTGTTCGACAACTTTAGGGCCGGTTCAACCCATGAGCCGTGAAGATGACTCAAGATCCAAGAAAAGGAAGATCCACCGGGAGGTTTCCTTACTTGAGAGACATGGCGGGTTAGAAATAGAACGGGTCACGGTTCGTTATGTGTCCTGGACTCCTCTAAACCTAGGGCCTCGACCTATATATAAAGGCGAGTCTCTAGGGTATAAAGATTAAGTGATAATCCATCGAGAGCTAGGTCAGGCGATTTACACACCCTTGTAATCGATTCCACCATCAAATATACACAAAGCAGGATGTAGGATTTTACCTCCATCGGAGGGGCCGAACCTGGGTAAACCTGAGTCTCACTTCCGCTAAACCCCTTTGAGTCGCCACCAAGGTGCGATGGCTCCATCACTAATACCTTCCACGATGACATCTATCGTGATAAAACCACGACACCATGGATTATGAGATTATGTTCAGATTGTGATGAGTAATATATTTGGTTCTCCTTTTATATTATGTTCTTGAGTAATTCATGCATGTTCTCCATTGCTTTTTTATTTCTTTGGCCGAGTAGTAGATTGTAACACCAAGAGGGAGCATTATGCATGATTGTGGGTTCATGCCCCTTGATGTCTACTTTGAGTGACACAAACATGTGACTATGGGGTGTGATGTTGCCACCAGGGTGAAAACAATGGTGCTTGTGACCACGGTTGCAAGGATTGTTTACCTTACGCAATGTTCGTTAATGCAGTTGTCCGTTGCTTTGAGTTTACACTTTGGGTGGGGCTCGCAACTTAATACCAACGAGATGTTCTGGATAGACATCTGAAGGTGGATGATTAGAGAGTAGATGCTGATGGATAAATGGTCTACTTGTCTTGGCGTACTGTCCATTACTTTTGAGCCTCTAACTTTCTTGTAGCATGATTAGCTTTGTGGTGCGTTTATAATTCTGTCAATTTCCCAGCTGTAATTTGTTTACCCAACATAGTTGTTTATCGTCTTTTGGGAGAGAGACATCACCAGTGAACATCATGGTACTCTGGTCCATATTACCACCATTGTTTACAGCTCCACCATTTATTGTTTTTATTTAATTTTCCGTTGCAATCACTATTGCTATTCCCGCTTGTGTTTGATCCTTTGCAAACGACAAGGCCGGAGAGATTGACAACCTCTCTGAACTTGTTGGGAGCAAAGTTATTTGTTGTGTGTGCAGGTCCACGTCTTCCGCTAGCGCTGGAGGAGCGAACACCTACTTGTTGATCCGTGGAGTCCTCCTGGTTCGATAAGCCTTATTGTCCCCATGTAAAGGAAATCTGTTGCTGACTACATCTCAACCTTCCACTTGGGGTAACCAACGAGGGGCGAGAAGTATATCCATCAACTCGTCATTAGGAGCCCACAAGTTCCGGGCTACGTTTGTCTTTGCATAACATGCATATTTGGTGGGGCACTATATAAGGTACCCTTCTTCCCCAACGAGTTAGTGCTTTTGTATATGACATTTCCCTGTCATTTTGAGTTCTCTTCTGATCCCCAAGCCTCAAAACTCCAATTCATTTAGGGGAAAACTATCCCATGGATCTAGGGTTCATTTGTTGACCTCCTCTATTTTTCATGTCCTCTCCCATCCCTCCATAGCTTTAGTTGGTTTTGGTGGGTTTTGAGAGAGAGGGATTTGAGCATTCTTGTGTGAAGTCCCGAAGTGTTTGTGACAGTTCCCGAGAGTGATTTCATCCAAGCACACATCGAGTACTCCTCTCTCTTTTGACCAAAGAAATTTTTGATTTGAGCAAGTATTGATTATTACCCCATTATCTTGTTACTCTTGGAGGTTGGATACTCCTAGGCGGTAGGAGTACTCTCATGAGGAATCAACTTGTGATTTCTCACCTGGAAAGTTTGTGAAGGTTTGGAGGCCGCCTTAAGGTCAACCACTAGTGGTTAGGAATCATCTTCGTGGTGATACCTCAAGGATAATAGTGTGAGGCTTCGTGTCGTTGGTGTGCCTTCATGGTAACATCCACTTCTCCAACGGTGACTAGCTTCCCTCCAAGGAAGTGAACAACGAGATACATCCTCGTCTCCCTGACTTCGGTTTTCCCTAACCCTAATTCCTTACTTGTGGTTTACTTTGGTTTCTCTAGAATACATTCACTAATAGCGTTGTCCTGATTATATTGTGTGGGATATTTCCTTGTAAAGATTAATTATTTAGGCCAACACTTTATATCACGCAATTCATACTTGCTACAATTGATATATCTTGAGTTTAGTGTGAATTGCTAACTTGTGTCATACACTTACATATCTTGTGATATTGCCAAAGTAAGTTTGTGTAACTTACTTGTGCTTGTCAGTAATCTTATTGTGGTCACCTCATTTAGATTAAGTTGTTGGTACACATACTTTAGCCTAGTATATTTAGGATTTGTTCTCGAAAAGTATCCTCTTAGTTTATTTCTGCATTAGGATAAAGGCAAATCCCTACAGTTTTTAATACTCCTATTCACCCCCTCTAGGAGATATCATGGTCCTTTCACCGATCTTATCTCTTACTTCGAGAAAAAATTCATATGCATTCTCTCTCCTCTGTTCTTGCTCCTCAACCTAAGATTTTCGATCTCTTAGCTCGAAACTCCGTTTCCGAAATTGATTTGATGGTTTCTTCCTTGAGATGCGACTCTCCCATTACTCCAATTAGTCTTTGCTTTAGTGGTTTATATTTTTCATATTTTGCTGCACTAGGTGCTACTAAAAATGAGTTGGCATGTTGAATTCTTTGAGTTCCAAGTGGTATGAATGTTGGATATAGCCTTTAGGCATATATATGAGTAGTTGTTACCAATCTTACAAAGTTTTATTGACATA
The DNA here is from genome assembly GCF_904849725.1 of Hordeum vulgare subsp. vulgare. Taxonomy (NCBI): domain Eukaryota; kingdom Viridiplantae; phylum Streptophyta; class Magnoliopsida; order Poales; family Poaceae; genus Hordeum; species Hordeum vulgare. The sequence continues at coordinate 233,721,408 of NC_058524.1, read as the reverse complement.
ATTTTGTGGCCCAAACATTTGAGAAATTTGTTCATAGATAAATGAACTTCTTTAGGAGGTAATCTTCAATCCCAAGTCCCAAGGGAGCTGTTGGGAGGAACTAGGACACAGACATCAACATCTTTCGCAACGCGGAAGTTAAGCCGTGTGAATGGCCGCACATTACTTTAATGAGCGATGTAGGTTTCCACCAAGAGTTCACACAATTCACTACGAATGCTAGGCTGACAAACTTCCTCGCAAATGAGTGTTATAAATACTATCTCCTTACAAATTCCTTTGTGCGAAAAATTTATTTCACAAATAGGCTTAGTGCTCCCATGGTACACTTTGATTTATATGCAACACATTATGAAATACCACTCTCTGAATTTTGTGAACTATGCTTGATTCCTGCTGATGGAGGAATGCATGATCCTAAACCATAGGAGTTTGAGGAGTTACTTCTTGCCTTAACCTTGGGAGAAACTAGGGGTGTATAAAATGCTAGGGCCACCAGTTTAATTTTTCCTTTTGTACAGTACTTCACTTTATTCATAGGGAAATGTTAAACTGCCATGAGTCAGGGTGGTGGTATGAGTACACCCACCCTTGCTATTTTGCATCATGCACAAAATAGTGATAACACCTACAACTTAGGATCTTTTATCGCGCGCTACTTGCATATAAACCGAAGTAAGGGTAAGGTTCATGGTGGCATTTATGCTACCCGCGAAGCAAACCATTTTATTGTTGACATACGCCCCACTGATTACTTGTGGCCTAATGTTTATCTTGATGACCAGTCGATGATAGATCACCAGTTCAATGATGAACCTCGCCCCCCGCAGCACATTCGTTCTAACTTACTATACAACAAGGATACTCGTGATTTTATTGTGTTCCCTGCACCTTCTTTCTTTAACTATCATGCCAGGAACAGATATACCATCATGCCACCAGTTATAATTGCTTACTGGAACAAGTTGTCTCAGTCACAGGCCTCAGCTCAGGGTTGCGACTCTCAAGTATCTCAACCCAACTACTTTCCTCCGGGACCAGATGGACACTATGGATGGTGAATGCTAAGCTAGGCCAAAAGCCTAAGCCTGGGGGAGTGTGTATTTATCAATCACATTACATTCATGTACACACACTTAATATTAATTGCAGGTGCTCATCCTTTTTCATTGTAAGTCCATGTTAGTTTTATTTTATGCTTTCTTCTTATGTGTTTGAAAAACTTGGAAAACCCGAAAATATTACTTACTGGTTTTTGGTTTTTCTTTCTCGTTTAGTTAGTTGCCGTCTAAAAAGAAAACCTAAAAAGATTTCCCTTTGCATGTTGGAGCTTTCCCCTGTAAATAGTTTTTCTCATTTTTGTTTTTCCTTTATTTTCTTCCTTCTTAACAACCAAAAACTCCAAAAATATTTCAGTGTGTTTCTGTGAATTTCTTTTCTTTTGACCGAGTCACTAAAACGGGAAGATCACGATGAAAATGTTGATCGGCTCTCATATGCGTTAATGTTAATCCAACAAAAGAGCCAAAATTACCTTGTCTTCTCCTTTGTATAAACCACCTTGCAGATTCCAGCTTAGTCCACGACACTCTTGCTCTATTAATATTATCACATCATACGGTCATGCAAGTGAAAGGCAATAATGACGATACTTGATGAAGTGATCATGGCAAAGGAAGCTGGTATGAACTCTCCTTGTGTTCCGTTTTTGTAAATAGTTTTAGCTTTTTTGATCTTGATTTAGTATATCATGAGTGAACATGTTTATGATAAAAATTAGAGATAATAGTTTCTCAAGGCATGCTTAAATAGCTAGGAGTGGATAATGATTCATCTTATGAGACAACATACATTTAAATGGTTATGATGTGGTATGGTAGCATGGTATTTCCCTCTGAGTAATTCGAGTGGCTTGAGTTGGCACATGCGCAAACATGTAGTTGATTCAAAACCAATGTAGGCTTCACAGTGTTTAAATTAAGAGTGTATATATCCTACACATGCTAATGCTCAATGTCAATTATTCATGATGCATGATTATGACCGTTTTCGCTCTCTAGCTGGTCACTCTCAATCTATTGCTAGCCTTCACCTGTACTAAGAGCGAATGTTTCTTGTGCAACCGAACTCGTAAACCCAGGCTATTGCACACGATTCCACCATACCTACTTATATGCGGTATTATCCTCCGTACCAAGTAAATTTGCATGTGTCGCATCTAAATATTCCAATAAACATATGTATTGTGTGCTCCACTACTGGAATCCAGAAATTTGCCGTCAGCCAGTTCTTTACCGTCTGCTGGCTGACGATAAAGAACCTCTTTGCCATCAGTTGACACAATACAGACGGCAAAGAACTGACACATGGCAAAAATACTATTTGCCATGTGTGGGTCCTTTGCCGTCTGCCAACAGACGGCAAAGATCCCCAGGGCAGACGGCAAAGGGGACGCGTGGGCCCCATGCCTGCCGTGTCCGAAATCCGGGGGCCTCTGCCGTCCGCGGGCCTTTGCCGTCTGCCATACGGCCCTTTGCCGTCTGCCTTACGTCCCTTTGCCATCGGGGGCCGGACGACAAAGGGGCCTCCCTATAACGGCCGTTACCCCCCACCTCGCTCACTGTCTCTCTCTCTCTCACCCTGACCACTCTCTCTCTCCACGGCGGCGATGCCCTGTCGGCGAGATCCCCTCCCCGCGGCGAGCCTACCCCCCCGGCGAGCCCACCCCCCCGGCGACCCCCTCCCCGCGGCGACCCACCCCCTGCCCCCTGCCGCCGCCCCCTGCCGCGCGCGGCCCCCTGCCGCCGCCCCCTGCCGCCGCCCCCTGCCGCCGACGCGCCCTGCGGCGAGCCCCCAGCCGCGCGCCCCCGTGCTGCCGCCGCCCCCTGCCGGTGAGTTTTTTGTTTTTCTTTTTAAAAAAGTTAATTACTTTAGTTAGTTTATTAGGTTAGTTTTTTATTATATATAGGGTAATTTAGTTAGTTTATTTGGTTAGATTATTAGGCTAATTAGGTTAGTTAGTTAGGTTAGAAGAAAAAAAGCAGAAGGAAAAAAAGCAGGAGAAGAAGAAGAAGAAGAAGAAGAAGAAGAAGAAGAGAAGGAGGAGGAGGAGAAAAAAGAAGAAGAAGAAGAAGAAGAAGAAGAAGAAGAAGAAGAAGAAGAAGAAGAGGAGAGGAGGAGGAGGAGAAAGAGGAGGAGAAAGAAGAAGAAGAAGAAGAAGAAGAAGAAGAAGAAGAAGAAGAAAAAGAATAGAAGGAGAAAAAGAGGAGGGGGAGTAGGAGGAGAAAAAAGAAGAAGAAGAAGAAGAAGAAGAAAAAGAGGAGAGAGGAGAAGAAGAAAGAAGAGGAAAAGGGAACCCCGGCACCCCGAAACTGACCCTCGACCCCCGACCCCTGACGCCCGACGCCACTGACCCCCGACCATCGACCTCCGACGCCACTGACCCCCGTCCCCCGACCCCCGACGCCACTGACCCCCGACGCCACTAACCCTCGACCCCCGACGCCACTGCCCCCGACCCAGCGCCTCGGCCCACGACTCCCGACACCCGATGCTCGACGCCACCAACCCCCGACCCCCGACGCCACTGTCACCCGACGTCACTGACCCTGGACCCCCGACGCCACTGACCCTGGACCCCCGACGCCACTGACCCCCCACAACCGACGCCACTAACCCCCCGACCCCCGATGCCACCGACCCTCGACGGCACTGACTCCCGACGCCACTAAGCCCCGACCCCCGACACCTCTTTTGCCTTCTTTTGAACGAGAAGGTGCTTTTCGGCCTTCCAGAGGCCCACGGGGTCATAGTTTTGAAAATTATGAGTTAGGTCACATATTTTCCGATCATGTTAATTATAAAAACATCGTATTTGTGTTGATCGGGTGAATTTCAATGTGCAGTTGTTCGACGACCTCCACGTGCGTTGGACGAGCTCCGCCCTTGCGTTTGTTGGTGAGCACAAATGACTTCTCCTCCTACCCCCTTAATTTGCTCTGTCCCGGTCTTCGTGCCGATGAAACTTGCTAGCTATAGGTTTCTTCAATCATGAGTATGCGTGACCAGTATGCGTCTCCCGTTCGAAAGGGCAACATCTATAAATATGCATTTCTTTGCATATTTATAACCGCCATCCTTTCGAATTGTCCAACATTATCCATGGACAACCCGAGTATGTGTAGATTGGGTTTGTTTTCCCGTATGCTGTGCTCCGGATCCGATGCGGAATTTCGTCAGTGCCTCCCCTGTTGTTCTCCGGGTACACATCCTCTCTGCTTATTGCCGAGACGTGTATCAGGAGAACAGCGGGGAGGTGCTGCCGAAATTGTGCGTCGCATCTGGAGCAGAGCATGGGAAAACGAACCCAGTCTACACATACTCGGGTGGGATTAGGACCTATCTTTACCTATTAGCGTGTAGGTTGCATGGACGTAATAAAACTGACAAACTTGATTAGCGTATGAATATAGATGATGAATTATGTATTTATTTCTTGTGCCCCCATAGGTAGCTAGGCAACATGACTGATCGTGCTTGGATGTACACTGGTCACCCTAGTCAGAAAGACATGACCCATGAATGGTTAACAAAAACCAGGGGGTTTGTGAGAGCCGCATTTGCAAATGGCCAGCAAAAAACATGGTGCCCCTGTCCCAACTGCGACAACTAGAAAAAGCAGACAGAGTTTGAAATGGGTAAACACTTGCAGAAGTGGGGTTTTACGCCTAATTATACGGTGTGGACTTTTCATGGTGAGTCTGACCAACGTGCCAGAGCTGAGGTGATTCGTCGTCGCACCGACGAGCATGGTACCGGGATTGAAGACATGGTGCAAGACTTTGATGATGCTCGGGATTCGGACGATGAGATGGAGGAATCTGCAAAGGCCTTCTATGAAATGCTGGAGTCTTCAAAACGTCCTCTCCACGAGCAGACTGAGCTTTGTCAGCTGGATGCCATCACGCAAGTAATGGCTCTGAAGTCTCAATTCAACCTAGGCAGAGAATGCTACGACGAGATGATGATGATATTTGGACGCTTTCTACCCAAAGGCCATGTACTGCCTGCAAACCTGTACTAGTCAGAGAAAATCCTCCGTGTACTAAAGATGCCCTATGAGAAGATACATGCCTGTGAGAATGGATGTGCCTTATTTAGGCTTGAGTATGCGGCCTTGAACTATTTCCCCATTTGCAATTCTTCCAAGTATATTGTGGTAGACAACGGCATGGGTGAGAAGAATCAGACCAAAATCCCCATTAGTGTTCTACGATATCTGCCAATCGTACCAAGACTTCAACGTCTTTTCATGGTCGAAGAGATGGCCAGACAGATGACATGGCACAAATTGGGCAAAAGAACCGAACTAGATGCGGATGGGAACAAGATGCTGGTACACACTTCAGATAGTTTTGCGTGGAGGCACTTCGATGCATTACATAAGGATAAATCGGAAGATCCAAGGCAACCTAGAGTTGCCATCAGCACGGATGGGTTCAATGTGTATGGTATGACGGCAGCACAATACAGTTGTTGGCTTGTATTTGTCATTCCACTAAATTTGCCACCCAGAGAAATTATGAAAAGAAAGAACATTTTCCTGACGTTGATAATTCCAGGGCCCAACTATCCGGGGAAGAATATGAATGTGTACATGCAGCCGCTTAAGGATGAGTTGCAAGAAGCCTGGGATAATGGGATCAAGACCTACGACGCGGCTACCAAAACAAATTTCAAAATGCATGTGTGGTACATGTACTCGACGCATGATTATCCGGCGTTTGCACTATTCGCTGGCTGGTGTGTGCATGGAAGGTTCCCGTGCACCACATGCAAGGCAGCTCTTCAGTTCCGTTGGCTGCAGGCTGGTCGCAAGTATTCTTGCTTCGACATGCATAGACAATTCCTGGATCCTGACCATAAGTTCAGAAAAGACAAGAAGAATTTCATCAAAGGTAGAGTTGTCAAAAACACTGCACCAGCTGCGTTGACAGGCCAACAGACCCTTGATCAGTTAAACGCTCTCGAGCCCGATCCTTTGCGTCCAGGATACTTCAAAGGGTATAATACGGAACACGCTTGGACTCACAAGTCATGCTTATGGGATCTCCCTTACTTCAAAGACCTCCTTTGCCCACACAACATTGACGTGATGCACACTAAAAAGAATATTGCGGAGGCCATTTTTGGTACATTGTTCGGCATAGAGGGGAAGTCAAAAGATAATCCTAAGGCTAGAATCGACCTGGAGGCTCTATGTGATAGAACGTTGCAAAACTTGCGACAACGGAAAGGAAAGCAAAGCATAGCGAAGCCAAAGGCATGGTTCAATCTTGAAAGGCCAGCTATGAGGGAAATGCTATTGTGGGTGAAAATGCGGTTGATGTTCCCCGATGGGTATGCTGCGAATCTAAAGAGGGGAGCGAGTCTTGAGAAATTGAAAATATTTGGGCTCAAGAGTCATGATTGGCACATATGGATTGAGCGGGTAATGCCGGTGATGTTGCGTGGCTTTATCCCTGAGGATGAATGGCTAGTACTGGCAGAGCTGAGCTATTTCTTCCGTTCTCTTTGTGCGAAAGAACTATCGCGTGGCGTGCTAGATGAAATGGAAGAGTTGGCGCCGGAGTTGGTCTGCAAATTAGAAAAGATCTTTCCACCGGGCTTCTTTAATCCAATGCAACATTTGATTTTGCATCTCCCGACCGAGGCAAGAATGGGGGGGCCCGTTCAAAATCGATGGTGCTACTCAACTGAGAGGATGCAGAAGACGCTTCGAGCTAAGTGTAAAAATAAACGTAGAATTGAAGCATCGATGGCCGAGGCATTCATTACTGAGGAGGCGGCAAACTTCGTGACAGCACACTACGAAGCCAAAAATTATCATTTGCATAACCCGAAGCCTCGGTACAATGATGGCGATCGAGAAAAAGTTCGATCCAACCTCAGCCTATTCAAAGGTAAGATCGCACCATCCGGTGCTTCGAAAGGGAAATCGTTGGATGTCGAAGAATGGCAGACCATTTCATTGTATATCTTCACCAACCTAACAGAAGTGCGGCCGTACATCGAGTAAGTTCTCGGTAATTTATTGTTCCGCAACTTCTAATTGCTTTGAACCACTCTTATTCCCGGATATTTGATATAGTCGATACGTCGCCGAATTCTTGGATGGAGCGGTCATCGAAAAGGATTCCGTCGAAGAGTATGAGCTTCTCGCAAAGCATGGAGGCGACTATCCTGGTTTCATCTCTTGGTTCAAACAAAGGTAATTAATTACCATTAAGGGCCCATTTGACTTATTGGTCTAATTTGCGGCTAATGCATCCATTCTTTCGTATTAAACTTGTAGGATGATGCAGAGTCTATGGACGCCGAGTTGAGACAAGTCGCTAATGGTTTTGACTATAAGGTCCGTTCATTTGACAAATACAACATCAACGGGTATCACTTTCGTACCTTTTGCAAAGAGCTATCTATGCCCGACCTAAAGACTACAAATTGTTCTGTCTCTGCTATCGGCGAAGGAGACACCGAGTATTATGGAAGGGTTGAAGCAATTTATGAACTTCTATTCTATTGTGAAAACCCACCGACCGTCGTAGTCTTCAAATGTTATTGGTTTGAGCCGAGGGAGACTAGAAGGACTCATGAACATATAGGACTAGTCGAAATCAACCAAAACACCCACTTAGATGTTCCCGATGTCTATATTACGGCTCAACAGGCGACACAAGTTTTCTATCTACCGTGGGCCTGCCAAACTGATCCAAATCTCAAAGGTTGGGATGTCGTTTATGAAGTGCCACCACATTTTAGACCACCTACCCTCAATGAAGAGGATTACGAACCTCACATTAACCCAGACACATATGAAGGAGAATTCTTCCAAGAAACACGTATGTCCAAGAAACGTTTCAAGAACCGCTCTACTTCACCCCAGAACATTGAAGTAGACAGCGACAGTGAATCCGTCTTAACCCCTGAGCCCGAACAGGAAGAGCTGGAAGAAGAAGAGGTTACTGCTGCGGATGACCTGTCACTTCTTGACCGATTACATAATGGTGGCCTTCCACATGTTCTTCTAGATAGTGATGATGATGATGCATTTATTGATGATAGTGATGATCATGATGCATTTATTGACCCCGAAGCATATATAGACGAGGACGATTGTTATTAGTTCATGTCAGGTATTCAACTATTATACTATATATAAATTTTGAGTTCATGTTAGGTATTCAATTTTTATTAGTCATGTTGGTATTTATGTTGTACTAATTTCATTTACTCTTTGTCATGACAGGTGTTGAAAGATGGTGGGAAAGCATGCCGCGACTGCTTATTTGTCGGCGGGTAATGGGATGGGTACTTCCATTCCTGCCTCGCCTCTTCGGAGAGTGTTGCTCTCTACTATGCAAGGAGCGGCCCCCGTGAGAGGAGGTCGACCACCCGCGAAGCCGAGAGGCACTAAAGGTACACGTTGTATTCATGTTGGTATTTATGTTGTACTCATGTTGTATGCATATTGGTATTTTATTACTCATGTTGGTATTTATGTTGTACTAAAGGTACACGTGGCCGCGGGAGAGGTAGGGCTACACGGTCTCCGCCACCACCCCAAGCTGATTCACCTGAGCACAGGAGGACTTCTAGGGTGGATTCGTCTGAGGTGGAGGCTACACGGTCTCCGGTTCACGAGCCTCGGGTCGACGAGCCTCAGGTCGACGAGCCTTTGACCCACGAGACTCGTGTCCCAGAGGCTTCCTTCCACACGACTGCGGAGCACAGCAGGGATGAGGGTACGTCCCAAGAGACCCAGTGGGATACCTGGCCTGAGCCAACTGGCCATGCTGGTAGCGTCGAGGAGCTGGGTGAGGGGGATACCCAGTGCGATACCGTCTACCAGCGTGGTAGTTCGGGGCTCCCGCTCGTGCCAGCGACCCCCGACCAGAGGTGGTCGATTAGGCCAAATGGGGACAAGTAAGTTAATTTACTCTTATTTAACCTTTTGCCTTCGCGTTTTCTCAAATATCTAATGTTTTGGCTTCAATTTGTCATACTGTAGGGGTTGGATTGTTGCCAAGGGTGTCCGCAAGCCCAACAACGTCCTCGGTGTTCTTTGCCGTCAAAACTTCCCAGTGTTTGTTACGTTGCCCGGTCGGGAGCGGGAGGTAGGGATGACCTGGGAGCACTACTTGGGTGCCCCGGCCCCGCCGGAGGTGGAGATCGACGGTGTTTTGTGTGACACGAGGGCGGACATGGTGATCCGAAAGTTTTGGGTAATTTCTCTTTCATACAATTATAAATTAACCATAGCTATTTATTGTACTAATCGGTGTTGTCTCGTTTGCAGACCTTCTACAGGTGTGAGGAGGGATACGAGGACGACGCGGCAAAGGTTATCGAAACCGAATGTCGCCGCCTACTTCAAAACTTTCGGCACGAGGCTCGGGTGCAGGCTGTTCGAGACTACTATGCCACGTGGCGTATTAGGATTGATAAGGCGAAGTGCCGTGATGCTAAGATGGAGAAGGAGCATTACATGAAGGTAATTACATATTATTAAGGCTTTGTAGTTAGTTTCCTTGATTTGGTTCTTACGCACTCAATTTTCTCTTTATTAACTTAGGTGCCCCCGAGATGGTGTGTGGATAAGATGGATTGTTGGGAGGCCTTGGTGGACCAGTGGTGCTCCGAAACGTGGGAGACCAGCCACAACAACACCAAGGAGAGGCGTGGCAAAATGGTTGGCGTGCCACACCATCAAGGGAGTGTCAACTTAATCCAATTTGGCGAGAACTTGGTATGTGGTTTGCTTCATGCCTCATGCAATTCATTCTTAATGGTATCTTGAGCCCTTTACCAATACAATTTTCTGCTCTCTCTCTTTTAGGCGCATCACAATAAGACGGAGGCGCCACAGATGTACGACCTGTATGCGATGGCCCATACTGCCTCGTACAAGAAGGTCAAGGCATTCTCTCAGTCTGACCTCGAGCATCCAGAAAACTTCACCAACATCTCCTCCCACGACAAGCTCGTGAAGTACAGAGATCACGGGAAGGCGAGGAAAGGGGAGGACTTTAACCCGAGCGAGGGGCCTATTGATCCAGAGCTGGTGATGATAGCTGGCAACGGGAGGCCCCATGGCTCGCTCGCCATTGGAGACGGCCTTATACGTTGTCCTAGCACTCTCCGGCAGATAAAGGCACGCCAAACGAGCTCTTGTCCGGAGATAACACGTCGTCCACGGCCAGTCGAGCTCGCCATCGAGGTTAGTTTAATGGACTCAACTATCTTTCCGCATTATGTTGTGCGTTGGAACCAATATGATTACATTGCTAACAATGAGTTGTGTTGCAGGCTGCTATTCAGAAAGAGAGAGCGGCAATGCAGGCGGCTATGGCGGAGAAGGATAAGGAAATTAGGGAGCTGGAGGAGAGGACGACTGCATTGGTGGAGGCGGAGAGGGCACGGAATGAAGCGTCTACCAGGGCCATATACGAGCTCTTCGTGGTAAGTTTCTTCTTCATGTTATTTCAAATCTTGCATTTGAATGTCCGTTTCATTAATAAATAAAAAGTTTGACTTGTCGAAATCAAATGTACAGTCTATGTGCGAGAAGAACGGCCAAGTCCCTCCGCCGATGCCAGTCATTAACGTGGCGGGGACGGTGAGTTTCATTTCAGTGGAGTGATCTTAAGAGTGTCCTCATGCTAACTACACATTGAAACGATGTTTGGTGCAGAATATGTCCCGAAACGCATCGCACGACCCTTCTACAGTCGAGCCTTCTCCAGGTGAAACAAGCCAGAGCCACCGTGCTTCACCCTAACTTAGGTATGTTATTTCTAGTGTTCTAATAAAAAATAGCTAGACTTCCATCTAATGACATAATTAGCTTAGTTAGCTGCAAAATAGCTAGACTTCCATCTAATGACATAATTAGCTTAGTTAGCTCCAAGAAGAAGGAGGAGAGGGAGGAGGAGAAGAAGAAGGGGACAAAAGGATAAGAAGAAGAAGGAGAAGAAGGGGACTTCCTCTTTTTCTCCTTCTTCTTCTCCTTCTTCTTCTTCTCCTCTTCCTTCTCCTTCTCCTCCTCCTCCTCCTCCTCCTTTTTCTTCTTCTTCTCCTCTTCCTTCTCCTTCTCCTCCTCCTCCTCCTTCTTTTACTTCTTCTTCTCTTTCTCTTCTCCTATAGTTAGCTAGGGTTCCACCTAAATGACATAATTAGCTTAGTTAGCTCCAAAATGGCCTATTTAATAAAAAATGACCTATACTTAGCTAATTATCCTCGAAATGACATAATTAGCTCCAAAAAGGCATTCTTAGCCAATTTAGCCCGAAGAAGGGGACAAGAATAGAAAAAGAGGAAAATGAAAGCAAGGAAGAGGAAAAAGAAGAAGAAGAAGGAGGAGAGGAAGGAGGAGAAGAAGAAGGGGACAAAAGGATAAGAAGAAGAAGGAGAAGAAGGAGAAGAAGAAGGAGAAGAAGAAGGAGAAGGAGCTCCCGCTCCTTCTCCTTCTTCTTCTCCTTCTTCTCCTTCTTCTCCTTCTCCTCTTCCTTCTCCTTCTCCTCCTCCTCCTCCTCCTTTTTCTTCTTCTTCTCCTCTTCCTTCTCCTCCTCCTTCTTTTACTTCTTCTTCTCTTTCTCTTCTCCTATAGTTAGCTAGGGTTCCACCTAAATGACATAATTAGCTTAATTAGCTCCAAAATGGCCTATTTAATAAAAAATGACCTATACTTAGCTAATTATCCTCGAAATGACATAATTAGCTCCAAAAAGGCATTCTTAGCCAATTTAGCCCGAAGAAGGGGACAAGAATAGAAAAAGAGGAAAATGAAAGCAAGGAAGAGGAAAAAGGAGAAGAAGAAGGAGGAGAGGGAGGAGGAGAAGAAGAAGGGGACAAAAGGATAAGAAGAAGAAGGAGAAGAAGGAGAAGAAGGAGAAGAAGAAGGAGAAGGAGCGGGAGCTCCTTCTCCTTCTTCTTCTCCTTCTCCTCCTCCTCCTCCTCCTCCTTTTTCTTCTTCTTCTCCTTCTCCTCCTCCTCCTCCTTCTTTTACTTCTTCTTCTCTTTCTCTTCTCCTATAGTTAGCTAGGGTTCCACCTAAATGACATAATTAGCTTAGTTAGCTCCAAAATGGCCTATTTAATAAAAAATGACCTATACTTAACTAATTATCCTCGAAATGACATAATTAGCTCCAAAAAGGCATTCTTAGCCAATTTAGCCCGAAGAAGGGGACAAGAAGAGAAAAAGAGTAAAATGAAAGCAAGGAAGAGGAAAAAGGAGAAGAAGGAGGAAAAGAAGAAGGGGACAAAAGGATAAGAAGAAGAAGGAGAAGAAGGAGAAGAAGAAGGAGAAGGAGCTCCCGCTCCTTCTCCTTCTTCTTCTCCTTCTTCTCCTTCTTCTCCTTCTCCTCTTCCTTCTCATTCTCCTCCTCCTCCTCCTCCTCCTTTTTCTTCTTCTTCTCCTCTTCCTTCTCTTCCTCCTTCTTTTACTTCTTCTTCTCTTTCTCTTCTCCTATAGTTAGCTAGTGTTCCACCTAAATGACATAATTAGCTTAGTTAGCTCCGAAATGGCCTATTTAATAAAAAATGACCTATACTTAGCTAATTATCCTCGAAATGACATAATTAGCTCCAAAAAGGCATTCTTAGCCAATTTAGCCCGAAGAAGGGGACAAGAATAGAAAACGAGGAAAATGAAAGCAAGGAAGAGGAAAAAGGAGAAGAAGAAGGAGGAGAGGGAGGAGGAGAAGAAGAAGGGGACAAAAGGATAAGAAGAAGAAGGAGAAGAAGGAGAAGAAGAAGGAGAAGGAGCTCCCGCTCCTTCTCCTTCTTCTTCTCCTTCTTCTCCTTCTTCTCCTTCTCCTCTTCCTTCTCCTTCTCCTCCTCCTCCTCCTTTTTCTTATTCTTCTCCTTCTCCTCCTCCTCCTCCTTCTTTTACTTCTTCTTCTCTTTCTCTTCTCCTATAGTTAGCTAGGGTTCCACCTAAATGACATAATTAGCTTAGTTAGCTCCAAAATGGCCTATTTAATAAAAAATGACCTATACTTAGCTAATTATCCTCGAAATGACATAATTAGCTCCAAAAAGGCATTCTTAGCCAATTTAGCCCGAAGAAGGGGACAAGAAGAGAAAAAGAGGAAAATGAAAGCAAGGAAGAGATAAAAGGAGAAGAAGGAGGAGAAGAAGAAGGGGACAAAAGGATAAGAAGAAGAAGGAGAAGAAGGAGAAGAAGAAGGAGAAGAAGAAGGAGAAGGAGCTCCCGCTCCTTCTCCTTCTTCTTCTCCTTCTTCTCCTTCTTCTCCTTCTCCTCTTCCTTCTCCTTCTCCTCCTCCTCCTCCTCCTCCTCCTTTTTCTTCTTCTTCTCCTATTCCTTCTCCTCCTCCTTCTTTTACTTCTTCTTATCTTTCCCTTCTCCTATAGTTAGCTAGGGTTCCACCTAAATGACATAATTAGCTTAGTTAGCTCCAAAATGGCCTATTTAATAAAAAATGACCTATACTTAGCTAATTATCCTCGAAATGACATAATTAGCTCCAAAAAGGCATTCTTAGCCAATTTAGCCCGAAGAAGGGGACAAGAAGAGAAAAAGAGGAAAATGAAAGCAAGGAAGAGGAAAAAGGAGAAGAAGGAGGAGAGGGAGGAGGAGAAGAAGAAGGGGACAAAAGGATAAGAAGAAGGAAGAGGAGAAGGAGAAGAAGGAGAAGAAGAAGGAGAAGAAGAAGGAGAAGAAGAAGGAGAAGGAGCTCCCGCTCCTTCTCCTTCTTCTTCTCCTTCTTCTTCTCCTTCTTCTCCTTCTCCTCTTCCTTCTCCTTCTCCTTCTTCTCCTTCTCCTCTTCCTTTTCCTTCTCCTCCTCCTCCTCCTCCTCCTCCTTTTTCTTCTTCTTCTCCTCTTCCTTCTCCTTCTCCTCTTCCTTCTCCTTCTCTTCCTTCTCCTCCTCCTCCTCCTTCTTTTACTTCTTCTTCTCTTTCTCTTCTCCTATAGTTAGCTAGGGTTCCACCTAAATGACATAATTAGCTTAGTTAGCTCCAAAATGGCCTATTTAATAAAAAATGACCTATACTTAGCTAACTATCCTCGAAATGACATAATTAGCTCCAAAAAGGCATTCTTAGCCAATTTAGCCCGAAGAAGGGGACAAGAAGAGAAAAAGAGGAAAATGAAAGCAAGGAAGAGGAAAAAGGAGAAGGAGGAGAGGGAGGAGGAGAAGAAGAAGGGGACAAAAGGATAAGAAGAAGGAAGAGGAGAAGGAGAAGAAGGAGAAGAAGAAGGAGAAGAAGAAGGAGAAGAAGAAGGAGAAGGAGCTCCCGCTCCTTCTCCTTCTTCTTCTCCTTCTTCTTCTCCTTCTTCTCCTTCTCCTCTTCCTTCTCCTTCTCCTTCTTCTCCTTCTCCTCTTCCTTCTCCTTCTCCTCCTCCTCCTCCTCCTCCTCCTTTTTCTTCTTCTTCTCCTCTTCCTTCTCCTTCTCCTCTTCCTTCTCCTTCTCCTCCTTCTCCTCCTCCTCCTCCTTCTTTTACTTCTTCTTCTCTTTCTCTTCTCCTATAGTTAGCTAGGGTTCCACCTAAATGACATAATTAGCTTAGTTAGCTCCTAAATGGTCTATGCTTAGCTAATTTCTCTCCGAAATAACCTATATATACACTACTTCATCTAGTATTATTTTTCTAACTTTCTTATTTGTCATTTTGCAGATTACCTTCACTTCACGGGAAGCTTGGTTGATGGAATGCTTGAAGATGATTTCTTGTACCATGTGTTGTATTGAAACTATTGTAGTATATGAATATATGAAACTTTGTATGCACGTGGATGAAACTAGTGTAATATATGGTTTTGGTACGGATGTAACTTCCATAATATGTATGCACTATGGATCAGAGTTATTTTAATATGGTTATGAGTACGGAAAGATATTTATTTATGTCAAATATATATATATATCCTGATTATTGTTAAAAATGCTGGATATAACAAAAAACAAATAAAAAAGGGGCTGGTTCCCCTCTTTGCCGTCTGCCCCCGCATGGCAAAGGGGGGAGGCAGACGGCAAAGGGGGGAATCTGCCCCCTCTTTCTCCCCTCTTTGCCGTCTGCCCCCACATGGCAAAGGGGGGGAGGCAGACGGCAAAGGGGGGAATCTGCCCCCCCTCTCTCCCCTCTTTGCGGTCCGCCCCCACATGGCAAAGGGGGGAGGCAGACGGCAAAGGGGGGAATCTGCCCCCCCTCTCTCCCCTCTTTGCCGTCTGCCCCCACATGGCAAAGGGGGGAGGCAGACGGCAAAGGGGGGAATCTGCCCCCCCTCTCTCCCCTCTTTGCCGTCAGCCCGCACATGGCAAAGGGGGGGAGGCAGACGGCAAAGGGGGGAATCTGCCCCCCTCTCTCCCCTCTTTGCCGTCTGCCCCCACATGGCAAAGGGGGGGAGGCGGACGGCAAAGGGGGAGGCCTGCCGTTAACACTTAACGGGGACGTTGCAATATATGCCGTCCCACTTATTTTGCCGTCTGCCCCCTCATGGCAAAGATTCTTTGCCGTCCGCTTTGTGAAAGCAGACGGCAAAGAGCCTCTTCACCGGATTTTTTTTTACCGTCTACTTTGCCGTCTGCTGACCGACGGCAAAGCCTTTCCCGTCCGTGGTAGCCCCCTTTGCCCTCCGCCTTGGCAGACGGCAAATTTGTGAATTTCAGTAGTGCTCGTACCTCTCATGGAGCAATGAGGCGGTCGGTATCTTGCATGCTAAGCTAGTTATTCTCAAGATGGGCATTTATTAGCATGTCCTTGCACAAGAGAGGCTGGTAATAAGGATGCCCAATCCTGCATAATCAAAATAAATTAAAGAAAACTCCGAGACAGTTGATATGTTGGAGGGCACCCGTGAATTCGGCTATCCATGGATTGTTTTTGGATTGTGGAAAAGGAGTAAATTTTATATTTGCTCTTGGGAACCACCAATATTTTTTAGCATGGAAGATATGAAAAACTCTATTGTGACGTTGACAGGAAAAGCACACCACCCAAAGTTACAATTTCATCTCCGTCTTAAACCTTGAGCTCTCGCACGTGTGAAAATCAATGGTTCCCTCTACGAAGGACATTTGTATTTACTTTCATTTTATTTTATTTTTATCCTTGATGTCATTCTTATGCATTGAGTCTAGCTGATGTTGGATATGAGCATGACTGGATCTTCTCTGTCGTGAATTATAATGTTTAGTCGTTGCTTGAACCTTAGAGGTGCTCTACATTTATATTTTGCGGTCTTAGAAAGGGATAGGGAAATACCATGTTATCATATTATACCATGATTGTTTAGATAAATTATTGGCATGTGAGATATTTTATTATTTCTCCCTAATTGGTTGTGTATTGCCATGAGTGAATATGATGTTTAATTGTTATCATGGATATGGTTATTTATGATTTATGCTGAAAACCTAAACACCAGCTAAGCATATGTATAACAACGAGAACAAGAGAGTTTGTACAAGTTTGCTTTATCACTTTTAGTTTATCAACTGAACTGCGTGAGGACAAGAAATGAGTTAAGCTTGGGAGAGTTGATATATCTCAAACGTATCTACTTTTCCATACACTTCTGCTCTAGTTTTGTACTCTAATTTGAATGTTTCAAATGAAAGTAACCTAGAGTGATGCTATTTTTAGCACAACCACCGTGGTGTTATTTTTGTGTGGAAATACAAGTTCTCAGAATTGGATGAAAAGTTTTGTGAATATTTCTGGAATATATTAAGAATTGTGGAGGTAAGACGTGCCAGATGGGGGTGCCTATGGGCCACAAACCAACATGATGCGCCCACCACCTTGGGCGCGCCCTATTAGCTTGTGGGCATGATGGGGTTGCCTACTAAGGGTAGGGCGATGGACCTTCTATCTAGGGACCACCTAGGGCCCCACGCAGTTACTAAAGTCCCAGGGCAACCGATGTAGTTGAAGTCTCACTCGGACATACGAAATCACTTGGACAGCCTCCGGTCAGTCGGATGCGTACGAACACTCGGATTAAGGTGAGGCGTGGACGACGAAGGACTACAACGATAAGGGACTTAACCTCTCACATAAAGCACTATGAAGTCTTACGTTACTAGTAACGCCCCAGTTAGAGCTGCAGTTTTAGGTAACTTCCGTAGTTATTGTCATTTAATGCCCTTGAAGTGGATGCCCCAGGTCCAAGCACACTCTATATAAGCCTGCCTTGAGCTCCCGGATAGGGGTTGAGAATCCTATGTACTCACACCCCCCATAAGCAACACTAAGCCTCTAGGCTCGATAAGTAGGGTCTTTGCCACTTCCGAGTGGGGACTGAACTCGTACATCCGAATGTTACAACTACGCGGAGGCTAGGCTTCGCCCCTCCATTCGTACCCCTGGTACTATGTTTAGGATCGCTCCCTCCAAAGTTTGCACCCATCATGGGGCCGTGCATCTAAAAAATTCCAGCGCAGTTGGATATTCAATTCTTCTAGTCATCATGTGGAAACCCCGACTTACGAGTCGAGATCTCCGAATGAATGTGTATAGTGATCCTAGAGATCAATGCTCACTGACCACACAAATATTGAATAACAAGAGTCTTACATCCATGCTTAACGTCTTACATAGATAGGTCCATGAAGGACAAACACACCAACTCAACTACTAGCAGAAATCTTGGTAGTAGACATGAACCCATGCCATCAACCTTAACCAACACGCATTGTGACTGCGAAGCGTCCTAGTTCGCGTGTCCGTGTCCGTCGACGAATTCTTCTCCATATTCTGGTTCCTCCATATCTGGTCAATAAAATAACAAGTGATAAGCCAATGAGTACTTTGAATGTACTCACAAACAGCCCATGATGCGGATTATGTAATTGAGTGCAATATGAAGTATAATGCAACCTTTGCAGAAAGCAGGTTTTATTAATGCACTAACATGGTCAAGTATTTAGATGGTCATGCATCACTAGGTAAGTAATAACCATAAGAACATGTTACACATATCAACATATATATTTCTGAGGGCTGAACTTCCCATGTTCTCCCCCCATGTCAAGTCACCAGACTTGACACAAGTATCACTTTCTCATGTAACACCTTTATACACACGCACACTTGGTTTATGAGAAAACGACTGGATGTAGTTTAAGCAGCACCACCCAACTGTCCTTGACCGTGGACATGGCTATTCGAATGGTTTTGCACTTTGTAGAGGTTGCACGCTGTACCCACGAGATCCTGGAAACTTTCGTGTCATCCACGACTCGCGGTATATAACATACCCGAGGTAACTACCCGGTCAATGCCTTTGTCCTCACACTAGACAAAGAGTACATTTGATTGGTACCCAGCCCACATGATGTACGGATTAAGAGCACCAAATCTTGACCGTATCATCCATGCAGGGACCAACGGTGTGCCCGGAACATGTAAAAATGACATAATCGCCCTATCTGGCACAACCCCGTCACGAGAATGACCATATCAGTCCCGCCACTAGTAATGTGGCCTCCTTGCTAGCACGACCATAGTAATCAACATAGACCCGTCCCATAAAGGGGTATCATGGTCACACATGTAAGGTTAGGTCGGTCGACAAATCTTAAATCTAATCCCATTTCTGAAACCACTCACACAAAACCTTTCGGGTACATCACTTCTTTCTCAAGTGGTCATCCAACTCAACACCATCACCCTCGGGCATTAGTGGCACCCGACGGGGTTTTCCAAAAACCTTTGATATCACCTTTGTGTTACCATCACCATGCATCTACTCATCCTATGTGTAGCACTACTATCTAATTGTCAACTTTTCATCAGCGTGACCCTCATAGATGGTAAGCTCATGCTCAAACGCAAGTGCTCGAGAGGAGCCATCGGTAACACCATATCGAAGGTTTACCAATTAATCATGATCATATGCATCGGAGTAAAGTAATCAACATGGCAGGCATAAATATTTCCTCAAACATGGTCAAAGGGTTGCTTGCCTTGATCAGCTAGGTATCCTTGGTCTTCGGAGTCTTCGGGTCCCAGTTCTTTGTCAAACACGAGATCTATCGTCGTAATAGCAATAATAATAATAAGGACCACCACCAAAAATAGAGTACAAACTCACATAAAAAATGTTACCCTATTATGTAAAATCCTATTATTATTTATAAAAGGATTTGTTTCTAGTTTTGGAATGAATAAGTATTTTTAAAGTCTTTTCAACATAAGTTAAAAATAGTTAAACTAGGTTTTAAAATAACCTGTGCATAAAAGTTTCCATGACAATTCCACAAATAGTATTATTAAATACTACACAGTTTTAGAAGATTTATGGAGGAAAAATATTTAAGTTTGGATAAGGAATTAATCTTGTGGATTTATTTTTAAAAACCAAAATTAAAGATAAAGGAAAAGGGACAACTCACTCGTCTGGCTCGGCCAGCAGCTAGGCCGGCCCAGCTGGCCAACGGCCAGCCAGCCCAGGCGCGCGCACGCCATCAGGTTCAAACCTTACACATGGGCCCCTGGGCCAACGAGAGAGTGGAGAGAGACGGGGAGAGATATGTCGCCGACAGGTAGGGTCCTCCTGCCGGGGTCATCTTCTTCCTCCACACAGAGGAGAGGGGCGGCTCACCGGTGGCAGCTCCGCGGTGCTCGAGGCCAGGTGAGCAGGGGAATGGACTCGTGGCACTACCGCCTACGAGATGGGGGTCGAGGGGTCGACGGAGATGGCCTGAGTCGGTGGCGACAACGAAGCCTTGTCGGAGACCTTTTGGGAAGGTGCTGGGAACGGTGCTCCGAGCAGGGAGAAGATCGGGGGAGTGGTGGAGAAGGCTGTGGAGGTCTTTGCGGTCAAAGGGAAAGTGGAAGGAGCTCTGGAGCATGCCTGCAGTCCGAGATCGAAGGAGCCCCGACGCGGCGGCACCTCGGTCGATCTCGAGTACCGGGGCTCACTTAGCTCAAGGGGGTGCTCAGGGTGGTCGATTGGAGAGGAGGGGGAGGTTCTAAGGTGAGGGGCAGTGTTGGGGAGCCTTTAAATAGGCGGGCGACGAGTCACCGAACGGTGGTGCGCCCATGGTTTCACTGCGGTGCGAGCTCGAGGGTTAAACCATGGTATTGTGGACACGGTTTATGATCGTGTAGAATCTTCAGGAGGAGCGGGGGCACTCTCTTGGCGCGTTGAGGTGGCGGGGTTCTTCTGGCCGCTTCAGCCGCGCGCATGCACGCATCGCTAGGGGTAGAGGAGAGGGGGATAAGAGGGGCCCGATGCTTCCCTGGACTCGGTCGTTGGTGTGGTCAAAGAGGGGCATCGGGTGGAGGCGAGAACGGGTCAACGCTGGTCCCCTGGGTCTCGGGTGCACCCTATAATGCGTCCACAACGTAGCTTTGGCATGCCACGGCACGCTAGCGTGCTCTGGCGTGTCTTGCATGAGGTGTCTGGGAGATGGGTAGATGCCCCTTGGATGATAGGAACCGAGCAGAACCAAGCTGGCCAAGGAGAGAGAGGTAAAGTGGTGTTGTCAGCCTTGATTCAAGAGCTAAAATGGAGATTTTGGCTCCCTCTCATTGAACCAGTGTTGGGCCTCTCGTCTGCAATTGTGGAGGGGCACTGGAAATCTGTGACATGAGTTTGAAGTTAAGGGAGTAGGTGTGGTGGGTGCTAGATGATGTTTTTCAAATCTGGCATAAGGTGCTTGATGCATGTTTGGGGAAGTTAACCTCCTCATAATGCATTGACACTTAACATGATTTGGTCTTGGATATAATTAGGAGGCTCTACCAAAATTGAGCTCCATTCGACAAGTTTGGCAATGTAAACTTGAAAATACCCACAAATGGGCAGATCTGCATTCTTATGAGAAGATGTGAGCAAATCAGTTCCCACAAATCTAGTTCTTGGCATGATCTCCTTATTTGGGGTATTGGGCACTTCTGCAAAGTTTGAGACCAAATGAACAAACTTGGCAATGTAGAGTTGCTCCAACTAGATTCTGGACACAAAGGGTTTCTGAATTATTTTTTGAATCAAATCACCATGGATGGGGGTGAAAGTTGGCATGATCACCATATGTGGCATGTGGGACGTGCTAGAATTTTCTAGGAATTTATTGAGATTATTTCCTTTGGAAATATTCCAAAAGGTGAAAACAGACAAAATTTGTTTTCAAAGGTTTGCTCAATTATTTTGAACACGACTAGGGGTTGAAAAATATGGAAAATATATGTCCTCTTAGTATTCCCAAATTTTCTCAGATTTTTGTGAGGTAGAAAAATAATTTTCCACCGAGAAATACCATTTCTGGCCTTAGAAAAGGACATGTAAATAAAATAGGAAAATAACTTTAAATTAATTATTTACTGGATTTGAAGAGTTATAATCATATTAGAATCAAAATACAATCTTTGGGTGAAGGCACTCCCTTAAATTCATGCACTTGTAGTGCAACGCCGAAGCAAGGTTTTTGGATTACCAAAAGAAATAAAAAAGGATTTTTGTGGAAATAATATTTTTTTTGGAGATCTACTCACAAGCACACACACAAACAATTACAAGCAAGGCACTCATGGCATTTAATTAAAAGATTTAATTTATACCAAATTTTGAAACGAAGATAGCACACACAAAGTCGTGTGAAAACAGGGTGTGACAGACCTATCCTCCTTACAAGAATCTTGTCTCCGAGATTCCTAAGCTAAGTACTAAACAGGTACGGAAACTCGAATCTAAGGTAGTCTTCGCGCTCCCATGTTTCTTCTGCCTCGATGTGATTGCTCCATTGGCCTTTAAGTACTTTATGGTTCGGCTTCAGGTACAACGCTTGGCTTCGTCCATAATGCAGATCGGCCTCTCGCGATAAGTGAGGTCGGGCTGAAGGTCAATAGCTTGATGGTCGATGTCCTTATAAAGATCTGGACGGCTTGGTGCTTGAAGGCACTTCCGGAGTTGTGACACGTGGAAGACGTTGTGCACACCCAAAAGTTCTGGAGGTAGCTCCAACTTGTAAGCAAGTTCTCCACGCCTTGTGGTGATCTTAAAATGTCCAATGTACCTTGGACCAAGTTTTACCTTGACGTGGAAACGCTTGGTTCCCTTGAGATGCCTGATGCGGAGGTACAGTTAATCTCCAGGGTTGAGCTCCACTTCTCGGTGGTGTGAATCCTCGTAGCTCTTTTGTCGCGACTTGGCAGCCTTTAGGTGCTCCCTGACGAGTTGCACCTTCTCCTCCGCTTCACAGAGGTTGTTTGGCCCGAAATCAATCCTTAACTAGTCTCGGACCAGTTGAGGGGAGTGCGGCACTTATGTTCGTGCATCACTTCAAATGGGGCCATCTGGAGCCTGGACTGATAGTTGTTGTTGTAAGAGAACTCAACAAAAGGCAGACAGTCTTCCCATTTGGTTCTGTGTGCGAAGACACAGGCGCGGAGCATATCCTCAAGTATCTGATTTACTCGTTCCGTCTACCTGCCGGTCTGCGGGTGGAACGCGGTGCTAAAGGAGAGTTTGGTTCCCAGAGCTTCTTGGAACTTCTTCCAGAATCTTGAGGTGAATTGCGTGCCTCGGTCGGACACAATCTCTTTGGGAACCCCATGAAGACTCACAACACGATGGATGTATAGAGTGGCCAGCTCGCTACCCTCGTACGTGGTGCTGACATGGATGAAATGGGCCACCTTGGTCAGATAGTCTACAATGACCCATATGGAGTTGTGTACCTTGACTGACTTAGGCAGACCGGTGATGAAGTCCATACCGGCTTTATCCCACTTCCATTCAGGCACATGGAGAGGTTGTAGCAGCCCAGCAGGTCGCTGGTTCTCAGCTTTGACTCACTGGCATACGTCGGACTTTGCGACATATGAAGCTATTTCCCTCTTCATGCCATGCCACCAGAATCTTTCTCTAAGGTCTTGATACATCTTGGTCTCACCAGGGTGAATTGAGTATGGAGTGGCGTTGGCTTCTTGCAAGATTAGCTTCTTGAGTTCAGCCTTGTTGGGTATGCATATGCAATTCCCAAACCACACAACTCCATGTTCATCCACTGAAAATCCCGGGGCTTTGCCTTCCTTGATCTTCTTCTTAATGCCTTCGATGCTCTCGTGTCCCTTGTGGGCCTCTTTAATGACGTCCACCAACGTGGGTTTGGCTTCGAGGTTTGCCAGGAATCCTTGTTCAACTAGCATGAACCCGAAGCTTTCCAGTTCCTCATATAGAGTGGGTAGCCTTTCCTTGATCATAGCATTCAAGGTGCACGCCTTTCGGCTCAAGGCGTCTTCTACCACGTTGGCCTTACCGGGATGGTATTGAATGCTGAGGTCGTAGTCTTTAATCTACTCCAACCATCTTCACTGACTCATATTCAATTCCTTGTGGGTAAAAATATACTTTAGACTTTTATGGTCAATGTATATCTCGCATTGCTTCCCCAAAATGTAATGTCGCCATGTCTTTAAGGCATGAACTAGGGCCACCAACTCGAGGTCGTGTGTGGAGTAGTTCTCTTCATGAGGGTGCAGTTGCCGTGATAGATAAGCCACGACCCTGACATCTTGCATCAAAATGCCATCAAGCCCGATTCTTGATGCATCATAGTATATCACAAACTCCTTGTTGATATCTGGAGCGGCCACTACTGGGGCGGTGGTTAGCTGCGTCTTCAGTTCTTGGAAGCTTTCTTTGCACTCCGGCATCCATTTGAACTTGTTGCACTTCTTCAAAAGCCGACTCATTGGTTAGGCGATGCGAGAGAATCCTTCCACGAACTTGCGGTAATAACTCGCGAGTTCGAGGAAGCTTCTGACTTGCTTCACATCGATTGGCCACTCCCAGTTTGTCACTGTAGTAATCTTGGCGGGGTTGACTGCCAATCCATCTGCCGTCATGGTATGACCCAAGAATCCAACTTCATGTAGCTAAAATTCACACTTACTGAATTTGGCATGAAGTTGATGATTTAGAAGTTTTTCCAACACCATCCTCAAGCGTTTCTCATGCTCTTCTTCGGACTTGGAGAAAATGAGTATGTCGTTGATGGAGACGACAACAAACTTTTCTAGATATTCCATCAAGACTTTGTTCATGAGGTACATGAAGTAGGCTGGGGCATTGGTCAACCTAAATGACATGATTGTGCACTCGTACAAGCCATACCTAGTCACGAATGTCGTCTTGGGTATGTCTTTGGGCCGAATCTTTAGTTGGTAGTACCCATATCTGAAATCGATCTTGGACAATAGCTTGGCACCATTTAACTTGTCAAATAGGTCTTCCATCTTGGGGAGTGGATACTTGTTCTTTATCGTGACTTCATTGAGGGAATGGTAATCAACACAGAGCCTGATATTCCCATCCTTCTTGGACATGAATAGAATAGGTGATCCCCAAGGAGACGCACTAGGACAAATAAATCCCTTCCTGAATTGCTCGGCTAGTTGCTTCTTCAACTCTCCCAACTCCTCACATCCCATCCTATAGGGCTTCTTATAGATAGGACTTGATCCAGGCATGAGATCAATGGTGAACTCGATGTCTCGATCAGGAGGCATCTCAGGCAGTTCATTGGGAAAAATGTCCGGATATTCACATACCACTCGCACCTGATCCAACTCATTTCCCGAAAGGCAGTTAACTTGAGGGACTTGAGCGGAGGTAGGCTTAGAAACATATTTGACATTGATTCCTTGGTCACTAGTCATGGTGACGGCCCTATTGGTGCAGTCCAGTATGCTCTATTGCTTGGACAACCAGTCCATTCCAAGGATCATGTCCAAGCCTTGTCACTTAGGAACGATGAGATCTGTTACGAAGTCTACTCTATTAATGATGATCCCAACTCCCCTACATCCTATGTTGGTCCTCAATGCTGCACCCGGGGTTTGTACTGCCATTTAACCATTTAGGAGTGTAGGTTTCATGCCACTCTTCATAGCAAACTTTTTAGTGACAAAAGAATCCGAAGCACCATAATCAAACAATACTGTTGCTGGAGTGGAGTTGACGAGGAATGTACCGAGTATGTAATCCGAGTCTTCATGGGCTTCCTCTGCGGAGATGTGGTTCATGCGTCCCCTGATTTGGTATTGCTAGGTGCGGGAAGCTTGATTCTTGTTAGGTGCTCCATGACCTTGTCCTTGATTCGACGCATTGTGGCGCGGTGCATCTGGCTTCTTGTTGGGGGCATTGCCTGGAGTAGTGTCCATGCTGTCCACACCCAAAGCAAGTGACCTGCCCAGGGTTTTTGGGTTTGCCTCCATTGTTGTTGGGCATATTGAATGTCGGCTTGGGGTTGGCATACTGCTCAGGCTGAAAGCTTGGGCGAGCTGCAGGAGACTTGTACTGTTGGTGCTGATAGTTAGGCCTTGTCGGGGTTGTTTGCCACGAACGACCCTTCTCGTTGCTAGAACCACCATTACCCATCAGCTTGTGTTTGCGAGTATCATCCATAACATGACGCTTGTCTTTAAGCATGAGAGCCTTGTTCACCAAATCACAGAAGGTCCGACAGTCACAGATAACAAGCTGATATTGCACCGACTGCTGAAGCCCTTCCATGAAGCGTTCCACCTTGGCGGCTTCAGTGCTGACATCATGAGGCACATACCTTGACAAGAGGTTAAACTTTTGCAGGTACTCCATGAGTGTGCCGCTGCCCTGCTTCAGTGCACAGAACTCCCGCTTCATGATATTCGTCATTCCCGAGGGAATGTGAGAAGCGCGGAGCCCATCCTTGAAGACAGCCCATGTGATAACCTGTGCGCCTTGCATGATTTGTAAACTGTCCCACTTAGCCCTGGCAGTGCCTCTGAGACAGTGAGAGGCATAGAGAACCTTTTCACGGTTGTCGGTGCCCTTAACCAGTGCGAGGAGGTCTTCAATTGTGCGAATCCAGTCGTTGGCATCCAGGGGCTCCATTATCTTAGTGAATATTGGAGGCGTAGTCCTCATGAACTCTGACAGAGTGGAGCGACCATTGCCATTTCTGCCCTGCGGCGGGTTGTTCACTAAGGCCTGAGATATCTGCTGAATAGCGATGTTGTTGCCTTGCCGTTCCTCTCAAAGAGCCTAGAGGAACTGAGCCATAGTCATGTTCTCCAAAGGAGGCGGTGGGGAGGGAATGTCACCTTGCGGCTGCTCCTGGGGAACTCCACCTTGTGCAGACCCACCGGCTCCTGGCTGCTGGCTCGATTCGCCAATGCTGGGGTGGCCGAAGGTACTGGTGCGATAGCAATCACCATCCTGTTTGGAGCAGTTGGGTCAATATGCCAAAATGGTCGAGAGGAAAGCATAAGGGAGAAACGTGCCTACATAAGGGGGTTTTGGTATGGTGCAAGTGTGTCAAACAAGAAGGGTCGAAGAAGCCTATGCAAATACATTGATTAAGATAAGTGATGTACCTGCTCACATGTTGCCTAGGGAAAAATCACGACTTGCATCGACACACAAATAGAAAGGACACATTATAAGCATACATGGGTTCATATGAACCATTACACGACTCGACTTTGCGTGGGAACTCCTAGCTTGCCCTAAGGCGTCCATCCTAAGTGGCAGATTGCTCGGTCACATACTCACGCTCCTTGGGGTCTTCCTCCGTGTTATCATTTGTGTGGGCGCCATATCCCTTCAAGGGTGTGGGGGAAGGAAGAATCCCATCACGACGGTGCTTCATCGAAGAAGCGGTGAGGACCTATGTATACTCCTCCACGGTCATGCGGCGACTACGAATAGGGGTGACCTTATATGGTGGTATCCCTCCTCTGAATGCGACAGCAGGCTGTCCCCCGAGTGCTCCTTATTTCTTGATCTTTCTTTTCTTCATCTTTTGTTGGCGGAGTAGCTCTTGGATATGATGGAGTTCTTGGCGAATCGTCACTGACTCCTTAATCAGGTTGTGAACTAGGTTGTCGGCACAGAGGCTGAAGTAGGTCTGAAACCTGAGTGGCGTCCCTTCCTCTGGGGATTGGTTTAGCGTCCAACTCCTGTCATCCTCATCCTTAACAAAAGGCAGGTGGCAGGTAGACGGCTCATCGGACATCTCTGGAAGGAAGTCACGGATGTGAAGGAGAGCTTTTCGTGCTCCCGTCTCAACTGCCAATACCAAAGTCTCCATTTGTGGCCCTTCAAAGAACCAACTAGTTCGAGAGTCATTTGCATTCACGATCACATCCACGTGGAATTCTTTTGTGCTGGCATTGACACAGTTCTCGTGGTAGAGGTAAATGGGCATTCGGTGTACTTGACATTTCTCCAAGCTGTCCCCGAGAAGTAGGGGAAAGCCAGTTTCCAGGAGTGTCTCAGGTACGACGGCCATCTACAAGGTTTTAGGAGAGGGGTCAGAAAGTTGTGAATGGTATAGAAAGGCTGTAAGGGTGTATAAATCCCCAAGTGTAAGGACTGAGTGTGCTATTCGTCCCGGTTAACGTCCATGCTACCTAAGGCATCCTACAGTCAGGATGACTCTGATACCAGCTGTGTGGGGACCCCGACTTACGAGTCGAGATGTCCGAATGAACGTGTACAGTGATCCCAGAGATCAATGCTCATTGAACACACAGATACTGAATAACAAGAATCTTACATCCATGATTAATGTCTCATACAAATAATGATGATTATGGTGAAGTCTAACATATATAGGGTCATGAAGGTCAAACACACCAACTCAACTACTAGCAGAAATCTTGGTAGTAAACGTGAACCCATGCCATCAGCCTTAACCAACAGGCATTCTGAGTCGGAATCGTCCTAGTTCACGTGTCCGTCTCCGACAACGAATTCTTCTCCATATTCTAGTTCCTCTATATCTGGTCATTAAAATAACCAGTGGCAAGCCACTGAGTACTTTGAATGTACTCGCAATCACCCCATCATGCTGATTATGTAATTGAGTGCAATATGAAGTATAATGCAACCTTTGCAGAAAGCAGGTTTTATTAATGCATCAACATGGTCGAGTATTTAGATGGTCATGCATTACTAGGTAAATAATAACCATAAGAATAGGTTACAGATATCAACAAAAATATTTCTGAGGGCTGAACATCCCGTGTTCTCCCTTCATGTGAAGTCACCAGACTTGACCCAGGTATCACTTTCTCAAGTAACACCTTTATACACACGCACACTTGGTTTATGTGAAAATGACTCGACGTAGTTTAAGCAGCACCACCCTACTGTCCTTGACCATGGACATGGCTATTCGAATAGTTTTACACTCTGCAGAGGTTGCGCGTTGTACCAACTAGATTCGGGAAACTTCCATGTCATCCAGGACTCGTGGTATATAACATACCCGAGCTAAGTACCCGATAAATGCCTTTCCCCTGACGACACTAGACAAAGAGTCCACTCGATTGGTACCCAACCCACATGATGTATGTCTTACGAGCACCAACTCTAGATTGTATCATTCATGGAGGGACCAATGGTGTGCCCGGAACACGTAAAAATGTCATAGTCGCCCTACCTGGCACGACCCCATCACGAGAGTGACCATATCACTCCCGCTACTAGTAATGCAGGTTCCTGGCTAGCATGACTATAGTAATCAACACAGGACCCGTCCCATAAAGGGTTATTGTGGTCGCACATGAAAGGTTGGGACGGTCGACAAATCTTAAGTCTAATCCCATTTCTAAAACCACTCACACAAAACTTTCCGGTACACCACTTCTTTCTCAATTGGTCATCCAACTCGACACCATCACCCTCGGGCTTTAGTGGCACCCGACGGGGTTTTCAAAAAACCTTTTATATCACCTTTGTGTTACCATCACCATTCACATGCTCATCCTATTCTTAGCACTACTATCTACTTGTCAACTTTTCATCAGCGTGACCCTCATAGATGGTAATATCATGCTCAAATGCAAGTGCTCCACAGGAGCCATCGGTAACACCATATCTAAGGATTAACGATTAATCATGATCATATGCATCATAGTCTGTAAAATCCTATTATTATTTATAAAAGTATCAAGTTCTGTTTTTGGAACGAAAAAGTATTTTGAAGTCTTTTTAACAGGAGTTAAAAATACTTAAACTAGGTTTTAAAATAAACCTCTGCATAAAAGTTTCCATAAAAATTCCACAAACAGTACTATTAAATACTACACAGTTTACAAGATTTATGGAGGAAATATATTTCAGTTTTGAAAAGGAATTAATTCTATGAATTTATGTTTAACAACTAGAATTAAAGATAAAGGAAAAGGGCGAGCTCACCGGCCTGGCTCGGCCAGCAGCACGGCCTCGCCCAGCTGACCAACCAGCCAGCCAGCCCAAGCGCGCGCGTGGCGTCAAGTTCAAACCTGATGCGCGGGCCCCTGCGGCCAGCGACAGAGAGGAGAAAGAGGGGGGAGAGAGGCTGCAGACAGGTGGGGTCTCTTGTCGGGCTCGTATTCTTCCTCATTATAGAGGAGAGGGGCGGCTAACCGGTGGCAGCTCCAGGGTTCTCGAGGCCAGGTGAGGACGGGAATGGACTCATGGCACTACCGCCTACCAGATGGGGATCGAGGGGTCGACGGGGATGGCCTGAGTCGTCGATGACGACGAAGCTGCGGCAGAGTCCTTTTAGGAAGGTGCTAGGAAAGGCGCTTCAAGCAGGGAGAAGGTCGGGGGAGTGGTGGAGAAGGCTCGGGAGGTCTTTGTGGTCATAGGGGAAGTGGAAGGAGCTTGGGAGCATGCATGTAGCTCGAGATCGACGAATCACCGACGCGGCGGCGCCTCGGTCAATCTCGAGTACCAGGGCTCTCTTAGCTCAAGGGGGTACTTGGGGTGGTCAATTGGAGAGGAGAGGGAGGTTCAGGTGGTGCGGGGGAGTGCGGGGGATCCTTTAAATAGGTGGGCGAAGATTTACCGAACGGTGGTGCGAAGGTGGTTTTGCTACGGCGGCAGGAGAGGGAGAGAGAAGTTGAGGGTGAAATTGTTGTATCGTGCAGACGGTTTAGGACCACGCAACATCTTCAGGAGGAGCAGGGGCACTCTCTTGGCGTGTCGAGGTGGTGGGGTTCTTCTTGCCGCCTCGGCAGCACACGGGCACGCCTCGCCAGGGGCAGATGAGAGGGGGAGAAGAGGGCCCGACGCTGCCCTGGACTCGATCGTCGGTGTGGTCAAAAGGGGCAACAAGTGGAGGCGACAACTGGTTGGCGCTGGTCCGTTTGGGCTCGGGTGCGCCATGTAGCACGTCCAGAATGCAGCTTTGGCATGCCACGACATGCTGGCGTGCTCTGGTGCGTCTTGGCCGTGCTTGGGGTGTTTTGGAGATGTGATAGATGCCCCTTGGATGCTAGGAACCGAGAAGAACCAAGTTGGCCAAGGAGAGAGAGAGAGGTAAAGTGGTGCTGTCAGCCTTGAATTGGGAGCTAAAATGGAGATTTTGGCTCCCTCTCATTGAAGCAGTGCTCGGCCTCTCGTCTGGAGTTGTGGAGGGGCACAGACAATTTGTGACATGAGTTTGGAGCTAAGGGAGTAAGTAAGGTGGGTGCTAGATGTTGTTTTTTCAAATCTGGCAGAGATGTTTGATGCATGTTTGGGGAAGTTAACCTCCTGCAAATGCATTGAGACTTAACATGATTTGGTCTTGGATATAATTAGGAGGCTCTACCAAAAATGAGCTCCATTGGACACCTTTGGCAATGTAAACTTGAAAATACCCACAAATAGGCAGATCTGCATCGTTGTGAGAAGATGTGAGAAAATCAATTCTCACAAATCCAATTCTTAGCATGATCTCCTTATTTTGGGTTTTCGGCACTCCTACAAAGTTTGAGAGCAAATGGAGAAACTTGGCAATGTAGAGTTGCTCCAACTAGATTCTGGACAGAAAGGGTTTCTGAATTATTTGGTGAATCAAATGACCTTAGACGGGTGTGAAACTTGGCACGATCACCAAATGTGGCATGTGGGACATGCTAGAATTTTCTCGTAATTTGTTGAGAATATTTACTTTGGAAATATTCCAATAGGTGAAAACAGATAGAATTGGTTTTCAAATGTATGCTCAATTATTTTGAACATAACTAGGGGTTGAAACTGTTATGTATGTAAATATATGTCCTCTAAGTATACCCAAAATTTATCAGATTTTACTAAGGTAGAAAAATATTTTTTTTCACCCACAAATACCATTTCTAGCCTTAGAAAAGGACATACAAATAAAATAGAAAAATAACATCAAAATAATTATTTTGTGGTTTTGAAGAGTTATAATCATATTAGAATCAAATACAATCTTTGGGTGAAGGCACTCCCATAAATTCAAGGACTTGTAGTGCAACCCCAAATCAAGGTTTTTGGATTACCAAAACAAATAAAAAAGGATTTTTATGGAAATAATATTTTATATTTTTTTTGTTTTTGGAGATCTACTCACAAGCACACACACAAACAATGACAATCAAGACACTCATGGCATTTAATTAAAAAATTTAGTTTATACCAAATTTTGAAAGTGATGTGAAAACAGGGTGTGACACACCTATCCCCCTTACAATAATCTCGTCCGCGAGATTCCTAAGCAAAGTGCTAAAAAGGTACGGAAACTCCGATCTAAGGTAGTCTTCGTGCTCCCATGTTGCTTCTCCCTCTCGGCGTGGTTGCTCCACTGGACCTTGAAGTACTTCATGGTTCGACTTCGGGTACAACGCTCGGCTTCGTCCAGAATTCTGATCGGCCTATCGCGATAAGTGAGGTTGGGCTAAAGGTCCATAGCTTGATGGTCGATGTCCTTATAAAGATCTGGACGGCTTGGCGCTTGATGGCACTTCCGGAGTTGTGACACGTCGAAGACGTTGTGCACACCCAAAAGTTTTGTGGGTAGCTCCAACTGGTAAGCAATTTCTCCAGGCCTTGCGGTGATCTTAAAAGGTCCAATGTAGCTTGGATAAAGTTTTCCCTTGATGTGGAAACTCTTGGTTCCCTTGAGAGGCGTGACGTGGAGGTACACTTGATCTCCAGGGTTGAGCGCCACCTCTCGGCGGTGCGAATCCGTGTAGCTCTTTTGTCATGACTTCGCATCCTTTAGGTGCTCCCTGACGAGTTGCACCTTCTCCTCAACTTCACGGAGGATGTCTGGCCCGACCACTCGTATCATGCAATCTATTCAGTCGACTGATTCCATGGCTAGGTGTGGCATTTGGTAAATCCACGCTCTACTGAAGACCGCCTTACAACAGAACTCTATGGCGTCACAATCGCAACAACATATCCATAACAGGTCCTCATGATGTCGTGTACCTGGAAGGCACCGAAAACCCCCTCCTCCTCCGAGAGGTCGGTATGGGAATCGGAGGCGCGACGATCAAATTTGTAGTCGAACACGTCCTTCTAGGAGTGGTTCACTCAAACACCGAACCAACGACCGTAGGTCGAGCCCCAATCGGCACACGGGCTATGGAGAATACGACCGTCGCGCTCGCCTGCTCAATGCAAGGTCTATCATCGCCCATGGCATGGTTGACCGAGCGCGAGCTGCCAGGGAGCGCCCTAGCGGACGATGCGTCTTGGTCCACGAGTGCTTTGGCAGGAACATACGTGAGTCGGAAATCCCCGTCAACAACACGTTAGCCATAGGAATCGGCAAGTTCAACGACGAGTCAAAACCTAAGACCTCACTCGAGAATTACCGACTCTCCGTCTAGATCATAGGCGGGGACGACTTTGTCATAATGAAGAACCTACCCCTCATGCTGGAGGAGTCGACGAGGGCATGGTTGAACTAGCTACCTGCCAGTAGTATCGATGGCTGGAATGAGTTAGCTCGAGTATTTGTCAAAACATTCGATGACACTTATATGCACCCAGGCGGTCTCACTGAGCTACAACATTGCATCGAGTAAAGCAATGAGATTCTCTTCAAGTGCATCTAGTGATGGACCATGCTGCACAACATAGTGGAAAATGCGACAAAGCACCAAGCCATGGGCCCATTCAAGGCAGGAAATCGGTACAAGAAGCTCATCTTGAAGTTCGGCCAGGCAAGGGATCTGTCCCTAAGTTGGGCCATGGAGATCGCCAATCGGTATATGAACGGCGAGGAAGAAGACCACCTCCGTAAAGGCACGTGCTGAGCGAGTGGTGCCCCTCACTCGGGGGGTAACGCAGGGAGGAAATAGAAATGGAAGGCCGATGGATCACTGAAAGACGAAGTCATTGTTGTCCCCGGAAAAGGCCAAGGCAAGTCCTAGGAGAAGAAAAACAAGGATTAGGCAGCCAAAAAGAAGTCTGAACCAAAGAGCAACCTCTTGGATCTGTCGTGCCAAATACACACCAAGAGGGACAACGATGGTAATCCCATCTATCCCAAGCACACCGCTCAAGATTGTCTCCTACTCTGACAAGAAATGGGTGGAGAGCCCTCCGGGGAAAAGGACAACGACGAAGAAAGAGAGTATGTCTCTAGGTATCCGAATGTCGGAAAGGTCCACATGATTTTCGATGATGTTGAGAGGATAAGACAATTGAAGGTCATTAATCGGGAGGTTGACATGGCAGTTCCGGCTATCACTAAATACCTCGATTGGGCAAAGATGCCTGTCATATTCTATAAGTCTGATCATCTAGCTCATATTTCCACCCCTGGGCGATAGGCGTTCGTTGTCGATTAGGCTGTCAATGGAGTCCAACTACGCAAGGTCCTAATGGACGAAGGTAGCAGCCTCAACATCATCTACGCCGACATGCTCAAGGCAATGGACATTCCATTGTCCCAATTGAGCAAAAGTCATGCACTTCCATAGGGTCATCCCCGGTAAGAAGGCGGAGTCACTCGGAAAGATCACCGTGAACGGTGTGTTTGGTGGCGAGAAAAATTACCAAAAGGACTGATGGGCCTTCGAGGTGATGGACTTCTGAAGTGCCTATCACACTATCCTGGGTAGGCCCGCCTACGCATGTTTCATGGCCTAACCATGTTACATGTATCTTAATCTTAATATGCCAGGGCCAACAGGCGTAATCACGATGACTTGTAATCGGAAGGTCGCCGAGGAGTACCTAGAGCATGGATCCAAAATCGCTAATGAGAAGTCAAGGAGTACCTAGTGCTCGTAGTCAAACTCCCTAGTGCTCGTAGTCGAACTCGATGGATACAAGAAAATGGTGTCCGCTAGTGACTTGCTCAAGGTGAAGCAGTCGCCTACCAAATATGTTTTCCAGTCAGCCGGCTAGAGCAAGCAGGTTCATGTTCACCCCAATGATCTGAGTGCCTCTGCGACAAACATGTCCATGTCACCGTGAGAAATCGGAAGCCGAGCTCATCTAGTTCCTTCGTGGGAAGTCGGACATCTCGCATGGAAGCCGTATGACATGCCGGATGTTCCTAGGAAGTTGGCTTAGCACTGTGTCTAAGTGGACTCCAAGGTCAAGCTCGTCAAAGGAGACTTGCGTAATTCCTCCATGGAAAAGCGCAAGGCGATTGTCGATGAGATCGTTTGGCTCCTAACTGCCGAGATCATTCACAAGGTTTACCACTCTGAGTGGCTCATGAATGTGGTCATGGTGTCCAAGAGGAACAATTCACACTGTATATGTATTGACTTCAAGCACCTCTTTTGGGCATGCCCGAAAGATCATTTCCCCTTCCTTGCATACATCAGTTGCAGATTCTACTACCGGAGGTGAACGTGTGTTGTTCCCGGATGCATACTTTGGTTACCACTAGATCCGAATGTATGGGCCATATGAAATAAAAACATCCTTCATCACAACAATCACGTGTTTTTGCTGCATCACTATGCCATTCGGCCTTAAAAATGCCAGAGCTACTTTCTAGAGCATGGTGGAAAAATGCTTGCAAAAGAAGATCAGTCAAAATGTGGAGGCATATATGGACGACATCGTGGTCAAGTCCGAGAAAGGTTCTGACCTCCTTACTGACCTTGCTAAAACCTTCACAAACCTGTGGTGCTACGAGATCAAGCTCAATCTGGCCAACTGTACTCTCGGGGTGCCAGCTGGCAAGTTACTTGGTTTCCTTATTTCAGAACGTGGAATCGATGCTAACCTCGATTGAATCGGTGCTATAGTCGAAATGAGATAGCAAAGCAGATACATGACGTGCAAAGGCTCAGAGTTTTCCTTGCGGTCCTGAGCCGTTTCATCTCAAGACTCAATGAAAATGCACCACCTCTTTACTGAATGATGAAAAAAATCCGATAGATTCGAGTGGACCGCAACCGATGTTAGGTGCCTCGGGCAGTCGGGAGCCATTGCTCCTGTATATCGCAGCCACTAGCCAAGTGGTCAGCACCGTCCTCACTATGGAGCGTGAGGAGGCAGGCAGGTCATACAAGATTAAAAGACCCATTTACTATATCTCGGAAGTTTTGATACCCTTCAAACAAAGGTATCCACACCACCAAAAGCTGGTCTATGGTATCTACCTGACCGTGAAGAAGGTGGTTCATTACTTCCAACATCACTCTGTCATGGTTATCAGTGATGCACCCTTGTCTAAGATTCTACATAACAGATACGCTACTGGCAAAGTGGCCAAATGGGCAATTGAGATTCTCCCATTGGAGATCATGTTTGAAGCAAAGAAGGCGATCAATTCTTAGGACGTGTTAGATTTCATGGGTGAATGGATAGAATAAGACTAGACAAACCCAAGCATCCCTAGATATTAGACTATTTTCTTCGATGGATCCAGGATGCTCCATGGCTTGGGAGATGGAGTGGTTCGCATTTCCCCCAGGGGTGACCGACCGAGCTACGTACTCCAGGTCCACTTTGATTCATCTACCAATGAGGTCGAGTACGAAGCCCTCCTATATGGGTTCCGTATGGCCATCTCACTTGGCATCACCGTTTGATGGTTTACGGTGATTTGGACCTCGTTGTCAACCAAGTGAGGAAAGAGTGGGATATTCAGGGTCTAGCCATGATCGGTTATCACAACGCAGTCAGGAAGCTATAGGAGAACTTCGAGGGTTTGGAGCTGCACCATGTACCCCGGGCCAAGAACTAGGTGGCAAATGACCTGGACAAGATCGGATCCACTCGGCAAGCCGTTCCAAAGGGCATGTTCTTTGAACATCTGCGCCCCCACAATTAAATAAAATACTTTCACAGAGAGGCCCCCACAAGCAACCGGTCCTTCAAATCCGACTGAGGTTGGCATCCCAGCCGTGATCGACTTGGTCCATGAGATGCTGGTAATCACTCCTGAGTGAACTTAGTCTTATCTAGTGTACTTGATCCAGTAATAGCTCCTAGAATACAAAGAGGAAGCCCACCAAATCGTTCGGTGGGTTGAAGATTTCTAAGTATTGTGAGACAAGCTATACAAGAAAAATGCTACACGAATCTGCGAGAAATGCATTTCCCCAGAGGAAGGGCTGCAATTCTTACACAAGATTCACTCGGGAACTTGTGGCCACCACGTGTCCTCTTGGATGCTAGTGTCCAAAGCCTGCCGAGCGGGTTTTTATTAGCCTCGAGCCAATGAGGCACCAAGAGACTTGGTTGAACTATGTGTAGGATGACAATTCTACAAGAATAATTCGCACAAGCATGCGTCCGCGCTAAAGACAATTCCACTCACCTGGCCATTTACCTTGTGGGGTATTGATATGGTCGGAACACCTACGAACTGGGACAAGTGGATTTACCCACCTGCTAGTAGCGGTGGACAAGTTCACCAAGTGGGTCAAAGCAAAGCCCGTCAAAAGTTTGGATTCAGCGAGTGCCATCAGCTTGATTCGACAAATTTTTTTTTAGATTCGGAGTCCCACATGACACCGTCACTAACAATGGGTCCAACTTCGATTCAGATGAATTCTAGAAGTGTCGGGACCCCGATCCTAAGCCATAGGAATCCAGCCTGTAACACATCGCATCCCTTTGCGGTCTCACGCATGGTTAACCCCGCGGCTGCAGCCTTACCTTAGCCGGGACCGTTTGCGCCTTTTGACTCACGTATGCAATTGTGTTGCTAGGAATCCAATGACAAAGAACCCGGATCGACATGTCTAGTCATAAACCAGAGTGGCAGTTTCGCACAGGGACATGCATACATGACCCAGCAAAGCAGGTGTCGGTCACCAGCGAATGTAGACGAGTCGTAGCAAGCTACAAGGACTCCATTACATCGCATGACATTTCCCCAGTGGGAACAGACACAACAGCTAAGAAGGACACACGCCGGTCAACCAATGTGTCCGGAGCAGTAGAGAACTACCATGGCTCGATGGATCACAAAGGGGCAAACGGCTAGGTAATCGAACCCCATACATATCAAGTACGACACGTACGCATGGCATACCGATATGTATAGATACATCGATGGCATCACAACATAACCATAAACATAAAAGCTTTATTTAAAAGGCTCGGAAGAGCCACACGCATAATATTACACAGTAAGGGTCTCACGACCCATCATAGCAGTCATTCAGTTACAAGCCAGCGGAAGTGTTTAAAACTGTCTCAGTACAGACAGGTGAAACTAGAAGGCACAAGGCCTGACTATACTACAGACCCAACCTAGGGCCAGATCGTAGCTGGGACACCGGCTACTCGTCGTCGTCGATGTCTAGGAAGAACCCTCCATTAGGGTCATTAGAAACCTCTGCAACAATTATAAAGCAAACATGAGTATGGAGGTACTCAACAAGACTTTAGGATAACTAACTACTCATGCAATGTATCAATAAGGTATTGTGGGGTTTCATGCGGAAAGCCAGCATTTGACTCGTGGCTAGACAACTTGCATTTTTAAATAATTTTGACAACTTGATTTCTCGCACACAAGTCCACTAACACCACAACAATACTCCATCGTGGAATCATTCCGTCTCCATACGGAAATGCCGTCCACAACATTGACGCTTATCTTGACAATTTTATGAGTAGCCATTGAAATTATCTATGAACAACATATGTCTCCAAGTAGTCCATATCGGCGGACGCGGCTATTCGAATAGATCATAACCCTGCAGGGGTGTACTTCGTCACACACGCACTCGCCACTTATCGCCATGTGCACGTCATGCACCTCGGCAACCTTCAAGCGGAAGCCCAGCGCGGGAGTCGGCCACGACCGTTAACCACACTAGTACCTATTCCAGGTCTATCACCTATCTGAGGTTACCCCGCACGGAAGTCCGGCCGAGGTTTCCGCCACGGCCCCAAACGATGTGCGCAGGGTTCCCAAGCCCACCATCCGGGTGCCACTTGGCACACCATGCCACTGCCTTCCGCATCACAGCCCACCTCTCAGGTCAGCACTATGCACGGCCTCCAGCATGACAATAAACACTAGAAACTACTTGCAACTCCTGGACCGAGTACTAAGCGATTAATAAGTCGAGCGGGGTCATATTTCAGTGCCCAGCATGTGGTAGTATCTAGTCTTGGATTACATACACGGAACTCAGGTCCTAAGGACGGTTCCAATGAAACAACCTGCCATGTACTCCTACATAGCCTTTCACCGGTACCTTTACCAAATCAGGTTCAACACACAACCTTTACTTACTGAACACATTCTCACAATTCTGTTCATCTCCCGGATGACAGACCATACACAACTCTAAGCATAGCATGCATAGCAGGATAAGGCACATCATGGCTCAAGCATCTACCAGGTATGCTAGGTTGCAAGGTTCAACTATTTACTGTGACAAGGACAGGTCATGCAAAGGAAGTGGGTTCAACTAACGTGGCAAAAGCATTTGAGCATTTGATCCTAATGCAATAAGTAAGTGCAGGAGCGAGAACATGGGATTTATCGGGATGATCAAAATGGTTGCTTGCCTTGTTGCTCAGAGGAGGGACAATATCCGTCAGTCGGATATTCGGTGGAATCCGGAGGAGCGGAGCCTACCGAAAAGAGCGAAAACAATCAATAACAAGCATATGCAACAAGATGATGCATGACCATGGCATGAGGATGCGAAGTGCTATACTATTATGGCTAACATTTATTAGGTTTGAAGTTGATTTGAATCAAATTCAAATATCACTTCAAACGAGGTATTCTCGGATACCATTTTAATTGATTCGACCTGATGCTCAGATCAACTTTCTTTTAACATGCATGGAAATGACATGTTAGGTTGCTCGTTTGTGATTTGGACAATGTTTGATCATATCATTTGAAGTGGAATTTAAATAATTTCCAAATTCCATCTCCAAAGTATTTATAAGAGTTAACTTATTCATTAATCTATATGTTTGGGTTCAGTAACATTTTCAAACATGTTTGAAAATGACATATTCAGATTCCTTGAATTTTTCTGATACTTTTTCATATATAAATTATTTTCATTGGAGTTATAGATTAATTTCTATGATTTTTAGAACTTTTGGCATTTTTCAAGAATTCTTTTAAATCAGAAAACACTTTACTGCATCCGCATGACATCAGCAGGTCCAACTGGTCGTTGAAAGTCAAACCTGACCAGTGGAACCCACTGGTCAGTGACTCTGGTCAGTTTTAGATTAGTTTTAATCTTAATTAGCTAATTAACCTCACTGGACCCACATGTCGATGACTTATCAAATTAATTAAATTTATTTTTGTTAATCCTAAACTCCCAAAGGCTGGCCCCATGCGTCAGTGGCTCAGGCCAGCTGAGATCCACCGGCGGCGAGGTCGTCCTCGCCGGCGGGGAGCCTCCGGCGACCACCAGTACGACGGAGGGGCTCGGAAAGGGCGCACACGGGCCCAAACTCTGCGCGGAGAGCACCACAGGAACGACACGTCTCCTGCGGGCTCATTCTTGCACTTAGCCGGGGCTGATATGGCCGGAGATGACACCGGCGATGAGCTTGGCGGCTGCCAAAGTTTGGGCGTCATCGGGGTCATCGAAACAGAGGGAGCTACGCATGGGACTCAGCTCCTACGGCATCTACGCGACGGCCTGAAGCTGGTGGTGGCCTCAGAAGGACGAGCTAATCACCAGAGGGCTACCGGCGACGAGCTCCCGCGGCGGATCTCGTCGGGCTCCAGTGAAATCATGGATAGAGGAAGGGATCGAAGGGGGAAACTTGGGGGAAGCTGCGCAAGCTCACGGGGAGTGCAGTGGTGGCGCTAGCTTGCTCGGGGACGGCCTGGAGAGGAAGAACGCTGGCGACGAACTTCGGTGACCCGAGGAAGAAGACGACTGCGTCTCGGCGTCGGGCTCATGGCTAGAAAGCTTCAGGGAGTTGCGGCGGACCTATTGCGCGGCTCAGGAGGGAGAAGGGTAGGCTAGAATGACGTCGAGCTCGAGCTCTGCTCGGGCTCCAATGGAGGCAGAAGGAAACGAGGCAGAGGGGGAGAATGAGGAGAGGATGAGCTCGGGCGCGCCTCGGGAGGGTTATCCCCTCGCGTGCCAGAGCAGAGCGGCGGCCAGGCAGGCGCACAGGTGCGTGGCCGTGCCGGAGTACGCGGCGGCCACCTCCTGCTGCCCACTGGCGGGGGAGGAAGATGACAGGAAGAAGCTAGGCCGGGCCAGGTGAGCGACAGGTAAGACTTTTCTCATTTTCTTTTTGTTTTGTTTCTGTTTTAATTACTGACATTGATTTCTATTTATTTTGGCTTCAAAAGAAAACTAAAAATAGTTTGAAAAATGCTGGGGTGTTAGTTGGATTATTTCCAATCACCCATAAAGTTTTCAGCATTTTTGAAAACTATATATTTTTAAACTCAAATTTTAAACTGGAAACCAGTAGCCTTTTGCATTTATTTAAAATGCCAAATGTGTTAATAAAATGGTTTTCTTCATTTCTTATTTGCTTTCAAGAATTATCAGAAAGAAGATATGAGCACAATGCTAACTTGATTCGGGTTTCAGGGATGTGACAAGAAGTTGTGCTACTCGGGCTAACTATGCCTCCGTGCCTCATCAGTAGTCGAATGTACAAACGGAACGGGCGAATGGAATAATTTTAAAAGGATTGAAGCTCCGACTGATGAGGGACATGAAGTATGCTGCAGGGGCTTGGGTCAAAGAGCTGTCGTCCGTCCTATGGGGCATGCGAACTACCCCGAATCGCTCCAGCGAGCGCACTCCCTTCTTCATGGTGTACGGGTCTGAAGCTATTTTTCCGAGTGACCTGCATCACAATACCCTCCAAGTGTAACAATACAATGAAGCTGAAGCTTAGATAACACGTCAAGACAGTTTGGAAATCCTGGAAGAGGAGAGAGAGCTAACCCTAATATGATCAATGTTGTATCAGCAAGATCTGAGGCATTATTGCGATAATCAAGTCAGAGAGCGCGCCTTTCAGGAAGACGATCTGGTTCTCCAAGTCGACCAGAAAAGGCTGCACAAGTTGGTGCCTCCATGGCAAGGGCCCTTCGCAATCTCCAAATTCCTGCACAACGGAGTCAATCAACTACAATTTTCATCATGGGAAAGAAGACCCTAGAGCCTGGAACACTGATCTGCTCCGCAAGTTCTACACGTAGAACATATCAAACCTTTCCTCATTTTATTTCCATTATTGTAATGAAACTAAATGGTTTTAATGAATAAAATGTTCTCCTTCTTTGCATTTAGTCAAAAATATCACTCTGGTAAAATATCCCTTCTTTTTACCCAGCGGGTGAAAAGCTTAGCCGCGAACCTGATTTCACCTAATTTAGAACCTGCCCTAAGTGAGGACATCGTCCATAGTCACGGGCTTCACGCTGAACCTGCTTTCGCCTAAGGAATAATGGTTCCAGATGAGGGCATGACCCCCACTCGGAGACCAAGATGGATAGGACCATCATTGTTCGCAAGAACTACCTTCAAAGTTTAGCCGCGAACTTGATTTCGCCTAAGTTAGAACCTGCTCCGAGTGAGGACATCTTCCACACTTGGGGCCTTAGCTCTGAACTTGCTTTCGCCTAAGTAATAATGGTAATGAATGAGGGCATGACGCCCACTCGGATACCAATATGTACATGACCATCATTGTTCGCAAAAACTACCTTCATTTGTTAGCCGCGAACCTGATTTCGCCTAAGTTGGAACCTGCTTCTAGTAAGGACATCCTCCACACTCAGGGGTTTAGCTATGAACCTGCTTCGGCCTAAGTAATACCGGTTCCGAATGAGAGCAAGACCCCCACTCGGAGACCAAGATGGACAAGACCATCATTGTTCGCAAGAACTATGCTCATTTCTTAGCTGTGAACCTGATTTCGCCTAAGTTAGAATCTGCTTCGAACGAGGACATCCTCCACACTTGGGGGATTAGCTGCAAACCTAATTTCGCTGAAGTAATAAGGGTTCCAAATGAGGGCATGACCACAATTGAGAGATCAAGTTGACATGACCATCATTGTTCGTAAGAACTAACTTCATTTCTTAGCCGTGAACCTGATTTCGCCTAATTTAGAACTTGCCCCGGGTGAGGACATCCTCCACGCTCGGCGGCTTATCTGCGGACCTGATTTCACCTAAATAAGAATGGTTCTGAATGAGGGCACGACCCCCACTCAGAGAGCAAGATGGACAAGATCATCATTGTTCATAGCAACTACCTTCATTTCTTAGCCGCAAACTTGATTTCACCTAAGTTAGAACCTGCTCTGAGTGAGAACATCCTCCACACTCGGGGTCTGGGCCACGACCAATCGACCGCCTAACTACTTCAGTACTCCCTGCAAAAACATGTCGAACGCTCAAAACTTCAAAATTCGAATGAAGATAAGGCATATAGAAACTGCATTCGGTTGAAAGCAAAAGTTTGGATAGCAGGAGCCCTAGGCTCACTTACAGTTTAAGGTTACATCAACCAGTGTGCATGCCGAGGTAAATCAAATTTAAATGCTTTTATCCGAGACTCACTCGAAGGAAGATGGAAACACAACTTCAATGAAATTGTCGAGGTCGATCCCGTCTGCGATCTTAGTGGCAGCCTCCATGAACTTCTCCATGAAGTCCTCAAACTTGGCATTTTTACTATTGGCAACCTTGAGGTTCTTTGGCTTCAATTCGTCCACTCCCTTGGAATTAATGTAGACAAGTGACAGGGCGATGTCAGCTCCATCTCGGGCTACTAACTTCTTCCAAGATTGCACTCAGGTAGGCACCTCCTTCACTCGGTCGATGATGTTGTGCAAGTCCTTTGAGAATTGCTCGCCAGGGGAAACTTCTCGATTGATCTCCGAGACACTTGAACTAAGCCACTTGAAATAGACGAGTACCTTAGAAGAAGAAGGGCAGAAGACGATATTTCCCTGATTATCCCCCGCGATGGGTCCAATTCCCTCTAGATCTTCTCGGTCTCCTCGTCAACATTGAAGCAGAAATCTGGACAAAATGAAATGACAGAAGAAAACAATTATCACTCGAAAGTTGCCAAGACAATGTGAGAATCACTCTTTTCGAGGACGTACCTTAACTTTTCTCTCATGTCCCTGCCAAAGTCTTCAACAAACTGCTGGAGTTCTAGCTTCTTGGTCGTGACATGCTTAAGCTTAGATTCCCACTCAGGGTACTGCTTCTTCAGTTCAATAAGTTCCACAATGGACTTGTTCACGGTAGCTTCAAAAGTTTGCTTCTCTTCCCCCAGTTTCGTGACCTACTTCTACTTTTTGTCGGTCGCCTTGGTCTTCTGATTGGCTTCCTTTCAAGCGGACGCTAGGTCGTTGTCCCTCTTCTTCAGGGCTTCCTTCATGGTAACTAAAGAGATAGAAGTCTTCATCCTCTCAGCAAGTTGATCATTTTTGCTACGGACATCTGGTGAAACAGACTCAGTCGGACGGGAAGACAGAACAAATCCTAAGACAGTCGGACGGAAAGTGCTTACCTTCGAGTGAACATTTCTCGTGCTCCAGACGCTTGCTTTTTTGCTTTCTCAACTTCCCTGCTGAGGAATAGGTCCTACACCTCCTTCTCCATGGAATCGTAATGGCTCACGATCTCACAGACGTTCTGCTAGAAAAAAAACAATTAGTCAAAATTCAGCAATGGAGACTCTAAGACTACTGCTGACTGCTTTAGTCGACGACAATTTCAGGGACTACACCCAGTGGGTGCGCTCATCGCCCCCCCACTAGAGAGATGAAGAGATAGACAAAGGCTTATATACCCTAACAGTCTACATCAAATAAAAATAGGAAATAAGACTACCATCGACTTCTTAGTAGACGACAGTTTCGGGGACTACACCCAGTGGGTGCACTAAGCGTGCCCCCACTGGAATGGAACACCCGGTGGGTGTGCTCCGTGCCAACCCACTCAGGAATAAAACACAAGTACATAAAAAGGAAAAACTTTTGACTGATATCAGCTTTCACAAGGGTACTTACCCGAATATTCTTCACCACGGCTTCACTGGTGCTATACGCCTCCTTCAGTCGGTTGGTCATCAGCTCCAGCTGGACCAAGGCCTCCTTGCGCAAGCGCTCCTGGTCCTGTAGGACATGGTGCAGCTGGAAGATGTTGGCCATCGGAGGAGTTGGCGATGTGGAAATCAGACCTGTTCCGTGTGAAGCTCCGGCCTCCAGAGTGCCCCCCCGCACGGAGGTCGAAAC
Source organism: Hordeum vulgare subsp. vulgare (assembly GCF_904849725.1). NCBI lineage: Eukaryota > Viridiplantae > Streptophyta > Magnoliopsida > Poales > Poaceae > Hordeum > Hordeum vulgare. The sequence continues at coordinate 233,676,947 of NC_058524.1, read as the reverse complement.
TCTAGCAGCAGAAGACCTAGTCACTCGACTCGGAGTGGCGTCCTGCATCACGACATTCTTGGCGATTGGAGGGATAGGCAGGTCAAGCTCAATCATGCCACACGGGTATGCAAACATTGAAACCCGATCGGCGATTAACGACAAGAGAAATCAAGGTTCCCGAATGAAGTACGAGCAAGTTCAGGTACTACCTTTGGAGGATGCAATGTTGGGATTAGTCTGACCCTTGTCATGGGCCTTGGGATTGAGTGAGGCAGTCGAGGTATCATCTCTACATCAAAGACAATAGGAAAGCTATGTCACTCGACCGACAGTCGTGAAACATCATTTGAGAAGCTATGTCATTCGGTGAAAACACTTACGCTAAAGCCACATGCACGTCCACCTTAATGCACGGGATGACACCCTTTTGGGGTTTAGAAACCGTGATTTTGGGATGCTTGGCGACCTTCTTCAGTGATGCCGTGCTACGGCAACAAAAGTTCTTTCCTGGCAACGGTGCCCGAAATCCTTCTGTCGTCTCTTGAGCTTGCATTGGTTTTTCCCTTGAAGAGGAAAGGGCGATGCAGCACAGGAGCAGTAAGTATTTCCCTCAGTTTGAGAACCAAGGTATCAATCCAGTAGGAAAATCTCGTCAAGTCCAGAGTACATGCACAAACACAAAGAGCTTGCACCCAACGCTATAAAGGGGTTGTCAATCCCTTCAAGATTGATTGCAAAGTGAGATCTAAAGGCGGAAAGTGCAACAAAGAAAAAGTGTAAGGCTGAAAATATGGTGTGGACTAGACCCAGGGTCCATAGTGTTCACTAGAGGCTTCTCTCAAAATAGCAAATATCATGGTGGGTGAACAAATTACTGTCGAGCAATTGATAGAACCGCGCAAAGTCATGACGATATCTTAGCCAATGATCATACATATAGGCATCACGTCCGAGACAAGTAGACCGATACTTTATGCATCTACTACTATTACTCCATACATTGACCGCTATCCAGCATGCATCTAGTGTATTGAGTTCATGACAAACAGAGTAACGCCTTAAGCAAGATGACATGATGTAGAGGGATAAACTCAAAGCAATGATGAAAACCCCATCTTTTTACCCTTGATGGCAACAACATGATGCATGCCTCGCTACCCCTTCTGTCACTGGGTGAGGTCACCGCATGATATGAACCCAAAACCAAGCACTTCTCCCATTGCAAGAATCATAGATCTAGTTGGCCAAACAAAACCCACAACGCGAAGAGAATTACAAGGATATGCAATCATGCATAAGAGAGATCAGAAGAAACTCAAATAAGATTCATCGATAATCTGATCATAAATCCACAATTCATCGGATCTCGACAAACACACCGCAAAAGAAGATTACATCGGATAGATCTCCATGAAGATCACGGAGAACTTTGTATTGAAGATCCAAGAGAGAGAAGAAGGCATCTAGATACTAGCTATGGACACGTAGGTCTATGGTGAACTACTCATGCATCAACGGAGAGGTCATGGTGTTGATGAAGAAGCCCTCCGTATGCGAATCGCCCCTCCGGCAGGGCACGAGAACATGCCCAGATGGGATCTTGCGGAGACAGAAGCTTGCGGCGGCGGGAAATTACTTTCGATGATCTCTTGATTTTTTCGGGGATTTTAGGGAATTTATAGGCGAAAGTCCTAGGGTAGAGGTGGCCCAGGGAGCCCACAAGCCAGGGAGGCGCGAGCCCCCCTGGCAGCTGCTAGGGGGCTTGTGGGGTCCCTGCATGCCCCCTGCCCTGATTCTCAGGCTTCCCGATCTTTTTCTGTTTCAGAGAAAAACTTTTTGATAGTTTTGTTCCGTTTGGACTTCGTTCAAAATCCTCCTCTGAAAGGGGTCAAAAACATGGAAAAAACAAGAACTGGCACTTGGCACTGAGTTAATAAGTTAGTCCCAAAAAATATATAGAAGGCATACAAAACATCCAAAGTTTCACAAGATAATAGCATGAAACCATCAAAAATTATAGATATGTTGGATACGTATCAAGCATCCCCAAGCTTAACTCCTGCTCGTCCTCGAGTAGGGAAGTGATAAAGATCTAATTTTGGATGTGGAATGCTACCTATCATAGTTATCCTTTGCAACTTCTTTCATCTGACATGAATGTTCAGATCTGTAAGATTCAAAACAATAGTTTGCTATTGACATGAAAACAATAATACTTCAAGCAAACTAGCAAGGTAATCATGAACTTTCAAAATAACAAGGCCAAGGAAAGTTATCCCTACAAAATCATATAGTCTGGCTATGCTCCATCATCCTCACACAACTAATGTAAATCATGCATAACACCGGAATTTGCGAAGTAATTGTTTTCCCACTCTTACTTTCTCAAACCTTTTATAACTATCACGCAATACAGGAGCGTGAGCCATGGATATAGCACTATAAGTGGAATAGAGTGTGGTGGTGGTTGTGAGACAAAAAGGAGGAGATGGTCACATTGACTCGGCGTATCAATAGGCTATGGATATGCCCATTAATAGATATCAATGTGAATGAGTATGGATTTCCATACAAGGGATGCACTAGAGCTATAAGTATGTGAAAGCTCAAAAGGAGAACTAGTGGGCGTGCATCCAACTTGCTTGCTCACGAAGACCTAGGGCAACTTTGAGGAAGCCCATCATTGGAATATACAAGCCAAGTTATATAATGAAGATTCCCACTAGCATATGGTAGTGACAAAGCAAGAAGCTCTCAATCATGAAGAACATGGTGCTATTATGAAGCACAAGTGTGGAAAAAGATAATAGCATTGTCCCTTCTCTCTTTTCTCTTTTTTTTTATTTGGGCTCTTGGGCCTCTTTTTTCTCTTTTTTTGTATGGGCTCTTTGGCCTCTTATTTATTTATTTATTTATTTCCTCACATGGGACAATGCTCTAATAATGATGATCATCACACTTTTATTTACTCACAGCTCAAAGCTTAGAACAATGATGACTCTATAGGAAATGCCTCCGGCAGTATACCAGGATGTGCAATGATCTAGCTTGGCGTATGACATTGAAACATCTCGCTAGCTATCTTACGATCATGTAATGGCAATATGAGAGTGACGACACAAGTCATGAGATGGAACGGTGGGAGTTGCATGGCAAAATATCTCGGAATGGCTATGAAAATGCCATAGTAGTTAGGTATGGTGGCTGTTTTGAGGAAGGCATATGGTGGATTTGTGTACCGGCGAGAATTGCGCGGCACTAGAGAGGCTAGCAATGGTGGAAGATGAAAGTGCATCTAAACCATGGACTCACATTAGTCATGAAGAACTCACATACTTGTTGCAAAAGTTTTTATTAGTAATCGAAACAAAGTGCTAAACGCATACTCCTAGGGGAAGGGTTGGTAGGTGTTAACCATCGCGCGATCCCGACCTCAACACAAAGGATGACAATAAATAGATCAATTATGCTCCGATTTCCTAACATAGCGGTTCACCATACGTGCATGCTACGGGAATCACTAACCTGAGTGCAAGTATTTCTAGATTCACAACACCCTACTAACATAACTCTTAATATTACCAAATCCACGTCTCAAAACTAATTGAGAGGAATCAAGACTTCTCTTTTTCCTCAATGCACATGAAGACGGAGGTTTTTGTATCCTCTTTGGGTACCTATCACCTTTGGGACTACTTTCATAGCATAAGCCAACTACCAAGTCACGCACCGCCGTGGTCTAAAAGATCTAAGTGAAGCACATAGAGCAAAATTATCTAGCTCAAAAGATATAACTGAAGCACTATGAGCATTCTAGCAAAATCATGCTGAGTGCATGTCTCTCTCTACAGGTGCGCAGCAAGGATGATTGTGGCACAACAAAAGAAAAATACTCCTACGATACAAGACGCTCCAAGCAAAACACATATCATGTGGTGAATAAAAATATAGCTCCAAGTAATGTTACCGATGGATTCAAGACGAAAGAGGGGATGCCTTCCCGGGGCATCCCCAATCTTAGGCTTTTTGGTGTCCTTGAATTTGGCTTGGGATGCCTTGGGCATCCCCAAGCTTGAGCTCTTTCCACTCCTTATCTCTTTGTCGATGAGAACATCACCCAAAACTTGAAAACTTCACAACACAAAACTTAAACAGAAACTAGTGATAACATTAGTACAAGAAAACAAACTACCACCACTTTAGGTACTGTAGTAAACTTGAATTCTATCTATATTGGTGTTGGGCTACTATATTCTCACTTTTCCATGGCTAGTACCCTCCCCCGATACTATCCATAGTTTCATCAAAACAAGCAACCAACTCAACAAAAACAGAATCTGTCAGAAACAGACCAGTCTGTAGCAATCTGTAAACTTCGTATACTTATGGTACCTCAAAAATTCTGAAATATTATGAATGCCTGGGAAAAAGGCATATCAACCATAAGCAAAAAGAATCAACTCAAAATATATTTTTTAAGAAAAATGAAAAATCATCTCGTGAGCGAAAAGTTTCTGTCTTTTTCTAGCAGGATTAAACAACCCTCACAGAGACTAGTCATAAAGGTTTTGCTTGGCTAAAACACAAAAAGAGACACAAAAAACACAATTACAACAGAATTATGATGGTGTGGATGCAAAAAAATAGAAACAAAAAGATAAATTCATTGGATTGCCTCCCAACAAGCGCTATTGTTTAACGCCCTTAGCTAGGCATAAGGCGATAGAATCACGTATCGTTGTCTTTGGTGCTCAAACCATAAGTGGCCCTCATCATGGATTCATAATGCAATATTATTTTATTTCTAGGAAAGTGCTACATGCCCTTCTTTAAAGGAAATTGAAATCTAATATTCCCTTCCTTCATATCTATGATAGCACCAATAGTCCTTAGGAAAGGTCTACCCAGAATAATAGGGCCTGTAGTATTGCAATCAATGTCAAGCACAATGAAATCCATGGGTGCATAGTTCCTATTTGCAATAATAAGAACATCATTGATCATTCCCGTGGTTTTCTTGACCCTAGAATCCGCAAGATGCAAATTAAGAGAACACTCTTCAATCTCATTAAAACCCGGAACGTCACATAAAAACTTTGGAATCGCGGAAACACTAGCACCCAAATCACACAAAGCATTGCATTAATAATTTTTGACTTTGATTTTGATAGTAGGTTCCCACTGATGATGAAGTTTTCTAGGGATAGAGACTTCCAATTCAAGTTTCTCTTCAAGAGATTTTATCATAGCTTCGACGATATGATCGGTAAAGGCCTTGTTTTGGCTATAAGTGTGTGGAGAGTTTAACATGGATTGCATCAAGGAAATGCATTCAATCAAGGAGAAACTATCATAATTGAATTCCTTGAAATCAATAGTAGTAATTTCATTACTACTCAAAGCTTTAATATCTTCTACTCCACTTTCAATGCTTTTAGCATCAAGATAGATGGACTCCGAATTATTTGGGCGCTTTTCAACCAAAGTAGATTCATATCCAGCCCCATCATCATTGGGTTTGACACAAGAAAACAAAGATTCAATGGGAGTCACACCAAGCACTTCAAGATCTTCGTGATTCATATCACGAGTTTTAGGTTATCAGCCATTTTATTGACAAAGTAGCATGCTTATCAGAAATCTGGCCTACCAACTTTTCAAGACGAGCAAACCGAGAATTTAGCGCAAGGAATTCTTTGGCCATATCATCAACTTCTCTACTCATAAAAGCCAGAAAAGAATTTTGTTTCTTCAGTTCTCTATGATAGTAACTATTGTATTCAAACTGTGTAGACATGAAGCCTTTAACACTAGTTTCAATCTCTTCCAACTTTGCATAGTGAGCATCAAAATCCCTCAGTTGGGCCATGTGGTTTTAGCAGGCCGACATGCGAGCAAAGAGAAAGTGAGAAAAAGGGCGAACGAAAAAGGGAAACGAAAAAGGCAAAGATTTTTTTGTAAATTTTTGTTTTTCAGAAGTGGGGTAGAGGAAAACGAGAGGCAAAAAAGTAAATGCAAGAGATGAGTTTGCGACACTTTCTTGGATGAGTTCTTGACTTGATCCTCCCCGGCAACAGCGCCAGAAATTCTTCTGCTACGGCAACAAAAGTCCTTTCCTCGCAATGGTGCCACAAATCCTTCTGTCGTCTCTTGAGCTTGCATTGGTTTTTCCCTTGAAGAGGAAAGGGCGATGCAGCACATGAGCAGTAAGTATTTCCCTCAGTTTGAGAACCAAGGTATCAATCCAGTAGGAGAATCTCGTCAAGTCTAGAGTACCTGCACAAACACAAAGAGCTTGCACCCAACACTATAAAGGGATTGTCAATCCCTTCAAGATTGATTGGAAAGTGAGATCTGAAGGCAGAAAGTGCATCAAAGAAAAAGTGTAAGGCTGAAAATATGGTGTGGAGTAGACCCGGGGGCCATAGTGTTCACTAGAGGCTTCTCTCAAAAATAGCAAATATCACGGTGGGTGAACAAATTACTGTCGAGCAATTGATAGAACCGCAAAAAGTCCTGACGATATCTAAGGCAATGATCTAGCATATAGGCATCACCTCCGAGACAAGTAGACCGATACTTTCTGCATCTACTACTAGTACTCCATATATCGACCATTATCCAGCATGCATCTAGTGTATTGAGTTCATGACGAACAGAGTAACACCTTAAGCAAGATGACTTGATGTAGATGGATAAACTCAAACCAATGATGAAAACCCATCTTTTTACCCTTGATGGCAACAACATGATGCGTGCCTCGCTACCCCTTCTGTCACTGGGTGAGGTCACCGCACGATATGAACCAAAAACCAAGCACTTCTCCCATTGCAAGAATCATAGATCTAGTTGGCCAAACAAAACCCACAACTCAAAGAGGATTACAAGGATATGAAATCATGCATAAGAGAGATCAGAAGAAACTCAAATAAGATTCATAGATAATCTGATCATAAATCCACAATTCATCGGTTCTCGGCAAACACACCGCAAAATAAGATTACATCGGATAGATCTCCATGAAGATCATGGAGAACTTTGTATTGAAGATCCAAGAGAGAGAAGAAGCCATCTAGCTACTAGATATGGACTCGTAGGACTATGGTGAACTACTCACGCATCATCGGAGAGGTCATGGTGTTGATGAAGAAGGCCTCCGTATCCGAATCCCCCCCTCCGGAAGGGCACCAAAACGTGCCCCAGATGGGATCTTGCGGAGACAGAAGCTTGCTGCGGCGGAAAAGTACTTTCGATGATCTCTCGATTTTTTCTGAGATTTTAGGGAATTTATAGGCGAAAGTCCTAGGGCAGAGGTGGCTTAGGGAGCCCACAAGCCAGGGAGGCGCGGGCCCCCTGGCCGCGGCTTGGGGGCTTGTGGGGTCCCTACAGGCCCCCTGCCCTAATTCTCAGGCTTCCCGATCTTTTTCTGTTTCGGAAAAAATCTTTTTGGCAGTTTCATTCCGTTTGGAATTCGTTCAAAATCCTCCTCTCAAAGGGGTCAAAAACATGGAAAAAACAGGAACTGACACTTGGCACTGAGTTAATAAGTTAGTCCCAAAAAATATATAAAAGGCATAAAAAACATCCAAAGTTTGACAAGATAATAGCATGAAACCATCAAAAATTATAGATATGTTGGAGACGTATCACGCCGCGGGCTCACTCTGTCTGCTGGGTTCTACCGTAGGCGCATCGCATGCGAATTCAAAGTTTTTTACGCGTAGAACATCCAAGAACATGCTATAGTCATGGACCATAGATAATTACCACTAGCCAAGCAGTTCCATGCACGGAAGTAGAGTTGGGGCAGCGCATCCACGTGGTCTGTCTCCACCTAGTCTGGTGTCCCTCGAACAGCTGGTCGTTGGATCCTCTTCCTTAAACATCAGGTCGCCGAATCCCACATACGGATTCACGGGAGCAGCACAAGTGCACCGCCTCTAACGGTATCCATGCGTGGAGGATGAATACTACAACACCCTCAAATTTTTAATTTGGGATTTTTATATTTTGTTTATTGTAAAGAGAGTTATTGTAATTTTTATAAAAACCAATTTTGGAATCGTTTTAAAAACACTATCTTGAGAAAAATGTTATGAGATTTCTTGAAATCACTTCTCATTTGACAAGAGTTTATACAAAATACTTACTTGACAGTAATTTCATTTTGGAATTTCATCTCTTATTTTATTCAAAATTATATATCGGTATATGCTCAAGTTTTTCTCTTTAAGTTTTTCAAAATATTCTTCTCTCTCCCTATTTCAAAGATTTCTTCCCAATGACCTTCCTGTGTCCTCACGATATCTTTTCAAACAATCGCACAAAGTTCTGGAAGTGTTTATTAATTTAATGTATTCTTAAATGGCTCTAAAAATTTCCTGTAATGATTTTTGGACCCCGAAAGTTTGCAAAGGAACCTATAGTTTTCTTTAACTCCTGACCCCAAGTAAGCTACCCATAGTAGCCCTAGGTACCCTCAACCTAGATCACCAAACGCTTTCTCCTTTCGAGTTCAATATTTTCAAATTTTCTTTGTGTGAAGTTTGGACAAGATTTGAATTTTTTTCTATAAACCCATCTTATCCAACCTGAGAAATTCCGAATTCAAAATTTCTTACGTGTAGAACATCGAAGAACATGCTATAGTCATGGATCATAGCTCATTACCACTAGACAAGCACTTCCACGGAACCAAAGTAGAGTTGGGGCAGCGCATCTGCATGGTCCGTCTCCTGCTTGTCCGGTCTCCCTCGAACAGCCGGTCGTTGAATCCTCTTCCTTGAACATCAGGTCGCCGAATCCCACATACAGATTCACGGGAGCAGCACAAGTGCACCGCCTCTAACGGTATACATGCGTGCAGGAGGAATACTGCAACACCCTCAAAATTTTAATTTTGGATTTTTAGTTTTTGTTTATTGTAAAGAGAGTTGTTGGAATTTTTATAAAAACCTATTTGGAATCGTTTTAAAAACACTATCTTGAGAAAATTCTTATGAGATTTCTTGACATAACTTCTGATTTGACAAGTGTTTATACAAAATACTTAGTTGACAGTAATTTCATTTTTGGAATTTCATCTCTCAGTTTATTTAAAATTATATATGGGTATATGCTCAAATTTTTCTCTTTAAGTTTTTCAAAAAATTCTTCTCTCTCCCTATTTCAAAGATTTCTTTCCAATGACCCTCCTGTGTCCTCAAGCTTTCTTTTCAGACAATCCGACAAAGTTTTGGAAGTATTTATTAATTTAATCTATTCTTAAATGGCTCTAAAATTTTCCTGTAATCATTTTTGGACAAATTTGCAAAGGAACCTATAGTTTTCTTTAATTTCTGACCCCAAGTAAGCTACCCATGTTAGCCCTAGGTACCCTCAACCTAGATCACCAAACACTTTCTCCTTTCCGGTTCAAATTTTCAAAATTTGTTTGTTTGAAGTTTGGACAAGATTTGATTTTTTGTCTAAAAACCATCTTTTCCAGCCTAGTAATTCTGAATTAATTCTGGCACTCTCTAGAGCCAAAGAGAGGCCCCTTCAAAAAAATTTTAGCCCCAAACTCATTTCCCTCGTGCGAATAGCATTTTGATGAACAGGTGGCATGCACAGTTCATGTGAATGTCAGATTTCAGTGTCAACCACGCTAGTGCACGCATTGGCCGCTTGCTCACTGTGCTCCCTTCTATCCTAGGGCGAAGCATGGTCTCTTGGCCGGTTGTGGCCGTCGGGATGAGCTGGTTTGTCGGTGTGGGCCACAACCGCCGCGTCAGCGACGCCCGTTTTATCCACTAGAGCCCCCGTTGCAAATCGACACAGTCCGGCACCGCCCAAGCCACTAGGAGCTCCCGCTATCCGCACCCCACCCTGCGTGAACTGCAACATCATCGCCATGGTGTGAGCCAGACATAGCGCGCCATCTGTAGTAGCCATGCCCGTGAGCGCCGTTTCGTCGAGCGGTGGCATCGCAGTGGATTAGGGCTATGTTAGTAGTAAAATGGGAACCCCTGGAGTTGTTGTAGCTGTCCCAGCCACCGTAAGCATCTGCGTATCCATCGAGCTCGCCGTGATTGGCCCCAGAGTTAACTCCGCCACGCCACCTCCTCGCCCGACTTTAATTAGAGGACCCGAGCATCTCTAGCAACGTAGCACCCCTCCACCAATCAGCAGAACCACGCCCACCCCTCGAAGGACCTCAGGAGGGTCTTCTTCCCTGCCTCTGGCTGGCCCGATCGCTTCGGGTTCTGACTAAACTCTCTGTGGTGAGCGTGCCTGCTACTCCAACAAAAGACCTTCCAACGGCGCCAGAAATAGGAGCGTTGCTTGATACTCCTCAGCAACGGCACCAGAAATCTTTCAGCTGCGGCTACGCCTTAAGGGACTTCCTAGGCAAGTATGCAAAGGATTTCCCCCGTGGCCTTGGAGCCTTGTGTTGGTGTTCCCTCGAAGAGGAAAGGGTGATGTAGCGTAGCGGTGGTAAGTACTTCCCTCAGTTTGAGAACCAAGGTATCAATCAAGTGGAGGAATATCTCAAGATCCTGCACAAACACAAAAACTTGCTCCCAATGCTATGAAGGGGTTGTCAATCCCTTATAGATTGTTTGCCATGTGAGAACTGAAAGCAACAAGCTAACAAAGTAAAGTAAAAGCGGAGATGTAAATGATGGATGTGAATAGACTCGGGGACCGTAGTGTTTACAAGTGGCTTCTCTCATGAAAGCAAGTAGACGGTGGGTGAAGAAATTACTGTCGAGCAATTGATAGAACCGCGCAAAGTCATGACGATATCTATGCAATGATTGTTTCTATAGGCATCACGTCCGAAACAAGTAGACCGATACTTTCTGCATCTACTACTATTACTCCACATGTCGACCGCTATCCAGCTTGCATCTAGTGTATTAAGTCCATAAGAACACAGTAACGCCTTAAGCAAGATGACATGATGTAGAGGGATAATCTCAAACCAATGATAAAAACCCCATCTTTTTACCCTTGATGGCAAGTACTTGATGTGTGCCTTGCTGCCCCTACTGTCACTGGGAAAGGTCACCACATGGTAGAATCCAAAACCAAGCACTTCTCCCATTGCAAGAATCATAGATCTAGTTGGCCAAACAAAACCCAAGACTCGGAGAGACTTACAAGGATATCCAAACCCAAGACTCGGAGAGACTTACAAGGTGACGCTGTTGGTTAGAATTGATAAAAGATTATGACATGGGAATTCTTTACCACCCTGGTAAGGCAAACGTGGTAGCTGCCGCGGCAACAAAAGTCCTTCCCTGGCGCGTAGGAATTCTTTTTGTTACTTCTCTGGTTTGCGTCGGTATTTCCCTTGAAGAGGAAAGGGTGATGCAGCACAGGAGCAGTAAGTATTTCCCTCAGTTGGAGAACCAAGGTATCGATCCAGAAGGAGGGCCTCGTCAAGTCCAAAGTACCTGCGCAAACACAAACAAGCTTGCACCCAACGCTTCAAAGGGGTTGTCAATCCCTTCAAGATTGTTTGCAAAGTGAGATCTGAAGGCGGAAAGTGCAATGAAGTAAAAAGTGTAAGGCTGAAAATATGGTGTGGAGTAGACCCTGGGGCCATAGTGTTCACTAGAGGCTTCTCTCATAATAGCAAATATCACGGTGGGTGAACAAATTACTGTCGAGCAATTATTAGAACCGCGCAAAGTCCTGACGATATCTAAGGCAATGATCTAGCATATAGGCATCACGTCCGAGACAAGTAGACCGATACTTTCTGTATCTAGTACTATTACTCCACACATCGACCGCTATCCAGCATGCATCTAGTGTATTGAGTTCATGACGAACAGAGTAACGCTTTAAGCAAGATGACATGATGTAGAGGGATAATCTCAAACCAATGATGAAAACCCCATCTTTTTACCCTTGATAGCAACAACATGATACGTGCCTCTCTACCCCTTTTGTCACTGGGTGAGGTCCATGCACGGTATGAACCCAAAACGAAGCACTTCTCCCATTGCAAGAATCATAGATCTAGTTTACCAAACAAAACCCACAACTCGAAGAGAATTACAAGGATATGAAATCAAGCATAAGAGAGATAAAAGAAACTCAAATAAGATTTATTGATAATCTTATCATAAATCCACAATTCATGGAGAACTTTCTATTGCAGATCCAAGAGAGAGAGAAGAAGCCATCTAGTTACTAGCTATGGACCCGTAGGTCTATGGTGAACTACTCACGCATCATCGGAGAGGTCATGGTGTTGATGAAGAAGCCCTCCTTGTCCGAATCCCCCCTCCGGCAGGGCACCAGGACGTGCCCCAAATGGGATCTTGCGGAGACAGAAGCTTGCGGCGGCGGAAAAGTAATTCGATCATCTCATGATTTTTTTGGGAATATTTGGGAATATATAGGCGCAAGATCTAGGTTAGAGGACTTCCAGGGGGCCCACAAGCCTGGATGGCGTGGCCCCCCTGGCCGCGGGGTGGGGGCTTGTGGGGCCCCTGGAGCTATTCTGGCTTGGCACCCAAGTCCTCCGATCTTCTTCCGTTCCAGAAAAAATCTTTTCGGGGATTTTCTTCCATTTGGACTCTGTTTCAAAATCTCCTCTGAAAGGGGTCAAAAACATGGAAAAAATAGGAACTGGCACTTGGCACTGAGTTAATAAGTTAGTCCCAGAAAATAAATGAAAGGCATGCAAAACATCCAAAGTTTGACAAGATAATAGCATGAAACCATCAAAAATTATAGATACGTTGGAGACGTATCAAGCATCCCCAAGATTAAGTCCTGCTCGTCATCGAGTAGGGTAGTGATAAAGAATGAATTTTTGATGTGGAATGCTACCTAGCATAGTTGTCCTTTGCAATTTCTTTCACGTGGCATGAACGTTCAGATCTGTAAGATTCAAAACAATAGTTTCCTATTGACATGAAAACAATAATACTTCAAGCAAACTTGCAAGGTAATCATGAAATTTCAAAATAACGAGGCCAAAGAAAGTTATCCCTACAAAATCATATAGTCTGGCTATGCTCCATCATCCTCACACAACTAATGTAAATCATGCATAACACCGGAATTTGCCAAGTAATTGTTTTCACACTCTTACTTTCTCAAACTTTTTATAACTGTCACGCAATTCATGAGCGCGAGCCATGGATATAGCACTATAGGTGGAATAGAGTATGGTTGTAGTTGTGAGACAAAAAGGAGGAGATGATCACACTGACTCGGCGTATTAATAGGCTATGAAGATGCCCATTAATAGATATCAATGTGAATGTTTAGGGATTTCTATACAAGAGATGCACTAGAGCTATAAGTATGTGAAAGCGAAAGAGGAAAACTAGTGGGTGTGCATCCAACTTGCTTGCTCACGAAGACCTAGGGCAATTTTGAGGAAGCCCATCATTGGAATATACAAGCCAAGTTATAAAACGAAGATTCCCACTAGCATATGGTAGTGACAAAGCAAGAAGCTCTCAATCATGAAGAACATGGTGCTAACATGAAGCACAAGTGGGAAAAAGATAATAGCATTGTCCCTTCTCTCTTTATCTCTCATTTTTTTTATTTGGGCTCTTAGGCCTCTTTTTTTCTTTTCTCTTTTTTTTTCTTGGGCTCTTTGGCCTCTTTTTTTCCTCACATGGGACAATGCTCTAATAATGATGATCATCACACTTTTTAGTTACTCAAAGCTCAAAGATCACAATGATGATGACTCCATAGGAAATGCCTCCAGCAGTGTACCGGGATGTGCAACGGTCTAGTATGATCATGCAATGGCAATATGAGAGTGATGGCACAAGTCATGAGACGAAACGATGGGAGTTGCATGTCAATATATCTCAGAATGGCTATGAAAATGCCATAGTAGGTAGGTATGGTGGCTGTTTTGAGGAAGGAATTTGGTGGGTTTGTGCACCGGCGAGAATTGCGTGGCAGTAGAGAGGCTAGCAATGGTGGAAGGTGAAAGTGCATCTATACCATGGGCTCACATTAGTCATGAAGAACTCATATACTTATTGCGAAAGTTTTTATTAGTAATCGAAAGAAAGTGCTAAACGCATACTGCGAGGGGAATGGGTTGGTAGGTGTAAACCATCGCGCGATCCCGACCTCAACATAAAGGATGACAATCAATAGATCAATTTTGCTCCGACTTCCTAACATAGCGGTTCACCATACGTGCATGCTACGGGAATAACTAACTTCAAAACAAGTATTTCTATATTCACAACACCTTACTAACATAAATCTTAATATTACCGAATCCACGTCTCAAAACTAATTGAGAGGAATCAAAACTTCTCTTTCTATTCAATGCGGATGAAGATGGAGGTTTTTGCATCCTCTTAGGGTACCTAGCACATTTGGGACTACTTTCATAGCATTAGCCAACTACCAAATCACGCACCGCCGTGCTCTAAAGATATAAGTGAAGCACAAGAGCAAAAGTATCTAGCTCAAAAGATATAAGTGAAGCACTAGAGCAAAAGTATCTAGCTCAAAAGATATAAGTGAAGCACTATGGGCATAAGTATCTAGCTCAAAAGATATAAGTGAAGCACTATGAGCCTTCTAGCAAAATCAGGATGAGTGCATGTCTCTCTCTCTCAAAAAGGTGTGCAGCAAGGATGATTGTGACACAACAAAAAGAAAAGACTCCTAAGATACAAGACGCTCCAAGAAAAACACATATGATGTGGTGAATAAAAATATAGCTCCAAGTGATGTTACCGATGGATTGAAGACGAAAGAGGGGATGCCTTCCCGGGGAATCCCCAAGCTTAGGATTTTTTAGTGTTCTTGAATTTGGCTTGGGGTGCCTTGGGCATCCCAAAGCTTGAGCTCTTTCCACTCCTTATCTCTTTCTCCATGAGAACGTCACCCACAACTTGAAAACTTCACAACACAAAACTTAAACAGAAACTTGTGATAACATTGGTACAAGAAAACAAACTACCACTTCTTTTGGTACTGTAGCAAACTTGAATTCCATCTATATTGATGATGGGATACTGTATTCTCACTTTTCCATGGCTATCACCCCTCTATACTAACCATAGTTTCATCAAAACAAGCAACCAACTCAACAAAAACAGAATCTGTCAAAAACAGACCAGTCTGTAGCAATTTGTATACTTCGTATACTTATGGTACCTCAAAAAATCTGAAAAATTACGACGGTCTGGGGAAAAGGCATATCAATCGCCATCAAGAAGAATCAACTCAAAAGTTCTTTCTGAATTAAAATGAAAAATCATCTCATGAGCGAAAAGTTTCTGGCTTTTTCCAGCAGGATCAAACAACCATTACCAAGACTAGTCATAAAGGTTTTGCTTGGCTCAAACAGAAAAAGAAATACAAAAAACACAATCACAACAGAATTATTAAAGTGTGCACGCAACAAAACAGAAAGAGAAAAGTAAAATTCATTGGGTTGCCTCCCAACAAACGCTGTTGTTTAACGCCCTTAGCTAGGCATAGGAGCGATAGAATCACGTATCGTCGTCTTTGGTGCTCAGACCATAAGTAGCCCTCATCATGGATTCATAAGGAAATCTTATTTTCTTTCTAGGAAAGTGTTCCATACCCTTCATTAAAGGAAATTGAAATCTAATATTCCCTTTCTTCATATCGATGATAGCACCAATAGTCCTTAGGAAAGGTCTATCAATAATAATAGGGCATGTAGGATTGCAATCAATGTCAAGCACAATGAAATTCACAGGTACATAGTTACTATTTGCAATAATAAGAACATCATTGATCCTTCCCATCGGTTTGTTGATAGTAGAATTAGCAAGATGCAAATTAAGAGAACACTCTTCAATCTCATTAAAACCCAGAGTATCACATAAAGACTTTGGAATCGCAGAAACACTAGGACTCAAATCACACAAAGAATTGCACTCATAGTTTTTGATTTTGATTTTCATGGTAGGTTCCCACTCATCATGAAGCTTTCTAGGGATAGATACTTCCAATTCAGGTTTCTCTTCAAGAGATTTTATCATAGCTTCGACGATATGATCGGTAAAGGCTTTGTTTTGGCTATAAGCGTGTGGAGAGTTCAACATGGATTGCATCAAAGAAATGCATTCAATCAAGGAGCAACTATCATAATTGAATTCCTTGAAATCCACGGTAGCAATTTCATTACTACTCAAAGTTTTAACGTCTTCTACTCCACTTTTAATGCTTTTAGTATCAAGATAGATGGACTCGGAATCATTGGGGCACTTTTCAACCAAAGTGGATTCATATACAGCCCCATAATCATTAGGTTTGACAGAAGAAAACAAAGATTCAATGGGAGTCACACCAAGCACTTTAAGATCTTCGTGATTCTCATCACGAGAACACGCCTTTTTAAGCCATTCATGTCTAGCACGAATTTGGGCGGTTCTTTCTTGGCTCTCAATCATGGAAACACACATAGCTTTCAAAGTTTCATCCATGTTGATTTTGGGAGGAGCACATATAACTTTCAAAGCATCAACATCACAAGAAATCCTATCAACGCTCTTAGCCAAATCGTCAATTTTCAGTAGTTTCTCCTCTATGGACGCATTGAAAATCTTTTGAGAGTTGATGAACTCTTTGATATTACTCTCTAGATCAGAGGGTAATCTATTGTAATTTCCATGGGTATTGTTGTTGGAGTTGCCAAAGTTATTAGAGGAGTTACTAGGAAAAGGCCTAGGAACATAGTTTCCTCTAAAAGCGTTGTTGTTGCCAAAGTTATTCCTACCAACAAAATTAACATCCAAGCTAGCGTTGCTACTCTCAATCAAAGAAGACAAAGGCGTATCATTAGGATCCAAAGGAGCAATTCTACTAGAAACCAAATTCATTAACTCATACATCTTAGCACTCAACGAGTTAATTTCTTCTATAGCATGTACCTTCTTACTAGTAGGTGACCTTTCAGTGTGCCACTGAGAGTAGTTCGTCATGATGTTGTCTAAGAGCTTTGTGGCTTCTCCTAACGTGATTTCCATGAACGTTCCACCTGAGGCGGAGTGCAAGATATTTCTAGAAGCGAAATTCTAGCCAGCGTAAAAGATTTGAATAATCATCCAAAGACTCAAGCCATGAGCGGGACAATTCCTAATCATTAATTTCATTCTCTCCCAAGCTTGTGCAACATGTTCATGATCAAGTTGCTTGAAATTCATGATATCATTACGGAGAGAGATGATCTTAGCCAGCGGAAAATACTTGGATATATAAGCATCTTTGCACTTATCCCAAGAATCGATACTATTTTTGGGCAAAGAAGAAAACCAAGTTTTTGCACGATCTCGCAACGAGAAAGGAAAAAGCTTCAATTTAATAACGTCATTATCCACATCTTTTTCCTTTTGCATATCGCAAAGCTCAATGTAGGTATTGATATGGGATGCGGCATCTTCACTAGGAAGGCCAGATAATTGCTCTTTCATAACAAGATTCAGCAAAGGGGCATTGATTTCATATGACTTCGCACTACTTGCGGGATCAATCAGAGTACTAATAAAATCATTATTATTATTATTCGAGAAGTCACAAAGCTTGGTGTTTTCCTTCATGGTGACTTCAGCAAGTAAGCAAGCACACGAGCAAACAAAAAGCGGGCAAGAAAAAGGGCGAACGAGGAAGCGAACGAAAAGGCGAACGAAAAAGGCAAATTGGTGAAGTGGGGAGAGGAAAACGAGAGGCAACTGGCAAACAAAGTAAATGAAAGAGATGAGTTTGCGACACCTACTTGGATGAGTTCTTGACTTGATCTTCCTCCCCGGCAACAGCGCCAGAAATTGGCACGTCGACGGGAGACTATTCTTGACTTGATCCTCCTCCCCGGCAACGGCGCCAGAAATTCTTCTGCTGCGGCAACAAAAGTCCTTCCCTGGCACGTAGGAATTCTTCTTATTACTTCACTGGTTTGCGTAGATTTTTCCCTTGAAGAGGAAAGGGTGATGCAGCACAGGAGCAGTAAGTATTTCCCTCAGTTTGAGAACCAAGGTATCGATCCAGAAGGAGGGCCTCGTCAAGTCCAAAGTACCTGCGCAAACACAAACAAGCTTGCACCCAATGCTTCAAATGGGTTGTCAACCCCTTCAAGATTGTTTGCAAAGTGAGATATGAAGGCGGAAAGTGCACAGAAGAAAAAAGTGTAAGGCTGAAAATATGGTCTCGAGTAGACCCTGGAGGCCATAGTGTTCACTAGAGGCTTCTCTCATAATAGCAAATATCACGGTGGGTGAACAAATTACCGTCAAGCAATTGATAGAACCGCGCAAAGTCATGATGATATCTAAGGCAATGATCTAGCATATAGGCATCCCGTCCGAGACAAGTAGACCGATACTTTCTGCATCTACTACTATTACTCCACACATCGACCGCTATCCAGCATGCATCTAGTGTATTGAGTTCATGACGAATAGAGTAACGCTTTAAGCAAGATGACATGATGTAGAGGGATAATCTCAAACCAATGATGAAAACACCATCTTTTTACCCTTGATGGCAACAACACGATACGTGCCTCGCTACCCCTTCTGTCACTGGGTGAGGTCACCGCACTGTATGAACCCAAAACCAAGCACTTCTCCCATTGCAAGAATCATAGATCTAGTTGGCCAAACAAAACCCACAACTCGAAGAGAATTACAAGGATATGAAATCATGCATAAGAGAGATCATAATAAACCCAAATAAGATTTATAGATAATCTGATCATAAATCCACAATTCATCGGATCTCGACAAACATACCGCAAAAGAAGATTACATCGGATAGATCTCCATGAAGATCATGGAGAACTTTGTATTGAAGATCCAAGAGAGAGAAGAAGCCATCTAGTTACTAGCTATGGACCCGTAGGTCTATGGTGAACTACTCACGCATCATCGGAGAGGTCATGGTGTTGATGAAGAAGCCCTCCGTGTCCGAATCCCCCATCCGGCAGGGCACTAGGATGTGCCCCAGATAAGATCTTGCGGAGACAGAAGCTTGCGACGGCGGAAAAGTAATTGCGATCGTCTCTTGATTTTTTTTGGGAATATTTGGGAATATATAGGCGCAACATCTAGGTCAGGGGACCTCCAGGGGGCCCACAAGCCTGGATGGCACGGCCCCCTCTGGTCGTGGGGTGGGGGCTTGTGGGGCCCCTGGGGCTCTTCTGGCTTGGCTCCCAAGTCCTCCGATCTTCTTTCGTTCCAGAAAAAATATTTTCGGGAATTTTCTTCCGTTTGGACTCCGTTTCAAAATCTCCTCTGAAAGGGGTCAAAAACATGGAAAAAACAGGAACTGGCACTTGGCACTGACTTAATAAGTTAGTCCCAGAAAATAAATGAAAGGCGTGCAAAACATCCAAAGTTTGAAAAGATAATAGCATGAAACCATCAAAAATTATAGATACGTTAGAGACGTATCAGTAGCCGATTCTCTCAGCAAGAACCCAACCCCACACAGCGGCCCTATGAAAAATTTAAGACCTGAATTCATCCAATAGTTCACCAAACTCAACATGCTCCTAGTTCTAGAAGGCACTATCGTACGCCTGGAAATAAAGCACAGACTGTAGTAACAAATCAACAAACCTCAAGACAGACATCCTAGTATTGAGGGTATACAAAGGAATGTGGGTCTAGGAAAGGCCTCGGAATTTAATATTGATGAGCAAGGCATAGTATGGTACGGCAACAGACTGCGCGTACCTAAGCAAGAAGAACTCAAGGTAGAAATTTTGGAAGAAGCCCACACCATGCCAAACTCAATCCATCCAGGAGGCACAAAGATGTACAAAGACATTCAGACAAAATATTGGTGGCACGACATGAAGAGAGATATCACTTCTTTTATTGCACGCTGTGAATCATGTTAGCGAATCAAGGACGAGCACCAAAACCAGCAGGCCTATCGAAACCAATGAAAGTACTGGAATGGAAGTGGGATGAAATTGGCATGGACTTCATCGTGGGAGTACCCCGTTCCCGACACGGGCATGATGACATATGGGTCATCACTGATTTACTCATCAAAGTGGTCCATTTCATTCCCATGAAGACCACTTATTCCATGTAGAAGCTGGCCAGGCTGTACCTCACCTGTACTGTCTGTTTGCACGGAATTCCAAAGACCATAGTGTACGACAGAAGCACTCAGTTTACCTCAAGATTTTGGGATCATCTACAACAAGCCTTGGGAACATAGGTGGCGTTCCGTACAACGTATCATCCCCAGACAGGTGGACAGACCCAGCGTGTGAACCAAATCTAGGAAGACATACTTAGGGCATGTGTGCTGACTTACGGAACCAGTTGGGAAGACAGCTTGCCGTATTTTGAGTTTTCCTACAACAATAGTTATCACGCAAGTCTACGGATTTCACCTTTTGAAGCCCTGTATGGACAAAGATGTCGTACACCACTAAATTGGTCAGAAACCGGTGATAGCCATATCTTCGATCCACAAATGCTCCAAGTAGCCAAGGACAAAGTGAAGCTCATTAGAGACAAACACAAAAACAGCTCATAGCCGTCAAAAGAGTTATTATGATTAAAAACATTGAGACGTCAGTTTTGAGACAAATGAATATGTGTACTTCGGAGTATCCTCAATGAGGGGTCCATAAAGGTTTAAGGTCAAAGGAAAATTGGCACCTCACTTCATCGGACCTTTCCGAATAATTGCACGAAGAGGCAAGGTGGCCTACCAGCTAAAACTACCCGCTAAATTGTCTGACGTGCATGACGTCTTTCATTATATCACAGTTGAGAAAATGCGTGAGCAACCCAGACAAACGAGTATCGCATGACAACATAGATGTTCAACCAGATCTTACTTGCCATGAGCACCGAGTAAAAATATTGGAAGAATCAGAAAGAAGGACAAGTTAGAAGGTAACCAAATTTTACAAAGTCGAATGGAGCAATAACATCGAGGATGAAGCAACTTGGGAAAGAGAAGAATTCCTGTGGATAGAACACCCAAACTTGGTTGAAGGATGGCTGAAATCTTGGGGACGAGAGTTTTCATAAGGGGGTAGGTGTTGTAAAACCCTCTAATTTTTAATTTGGGATTTTAATTTTTTATTTTATTTTAAAGAGATTTATTGGATATAAAAACCTCTTGTGGAATATTTTTGAAAATTCTATCTTGAGAAAATTCTGATGAGATATCCTCACATCACTTCTAGTTTGACAAGAGTTTCTACAAAATACTTACTTGACAGAAATTTAATTTTTAGAATTTATCTCTTATTTTATTTAAATTTATATATGGGTATATGCTCAAAAAAATTTCTTTAAGATTTTCACTAAATTCTTCCCTCTCCCTATTTAAAAGATTTCTTACCAATGACCCTCTTGTCTCCTCGGGACATCTTTTCAAGCAATCCTACAAAGTTTTGGAAATGTTTATTAATTTTATATATTCTTAAACGGCTCTAAAATTTAATGTAATCATTTTTGGACCCTAAAAATTTGCAAAGGAACCTATAGTTTCCTTTAAGTTCTGATCCCAAGTAAGCTAACCATGGTAGCCCTAGGTACCCTCAACCTAGATCACCAAAAACTTTGTGCTTTCGAATTCAAAATTTTCAAAACAAATTGGCTGAAGTTTGGACCAGATTTGACGTTTTTGCTAAAAACTCATCTTATCCAACCCC
Source organism: Hordeum vulgare subsp. vulgare (assembly GCF_904849725.1). Taxonomy (NCBI): domain Eukaryota; kingdom Viridiplantae; phylum Streptophyta; class Magnoliopsida; order Poales; family Poaceae; genus Hordeum; species Hordeum vulgare. Next base: position 233,655,316 of record NC_058524.1, on the reverse strand, counting down.
AAAAATTCTGAATTAATTCAGGTACTCTCTTTAGCCAACGAGAAGCCCCTCCAAAAAAAATTCAGCCCCAAACTCATTTCCCTCATGCTAGTAGCATATCGTCGAACACGTGCATGCAAAGTTCGTGTGAATGTCAGATTTCAGTGTCAGACTTGCCAGTGCATGGTCTCTTGGCGGCTTGTGGTCATCGGGGATGAACTGGCTGTCGGCGCTGTCCACAACCGCGGCGTCAACGACTCCCGTTTCGGCCACTAGAGCCCTCTCTGCAGATCGGCACAGTCCGGCACCGTCGAGGCCATCACGAGCCCCCGCGTGTCTGTCCCCCACCGTGCACATTGCAACATCGTCGACGTGACCTGAGCCGCAAAGAGCGCGCCATGTGTAGCCGCCGCGCACGTGAGCGCCGTTTTGTCGAGCAGTGGCATCACCGTGGATTAAGGCTATGTTAGTGGTAAAATGGGACCCCGTGGAGTTGTTGTAGCTGTCCCAGCCACCGTAAGCATCTGTGGATCCCTCTGAGTCGCCATGATCTGCGCCGGAGTTAACCCCGCCTCAGCAACTCCTCGCCAGCCTATAAATAGAGGACCCCGTGCCTCTCCAGCAACACAGCACCGCTCCACCACTCAACAGAGCAACGCCCAGCCCCTCGAAGGATCTCGGGAGGGTCTTCATCCCCGCCTCCGGTGGCCCTGATCAGCTTCTAGTTCTAGCTAAATGCGCTCTAGTGAGCATTCCCTCGCAGCCCTAGCTTGGCCGGTGGCCTCCTTGAGCACCCGCACCTCTAACCCCTGCCCCAATTCGACGGATGCATGTCCTTCCCGCGAGATCGACCTGCACCCGGAGCCGCCGTATGCCGGAGTGGGAGTCGATGACGACATGGCGCACGCCGACGAACCCTTATGCCACCCACAATCACGGAGGACCCTTGTGAGTGTGCATGCTCCCTCCACCCTCTCTGGTTCATAGCAGACCGTCGCCAGTGATGTCGTGAGCCTTCTGCCACCGTCATGATATTGAAACCTGACAGTGGTGGCCCATTGTCAGGATTCTGTCTTGTTTGAAACATTTCCAGAGGCGACTTTTTGCCAGAATACACCTCCCCTTCTTGCTTGTGTGTTTTCATTATAACTTATCTTCTTTTCCAGTCTTCCTCGTGGGTAACTTTCTATTTATCACAGATAAGTCGCTGGTTTTGTTTCGTTCATAACTTCTAAAGTGAAAAGGCTTTTGAATTGATTCTTTTTTTTTATTTATTTTGTTGTCTAGTTTTTTGTGATATTTATTTTAAAAAAAATTAGATAACTTTTGTACGCACTCCGTATTTATGTTAGAATCCGATATTGTGTGACGCAGATACCGAAAGAGGAGACACAGTCATCGACTTCGCGGAGTTAGACTCCGATTTTGTCGACCCATGCAAAGCACATTTGAAAATGTGATGTGATGTTTTCTGACATGGTTGCTTGATAAGTGTGATGCATATGTATTAACAACATGTTATGTGATATGATTTCATGCATGGTTAAGTTAATAACTTGTGAAATGATGAGAGGCCTTCGGACAGCAAATTCACATGACGTGATAGGTTGTGGCCTGGTCATGCCGAATGCATGACAGTACGTGAAAAATATTTACACCTCTAGTATGGGCATAGATCAAGACTTTTTAGTATGTCACCTTCCCTTCATGCTACCACAGGTCTTCCCAAAAGGGAATATGGTTTAGTAGGTGGTAATCCTATTTCCATGTGCACACCAAGTAGAGGGGATAGATGAAGGTTCCATGGCCGTGGAATAATGCAATCATCCGGTCAAGGGGCATGGGTGTTTCTGGCCTGGGTCCGAGAGGGCACACCTCTTAGTAGCACAGTATAAATTTGATCCCATGCTATTCGAGGATGTGGCTCCCCGTCTTATAGTTTTTCCGTGGAAGCGTAGTCCGGGTGATTCCAGACCTCGCTGGGTAAAACAGGGTGTGTGCTAGTCGTGTGTGTTTACTTCTAGAATACCGTACATGGGATTAGTCCTTGCGACTATCAAAACACATTGCCAGTGAGTAAAGAGTACACCCTCTGCAGAGTCAAAACTATTCGAGTAGCCGCGTCCTTGGTCAAGGACGACTGGTTGACAGGTCAAGTGTCGGTCTTCTTTTCGACCTCTGGAGAACAAACTAGTACTTAAATCTTGAGTCAAAATTCTTCAAACAATATTCCATCGACAAGTATTCAAGGAAATGAAATAGTTGAGGAAATAGAACCGAGAGCTCGATGAAGACAATGGATTGATGATCCAGTTCAAACTGTTCTGACAGTCGTACGTCTAGTTTGGAGCGGCTTTATATTTCAACCAATGGACACACACTCCAAGGACACACAGTCCTTACCGTGTTCTCCTTGAACAAAGGTCACAGAGACCTCGCCCAACACTCGTGATAGTCTTCAGGGCAGACTTGCAAACCCACATAAACTCGGTTACCCCGCAATGCACACTTTCCTCTTGGATGCTCTAGTCCATGACGCCTACCTGTCTAGATGATACACAGTATTCAAAGGTAACAACCATCGGTTCCACACAGGAAAAATCTCTTTAGTGATTCTCAATCACTATGGGTTTTGGGGTTTGGGTTTCGGCTTTTTTGGTTTTTCCTCACTAGTGATTTTCTCTCAAAGTCCTCGGAGGATGGGTTTCTCTCATATAACAAGTATCAAGTTCTCCCTTAGAGCAGCCAACCAACTAGCGGTTATGGGGGGCGCTATTTATAGCCTGGGTGCAACCCGACATAATAAGACATAAATGCCCCCAGAGATATGATCATTATGTGGATAAGGTTTTGGGGAGTGTTCCCATGAAGCGCAACAACGGTCGGAATTTTTAACTATGAAAATCCTCATATCTATCATGTTCCTCTCTTGTAAGAATTTCACACTGGCAAAATCCTAAATCCTTAGTGAGAGCAATTTCCTCAAAGACCAGAAGAACTTCGTCTATGTTACTAAAGAAATTGACTGAACTGCAAGAGATCTCCAAAGGCTTCACTCAAACTATTGGTTATGTGTAGGCTTTGAGATGAGCATCACTTGGAAAAATTTCCCTTAGTATTAACTCGACCCCCTTTAATAGTACGGTGTTCCTATGACTCACAATAAAGGAAATGAAACTGCAAAAAACAAACGTTTTCACGCTTCAAAGTCCTTGCATCAATATCTTTAAGGGCACACAAAATTTCACATTATCAAAGTCTTCAGGAAAATATCAAAGTCTTAAGTTGAAGACATTCAATTTTAGGGGTTGACATTCTTCGAATATATCCAACCCCTCAGCGACTTATCGAGCATGTTTACACTCATAAACACAACAGTCCATTAACTTATAAGTCTTCAATACACCAAAATAACTAAGAGGCATGAGATGCACTTACAATTTCCACCTTTTCGGTGATTGATGACAAATATGTTAAGTTTTCTACAGGGATAAACATATGTAGTGTAAGTACTTAGTCTGAGGAAATTGATTGCTAGTTATAGAGTAACTACCCATGTAGATGTGCATATTTGAGTAATTTGCTTTGGACTGGAAATGCACATGGTATGTTAAAATCATGGAGATCTCCCCATATCTTGTAATCCATACATGCATTTAACATATATCATGAGAAATTGAAATGCATGATGGAAAATGGTGTCTGATGAAAATCGACATGCGTGCATTAATGAGCATGAGGAATAAGCATGCAAGAAAGCAGTTCAAAAGTGTCACACCATCACCGGACTTAATTTTACAACTCATGCAATCAAAACACCTCAGAAAAATAAGAGTTGCAACTTAACAAAAAGAGCCCATTTAGAGACCCGCTTGAAGACTAACTCAAATTTCTCCACCTTTGTCATCAAGTGACGAAAATGGACGAAATTGAGGACTAACGCCACTGAAGAATATCAGCTTGATGGTTGTGTAGGAGCACTAGTGTTGTTGGGGTAGTTTGTCGATGCAGGGCATGCAGAAGTGTCGTCGAGATCCTCAGCTTCATCCATTGAGCACATGAAGAGAATGAGATTGTAACCAACTAAGGGACTTGAACCATATTGAATTTCTTCTCTGGCAAATATGACCAGTCAAAGTGCTGCTGAAATTCCATCCTTGTAAATTCTTGAGGAGTCTTGTGATGAGATAGAATGGCCCATGTGTGATTGAAGATTTCATGCAGATAGTAGTAATTCTTCCTCATAGAGTTATGCGTGAGAGTCATGTCACAAAGAATTGCACCAAATTGATGTTTTAGCCATTTGTGGTTGCTATCGACCTTCTGATGAAGACTGAGACGAAGTTCATGACCATTCATTACTCATCGGCTGATTCTCGAGGATGTTGCGGTGAAGCTTTTGGTGCAGAATCATGAGATGTTGTGTCATCATTGGTGGAATATGAAGTAGTTTGACAAAATTGGCAATCTAGAGGACGTGATCCTTCATCAATGAAAGCTTTGCCCTTTCCTTCCATGGAGGAAAATATCTTCTTGATGACTTCAATTGGGGGAAAAAAGCTGAAATGATTCTAAAAATGTTGTTGATAAGGAATTGAGGATCTTACTCTCATGAATTTAATGATCCAGGGGGCATATGGCTTAAATTCAAAGGCTGACAAGGCAATGTTAGCCAAAGTCCTCATGAAGAAATTGTGAAGGTTGATGGGAATCCCATGGATAATATTGAACTACTGATTCTTCATGATTCCAAACACATCTTCTTCTTTAGATTTGTGACCATTAATAGGATTGTGGGGTTTGGTCAATATGCGATACACCGTCCTGCGCACATAGAGCAAATCCTTAATTATGAAGGTGGTTCTAGGAGCTTGGCCTGGTGCCAAAGGCTTCGTCAGCACTTGCATCAAAAGATTTGGAAGTTCAGGTTCTTCATAAATGCATATTGCGCCTTATGAGGGAATTTTCTTGCTGGGGCAGTGTAATGTGTGTCTTCAGTCATCCAGTCAAGTATCGTTGTGTTGATATCATGTGATTCACGAGAGATGTGTAGTGTTGCATACATCTGACAAATGAGCACTTCATTCCAATCACAGATATCAACAAAGAATGGCAAGAGTCCAACTTTAAGAAGAACGTGGAGGACTCGCAAGAATCATGGAATGAACTCCATATCAGCGTGAGGAATTTGACGGTGCTAGATGATTTTTCTTATCAAATAGAACAACATCAAATAAGCTGATCTGGGTTGAAGTCCAGAATATCTCGCGCCTTATCCTTGGGGAGTCATAAGTATTTTCACCCGTGAAGAAACGATGTTCATCACAGAAATTCTCCTTGAGGAATTTGTGTCGCTTTGTGCCTTTGTATGGCTGAACAGGCTTTGGCTGAAGATTTGGCTTGTATCACCCCACAATTCCTCTGGGCACAATAGTTGTTTTAGTACTTTGAGGAACATGTGCCACAACAACTGCAGCCTGAGTATTTTGAATAATAGTTTCTTCAACAACAGTCTGAGAGTTGATTATATCAACCGCTGGTTCTTTAACTAGTGGTAGAGGATTTTGTGCAGCAGGTTCTTCAGCCATGGTCTCTTCACACTGAGGAATTTCAATAGTTGGTTCTTGAGCTATAGTGTGGGTGTGACTTCCTTCAACTGATTGAAAGTCTTCATGGGTAGTATTTCACCCTAATTTATTGATTCTACACAAGGGAGAGAAAGAATATTTATAGGCCTTGACAGTTGAGTTGTCAATTCAACCACACCTGGGATATCTCTGTGCAGCAAAACATTTAGTAGCACAACAAATAATAGTAGTGGCGGTAGCAGTGTTAGCAACAATTTTGGTAGCGACAGTAACAGTAGCACTTGAGTAGCAGGTGTGACAATAACAATAGTAGTACTAACTTAGCAAGATTTTGTATTTGTAAAGCATAGGCACATGGATCAGCAATGAAAGGATATGGATGACATCAATCTCGTAATAGTTACACACTAGAGTGACACAGAACTAGCTCCAATTTATCAATATAATGTAGGCATGTATTCCGTAAATAGTCATACGTGCTTGCGATAAGAACTTGCATGACATCGTTTGTCCTACCCTCCCGTGGAAGTAGGGTCCTATTAGAAACTTAGGGATATTAAGGCCTCCTTTTAATAGAGAACCAGAGCAAAGCATTAACACATAGTCAATACATGAACTCGTCAAACTACGACAATCACGAGAAAGAAATCCCAATTATTGTCACCTTAGGCTATGCGGATCAAGACACGTAATAAGTAACTACAACTTGCAAGATATGATCCAAATCACTCTTATATTCATGAAAACATAATAGGTTCATATCTCAAAGCTTGGCACTCGGGCCCTAGTGGCAAGCACTAAACATAGCAAAGTCATAGAAAAATCAATCTCAAAACATAGTGGACACTAGGGATCAAGCCCTATGTAACTTAAATCGATTACACGATCAATGTCATCCAAACCTCATCGCCATCTAGCATGCCTACTAAGGAATTACTCATACCCGCTGGTGAGCATCATGGAATTGTTGATGGAGAAGGGTTGGTGACGACAACAAAGACAAATCCCCCTCTCACGAGCCCCAAAAAGACTCCAGATCAGCCCTCTAGAGGAATATCAGGAGGTGGCGGAGGCTCCATCTCATAAAACACGATGAAATCTTGTCTACTATTTTTTATCCGAGAATAGGAATATATAGGACTGGAATTTTGGTCGGCAGAGCCACGCGGGCATCAGAAGGCATCACGAGGCGGCCAAGGGGGTGGTCGTTCCTTCTTGCCTTGTGGTCCACACGCAACCCCCGTGTGGTGGTTCTTTGCTCCAAATATCCTTATTTATTCCAGAAATAATTCAATTTTTTTGTCCAATTCAGAGAACTTTTATTTCGGAACAAAAATAACACCAAGGTAGTTCTGCTGACAACAGCGTCAGGCCGAGTTAGTTCCATTCAAATCATGCAAATTAGAATCCAAAACCACAAAAAAGTGTTTGGAAAAGTAGACACGTTGAAGACGTATCAAATAAGTGGGGAGTATTGATTTACGGAGGTGCCAGAGCTCATGTTTTAAAGCAGGACTGAAAATATAGTTTTTGAGTGGTGTTCTTTACTGTCAACGTTACAACAAAGGTTTTGAGTATGTTTCATGCTAAACTCATTATTGGTGGTTCCGAGACGGAATTGTAAAGTTTTACTACTATCCACCATCCATTCACAAACCATGGATAGCTGAATTCATGGGTGCCCTCCAACATCTTAAATTTCCCATGGATTTTTGTTTTAATTTAATTTTGATTAGGGAGGATTGGGCATCCATTTTACCAATCTCTCTCGTGCAATGACGGCTAAAAAATGCATGTCTTGAGAATAACTTACTTAGCATGGAAGATACCAATTGCCCCGTCGCTCCATGAGCGGTTCGAGTGCACATAATAGATGTTTGTTTGGATATTTAGAGGTGGCACATGCAAATTTACTTGGAACGGCTGGGTAATACCGCATATAGGTAGGTATGGTGGGCTCATGTGGAATAACTGGGTTTAAGGATTTTGCATGCACAAGCAGCATTTCCTTTAGTTTATGTGAAGGCTAGCAATAGATTGGGAATCAACGAGCTAGAGAGCAACAATTGTCATGAACATGCATTGCGAATAATTAACATTGGATATTAGAATTAACAAAGAAATGAGCACTCTGAATTTAAACATCATGAATGTTGCATTGGTTTTGAAACAACTACATGTTTACAAATGGGCCAAGTCAAGCCGCTCGAACTACTTAGAGGGAAATATCATACTACCATACCACATCATAATTATATTAATGCATGTTGACACACAAGATAAATCATCATCAACTCCTAGCTATTTTATGCATGGCAGGATAAACTATAATCTCTAATTGTAATCATAAACATGTTCTCATGATATACTGAATCAAGATTGAATGAACCAACATATTTACAAAAACAAAAAACAAGAAGAGTTGATACACGTTTCCTTTTCCATGATCACTTCATCAAATGTTGTCATTATTTGCTTTCACTTTCATGGATGAATGATGTGATAATAATAAAGGATGCACGGGCAGCATAACTATCGTCGTATAGGTTGCAAATACCTACATTAGAATGCAACATCAGAGCCACAATGGCACCGATGTTATAAATCCTTTCACTAGTCATAGAGGGAAATTGAATTCTTTTTATTCTAGCTTGTGTCACCCCTCTTTCTTATCCAAAGCAAAGGCTTGCTAGGAACAAATTATAATCAGATTTTTGAAGTTTTTCTAGAGAGCCCCAATAGGGAAGTTTGCATGCCACGCAAATTCTTCTAGAGACACATTGAAAGACTTATCGTAGAGATTGAACATCACTTTAGAAGAATGTGGATGATATCAGAAACCATGTGTGAATGTACGAGTAAGATTATAGTGTTGGATGCACTTATCTGCAAGGAAGTTGGTGAGGCCAGTATTATGGATATACTGATTGAATTGTTCCTTAATGCCTACACCGCTCAGGAACTCATCGCATGGCCAGCGGCATGATTTAGCATCCGACATGATTGTCAGACTGACTCTGGGTTCCTTATAAGCTTGCCACACCAAGATCTCACTCGATGATTCTCTTGAAGAACACCGCTTTGAGCAACTCCTCCTGAAGAAGTTCATTTTCCTACACACAAATTTCTGAAATTTTGGATCACAAAATTATGTTAGTAGAACCTTGCAAGAATGATAACAACTACTCATACGGATGCCTAAAGGTCATCTCAATCATTACTACTACTTGGAACTCAAAGAATCAAACATGCAAGCTCATTTCTAGTATCACAAAGTGCTGCAAAATATGCAAAATGTAAACCACTAAAGCAAAAATTAATTGGATGAACGGGAGAATCACATACCAAGGTGCAATTCCTCAAAACATTTACTGAAATGAAGTTCCAAGCAAAGAGATCGAAAATTTATGTTTCTCGATTAAGAACTCGAGAGAGAAAGGGAGCTAGGACTTTTTTTTCTATATATAGGTGACGAGGTGGGAAAAAGGGATGAGCAAGCGGGGCCCTGTGGTAACCATATGGCATCAGGGCCCAACAACCATGTGGCCCATAGGTGCAACTCCCTGCTTCAATTTTTATGCTAAAAACTCATAAATATTGCATAAAAGAACATATTAAAATTTTGTAGCATTTTGAGACTTTTTCTTTTTGGGTCATTTTTTATTGCACGAAAAACTCGAAAACAGGATAATCATCGCATTTCATTTTTCTGTAGCTAAGAGAACTGCGAATAAACTTGTAATACAAAGTGTTGTGAATACTCGATTCATCAATCACATGTATTTCAAAAAGGATCCATTAATAAGTTGGATCAAGTCTTATTAATAACCTTTCCTATTGGCATGAAATCTAAGAATTTTCATATATAACTAGGTTACCTCAATGGGGATTTGCATCTCCCCAACAATAAAATTGTAATATTTCTTCTTAGCACTAGAAAGAGGGATTTGAAAATCTCCAATGATAACCGTGGCACAAGGCTCAATGATATTAATATTATTAACCAGAGTTTTCTTCTTTGAAAAATGCACAATATATTGCTTCCATTGACATGAAAACTAACTTTGCTTTTGTTGCATGCAATAAAATACCCTGTAGTATTTAAAAAGGGTCTACCAAGGATGAATGACATATTGTCATCCTCGGGTATATCAAGAATAACAAAGTTTGTTAAGATAGTAACATTTCCAACCACAATAGGAACATCCTCACAAATTCCAATAGGCAAAGTACTGGATTTATCAGCCCTTTGCAAAGATATCTCAGTGGGTGTAAGCTTATTCAAATCTAGTATTTTATATAGATAGAAGGGCATCACACTAACACCGGCTCCTAAATCACATAGAGCAATGTTAACATAGTTTCTTTTAATAGAGCAAGGTATAGTGGGTATGCCAGGATATCCTACCTTCTTAGGTACTCCACTATCAAAAGAATAATTAGCAAGCATAATGCCAATTTCAGTTTCAGGTATTTTTCTTTTGTTGGTAATAATATCCTTCATATACTTAGCATACAAAGACATTTTCAATATATGAGTCAAGCGAGTGTGCAAAAAGACTTGTCTAATCATTTCAGGAAAGTGCTCAAATTCTTCATCGTGCTTACCTTTAGAAGTCTTATGAGGGAAAGGGATGGGTTTGTGAACACATGGCTCACTTTCTATTCAATGGTTTCTAGCAACAAAATCTCTTCTATCATAATGTTTATTCTTACGAGGTGGGTTATCAACATCTTCGACTGGTTCTATTTCTCCATCATTGTTAGGTTCCTCATTACTATATGGTGGATCTTCTACATGAACATTATTATTATCATTTTCATTATCACTAAGTTCATGTTCACTACTAGATTATGTCTCAGCATCACAAATAGAAACATCATTAAGATTCTCAACATGTTTCGCAATATCAGGTTCACTAGAAGCAGACAAAGTCCTTTCATATTTCCTTTACTTTTTATTCTTAGAAGGACTAGGTGTCTCATCATTAGTTCTGTGAGAATCATGTTCTATTCTTTTAGGGTGACCTTGAGGGTAAAGAGGTTCCTGAGTCATTCTACCTCGTCTAGTCATTACTCTAAAAACACGATCAATCATTTTATTATTCATTTTATCAAGCAAATCATTTTGTGACTTAGCAACTTTGTATAGTTGGGTGTGAACCATAGAAGCATGTTTACCTAGACCTTTCACATCATTACCAATTCTAAATATCAAGTCACTTATGTGGTTATCATCATGACATTACATCTTAATTGTTCTTTAACACAATTATTGAAGTGCTTTTGCATAACAACATAATTATCAAATTCATCCATGCATTGACTAGGATTCTTAGTGTAAGGTATACCAATTTCACTAATGGAGTGGAGAGAATTTACCTCTACTACCTATGTCGGGATATCAAGTTCATGAATTTATTCAATAGGTGGTAAATTCTTAACATCTTCATACCTTTCTCTTTCACAGATATTTTTGCTTCCTACTTATCCTCAGGGCTGAGGAATAGAATACCTCTATTTTTTTTAATGGGTTACACAGGTGGTTCAGGGAGAGTCCAATCGTTGGCGTTTTGAAATATGTTATTCGGCATGTCTTCAACTTGTCCAACAGTTCTTTCCCTGAAAACACAACCAGCACAACTATCTAGGAAGTTCATAGAAGCATCGGTTAGCCCATTATAAAATATATCAAGAATTTAATTTTCCTTCATAGGATGATCAAGCAAAGCTCTTAGTAACTGGAGAAGCCTACGCCAAGCTTGAGGGAGATTCTCTTCTTTAATTTGCACAAAGTGTAATATTTCATGTAAAACTGCTTGTTTCTTATGAGCAGGAAAATATTTTTCAGAAAAATAATGAAGCATGCCGCGGGGACTATGCATAAAACCAGGAGACAGAGAAAGGAACCATTCCTTGGCCTCGGCTTTCAGCGAGAAAGGAAAAAGCTTAAGGATATAATAGTAGTGTATCCTTTCATCATTAGTAAACAGAGAAGAAATATCATTCAACTTCAGGAGATGTTCAACAACAGTTTCATTTTCATAACCATGAAGAGGATCAGACTCAACTATAGGAAATAGTTCATGGTCTATAGAAAATTCATAGTCCTTATTGGTGACAAATATAGGAGAAGTAGAAAATTTAGGATCACACTTCATTTTCTCTATCATAGTTTTTTTCTTTTAATTTGCATAGTAGTTTCTTCAAATCATTCCTATCGTCACATGCAAGCAAGTCCATAGGTACTTCCCCATCCATAACATAACCTTCGGGTACGTAAGGCAATTCATATCTATTAGGAGAATGAGGTGCAACAAGTGATTCAACATCTTCATCAGTTTCAACATTTTCAAGTTCTCTAGCTTTAGCAAGATGAGCATCAAGTAATTCATTCAGTGGCACAGTTTTAGTTTCATCAAATATATCAGTAGTATCATCATTAACTTCAGAAGTAGCATCATCAAGTTCATGTGACATATCAGGACGATCAATAGATGGTGGTGTAACAAGCTGATTTAAAATAGTAGGTGAATCAAAAGAAGAGCTAGATGGCAGTTCCTTACATCCTCTCGCATGAGAGGGGATGACCTTACTTCGAGTATATTTACAATTCTTCATAGTAGCAATTGGATATCCTCAAGTTAACACAATAAATATATCTATGCTCCATGGCAAGAATGCAAGAAAAAGGAATTGTTAACCCACAAGTATAGGGGATCACGATAGTCTACACGGGTAGTATTTCACCCTAATTTATTGATTTGACACAAGGGGAGCCAAAGAATTTTTATAGGACTTGACAGCTGAGTTGTCAATTCAATCTCACCTGGGATATCTCTCTGCATCCAAAGATTTAGTAGCACGAAAAATAATAGTAGCAACGGTAAGAGTGATAGCAACAATTTTGGTAACATTAGTAAAAGTAGCAATTGAGTAGCAGGTGTGACAGTAATAGCAGCAGTAGTAAATTAGCAAGATTCAATATTTGTAAAGTGTAGGCATGTTGAGCAGCGATTAAAGGATATGGATGGAATCAATCATGTAACAGTTACACACTAGAGCGACACAGAATTAGCTCTAATTCATCAATATAATGTAGGCATGTATTCCGTAAATAGTTATACGTGCTTGCGATAAGAACTTGCATGATGTCTTTTGTCCTACCATCCCATGGCAGCGGGGTCCTATTGGAAACTTAGGGATATTAAGGTCTCCTTTTAATAGAGAACGAGAACAAACCATTAACACATAGTGAATACATGAACTCCTCAAACTACGACAATCACTGGAGAAGTATCCTAATTATTGTCACCTTGAGGTATGCAAAAAAAGACACGTAATAGGTAACTACAACTTGCAAGATAGGATCCGAATCACGCTTATATTCGTGAAAACATATTAGGTTCAAAACTCAAATCATGGCACTCGGGCCCTAGTGAAAAGCATTAAGCATAGCAAAGTCATAGCAACATCAATCTCACAACATAGTGGATACTAGGGATCAAGCACTATCAAACTCAACTTGATTAAACGATCAATCTCATACAAACCTCATCACCATCCAACACTCCTACAAGGGAATTAATAACACACAGTGTTGAGATTCGTGAAATTGTTGATGGAGAAGGGTTGATGATGATGACGGCGATGAATCACCCTCTTCGGAGCCTCGAACGGACTCCAGATCAGCCCTCCCAAGGAAGAACAGGAGGTGGCGATAGCTCGATCTTGTAAAACGCAAACAAATCTTCTCTCCTATTTTTTTGTGAGAATATAAATTGAAAGGACAGAAATTACGATCAGGAGAGCCACGTTGGATCCACAAGGCATCACAATGCGGCCAGGGGGGTGGCCGCGCCCTATTTCCTTGTGGGAAACAAGAAGCCACCCTCTCGTGGTTCTTTGCCCCAAAAATCCTTATTTAGTCCATAAATAATTCACAAATTTTTTTTGTCTAGTTCTGAGAACTTTTATTTTTGCAGAAAAATAACACCAAGGTAGTTCTCCTGAAAACAACGTCAGTCCGGGTTAGTTCCATTCAAATCATGCAAATTATAGTCCAAAACCATAGCAAAATTGTTTGGAAAAGTAGATAGGTTGGAGACGTATCACTAATGCACCTCAAATTTCTTCAATAAGCGGCTCACCTGACTTTATAAGGAGAGGAATAGTTTCATCTACTGATGTAGCTGGAATTTCTTCAAGAATTGTCTTGAGAGGTGTGGGGCGGCCCTTGGACCCTCTTAAAATTTCTTCTGTTTGGGCAGCTGATTAAATAATTTGACATAATAGGGTCCCCAAGGCGAATTTGCGTGTGCAACTTCCCAATATTCATTGCTGATCACAGGAGTAGTGCAGGTAATGGCCACATCGTCATCAATTTCTTCAACACTAGTCTCCTCTGAAGTGAACTTAGGCTGGGGCGATGATACCTGAGGGGATGAGGTGATTACATCCACCACAATTTCTTCATCAATCGGCTCTAAGAAAGAAGCAGATAAATTTTCTTCATCCTGTTCATGTGGAATGAAATAATCTTCACCAAATGGTACCATTTCATAGGAAGGTACACAGGAGATCGCCGTTGCATCAATAGGTTCAGTTGAGGAACTAGGGAAAATCCTCAATCACTTGGCTTTTGAGGATTCTGCAGAGTATGATGCCTTTCTTTTACGCGCGGCTTCCTTTTCCGCGACCTTTATTTTCTTCACGTCTCATGCAGAAGGAAGTGTCACTCTCTTCACCTTTCAATATTTTTCTAGTGGAGCCGAAGGTGAAGATGATAAAATTTCTTCATGCACGACTAAGGCATTCGTCATGACAGGTGCAATTTCTTCACGCACAATAGTTTCTTCAGCTGGCCTCACAATTTCATCATGCGCAACAGTGGAGGTTGCCCTGACGGTTTCTTCAGGTGCTGCAATTTCTTCAACAGCCGTGGCAGTGTCTTCAACCGCAAGAATTTCTTTGGTGGGATGAGCAGTTTCTTCAATAGGCTGAGTAGAGGATCTAGCCTTAGCAGTTTGTTGTTGCGATGGAGCTGCAACCCTTGTATTGTGGTTCAGTGATAAATTTGGTAGCCACATTGAGAAACCAAAATTTGGCCCCTTGCCAATCAGCATTATATCTATTATGTTCTTCACTAAGGTTTTTAATCTCAGTCTGAGCAGAAATGAGTTGATCGGGAGTCAGGGAGAGAATGTTGTTGTTCAAGAAGCGTTCCTTCTTGTTCCGCTCCCTTCTCGCCATTTTGGCCTTTTCATACTTCCATTTTTCTTCAGCTATAAAAGTGGTGAGCACATGACTTGGACCAGGCAGAAATTTTAGATCATCAATTGGGGTATAAGTATCGTTGGACCAGACATCGATGAATTCCAGCACAGTCCTTGGGTCGAGCATGAAAGGAATTTGAGTGCCCTTTGCTTGGGCCACTCTCTATTGTTTGCTTCTGATGATTTTAGCAAGTTCTTCATCAGTAGCTTCATCGTCCTCAGATATTGAGGGAACATTGAATACCACCTTGTGAGGACTTGGTATTTTTCCACGTCGAGTTACCATGTTCTTTTTCACGGTTGTGGCACTTGAAGAAGTGAGAGCCAAGCCATTTGAAGAAGTCCCTTAGGGAATTGTGAATCTAATGGTTCACTCACACATTGCACGATGCACTTGTGTTGAGGTTTTTCTGGAAAAGCTAAGGAAGTGACCACCACTGAGGGAGCTGGTTGATGAATTTGCTGTGAGGGATTTGAGCTTGAGGACTTTGTGCTTAGAGTAGATTTCTTCAGTATAGCTCGTTTTGGAGCTGTTTCACTAGTAGGTGCCTCATCAGCAGAAGAGGTAGCGGCGGCAGCATCAGTAGTATAAGGGTTGAATTTCCTCATGGCTTCTGCACATATCATCTTCATTTAGCTTGGCGCTTGGCCCACTCCTTGGGACATTCTTCACCACTTACTATGTTGGTGGGATCAACTACTTGCCCTGCAGTAAGTGGAGATCTTGGGCGTGGAGTCACATCGAATTTCTTCATGTATTTTGGAGTAACATATATGTACTCTCTTCAGTCCTTAGACCGTCTTCTCTCAATTTTCTAAATGCGTGTTTTGCACTTATCCTTGTTTTCCTTGCTATATATCTCCTCATCACGAGTGTAGTAGTCATCATATATTTCCTCATGAATTTCAATGGAACTATTGGTTTGTGCTTTCTTTCCTCCTTTCTGAGGTGTTTTCCCTTCAGCCATTTTCTTCACTTGAGGAATTTGAACTTTTGATGATTCTGAGGATGTGTGCAAATTTTCTTCAAGGAACACTTCAAATGAATTAAGTTGATGAAAACCTAGAGATTTATCAACACACATTTTGTACGTGTGAATAGAGTATAGGCGCGAAGAATTTTAAGAGGTCATATGCGTTCTTTGAATTTTTTTGAAAGTATATCAAGTTGAGAAATTTGACCATAGATGCCCTGAAGAATTTTGCTAAGTGTTCTTGACTTAGGTTATAGAGTTGTGCACATTCGAAAATTCACACAATTGAGGAATCTTTGAAGAAAAACTTGACTTGGAGAAAGAAATCAAGGAAAATCAAGCTTTCAAGGTGTTTACACGATGAAGTCTTGAGGAATAAACACCTTTGCCGATTTTGTAAAATCATAAAGATCAAATATCACAGTAAAATTAGATTTTAATTACCCTTCTCGAAGAACATGAGGAACATGGAGTGGAAGTGGACAAGTTCATCAATTCAGGTCTCGTGCGCCCTAACTTGGCGGCAGAAGACAACTATGGCGACGACGGAGTGAGCATTTCCATGGATAGAGAGAGTACGACGTCGAGGAGGTCGAGGCAGCAAAGCTCTTCCTGTCAAGTGACAATGACATGTAACGGCGGCGCTGGGTCTGAGCTCGAGCAGAGTAACTAATATAGTGAAGGGTTGACAGGGTAGTTATCAGGGGAGAATCTAGCATCATATTTTAGAGGGGGCAAGAATGGGTCAAATGAAAAAAAATCTTTACTAAGTGGGGGAAATCACTATTTAGCTTGACACATTACAAAGATACTAAAAATTGAGTGGGGGGAGCCGCCCCCATTGCTTCTACACTGGATCCTCCCCTCGTATTTATAGTGGAGGTGAAATTGTTCGGCTTGAAGATTTTGGACCCATTTACCCCTAACACACAAAATGTGTGACCCACGTACTAAGAGGTGGTGAGAGTGGGGGTCGTGGGTTATCCAGTCGTGAGAAGGGGGTCATATTGAGTGGCAACCGCCAAAAATTTGATAAGATAATTTTAAAGTTTCATTCGCAAATTATTTAGCTCACAATTACCTAGTGAAGACTCTGAACGGTTTAAAGTAGAATGCATATGAATAATTTGTGAATAGACTGGGTTAAACTTAGCATAGAGGGGGACCTCGTCCGATCACATTCACTTAGCAGAAAATCAACTTGAAGAATTACCAATAAGTGAATGTTGTTGAGGACTTTGAAAGCTCAAGTATATATACATAGTCAATGAATACACCCATTGAAGAGTTTCAAGAATTTGAACATTTTTAGGAATTTGAAAATTTGAGGAATTTAATTTTTTTAAGAATTTGCAAAAATCTCAATTTTGAAGAATTTCAACTTTGGTTGGTGGTGTGACCCATCGTATAAGAAGGATGTTTTCAAACACCGCGCACAAATGTCATAGGGTTCTAAGAATCAAATTATTCATTAATTTCTTCACACTTAGAGGCTTAGTCTTCATTGATTGAAGAAAAACATTACTTCGTGTGTTGCACATGAGTCATCAATTTTGCATAAGTGTGATGACCTGTGTCCTTTCACACAACATTCGAAGATTCTAAGATATTTAGCTCACATCGCAGCTTACAAAATCTATTTTCATCCAAAGGATTATTGAAGATATCAGCCAGTTGTTCTTTAGTCTTCATGTGGTTGATGAACATGTCACCCTTGAGTACATGATCACGAATAAAATGATGACGAATCTGCATGTGTTTGGTCTTTGAGTGTTGAACTAGATTGTGAGCAATTTTGATTGCACTCTCATTGTCGTGGTAGAGAGGCACATTCTTCACTTTTATGTTGTATTCTTCATCCACATCACTTGAGCACAACACGAACCAACAGCAATATACTTAGCTTCAGGAGTTGATAGTGACACACAGTTCTGTTTCTTCAACGACCAACAGACTAGGGGTCATTCAAGGAAATGGCATGTTTGTGATATTGATTTGCGATCCACACGATCATGAGCATAGTTAGAGTCACAATATCCAATAAGATCAAGATTTGAGCCCTTGCGGTACCATAATCCAAGCGTTGGTGTGTGAGCTAGATATCAATGAATATGCTTCACAACCTTATGGTGTGATTCCTTCGGTGTTGACTGGAAACTGGCACACATGCAAACACTAAGCATAATATCCGTCCTAGATGCACATAGGTACAATAAAGATACAATCATGGAGCGATATACCCTCTGATTGAAATCTTTACCATTTTTGTCACTACAAAGGTGGCCATTAGTGGGCATAGGAATCTTGGCGCCTTTGCAATATTGCATGACGATATTCTTCAGGACATCCTTGAGGTATTTCTCTTGAGAAACGAAGATGTCGTTGCGTTGTTGATGAATTTGAAGACCTAAGAAGAATTTCAACTCCGCCATCATGGACATTTGACATTCTTCACTCATCATGTAGCCAAATTTGTCACTATAACGTTTGTTAGTACATCCAAAAAAATATCTTCTACATATATTTCACACAGGAATAGTTCATTGTCATAGGATTTTGTGAAAAGAGTTCGATTAAGTGAACCGGGTTTGAAACCTTTCTTCATGAGTAATTCCTTCAGAGTATCATACCATGCGTGAGGGGCCTGCTTGAGTCCATAGAGGGCATTGTTGAATCTGAAGACATTGTCAGGATGCTTAGGGTCTTAAAAACCCGGGGGCTGAGCACCATATACTTATTCCTCAAGCTTAGCATTGAGGAGTTCACTTTTCACATCCATTTGATATAAGACGATTTTGTGAAAGTTAGCGTAAACAAGCAATATTCGAATAGATACAAGTCTAGCAACAGGTGCAAAGGTTTCATCAAAGTCAATTCCCTCAACCTGTGTGTAGCCTTGTGCTACAAGATGAGCCTTATTCCTCACCACTTCACCATTTTCGTCTTGCTTGTTGCGGGAGAACCACTTGGTACCGATGATGTTGTGCTTGCAAGGATTAGGCCGCTTCACAAGTTCCCACATGTCGTTGAGCTTGAAATGATACAATTCCTCTTGCATTGCTTGAATCCACTTAGGATACATAAATGCTTCATCAACCTTGGTGGGCTCTATGATAGACACGAAAGAAAAGTGCACACAAAAGTTAGTCAAATGTGAAGCTTTTGAGCAAGTGAGGGTACTTGGTGCATAGATGTCATCGAGGATTTTCTCAACCCAAACTTCATTTCCTACTCTAGGATGAGCAGGTTGACGACTTTGTTGGGCCTAGCGATTTTCATCAGCACCATTTTCCTCACGTGTACGAGCATGAATTTCTTCATTGTTCCGGGTGACTTTATCAGTTCGTAGAGGTTCTTTAGTGGGTATGATAGCTTGAGTATCCTTGAACATAATGAATTCCTCAGGAGACATTTCATCTAACGTAAGAGGCAGGTGCTCTCTTTGCGAGCCGTTAGTTTCATCAAACCGCAGATCTACAGTTTCAACAACCTTGTTGTGGTAGGTGTGGAAGACTCTATAGGTGTGCAAGTCCTTTCCGTAACCAAGCATAAAACCATCATGTCATTTTGGTGCAAATTTAGAACTGTGGTGAGGATCTCTGATCCAGCATCTAGCACCAAAGATTTTGAAATAACTTACATTGGGTTTCTTGCAAGTGAGGAGTTCATATGAAGTCTTCTTGAGGAATTTGTGAAGATATACCCTATTGATGATGTGGCAGGAAGTATTGATTGCCTCAAGCGAGAAACGACGAGGAGTCTGGTATTCTTCAAGCATAGTGCAAGACATCTCAATAAGAGTTCTATTCTTCCGCTCCACTACGCCATCATGTTGAGGAGTATATGGGACAGATAGCTCATGAGTTACACCAATTTTATCAAGATAATCATCAAGACCAGTGTTGTTGAACTTGTTCCCATTATCACTCCTGATGTGCTTGATTTTGACACCAAAATTCGTTATCTTGATAATCATCAATCCTCTGGTGTTTCCGTACCATCCCAAGATCATGCTGGTACACACTCAGTACATCAATGTATATATCAAGAGTTCAATCACACAACTTTATTAATCGAAATCTCATATCGAGTACTTTATTACAATAATGAATTACAATAAAGTGGCTGAAGGCCATCTCATGAGATATCTAACAAAGACTAGTGGAAGCATCAGGTAGACGAGTCCATCCGACTCCAGGGCATGTCGTTGAGCATAGATCATAGCCTCACTCCTGGTCAGAAAAGTACTCTGCAACATGATACGTTGCAGCCGTGTAGGTCAGCATATGGAATATGCTGGCAAGTCATCAAAAAGAGGGGAAAAATAATAACCAACTATCTCTACATCCATATTTGGCAGGTGGGGCTATAAGTTTTAGCATAAAGCCAATTTTCTCCTACAACAAGACAGGGCTGAAAGAAAAATATCACTACATTGTTTGTTGTTAACGAGATGGTTCCGCCAACCAATTCTAGTAGCCGAGTTGTTGACAATTCCCACATCATTATTAAGTTGTGTCGAGAGTTCTGGGAAATTTCAATGCCTTCGGCTCAAGTTGTCCATGACTGTGGACACGGCTAATCGATTAGGTTTGGGCACTCTGCAGAGTTTTGCACACGTTCCCCACAAGATTTGATCGCCTCGGAGTATGTCCTCGCACTTCAGGGTGTTTGAAGACCGGATGATCAAAACATGGTCTTTCAACGGGTCCCTCTGAATCCCTATCGGTGCCCATCCATTCCTACCGTTCTTCTACATCTGCTAGCACCGCCAGTCCAGAGTCGCCGCGTTGTCCAACCAAGCCAGAGCCCATAATGACTTGTGGATGTGCAGGTAAGCCTTGGGTCTTGAAGCCTCCGTCCGTCTCTTCGAGCCTGGGTGAAGCTTTCCGCAAGATGTCCTGGCACGTCTCCAGCATCCCGAGGTCGTCCACTGGTTTCTCCAGGGAGCCCGTCAAACCGTCCTTCACCTAGAGTTGCATTGCTTCATGAGGTCTTGAAAATCTTGACTGAACCGGTCTTGGTTATTTAATTATCCTCGCATCACTCGTGTTATGCACTCAACCAGAATCCCGTCTACTCAAGCATAGCAATATGAATTTTGTCGTCCCGGGCCAAGTATCGGGGTTGTTGTGTGCCTACCACATGATACTACAACCTATAACTATAATTTCCAAGTACCCACTCACCATGCAGTTGGGCAAAGAAAGGTGAAACTACCATGCATAAAAAAACATAGGAGATAGTATGATCAAAATGACTTGCCTTGATGATAGTTGTCTTGATCGAGCGCTTCTAAGTAACAAGCTTCGCACTCCGGGTGATCTACCGATACAAAAAAATACACACCATAAGCACTACAATCATCAACAAGCAAAATAACATCACAAGCATAAAGTAGCTATGGCAAAAAGTGAAAGAATTCACTTCACCTAACTACGACAGAAATTGTTTCTGTTAAAGCCCCAAGTAAAAATATTTTAAAAAAATTGAAACTTATACTACAGTAAGATATAATCACTAGGAAACAGTAGCAAAAAGAATCATATAAAAATCATTTTTTTTAACTCCTGGAATAAGCAAAACAAGGTTTAAACTAAATCTGATCTGATTCAAAGTTGAAAAATTTCAAACATAGACAA
The DNA here is from genome assembly GCF_904849725.1 of Hordeum vulgare subsp. vulgare. Classification (NCBI taxonomy): domain Eukaryota; kingdom Viridiplantae; phylum Streptophyta; class Magnoliopsida; order Poales; family Poaceae; genus Hordeum; species Hordeum vulgare. The sequence goes on along the minus strand of NC_058524.1, from coordinate 233,633,858 downwards.
ATGATATGTTTTTGAAAACTACAGAAAAATTGTGAACTACTGGAAAAAGAACCAACCTCATTGGATCTCTAGATAAAAAGTTATGAGCCAAACATAATTAGAACTTTCTCTGTTTTTGAATTAAACAGAAAAAAATAGAGAACTAACTAGTCAACGGGGGGGCGGGGGGTAGGTGGCAGCTCCTGATTGGTCAGGGAGGTGTGCGCTGCGGTGTTAACTAGCGAACGGCCTAAAGTTAAACAAAATCTACGGCTAAATAATAAGTGGGGCAGAAAACCGTTCAGTTTTTATTTAAAAACCGAAGGGGTACCGTGATCTAATCTTACGCGTTGGTTTACAATCTAACGAAGGAGCAAAGAGACAGGGGCTCACAGGGGCGGTGTCTTCTCCGACGAGTTTTCCGGCGATGGCCGAGGCGGTGAGGCGAGGAGGGGCAGCTCCGGTGGGTCTCTGGCGGTGGAGACGGGTCGGGGAGACGGCGGGGCTTCTCCCCCGTCGTTCTGTGGCGGCGGCGAGTGGTGGCGAGGCTCAGGGTGAGCAGCAGGAACGGCCGGGGCTTCGGCCGAGCTCGGAGCTCCGGCGGCGGCGTGGGGCGGGGCGGTGAGGTGGGGAACGGGGCGAGGGGGGCTCGGGGTCGGCTTTTATAGGGGGGGGAGGTGGCGTAGAGGGAAGGGAATCAGGGGCTGGGGATGGAAGGTCCGGCCATGGTGGCTCGGCCAGGAGAGAGAAAGGAAAGGGGAGAGAGGAAAGGAAGGGGGTGACCGGCTCGGGGTGGAGATCGGCCAGGGGACCCACGCGGCAGAGAGAGGAGGGGCGAGGCGAGGGGATCGGTGGCCGATCCGATCCTCATTCGGATCCGGCTGGGCTGGGATTTGGGTCGATAGCGCTATAAAGCGCTGAGGCGCATTCCTTTTTTTAAAAAAAAATTCCCGTTTTAGAATTTTTTTATAAAAAAGAAATTAAACGAATAAAAAGGAAACAAAATAAAGTAATTAATATAGGGTATTATATACCAAAAATTTCAGAAAAAAAATCTCTACATGTTTAACATTTTTCCAAAGCCAAAATAAAAACTTTTTAAAAAATGCTTTTTTTCAGAAAAACCCTAAAAGCTTTATTTTCTGTTTGCTATTATTTTCTCAATAAAACTTTGGTTTTCTTGGCTCAAAATATTTCAAAACTGCCTCATATTTTGGAGGGTCATTTTCCTCCGCTCTTTCTTGCTTGCAAGAAATTATTTCCCGGCACTTCTTGCACGAAGAAAACAAATAGAAATGCAAAAGAAAAAATTTGAAAGAATTCAAATGCAAATCTTTATTGCCATTCAATATGCATAGATGCTTAGCTACAATTGTAAAACATTCCCAATTGGGAAAATTGGGATGTTACAAACCTACACACCTTAAGATGAATCTCGCCCTCGAGATTCGGGTTGGCTAGAAAATAGGTGCGGGTGGTCTCGACGATGATCTTCTTCTCGTTCCGAGGAGGCTTCTTCCTCGGTGTGGTGGCTCCACAACACCTTGCAGAACTTGATGATCTTGCTGCGGGTAACTCTGTTGGCAGTCTCGAGAATCCTGACGGGTTTCTCCTCATACGTCAGATCACTGTCGAGCTGTATGGCCTCTAGGGGCACTGTATCTCTTAACGGAACATCAGCCATCTCAGCGTGGCATTTCTTCAACTGGGAAACATGGAAGACATCATGAACTCCGGACAATCCTTCCGGCAGTTCCAGTTTGTAAGCAACTTCGCCTCTACATTCAAGAATTTTGTAGGGGCCAATGAATCGGGGTGCTAACTTTCCTTTCACACCAAATCTCTTGATTCCTCGAAGTGGAGACACCCGAAGATAGGCTCGGTCTCCCACTTCGTATGTTACTTCCTTGCGTTTGCTGTCAGCATAACTTTTCTACCTAGACTGAGCTATCTTGAGTCGGTCACGAATCAGCTTGACCTTCTTTTCAGAATCTCGGATAAGGTCGGGACCAAAAAGTTGTCGGTCTCCGACTTCATCCCACATCAACGGTGTTCTACACCTCCTTCCGTATAGAGCTTCGAAAGGGGCCATCTTCAGACTGGTCTGATAGCTGTTGTTGTATGAGAACTCGGCATAAGGCAAATTGTCATCCCAACTAGACCCATAGTCTAGTGCGCAAGCTCTCAACATGTCCTCCAGAATCTGATTGACTCTCTGGTTCTGTCCATCTCTATGTGGGTGAAAAGTTATACTGAACTCCAATCTCGTTCACAAAGTTTCATGCAGTTGGTGCCAAAATTTTGATGTGAACCGAGTCCCTATATCTGACACAATACTCTTCGGTACTCCATGCAGACATACGATCCTGGTCATATATATCTTGGCCAGCTTGGTGCTCGTGTAAGTAGTCTTCACAGGAATGAAGTGAGATACCTTGGTCAAACGATCGACCACAACCCAAATAGAATCATAGACAGAACGGGTCCTGGGTAATCCTGTGATGAAGTCCATACCAAGCTTTTCCCATTTCCACTCGGGTATCGGCAGAGGTTGAAGCAAACCTGCTGGCTTCTGATGCTCGGCTTTTACTCGCTGACAAACATCGCATATTGCTACAAACTCGGCAATGTCTTTCTTCATTCCTGTCCACCAGAAACTTTCTTTCAGATCCAGATACATCTTGCTGTTGCCGGGGTGTATCGAGTACGGGGAATCATGGGCCTCCTGAAGTATCAACTTCCTGAGTTCGGGATCATTGGCCACATAAATGCGATCCTCAAACCATAAAGTTCCGTGCTCATCCTCACGAAAACCTTTAGCCTTCCCGTCTTCCATTTTCTGCTTAATCTCAGCTATCTCCTTGTCTAATTTCTGTGCTTCGCAGATCTTTTCTGTCAAAGTGGACTGAATTTCCAGTGTGGCTACAAATCCTCTTAGAACTATTTCCAATTTGAGCTCTCGGAGATCATCGGCTAACTCCTGGGGTAATCCTCCCGCTATGAGTGTGTTGACATAGCTCTTGCGGCTCAACGCATCGGCTACAACATTTGCCTTCCCTGGGTGATAATGCAATCTCATGTCATAGTCCTTGATCAATTCTATCCATCGCCTCTGTCTGAGGTTCAACTCCTTCTAGGTGAAGATATATTTCAGGCTCTTGTGATCAGTGTAAACATCACAACTATTTCCGATCAGGAAATGTCTCCAGGTCTTGAGAGCATGCACTACTGCTGCTAGCTCTAAGTCATGCGTGGCATAATTCAACTCATGGGGTCTGAGCTGTCTGGATGCATAGGCTACAACTTTACCTTCTTGCATGATCACTCCTCCGAGTCCTTGACAAGAAGCGTCACAGTAAACCTGGAAATCCTTCTGAATGTTCGGCAATATCAGCACTAGGGCTGTAACCAGACGTTTCTTCAACTCTTGAAAACTGGTTTCACATTCCTCAGTCCAAACATACTTGGACTCCTTCTTCAACAACTCTGTCATGGGCTTGGCGATCTTTGAGAAATTCTCAATGAACCTCCGGTAATATCCGGCAAGTCCGAGGAAACTGCGGATCTCCTTAACTGAAGTGGGTGCTACCCATTCGGTGAGTGCTCCAACCTTGGCAGGGTCCACTGCTATTCCTTCTCCTGAAATGACGTGTCCGAGGAATCCGACTTCCTTAAACCAAAATTCACATTTGCTAAACTTCGCATACACCTGATGCTCTCGAAGTTTCTCCAGAACAAGACGCAGATGTTCCTTGTGTTCCTCCTCGTTCTTGGAGAATATCAGTATGTCATCGATGAACACCATGACAAACTTGTCAAGTATTCCATAAAAACCTTGTTCATCAGATTCATAAAATATGCCGCAGCATTAGTCAGTCCAAATGACATGACCGTGTACTCATACAAGCCGTACCGAGTGGTGAAGGTTGTCTTGGGTATATCGTGTTCACAAATCTTCAGCTGATGATACCCGGATCAAAGATCGATCTTGGAGAATATTCAGGCTCCAACTAACTGGTCAAACAGATCATTGATCATCGGCAAGGGGTACTTGTTCTTGATGGTCACCTCGTTCAATGCACGATAATCGACTACCATTCTCAAGGACTTATCCTTCTTTTGAACCAAGAGCACTGGGGCTCCCCAAGGTGAAGAACTTGGGAGAATATACCCTTTGTCCAACAACTCCTTAATTTGCTTCTTGATTTCTACCAAGTCATTTGCGGGCATCTGATAGGGTCTCTTGGATATCGGGGCTGTTCCGGGTAATAGCTCAATCAGGAACTCAATCTCTCTATCCGGTAGCATGCCCGGCAATTCCTCCGGAAATACATCTGGGTATTCTTGTACAATCGTTACTTCCTCCTGGACTACTCCCGTGAGAGAGTTTACTTGTTTACTCCGTGTCGGGCCTGAGACACGTACTTAATCCGCTTTTGCTCGGGGGTGGTGAGTAAAATAGACTTAAGGGCACAATCAATATTCCCTTCGTACTTGGCCAACTAATCCATGCCTAGGATTACATCCAATCCCTGAGACTCTAATACGATGAGGTCCGTGGGAAACTTATGGTTCCCGATGTTGAGACTCGAAGCATGGCATCCTATCCCGGCTGTCATCATGCCTCCTGGGGAACTGACCTTAATAGGCTGGCTGAGGGTTCTAGTTGGCAAACTATACTTTTCCACAACTGCCCTTGATATGAATGAATGCGTTGCACCAGAATTAAAAAGTACCAATACTGGACGTGAATTTAGCAAAAACTTACCAACCACAGTATCGGGGTGATCATAGACCTCTTCAACATCAATGTGATTCACCTGAGCTCGAGGAAAAGGATTGGGCTTCTTTGCTGCAGAGTTTCCGTTGCCGTTTCCATTTCCCTGCTTGTTCTGGGGACATTCAGTGGCATAGTGTCCCGTCTTCTGACACTTGAAGCAGGTGATGTGATTCAGATCCTTCTGAGCTGGAGCTGAATGATGCTGAGTGCCGGTACCGCCATTCTTGAAGTTGCTATTGTTGTGGTGGTTCCCATTTCCTCCATGGTTGTGGCCTCCATGGTTGTGCACTGGGTGGTTATGCTGGACGTGTCCTCCAAACTTACCGGATCCAGTCCCGGTATTCCCTGAATAGGGGGTGTAGCGAGGCTTCTGCTGAGTGCCGGAGTTGAACTTTCCATTGCCATACTTCCGCTTGCGGTTCTCCATCTGCTGATGTTTCCCCTCCAAGATGAGGGCCTTATCTACCAGCTCCTGGTAGTTGTTGAAGTTGGCTACAGTCAGCTGAATGCTCAGCTCATCATTGAGTCCCTCCAAGAACTTTTCCTGCTTGGCCGCATCATCGGCCACATCTCGAGGTGCATAACGGGCGAGCATGCTGAATTCATCGACATACTGAGCCATAGAGCGATTTCCCTGGTGTAAGTTGCGAAACTCACGCTTCTTTAGACTCATTGCACCAGCTGAGACATGTGCGGCGCGGAAGGCTTGCTTGAACTGCTCCCAAGTGACTCCAGCAATGGGGTATCTGGTGGTGTAGTTCTCCCACCATGTAGCTGCAGGGCCTTCAAGTTGATGCGCGACAAAGCGCACCTTCTCAGCTTCAGTACAACCAGCAGTGATTAGTTCCCGCTCCATCTTGCGGAGCCAATCATCTTCCACAATGGGCTCAATGCTGCTGGAGAAAATCGGAGGGTTCAACCTCAGGCAACAGGTGAGATTGTCGGCCTGGGGTGGATGATGGTTGTTGTTATTGTTCTGGTTCTGGATGATCAGCTGCATCAGGGTATTCTGTTGCTGAATCAACTGAGTGAGTTCCGGCGGGAAGTTGGAAGCAAGGGCATGTCTCGGAGGCATCTGGTGTTTGTAGAGGGATGAGATTAGCATAGAACAATGGTCTAGAGAGTAATTACACTACCCATATGAAATGCAACAAACAAGTATCACACCACACATTGTATTCAATACCATCACAAAAGGTTCACATACGGGGATACAAAATTTGATAACCTAAATATCGGTCTAAGCGTTTAACGATAAGATAAATTTGGTGGTCTAGTCTAAGTGTCTTCCTCAGAAAAGCATGGTGGTGGGTCCTTCGGTGGAGCTTTCTTCATAGTCCTCCTCATTGCAGATCAAGGGGGCTACGTCTCCTTTGGGGTGAAGGTTCTCGCCCATGTCTGGTTCCTCCTCCAGGTATGCAACTCGAGTCTTCAGCTTCTCGATCCTCTCAAGAAAGTCCTTTCACCTCCAATTCGTGCTCATAGTGGGCTTCCCTGGCTACTTCTTCGAGTTCGAGTTCGTGGAGCGACAGTTGCTTGATCTTCTTGGCGTCCTTGATCACACGATGCTCCAAAGTCCCGTTGTGCTTCTCCAAGGTCTGGGCATAGGACAGGAGAGCGTCCTTGGTCTTGCTTGAGATGATTTCTTCATCTTCTCCTCCCCGGGATACCGTGAATAGTTTCGGTGAAATAGTGCAGCCTCTGTACACTTCCTTGATACGTCCGAGTGCACAATGGACCGCCATGTCCCTTCCGAGAATCCAGTTGGGTGCGATGAACTTGAAGTCCACAGGCTCAGTGCGCGGCTCGAATCTCCTTCCAGGAACGTGCACCTCAATCCTGTAGCGTGAATCCTCCGGGTAAGACGAAGTAGGCTTCCCTATGATAGTCGGCAGAGCAATCCTTAAGTCCTTGGTGATCTGTATCAGCTCCTTTCCGAAAGGCATAGAGGCGTCGGGCTGGCAAAACTCCGTGAACTTAACGGGGATGAAGGTGGCCATCTAAAACATTGGAAAATCGGAGAGAGGTCAGAAATGATCAGTAGAGGAAATAGAGGATTTATAGACATAAGAAAATAGTTTTCTTCGTAAGGCTTTTCCATTCCTAGAGGTTACGTCCTACGGTCAGCGTGTGCTCTGAATACCATTTCTGTAGCGACCCGACTCAATACGAGTCAAGCCTCTGGTGTTTCCGTACCATCCCAAGATCATGCTGGTACACACTCAGTACATCAATGTATATAACAAGAGTTCAATCACACAGCTTTATTAATCCAAATCTCATATCGAGTACTTTATTACAATAATGAATTACAATAAAGCGGCTGAAGGACATCTCATGAGATATCTAACAAAGACTATCGGAAGCATTAGGTAGACGAGTCCATCCGACTCCAGGGCATGTCGTTGAGCGTAGATCGTAGCCTCACTCCTTGTCGGAAAAGTACTCTGCAACATGATACGTTGCAGCCGTGTAGGTCAGCATATGGAATATGCTGGCAAGTCATCAAAGAGAGGGGAAAAATAACTTTTAGCATAAAGCCAATAACCAACTATCTCTACATGCATATTTGGCAAGTGGGGCTATAAGTTTTAGCACAAAGCTAATTTTCTCCTACAACAAGAGAGGGCTGAAAGAAAAATATCACTACATTGTTTGTTGTTAACGAGATGGTTCTGCCAACCAATTCTCGTACCCGAGTTGTTGATAATTCCCACATCATTATTAAGTTGTGTCGAGAGTTCAGGGAAATTTCAATGCCTTCGGCTCAAGTTGTCCATGACCGTGGACATGGGTAATCGATTAGGTTTGGGCACTCTTCAGAGTTTTGCACACGTTCCCCACAAGATTTGATCGCCTCCGAGCATGTCCTCGCACTTCAGGGTGTTTGAAGACCGGATGATCAAAACATGGTCTTTCAACGGGTCCCTCTGAATCCCTGTCGGTGCCCATCCATTCCTACCGTTCTTCTACATCTGCTAGCACCGCGTGTCCAGAGTCGTCGTGTTGTCCAACCAAGACAGAGCCCATAATGACTTGTGCCTGTGCAGGTAAGCCTTGGGTCTTGAAGCCTCCGTCCGTCTCTTCGAGCCTGGGTGAAGCTTTCCGCAAGATGGCATGGCACGTATCCAGCTTCCCGGGGTCGTCCACTGGTTTCTCCAGCGAGCCCGTCAAACCGTCCTTCACCCAGAGTTGCATTGCTTCATGAGGTCTTGAAAATCTTGACTTAACCGGTCTTGGTTATTTAATTATCCTCGCATCACTCGTGTTATGCACTCAACCAGAATCCCGTCTACTCAAGCATAGCAATATGAAATTTGTCGTCCCGGTCCAAGTATCGGGGTTGTTGTGTGCCTACCACATTATACTACAACCTATAACTATAATTTCCATGTACCTACTCAGCATGCAATTGGACAAAGAAAGGTGAAACTACCATGCATAGAAAAAACATAGGAGATAGTATGATCAAAATGACTTGCTTTGATGATAGTTGTCTTGATCGAGCGCTTCTAAGTAACAAGCTTCGCACTCCGGGTGATCTACCGATACAAACAAATACACGCCATAAGCATTACAATCATCAACAAGTAAAATAACATCACAAGCATAAAGTAGCTATGCCATAAAGTGAAAGAATTCACTTCACCTAACTACGGCAGAAATTGTTTCTGTTAAAACCCCAAGTAAAAATATTTAAACAAATTTGAAACTTATACTACAGTAAGATATAATCACTAGGAAACAGTAGCAAAAATAATCATATAAAAATCATTTATTAATCTCCTGGAATAAGCAAAACAAGGTTTTAACTAAATCTGATCTAATTCAAATTTGAAAAGTTTCAAACATAGACAAATTATATGTTTTTGAAAACTACAGAAAAATTGTGATCTACTGGAAAAAGAATGAACCTCATTGGATCTCTAGATCAAAAGTTATGAGCCAAACAAAAATAGAACTTTCTCTGTTTTTTATTTAAACAGAAAAAAATAGAGAACTAACTAGTCAAGGGGGGGGGGTAGGTGGCAGCTCCTGATTGGTCAGGGAGGTGTGCGCTGCGGTGTTAACTAGCGAACGGCCTAAAATTAAACAAAATCTACGGCTAAATAATAAGTGGGGCAGAAAATCGTTCGATTTTATTTAAAAACCGAAGGGGTAGCGTGATCTAATCTAACGCGTTGGTTTACAATCTAACTGAGGAGAAAAGAGACAGGGGCTCATAGGGGCTGTGTATTCTCCGGCGAGTTTTCCGGCGATGGCCAAGGCGGTGAGGCGAGGAGGGGCAGCTCCGGTAGGTCTCCGGCGGTGGCTACGGGTCGGGGCGACGGCGGGGCTTCTCCCCCGTCGTTCTGTGACGGCGGCGAGTGGTGGGGAGGCTCGGGGTGAGCAGCAGGAGTGGTCGGGGCTTCGGCCGAGCTCGGAGCTCCGGCGGCAAGGTGGGGAACGGGGCGAGGGGGGCTCGGGATCGGCTTTTACAGGGGGGGAGGTGGCGCAGAGGGAAGGGAATTGGGGGCTGGGGATGGAAGGTCCGGCCATGTTGGCTCGGCCAGGACAGAGAAAGGAAAGGGGAGAGAGGAAAGGAAGGGGGTGACCGGCTCGGGGTGGGGATCGGCCAGGGGACCCACGCGGCAGAGAGAGGAGGGGCGAGGCGAGGGGATCGTTGGCCGATCCGATCCAGATTCGGATCCGGCTGGGCTGGGATTTGGCCCGATAGCGCTATAAAGCGCTCACGCGCATTCCTTTAAAAAAAAAAATTCCCGTTTTAGATATTTTTTATAAAACAGAAACTGAAACGAATAACAAGGAAACAAAATAAAATAATTAATATAGGGTATTATATACCAAAAATTTCACAAAAAAATCTCTACATGTTTAACATTTTTCCAAAGCCAAAAATAAAAACATTTAAAAAAATGTTTTTTTTTCAGAAAAACCCTAAAAGCTTTATTTTCTGTTTGCAATTATTTTCTTAATAAAACTTTCTTTTTCTTGGCTCAAAATATTTCAAAAATGCCTCACATTTTGGAGGGTCATTTTCCTCCGCTCTTTGTTGCTTCCAAGAAATTATTTCCCGTCACTTCTTGCACGAAGAAAACAAATAGAAATGCAAAATAAAAAAATTGAAAGAATTCAAATGAAAATCTTTATTGCCATTCAATATGCATAGATGCTTATCTACAATTGTAAAACATTCCCAATGGGGAAAATTGGGATGTTACAATAACGTGAGCAATCATCAACAATAACAAAGACATATAGACATGCAACATTGGTTAGTGTGGCACGATGAGTGGGCCCAAAGAGGTTCATGTGCAGCAATTCAAATGGATGAGTGGTAGTCATGGTAGTCTTCGAGGGATGCTTGGGTGTGGTCATTTTTCTAGACTCACAAGCCCCACATAAGTGATCCTTGAGAATTTGACATGTTCAATGCCAATGACATGCTGCTTATTCACAAGCATGTGCAAGTTCTTCATGCCAACACGACCAAGTTGTCGATGCCATAGCGAGCCTTCTGAAGCTTTTGCAAGTGGACATTGATGTCTACTACGCAACCTTCTCCTTGTAGACGTTGTTGGGCCTCCAAGTACAAAGGGTTGTAGGACAGTAGCAATTTTCCCTCAAGTGGGTGACGTGAGGTTTATCAATCCGCGGGAGGCGTAGGATGAAGATGGTCTCTCTCAAGCAACCCTGCAACCAAATAACAAAGAGTCTCTTGTGTCCCCAACACCTAATAGAATGGTAAGTTGTATAGGTGCACTTGTTCGGCGAAGATATGGTGAAACAAGTGCAATATGGATGGTAGATATAGGTTTTTGTAATCTGAAATTACAAAAACAGCAAGGTAACAAATGGTAAAAGTGAGCACGAACGGTATTGCAATGCGTGGGAACAAGGCCTAGGGTTCATACTTTCACTAGTGAAGTTCTCTCAACAATGATAACATAATTGGATCATATAACTAGCCCTCAACATGCAACAAAGAGTCATTGCAAAGTCACTAATAGCGGACAACAAACAAAGAGATTATTGTCGGGTACGAAACCACCACAAAGTTATTCTTTCTGATCGATCTATCATAGAGTTCGTACTAGAATGACACCTTAAGATACATATCAACCAAGACCCTAATGTCACCTAGATACGCCATTGTCACCCCAAGTATCCGTGGGTATGATTATACGATATGCATCACACAATCTTAGAATCATCTATTCAACCAACACAAAGAACTTCAAAGAGTGCCCCAAAGTTTCTACTAGAGAGTCAAAACGTGTGTCAACCCCTATGCATAGGCTCCCAATGTCACGAACCCGCAAGTTGATCACCAAAACATACATCGAGTACTCACATGAATCCACGTGTGCCAACCCATATGCATAGGTTCCCAATTGTCACAAACCCGCAAGTTGATCACACCAGATAGACACGTGCAATGCATACATCAAGTGTTCTCAAAGACTCAATCCGATAAGATAACTCCAAAGGGTAAACTCAATTCATTACAAGAAGGAGAGGGGGAAGAACATCATAAGATCCAACTATAGTAGCAAAGCCCATGGTACATCGAGATCAAGACATCTCAAGAAGACGAGAGAGAGAGATCAAACACATAGCTACTGGTACATACCCTCAGCCCCGAGGGAGAACTACTTCCTCCTCATCATGGAGATCGCCGGGATGATGAAGATGGCCACCGGAGATGGATTCCCCCCTCCGGCAGGGTGCCGGAACGGGCTCCAGATTGGTTTTTGATGGATACAGAGGCTTGCGGCGGCGGAACTCCCGATCTAGGTTTCTTCTTGGGGGTTTCTGAATTGATAGGAATTTATGGCGGTGGAATTGCGTCAGTTGGGCCCACGAGGAGGTCACAAGCCTGCTCGCCACCATCGGGGGGTGGCGGCGTGAGGGCTTGTTACTACCTCGTGGCCCGTCTGGCCTTCTTTCAAAGCTTCGGGGGTCTCTTTTGGTCCAAAAAAAATCATCGTAAAGTTTCATTCCATTTGGACTCCGTCTGAAAATGGGCCAAAACACGGAAAAAACAGAAATTGGCACTTGGCACTGAGTTAATAGGTTAGTCCCAAAAAAGATATAAAATAGCATATTCAAGCATATAAAACATCCAAAGTTGACAAGATAATAGCATGGAACCATCAAAAATTATTGATACGTTGGAGACGTATCAAGCATCCCCAAGCTTAACTCCTGCTCATCCTCGAGTAGGGAAGTGATAAAGAATGAATTTTTGATGTTGCATGCTACCTAGAATAGTTGTCCTTTGTAACTTCTCTCACGTGACATGAATGTTCAGATCCGTTAGATTCAAAACAATAGTTTTCTATTGACGTGGAAACAATAATAATTCAAGCAAACTAGCAAGGTAATGATGAACTTTCAGAATAACAAGGCCAAAAGAAAGTTATCCCTACAAAAGCATATAGTCTGGCTATGCTCTATCATCATTGCACAACGAATTTAAATAATGCACAACCCCGGTATTGGCCAAGTAATTGTTTCACACCTTTACTTTCTCAAACCTTTTCAACTCTCACGCAATACATGAGCGTGAGCCATGGTTCTAACACTATAAATGGTGTGGAGTGTGGTGGAGGTTGCAAGACAAAAAAGGAGAAGATGGTCACATTGACTAGGCATATCAATGAGCTATGGAGATGCTCATCAATAGATATCAATGTGAATGAGTAGGGATTGCCACACAAATGATGCACTAGAGCTAAGAGTATGTGAAATCTCTTAAAGAAAACTAGTGGGTGTGCATCCAACTTGCTTGCTCACGAAGACCTAAGGCAATTTTGAGGAAGCCTGTCATTGGAATATACAAGCCAAGTTACATAATGAAAATTTCCCACTAGCTATATGGTGGTGACAAAATGAGAAACTCTCAATCATGAAGATCATGGTGCTTTATATGCACAAGTGTGGAAAAGTGGTAGCATTGTCCCTTCTCTCTTTTTCTCTCATTTTTTATATATACACATTTTTTTGGTGGGCTCTTTGGCCTATTTTTTTAGTGGGCATCTTTGGCCTCTTTTATTTCCTCACATGGGACAATGCTCCATCAGTGATGATCATCACACTTTCAACTCGAAACTTAGAGCAATGATGACTCTATATGGAATGCCTTCGGTAGTGTACCGTGACAATGATCTAGCAAGGCATAGACATTAATGGAAACATCATGCTAGCTATCTTACGATCATGCAATGGCAATGTAGGCGTGGTGGCACAGGTCATGGTTGTAGTTGCATGGCAATATATCTCGGAATGACTTTGAAAAAGCCATAGTAGGTAGGTATGGTGGCTGTTTTGAGGGAGGCTAATGGTGGGTTTTGTGCACCGGTGAAAATTGCACGGCACTAAGAAGATAGTGATGGTGGAAGGTGAAAGTGCATCTAAACCATGGACTCAACATTAGTCATGAAGAACTCATTTACTTGTTGCAGAAGTAATATTAGTAATCGAAACAAAGCATTCAACGCATACTCCTAGGGGAAGGGTTGGTAGGTATAAACCATCGCACGATCCCGACCGCCACACAAAGGATGACAATCAATAGACTAATCATGCTCAGACTTCATCACATAGCGGTTCACCATACTTGCATGTTACAGGAATTACTAACTTCAACACAAGTATTTCTAGATCCACAACACCTTACTAGCATGACTTCAATATTACCAAAATCACAACTCAAAACTAATTGAGATGAATCAAACTTCTCTAACTATTCAATGTACATGAAGGTGGAAGTTTTTGTATCCCTTTGGATAACAACCCCTTTTGAGACTACTTTCAAAGCATAGATCAACTACCAAGCCATGCACCGCAGCGCTCTAAAATATATAAGTGAAGCACACAGAGAAAAAGGATATAGCTCAAAAGATATAAGTGAAGCACATGTGAGCTAAATTAGCTACCAAAGGATATAAGTGAAGATCGACAAAATCACGGTGAGTGCATGTCTCTCTCTCTAGGTGTGCAGCAAGGATGATTGCGACACAACAAAAATAAAAGACTCCTATGATACAAGACGCTCCAAGAAAAACACATATCATGTGGTGAATAAAAATATAGCCCCAAGTAACGTTACCGATGGATTGAAGACGAGAGAGGGGATGCCTTCCCGAGGCATCCCCAAGATTAGGCTTTTACAACATCCTTGAATCTCTTGGGGTGCCTTGGGCATCCCCAAGCTTGAGCTCTTGCCACTCTTTATCTCCTTGTCCAAAAGAACTTCACCCAAAACTTGAAAACTTCACAACACGAAACGTAAACAGAAACTCATGATATCATTAGTATAAGAAAGCAAATCACCACTTCCTGAGGTACTGTAGAAAACTTAAATTCTACTTATGTTGGTGTTGGGTTGCTGTATTTTCACTTTTCCATGGCTAGTACCCTCCGATACTATCCATAATTTCATCAAAATAAGCAACCAACTCAACAAAAACAGAATCTGTCAATAGCAGACCAGTCTGTAGCAATCTATATACTTCGTATACTTCTGTACTTCAAAAAATCTGAAAACTTACGACAGTCTCCATAAATTGTATAGAAATCAGAAGCAAAAAGAATCAACTCAAAATCTCTTACAGAATAAAAACCAAAATTCTTTTCGTGAGCACAAAGTTTCTGTCTTTTTCCAACATGATCAAACAATCATCACCAAGACTAATCATAACGGTTTTGCTTGGCACAAACACAAAAAGAAACACAAAAGACACAATCATAACATAATTATGATGGTTTGGAGAAAACAAAACAGGAAGCAAAAAGCAAAGAAAAATTTATTCATTGGGTTGCCTCCCAACAAGCGCTATCGTTTAATGCCCTTAGCTAGGCATTAATTTCAATGATGCTCACATAAAAGGTAAGGATTAAACACAACAGGAGCATCATGGAGAAAATGACTAGCACATTTAAGTCTAACCCATTTCCTATGCATAGGGATTTTGTGATCAAACAATTTATTGGAGCAAGAATCAACTAGCATAGGAAGGCAAAACAAGCATAGCTTCAAAAATTTCAACATATAGAGAAGAAGCTTGATACTATTGCAATAAGTAGAAGCATATGATCCTCTCTCATAGTAATTTCCAGTAGCATCATGAATGAATTCAAAAATATAACCAGTACCTAAGGCAAGCTTTTCATGATCTACAATTATAAATTTTTTACTACTCTCCACATAAGGAAATCTATTCTCAAGAATAGTAGTGGGAGTATCGTAAAAGACTTGAGCACTACAAATTGTGTCCACAATGAAAAAGCAAGGTTTAGCGAAGGGATTTTCGAAAGTATGACAAGTTTTATCATTTCTTTTCTTCAAAGCATAAGTATCATCACAATAATCATCATAGATAGGGGGCATGCTTTCATCAAAATGATTTTGATCATTCAAAGTGGAAGAACTAAAAAGATCCTCGTTATCAAATATAGCATCCCCAAGCTTGTGGCTTTGCATATCATTAGCATCATGGGTATTCAAAGAATTCATTCTAAGAACATTGCAATCATGCTCATCATTCACATATTCTACGCCAAGCATTCTATGTAATTATTCTTTCAACACTTGAGCACAATTTTCCTTCCCATCATGCTCACGAAAGACATTGAAAAGATGGAGCATATGAGGCATCCTCAATTCCATTTTTTGTAATTTTCAGCGAAAGAACAAGAAACAAAAAGATTCAATTGTAAGATCTAAAGATATACCTTCAAGCGCTAACCTCCCTGGCAACGGCGCCAGAAAAGAGCTTCATTGACGGGATGTTAACGCCGCTTACCTGGCCTCCCCGGCAACGGCGCGAGAAAAGAGCTTGATGTCTACTACGCGACCTTCTCCTTGTAGATGTTGTTGGGACTCCAAGTGCAGAGGGTTGTAGGACAGTAGCAATTTTCCCTCAAGTGGGTGACCTAAGGTTTATCAATCCGCAAGAGGCGTAGGATGAAGATGGTCTCTCTCAAGTAACCCTGCAACCAAATAACAAAGAGTCTCTTGTGTCCCCAACACACCTAATACAATGGTAAGTTGTATAGGTGCACTAGTTCGGCGAAGAGATGGTGAAACAAGTGCAATATGGATGGTAGATATAGGTTTTTGTAATCTGAAATTACAAAAACATCAAGGTAACAAATGGTAAAAGTGAGCACGAACGGCATTGCAATGCGTGGAAACAAGGCCTAGGGTTCATACTTTCACTAGTGAAGCTCTCGCAACAATGATAACATAATTGGATCATATAACTATCCCTCAACATGCAACAAAGAGTCACTCGAAAGTCACTAATAGCAGAGAACAAACGAAGAGATTATTGTCTAGTACGAAACCACCACAAAGTTATTCTTTCTGATCGATCTATCGTAGAGTTCGTACTAGAATAACACCTTAAGATACATATCAACCAAGACCCTAATGTCACCTAGATACTCCATTGTCACCTCAAGTATCCGTGGGTATGATTATATGATATGCATCACACAATCTCAGAATCATCTATTCAACCAACACATAGAACTTCAAAGAGTGCCCCAAAGTTTCTACCAGAGAGTCAAAACGTGTGCCAACCCTCTGCATAGGTTCCCAATGTCACAAACTCGCAAGTGGATCACAGCAGATAGACACGTGCAAGAGATACATCAAGTGTTCTCAAAGACTCAATCCGATAAGATAACTCCAAAGGGGAAACTCCATTCATTACAAGAAGGAGAGGGGGAAGAACATCATAAGATCCAACTATAGTAGCAAAGCCCATGGTACATCGAGATCAAGACATCCGAAGAACACAAGAGAGAGAGATCAAACACATAGCTACTGGTACATACCCTCAGCCCCGAGGAAGAACTACTCCCTCCTCGTCATGGAGATCGTCGGGATGATGAAGATGGCCACCGGAGATGGATTCCCCCCTCCGGCAGGGTGCCGGAACATGCTCCAGATTGGTTTTTGGTGGCTACAAAGGCTTCCGGCGGCGGAACTCCCGATCTAGGTTTCTTTTTGGGGGTTTCTGAATTTGTAGGAATTTATGGCGGTCTAATTGCATCAGTTGGGCCCACGAGGAGGTCACAAGCTTGCTCGCCACCACGGGGGGGGGGGGGGGGGGGTGGCGGCGTGAGGGCTTGTGACTCCCTCGTGGCCCATCTCACCTTCTTCCAAAGCTTCGGGGGTCTCTTTGGGTCCCAAAAAAATCATCGGAAAGTTTCATTCCATTTGGACTCCGCCTGAAAATGGGCCGAAAACACGGAAAAAACAGAAACTGGCACTTGGCACTGAGTTAATAGGTTAGTCCCCAAAAAGATATAAAATAGCATATTCAAGCATATAAAACATCCAAAGTTGACAAGATAATAGCATGGAACCATAAAAAATTATAGATACGTTGGAGACGTATCAGAGATGTGGCCGGATGTGGACCTGGAGAGAAATAAACAATGTACAAGTGTTCTTTCCTAAAGCCTTCAAATACTTTGGATTTTTCAGATTCGATAAAGACTACGCAATGATACTTGCCAAAGATAACAATTATCAATATCACAAAACATTGGGACTGACATGAGGTTGAATCCGAGGGATTCAACAAGCATGACTTTGTCCATGTGTCGGTCCTTCGAGATTGCAACCTTACCTAGACCAAATACCTTGTTTTTTTCCTTTATCTATGTAGGTGATATGCTTCAGATGTAATGGTTCTAATGGAGTGTTCATCAATATATTCTTCTCACCGGTCATGTGATTAGTTCATCCACTGTCAAGACCCACTTAGTTGTTTTAGGTGTTTCATCTTGTAGATGAATCAGTGCAACTTACGCACTCATATACTTCAGAGTGAATAAAATGATATCAAATTCATGAGATTTGAATTTCATCAAACAGTATAGAAGTAAGATAACATGAGGAATGACTCATTTCATTGAGCTGGCGTCCTTTCAGGCATTTCCTCACGTCTCGAGCAAATTCCTTGGACTTTAAAGTTCGTTTGGAAACCTGACCTGCATAAGTGGTTAGTTCATTTTCTTCACCACCCACATCTGGAGGGGTGGCAGAGAGTTCATCATTCTACGAGCACCATATGAAAATTTAGGCATTGAAGCTAATGCACTTCATTTCATAGTAGGGGGTTAGTGTACTCAAATGCATATGCATATAAATCTTCGAGGATTTATGAACATAATGATTTGAAGAATAATACACATATTCACGACCCTTGTAGTTTCCCTGCGAAACTGAAGCATGAGCACGTGCATGAGTAGAATTTCGATGCTTTTAGGAATTTTATCCATGTGAAGACTTTGGTCCATTTGAGGAATTTTATCTTTGGTTCATGTTCTTCATGGGTGGTGTCATGAGGACATTCACCTGAAGATTTTCCAAACAACTTTTGGGAACCCAGATTTTCCTCAAAGGTAGTATGTTCCTACAATTAGTTCCAACATATCTAGCAAATACTTCAACATTCTGATTTTTTAAAGTTTATTTTTGGAGTCAAGTTACTCATCAAAGGAATATGAAGGTTCACACGTAAAGCCAGATAAGGTGGATGGATCCACATGAGCTCCTTTTGCAGCAACCCATGAGGTTTTGGGATACTGCTCAATTTTCCAATATGATCCATCAGTATTCAATTTCCTCTCAAATGCAATACCCTCTTTCCTTTGGTTTTTGTTAAAAATCTTGTTTTTCTGCACATCGCAAAGGGTTTGATACCCTTTGGCACTTTCATATATGCCTGTCACACACAATTCCTTCAACCGTGCAATTTCATCAATAGAATTCGTGGCTTCCTCAGTTGAGGAATTCATGATCATAGATCTAGTTGAAGAATTTGCAGTAATAGAAGCATGTGATCATTCACGTGAGGAATTAGCTGTTTCACAATCGATGTATTTCAAGCATGGTGGAATTAATTCTTCCTCAGTGGAACTGATCTGTTGACCAAGCAAATAATCGTTTTCCCATTGAAGATCATCATGAGACATTCTTAGTTGCTCAAGGTCTTGCTTTATTTCAAGAAACTCATAAGACAACTTCTCGTGATCAGCTAAGATAGTTTCATGATGACCCTGAAGGCTATCAACTTAGATTGAAGACACTGAATGTCATCAGTCAGACTTTGGGTTCGATTGATTTCCTTCTTCAACAAGGCATCGCTTTTGTCTAACAGTTTGTGAAGCTTTTCTTAGTGGAAATATTAGGAAATTTTTGGTAACTAGATTTTTTATAATCATCAAGTTCATCACTTGAGTGAGACGAGGAAGCATTACTAAGTACCATGGCATCTTTTTTCCATGAAGCAATAGGTGGAGCCAGAATCATCGTCGCAGTCATTAATGTCGTTGATGATATCATTTTCTGGAAGGTTGAAGATGGACTTGCTCACTAATGCAGTAGAAATAGCTAGGCTTGCCACACCAGACTATGACTCCTCCTCAGGTCCTTCCTCTTCTTCAGAATCCATTTCCTTGCCAATAAGAGCTCTAGCCTTTCTGTAACCATTCTTCTTGTGCGATGAGGACTTTGAAGATGAGGACAATGAATATTTATTATTTTTCTTTGAGTCATTGATACGTATCCATCGTATCTACTTTTCCTAATGATTTTGCTCTTGTTTTGGACTCTATTTTGCATGATTTGAATGAAACTAACCCAGAGTGACGCTGTTTTCAGAAGAAGAACCATGATATTGTTTTTGCGTGTATAAATATAAGTTCTCAGAATTGGATGAAACTTTCTGTAGATTTTTTTATGGAATAAAAGAAAAATACTAGAACCAAGACCCATTGGACGGGGGGAAGGAATCCACTAGGAAACAGGGCGCGCCACCCCCTCCCGGCGTGGCCTCATGGGTAGTGGGGCTCTCGGGGCTCCGGTGACCCTATTCCAACACTATAAATTCCTACTTTCGGAGAAAAAATAGGAGAGGAAGTTGTGGCTCCGGAAAGGAGAGTCTTCGGTCTTCATCATCACCAACCCTCCATCATCGCCAATTCCATGATGCCCCCCACCGGGAGTGAGTAATTCCTTAGTAGGTTCATTGGTCGGTGAGCATTTGGATGAGATTCATCATGTAATCGAGTAAGTTTTGTTAGGTCTTGATTCCTAGTATCCACTATATTCGGAGATTGATGTTGCTATGACTTTGTCATTCTTAATGTTTGTCACTAGGGCCCGAGTGCCATGATTTCAGATCTGAACCATTTATGTTTTCACCATTATATCTATGTTCTTGATTCTATCTTGCAAGTTATATGCACCTACTACGTGTTAGGATCCGCATACCCCAAAGTGTGAATAATTGGGATTCTTTGCGGTGATTACCGTAGTTAGAGGAGGTCATGTATTCACCATGTGTTAATGCTTTGTTTCGATTCTCTATTAAAAGGAGGCCTTAATATCCCTTAGTTTCCTTATGGACCCTGCTTCCACATGAGGCTAGGACAAAAGATGTCATGCAAATTCTTTTCCATATGCATGCATGACTATTTACGAATAGATGTCTATAGTATATCGATGAATGGGCGCTAGTTCAGTGTTGCCCTAGGTTATGACTGAGACATGATGACTATTATCCAACAATATCACTAATCCAGTGCCTACAAGTTTTCCACATATTTTTCTTGCTAAGTTACTATTGTTGATGCTGTTGTTACAACTACTACAAAACTACTATTACTATTACCATTGATATTGCTACTGTTACAACTTCTATCAAAACTATCATATTACTGTGCTTACGATCATTGTGTTGCAGATACTAAATCTAAAAGTGTGGTTGAATTTACAACTCAGCTTCTAATACTTGCAAATATTCTTTGGCTCCCCTTGTGTCGAATCTATAAATTTGGGTTTAATACTCTACCCTCGAAAACTAATGCGATCCCATATACTTGTTGGTTATCATGAACGTTTTGTGGCGCCGTTGCTAGGGAGCATAGCTATATTTGTTGAGTCACTTGGGATATCTATTTATTCATCACTATGATTATGCTAGTACCTTGTTTGATGATAATGTGCCACTAGGTGAATTTCTTCATGAACAACTTCTTAGAGATAAAGAAATGGAGCATGTTGAAACTGATGATATTATCGAAACTAACAAATTCTTTGAAACTGGAAATATGGAAACACCTTTTAGACATGACTATCCTAGAATTGAAATGCATAAAGTACCTGAAGGTTATGTTATGGATGAATAAATAGCTAGATACTTTATTGCTTGGAAGGATAGAGAAGATCTTAAGAAACTACTATGCAAGTTCAAAGAAAAATCCTTGAATGCTAGAATGAAATATGATCCTATGTTTGCTACTTCGCCTATCTTTCATACCGATAAGGATTATGAATTCTCTGTCGACCCAGAGTTAATTACTTTGGTTGAATTTGATCCTTTTCATGGCTATGAAAATGCAACCGTTGTGGCACATCTCACTAAGTTAAATGATATACCCACCCTATTTGCTCATGATGAGAAAACTCACTCCAACTATATTCTCAAATTATTTCCGTTCTCATTAAAGTGCGATGCTAAGATTTGGTACAATACTCTTTCTCCTGGTTGTTACGAAAATTTGCTAAGATTTGCTAAGGTAACTCAGTGTTTTACGAAAATTGTTCGGGTTCATGTTAAGTGGAAGTGGTTGCTAATAAGACTTGATCAACCTTGTTAATGAATCATTTTCGAGAGGCGTGAGGTCGACCAATTCAGTAGGCACCACTTACTTTACCCACTTTTGTTTTTCCTATTATTTTTTGTTAAATACGATAAATGACATGATTATCTTGTTTTCTGAATTTTCGGTGGAATAAAAGTGTCAAAAAATGAAAGTTATCCAAATGACCTCAAACTTTCACATGATTTATTTCAGAACATTTGAGAATATCTCGCACCGCAAACATCCCACGGGGGTGTCCGAGGTGTCCACTAGACACCAGGGCACGGCACGACCACACTACTAGTGGAAATCCTAGTAATAGCGTTGGAAATTCCCATATCAGTAGCATTGGTGGCAGTGCTATTGATAAGGCACTACATCTAAGTTTTAGGAGTAGCGTTGTTCCAACCAACGCTACTCGTAAGTATAGTTAGTAGTAGCTCTATATGGAACAACGCTACTACTAACTATCTGTACCGCTTCACCATAACAAGCACTACTGATAAGCCATCACTATTGCTAGACGCCCGCCAACGCTACTGCTAAGATTACTGCTTTCACTTGTTTATTCCCCTCTACGTATTTGTGTTGTATTTGTGCATCCACTATACAGTAGTTTCATCATAACATAATAAACATATATCACACACATATAATAGTCTCTTCATATCATCATCATCATCTAACACAAATATCATCATCTCGAAATTAGCAATACACAAGTCATGTATCGAACAACTGGAAGTGAATGGTCATCGCACACACGCAAGTTCATCATATCTATCTACACCATGATGTAGAAGAGAAGAGCGATCAGTATGAGCAAGAGTGCGACTATGTAGTACTTCTTGAGGCGCCAGTTTTGCTCCCTCTCTTGCCGAAGCGTCCACCTTAAGTAACTATTTTTCCGCTTTAGCTGTGTTGTCAAAATCTATGTGTCTAGCACCCGGGTACCTATCCACCTCGGCCTGAGCGTCATGACAGTGGTCATACACTCCTGGAACCCTCACAATGAATACGATGTAGCAGTCCTTCGCCATCTCTGATCTATGTACCTGCATCGATCGTGAGTTGATGAATTCAACGATAATATGCAACATAATGTAATAGAGAAACACGAAGAGACAGAGTTAGGAAAATACAAGTAACCTATAGTAAACCTAAATAATGAACTTCCTCGTACCCAAACATTGTCATCGTCAATCAGTCCTCAATCTCGGTGCCCTAATCTTCATAGTTAGGGAGTACGCGCCTGAACTTCGTGAAACGCTTCAGGTCCAAACATTGAGCAACTAGCAGTGCTCGTACATTATCCCACGTCATTGGCCCATGGTAGAACATCCCTGTTTGTTCAAGGACCTCCTTCATGATCACTTGGGTAAGTTCAGACTATACGTGATAAAACTCGGCTCGAATTCGATGATCCGGTGGCATTCCTATGCTTGCGTCCCAGTTGACAATCTTGGCATCATTGGAAGTAGGTGACATGCAAAGGCATTGATTATCCATTCTATAGTCCAGGATGTGATGCATGAGGAAGAATCCATCAGCGCAACTATACTTCGGTTGCTGGATGCAGCAGAAGTGGGTCTTATGGCCGAAACTCAGCCCGCCATTTTCCCAATACTTTTCACCTTGATATATCCACCACACAGGCTGAAGGGTATCAAGGCACCATCGAGAACACTCTTTATGTCTGTGTAATCCTTTTTCTTGATGTTCCTTGATAAGTCCAGGTAAAACTTATGAAAGGATATCAGCCGATGACTTACATGGGATGATAAGGCAAGAGAGTAGTTTCCTTGTCCTTATTGACGACCATGAGCTCGCTGGTGTACTTGCTTGCATAGTCATCATGCTCTCTGCAGACTTCCAAGCATCTCTAGTGCATATAGTACGAGTCCGCGACGCAGATATATTTTATGTTCTCGTGCCTGATGATGTAGTTCAGATACAACACGTACATGCGTATGAACTAAAAATCTAGCTTTGCCATGTGGAACATGTTGCAGATGTAGTCAAATCATAGGGTGAACTTATCCGCGGGCCATTTCTCGACATAGAACTTCCCACTTGGCACCTGAGCCGCATAAAGCAGGTATCCTAGATTTTTCGAGAGGAGAAGGTTTTTCTCTCTCTACGTCACATCTTCATGAAGTCTCCATAGATCATTGTTCAATATGTCCTCTAGCGCTTTATGAGGTAGGATCGGGTGGCCGACGACATGGAACATCTCCGCACCTTGGAGAGGTATTCTGTCTACCTTTTGGGGCTGTAGAGGTGGCTGGCTGGTTGAAGCGGCCCTAGCGCCTTTAGGGCCTTTCTTGTCCGGTATCCTCCTTTGTTTCTTGGAGGGTGGCGATAGTGAGCCCACCATACCTTTCCTAACCACCACCCTGAGTGTCATCGGGCTAAGCAGTGGACAGCCATCACGTTGTTGCTGCTTGGTAGAGGTCGCATCTAGAGGCGTATCTTGCGAGGATTGCACAAAGAGAGACTTCTTGAAATCAGCCTTAGGTCGTTCCGAGTCCGACAAATCACGCAACATCAAGTTATCTCCATGCTCATAGTCCAAGTCATAGTCCCGAGCCATCAATCATCCATCGTCATAGGTGGTATTAATATACTTGAGAGGGTCACCATCATCCTGACCCATTACATTATCAACATTTGCTTCTTCGACGGGGGCGACATCATCAAGCACTAATGGAGGCTCTCCATCAGGTCATGTGCTATCACTCGCCATGACAGGTGCAAGTAATTGGGTAGGCGGGGTGGTGTTCATACCTTGTTGAGGCATTGTCGTTAGTGTGCTACTGGGCGCTTCGACACGAAGAAGAGTCTTTGCCCACGGCAGGAACCAACTCTTGCATGCGCCAATCTGCTTAGGAGTGTTGTCGTCTACCTCGACTGGTACTGGAGGAGGAAAATCCTCAAAGGCCGCTTTGACACTGTCCATGCGGGACCTTGAAGATGCCATGGGGCATCTGTTAGTTGTGCAACATATGATCCTTCGGCTTCACGATCGTTGCCTTTCCCACGTCCACCTTCTGGCCGTTGATGTCATACAATAGGGTGCACGGGGTTTCTTCAGCCTGTGAAGACATGTCAACAACGTCAGACATCCAAAAGGCAACTAAAACGGAAGACAATAGATATGTTGGTGAAGAGTGTATGACTTGTAATTACCGTGATGGCCTCGAACTCAGCCAAAGACGAAGCCTCGCCGAGAACACCAGAGACGGAGGACGGTATGCTATGAACAAGAGCGAGACCAGGTACGGGAGCATGTACGGTTGCGTGAGTAGGTGCTGGTGGTGCGATGTTCACAGAATTTCTCCCGACAAAGCTGGGAAGGGGATAGTCCTCTGGCCCTTTATCTGTATTGTTCTGCATCCAAACCATAACTGTCAGAATCAAACTGCTAACGGAAGCTGCCAGAGCTGCACTAACCGCTGCATCGACAACCTTGAACAACTTTTCTTTTGTCTCAATTTTGCTCTTATCGACCGCAAGCACGACCGTCTCGTCGATGGTCTACTGAGTAAGCATCCATCTCTTCCTTTTTTCCTCTAGCTTCTTGTGGTAGCACTTCTTCTATGAGGCGCCATATCTGATGTCATGGACACGTCCATACAACGGCGGTTTGTCCTCTGAGACCTTTTTTCAATATGTTCAGGGCCTGGCTGAACAGGTTGTCCCACTTGGGCCTTGCCGACGACTGAGACGACTCGTCGTTTTCTGCTGCCTTTTGGTGCTGCTCTTTCTCCAAAAGAAATGTGGATGCTTTACAAATGTCACAAAACTTGCAGTCGAATCGATAAGGTGGTAATATAACAATTACCAGTAGCCCCATGAACTCCCTCGTGTTCGGGTCTGTGAAAATGATCTTTTTGATGGATCCGGCTTGTACCGGGCCCTCATCTAGTCACGCTTTTATGGAACGTGAACTCCTCCAAGGGGTCTGGGATTCCGTGAATTTCACGTTCGGCGTCCTCCTTGTCCCATATGAGCCTCTTCCTCTCGTAACCACGACTCCCGAGGCGGTGGGGAGGTGTGTTCCTGGCGTGGAGCGCCTACATTTTCTGGACTTTTTCTTGACTTATTCTTTATTTTAAGTCTCCTTGCATTTATTGAAGTCCTCTTCCTTTAGTGATGGATTCTCAACATGAATCTTTGACCACGGTTCATTCTTCGCAATAAATTTTTCACCCTTACTTTCCAAGCGGACAAGTCATTGCTGAACGTGCCCATCGCCTTACTGTTATCCTACTCACGGCTTCGTCCTTCCACGGAAGTTTGCTTTCATTCCTGTCAGAGAACAGAAACCTATTATGCAACTTAGTTAGGAGCATGTGGTCCATATGTGGTATCTTCCTTAAGTTCTCATAGTTGATGTTTGCTGTTTCCCTGAGGATGCATCCTAGTTGATTGTCGTAGCACGCGCGTGCTTCATCTGGCGTTGTTGGCTCTAATTGAATGGGGTGCATTGTCGTGACCATAATTTTTTCGGTGCCGAGCTTGTTTCGTTTTCGTACCCTCTTCGGCATCGGTCCTTTACCGGCTTCGCCAGCATCATTGCCGGTCTGGGGGTGGTCTCGGTGTCGGTGCCAGTGTGGATGCCCGTGTCGGGGTTGGTGCCACTGCCACCCTGCACCTGCAAACCAGTGTTCTTCCAGGTATTCGAAGTAATGATTTTCTACCTCGACGGGGTCTTCTTCAGGGTGACCAGAACCCCCACCTTCCTCGTGGCTAGACATGTTTCCTATTATTAATTAAGTATACTAGTTTAATTCTAGACCGAATAAAATGAACAATGAAGAAAAAAAGGGTCTGTATTTTTCCGGAATGTTGATTCATTCCTCTTCGGCAAATCCCGGGCACTCCATATGTCCTAGTTTCTACCACAAGTCATGCCGGAAATTTTGGCATGACCTTTGCTAAAAAGTGGACATGTGGAGCACCTGAAATTTGCCGGAACAGTAATGAATCAACGTTCCGGCAAAACATAGTCCACTCGGATATTCTTCGACGATTGTCCATTCAACCAACATTAATTATATCATATTCAACAATTGTAAATAAAATATATAATCAACAATAATGGAATATGCAAATGACCATCAATGACATATATCATATAACATCAATCTTGTGGTTTTTTATATAGAAACAATTACTTTAACCAAGTTTTTGAAAAGAAAAGAAAGTTGTTTTTTGTTTATAGCTAAATGTCATAGCTACTATTTTTGTTTATAAGCTAAATTCTACTATTTTTTGTTTAAAGCTAAATGCCCTAGCTAAATGTCATAGCTAATGTTTTTTGTTTATAAGCTAAATGCTACTGTTGATGGCTTAATGCCCTAGCAAATTTATATACCATCTATTAGTGGCTTGATGCCCTACTATTTGTTACTTTTACCCAAGTTTTTTAAAAGAGAAACAATTATGTTTTAATTTATAGTTAAATGCCATAGCTACTATTTTTTGTTTATAGCTAAATGTTATTGTTTTGTGTTTAAAGCTAAATGCCCTACTCTGTGGTAATTTATATACTAATTTATAACCCTTGCTAATTTTCTGAAAAGAATCATAAATCTCTACCGTCCTAATTCCCTAATCAACGTTTCCTAAATCCCTGCTGTCGTAAAGCAACATTCCCTAAATCCCTACTGTCCTAATTTCCTAATCGAAGCAGCAACATATCACCTAGGGTTCATATGAACACCTAGGGATCATATGAACAGTGTACCTAGGGTTCATATTAGAGACTAGAGAGTCAGAGAGAGAGAAAAGAGGGTAGGGGGGAAGAGGCTTACGAGGAGGGCACGAGCGTCGACGGGGTCGAGGGCATCAACGGCAAGGTCGAGGGCGGGCAGGGGCGTCAGTGGTGAGGTGGAGGGCGGGCAGAAAGAGGGCGACAGTGAGGAGAAACTCAGGCGACGACCGAGGACAAGGTCGAGGGCGGGCAGGGGAGGGCGACAGCGGAAACCGAAGAGTTGGGGAGAGGGGGAGAGGGGTGGTGGGGTGAGGGGATAAAATGCCCACACGGGGGTTAATTCAAAATAGCAGTAGCGTTGGTACAAACCCGAGCTATAGCTAACTTAGCTATAACGCTAGTTCCAATCCGGCGCTACTGCTAACTTTTATATTTTATTTCCTTTTTTCTTTTATTTTTATTATTTTCTCTTCTCTGTTTACTTTTGTTTCTATTTTGTAATTATTTCTCCTTTTTGTTTTTGTTTTTTATTTTTGTTTTTCTTGCGACGACCTCACATGTAGTCAACGAGAATGTCTCCTCCTACACTAAGCGAATATCCCCAGAACCATGCATGTGGTGGTAATTAAAGGGGATATGATGTATACTTCATTTGACCGATAACGGTTACTTAAGTGTGTACACAAAATAGATACATATATATAAATGATGGTTTCTCAGCTGCGTCAATGACGTTTCACATTGAGGTTCTTTTCTTTCTTGTTCGTTGTCGAATAATTGAGCTAATGTTTGTTACTTTTTCACAACCGTGGAGTATGATCTTTCTTACGTAATGTAGTCTTGATTCTTCTTTTGACGTATGGTTCATCATCATCATCATCTTCCCTCATTGGTCGTAGTCTTCCAGGTTGCCCTATTTGTCGTAGTGTTCTTCGTTGGCGACTTCATCCATTGCGACAATGCCCTTTTGCCTCTCCTCACGACAACACGACTAGGATTGGTCGGGTTGGTTATGAAGAAGCATTGTGTCATGCGCTTAGTGTGTACCCATGGCTCAGTTGTGGCGATGATGTTCACAATAGCGCCTTCGCATCGGGTATATATATGGTAGTGAAATACTTGTTTTCTCTTATGGCGGACTTAGCCCATCTCACATGGAACATCGTTGCATTGTGCAGTCTAGCATAGTCAAGCTCCCAGATCTCTTCAACCCTTTCATAGAATCTTTTAGTTGTGACATCGTTGGCGTCGATCATGCATTCAATCGTCACCACTGAGTTCTACTAATCACAGTTCATGTCTTTGGCCTCTGTGTAGAATGTGTACCTATTGATTTCCTAGGCATGATAGGTCGTGAGGTTGGGCGTGGGCGCATGTGCTAAGGCGTATATGATCAATACATCCGAATTGCCCTCTTCTGGGAGATTAGCAAGAAATTGCTCTTTGAACCAACGTAACCTTTGAACCAGCGCAGGAAAGTGGAGTTGTGCTCTACATTAACTTCACCATCCATCTTTAGAGCTTGGTCCATAGAGATCTTCAGCGGAGTTGTGATCTACATTAACTTCAGTGCACGAGATCTTCCAGAGCTTGGTCCATAGAGATGTCTTTTCTCAGATTGTTGGAATTCATTATTATCGAGTCTCTTAAGAATATCAGCAATATCTAGTGATTTTTCATCAAAGCAAGTGTATAAAATGAGGAATCAAGAGATCTCATCCATTTCTTCATTACCTCATGGTCGGTGATGTCAGTGGCACCAAGAGCTTGGAGCTTATTGCAGATATCAATGGGGCGATCAAAAGTTTGTTGAACATTTTCGTTGTCGAATCTTTTGAAGTGGTAGAAAAATTGTGGAGAACATCAACACGAGAATCACGTTGAGTTGAGATTACCTCATTGACTTTGGATAGCGTGTCCCAATTGAGATTTGTAGATCCCAAAGCACTCACTTTGCCATATTGACCTTTGCTCAAATGGCTATATATGATATTCTTTTCTTGAGAGTCAGGTTGCTTGAATCTCTTCACATCAATATTGTTGATAGGTGGGTAGACGGAGGGAATACCATTTTCCACAACATACGAGACATCGTTGACAATTGCTTCCAGATGCATGCACATCTTGTTCTTCCAGTAGGGGTAGTTCGTCCCTTCGACATATACCTTGATCATACCTGCAATCGACATAATTAAAACTCCAGGTGGTTAAACCCAAATCGAACAGAACAAGGTAGTACCTTACTCTGATACCAATTAGAAGTGCTTCATATCGACTAGAGGGGGTGAATAGGCGATTTTTACAAATTTATCACTCAGGAATTTCTAATTGATGAAATTATCTAAGTGATGAACTACGCGAAGTGGAATAAGTACTCGAGTATAAGTATTACATAGAAGTGACATACGCATCATGACAAAATGAAACATACACAAAGTGTAAGTAGTGTGAAACAGGATAAACCTGTGAAGAACAAGGACTGTGAAGAATTTGAGATGAGGAAATAGAGAAAGTCTTAAGTCAAAACTCTTCAAATAGTAACGACCAATTTCATTGACAAGTATTCGAGGAAACGAAAGAGTTGAGGAAATAGAACCAGGATCTCGATGAAAACAATCGTTTGATGACCTAGTACCGACTGTTGTGACAGTCGTACATCTGGTTTAGAGCGGCTTGATATTTAAACCAAAGGACACACAGTCCTTACCGTATTCTCCTTGACATAAGATCACACGGACCTCGCCCAACACTCGTGGTAAGTCTTCAGGGCAGGCTTCCAAACCCACACAAACACGGTCACCCGACAATCCACAATTTTCTCTTTGATGCTCTAGACCATGACGCTTAACCATTTGGAAGATACACGGTCTTCAAAGGTAACAAGGGTCCGTTCCACACAGGAACAATCTCTTCAATGTTGATCTATCACTTTGTGTTTTTGGGTTTTTTTGATTTTTCCTCACTAATGATTTTCTCTCAAAGTCCTTCGAGGATGGGTTGCTCTCAACTTATAGGTTTCAAGTTCTCTCTTGGAGCAGCCAACCAACTAGAAGTTATGGGGGATGGCTATTTATTGCCAGGGTGCAACCCAACACGATAAGACGTAAATGCCCCCAATGATATGACCGTTATGTGGATAAGGTTGTGGGGATAGCTAGCACGAAGTAGAGCAAGGTCGGAATTTTGAACTACGAAAATCCTTAAATATATCATGTTCCTCACTTGTAGAAAATTCGCACAGGAAAAATCCTAAATCCTCACTGAGGGCTATTTCCTCACACACCAGAAAAACTTCGTGTGTGTTACTGAAGAAATTGACTGAACCACAAGAGATTTTCAAAGGCTTCACTCGAAGGATTGGTTATGTGTAGGCTTCGAGATGAGCATCGCATCGAAAATTTTCCGTTGTATTAACTCTACCCTCTTTAAAAGTACTATGTTACTATGACTCATAATAAAGGAAATGAAACTACGAAAACAAAAAAAATTCATGCTTCAAAGTGCTCGCACCAATATCTTCAAGGACACGCCAATTTCCTCACTTTCAAAGTCTTTAGGAAAATATCCAAGTATTCAATTGAAGATATTCATTTTTATGGGTCGACATTCATTGAATATATCAAATCCTCTGCGACTTATAGAGCATGTGTACACTTACAAACATATTAGTCCATTAACATATAAGTCTTCAATACATCAAAATCTCTAAGGGGCACTAGATGCACATACACGCCTAGGGACATATCTTTCTATTGTGTTACAATTTTTTTTCTACTAAACAAGTAATCTAAGTAATCTTTATCTAAACATACCATAACTATTATTTACTTGTTCTTTATTTTCTGACAAAACTATCTATTACACCTACTAAGTACTTCTATTTTCTTCCCGCAAAATAGTTGCATAGTTGTTTTAGGTAAAGTAAGCATTAGGGTGCGTAGAGTTGTATAGGTGCTAGATAGAACTTGAGAGAATATTCAATCTCCCTTTAGCTCCTCGTTGGGTTCGTCACTCTTACTAATCAAAAAAAACAACAAACGATCCCCTACACTTGTGGGTTATCATGGCAATCCGCTTATAAGCGGTAGTACATCGATAGTACTGCTTGTAAACAGTACTTCCAACCACCTACTTCCGCTGCTACTTACGCTCATATTTATGCTTTTGGAACTTGTCACGAATTTTTTGATAGCAGAGAGCGGTAGTACCTCTTATAAAAGTTACTACCTCCCCGAGTGGTAGTACCTCTCTCGTAGGAATATTTCTATCTTGTTGGGTTATTTTGGCCGTACTAAGCGGTAGTACCACTCCCTTGGGTGGTAGTACTGCTTGAGAATGACTTGTGGGCATAAATAACACTTGCATTCGGCGTGGTCTATTTAGTGGGGCCTTCTTCCCCAATCGTCATTGTCCTTCACTACACCACAAAATTAATGTAAGGACAAAAAAACTATCGGGAGAAGGTTCGGGTGACCACGCCCAATGGTTCCCAATTGTACGGGTTTGGTGAACGCCCTCAAGGGTCCCTTAGTGTAATCACGCCATCTTGCATTATGCGTTGGCGTGAGGAGATTACGGTGGCCCTAGTGTCTTCTCGGGGAGCATTCTGCCTCCACAGCACTCCAAACAGAGATTAGCATCTGCAAGGGTGTGAACTTCAGGATACATCATAATCCCCGCATGCCTCGGTTATCTCTTACCCGAGCCCTTTACTTATGCACTTTACTTTTTGATAGTCATAGTGTTCCATGTTATATATCTTAATATCACCTAGTTGTTTACCTTGCTTAGGATGAGTTGTGGGTGCACATAGGTGAGCCTAGTTGTTTTCGGTTTTGTGCTTGACGAATTAAATGCTAGTTTTATTCCACATTTTTTCAAGACTAAACCATAATTATTTTAAAGCACCTAGTCACCCCCTTTAGGAAAATTCCATGATCTTTCAACACTCAATGACCTCCAGAGCAACATGTGTGGCGAGCCCCCTCTATAGCACCTCCGCCTTGCAACGTAGGGCCACAAGCATATAGTCTGTTTGCAGATTTTCTTTCGATGAGTTGGGTGCTTACAGTAACACTTGTAGTTGTTGTACAATGCATCGGTTGGTATCCCTTTCGATCATGTGCCCATAACATTGAGCATGCAAGAGGGAGAGAGATATTTGAACTCCTTTATGATGTATTTTTTTCAAACCAAAGGTAATTTTTTGCATCATCCATTAATAAAGAAGAACTTCTAAAGGTTTTACGAATGACATGGAAATACATAGTATCACTCTCCCCACATTTACTCAAATGTTTTCCATGTGCAATACTCAAAAGAGCAGACCATCCTCGATGATCCTTGGTCAATCCTCGGGAGTGGGAATGTACCCTTGGGGCATGCCTTGTTTAGGTTGGTGTAGTCCACGCACATGTGGAATGTGTTTTTCTTCTTTAATACCATTATGGGGTTTGCTTGCCACTTTGAGTGTGCGACCTCCCTTATGAATTTAGCTGCAATTAGGCATGCTATCTCTTCACTATTGCCATATGTTCCGCTGTAGAAAATTAGCGTGGGGGCTTGTTTTACTAGCCTCGCATCCTTGTAGATGTTCTAGCAATGTTCGGCTTTGTAGGTTGGCACTCCTGGTATATCGACAAGCTTCCAGGTGAATATGTTTGAGTTTGCTCACATGAAGGTGGGGAGCTTCGTTTCCTGGCTTTGCTAGAGGTCTTCGCCAATTGTTACCATCTTGCTTGGGTCTTCGAGGTGGATTTGCAATTTCTTTCTCTCTTTGAGCAGCTAGAACATGGGTCCCAGCCTCGGCCACTACGCGAGTTCGACCTCTCACAGTCTGATTTGCTTATTAGTTTAGCAAGGTCGATAGAGGCCAAGGTGGCCTCTTCAAGTTCCATGTTAGCCACCTCGACTTTCTGGATGTTCTGAGGTCCCCCGTATTTTTACTTTACCATTCACGCATGTCATCTTTAACTCCAGGTAGGCGTAGGATGGGACTGCCAAGAATGTTTGTACTCAGGCCTCCCCAAGATTGCACGATAGCTGCTTTGATACAGAGCAACCACGAAAGCATGGCCTCATTTCGGTAGTTATGTTCACCACCGAAGACGACCTCGAGCTCGATCCTCCCCAAGGGGCAGACTGGGTGGCTCTGTATGACCCCATGGAAACCCACGACCAACCTCCGCAGTATGGATAACGAGTTTTTCATCTTTTCCATGGTGTTGATGAAGACGATGTTGAGGCCACTTCCTCCATCCATCAACACTCATGAGAGGCAGCAGCCCTCCACGATCGTATCTAACACCATGGCGTGCTTCCCTGGTTGCACGATGTCTTTGGGGGTGATCCCTGACGTATAACATCACCGTTATTGGGACCAAACAAGCCATTCGTTGGTTGCGTTATTTACCATCAGGATCGCACATCTCCTTAGTTTTTAGTTCTGGTGTGTATCCGTTGTCGTGAATATCATGCCCGCGGAGGTCCCTCGAGCGGCCTCACAAGACGGTTGAGGTTGCATGTTTTATTTCTACACATGACGATCGGGGTCATCGTAAACCTCTTGGGCGTGCCCTTCCTCCACTAGTGCAGCGACATGCTATACAAACAGTTTTTAACCCCTTTCCGCGATGCAGTACTAAAGCATCGCCTAGCATGTGTGGGCAATAGGGGCCTACATCCCACATGACACAAGACATTTTGTTTTTTATTTATAGTTAAATGTCATAGCTAATATTTTTGTTTGTAGCTAAATGCTACTGTTTTGTGTTTAAAGCTAAATGTCCTACTATGTGGTAATTTTTATACTAATTTATCACCCTAGATAATTTTCTAAAAAAAGATTCCTATATCTCTATTGTCCTAATTCCCTAATCAACATTTCCTTAATCCCTACTGTCCTAAATAAACTTTTCCTAAATCCCTACTGTCCTGAAGCAACATTTCCTAAATCCCTATTGGCCTAATTTCCTAATCACAACAGCAACATATCACGTAGGGTTCATATGAACACTGTACCTAGGGTTCATAGTGGAGAGTAGAGAGTGAGAGAGAGAGAGAGAGATGAGGGCACGGGAGGGAAGAGGCTTACGAGGTGGTATCGAGCGTCAGCGGTGTCGAGGGCGGGCAGGGGCGTTGGTGGCGAGGTCGAGGGCGAGAAGAAAGAGGGCGACGACAAGGAGAAGCTCGGGTGACGATCGACGGAAAGGTCGAGTGCGGGCAGGGGAGATGGAGATGGCAGCAACCGAGGAGTTGGGGGAAGTTGAGAGGAGAAAATGCACGCGCAGGGGTTAAGTCAAAATAGCAGCAGCGTTGGGTACAAACCCACTATATAGTTAACTTAGCTATAGCGTTGGTTCTAATCCGGCGCTAGTACTAACTGTTATATTTTCTTTCCCTTCTTATTTTCTTTTTATTATTTTCCATTTTTGTTTAATTTTCTTTCTATTTTGTATTGGTTTCTCCTTTTTGTTTTTGTTTTTTATTTTTCTTTTACTCGCGACGGCCTCGCATGTAGTAGACGAGAACGTCTCCTCCCACACTACGTGAATATCATCGTAACCATGCATGTGGTAGTAATTGAAGGGGATATGATGTATACATCATTTGACCAATAACGGTTACTTAAGTGTGTACACAAAATAGAGACATATATATAAACGATGGTTTCTCTGCTGCGTCGATGATGTTTCACATTGAGCTTCTTTGCTTTCTTGTTCGTTGTTGAATAATTGAGCCAATCGTTGTGACTTTTCTGGAACCGTGGAGTACGGTCTTTCCTATGTAATCTAGTCTTGAATCTTGTTTTGATGTATGGTTCATTGTCATCATCATCTTCCCTCATTGGTCGTAGTCTTCCGGGTTGCCCTATTTGTCGTAGTCTTCTTCTTTGGCGACACCATCCATTCCGACAATGCTCCTTTTGCCTCTCCACACGACAACACGGGTGGGATTGGTCGGGTTGCTTATGAAGAAGCATTGTGTCATGTGCTTATTGTGTACCCATGGCTCAGTTTTGGCGATGACGTTCACGATAGTGCCCTTCGTATCGAATATAGACATGGTAGTGAAATACTTCTTCTCTTACGGCGGCCTTAGCCCATCTGACATGGAACATTGTTGCATTGTGCAATCCAGGGTAGTCAAGCTCCCAGATCTGTTTGACCCTTTCATAGAATATTTTAGTTGTGCCATCGTTGGCGTCGGTCATGCATTCAATACTCACCACTGAGTTCTGGTAATCACTGTTCATGTCTTTGGCCTCCATGTAGATTGTGTACCCATTGATTTTGTATGGCTGATATGTTGTGAGGTTGGGCGTGGGGCCATGTGCTAAGGCGTATATGGGCAGTCCGTCCGAACTGCCCTCTTCTGGGG
Organism: Hordeum vulgare subsp. vulgare; assembly: GCF_904849725.1. Classification (NCBI taxonomy): domain Eukaryota; kingdom Viridiplantae; phylum Streptophyta; class Magnoliopsida; order Poales; family Poaceae; genus Hordeum; species Hordeum vulgare. The sequence goes on along the minus strand of NC_058524.1, from coordinate 233,598,327 downwards.
GATTAGCAAGAACTTTCTCTTTGAACCAACGTAATCTTTGAACCATCGCAAGAAAACGGAGTTGTGCTCTATAGTAACTTCAACGTTCGTCTTGCACATCATGTGATAACGGTACTTCTTTGTGACGGTTTCTTTGTATAGTATCACATAATCATCTACCGCATCTCGGTGTTGTAGCACTACTAAGTTAGCCCAATAAAAAAATGTTTTGTCGATCCGAGTAGTCCACGTGCAATTCCCTCCGACGGTTGGTGTGAGCTTCTCATCCGAGCCTCCCATGGTGCTTATTTATGGGAAACCCAACAACAGGTCTCTGACGCCTATATAATTCTCGCAAAAGTAGATGCACTCTTGGGTAATATACCCGTGGACGATGCTCCCATCAGGGCGGGACATGTTATGAACGAATCCTTTGATGAGCCCATTCATCCTCTTGATCAACATCTTGCTGTGAAGGAATGTCGGCCCAAGGTCGATGATGTCATCCACAATGTGGACACACAAATGCACCATGATGGCAAAGAACGTCGGCGGGAAGTACATCTCAAGCTCACATAGTATGACAACGATCTCTTCGTTTAGCCTTCGAATTTGCTTCACACTGATGGACTTTCGAGAGATAACATCGAAGAAGTTGCAGAGACCAGTAAGCATGTCACATACATTCTTGTACATTATCCTTCTAATGAAAACGAGGAGAATCTGCACCATCATCACATGACAGTCATGAGACTTCATACCGCTGAACCTTTTCTTCTCGGTGTCTAGAAATGTGCTTATCTTCCCACAATAACCAGAACTGACTTTGATTCCTATAAGGAACTTGATGAATTGATCGATCCTTCGCACTTAAGGTGAAGCAAGAAGGGGGAAACAATTCTCCTCCTTCTTGTTGACTTTTCTGCCCCTTTCCCCCGCCTCCTTCTCCGTCTCCATCTCCTTTGTCGACTTTTTATGAGGCGACAGGTGGAGATCTGCCCGGATCTCCAAATCTTCCAAGTCTTTCCTTGCCCTTGGCCCATTCTTGCTCTTTTCCGGCATGTTCATCGTTGTGTGAAAGCACAATTGCTCCCTAAGGTGGTTTGATAATTTTTCACAACATATGCATCATTGGACTAATGTGTTTTCCAAGTATATTTCAGAAAAGTTCAAAAGATGCTATGGCTTAAGGTTCTCATGGAGATGCCCCCTGATGCAAGGAAGGAATAATACTGGCTCAAGCATCAAGCTAGAAGAGTCTTCATTTTACATTTGTGATAAATCACTTTTTGAGTCCATACGAAAGCCAATACTATTAAAAGGGGGTGAGGTACTAAAATCAACTGATTGCTCAAATGCTCAATGTTTGCAACCAAAACACATAGTCATTTTTCCCACATATCCACTCTGTCAAGTTCCACGTTCACAAATTCGGTGTCACCAACATTTCCACATCGGACCCACCGAGTTTGAACCTCAGACAAAACCCTAGCCATTAAAACCAAATGGGTTCAACCGAAACTGCATCGGTGCTACCGAGTTTTGTGACCAACATTCTGTTGCCAAGAAACACAAAATTGTAATTTCCGAGTTTTAGTATCGGTGCCACCGAGTTTGGCCATTTAACTGTTAGTCACCTTTTCCATGCCACCGAGTTGTATATATCGGTCTCACCGAGATTCAAAATTTCACACCTTTAGTGCTAGTCGGTACCACCGAGTTTCCAACTTTGGTGTCACCGAGTTTGCTCTTTTGTGTGTAACGGTTGGATTTTGGCTACTACCTATATATACCCGTTCACCCATCTCTCATTCGCGGGAGAAGCACTCAGAACACACACTTCAGTTCCAGATCCATTTTCTGAGAGAGAACCACCTAATCATGTGTTGAGACCAAGATATTCCAATCCAATCAATTGAAACTTGATCTCTAGCCTCACCAAACTGCTTTCCACCAAATCAACCTCTCCTACCCATGCATATTCTGTGAGAGAGTGAATTGTGTTGAGGAGACTATCTTTAGAAGCCCAAGAGCAATGAATTCATTGATCTACCCCGTCTATTACCTTTTGGAGGGTGGTGCCTCCTAGATTGGTTAGGTGTCGCTTGGGAGCCTCCTACTTCGTGTTGTAGAGTCGAACCAATATGTTTGTAAGGGCAAGGATCAAGGAGACCACCTACTTAGTGAATATCTACCATCAATAAGGCTAGTCCTCCATGGATGGAATCCATAGTGGGATAGACAAGGTCGTTTATTTGTGTACCCTCCATGGGTGGAGCCCTTCGTGGACTCTCGCAACCATTACACTCCGTAGGTTGAAGTCTCCACTAACGTGGACTTACGATAGCGCCACCTATCTGAACCATGCCAAAAATCTCCGTGTCAACCTCATGCATTTGATCTCCCTACCTTACTCCTCTATTTAAACTTGCATGTTTACTTTCCGTTGCTACACTATTAGAACTAAATGTGTAGGGTGTACTTGACTTGTTATAACTGTCGTAGATGCCTCTCAAGTAAAATTGGTAAAATGCAAAAAAATTATCTTGTCAAGTAGTCTAATCACCCCCATGTAGACATACTTTCGATCCTATGAGTGGTATCAGAGATTTTGTCTCTGATGACCCACAAGTATAGGGGATCTATAGTAGTCCTTTCGATAAGTACGAGTGTCGACCCCAACGAGGAGGAGAAGGATCTGACAAGTGGTTTTCAGCAAGGTATTCTCTGCAAGCACAGAAATTATCGGTAACAGATAGTTGTGTGATAAGATGATTCGTAGCAAGTAGCAAGTAACAATAGTAACAACGGTGCAGCAAAGTGGCCCAATCCCTTTTGTAGCAAGGGACAACCCTGGACGAACTCTTATAGGAGGTAAAGCGCTCCCAAGGACACATGGGAATTTCTGTCAAGCTAGTTTTCATCATGTTCATATGATCCGCGTTCGCTACTTTGATAGTTTGATATGTGGGTGGACCGGTGCTTGGGTGCTGCCCTTACTTGGACAAACCTCCCAATTATGATTAACCCCTCTCTCAAGCATCCGCAACTACGAAAGAAGAATTAAGACAAAGTCTAACCATAGCATTAAACTAGTGGATCCAAATCAGCCCCTTACGAAGCAACACATAAACCAGAGTTTAAGATTCTGTCACTCTAGCAACCGATCATCTACTTATTACTTCCCAATGCCTTCCTCTAGGCCCAAATAATGGTGAAGTGTTATGTAGTCGACGTTATCATAACACCACTAGAGGAAAAACAACATAAAACCAAATTCACATGACTACTTATAGCAAGACTTATCCAATGTCCTCAGGAACAAAAGTGACTACGCACAAAGCATAATTATATTCATGACCAGGGAGGTATTGAATAGCATCAAGGATCTGAACATATAATCTTCCATCGAGTAATCCAACTAGCATCGACTACAAAGAGTAATTAACCCTACTAGCGACCCTACAAGTACGAATCGGAGTCGCGCGACGGATATTGGTTACAAGAGATGAACTAGGGTTTGGAGGTGAGATGGTGCTGATGAAGATGTTGATGGTGATGAGTCCCCTCCGATGAGAGGAGTGTTGGTGATGATGATGGCGATGATTTCCCCCTCCGGGAGGGAAGTTTCTCTCATAGGACGACCCTGCCGGAGCTCTAGATTGGTAATCGTCAAGTTCCGCCTCGTGGCGGCGGCGATTCTGGAATGAAACCCTCCTTATAGCAAAATCGGGGGGGGGGGGCAGAGGGCCAACAGGGAGCCCACAATCCCCTAGGCGCGGCCAGGGGGTAGGCCGCGCCTAGCAGGCTTGTGGCCTCCTGCTGGCTCCCCTGTGGTACTTCTTCGGCCTAGTATTTTTTATAAATGCCAAAATAAATTCTCGTTGATTTTCACAGCTTTTGGAGTTGCGCAGAATAGGTATCTCAAACTTGCTCCATTTTCAGACCACAATTCCAGGTGCCGGCATTGTCCCTCTTCATGTAAACCTTGCAAAATAAGAGAGAAAAGGCATAAGTATTGTACCGTGAAGTGTAATAACAGCCCATAAAGCGATAAATATCAACATAAAAGCATGATGCAAAATGGACGTATCAACTCCCCCAAGCTTAGACCTCGCCTGTCCTCAAGCGAAAGTCGACATCAATAAATATGCCCACATGTTTAGAGATAGAGGTGTCGACAAAACAAGATACGGACATGCAGGCATCAAGATCATAATTAGAACGACAATATCATCATATAATCTCCTATGCTAAAGTGATAATTCCTTCACAAAGTAAATTATGGATCAAGAACCTTATTGAGAATTAACAACCAATAGCCTTTAGTCATTGAAGCAATTGCAATTTATCATATGAGTCAAATAAGAGCTTGTAAAGCTAATCCACATACTCAATCATCCTTTCGTCTTCTACAATTGTTAAAAATCACGTGGTACTCATGAGATCAAAGTTTCAGTTGGACACAGAGAAAGATAGGGGCCTATAGTTTCGCCTCCCAACTACTTACTTGAAGGGTAATGTCAACAATAATAAGTCATGAATACTTTCCTCTAAGTTGACATATGAATATAGATCTTTCCCTAGCATATGACGTTAGGCAAGATAAAGGCGAGATAAGGAATTGGTGTCGATCACCATGACTCTTTCAAGGGCAAAAGGTAAAGGTACAAGATAGGGACTTCGCGGAGGGAAGCAGAGGTTGTCATGCGCTTTTGAGGTATGGATGTGTGACCTCTTAGTGTGAAGGAACGTCACTCTATATTGCCTCTTGTGATAAAGAACTTTCTTATGCAGTCTGTCGCTTTTATGTCTTCCTCATCACAGGTTCGTACAAAGTTTATTTTCGACACACTAATAGATCATACATATCTAGGGAGCAATTTTTATTGCTTGCACTGATGACAACTTACTTGAGGGATCTTATTCAATCCATCGGTAGGTATGGTGGACTCTCATGACAAAACTAGGGTTGAAGGTTTGTGGATGCACAAGTAGTATCTCTACTTAGTGCGGAAGTTTTGGCTGATATGGGGTGGAAGAAAGCGTCACATGGCAAGGGATCTCTAATCATATAACATTGTTCGGAACCAAGTAAACATAATTCATTATGTTGTCTTCCTTGTCCAACATCTACTTCTAAGCACGTATTAGTTTAGTGAGTGTTCACAATCATAGATGGTGCCCAAGATGATATATTTATATCTGAACCTCTCCTTCTTTATTACTTCCTATTAATTGCAACAATGACCAATGTCTACGTTTGTCCACCCACAAAAACTTTCAATCAACATTCTTTTTATATGTGAAGCCATCACTTCCCATAAGATCATTACATGATCTTTAATGCTTTTGTTCTTTTATCATTCTCTTGATCATGGCATGAAGCAAGGCCCTTAACTAAAACACTCTTTATTATATGACTCACGAACTCGAATACATCGGGGGTGACACAAAGCAAAACTCAAACCTAAAACACTAAGAACTTTATTCTACTAGAGAAAGATAAAACCAAAAAGGACGAACTAAGAAAAGGTAAAGGCAAAAGATGTGAAGGTGATACGATACCGGGGCAACTCCTCCAAGCTTGGCACAAGCCAAGGGGATTTCCCATACCCGTGCTTAGTTGTCTTCCTTTGGTGGTGATGGTGGTGGAGTTGTTGCAACATGGGTTTGATTCTCCGTCTTCCAAGGCATAGGTGCTCCATCATGGAAAGATGACCGAGTCTCCGGAATCCTCAAATCTGCAGCCAACCGTATTGATTTAAATCTATACTCATACTCACAGTTTTGGTTCTGCAGGTCATAGATGTGTTCTTGGAGGTGATCAATTATGTCATAGAGCCTGGAGAGGTGCTTCCCGATGTCATTGGCATCGATCTTGTGCTTGTTGGTGAACTCTGTGATCATCATGTGGTTGACGTTGAGTCCACGCTCCACCATCCCTAGGCACTTGAAGACTTATTGCTCCATTGCTTCGAGCCTCGCCTCCATGCTTCCGGTATTCTTGGGCCCCTCAACATCACGGATGTGCAACATCCCCTCATGCATTTCGATAGATTGAGGGTGTTGCAGCACTCCCGCAAGGTAGGGATTGATGACCTTCTCGAAGATCTTGTTATTCAGAGCTTCTGGGGACGCCATGGCAATCAAGATCTGCACCAGAAACAGACTCGAAATGAAAACAGAGGAAATTTGCGTGATACGAGGATCAGACCTTTCGGGAGAATATATAATGATTTTTTTACCAGAAGGAGTACTCCACAAGAAAACGGAGTCAGGGAGGCACACGAGGTGGTCACAAGCCCCCAGGCGCGGCCGGGTAGGTGGCCCGCGCCTGGCAGGCTTGTCGCCTCCTCGTGCGCTTTCCGGACTACTTTAAATTTTTCTATTTTCCAATAATTCCAAAACGAAGAAAATTTCCTACTGGAAAAGTTTTGGAGTCGGTTTACTTACGAAATCACATACCTCATCGTTTTCGGAGTCTGAAACAAGCTGATAAATATCCCCTAGGTACTCCTCTGGGCTTATGGTATTGATAATATTGCTTTGAACATTTATGGGAGTACCTAAGATATAATGCTTGATTCTTTTCCCATTTACCACTCTCGGAAAATTATCTTCCGTGTTGTTGATCTTGATGGCACCGGAATGATATACTTCCTCAACAATGTAGGGACCTTCCCATTTAGAGAGAAGCTTGCCTGCAAAAAATCTTAAACGAGAATTATATAGCAAAACATAATCACCTACATTGAACTCACGCTATTGTATCCTTTTATCATGCCACCTCTTAACCTTTTCTTTGAACAACTTGGCATTTTCATATGTCTGAGCTCTCCATTCATCCAGTGAGCTAATATCAAATAACCTCTTCTCACCAGCAAGTTTGAAACCAAAGTTGAGCTCTTTGATTGCCCAATAAGCCTTATGCTCTAGCTCAAGAGGTAAATGACATGCTTTGCCGTAATCCATTTTGTACGGAGATATGCCCATGGGATTCTTATAGGCAGTTCTATAAGCCCACAGTGCAACGTCAAGCTTCTTAGAACAATTCTTTCTAGACCTATTGATAGTCTTTTGCAGAATTAGTTTAATCTTTCTAATGCTTAGCTCTACCTGACCACTGGACTAAGGATGATAGGGAGATGCAACTCTATGGTTGACATCATACTTAGCAAGCTTTTGATGGAAAGCACCATGAAGGAAATGTGAACCACCATCAGTCATTAGATATCTAGGGACTCCAAATGTAGGGAAAATAACTTCTTTAAGCATCCTAATAGAAGTGTTGTGATCAGCACTACTAGTTGGGATAGCTTCTACCCACTTATTAATGTAATCAACAACAACTAGGATATGAGTATACCCGTTGGATTTTTGAAAAGGTCCCATATAATCAAAGCCCCAAACATCAAATGGTTCAATGACAAGTGAATAATTCATAGGCATTTCCTGACGTTTACTCATATTACCTATTCTTTGACATTCATCACAAGACAAGACAAACTGACGGGCATCCTTGAAGAGAGTGGGCCAATAGAAACCTGATTGCAATACCTTGTGTGCAGTTCTATCTCCCGCTTGGTGTCCTCCATAAGCCCCCGTGTGACACTTCTGTAGGATATGTCCCTGTTCATGTTCAGGTACACAACGTCTAATAACACCATCTACTCCTTCCTTTTAAAGGTGAGGATCATCCCAAAAGTAATGTCTCAAATCAAAGAAGAATTTCTCCTTTTGCTGGTATGTGAAACTAGGTGGTATATATTTCGCAACGATATAATATGCATAATCAGCATACCACGGTGCACTACGTGAAGTATTGATGACATTCAATTTTCTCATCAGGAAAGCTATCATCAATAGGTTGTGGGTCATCAAGAACATTCTCCAACCTAGACAAGTTATCTGCTACGGGGTTCTCAGCACCCTTCCTATCAACAACATGCAAATCAAATTCTTGTAGCAAGAGAACCCACCTGATAAGTCTAGGTTTCGCATCTTGCTTTTCCATGAGGTACTCAATAGCAGCATGATCAGTGTGAATAGTAAACTTGGAATCTACAATGTAAGATCTGAACTTTTCACATGCAAACACGACTGCTAAAAATTCCTTTTCAGTAGTAGCATAGTTTCTTTGGGCACTGTCTAGAGTTTTACTAGCATAATGAATAACATTCAACTTCTTATCAACTCTTTGTCCTAGGACAACACCCACAGCATAATCACTAGCATCACACATGATTTCAAAAGGTAAGTTCCAATCAGGTGGTTTAACAATAGGTGCAGTTACCAAGGCCTTCTTAAGTATTTGGAAGGCTTCCTCACAGTCATCGTCAGAAACAAAAGGAATATCCTTTTGCAAGAGATTGGTAAGAGTCCTAGAAATCTTAGAAAAGTTATTAATGAACCTTCTATAAAAACTAGCATGACCAAGGAAACTTCTTATACCTTTGATATCTATAGGGCATGGTATTTTCTCGATCGCATCAACCTTAGTCTTATCGACTTCAATACCTCTTTCAGAAATTTTATGTCCTAAGATGATGCCTTCATTAACCATAAAGTGGCACTTCTCCCAATTCAAGACAAGATTGGTATCTTTACATCTCTGCAAAACTCGATCAAGGTTGCTGAGGCAATCATCAAAAGAAGACCTGTAAACGGAGAAGTCTTCCATGAAAACCTCAACAATCTTTTCACAAAAGTTAGAGAATATAGCCATCATACATCTTTGAAAGGTAGCGGGTGCATTACATAAGCCAAAAGGCATACGTCTGTAAGCAAAGGTACCGAAAGGGCAAGTAAAAGTGGTTTTCTCCTAATCAGATTGTGCAACAGGTATTTGGGAGAAACCAGAATAACCATCTAGAAAGCAGAAGTGTGTGTGTTTAGACAATCTTTCTAGCATTTGGTCAATAAAAGGCAAAGGGTAATGATCTTTCCTAGTGGCCTTATTCAATTTCCTAAAATCAATCACCATCCTATAGCCTGTAATAATCCTCTGTGGGATCAATTCATCCTTATCATTAGGGGCAACGGTAATACCTCCCTTCTTAGGGACGCTATGCACCGGACTCACCCAATCACTGTGAGCAACATGATAGATAATACCTGCTTCCAGGAGCTTTAGTATTTCTTTTCTTACTACATCTTTCATCTTAGGATTTAATCTTCGTTGATGATCAACAACTGGTTTGGAATCAGGATCGGTTTTAATCTTGTCCTGGCATAGAGTGGGACTAATGCCCTTAAGATCATCAAGAGTGTATCCAATAGCAGCACGGTGCTTCCTCAGAGTTTTTAGTAACTTCTTTCCTTCATGCTCTGAGAGGTTAGCACTAATAATAACAGGATATATCTCTTTTTCATCGAGATAAGCATACTTAAGAGTATAAGGCAACAGTTTAAGCTCAAACACAGGATTACCCTTTGGTGGGGTGGATCTCCAAGCAGATCAATAGGCAGATTATTCTTAAGGATAGGATATTGTTCAAAGATAACTCTATCTATCTCATCCCTTTCATCCATATGCATATCATTTTCAAACTCAAGCAAGTATTTCTCTAAAGGATCAGTAGGAGGCACGGCAATAGAAGCTAGGGCAACTATTTCATCCTTACTAGGCAACTCTTTTTCATGAGGTTGTCTACCGAACTTGGTGAAATTGAACTCATGTGACACACCTTCAAAGCCAACAATGACAGTTTGCTTCTTACAATCTATATGAGCATTGGCGGTATTGAGGAAGGGTCTGCCAAATATGATGGGACAAAAGCTATCTTGTGTGGTAGCAAGAACGAGAAAATTAGAACGATACTTTGTTTTACCACACAAGACTTCAACATCTCTAACAACTCCCAAAGGGCAGATATTATCTCTATTGGCAAGCTGAATAGTGACATCAATAGGTTCCATCTGAACAGGTGCAATCTTGTCTTTAATTTCATCATATAAGGATTGAGGTATTGCACTAACACTAGCACCCACGTCACACAAACCATGATAACAATGATCTCCTATCTTAACAGAAACAAGAGGCGTGCCAACAACAGGCCTCTGTTTGTCTCTAGCATGTGGTTTAGCAATCCTAGTAGCATCTTCACAGCAGTGAATATCATGGCCATCAACATTGTCGGACAGGAGATCTTTGATAATAGCAATGCTAGGTTCAACTCTAATTTTCTCAGGGGGTGTAGGTGTTCTAATGTAGCCTCTGCGTATCATAGTTGAAGCTATAGAATGATCCTTTATTCTAACGGGGAAAGGTGGTCTCTCAATGTAAGCACTAGGAACAATAGGATCATTATAGGCAATGAATTTCTCTTCAACTGGATTGGGTTTAACTACATTGACTTCTAAGGAAGGATGATATTTAAACCACTTCTCTTTAGGGAGATCAATATGAGCAGCAAATGATTCACACAATGAAGATACTATCTCAGAGTCAAGTCCATATTTAGCGCTAAAATCATAGAAAGTATTTGTTTCAACGAAGGATTTAAGGCTATCAAACTTAAGATTCATACCAGACTCCTTACCTTCATCAAACTCCCAATCTTCAGAGTTGCGTCTAATTCTTTCCAATAAATTCCATTTGAAGTCAATGTCTCTCTTCATAAAACAACCGGTACAAGAAGTGTCAAGCATGGTACGATTGTCCTGAGAAAGCCGAGCATAGAAGTTCTGAATGATAATTTCTCTCGAGAGCTCATGGTTGGGGCATGAATATAACATTGCTTTAAGCCTCCCCCAAGCTTGAGCGATGCTTTCCCTTTCACGATGCCAAAAATTATAAATATAATTCCGATCACGATGTACTAGATGCATAGGATAAAACTTTTGATGAAATTCCAATTTCAATCGGTTGTAGCTCCATGATCCATTATCATCACATAGCCTATACCATGTCAATGCTTTATTCCTCAAAGATAAGGGAAATACCTTCTTCCTGACCTCATCCTCGGGCAAACCTGCAAGCTTAAATAAACCACATACCTCATCTACATAGATTAGATGCAAGTCGGGATGTGATGTTCCATCTCCTGTGAAAGGATTAGCCTGCAGTTTCTCAAGCATACCCGAAGGAAATTCATAGCAAATATTTTCAGTAGGTGCAGCAGGTTGAGGAGAAACTCCTTGTGCTTCCGTTCAAGGTGAAGATACCCCGAACAAGCTCCTCAAAGGATTAGTTTCCTTAGTGACAAGTGACAATAAAATTCAACACACTATATAAATGTTTCCTTACCAAATTCCACTTACCAAAGGCGCTTCACTCCCCGGAAACGGCGCCATAAAAGAGTCTTGATGACCCACAAGTATAGGGGATATATCGTAGTCCTTTTGATAAGTAAGAGTGTCGAACCCAACGAGGAGCAGAAGGATCTGACAAGTGGTTTTCAGCAATGTATTCTCCGCAAGCACTGGAATTATCGGTAACAGATAGTTGTGTGATAAGATGATCCGTAGCAAGTAGCAAGTAACAATAGTAACAACGGTGCAGAAAAGTGGCCCAATCCCTTTTGTAGCAAGGGACAAGCCTGGATGAACTCTTATAGGAGGTAAAGCGCTCCCGAGGACACATGGGAATTTCTGTCAAGCTAGTTTTCATCTTGTTCATATGATCCGCGTTCCCTACTTTGATAGTTTGATATGTGGGTGGACCAGTGCTTGGGTGCTGCCCTTACTCGGACAAACCTCCCACTTATGATTAACCCCTCTCGCAAACATCCACAACCATGAAGGAAGAATTAAGACAAAGTCTAACCGTAGCATTAAACTAGTGGATCCAAATCAGCCCCTTACGAAGCAACACCTAAACTAGGGTTTAAGATTCTGTCACTCTAGCAACCGATCATCTACTTATTACTTCCCAATGCCTTCCTCTAGGCCCAAATAATGGTGAAGTGTTATGTAGTCGACGTTCTCATAACACCACTATAGGAAAAACAACATAAAACACATCAAAATATCGAACGAATACCAAATTCACATGACTACTTATAGCAAGACTTATCCAATGTCCTCAGGAACAAAAGTGACTACGCACAAAGCATAATTATATTCATGACCAGGGAGGTATTGCATAGCATCAAGGATCTGAACATATAATCTTCCATCGAGTAATCCAACTAGCATCGACTACAAAGAGTAATTAACGCTACTAGCAACCTTACAAGTACCAATCGGAGTCGCAAGACGGAGATTGGTTACAAGAGATGAACTAGGGTTTGGAGATGAGATGGTGCTGATGAAGATGTTGATGGTGATGAGTCCCCTCCGATGAGAGGAGTGTTGGTGATGACGATGGCGATGATTTCCCCCTCCGGGAGGGAAGTTTCTCTCATAGGACGACCCTGCCGGAGCTCTAGATTGGTTATCCTCAAGTTCCGCCTCGTGGCGGCGGCGATTCCTCCCAAAAGTCTCCTGTTGATTTTTTATGGAACGAAACCCTCCTTATAGAGGAAGAGGGGGGCTAGAGGGCTAGCAGGGATCCCACAAGCCCCCTACGCACGGCCAGGGGGGTAGGTCGCGCCTAACAGGCTTGTGGCCTCCTGTTGGCTCCCTCTGCTACTTCTTCGGCCCAGTATTTTTTTAAATTCCAAAATAAATCCTCGTCAATTTTCACGGCTTTTGGAGTGACGCAGAATAGGTATCTCAAACTTGCTCCTTTTTTAGACCAGAATAAGAGAGAAAAGGCATAAGTATTGTACCGTGAAGTGTAATAACAGCCCATAAAGTGATAAATATCAACATAGAAGCATGATGCAAAATGGACGTATCACTCTCCATTTCATTGGTTTAGCAACCTTGGAGAATATGGCATCTAGTGAGAGAAATTATCATCATAGAGGTCCTTACTTCAATGGCACTAATTTTGCTGGTTGGAAGCATAACATGAAAATGCATATACTTGGCCTTAATCCTCATGTTTGGGCTGTTATTCGTTTCAGTGTGCAAGGTAACTTCTTTGGAGATGGGCATGAACCAGATCGTGATGCGACAGCTGATGGACTGAAGGTGTTGCAACTTTATGCTCAAGCCTACGATATTATCTTCAATTGCCTTTGCCCCGAAGAATTCAACAAAATCGGTCGTCTTGAGAATGCAAAAGAAATTTGGGATACTTTGGTTGGTATGCACGAAGGTACTGATTCTGTCAAAGAATCTAAATTGGATGTGCTTCAAAGTGAGCATGACAAGTTCAAGATGAAGGATGGTGAAGGAGTCGCTGAAATGTACTCTTGGCTAGCTCTCATCACAAATGAGATTGCCGGCTTAGGAAGCGAAGATATGACCGACAAATTCATTATCAAGGATATACTTAGAGCTCTTAATGGCAAGTATGACACAGTGTGCACATTGATCCAAATGATGCCAAATTACAAAGATCTCAAGCCAAATGAAGTCATGGGTAGGATTGTTGCTCATGGGATGTCACTCAAGGACAAAGATGAGCTACACAAAAAGTCAAGCGGTGCTTATAAAGCTTCATGTGATGCTCCCGCTACTTCAAAAGACAATCCTGTCACTGATGAAGAGATAAGCCTCATGGTGAGAAAATTCAACAAGTTCTACAAGAGTAGAGGGAAAGATAGAAGCTCAAGTTGAACTCATGATGAGAACTGTTCATCTAGTCATGACCAAAACTACTACAATTGTGGAAAGCCCGGACACTACTCAAATGAGTGCTTGGCTCCCTACAAACAAAGAGAAGAGTCACCTCAAAGACGAAGCTCAAGAGATGAGTCACCTCGAGGACGAAGCTCAAGAGATGAGTCACCTCGAAGACGAAGCTCAAGAGATGAGTCACCTCGAAGAGAGAGAAGGAGTAGAAAAGATTACTATGAACGAAGACACTCATGGAGAGGAAAGGAATCGGAGAATAAGGACAAATACACCAAGAACAGCTCAAGGAGAATACATCAAGCTCATGTTGATGAATGGGTGTCTAGAGCCGAGTCTGATCACCACTCCGAGAGAAGCTATCACTCTAACTCCGACTATAGTCAAGATGAAGGTGTTACTGGGATTGTTCTTGTTTCCACAAACTCCTACGACTTATTTGATTCACCAAATGAGGGAGTTGGAAACTTCTTCATGTTTAAAGGCCCCAAGGTATCACATCCTGAGTATCTTGATTCCAATAGTGATGAGGATGAGTTGTTAGGAGAAGATGACTTGCTTCTAGATAAAGCTAGTGAATGCACTCAAAAGGAACTTGCTATTTATCATGCTAGTCAAGAGAAATAGAATGATGATGCTAAGAAAGAAATTGAACGACTAACTCAAGAACTAGAAACTCTTAAGTTAGCTCATGAGACTACTCTAGAAGATCATAGAGAGATTGCAAGAACCCATGAGAAGCTACGCTTCGAGAAGCTCAACTTGGAGCAAGAGCATGAGTTCTTCAAATGAATTAATGATGATCTTCACAAGAATAGTTCTTCTTATCTAGCCAAACGATTACTCTTGTCTAACTTTGTTCCAAAAGATAAACCAAGGAACACTAGTAACAAAGTCAAGAAGGTTTCTTTATCTAGTAACAACAATGCTAAAGCTAAATCCAATAATGTTTTTGCTAGTAACTCTATTGATTCCACTAACGATTCTATTATCCAAGTTACACTTGAGCAAGAAAATGATCTATTAAAAGGGATTATGGAAAGAGGTGTCTTCAAGAGTCTTGCTGGAAGTATGAAATTTGAGGAAATTGTGTGCAAGCAAGGAGGACATCGGAAGAAACAAGGTGTTGACTACTTCAACGTCAATGGAGATGTTTGGGAAGAAGGTCCATATACCACTACCAAATTTGTTCCCAAGAAGAGAAGTGTGATTCCACTCCTTCCAAAGGAACGAGCTCACAATATGGCCTACTACCACAAGACCACAAAGACAAGGAAAAGCTTCAAGATGACATTGACCTATTTGAAGACGAACCCCAAGCCAAGGTCAAGTGGATTCCCAAGGATACTACTAGCTCCACCGCAACAAGTCCTACCACAACTTCAAGGATTCCCATCAATTTGGTGTGGATTCCCAAGAGGAAGAACTAGAAGTTTGTGAGGGGTGACTGTGCCAACGAAATTCACTCTTAATCATTTTGGCAAGAACTATATGCGATTAACCTCAACCATATGCATTGGTTCAAGGAGTCACACATTCCCTCAAAGGTAAACAAGGAACAAGGTAATTAATGCATCTTTGGACATTATCCCATGTGTTCTTCACTCCATGTCCATAGATACTCTTGCATATGTTCATTTTGCTTTGGGACTAACCCATTTAGGTGAAAGGAGTATGAAAACAACAAGGATTGCTCCCAACTCATGATGATCTTCATCAACAGTCAGCATCCACCACTACTTCACCTACTTGAAGTCTTCTACGACAAAACCCAAGGTTAGTTGATCCCTCTTAGTGGGGATGTCATATCAAGGGGGAGCTTTACTTTAAGACTTGAGTATAAGCATATCCTAAGGATACGAACACATTAATGCTTATGTAAAAGTGGTAACCCCACTTGTGCTTAATGATGAGTATGACCTATGATCAAGTATTCTTACTTGGTTCCTATGTCAATGTACTCATATATAGATGACTTTGACATCGCCCAAGTGCTTAATAGCTGCTAGGATGTTTGTGCATGTTCACCGTGTTTTATTCATCATTATTATAGTGTGAGCATGTTGGTCTGCATGTGTTTGATCATTCGAGGGCATCCAATTGTTGATAATTGGCTTTTCATTTATCTTTTTCCAATTGGATGGACAAGAACGCCTAGTACCCTTTGAAAAGGACGTGGATGTCGCCTAGAGGGGGGGGGGGTGAATAGGCGCTTTAAAATAGTTAAGGTTTAGGCTTGAACAAATGCGGAATAAAACTAATCGTTTAATATGTCAAGCACAAAACCTACAAACAACTTGGCTCACCTATGTGCACCAACATCTTATGCAAGCAAGATAAACAACTAAGTGATAGCAAGATATATTACAATAAAGAATAAGTCTATCACACAGTAAAGTGCATAAGTAAAGGGTTCGGGTAAGAGATAACCGAGGCACGGGGAGACGATGATGTATCCCGAAGTTCACACCCTTGCGGATGCTAATCTCCGTTAGAGCGGTGTGGAGGCACAATGCTCCCCAAGATGCCACCAAGGCCACCGTAATCTCCTCACGCCCTCGCACAATGCAAGATGTCGTGATTCCACTAAGGGACCCTTGAGGGCGGTCACCGAACCCGTACAAATGGCAACCCTTGGGGGCGGTCACCGAACCCGTACACGTGGCAACCCTTGGGGGCGGTTACCGGTACCCGTACAAATTGCTCGGGGCAATCTCCACAACCTAATTGGAGACCCCGACGCTTCCCGGAGCTTCACACCACACTGATTGAGCTCCTAGACACCACCAAGCTTCTAGGACGCCAAAACATCCACGAAGAACAATATCAAGGGTACTAAGTACCAAAGGTAGTAAGCTTCTCAACTTCTCACTTCCACGTATCACCGTGGAGAACTCAAACCGATGCAACTAATGCAATGGCAAGAACACACGAAGTGGTCAAGTCCCTCACACTCAAATCCCTCCACAACAACAAAAGCTATGGAGAAATATGAGAGGAAGAACAAGGAGCTCACAAAGAACTCCAAGATCAAGATCCAAGGGGTTCCCCTCACATAGAGGACAAAGTGATTGGTGGAGATGTGGATCTAGATCTCCTCTCTCTTTTCCCTCAAGAACAAGCAAGAATCATTGGAGGGATAGAGAGTAATCAAGCTCTAAGAATGTCAACAATGGAGATAGAACAAGAGCTCAACGGATGGATAAGACCAAGGGGGAAGAAGACCCCCTTTATATAGTGGGGGAAGGAATCAGACCGTTACCCCCACTTTCTGCCCGAGCTCCAGCGGTACTACCGCTGGCACTCCAGCGGTACTACCGCCAGCTAGCGGTACTACCGCTAGCTGCAGCGGTACTACCGCTGGCACTCACAACGGTACTACCGCTGGCCCCAGCGGTACTACCGCTGGGCCCATGTTAGTGCAACGGCACTACCACCGCCAAGAAAGTCTTCGCAAAAAGGTCCGTCCACGAACAACCGCTAGGCAGGCTAAGCTTCTGGAGCGGTACTACCGCTGACCAGGGGCGGTACTACCGCCAGTCAGCGGTACTACCGCTAGGGCCAGCGGTACTACCGCCAACTCCAGCGGTACTACCGCTAGGTCCAGCGGTACTACCGCTCGCCACTGAAACAACCATAACTTTCACATACGAGCTCCTAATCGAGCAAACCCAAGTTGTTGGATTCACGAAATCTTAAGACCATGCGGTTATGAATATGCCAAAGATCTAGAGATGTGAGATCTCTATGAATGAAGAACCGGCAAAAACTCCAACATCGAAAACATCATAGTAGATGCATATGGACTCCGTTTTCGATGAACTCGAGCTTGTCACGAAGATGACCATAAGCTCTAAAACTCACAAAGAGAAACACCAAACAAGAACCAAGAAGTATGATGCAAGGATGCAAATGGTTTGAGCTCTCAACGAACGATACAATCAAGCTACTCACTTGAGAGCCCCCCTTGATAGAACAGCAATCTATCCTAACCAGAAAACCTATCAAGGGCAAACCTATACCTTGCACCTCGTCCTCTTGAGCTAGATGATGATGATCTTGGCTTCCTCAAGATGGACCACCTTTCTTGATTGTGTTGGCTTGATGAAGACTAGTTGATTTCTCCCCCATACTCACTATGGGTGAGCCACTCTTCAGCATATCTTCACAAGTTCATTGCCACTACAATGGACGGCAAGCTTCAAGCATGCTATCTTCGTGCTGATCCACTTGAACTTGCACATCGCAATCTTGATGACGATCACAACTTGACGTCATACTCCATGGGTTGTATGAGATCTTCCCTTTGACGCAAGCCCATGGAAACACACCTAACCCCCACATAGAACTCTCACGAAGACTAGGGTTAGTACACAAACACGTAATGGACAATGCTTACCATACCATGGGATCACTTGATCCCTCTCGATACATCTTGTACGCTTTGTGTGTTGATCATCTTGATTTACTCTTTGTCTGAGATCTTGATCAACCATTGATGATGATCACAACTTGACGTCATACTCCATGGGTTGTATGAGATCTTCCCTTTGACGCAAGCCCATGTAAACACACCTAACCCCCACATAGAACTCTCACGAAGACCATGGGTTAGTACACAAACACGTAATGGACAATGCTTACCATACCATGGGATCACTTGATCCCTCTCGGTACATCTTGTACGCTTTGTGTGTTGATCATCTGGATTTACTCTTTGTCTGAGATCTTGATCAACCATGTGTCTCTATGACCATTCTTTGGATAATACCTTGAATACCATCTTGGTCATCATATAAACTCCTTGAACCCAACTGATGGACTTCAAGAAGTGCCTACGGACAAATCCATACCATGGGATCACTTGATCCCTCTCGGTACATCTTGTACGCTTTGTGTGTTGATCATCTTGATTTACTCTTTGTCTGAGATCTTGATCAACCATGTGTCTCTATGACCATTCTTTGGATAATATCTTGAATACCATCTTGGTCATCATATAAACTCCTTGAACCCAACAGATGGACTTCAAGAAGTGCCTATGGACAAATCCTATAAATGTAACTTAAGGCAACCATTAGTCCATAGGAATTGTCATCAAGTACCAAAACCACATATGGAGATATATGCTCCAACAACCTTCTCTAGCTATATATGCTATCTCATATCAAGTTATATTCATGCTTCATCACAAAACTTATACAAGCACTTGTCGATCCCTCTGTGTGAAGGTGCACTCGGAGTTTCGTATCGTCAAAGGCTGCTTTCCAAAACCTCTTTGAAAAACTCCGTGTCACCAACTCCACAAACTCGGCTCCATCGATTTTTCAAAGTTGATCAGATTTTCCTATCTCGGTACCACCAGAATCGCCAACTCGGTTACACCAAATTTCTCTGTCTACTGACAGTTGAGGAACTCGGTGACACCAACAGCACACGGGTATATATATCCGCGGACCGAATCCTTTGGTTTCACTTCGTCAAAACAGTTCGTTCGCCAAACCCTCGTTGCCCCCCAAGACCCCGGGTCATCGCCTTTGTCTTCCCGAGCGCCGCTGCCTGTGGGATTCACTGTCGTCGCTGCAATCTACTCAGACATCGTTTCCGTAGACGAACCGCCACCAAGCTAGGGTACCGTTCGGTCTCCTTTCATTTCACCGTCTGATTCTCACGCATTGGAATCTTTATTCTTCATAACACCGTGTGCAAACCTCCTGTCCACCAGATGAATCCTTAGATTAGTAGAAGTAGGAAATTTTGGATATGATCTTCCGCAGTATGCAACTCGGTGAGACTGAGTTTGTCAAATCGGTTCCACCCAATCTTGTTTAAGGGTTCCTGAGAAACAACTCGGTGAGAGCGAGTAGTTCTTTTTGGTGCCACCTAAAATGAATACCAACTTTCTGTTAAGCAAGTAAGATTTCTCGGTGACTCCAAAAATGCCAACTCGGTGCCACTGATTTACATCCTGCAGAAGATCATACCTTAAGTTTCAGACTTCAAGTTTTCAAAAGCATCTGAATTGTGTTATGCTTATCCTTTCTGTCTTTCCTATATCCACTTCATAGGTTTTGCTGCTGAGTTTGTGCTTGCTTGTCAGATATGTATGGTTTAGAACATATTCAGAATGACTTCACACGGAAGAGTGTTGAGATGGACTCAGGCACTAGTCCAGAGTAGTTTGCTTTAGACCCAAGTTCTCCCAGTTCTCATGGTTTTCCCAAGGCAGCTACCGGGCAAAGGAAGAACCTAGTTTTTGATGAAGAGGACTCAGATTTTATGCCAGAAGAAACTTCATCTCCTTCAAAGGCTCCAAGGGAAACTGCTAGAAAAGTAATTGCTACTCCTGCTGATCTGAGAGCACCTGAATATGTCAGGAAAAGCACAACACTCTCCATGGATGCACCTGCATAGAAAGCTAGTGTGAAGAGACCTAGGAAGAGTATTGTCCATCTTTTGGTAGAAAGACTCCATTGTTTGAAGACCGAGAAGATGATGAGGAAAAAGCACCTAAAGAGATCCTAGTTCCTCCGAAGAGAAAGAAGTTGATGGATGATGCAATGAAGTCTGCTCCTAAGCCTGCTGCTAAAGCAAAGAAGGCTCCAGCTTCCAGAAAGACCACCAAAGACATACCTACAGCTCCAAGAGCAAAGGCCCTGCATCCAGTGCGCATGCACCAATTCTCGGCATTCTTAGACCAACCCTTCCACTCCACAATGCTGCTCATCCTATAGTAGAAGATATGAAGAAGGGGATGGATGCCAGACTAATAAAGTGGAGAGCTAATGATCTATATGATGACAGAATAAGAATTGTTGTTGATCCAAGATTTCACACCAAGGAACAACAAGATTTTTATGAGACTGTATTGTTTGACAAGAGTCTTGCTGTCAGTGATATGAGTTATCTCGACTGGGCATATATCAAGGAAAATGAGAATTTCTTTCCCCGTGTTCAAGTGAACTTCAGATTAGTTAACATAGAAGAGTTTGTTGGCAAAGAGATGACCCCGTGGAATGACAAGCTGCTCATGCAATTCTATGCAACGGTTCTTTTCTATGATGACTCTTTAGTCTGGATGACTGATGGACACAAGTATGAAATCACAATTGATTAATGGGATGCTATCATGTGTGCCCCCAAGCAGGAAGAATCAGATATAGACATCTATGCAGAAGCAAAGCAGAGTCACAACTCAATGGCCAATATGTACAAGACAATTCCACACAAGTACTTTGCTAGTCAAAAGATGGGTTCAGTGTACTTTCTGCAAGCAGGCATTCCTACAATAAACACTATTCTGAGATACACCCTGATGCCTAAATCAGGAGACGAAAAGATGATTAGAGGACATTCCATCAACCTACTGCACCTGCTAGACGATCATGCCAGATTTAGAGTGATGGATTTGATAGTAGAGACTATCCAGAGAACTACTACGGATTAGAAGAGATCCTGTGGATATGCACCTTACATTAAAATGCTCATCAATGCCAAGCTAGGCAAGCATGCATATCTACTTGATTGTCCCCATCTACCTCTTAAGTCTGAATTTGAAGATAATGAGGTCGTGATGGATGACAATGATCCCAACTCAGCTGCAACAACAATAACATCAGTGGCAGCACAAGCTGAGGCTTCTAGAAATAGGACACCTGGAGTTACACAGCTCAGAACCCAAGATGAGAAAATGGAATTTCTAGTCAGCACTGTCCAAGGCATGGAGAAGAAATTGCAAGAGATCATGCAAAACCAAAAGAGTCTTGAGAGAGTTGTGGAGACAAAATTCCACAACATGGATGTGAAGGTAACTGAGTTGACCACTATAGTCAAACAACTTCAACATGAAGTTGACTTAGTGGAGATCCCACTCTCAAAGTATGAAGATGAAGATGAAGATGATGATGAAGAGGATGAGTCTCCTCCTCCCACTACTACCCAGTTCAACACCAGGCCAAGGTGAGTTGTTGTTCCTGCTCAGGAGACACGACAAACATCTTGAGCAGAAGCTTCAGCACCTTCAGCACCTGCTCCAGCTCAAGCTCCTTCAGTATCAACTCCTCCAGCTCTAAGACATTTAGCAGAAGCCTTCATAGACGCTGTTCTTCCGACTCCATCATCTGCTGCCCACAGAGACGAGTAGTTCTATACTTTTGAACTTTTTAGTAACTTTTTGCCAAAGGGGGGGAAATGTATAGATCATAGACTTCATGTGAGAGAGATATTTTGACTTTATTTGCTCTCGTTTGGTTTAAAAACATTGGTTGTTCGATGAATTTATCCTATATGTGTGATTGATCATACGCTTTATCCTGTGTCATGCTACGATATCATCTCTTATCTATCCTTGTGATGATCACTCACTTATCTTTTTGGTTTCATGTGCATTGCTATTATTTTTACGCACCACGAAGATGTATGTGACATGGAAGAGTAACCCATGATCCTAATCGATTGTGAATTTGCATTCCAACGCAAATTTTAAATAATGCACAAATTTAGGGGGAGCTCTTGCTTTTCACATACTTCTCAAAGCGTCGATGCTAATCATTGATTATATCTTTCATCGAATCTTTCATCTATAAATTGTCGTAAATTACCAAAAGGGGGGAGATTGAAAGCACAATTGCTCCGTAGGGTGGTTTTGATAATTGATCACAACATATGCATGATTGGACTAATGTGTTTTCCAAGTATATTTTAGGAAAGTTCAAAAGATGTTATGGCTTAAGGTTCTTGTGGAGATGCCCCTTGATGCAGGAAAGGAATAATATTGGCTCAAGCTTCAAGCTAGAAGACTCTTCATTTTATATTAGTGATAAATCACTTTTTGGGTCCATAGGAAAGCCAATACTATTAAAAGGGGTGAGGTACTAAAATGAACTGATTGCTCAAATGCTCAAAGCTAGCCACCAAAATACTACGTGATTTTCCCACATAACCATTCTATCCAATTCCACATACTCAAATTCGGTGTCACCAACTTTCATATCGGTCTCACCGAGATTCAAAAGTTCACACCTTTAGTGCTAGTTGGTACCACCGAGTTTCCAACTTCGTGTCACCGAGTTTGCTCTTTTTTGTGTAGCGGTTGGATTTTGGCCGCTGCCTATATATACCCCTTCACCCACCTCTCATTCGTGGGAGAAGCACTAAAAACATACACTTCATTTCCAGATCCATTTTCTGAGAGAGAACCACCTACTCATGTGTTGACACAAAGATATTCCAATCAAATCATTTGAAACTTGATCTCTAGCCTCCCCAAACTGCTTTCCACCAAATCAACCTCTCCTACCCATGCATATTCTACGGGAGAGTGATTTGTGTTGAGGAGACTATCTTTGTTCGCTTGGGAGCCTCCTACTTCATGTTGTGGAGTTCAACCAAGATGTTTGTAAGGGCAAGGAGATCGCCTACTTCGCGAAGATCTACCGTGAGTAAGTCTAGTCCTCCATGGACGGAAGCCGTGGTTCGATAGACAAGGCCGCTTCTTTGTGGACCCTCCGTGGACTTTCTCACCCGTTACCCTCCGTGGGTTGAAGTCTCCACAAACATGGACGTACGATAGCACCACCTGTCGGAACCATGCCAAAAATTGCCATGCCAACCTCGTGTGTTTGATCTCCCTACCTTACTCCTATATTTACACTTGCATGTGTTACTTTACGCTGCTATACTATTAGAACTGCATGTGTAGGGTGTACTTGACTTGTTATAACTGTCCTAGCTGCCCCTCAAATAAAATTGGGTAAAGTCAAAAAAATTATCTTGTCAAGTAGTCTAATCACCCCCTCTAGACATACATTCGATCCTACAATATGCCAAGAAAGATCTCAAGGACATTCTTCGTGATATGCATTTGATCAAGGAAATGGGGTGTGTCGTGATTGGGCTAGTAGTCCAAGTCCTAGAAAACAGACTTTGAATTCCATACCTTCAGAAGTGGGTCTCGCACCTTTTTCATATTTCCCAATGTGGGGCATTGTTCATAGTTTTTCAACATCTCGTTGATTTCGGCGCTGCTCCTCTTACGTGGAGGTCCTCGATGCTCACGCAAACCATTGAATAGATCTCCATGTTTTCTCCATGGGTCATTCTTCTCGAGCCATCTATGATGCCCCATGTACACGATTTCCCCAGACCCGCCATCTTTCATTAACGTAAGCTACTGAGACATTGTATCATAGGTTTTGCTGCTGAGTTTGTGCTTGCTTGTCAGATATGTATGGTTTAGAACATATTCAGAATGACTTCACACGGAAGAGTGTTGAGATGGACTCAGGCACTAGTCCAGAGTAGTTTGCTTTAGACCCAAGTTCTCCCAGTTCTCTTGGTTTTCCCAAGGCAGCTACCGGGCAAAGGAAGAACCTAGTTTTTGATGAAGAGGACTCAGATTTTATGCCAGAAGAAACTTCATCTCCTTCAAAGGCTCCAAGGGAAACTGCTAGAAAAGTAATTGCTACTCCTGCTGATCTGAGAGCACCTGAATATGTCAGGAAAAGCACAACACTCTCCATGGATGCACCTGCATAGAAAGCTAGTGTGAAGAGACCTAGGAAGAGTATTGTCCATCTTTTGGTAGAAAGACTCCATTGTTTGAAGACCGAGAAGATGATGAGGAAAAAGCACCTAAAGAGATCCTAGTTCCTCCGAAGAGAAAGAAGTTGATGGATGATGCAATGAAGTCTGCTCCTAAGCCTGCTGCTAAAGCAAAGAAGGCTCCAGCTTCCAGAAAGACCACCAAAGACATACCTACAGCTCCAAGAGCAAAGGCCCTGCATCCAGTGTGCATGCACCAATTCTCGGCATTCTTAGACCAACCCTTCCACTCCACAATGCTGCTCATCCTATAGTAGAAGATATGAAGAAGGGGATGGATGCCAGACTAATAAAGTGGAGAGCTAATGATCTATATGATGACAGAATAAGAATTGTTGTTGATCCAAGATTTCACACCAAGGAACAACAAGATTTTTATGAGACTGTATTGTTTGACAAGAGTCTTGCTGTCAGTGATATGAGTTATCTCGACTGGGCATATATCAAGGAAAATGAGAATTTCTTTCCCCGTGTTCAAGTGAACTTCAGATTAGTTAACATAGAAGAGTTTGTTGGCAAAGAGATGACCCCGTGGAATGACAAGCTGCTCATGCAATTCTATGCAACGGTTCTTTTCTATGATGACTCTTTAGTCTGGATGACTGATGGACACAAGTATGAAATCACAATTGATTAATGGGATGCTATCATGTGTGCCCCCAAGCAGGAAGAATCAGATATAGACATCTATGCAGAAGCAAAGCAGAGTCACAACTCAATGGCCAATATGTACAAGACAATTCCACACAAGTACTTTGCTAGTCAAAAGATGGGTTCAGTGTACTTTCTGCAAGCAGGCATTCCTACAATAAACACTATTCTGAGATACACCCTGATGCCTAAATCAGGAGACGAAAAGATGATTAGAGGACATTCCATCAACCTACTGCACCTGCTAGACGATCATACCAGATTTAGAGTGATGGATTTGATAGTAGAGACTATCCAGAGAACTACTACGGATTAGAAGAGATCCTGTGGATATGCACCTTACATTAAAATGCTCATCAATGCCAAGCTAGGCAAGCATGCATATCTACTTGATTGTCCCCATCTACCTCTTAAGTCTGAATTTGAAGATAATGAGGTCGTGATGGATGACAATGATCCCAACTCAGCTGCAACAACAATAACATCAGTGGCAGCACAAGCT
Source organism: Hordeum vulgare subsp. vulgare (assembly GCF_904849725.1). NCBI lineage: Eukaryota > Viridiplantae > Streptophyta > Magnoliopsida > Poales > Poaceae > Hordeum > Hordeum vulgare. Next base: position 233,572,964 of record NC_058524.1, on the reverse strand, counting down.
GAGGCTTCTAGAAATAGGACACCTGGAGTTACACAGCTCAGAACCCAAGATGAGAAAATGGAATTTCTAGTCAGCACTGTCCAAGGCATGGAGAAGAAATTGCAAGAGATCATGCAAAACCAAAAGAGTCTTGAGAGAGTTGTGGAGACAAAATTCCACAACATAGATGTGAAGGTAACTGAGTTGACCACTATAGTCAAACAACTTCAACATGAAGTTGACTTAGTGGAGATCCCACTCTCAAAGGATGAAGATGAAGATGAAGATGATGATGAAGAGGATGAGTCTCCTCCTCCCACTACTACCCAGTTCAACACCAGGCCAAGGTGAGTTGTTGTTCCTGCTCAGGAGACACGACAAACATCTTGAGCAGAAGCTTCAGCACCTTCAGCACCTGCTCCAGCTCAAGCTCCTTCAGTATCAACTCCTCCAGCTCTAAGACATTTAGCAGAAGCCTTCATAGACGCTGTTCTTCCGACTCCATCATCTGCTGCCCACAGAGACGAGTAGTTCTATACTTTTGAACTTTTTAGTAACTTTTTGCCAAAGGGGGGGAAATGTATAGATCATAGACTTCATGTGAGAGAGATATTTTGACTTTATTTGCTCTCGTTTGGTTTAAAAACATTGGTTGTTCGATGAATTTATCCTATATGTGTGATTGATCATACGCTTTATCCTGTGTCATGCTACGATATCATCTCTTATCTATCCTTGTGATGATCACTCACTTATCTTTTTGGTTTCATGTGCATTGCTATTATTTTTACGCACCACGAAGATGTATGTGACATGGAAGAGTAACCCATGATCCTAATCGATTGTGAATTTGCATTCCAACGCAAATTTTAAATAATGCACAAATTTAGGGGGAGCTCTTGCTTTTCACATACTTCTCAAAGCGTCGATGCTAATCATTGATTATATCTTTCATCGAATCTTTCATCTATAAATTGTCGTAAATTACCAAAAGGGGGGAGATTGAAAGCACAATTGCTCCGTAGGGTGGTTTTGATAATTGATCACAACATATGCATGATTGGACTAATGTGTTTTCCAAGTATATTTTAGGAAAGTTCAAAAGATGTTATGGCTTAAGGTTCTTGTGGAGATGCCCCTTGATGCAGGAAAGGAATAATATTGGCTCAAGCTTCAAGCTAGAAGACTCTTCATTTTATATTAGTGATAAATCACTTTTTGGGTCCATAGGAAAGCCAATACTATTAAAAGGGGTGAGGTACTAAAATGAACTGATTGCTCAAATGCTCAAAGCTAGCCACCAAAATACTACGTGATTTTCCCACATAACCATTCTATCCAATTCCACATACTCAAATTCGGTGTCACCAACTTTCATATCGGTCTCACCGAGATTAAAAAGTTCACACCTTTAGTGCTAGTTGGTACCACCGAGTTTCCAACTTCGTGTCACCGAGTTTGCTCTTTTGTGTGTAGCGGTTGGATTTTGGCCGCTGCCTATATATACCCCTTCACCCACCTCTCATTCGAGGGAGAAGCACTAAAAACATACACTTCATTTCCAGATCCATTTTCTGAGAGAGAACCACCTACTCATGTGTTGACACAAAGATATTCCAATCAAATCATTTGAAACTAGATCTCTAGCCTCCCCAAACTGCTTTCCACCAAATCAACCTCTCCTACCCATGCATATTCTACGGGAGAGTGATTTGTGTTGAGGAGACTATCTTTGTTCGCTTGGGAGCCTCCTACTTCATGTTGTGGAGTTCAACCAAGATGTCTGTAAGGGCAAGGAGATCGCCTACTTCGTGAAGATCTACCGTGAGTAAGTCTAGTCCTCCATGGACGGAAGCCGTGGTTCGATAGACAAGGCCGCTTCTTTGTGGACCCTCCGTGGACTTTCTCACCCGTTACCCTCCGTGGGTTGAAGTCTCCACAAACATGGACGTACGATAGCACCACCTGTCGGAACCATGCCAAAAATTGCCATGCCAACCTCGTGTGTTTGATCTCCCTACCTTACTCCTATATTTACACTTTCATGTTTACTTTACGCTGCTATACTATTAGAACTGCATGTGTAGGGTGTACTTGACTTGTTATAACTGTCCTAGCTGCCCCTCAAATAAAATTGGGTAAAGGCAAAAAAATTATCTTGTCAAGTAGTCTAATCACCCCCCTCTAGACATACATTCGATCCTACAATTTGCCAAGCAAGATCTCAAGGACATTCTTCGTGATATGCATTTGATCAAGGCAATGGGGTGTGTCGTGATTGGGCTAGTAGTCCAAGTCCTAGAAAACAGACTTTGAATTCCATACCTTCAGAAGTGGGTCTCGCACCTTTTTCATATTTCCCAATGTGGGGCATTGTTCATAGTTTTTCAACATCTCGTTGATTTCGGCGCTGCTCCTCTTACGTGGAGGTCCTCGATGCTCACGCAAACCATTGAATAGATCTCCACGTTTTCTCCATCGGTAATTCTTCTCGAGCCATCTATGATGCCCCATGTACACGATTTCCCCAGACCCGCCATCTTTCATTAACGTAAGCTACTGAGACATTGTATCATCTATGCACCTCGTGCATCTGCAATATCCATGGCACACCTGTCCCGAGACGTACCCATAACCGAGAAAGCCCTGCACCATCGTCATCAGCGCGACTCTCATATAGAAATTATCTCGTGTGCTTGTGTCCCATGCCTCGATCGGCGATTTCCATAACGTGTCTAGCTCCTCTTTTAGTAGCCCGAGATATAGGTTGATATTATTGCCTGGTTTTTTCGGCCATTGAATCAGCATGCTCATGTGTATGTTCTTTGTCTTCATGCACTTCCATGGGGGGAGGTTGTACATTCATACAAAGACAGGCCATGTGCTATGGTTGGTGTTCTGGTTTCCAAACGGATTCATGCCATCGGTATTGGCGCTAAGCATGACGTTCCTTGCATCTTGTGTGAAAAATGGATATTCTGCATTGAATGCTTGCCACTGGCTACCATCCACGAGGTGTTTGAGCTTCAACTCATCTCTGTTATCGGGCTTCACCCTCTCCGCTTGCGAGCGCATGAATTTGCTTCCTTAGGATCTACCTAACAACGCTGCACATGGGGAGTGATTGGTAAGTACCATACAACTTCCAGAGGAGATTTCTTCTCGGCCTTCTTGTATCGAGAAGCATTGCAAACCGGACACCTGGTTTTTTCCGCATGCTCCTTCCGATAAATGATGCAATTGTTGATGCATGCATAGTATCTGATGTGGGGCAGATCAAGAGGGCATGTGATCTTGTTGTCCTCATCGACACTAGTAGGACACAAGTTCCCTGAGGGAAGAGCTTTATTATTTAGATACTTCAAATGCTCATCGAGGCTTGTGTCTGTCCATTTCTTTTTGGCCTTCGTATTTAGAAGTTCGAGCGTGAAACACAAGCGGGTCACCTCGGGATTGCAACCGTCATACACTGGAGTCTGCGAGTGTACTTCCACTTGCGCCAGCTTAGCCTCCTCTCTGAAAGCAACTCTCTCGCTAGTCGTACTCTTGCGAAGCAGGTCTCGAACATGAGGGTCCTCCACGACTAAACTTAGTATCATCAAAGACTATGGTGTGTCGACCACCTCTTCTCCGCCATTTCTGGACTCTTCTTCGCTGTGTCTGGAATATTCGCCACTGCCATGGCCAGACTCTTCCACGCCATCATGGCCGGCGCCATCGTCTTCATGTCGATCAATCATCTCTTCATCTAGCCCCATGTCGTTATTCCTTGCCATGTGGACGTCCTCATCATCATCTTCACTTATCCACCGAGTATATCCATCCATAAAACCATTCATGAGCAGGTGCGCCTTCAAACTGCCACGATCAAAGGGGTCCAAAATGACTCCTTCTTTCCATCTTGTACATGAACATCTAGTCCCAGTTCGATTATTTGCATACATGTCCATCACCGCGGATTGGAAGTATTAATCCACCTTCCTTCCACTCACCTTCATGACCACTGCACAGTATAACAAGCAAAAGGATTATAAACAAAAAGCATGCATGCACCAAAGTCATACAAAAAATTGGCATGACCTCGCCTTAAAATAGGACATATCGAGTTTGCTCGAGATTCACCGAAACATAAATAAATCGACATTTCGGCAACACATAAGCAACTCGGGGGCATGTCACTCGCAGAAATCCCTTTATATCGCAGACACACATATTCCCATTCTTTAAATGCACACCGTTTTACTCACCTATCTTGCATGAGAGATTGAGCATGGTTAGATGAGTCCTTAACACCGTTCTGGGGGATTGCTCCTTGGCAAGTAACTCCCCACTCCTCCATTTAATTTTTGTTTTTGTGGTTTGTCTTAGAAGTAATTAGCTACTCTAGGTGCTACTATAGATGAGCTTGCATGTTGAATTCTTGTAGTTCCAAGTAGTTTGAATGTTTGTTCTAGGCTCTAGGCATCCTTATGAGTAGTTGCCATCATTCTTGTGAAGTTTTGTTAACTTTATTTTTGTGACCAAAAAATTTCAAAAAGTTGGTTCTTTGAAAAATGAAGCTCTTCACGAGGATTTAGTCCATGAAGAATGCCAATGGGTTGTTGGTGAATCATCTTTTGCTGGACTAACCACCCCGCAATTGACCGTGGTCCGACTGGGCGAATAGCCGCACATTCTCTTCGTGGAGCAAGCCTGATTACACCATGAGTTCGCACAATTCCTGGCCAATGTCGGGGTAACCAACTTCATAACAGATGAGTGTGACCAATACCATACCCTCACTAATTCCTTCGTGCAAAATTTCTATTTTCTGAACCAGCACGATCCACCTTGAGTTCAGTTTAATTTATATGTTGAAACGTGCCAAATGCCGCTTACTGAATTTTGTGAGATATGTTTAATTCCCTCTAACGGGGAGTTAAGAGATACCAAGCCTGCTGAATTTGAGAACTTCCCGCTTGATTTAATGCTGGGTGAGGGAAGATGTGTGTCGAAAGCCACTACCACTAGCCTGAAGTTTCCTTTGGTGCATTACTTTTTTATTTGTCACAAAGTGTTTAACTGCTAGGGACAAGGGTATTACACTTAGCGCTCTTGACCTTGCCATTGTACACTGTGCACTCCATAACAATCACACCTTTAATTTGGGATCTATTATTGCTCGTCGTTTACGCATTAATAGATCTAAGGGCAACGTCCATCATGTTGTTTATGCCACTCGCTTAGTGAAGCGCTTTAACTTCCCTTTTCGTCATGATGATTATCTTTTACCACGAGTTTATGTAGACCATCACGCTATTGTGGCTCGCCACTTTATTGAATGTGATGATTCCATGGATAACATTCGTTATAACTTGCTATTTAGTGAGAATACCCGTGATATTATTCCATTGCCAACACCTGCTTTGTTTTATTGTATTGCCAGGAATAGATACAGGATCATGCGTGATGACATTGTTGCCTACTGGAACACCCAAGCAACGGTTGAGAAGGAGCCCCAGGAGTGGGACTCTTGGGTGCCGCCACCCAAAGACTTCTACATGAGATCGGACGACTACTACGGCTGGTGATTGCCAAGCTAGGTCAAAAGCCTAAGCTTGGGGGAGTACGGGTTTCCACCGACTTTACATTCATGCTCACATATTATAGATGTCAGTGCTCAAACTTTTGCATTGTATTTTCCATGTTAGATTTATTTCCCTTGCCTTCTTCTTGTGTGTTTGAAAAACTTGCAAAAAAACCCAAAAAGATTTCTCTTTTCTTCTTTTGCTCGTTGGGAGCTTTCTCGTGTACATAGATTTTCATGTTTTAGTTTTTCCTTCTATAATTTGTTTTCTTTTGGAAAACTAAAATCACCAAATAAATTAGTGTGTTTCCCTCAATTTCTTTTCCTTTAATTGAGTTGTGCCAAAGGGGAAGACCACGATGAAAATGTTGAGTGGCTCTCCTATGCATTGTGATTCATCTAATAAACAACCATATCATTTTGTATTCTCCTTGTGAATAAAATGTTGCAGATTCCAACTTAGTCCATGGCACTCTTGCACTATTATTACTTTCATATTATTTGGTCCTGAAAGTGAAAGGCACTGATGACGATATTTGATGAAGTGATTGTGGGAGAGAGAAGCGGGTATGAACTCAACTTCTTTTTGGTTTTGTAAATATTTTTAGACCACTATCCATGATTTAGCGTATTATGACCTAACATTTTTGCAATTACAATTAGAGATTATAGTTGTTCATGCCATGCTTAGGTATCTAGGAGTGCATAATGATTTATCTTGGATGTCAACATGCATGAAAATGGTTGTGATGTAGTATGATGATATCGTATCCTCCTCTCATTATTTGAGTGGCTTGACTTGGCACATTTTCACGCATGTAGTTGAATCAAAACCAACATACCCTCCATGATATTTATGTTCAAGGTGTTTATATCCTACTCATGCTAGTATGCAACGATAATTATTAATAAGCATGTTCATGACCGCATTCTCTCTCTAGTTGGTCGCTTCCAAACCTATTTGTTAGCCTACGCTTGTACTAAGCGGTAATACAACTTGTGCATCAAAATCCTTGAAACAAAGGTATTCTAGATGAGTCCACTATAGCTACCTATATGTGGTAGTACCTTGCCGTTCCAAGTAAGTTTTCATGTGGCACCTCTAATATTTCAAATGAGGTTCTCTTTTGTGTGTCTGGACCGCTCATGGAACGACGGGGGGCGGTCGGTATCTTCAATGCTAAGAAGGTTATTCTCATGATGAGAGTTTATTCACTTGTCCTTGCACGAGAGGGGCTGGTAAAAAGGGATTCCCAATCGCGAAATCATCAAACCGCAAATAATTAAGGCACCCGTGGATTCGGCTAGTCGTGGAGTGTGGTTGTTGGTGTAGGAGGAGTAAACCTTTACTTTTACTGCATGGGAACCGCTCCTAATTTGTTTAGCATGGAATATATTGATTTTTACTACACAACTTGTTCTTGTAGACATATGTTGGGCCTCCAAGCGTAGAGTTTTGTAGGACAGTAGCAATTTTCCCTCAAGTAGATAACCTATGGTTTATCAATCCGTGGGAGGCATAGGATCAACAATGCTAATATAATTGGATCACATAACAATCCCTAAACGTGCGGTAAAGAATCACTCAAAAGTTCCTATCTAGCGGAAAACATAAGAAGAAATTGTCTGTAGGGTAGGAAACCACCTCAAAGTTATTCTTTCCAATCAATCTTTCCAAGAGTTTGTACTAAAATAACAAGTTATCCTTCAGATCGTTCTATCCAAGAGTTCGTGCTAAAATCAACACCATAAAAACTTCAGAATCGTAATACTCAATCCAATACAAAATAATCTCACAGTGCCCCGAGATTTCTACCGGAGAAACAAACACAACAACGTCCATCAACCCCTATGCTTAGATTACCCCAATGTCACCTCAGGAGTCCGTGAGTTGAGTGTGAAAACATATATCAAGTGAATCGATATGATACCCCATTGTCACCATGGGTATTCATAAAAAGACATAAGTCAAGTGCTCTCAAATCAATAAAAGTATTCAATCCGATAAAACGAAATGTGAAAGGGAAAACTCAATTCATACCAAAAAGATAGAGAGAGAGAAACACCATATGATCCAACATTGTTAACAAAGCGCGCGATACATCAAGATCGTGCCATCTCAAGAACACGAGAGAGAGAGAGAGAGAGAGATTAAACACATACCAACTAGTACAAACCCTCAGCCCCGAGGGTGGAATACTCCCACCTCGTCATGGACTCCTCCAGGATGATGAATATGGACACCAAACATGATTTGCCCCTTCTATAGGGTGTCGAAACAGGCTCCCGATTGATTTTTCGTGGCTGCGGAGGCTTGAGGCGGTGGAACTTCTAATCTACAGTTATTTCTGGGGGTTTCTGTATTTATAGGAATTTTTGGCGTCGGTCCTACGTCAATATGGGACACGAGGTGCCCACTACCCACCAGCCCAGGAGCAAGGCCTCTATCGCGCCCTGGTAGGTAGTGGCCACCTCCTTCACCTTCCGGTCCTCGACAAAGCTTCTAGTGCCTCTTTTGTTCTAAAAACAATCGTCAAAAAGTTTCGTTGCATTTGGAGAACGTTTATTTCTCCACAAAAAACAACACCATGGTAGTTGTGCTGAAAATAGCGTCAGCCCGGGTTACTTCCATGCAGATCATACCAAAATCATATAAAATTGTTATAAACATGGCATGAATACTTCATAAATTATAGATACGTTGGAGATGTATCTGCATCCCCAAGCTTAATTCCTACTCGTCCTCGAGTAAGTAAATGATCAATGATAATTTCAATCACTTTTCCTAGCATCATAACATCAACTCTTTCTTATAAAACTCATCATGATAAAGTAGCAATTGAAAACAAAATTTTGGATGTGGAATGCTACCTATCATATTCATGATATACTCTTTTCTTTTGTAGCATGCACATTAGGACTTGAATGATTCAAAGCAATAGTCTATAATTTGACATGAAAACTTTAATACTCAAGCATATCAACAAGCAACAAACTCTTTCAAAATATAAATGCTAAAGAATGCTATCCCTAGGCCATCATGCTCAATCATTGATCCATTCATGCAACACACCCAGATATTAGCTACACCCAATGTTCAAGTATGATAAAAGTGTTCTGTAGTTGGTGCTTTATAATTGAAGATGGTTACTCAAATAAAAATAAAAATTCCACAAAAGTAAATAGATAGGCCTTCGCAAAGTTAAGCAGAGATTTGTAGCGGTGTCAGAGCTCAAAGCGAAAAAATTGAGAGATAAAATATTTTGGGTGGCATGCTTTTCCTCTCAACGGAAACAACTAAGAGTTCCAAATATCTTCCATGCTAAACAAATCATAGGCGGTTCCCAAACTGAAAAATAAAGTTTATTCCTTTTTCAACCATTCGTTCACACTCCATGGCTAACTGAATCCAAGGGTACCATTCATACCAACACTTTCCAAGGAATTTATTATTTGACAACATAAAATATTTTTTCTTTGCATATCGGGACTCGGCATCCCTATTACCACCATACTCTCGTGCAACGACAAGTGAATAAACACTCATCTTGAGAATAACCTATTTATCATGGAAGATACCAGCCACCCCTCACCGTGTCATGAGTTGTACGGGCACACAAAACAAAAGTTTATTTTGAATATTAGAGTTGGCACATACAAATTTGCTTAGAACAACACTGAAATACCGTTTATTGGTAGGTATGATGGGCTCATTTGGAAAAACTTTGGGTTTAGGATTTGGATGCACAAGGAGCATTCCCACGTATTACAAGTGAAAGCTAGCAAATAGATTGAGAAGCGCCCAACAAAGGAACGAAAACCATCATAAGCGAGCATTAAACATGACTAAAACCAAATAATGCAACACAAGTAGGATGTAATTTCATAGAATAATTTTTAACTTAATATGCATTCATAGGAAATCACAAACCTTAACACCAATATTATTACTAAAGCATAATTACTCATCAACACAACTCACATATCACAATGTTCATATCACAAAACTATTGCAAAGAATCAAGTTTAACATCGAGTGATCTTTATGAAAGTTTTTATGATATCTCCCTTGGATATCTATCACTTTGGGACCAATTTCATTTGAAGCATATTGCCATTGATAATAACAAGCTCTCAAACAAATATAAGTGAAGAAGAGAACAATTTTCTATAAAAAAAATTAACTCTCAAAATAATATAAGTGAAGCAAGAGAGTATTTCTTCAAAATAACAACACCAGTGTGCTCAAAAAGATATAAGTGAAGTACTCGAACAATCAATCAAACTACTCTCAAAATATATAAGTGAATATCAATGAGTAGTCAAACAATTAAGTAGCTATGTGAGGACTCTCGCTCAATAAAGATTTTCAAATCTGATATGTTATTTCGAACAACAAATAAAATAAAAATACACTCTAAGAATAGCACATATCATGTGGACAAATAAAAATTTAGGCTCAACATAGGCTAACCGATAGTTGTTGATGAAGAAAGGTGTTATGCATAGCATCCCCAAGCTTAGATACTTGAGGTTCTTGAAATATTTACTTGCAATGCCTTGGGATCCCCAAGCTTGATCTTTTGTAGCTCGTTCAATCTTCTTATATCTTGGTTTCACATATGTCTCAAAAACTTCATCCACACAAAACTTGAAAAGAACTCGTGAGATAGGTTAGTGCACGTAAGCATAAAATAACTCTTTACGTACTTCCAAGACAAGTTGCACAATAATTTTCAAACATTAGGTACTGTATACTATCATTTCCACAATTTATATCTACCAATATAAGCAAGGAGAATTCTAGGATAAGTAGATAACAAAACTATGTCAGCCATCTATCCAAAGAGAATAGTCTGTAGTAATCTGTTTAAAATGTGTATTTCTGTATCTCCAAAAATTCTAACAATTTATGACATGAAAAATAAGTTTTTTGACAATATTGTGTAAAAATTTAATAAACTTTTCACCTTCCAATAAAATCTGATAATTCAAATACTACAGAAAAAGTTTATGTTTTTGTGCACCACACATTACACATGTAATTCAAGCATTATAAAGGATATTCTTGGAACTTTTATTGAAAAACAAGATAATAAAGAACATCTAACGGAGGAAAAAATTACGCTTGAAGAAAAACACATATCATGTGATGAATAAAAATATAGCTCCAAGTAAGATATACCGATGATGTTGGAGATGTAAGAGGGGATGCCTTCCGGGGCATCCCCAAGCTTAGACGCTTGAGTGTTCCTTGGATATTACCTTGGGGTGCCTTTGGCGTCCCCAATATTAGGTTCTCGATTCTCCTTATTCTCCTCATATTGGTATCTCACACAAAACTTAACGGAACTTCGTGAGATGGGTTAGTATGATAAATATAGATCATTCACTTAGGTAATGCCAAGCCAAGATTCATAATTGTTATCACATTATTCCTACTATATTATATAATTCCCAGATTTTATATCACCAAATATAAGCTATGGAAAATATAAAACAAGCAAACTATACATGCAAAACAGAATCTTTCAAAAACAGAACAGTTTGTGAAGATCTGCATGAAATCCATATTTCCCTAAGTCTAAAAATTCTGAAAAATTAGGAAAACGTAGAAATTTTCATACCAAAACTTCGTAAAAATTTCAGATATATTTCATGCTCCAGTAAAATCAGCCAAATTTTGCAGTCGATGTAAAAGTTTCTGTTTTTGCACAACATTAAACTAATAAGTATCCACACTATCTCGAAGGCTTTATTTGGCACTTTATTGAAACAAAAACAATACAACATGATTACAAAAGTATCCTAATCATGTGAACACACAAAAATAGAAAGTAAACGTGTTGGGTTGTCTCCCAACAAGCGCTTTTCTTTAATGCCTTTTAGTTATTCATGATGATTTCAATGATGGTCACATAAAAGTAATGAATTGAAATATAAAGAGATCATCATGAATCACACGAAAAACACATTTAAGTCTAACCCGCTTCCTATGCATAGGAATTTTGTGAGCACACAATTTATGGGAGCAAGAATCAACTAAAAAGGAAGGCAAAACAAGCGTGACTTTGAAATTTTGAATACGTAGGGGGAAACTTGATATTATTGCAATTTACAAGCATATGTTCCTCCCTCATAATAATTTTTAGTAGCATCATGAACGAATTCAACAATACAACTATCACATAAAGCATTATTTTCATGATGCACAAGCATAGAATTTTTATTACTACCCACACAAGCCCAATTCTTATCATTCATAGTAGTGGGAGCAAACTCAACAGAATAACTATCATGAGATACTTGATTGATATAATCCATGTGAAAAATAAAATCACGATGACAAGTTTCATTGTTATCCTTATTACTTATAGCATACATATAATCACAATAATAATCATTCATAGGAGGCATGATTTCATCATAATAAATTTGGTCATCAAAACTTGGGGGACTAAAAATAGCATCTTCATCAAACATAGCATCCCCAAGCTTGTGGCTTTGCATATCATTAGCATCATGGATATTTAGTGAATTCATACCAACAATATTTCTATAGTGCTCATCATTCAAGGATTTCACATTAAACACTTCCATAAATTATTCCTCCAGCAATTGATTACAATTTTTCGAACCATCATTTTCACTAAAGACATAATAAAGATGAACACTATGAGATCACCTCAATTCCATTTCTTTAATTTTATTTTATAAAACCAAACTAGTGAAAAACAAGAAACTAAAAGTTTTAATTGCAAGATATAAAGATATACCTTCAAGCACTTACCACCCACGCAACAGCGCCAGAAAAGAGCTTGATGTCTACTACACAACTTGTTGTAGACAATTATGTAGAAAATTCCGCTCAAGTGGATGACCGAAGGTTTATCAATCCATGGGATTCGTAGCATGAAGAAGGTCTGTCTTAAACAACACTGCAACCAAATAATAAAAAGTCTCTTATGTCCCCAACACACCAAATACAATGGTAAATTGTATAGGTGCACTAGTTCGGTGAAGAGATGGTGATACAAGTGTAGTAATGATAGTAGATATTCATTTTTATAATAGTAACAATAAAAACAACAAGGTAACGAGTAACAAAAGTGAGCACAAATGGTATTGCAATGCTTGAAAATGATGCCTAGTGTCCGTACTTTCGCTAGTGCAATATCTCAACAATGCTAATATAATAGGATCACATAAAAATCCCTAAAAGTGCGATAAAGAATCACTCCGAAGTTCTTATCTAGTAGAGAACAAAAGAAGAAGTTGTTTGCAGGGTACTAAACCACCTCAAAGTTATTCTTTCCGATCAATCTTTCCAAGTGTTCTTACTAAAATAACAAGTTATCCTTTGTGATAAATCTACCCAAGAGTTCATACTAAAATTAACACCATAACAAATTCAAATTCATAATACTCAGTGCAACACAAATAACCTCAAAGAGTGCCACAATATTTCTACCAGAGAAACAAAGACGACAACGTGCATCAACCCCTATCCATGGATTACGCCAATGTCACCTCGGGAATCCATGAGTTGAGTGCCAAAACATATTATCAAGTGAATCAATATCATACCCCATTGTCACCACATGTATTCATAGCATGATATAAATCAAGTGCTTTCACATCCATAAAAGTATTCAATCCAATAAAATGAAAACTTAAAGGAAAAACTCAATTCATCATAATAATATAAACACTATAGGAATCAGCTTCTTTGCCGTCTGCCATAACAGACGGCAAAGAGAAGTCCACCGACGACATTGAGTAATACACAGATGGCAAAGAACTGTATTGGGTTGCCGTAATGCCGAATGGATTAAAACCATTCGTGGCGACGCAGACTCAAGGATTCCTTGGATCTGGAGCTTTATCCTGATGCAATCCATCGAAATGTTTCCACGCTTCCCCATCTACTGTGTGTACTGCAATCTTATTCCCATCCTCATCTAGTTCTGTTCTTTTGCTTACTTTGTGCGATGTCATCTGTCTGGCTGTCTCTTCGACCATGAAAAGACATTGAAGCCTTGGTACGATTGGCATATACCGAAGAACACTAACTACGATTTTGGTCTGCCTCTTCTCACCCATACTGTTGTCTACCACAAGATACCCGCAAGACTCACAATTGGGAAAATAGTCCAAGTGTGCATACTCCTTCCTAAATAATACACATCCTTTCTCACATGCATCTATCTTCTCATAGGGCATCTTAAGTACATGAAGTATTTTGTCCGACTGGTACAAGTTTGCAGGCATGACATGGCCTTTGGGTAGGAAGCGTCCAAATAGTGTCATCGTCGCTTTGTAGCATTCTCTTCCCAAGTTGAACTGAGCCTTCAGAGCCATTACTTGTGCAATTGCATCCAGCTGACAAAGCTCAGTGTGCTCATGGAGAGGACGTTTTGAAGACTCCAACATTTCATAGAAGGCCTTTGTAGATTCCTCCATCTCATCTTCCGAATCCCGAGCATCATCAAAGTATTTCACCATGTCTTCGATCCTGGTACCATGCTCGTTGGTGCAACGACGGACCACCTCAGCTCTGGTGTGTTGTATAGACTCACCATGAAATGTCTGCATCGTATAATTATGCTTAAAACCCCTCCTCTGCAGGTGTTTAATCATTACAGCCTCTATCGTCTTTTTATAGTTGACGCATCCAGGACACGGGCAATAGTTTCTTTCCTGGCCATTTGCAAATGCGGCTTTCACAAATTCCTTGGTCTTTAGAAACCATTCTTTCATCATCTCTTTCTGACTAGTGTGACCGGTATACATCCATGCATGATCACTCATCTTGCCTAGCTACTAAAGACACAAGAAATATATTCATATATAATTTAGCATATATATTCATCAGTTAATCAAGTTCGCCATTTTTATTACGTCCATGCAACCTACACGCTAATAGGTAAAGATAGGTCCTAATCCCACCCGAGTATGTGTAGATTGGGTTCGTTTTCCCATGCTCTGCTCCGGATCCAACGCAAAATTTCGGCAGCACCTCCCCGTTGTTCTCCTGATACACGTCTCCCCAATAAACAGAGAGGATGTGTATCCGTAGAACAATAGGGAGGCATTGACGAAATTATGCATCAGATCCGGAACAAAGCAGATGGGAAAACGAACCCAATCTACACATACTCGAGCTGTCCATGGATAACGTTGGACAATTCGAAAGAATAACGGTTATAAATATAAGCTAATGCATGCATATTTATAATTGTAACCCTTTCGAACAGGAGATGCATACTGGTCATGCATACTCATAAATTAATTTAATTACCTAAATCTAGCAAGTTTCATCTGAAAACCGACCCATAGTAAATGAAGGGGTGAGGAGGAGATGACATTTGTACTGAACCACAAATGCAGGGGCGGAGCTCGTACAACGCACGGGGAGGTCTTCGCCTAGCAGACCTCACAGCGACGAGACATCTGTCACATGTAAATCCACCCGATCAACACAAATATGCTAATTATGTCTAATTATGTCATTTTAGAGGAGAAGGAGAAGGAGGAGAAGGAGAAGAAGAAGAAGAAGAGGAGAAGAAGGAGAAGAAGGAGGGATCCTCCTCCTCCTCCTCCTTGTCCTTCTCCTTCTTCTTCTCTTCTTCTTCTTTTCATTTTTCCTCTTTCTTCTCCTCTTTTCCTCTTCTTCTTATTCTTCTCCTCCTCCTTCTCTTCTCGTCTTCTTCCTCCTCTTCTTCTTATTCTCCTTCCTCTTATTTCTATTTCTATTTTTGTTTATCCTCTTCTTCTTCTGCTTCTCCTCCTCCTTCTCTTCTCCTCTTCTACCTCCTCCTCTTCTTCTTCTCCTTCCTCTTATTTCTATTTCTATTTTTCTTTATCCTCTTCTTCTACTTATTCTTCTTTTTTCTCTTCTTCTCCTTTTTATTTTTTTCTTATTCTCTTCTTCTCTTCTTCTCTTCTTCTTCTCTTCTTCTCTTCTTCTCTTCTTCTTTTCTTCTTCTCCTTCTTATTTTTTCTTCTCCTCCTCTTCTTCTTCTTCTTCTTCTTCTTCTTCTTCTTCTTATTCTTCTCCTTCTTATTTTTTTCTTCTCCTCCTCCTCCTTCTCTTCTTCTCCTATTCTCCTACTCCTCTTCTTCTTATTCTTCCTCAAAAAAACTAAATAACAACAAGTTAATTTCCCATGGGGGGTGTGGGTGTGGGGGCTCATCGATAGGGGGGGCTGTGGCGTCGTGGGCGACGGGGCCGGGGGTGTTGGGGCGGCGGGGCGTTGCCGGCGGTGTTGGGGCTGCGGGGCGGCGTCGGGGGCGGTGGGGCGGCGGCGCTGGGGGGCTGTGGGTCACCAGGCGGCGCCGGGGGCGGTCAAGCGGCGGTGGCGGGGCTGTGGGGCACCGGGGTGGCGCCGGTTGCAGCGGCGCGGCGATGGTGGCGGCGGTGGGGGTCGGGGGAGAGGAGGGGAAGAGTGGCCTTTTGAGAGAGAGATAGAGGGCCGGGGTGGATCGGGACGGGCGTTAGTAAATTCATTAGCTTTGCCGTCTACTAGCGGACGGCAAAGGGTCTACACTCTTTGTCTTGTGCCTCCGGACTCTTTGCCGTCCGCTAGCAGACGACAAACAAACGACTGTAGTTTGACCTAATATTCCCTCGGCCAGGTGGGCACAGTCCAAAGCTTTGCCGTCTACTGTCCTCATCTTTGCCATCTGCGGTAGACAACAAAGAATTGACTGATTGCAAAGACATTCTTTTCCATCAGCCAGTTCTTTGTCCTTTGCTTTGGGGGAGCTGACGGCAAAGAAACTCTTTGCCATCAGCCAGCAGACGGCAAAGATTTGACTGACGGCAAAAAACTGAATTCTAGTAGTGAGAGAGGGAGAAACACCATATGATCCACCTATATTAACAAAACCCACGATACATCAAGAATCATGCAATCTCAACAACACGAGAGAGAAAGAGATTAAATACATAGCTACTGGTACAAACCCTCAATCCCGAGGGTGGACTAGGCTCTCCTTATCATGGCCTCTCTTGCGATGATGAAGATGGCCACTCGAGACGATTTCCCTCTCCAAAAGGGTGCCGGAACGTGCTCCCGATTGGTTTTTTGTGGCTACACAGGCTTGCGGCGGTGGAACTTTTTGCGTCGGTCTCACGTCAAGATGGGCTTGAGGTGTACCTCCCGAAATAACTTATCTTTGATTTTTGTCGTGGGCTCTGGCACCGCTGCAAATCCTGACTTCCCTCTATGAAGAGACTTTCTATTTAATTTTACGTTATTTGATTTTTTACTTTGAGTCATCACCTTCTTAAATAAGTACCAGACCTTAGAGCATTGTTGTCATGCTCATGCTTTGTGTTTAGTTAAGCGTTGTTTGCAGCATGGCTCGATCTCCTCTGCCATGAATTACAATGTCTAGTCGCTGCTTGAACTTTGGGGGTAATCTGCATTTATGTTTTGCAGCCACGGAAAGGGATAGCAAGATAGCACAATTGTCATATTATATCAAGATTGTTTTGACAAAGTGTTGGCATTTGAGTTATCTTATTACTATTGGCTAGTTGATTATGCCATTAATATGAGCTAATATAAGTTCTAAGTAGTGTTATTGCCGATATGATTAGTCATGATTTATGATGAAAACCTAGGTGCTCTCTAAGGATTTATATGTAAACAAGAACAAAAGAGTTCGTAAATTTTTTTCAATTCCACTTTCAGTTTACCAACTGAATTGCTTGAGGAAAATAATGGGTTAAGCTTGGGGGAGTTGATACATCTCCATTGTATCTACTTTTCCTAATGCTTTAGCTCTTGTTTTGAACTCTAATTTGCGTGATTTGAATGAAACAAACCTCGACTAGTGTTGTTTTCAGCAGAAGTACCATGGTGTTGTTGTCCAGAAATAGAAGTTCTCGGTATTGGATGTAACTTTCTTGAGATTTTTTATGGAATAAAAGGAAAATACTGGAACCAAGACCCACTAGGGGGGGGGGGGGGGGCAGGCGCGCCACCACATCCTGGCGCACCCTGGTGGGTAGTGGAGCCCTCGTGGCTCCGCTGACCCTATTTCTAGCACTACAAATTCCTATTTTTGGAGAGAAAAATAGGAGAGAAAGTTTCATTGTGTTTTGCAATACGGAGATGCCGCCACCTCCTGTTCTTCATCGGGATGCTAGATCTAGAGTCATTTTGGGGCTCCAGAGAGGGGAATATTCGATCTTTGTCATCACCAACCCTCCTTCATCGCCAATTCCATGATGCCCCCACGGGAGTGAGTAATTCCCTTATAGGCTCGCTGGTCGGTGAGGAGTTGGAAGAGATTCATCATGTAATCGAGTTCCTTTTGTTAGGGCTTGATCTCTGGTATCCACTATGTTCGGAGATTGATGTTTCTATTACTTTGCCATGCTTAATGCTTGTCACTAGGGCCTGAGTGCCATGATTTCAGATCTGGCTCATTTATGTTTTCACCATTATATCTATGTTCTTGATCCAATCTTGCAACTTATATGCACCTACTACGTGTTCGGATTCGCATACCCCAAATTAACAATAGTTGGAATTCTTTCGGTGATTACCGAAGTTTGAGGAGTTCACGTATTCACTATGTGTTAATGCTTTGTTTTGGTTCTCTATTAAAAGGAGGCCTTAATATCCCTCAGTTTCCTTATGGAGCCCGCTGCCACGGGAGCGTAGGACAAAAGATGTCATGCAAGTTCTTTTCCATAAGCATGTATGACTATTTACGGAATACATGTTTACAGTATATCAATGAACGGGGGCTAGTTTGGTGTCTCCCTAGGTTATGATTGATACATGATGAACATTATCCATGAATATCATCGATCTAGTGCCTACAAGTTTTTCCACATATTGTTCTTGCTAGGTTACTACTATTGCTACTATTGTTACAACTACTACAAAATTGCTAACACTGTTAGCATTACTGTTGCTACTATTATCACTTCTAACAAAACTATCATATTACTGTGCTGCAGATAGTGAGTGTGGTTGAATTGACAACTCATCTGCTAATACCTGCAAATTTCCTTTGGCTCCCCATGTGTCGAATCTACAAATTTGGGTTGAATACTTTACCCTTGAAAGCTATTGTGGTCCCATATACTTCTGGGTTATCAATCATCAGAATTGCCATCTTTCTATTTCTGCTTCTTTGATTCCTTTACCGAGCAAGGACAATGAGCAATGTAGTGGCCCGACTTCTTGCATTTGTGACAAGTTCTTTTCTTGTAATCCTAAGATGAAGATTATGATTTCCTCACATCTCTACTTGATGATTTTCCAAACTTACCTATTTTGGAGAACTTCTAGAACTTCCACACGAGCATTGCAAGTTCTTGACCAAGTTCTTCAGGATCACCGAGACTGCAATCAGATTTTTCTTCTTTAGATGAGAAAATTTCCTTTGCTGTTAGTGCACGAGATCTTCCAAAGGTTGGCCCATAGAGATCTCTTTTCTCAGATTTTTGGAATTCATTACTATTGAGTCTCTCAAGAATATCAGCAGTATCTAGTGATTTGTCGTCTCCACTCTCTTGAATCATCAAAGAAAGTGTATAAAATTATGAATCAAGAGATCTTAGCAATTTCTTCCACACCTCAAAGTCGGTGATGTTAGTGGCATCAAGAGCTTGGAGCTCATTGGAGATATCAGTGGGGCAATCAAAAGTTTGTTGAACATTTTCATTGTTGAATCTTTTGAAGTGGTTGAAAAGATTGCGGAGAACATCAACATGAGAGTCACATTGAGTTGAGATTCCTTCATTGACTTTAGACAGCGTGTCCCAGATGAGCTTTGTAGATCCGAAAGCACACACTTTGCCATATTGACCTTTCCTCAGATGGATACACATGATAATCTTTGTTGGAGAGTCGAGTTGCTTGACTCTCTTCACATCAACATTGTTGATAGGTGGGTAGACGGAGGGAACACCATTTTCCACAACATGCCAGAGATTGTTGACAATTGCTTCAAGATGCCTCCGCATCTTTTTCTTCCAATAGGGGTAGTTCGTCCCTTCGCTATATACCTTGATCAAACCTGCAATCGACATAACTAAAACTGCACGTGGTTAAACCCAAATCAAACAGAACAAGGTATTACCTTGCTCTGGTACAAATTTGAAGTGCATTATATCGACTAAAGGGGGTGAATGGGCGATTTTTACAAATTTTTCACTCGGGAATTTCTACTTGTGGAATATGCTAAGTGATGAACTACGCGCACTAGAATAAGTACGCGAGTATACATATTACATAGAAGTAACATACTCATCATGGCGAAAGAAAACATACACAGAGTGCGTGTAGTGTGAAACAGGATAAACCGGTGTGTGAAGAATTTGAGATGAGGAAAAAGAGAAAGTCTTCGGTAAAAACTCTTCAAAAAGTAACGATCAATTTCATCAAGAAGTATCTGAGGAAATGAAAGAGTTGAGGAAATAGAACTAGGATCTTGATGAAGACAATGGTTTGATGACCTAGTTCCAAATGTTGTCACACTCGTACATCTAGTTTGTAGTGGGTTGATATTTAAACCAAAGGACACACAGTCCTTACCGTATTCTCCTTGAGATAAGATCACACAAACCTCGCCCAACACTTGTTGTAAGTCTTTAGGGCAGGCTTCCCAACCCACACAAACTCGGTCATCCGACAATCCACAGTTTCCTCTTTGATGCTCTAGACCATGACGCCTAACCATTTGGAAGATACACAGTCATCAAAGGTAACAAGCATCGGTTCCACACAGGAACAATCTCTTTAGTGATGCTCAATCACTTTGGGTTTTTGGGTTTTGGTTTTGGGTTTTTTGGTATTTCCTCACTAATGATTTTCTGTCAAAGTCCTCGGAGGATGGGTTGCTATCAAATGACAGGTTTCAAATTCCCTCCTAGAGCATCCAACCAACTATAGGTTATGAGGGCAACTATTTATAACCATGGTGCAACCCAACATGATAAGACGTAAATGCCCCCAATGATATTTCTGTTATCTAGATAAGGTTGTGGGGATAGCTCGCATGAAGCACAACAACGGTCGGAATTTTGAACTATGAAAATCCTCAAATCTATCATGTTCCTCACTTGTAGACAATTCGGACAGGCGAAATCCTAAATCCTCACTCGGGGCAATTTCCTCATAGACTAGAAAAACTTTGTCTCTGTTACTAAAAAAACAGACTGAACCATAAGATATTTCCAAGGGCTTCACTCGATGGATTGGTTATGTGTAGGCTTCGAGGTGAGCATCACATGGAAAGTTTTTCTTTGTATTACCTAGACCCCCTTTAAAAGTACGATGTTCCTATGACTCAAAGTAAAGGAAATGAAACTAAGAAAACGAAATTGTTCACGCTTCAAAGTGCTTGCACCAATATCTTCAAGGACACGCCAATTTCCCCACTTCCAAAATCTTTAGGAAAATATCCAAGTCTTCAGTTGAAGACATTCAGTTTTATGGGTCGACATTCACTGAATATATAAAAACTCGCCAGCGGCTTATAGAGCATGTATAGACTCACAAACATATTAGTCCCTTAACCTATATGTCTTCAATACATCAAAATCTCTAAGGGGCGCTTGATGCACATACATGCCTAGGGACAAATATTTTTCTTGTGTTACAATTTTTTTTCTACTAGACAACTAACCTAAGTAATATTTATCTAAACACCCCTATCTTTTATTTACCTATTCTTTATTTTCTTGCAAAAGTATCTATTACACCTACTAAGTACTTCTGTTTTCTGCCCGCAAAATAGTTGCATAGTTGTTCTAGGTAAAGTAAGCGTTAGCGTGCGTAGAGTTGTATCGGTGGTCGATAGAACTGGAGAGAATATTCATTCTAACTTTAGCTCCTCGTTGGGTTCTTCACTCTTACTGATCAAAAAAGGCAACAAACGATCCCCTACACTTGTGGGTTATCATGGTAATCCGCTTATAAGCGGTAGTACATCGGTAGTACTGCTTGTAAGCAGTACTACCAGCCAGCTACGTACGCTCATATTTATCCTTTTGGAATTTGTCACGAATTTTTCGATAGCAGAGAGCGGTAGTACCTATTATATAAGTTACTACCTCCCCGAGCGGTAGTACCTCTTATAGGCGGTAGTACCTCTCCCGTAGGAATTTTTATATCTTGTTGGCTTATTTTGGCCGTACTAAGTGTTAGCACCGCTCCCCTGGGCGGTAGTACCGGTTGAGCATGACTTTTGGGCATAAGAGTTGCATTCGGGGTGGGCTATTTAACGGGGCCTTCTTCCCCAATCGTCTTCATCCTTCACTACACCACAAAACTGATGTAAGGACATACAAATTATCGGGAGAAGGTTCCTTGTGTTCTCCTCTAAGTGAGGGGAACCCATTGGATCTAGATCTTGGAGTTGTTTTGTGTTCTCCTTGTTCTTTCTATCATACTCATATGTAGATTTTGTTGTTGTGATGGAATTTGAGACCGAGGGACTTGGGCACTCTGTGAGCCCTTACCAATGCAATTAGGTGCATTGGTTTCAGTTCTCGACAGTGATACATGGAAGTGAAAGGTGAAAAGTTTATTACTCTTGGTTGCCTTGGTTCCCTAGATTGTTTTGTGTTGTCGAAGCTCAATCACTGTGGAGTAATGATTCTAAAAAGCTTTGGGAGACTCCAATTAAGTTGTGGAGAGTGCCCCGAGCAATTTGTACGGGTACCGGTGACCACCCCCAATGGTTCTCAATTGTATGGGTTCCGTGACCGCCCTCAAGGGTCCCTTAGTGGAACCACGACATCTTGCATTATGCATGGTCTAGAGGAGATTACGACGGCCCTTATGTCTTCTCGGGGAGCATTGTGCCTCCACACCGCTCCAAACAGAGATTAGCATCTGCAAGGGTGTGTACTGCAGGATACATCATAATCCCCGCATGCCTCGGTTATCTCTTACCCGAGCCCTTTACTTATGCACTTTACATTTTGATAGTCATAGTGTTCCGTGTTATATATCTTAATATCACCTAGTTGTTTACCTTGCTTAGGATGAGTTGTGGGTGCACATAGGTGAGCCTAGTTGTTTTCGGTTTTGTGCTTGACAAATTAAATGCTAGTTTTATTCCACATTTTTTCAAGACTAAACCATAATTATTTTAAAGCGCCTAGTCACCCCCTTTAGGAAAGATGCATCAACTTTGAACACTCAACGACCTCCAGATTAACATGTCTGGCGAGCCCCCTCTATAGCACCTCCGCCTTGCAATGTCGGGCCACAAGCATAGTCCGCTTGGATATATTATTTTGATGAGTTGGGTGCTTGTAGCAACACTTGTAGTTGTTTTTACAGTGCATCGATTGTTCTCCCTTTCGATCATGTGCCCACAACATTGAGCATGCAAGAGGGAAGAAGATATGAGGACAAGGACCACACAATGTTTCCGTGGTGCATGTATGAACACCTTTATGGTGTATTTTTTTCAAAAAAGAGGCAATTTTTGGCATGATCCATTAATTAATAAGAAGTTCTAGATGTGTTACAAATGACATGGAAGTACATAGTATCAGTCTCCCCACATTTACCAACGTGCAATACTCTAGAGAACGGACCATCCTTGATCATCCTTGGTTAATCCTAGGGAGTGTGAATGTATATTTCGGGCTTGCCTTGTTCAAGTTGGTGTTGTCCACGCACATATGGAATGTGTTTTTCTTATTTAATACCACTATGGGGTTTGCCAGCCACTTTGAGTGTGCGACCTCCCTTATGAATTTGATTGCGATCAGGCATGCTATCTCTTCACTATTGCCATATGTTTCGCTGCCGCGAATTGGCATAGGGCGTGTTTTACTAGCCTCGCACCCTTGCATATGTTCTAGCAATGTTCGGCCTTGTCGGTTGGCAATCCTGGTATATCGAGAGGCTTCTAGGTGACTATGTTTGAGTTGGCTCAGCGGAAGTTGAGGAGCTCCGTTTCTTGGCTTTTCTAGAGGTCTTCGCCAATTGTTACCATCTTGCTTGGGTCTTCTAGGTGGACATGAAATTTCTTTCTCTGTTTGAGCAGATAGAACATGGGTCCCATCCTCGGCCTGTGAGGGAGTTCGACCTCTCGTAGCCTTATTTGCTTATTATTTTAGCGAGGTCGATAGAGGCCAAGGTGGCCACTTCAAGTTCCATGTTAGCCACCTCGGCCTTGTAGGCTTTTCCTGAGGTCCCCCGTATTGTTATCGTACCATTCAGACATGGCATATTTAAATACAGGTAGGCCTAGGATGGGACTGTCATGAATTTTCGTACTCCGGTCTCCCCAAGATTTCATGATAGCTGCTTTGAAACAGGGTAACCACGAAAGGCATGGCCTCATTTCGGTAGTTATGTTCACCACCGAAGACGACCTCGAGGTCAATCCTCCCCAAGGGGCGGACTGGGTGGCTCGGTATGACCCCATGGAAGCCCACGTCCGACCTCCGCACAATGGATAAGGAGTTTTTCATCCTTTCCTGGGTCGACAAAGACGATGTTGAGACCACTTACTCCGTCCATCAACACTCGGAAGAGGAAGCAGCCCTCCACGATCGTATCTAACACCATGGCGTGGTTCCCTGGTTGCACGATGTCTTTGGGGGTGATCCCCGACGTCTAACATCACCGTTATTTGGACCACACTAGTCATTTGTTGGTTGCGTTATTCACCATGAGGTTCGCACGTCTCCCGAGTTTCTAGTTCTCGTGTTTATTCGTTGTCGCGAATATCATGTTCCCGGAGGTCCCTGGAGTGACCTTGCAAGACGGTTGAGGTTGCATGTTGTATTTCCACACATGACGATCGGGGTCATCGTAACTCTCTTGGGTGTACCCTTCCTCCACTAGTGCAGCGACATGCTATACAAACGGCTTTTAACCCCTTTCCGTGACGCAGTTCTAAACCATCGCCTAGCCTGTGTGGGCAATAGGGGCTACATCCCACATAACAAAGAAAACCCGTCGGCGTTGGTGACTAATGAATGCAAATGTTTGGAAAAACTAAGCATATGGGATGTCCGAGTGTATCACAAATGAGAGTCACTGGTCAACCCTTTGAGATATGGCGTACTTCCCATACGGCCCATCCTTGCAACTCGTGTGACATCACACCACCATCGCACGTGCTATTCTATGACGCACCATTGTGTACCGAATGGCAAATAGTTCACAATTATAGAGCGTGTAGTACAAGGGGACTATCAGACACATTTAGTTCCACTATGACTGTGTGTGATAGGATATACGAGTGCATACATTTATCCTTATAAAACTACATGTGAAGGTTGAATTTATCCCAAACATTGCACTATTGATAAATATTTGTGATTCGTATAATGTCCCAAATGTGTCATCCAAACTTCCCAAACAGGTCATCCATACTACCTGTGTTGGATGAAGGCCTATCCCATGCATTCTTCATTGACCAACATTTACGATGGCACGACATCATAAACATTTCACGATACCAAATCGTGTGTGATATGGATACCATCACAAATAGTTGATGAGAAGTAACTGTGTGCGTTGGTGTTCTTAAACTCACATGTTATTTCTCAGTTGCTCGTGTGCACAATAGAGATTCACCGCACACGTTGTGAGTGGAGAAACGTGTCTCGTCCTAAAGTTGATCACACACGTTTTGCTTTCTCACACTTTGTGCATTGTAATGGCCCGTAGAGCATAATTTATCCCTAATTTAATATTTATGATCGTTATTCGCATAATTTAAATTTGAAAGTACGACATTATTTATTTCATATTGAATTATATTTAAATATAGGTTGAAGATTGAATGCGTAATTCAATTCACATGTACATATAATGAAGAACTACAGAAGCATCAATTCGCAAAAAAGGAAAACTACATAAGGGACAAATAAAGAATGATGTAACTACGGTTGTATTAAAGACGATAAAGAGAGGGACAAAAGACATTATGGTTGCTGGAGGAGGTGAAACGGAATGCCCATATTGTTTCATCCTCCCATCCTTCATTGTCTTTATTACGACTTCTCGATACTCATTGTAGTCTCGATGATATACTTTAACCTTCATTGCATGTCCACCAATCATGTACTTTGCAAGGTAATCTTGAGTAAACTACTTTGGGAACCACTTCATAAAAAAGATTTGGACATTGTTGTGTGACAAGTCATTATGGGAAGTACTAATAGAAGGCTGCAGAATTTGTAGTTACCATCCTACATCTCACTGTTGTGTTGGATAGAGCGTAAAAAATAGTATAATTAACATTGTTACTCTCTTTTCCTTAACAAATCTTACCAGTTTCCTCACTTGATGCTGGTTCATGAATATTTAATTGCCACACATGCAAAAAGGGTCCAGACGTGCATCTTTACCAAGGACATATGTACCTACAAGAGCCATGTCAATATTAGAAGCTAAAATATTGTTTTAGAATGGTGTAATATATTACTCCATCAGTTTTACAACGTGTTACGAATAAAAATTTGAGAAGTCAACATTTACTAACTTTGACCAAGTTTGCAGAGAAAAACATAGACATCTAGAATTCCAAATCCATTTCAATAAATACATCACAAAATTTACACTCATATTGTATACATTTTCGTGTGGTATATATCAATAATATTCTCTATAAATTTGTTCACAGTTTGCAAAGTTTGACTATTCGAAAAACCAATATGCACTACATTATGGAACGGATGGAGTATAAGCTGAGGGATGAAAAAACCTTGGTGGAAAATGTTGTCCACTCCCATTATTGTCATGTGCAAGTACATGGAAAGTCATGATAAGTACAACATACTTAACATCAACCAAATATACAAGGTATTTGCTTGAAATAAACAAGGCATATATGCTCACTATAACATCCAAATATAGCCTTGGAAACTCGACAAATGCTCAATGAAACCAACCTAACAACCACGTATAGAAAAGCAGGGCAACTGCTTGTAAACTAGAAAATGCTAACTTCGACCAACCTAACAAGTAGAAATAGAAAAGCAAGGCATCTGCGTGAAAACTAGAGAAATGCTCACTACCACCAACCTAACAATCAAATACAGAGAAACAAGGCATAAATGTTTAAAACGGGATTTAAGGCCACCGGTTAACAATACCAGGCATAACAGGTGGTATTGATGAAATTGAACTGCACAGTTCATACTTGCACATAACTAACATCACATTATGAGTAACTCAAAGAAACAAGGCACATATGGTTACTGTAACAACGAAATATGGCCATTGAAAACTCGACAAATGATCAATGCAACCTATATAACAACTAGATACAGAAAAGCAAGCCATTACCTTGAAAACTGGACAAATGCTCAATTAAATAGTGCATGGTTGTCGCATGGCAAAAGCTAATACAACAATGGGTATGAGAGGGCTATCCAGAAAGAGTATTATTTGCTCACACGATGTTGCCTCATTTCTCATGGATGGGCTCCTTACACTTGGATTTTTTGTGCCCAGGGTGCTCTCCCTGATGTCGCAGATGGGATTTTCCCCTTTAACTGTTGTAGTGTGTGCCCTTCTCTTGGTCGATCAGATCCGACTTTGGAGCTAAGGACCCCAATCCACCACTATAGAATGTTACCTTTAGAAATGGAAGAAGGGTCTCGATGGCGTATAAGGATTGCAAATGCATGACCACAAGGCGCATAAGATTAGTGGCGGTTGAACCAGAGGCGTTGTCGGTGGACCACTTAACTTATGACATGCCCCGAGTGAACTGTCGATGTTGACGATCTTGATGCAATAGCTGGCCCTCCTGAGAGAGAGGAATACGTGAGCCTGCACACTTGAATCCTTCTGCATGGCAATGTAGTCAACATCCTGACCGTCTTCCGCGATGACGTGTTCCTCCAGGATCGACGGGTCAGCATGAATGGCACCCACCTTGCAAGAGAATAGTGGAGATCCTAGGATAGACCTCTTTTTGCTGGTACACCTCTTGACCTCCACATGATATGTGGCCAGGCCAACTAGTTTGCGACTCTCTAGAGTACGGGACGGGGATCTGTGGGAAAGGGACACCGTCGATCTAATCTAAAAACTCAGGGCAGCGATGGTGTCTGTGGATTGGTGGCTAACCTGGACTTGTTTAGATAGGATGCACGTGCAAACTGGTGATGGTTGCTGGTGGAGGGCGGCAGCAGGGGCGAGCTAGGGTTCGAGCAGGGGAGGAAGGGGAGGGTGAATGGTGTTGTGTGGACTGGGGGTGGGGTGCTA
This sequence comes from Hordeum vulgare subsp. vulgare, assembly GCF_904849725.1. Lineage (NCBI taxonomy): Eukaryota > Viridiplantae > Streptophyta > Magnoliopsida > Poales > Poaceae > Hordeum > Hordeum vulgare. The sequence goes on along the minus strand of NC_058524.1, from coordinate 233,545,196 downwards.
CTGAAAATGTTAGTAATGGTGGGTGGAGATGGTGGTGGACGAGAGATGGAGACGGTACAAATCCATCGGCAACTAAAATTTTACTATATGGTCGGTGGAGGACAAGGGAGGGCGGTAGTTGAAATATTGTTGCCACTTAAATTTGGGTAATGGAACTGAAGTGGGTGGGGAACGATCGGACATGGTCCAAACATAATAAAGTGTGGAGCCTATAAAAAATGCCATGAAATCACAAACTTTTACATCTCCATAGGCGAGTAGCTTTTTCTATTATTTCTCAAGGCGGGTTCATCTCACACTGTTCATCCTCATTTTCAGACGCGGGCCTGAAATTCATCCTAAATTTCCACATGCCCACAAACATACGGCAAGAACATTTGGCTAGTTTTCACCACAAAATGCCTTATTTTGTAGCAGATTAGTTGAGATTAGTATATATGCTTACTAATTTGCAAATAGTTCATCGATTTACATGTAGATGAACTGCACAAAATATTCACTACGCCATGAATGCATACAAATGTCGCGCCACCATATTCATTATGAACTTCCTCGGCTCATAAGAATGTTTCAAAGGAGCTCGTGAAGTCGATGAGCTCCACTGGTTGCATGGCAGGGACCGGCAGGGCTACCTTGGCCGAAGGAACCACCGGGTCTCTTGCCAGGTATGTGCTATTGTGACAACAGACCTTCCCCTACAACGGCGCCACAAGAATGCTGCTAGCACTCCCCGGCAACGAAACTAGAAGAATGTTGTTGATGGCCCACCAGCGCAAGGGTTCGCGGCAGTTTTTGAGGGTAGAGTATTCGACCCAAATTTGTTGATTCGCTAGGAAGGAGGTGAGAGAATACTCTCGAGTATTAGAAGATGAATGTATCAGATTCAACCGCACCTGAAAGATTAGCATCCGCAAGCAAAGTAGTAGCAGCAAAGTAGGATGATAACAACGGTGTCAGAAACAATCTGTTGATGGCAGACTATTCCTAACTGTCGTATAAATGGCGCCAGAAATTGCCCGTTGACGGAAATTGTCTTTTCCCGTCAATGACGAGCGAACCAGAATTGTAGCAGGTAGCAGCAGTGTAACGAGTAACAGCAGTGACAAGGAACAGTAGTAGTGACAGTAGTAGCAAGTAGCAACAGTAGCAAGTAGCAGAAGTAGCAAGCGACAGTAGTAACAACAGTAGCAGCAGAGCAAGACAAGTAACAGCAGCAGTGGGACAAACTCGTAGGCAATGGGTCGGTGATTCGTTTGGATGATATTGATCATGCAACAGTTATAACACAGAGAGATATGTGGCTAGCTCCCGTTCGTCAATGTGATATAGGCATGCATTCCGTGTGTAATCTACGTGCTTAGGGAAAAGAACTTGCATGACATCTATTGTCCATCCCTACCGTGGCAGCGGGGTCCAAAAGGATACTACAGGATATTAAGGTTCTCCTTTTAATAAAGAACCGAAACAACGCATTAGCACTTGGTGAACACATGAACTCCTCAAACTATGGTCATCACCGGGAGTGGTTCCGGTTATTGTCACTCCGGGGTTGCCGGGTCATAACACATAGTAGGTAACTACAACTTGCAACATCGGATCTAAAACACACATATATTGGTGACAACATAATAATTTCCGATCTGAAATCATGGCACTCGGGCCCTAGTGACAAGCATTAAGCATGGCAAAGTTGTAGCAACATCAATCTCAGAACATAGTGGTTACTAGGGATCAATCCCCGTCAAAACTAACTCGATTACATGATAGATCTCGTCCTACTCATCACCGCCCAGCGAGCCTACGAATAGATTAATCATGAACGATGAAGAGCTTCATGGAATTGGAGAGGGAAGAAGGTTGATGATGACGATGGCGACGATTTCCCCTCTCCGGAGCCCAAAACGGACTCCAGATCTGTCCTCCAGATGAAGAACAGGATGTGGCGCCGCCTCCGTATGGAAAACGCGACGAAATCTTCTCTTCTGATTTTTTTCTGGGCAAAAGTGAATTTGTAGAGCTGAGTTTGGGGGTGGCAGAGCCACGTGGGCCCCACAAGCTTGGTTGTCGCCGCAAGGAGGGAGGCCGCGGCAACAGGGCTTGTGGCCCACTAGCCCATCCCCTCCGGTGGATCTTTGCTCAGGTATTTTTCATATTTTCCAGAAAAATTCTCCGTAAATTTTCAGGACGTTCCGAGAACTTTCATTTCTGCACAAAAACAACACCATGGCAATTCTGCTGAAAACAGCGTCAGTCTGGGTTAGTTCCATTCAGATCATGCAAATTAGAGTCCAAAACAAGGGCAAAAGAGTTTGGAAAAGTAGATACGATGGAGACGTATCAAACTCCCCCAAGCTTAAAACCTTGCTTGTCCTCAAGAAATTCAGTTGACAAACTAAAAGAGAAAGAAAAACTTTGACAAACTCTATTTTATCTTGTTGTTGCAACTATGTCTAACTCGTAACCAGAATTTCAGCAAGATCACACGTTAACCACATAAGCAAGTGACACAAAGGTCTCACGGTAAACTAATATGAATGGCATAATCAGTTAGCGAGCAAATAATAATGAGTTTCAGATACCAACAATTCAATCAAAACAAGCATGAAGCAATATGAATAGGATGTATCTCGCTAGTTCTTTCTGAGACCGCAAAACATAAATGCAGAGCACTTTCAAAGATCAAGGGCTGACTAAACATTTTAATTCATAGCAACGAAGATCCAGTCATAGTCATACTCAATATCAATCAAAAGCAAGGCATAAAAATAACAGAGGTGCTCTCTAATTGGTGCTTATATAAGAAGAGGATGACTCAACAGGAAAATAAATAGAAAGGCCCTTCGCAGAGGGAAGCATTGATTTGCAGAGGTGCCAGAGCTCAAGCTTTGAAAACAGAGATAATAATTTTGGGTGGCATGCTTTCATTGTCAACGCAATGACCAAGAGTTCTCAATATCTTCCACGCTACTCATGCTATAGGGGGTTCCCAAACAGAAAAGTAAAGTTTTAACTCCTCCACCACCAATCAATCACACTCCACGGCTAGCCGAATCCTCGGGTACCATCCATACTAACATCAATCCGGGGGGAGTCTTGTTTTACAGTTAAGTTTTCGATTTAAGCGTGGAACTGGGCATTCCAATTACCGGCCCCTTTGTCGTGAATGACAGTGAATAAACACACGTCGAGGATAGCACGCCTAACATGGAAGATACCAATAGCCCCCTGTCACCACATGAGCGGTTTGGACATGCAAAACAGATTATTTCTTGAAGGTTTAGAGAATGGCACATGCAAATTTACTTGGAACGGCAGGTAAATACCGCAAATAGGTAGGTATGGTGGACTCTCATGGAAAAACTTTTGGGTTTATGGAAGTGGATGCACAAGCAGTATTCCGCTTAGTACAAGTGAAGGCTAGCAAAAGACTAGGAAGCGACCAACTAGAGAGTGACAACAGTCATCAAGATGCAATGAGTTTGACTAACATGGAATGCAAGCATGACCATGATATAAATCACCATGAACACGAACATCATAGAGGCTATGTTGATTTTGTTTCAACTACATGCATGAACATGCGCCAAGTCAAGCCACTTGAATCATTCAAAGGAGAATACCATCCTACCATACTACATCATAGTCATCTCAAAATCTATGTTGGCATTCAAGACAAACCGTTATAAGCTCCTAGCTAAATAAGCATGGCATCAGAAACTATGATCTCTAAGTTGTCATTGCAAACATGGTTCTCTCAAAACAAAGCTGAATCTGGAACGACAAGCTAGTCATATTTACAAAAACAAAATAGATAGAGTTCATACCAGCTTTTCCAGTCTCACTCACTCCATCATATATCATCATTATTGCCTTTCACTTGCACGATCAAACGATGTGAACAATAATAAGCGTGCTCGTGCAATGGACTAAGCTGAAATTTGCAGGCAAACACAAAGGAGAAGACAAAGTAATATGGCTCTTTGAAAGCTAAACATGTATGCATGCAAGAGCTACTAAACTTTGTAACCAATATCTTCTACCTTGACCCAAAGAAAAAAAAACTATTTACACGGGAAAGCTCCCAACAAGCAAAAGAAGAAACGAAAATCTTTTTGGGTTTTCTCAAAAGGACACAAAACAAGAAAACAAGAAAACAAAAATAAACTAGCATGGATAATACAGTGGCAAATTGTAAACACCGACAGACAAAGTGAAAGCATAAGCATGAGTGTAAGGTCAGCGAGAACACGTACTCCCCCAAGCTTAGGGTTTTGTCCTAGCTTGGTCTACTCCCAAGGTGGGAAATAACCAACTCCGGGATACTCCGAAGCGGACTTTGGATGCAACTGCTATGTGAGCTCCTCTGGCTCCCATTGATAAACTGGCGTCTGGTACTCGACTGGCGGCTCGGGCACGGGCACCTGTGGTTGGGCTAAGCCCTAATATGCGTAGATTTCCGAAGGCATAATAGTGTACCTGCCTGCATGAAGATCGAACAAAGAAGGAGCATGCAAAGTAATAGTCTCTCGAGTACACTGACTAAATACCAGGTTATAAATCATTCGTCTACTAGCATCTCTATCCAGAAAATCATGGCGAACCATGCTGTCATAATCCAGATATTTCTCAGGAAGAAGCATCTCTTCTTCGTCGCGAAGTCTAATGGGTATCTCGAAGTGTTTAGCGAGACGAGTATCATAGATACCTCCATAGACGACACCTTTGGAACGGTTTGTGTTCAACCGCGGAGCTACTATAGCACCTATGCTATAAGTCTTAGTGCCATAAAGGACTTTGCGCAAAACCGCAAGGTCTAGAGAACTAAGTGATCCAGCCTCCCCACGGCCAATCAAATATTTTCCCACAAATAATGAGAAGTACCGAAGCACAGGAAACTGTATGCTAGCAATTCTAGCATGAGACACTCATATCTCCTCTCCAACAGCAATAGTACCTATGAAATCCTCCAAGTCCCATGGACGAGGATCATGAATATCCCCAACATAAGGTAATTTGCATGCATTGCAAAAATCCTGTAGTGTCATGCACTGGGGGATATCGTACAACATGAACTCAACCATGGCAGGATTCTTCCTCGGATAAAAGTTGAAGCTTTGAACGAAAATATTGGTGAGGAGTAGGTATTGTGAACACTTATCTTCAATGAACGCGGTAAGACCTGCGTTCTCCACCAAGTGATAGAAGTCTTCATAAAGCCCGGCGGCGCGTAAAAATTCATCACTTGGCCACTCGCAGGCTCGAACTTCCGTGACTCGAGGAACCACGCACTTGGGGAGGTTCTTCTCATCCTCCTTGGGGTTACGGCTTGAAGATCCTCTCAAGAACCTCCTCATCTTTTTCCTTTTCTAGCTCTCAAAAATTCTGAAATTTTTAGAGACTTCGAAAGAAAAGTGAGTAAAGATTAACCCAACTCGTAGCAACTACTCCTACTAGTGCCTAGAGACCGTATCACGCGCTAAAACTATTTGGGACCAGCTAAAATCAACATTTCAAGCTCAAGAACAGGGTCACCAAGGTAGCAAGAATACGCGAAGGATAAAGTACTAGAGCTGAAACTAATTGCATCAATGGAGGAGTCACTTACCAAGGAGTAATTTCCCCAAAACGGTTCGGAGAATGGTGCTTTGAGCAAGGAGATCGAAACTCACAGCCAAATGAGCAAGAGCACGGGTTTGATCTGCGAAACAATTTTTTCTAGTGGAAAAAGAAGAGGATGGGAGCTGGAATGAGTGGAGGGGGGGCCCTGTGGGCCCCACAAGCTTGCTCCCCACGACCAGGGGGTAGGCCGCGGTGACAGGGCTTGTGGCCCACTAGGGTGGACCCCAGGCCAGCTCTTTGTCCCAGTATTATTCCAATATTCCAGAAAAATCATACTAGATTTTCTGGACCATCGGAGAACTTTTATTTTCAAGGTATTTTTCTTCGGGACGCTAAAACAGAAAACAGGAAAAACTAAACTAAACCTATCATTTTTCTTCTAAGCAACAGAAAGTGAAAGCTTAAAACAGAGGTGTGTGACTCTTTGGTTCATCCATTTCATGGTCATCGAAAGAAATCCGTCAATGGGGTTGATCAAATTCTTATGACCAAACTTTCTCGAATCGCAAGAGAGAACGGAGAATTTTCGAATAGCCACTAAGTCACCTCAATGGGGATATGAATCTTCCCAACAAGCAATTCATACTTCATCTTGACACGAGGAATAGGGCATTCAAAGCTCCCAATAAGAATCGATGGAGTTTTTCTGATAGCATTTATGCAATGTACTTGGTATCGTTTCTTCGGAAAGTGCACGGTATGCTCATTACTGTTGACATGGAAAGTGACATTGCCTTTGTTGCAATCTATAACAGCCCCTGAAGTGTTTAAAAAGGGTCTTCCGAGGATGACCGCCATGGCATCGTCCTCGGGAATATCCAAGATAATAAAGTCTGTTAAGATCGTGGTGTTAGCAGCCACAACAGGGACATCCTCGCAAATGCCGACATGGAAAGCTGTTGATTTGTCGGCCATTTGCAGAGAAATTTAAGTGGGTGTCAACTTATCCAGTTCAAGTGTACGATAAAGAGAGAGGCATAACACTAACACCGGCTCCAAGGTCACATAAGTCAATTCTTATGTAGTTTCCTTTAATGGAGCAAGGTATAGTGGGCACTCCGGGATCACCAAGTTCCTTAGGAGTTCCACCTTTGAAAGTGTAATTGGCAAGCATTGTGGAGATCACAAGATCTGGTATCTTCCGTTTATTGGTCACAATATCTTTCATGTACTTGGCATACGGAGACATTTTGAGCATATCAACTAGCCGCATCTGCAGAAAGACGGCTCTTATCATTTCAATAAAGCGCTCAAAATCCTCATCATCCTTTTTCTTGGATGGCTTAGGAGGAAAGGGCATCGGTCTCTGAACCCATGGCTCTCTTTCTTTACCATGCAATGAAGTAATTCTTATCGTTTCTCTTAGGTTGTGGATTATCAGGATTAACCGTAGGTTCAATCTCCACATCTTTATCATTTCTAGGTTGAGCATCATTATGAACATCACTGTCAACATTGTCACCATGTTCATGTTCATCACCCGATTGTGTTTCTGCATTAGACGCAGAAATATCATTTGGTTCTTCAGGTGTGACAGTATTTGGTGAACTAACATGCAGGTTTCTATCATCCTTCTTCTTCTCCTTAGGATGACTGGGTGTATCTGCATTAATTCCTTGAGAATCTTGATCAATTCTCTTAGGATGGCCTTCAGGATACAAAGGTTCCTGAGTCATTTTGCCTCCTCTAGTAATGACTCTGACACAGTTGTCATTTAATTTATTGAGCAGGTCAATCTGAGCTTTAAGTACTTTTTGTACCTGAGTAGTAATCATAGATGCATGTTTACTCACAAGCTTTAGATCATTGACATTTCTGTCTACACAAGCACTTAAATGGCTAAGCATACGAGTACTTTGTTCCAAATCGCTGCTAACATAATCATTGAAACTCTGTTGTTTGGCAACAAAGTTATCAAATTCATCAAAGCATAGGCTAGCAGGTTTATCAAAAGGAATATCACTCTCATCAAACCTACGTAGAGAATTTACTTCCACTACCTGTATCGGGTTATCGAGACCATGGATCTCTTCGATAGGTGGTAGATTTTTGACATCTTCAGATCTAATGCCTTTCTCTGGCATAGATTTCTTGGCTTCTTGCATATCTTCGGGAGTGACGAATAGAATACCTCTTTTCTTCGGAGTTGGCTTAGGAGGTGGTTCGGGAATAGTCAAAGCATTACGTTGATCAAGATGTTATTCAGTAGAGTCTGAGCTTGTTCTACAGTTCGTTCCCTAAAAACACAACCGGCACAACTATCTAGGTGGTCTCTAGAAGCATCGGTAAGTCCGTTATAGAAGATATCAAGTATCTCGTTCTTCTTAAGAGGGTGATCAGGCAAAGCATTCTGTAGCTGGACGAGCCTCCCCCAAGCTTGTGGGAGACTCTCTTCTTTGAGTTGAGAAAAGTTGTATATTTCCTACAAGGCAGCTTGCTTCTTATGGGCAGGGAAATATTTCTCACAGAAGTAATAAACCATATCCTAGGGACTACTCACACACCTAGGGGCAAGAGAAGTGAACCAGGCTTTAGCGTCATCCTTTAGAGAGAAAGGAAACAACTTAAGGATATAGTAGTGGCGGATCTTCTCCTCACTCGTGAAAAGGGTGGCTATATCGTGTAGTTTGGTAAGATGGGCTACGATCGTCTCAGACTCATAACCGTGGAAAGGATCAGATTCGACTAGAGGGATTATCTCGGGGTCGACAGAGAATTCATAATCCTTATCGGTGATAAAGATAGGTGAAGTGGCAAACTTTGGGTCGTATTTCATCCTAGCTTTTAGAGATTTTTCCTTCCACTCGAGAAGTAATTTCTCAGATAGGCATCCTTACACGCAAGAAAATCCTCAGCTATCTCTCCCTCCATAACGTAACCCTCAGGTATATCAGGCAATTCATATGTAGGAGAGCTAGATCTAGCAGGAGCAAAAGCAGGTTCTATCTCAACAGTATCGGCAGTTTCAGAAGCATCACGAGCATTGGCAGTAACTCTAGCAATATGAGCATCAAGGAACACCCCTAGTGGCACATCAGGCAAAGTAGTATCTCTAGCGGTATCAAGCATAGCATCATCAGGCAAAATAGCATCTCTAGCATCATCAGGCAAAGCAGTATCAGGCATAGCATCTCTAGATGTATCAGGCATAGCATCTCTAGCATTATCAAGCATAGTATCTCTAGCAGCATCAGGCATAGTAGCATCATAAGCATCATCAAGCAAAGGCGACATATCATGATTTCTAGCAGGAGGTGATGTCGCAAACTTACTCATAACTAAAGGTGAATCAAGTGCAGAGCTAGATGGCAGTTCCTTACCTCCCCTCGTAGTTGAGGGCAAGACTTTGGTTTTTGGATCCTTCAAATTCTTCATAGTGATGAGCAGATATAAATCCCAAGTGACTCAGAGAATATAGCAATACCTCCCCGGCAACAGCGCTAGAAAAATGATGCTATTGTGACAACACACCTTCCCCTGCAACGGCACCAATAGAATGCTGCTAGCACTCCCCGGCAATGAAACTAGAAGAATGTTGTTGATGGCCCACCAGCGCGTGGGTTCGCAGCAGTTTTCGAGGGTAGAGTATTCAACCCAAATTTGTTGATTCGCCGAGCAGGAGGTGAGAGGACACTCTCGAGTATTAGAAGTTGAATGAATCAGATTCAACCGCACCTGAAAGATTAGTAACTGCAAGCAAAGTAGCAGCAGCAAAGTAGGATGATAACAACTGTGTCAGAAACTATTTGTTGATGGCAGACTATTCCTAACTGTCGTATCAATGGCGCAGAAGTTTCCCATTGACAGAAATTGTATTTTCCCGTCAACGACGAGCGAACCAGAAGTGTAGCAGGTAGCAACAGTGTAACGAGTAACAGCAGTGGCAAGGAACAGCACTAGTGACACCAGTAGCAAGTAGCAACAGTAGCAAGTAGCAGCAGTAGCAAGCGACAGTGGTAACAACAGTAGCAGCAGAGCAAGACAAGTAACAGCAAGATCGGATCTAAAACACACATATATTGGTGACAACATAATAATTTCAGATCTGAAATCATGGCAGTCGGGCCCTAGTGACAAGCATTAAACATGGCAAAGTAGTAGCAACATCAATCTCAGAACATAGTGGATACTAGGGATCAATCCCCATCAAAACTAACTCGATTATATGATAGGTCTCATCCTAATCATCACCGCCCAGCGAGCCTACGAATAGATTACTCACAAACGATGAAGAGCTTCATGGAATTGGAGAGGGAAGAAGGTTGATGATGATGATGGCGACGATTTCCCCTCTCCGGAGCCCAAAACGGACTCCAGATCTGTCCTCTAGATGAAGAACGGGATGTGGCGCCGCCTCCGTATCCCAAACGTGACGAAATCTTCTCTTCTGATTTTATTCTGGGCGAAAGTTAATTTATAGAGCTGAGTTTGGGGGCGGCAGAGCCACGTGGGCCCCACAAGCTTGGTTGCTGCGGCGAGGGGGGAGGCCGCGGCAACAGGGCTTGTGGCCCACTGGCCCATCCCCTCCGGTGGATCTTTGCGCAGGTATTTTTCATATTTTCGAGAAAAATTCTCCATAAATTTTCAGGACGTTCCGAGAACTTTCATTTCCGCACAAAAGCAACACCATGGCAATTCTGCTGAAAACAGCGTCAGTCCGGGTTAGTTCCATTCAAATCATGCAAATTACAGTCCAAAACAAGGGCAAAAGAGTTTGGAAAAGTAGATACGATGGAGATGTATCAGTATGCCGTTGTCGACGAAGTTACCTTCATTTTTGCGACATTCTTGAATACAGCCACCATTGTCGACGAAGCTGTCATGGCCTCCGCGTGGGCCATTGGGACACAGACGAGCGCCGCTCTCGCAAGAGTTAAGTCCCTGGTCGCCGTGTTCGCCAAGACGGCCGATGTCGCCAGGGCTGTCGCCACAGCTGCAAGGCCTGCACTAGCCTCTAACGCGGCTGAGAGGCATGCGTCAGCCTGCTCTGCCGCCTTCTGGTCTTGATCCCGCCTATTTTTGCCCGCTACATTAGCATCTGAGTTTTTCCTCGGCCACTTCCTCTTTCCACTCTCCCGCTATTTCTGCCGTGATGCGATAGATTGTTCCACACCAACATTGAGACGACGCTCATCCTCGATGCACATGACACATCGAAGCTCGATTCCTACACGGATAGAGTGATTGCCACCTGCATCCGACATTAAAAATCAGGGTCTTTGGCCGTTGCAGATGGCGGTTGACCATTGACTCACATGAAGGCCAACATGATAGAATCCTCTACCCGTCATCGTCGGTTGTGGTAGTTGGGTCTTTGCCTGCTATGGCGGTCCATGCGTCGGAATCCTCTACCACATCGTCGTCCGACACTATGAGGACGGTGCCATACACATCCCCATGACTGAGCACGAGTTCCATTTGGTGTTGTGTGTGGTGGTGGCGAGCTATTGACAGATAGAGTTACGTAGTTGTTAGCCTCCGCTCGTGAGATCTTTTGTTGGTCACTGTCAATTTGGGTTTTACTATGCACATTACGCCTTTGCCGTGGCTGACGCTTGCGGCTGGCAGCACTACGCGTAGCTGATTTTGTAGTGTACGTACATTGCACACGGTTAGAGTAGCACAACCATGACTGTTGGGTATACAATCGCAAACGGTTGTTTCGTCGGATTTGTTTGCTATTTTGGATAATAGCGTCATTTGGGTAAAATGACAACAAAACACGAGAGAGGATCAAAAGACAACCACACCAGCTAGTGGCCCAAATATATTCTCCCTCTGTTCCTAAATATAAGTCTTTCTAGCGATTCCACTATGAGCTACATATGGAAAATAATAAGTGAATCTACACTCTAAATTTTATATGACTATATATATACATATGTATGCAGTTCGTAGTGAAATCTATAAAAATACTTGTATTTAATAACGGATGAAGTATATATGTATGAATAGGGTGTTGTCATGTTCAACTTCCCAATGCACAACTTTGATGTGCCACATGATGCATACATGCATGCCTAAAAGTGTCTAGTATGATAGAAAAGTATTCATGACATAAACGTATGGTGTTGGCCCCTACACTATGTGGCGGAGGAGGGAATCCTATGAACAGATGACATGGCTCAAACCTTGTCAAATATTTAGCCATGCCTGACTTGTCGTTAGACAATCAAGATAATATATATACCTTAACTTGGTCAAACCAGCACTTCTTGTTGCCGGTCAAGAGGGGCGATATAGACTGCATGGCCCATGAGTTGGCGCGTCGTCGAGGATGAGTTGAGAGGGACTAGAAGAACACCAGTGCTTGCATGTGGCCAAATGTGTATACCAAAAGGGTGTGGTCCAGTTTTTAAAACACAGTGCACAAGACTATGATGTGGCATGCACGTGGCTCAGAAAACTAGGAAAACCCCTTGGTTATATATGTATGTATACTATACCTAGGTTACAGTTGTGTCGTGCCCCGCGCCTCCCCACCCTAACACACATTCACACACCAACACACCCACATGACGCACGCAACTAGCGTGGCGTTCCAGCATTGTCAGTCAAAGGGATGACACATATATATAGACCCTAGGGGGCCACCGATAGGTGTGTCGTCATCAAGAACCGCACAACGAAGGCATGGTTGACACACATACACACACAGAGAGAGATAGATAGATATATAGTTAGATAGATAGAGAGACACGTGCACACACAGACATGCCACACACGCACACACATGCACACACATGTGGTGTGGCGTTCCAGCATTGTCAGCAAAAGGGGTGGCATGTACATAGACCCTAGGGGCCCACTTATAGGTGTGTCCACGAAAACCGCACAATGGATATATGATCGACACACACACACACACCGCACAACGGAGGCATGGTCGACAAACACACACGCACGCATGTACGCACACACACACCACATGTAGGGTTGGTGTTCCACTGTTGTCAGTCAAAGGTACGGCAGACCCCAAAGGCCCACCGATTGGTGTGCCGTCGAAATGACACAACGAAAACTTGGTTGACACACACGCACACACACACACCCAAATTTTCCAAACAACAAAAGAAAACCATTCTCGGTACTTTCAAAACAAAGATCTCAAAACCGCATAACTAAGGCATGGTTTACACACACATACACACAAGAAAATAATAAAATAATATCACACTCAATATTTTCAAAAGAAGGATCTCAAAACTGCGCAACGGAGGTATGCTTGACACACACGCACACAAATTTTCAAACCAACGAAAGAAAATCACACTCAATATTTTCAAACAAGGATCTCAAAACCGCACAATGGAGGCATGGTTGACAAACACACAAAATTCAAAACAACAGAACAAAATTAGTCTCAATATTTCCAAAACAAGGATCTCAAGATTTATTTAGCCAAATGACATATCACTACACACATTTACTGCTAAATGTTTCTAGTGATCGTATCAAACCACCTAAATGAAACTTGAGATCAAGCAACTACCCAACCAGTCACCCATCCTTGGACTACTCCATCCAAGGCATGCTTAACTTCCGAGTTCCATTCGAATCGGTTTGGGGCTGGGAAGCCGCATCTTGCTGATAAGGGTTGCCTCCCAGCATTTATAAGGTGTGTCCCGATGGGCACTTGTGGGGTGAGCTATGTATTGTCGACGTTTCTGGTAGTACTCGAAATCATGTGCCATGGTGGCATGTCGGAGCTACTAACACCTGCATGGACTGATGATGATGTGTCGCTCATGCTCGATGGTGTGATGCCGCTCTTACTCTCTGCCTGCTCCGTCTCATTCTCCTTGTCGAAGAGGTTGATGATGGGGTCACCGCTTGAGTGGGAAACTGATTGGGGGAGGGGAGGGGGACTAATTGGGGGAGTAGTAGGAAACCGATTGGGGGAGTGGTCGGAGAAGTGTGTTTGGATAAAACACTATTTCAATATAAATTGTATAACTTATGAAAGAAGGAAGCTCGAGCTAGCACGCCACGTGCGGACACACTGCTTTACACATGAACGAGCTCCACGCGGATGTATAGAGCTCATTTAAATTATTCATGATTCGTATGTCCTTTTTTATACCACATTAATTGAAGTTTCTAGGCATTTAATGTGCATAATTAAAATTTGAACTACAATCACAATCTCCATGTAACCAAAATGGGTTGAAAAAACATATTTGTGCCCTCGGGTCCTGTTTAGGTCATATGCAATGAATGTGAATGTATTACAAACATCTCGTCCTCATGACTAGGCCACAAACATGGAGAAACATGGCATTTAAATCCCCATAAATGCAAAAATCCTCTGAAATTCTTGAAACTTACACCGGAGTCATGACACGACACGTATATGTCATGGTAATTTTCTTGACCAATATGAGACAAGTCTCTTGCACACTGGAACTTCTCTCAAGAAGCATCGTCGTTTCGATAGGGAACATGTCACCACTGTGGGAGGAATGACATTCAATGCCTCTTCTTGCCTTAATTTTCTTCTACATGCAACATAGACTAATACAAGTGCATCGTTAAGATGTGGAATTATTCAGGGCTCGTTTGGCCCCCCTTTATACATTAATTGAGTCTTCTAGCCACTTACTATGCATAATTCAATTCGAATTACAAGCACATGCTCCAGGGCTCTAAATTAAGTTAACAAATCATTTATGTGTCCTCGGGTCCCTATTTAGGTCCCATGCATATGCAGGCAGTGAATGTGAATGGATTACAAACATCTCAGCATCATGACTAGGCCGCAAACATTGAGAACTCGGCTTTGAAATCCCCATAAATCCAAAACTCATGTGAAATATTGAAACCTACCCCAGTGTCATGACCCAACACTTATATGACCTGGTAATTTTTTGACCAATTTGGGACTAGTTTTGGGACAAACCTCATGGACATTAAGACTTTCCAACAAGAAGCCTCGTGGTTTCGATAAGGAACATGTCACCTTTGTGGTTGAAATGACATGAGTTTTCTAGGCGCTTAATGTGATGAACTCAAATTTGGACTACAAGCATGTGCTCCAAGCCACCAAAATGGAATAAAAACATTTTTTGTCGTTGGGTCACTATTTAGATGCCATGCACTAAAGGTCAATGAATAACAAACATCTTGGCATCATGACTAGGTTGCAAACAATGAGAATCTTGGTTTTTAAATCCTCGAGAGTCTAACACTCGTCTAAAATTCATGAAAGTTACCCAGTGTCATGCCATGACACATATATGGTGTGCTAATTTTTTTGACTAATTTGGGACAAATATTGGGACATGCATCTTACAAGCCAAACCTTCTACAAGAAGCCTCCTGATTTTGATGGCGAATATGTCACCTTTGGGGCGAAACTACATCCAATGCATCCTCATCTAGTCCACCAATTCGGCCCTTTTTTTACGTTAGTTAAGTTCTCTAGGGATTTAATATGTGTAGTTCATCTTTTGAACTAGTAGAACATGCTCTCGTGCGCAAAAAATTGTTGTAATTTTTCTTTTGTGCTTAGTTGCTTGCTTAGGTCCCATGCAATGAATGTGAATGAATTAGAAACATTTAGGCATGATAGATCGACTGCAATCATTTGGAATCTTGGTTTTTGAATCCCAAACTCATATAAAATTCATGAAACTTAGAGATCTTGGCACCATGTGTTTTCAAATTTGAGAAGGCTCACATAATAACATGCAACAAAAACATTTGTGAACACATAGTTTCCCCCTTATTATTACAAATGGTTGCATTACATGAATTGTGTGTGTTGCGATAACCATTCGGTGCACACGTCCAACATTTTTTACTAGATATGGGGGTGCTGTATGTGTAGCTATTTGATGAAAAGATGTGTGCGAGCTTTCCATCGTGCAGGCTCAACAGGATGCATGAGAGTTGTCTGCCCCGCAGGCTCGACAGGACGCGTGAGAGTTGTGTGTCGTGCAAGCTCGATGGGACGCATGATAGCAGTCTGTTGCGCAGGCTCATCGAGAAGTGAGACTTTGACCTCCACCCTATGCTCTCCTTGCTTCCAACTACTAAATTAATGGTGTACGACCCATTATTTATCAGGAGGTTAATGCGCCTCGACGGAGGGGCTAGTTTCCTTTACATCCCATTACCCCGCTCAAGGTAGGCATTGTTTTGTTCGTGCCTCGCTGAGAACTTGACTTTTCGCCGATTTTTGACTCGTATACATGTACCTACGAATAGAATAATGCAACGAAAAATTGACACTAGCAAAGGATAATAATTGTCTTACATATTCAGGATAATAAAGGATTCCACATGCGGCAACTCCGCAAAGACACACGGCCAAAAAAAGAAGGAAGAAGCTGAAGAAGGAAGACACAAACAATGATCTCGGCCGCTGCTATTTAATTCTTGATGGACGCTAGGCGCGAACTTCCTCAATCTCCATCTTCATCGCCTCCACGACCTCCATCTCCTCCTGCTCTCCTCCGCCATCTTCCGCATTGCAGCCATGGTACAAATTTTTTGCTAGAGAGCGCCGATGCTTTCCTTCACATCCGCATGAAGTTTCCCGACACATGACACGGATACCTTCACTATCCCCTTGCGTTTGATGTGGAGCTTTTCCCAGTCTTCCAAAAGTGCCTCGGTGAGGTCTTTCAGCCTCCCCTCCGAGGCACGTTTCTCCTTGAGCAGCTGCTCGCAGGTGGCGGTCTGGTCCTCCTGCTCGTCGTGCTCATTGCATAGCTTTGCCTTCTCACCCATAAGTTTCACGATGAACCCGGTCGCCTTGTTAAGCAAGGCGTAGCTCTTCTCTAGCAGCTTAACCAAGGGATTGATCGCATCCTTCTTATCGAGCTCACCACACATGTCGTCGTTGCTTGAGGAATACAATACTGTCAGCTCGTCTGGTTCACCTCCGAGGCGAATGCACTTGTTATTGTGAGAGCCCTCGCTTCTCCGCGAAAGATCCTCCGAGCCGTCCGCGGTACCGCTAGACATCTCTTTCGTGGCAAACACGGTGTGGCTGAAGATCTCTAGCGCTTCCCCGGCGCGGCCGCGGGACCTCTCGGTTGCTTCCGTGGCCTTGGACTTTCTTCCCTGGTTATATCTCGACCCAAACCACCGCTCCTACTAGCCATGGCAGACGAAAGGAATGACTAACAAGAAATGCTATTTTTTAGTGATGGGGTGAGGAATGTGTGGTAATTTTCGAGTAGATGTTTTTTATAGCCTACTAGTAAACAACTGCTAAGTAGGAACACGTTTATGTTTGGTAGGTAAATTAAAGTGTGGCAATTTGGAATGTGGTGGGAAACAAGCTAAAACTTTTTGATAGTCTTGGTTCCCAAGCCCGATATGATGTAGGGTTTTTAGAAACCTTGTGGGATGGCGTACGTGGGCCTGCATTCTCGGATGTGTATACATGTCTGTCCACTATCACACAAGGTCCACACATCCTCATCGTGCCTGATGGATGGGCCGGCGCACCTATCACGTGTGCTAGACAACAGTTGGCAAGAAGTGGCGCCCTTCCAAGTGATCCACGGTGTACAGGTGCTAAGCATGCCACATAAGTAAAAAATGACATGGCACAACAATTAAGGAGGACAGAGCGTGGTTTGGGCACCGACATAGCATGGATTTGCATTTAACTAACCTAATTAATTAATTCCTACCAAAGGTCGATATGTGACATTTCCATGTAGTAATAATGAAACATGCTAAAAAGGAAGAGTTTCGGCCTTCCGACGACGGTCTGCTCGGACTCTACAGTTAGCATAGAGCAGCTCCCTTGGGGCCATTCACTCGGAGTTTCCGGACCGGCGGCCACGGTACCCATCTCTGCCTGAGCAGCTTCTAGCAGTGCTAGTAGGCTCTTGGGGCTACTAGGCAGCCTAGGGCTCATCCAATAGACCATGACAGCATGCAATCGTACGCATGACTTGCCCGTGGAAAAACTCCATCTATGTGTCTTCCCATTTGTAACGAATACCATGCATGACGTGCTCCTAGAAGATATCATGGTGGCATTGCTCTATTTTGCTGTGGACATCATCTCCACCGACAAGGCGCTCGAGCCTGGCCACATAATGGTCAAGATTAACGATGACATGGCTGTTGGCGAGCTTGACGAAGCATCCCATGTACCCGCTCATCAATGAATTACATATGGTTTTTGCCCATTCTTGCTGGGGAATCTAGTTTTTGAAGGGCGCCGGTGATGATGCCTCTTTGGGTGGGTTGTCGTTCATGCCGAAAAGCAGCTCTAGATCCTATGCATGCTTGATTGCAAGCAACTCTTCATACTTCCCTTGCAATAATACCACTATGCTCCCAAGGAACAGTACACAGAGATCAGTGTTGATGGGCCACGTCGCCACTTGCTCCTTATCCTCATTGAAGATGTATTCCAAGAAGGGGAGGGGTCGTTGTTGTCCTATGAGCTTTGGTTGCCTGGCAAGGCACCGACATTGACCTTCGAGCTTTGCTTGCCTCGCAAGGGGCCAACGTCAACATCCGAGCTTTTGTTGCGTGGCAATGGGCCGCCGTCGACCTTCGAGTTTTGGTTGCATGGCAAGAGGCCATCGTCTACCTCTGAGCTTTGGTTACCTGTCATGCTTGGAATAATTAATGGAAGATAGATGTGGACAAGATCTACGCACGGTGTCATTACGTTGTCGCAAGGTCATATAGATCTGGCCACTCGGTGATGTCGGGAACCGATGGAAGAAGTTGCAGGAAGCGTTGGCATGGATTGTAGGACACTCGTATAACCCGATTAATTTCTGCAGTGTGCGTCTCTATCCATAGGTACCAGCTCATGCACGCCATCACTGGTTGTATAGGGGCCAGGTTTTGCGTTTCTCCTAGTTTATTATTCATGTAAATAGTTTGTTGAGGTAGTCGGTTATGTAAGTTCATGTTTAATTTGGATATCCGTCTTGCAATGTTTTTTGCAAATAAGCAAACCTTGCGTACAATTGCATTTGTTATGCATCCTGTATTTGTAAGCATTTATCTTGTTGTTATGTGCGCAAAGCAAATCACATCATGAATGATTAAACCAACAAACACAACGATTATGATCTGAACAATCACAGACAAGTGTTTAACAGCAAGCATTTGCCCACACCACACACATCTTATTAGCAGAAATCATGTGTACTCTTCTCGATCTTCAAACACAATTCAGATAACTGACATGTTTGCCCAGTATCACACACATCTTGTTATGCCGAATCGTTTTTTGTTATTTCGGCTCATCGCACACAGTTCATCCCATTCACTTGTATATTGCATATCACACATAACATGATCTGATTAACCATTTGTGTTATTTTGGCTCGTCGCAAATAGTTCATCCGGAGAAATGTGTTTGCCTTATATCGCACACATCTTGATCTAGGTGATCGTTTGTGTTATTTTACGTCATCACAAATAGTTCATCTGGTGACCTATTTGTTGCTTATCGCACACATAATCATCTGGACAATCGATTGTGTTGTATTTGATTAGGGCAAACAGTTTATTTGGGTGAACTATATGCCATACATCGCACACACTTGTATTAAGTTAACTGTTTGCGTTATTTTGGCCCAACACAAGCAGTTTGCGGGGGTCAACTGTGTGTCGTAGATCGCCCATGCAACTCGTTTCTGAATCGTATTTGATGGATCTGCCATTGTACATAGTTCATATCATTGGCGATGGAGCTGGAACTATACCGTTTGCAATTCATGCATCATATATAGTTTCATTGAAGGGTCTCTGATTCATGCGTCGTCTTTGGACCATCCTGGAGTAGTGCTCCTTGTCCATGTGTTTGACGATTTGTGAAAGTATGGTGTCGAGGGACTGCCCAGGTACGACAGTGATTCTCTCGAAAAAGCCGATTGTGATGTAGCGCCCCGATGAGAGATCATTGGCCTCTTTCATTTCCCCTTGCCAGGTTTCTTCTCCGATCGACATGGAATGTCAACTAGCAGAGATCAGAGTTACCGAGACGGGGTCTGCACACATAGTTTACCCAGGTTGAGGCCTCCAAAGATTAAAGCTATAACATCCCAAATTTTTAGATTTGGTACGTTAACACGATCATTCTTTGTCATCTTGATTTCTATACATGTTTGTATTTTCTGAATATTCTATTCATTATGAAACTCAAGGAAATTTATATTGTAGTGGAGATAACATGACTTCTCCCTAGTCAAATAAAAAGTTCATAAAGTTTGGAAATTTATTTGGAGTCACCTGATATAGTTTTACAAATTTTATAAACTCCCAAACTATTTTTAGTCGAGTTTTTCAATGCTCGTTGTGTGGCCTATTGCATAAAACTTATATTAAAATTTGCATTAGGTGGAACTAGGGTTCCGTAGAATATATTAGTTGTATATATTTTTCTGTTTTTTTGCACTTTTGGATATATTTTTTTCTGGTATTTTATTTAGCTAGAAAATATATTTTTTGTTTTGTTGCATAGCTGTTTAAAAAAGAGAGGGAAACCCACCTAGCCCTAGGCCAGCTTCGCCCCATGGCGAGCAGCTAGTGCACCCAACCCCATCGCCTCCTGGAACTGCAGGAGGGCCCCGCTCGTTTTCCTTCGACCGCGAGCTAGACTCGGTCTCAGCCCCGCGTTTCTCCTGCATCGACCAAGACTCCATAATTCCACGAGCCGAATCCCCCTGCTCTAATTCTTCCTGTTGCCCCGATCCGCGTTCGCCCTAACCCCCATCTCGTCGAGATCCTGCAGCCGCCGTCGTTTGCCTCATCTTGCCGGAGCACCACCACGGAGTACGCCGGAGTTCGCCCGTCCTCGCTGGAGCCGCAGTTTGTCAGAAAGTCACGAGAGAAGCACAACTGGAGGAGCCACGCCAAGACTGACCCGTTTTTCCGTGTTGTTCGTGGTAAGCACGTGCACACATCCGATTCACTCAATCCGCAAAGTTGCAATAGTATCTAATTAAATCTATTTTTGATCTGTTTTATCTTAGTCAAATTCTCGGTAAATATTTGAAACGGGTTTAACTTCTTACTCGTTTGTACGAATTAGGAAATTCTTTTTTCCTGTGATCTCTTGTTTACGAGTAGAACACGATAGAACCAATAGTTTTCAGGTTAGCAATAGTTAAAATTTAAGTTGGATCAGAGTTAGTTTAATTCTACTAGAGGCCATATCTTTCAAACCATTCATCCAGATTAATTAATTATTTTTGCATTGTGCTCCCACTAGCATGTAGATAATAAATACCTACTTATATTTTTGTGTTATTTGAGTTTTAATTGAATTCTTTGTTGTTGACTTTATTTTGATGTTATGTGAGTACTATTTATTTATCGATGCCTTCATCGAATATATAGATTGTCCGGAGTGTGAAGCGGATCATAATTAAGCGTTAGAGTACTTCAGCACCGTTCAAGGCAAGTTTGCACTTTTGATTATGCTCATCCTATATGTCTTCTATGCACTTTTATGATATGTTATGTGTTTGGTTTGATTCTTATATTGCTTGTCACCATGTGTGTGTCCTGGTTGCATTGTTTAATTGTATTCTCGGATATGCTATGATAGACATGGACTCGTACCGAGTGTTTTATGAAAGTGGTGAGTTTTTATAGCTGTAGGGTCAGGGCTTTTGCTCGAGTGAATGCGTCAATGGCTGAGCGCACTATTGTCCCTAGAGAATGCGCCATGACTGAGCCCAGTTGAGTTGTTGGGACTTAAATCAGGTGAATGCATTGATGGCTGAATGCTTTGGAGTCCCCATTGAATGCGTCATCGACTAAGCGCACTTGATACATCCTATAGATCTTTGTCATCTAACTATAGGTTCATGAGTTCTCTAATTTGGGTTAAATGGTTTGTGGTGTGTGAGACCTTGATCAGTTCATGGAGGTAGGTGAAGTTGGCTTTATGCCGAACCAACTTGACTGTTCTGTTTATCATACATTGCTTATATATGTAGGATTGCAATATTATTAGGTGTGAATTTCCAATACATTCAATGTATTGACCCTTGTGGCTGCAACTTATCATGTTGCAGGATAATCAGATGATCAGTGAGATACAGTAGGGTCGCGAGTCTTCCCTCAACATTTTCACCAGTGGGCAGTGATGGGATACCTCATTTGTTTATGCTACATTTTCGATGTCCTTATTTATTAAAGCTAGTTATGTGCTACAATATTGTAATACTTTATAAATTCTGGATCATACATTATATTAAATTGATGCACCTGTCACTTTGATATTCTTAGGTACAGTGTGTGCTAGCGAATTGATCGAGGGACTAGCACAGTAAGCACACAGACTCAAATCCTTCGAGATTTGGTCGTTACAGATGGTATCAGAGTTGTGTGTTGACTGTAGGTCGTGACCCTAGAAAATGGAGTAGAAAGGCCATAGGAGTGAAAAACTTGTTTTGTAGCTTTTGTTTACATATTAGTTCTTAGTCTCATGCTCATACTTTTTTTTGATATAGGTGTCCCTTGTACTTGTATTAGTATCATTGAGGAGTTTTAGATAGCACACCACCACTACTGTGTTGAGTTTATATACGATTCACGAGTAGTATGATGAGATCATATCTCTTGTGGATATGACCTTACTTGTAGGATCTGCTTGTGCAGTGTGTCGTGTGTGATTTATTTGATTTGGAGTTTGATGCTAGCATATGGGTAGTGTTCCTCCCCTTAGGCCTAATTCTATCTAGATCTCATCTATGCTTACCCACCAGATGTCGTCAAGACGTAATACTAGAGCCAGTGGTTCAGGAGACAACAACAGTGATGTCTTCAAGAACATGCCCAATTGATCCAGCTACTCACTCAGAACATAGGGAACAACAACAACAACAACAATCCACCTCCACCACCACCACTGGATGCACTTACTCGTTTCTTGAGGTTGAATCCTCAGAGGTTTTCCAGCAACCCTGAACCTATTGTAGCTGATGATTTGCTTCACTCGGTTAATAGGAACTTTTAGACTGTTGGCTGCACTCATGCAGAGAGAGTGAGGTTTTCCTCACATCTGTTGGAGGGTCCTGGCGCAGCTTGGTAGGACAACTATGTCGTCACTTACCATATTGCTACTATCACTTGGGAGCAATTTCAGGCAGGTTTCCACGCCGCACATGTGTCAAGTGGCGCCATGAGTTTGAAAAAGAAGGAGTTTCGAACATTGCATCAGGTAGGTGCCACTGTGAATGCATATGTAGAGGAATTCAATAAGATTGCACGCTATGCGCCTAAACGATGTTAACACTGATGCAGCGAGAGAGGAGAAGTTCTTGGAGGGTCTCGATGATGAGTTGGGTGTTCAGTTGAGAGTGGTAACTTTCAACAACTGTCATGAGCTTATTGATAAAGCTATTGTACTTGAGGGAAAATTTCAAGAGGTGGAGGATCGCAAAAGAAGAGAAGCGATACTGAGTTCAACTCTGGAGGTCATCAAGAGCAACGTAATGCATCAACATCTTCTGAGGACTATTATTCCAAAGTGGACGTGTATAATGGCCATAAACACGATGTACATAATCATCACATTGGCAATGGGCACAACCATAATGGACAAAGGAATGGGAACAACAACCACACCACTTTGACGCCCACCAAGAAGGATATAAACACTAACTTTGTTATAGGTGTAGAAACCCGGGGCTTTATTCCAACAAGTGTCTTCTGGTGAAAGACATGGATTATGACAACAGAAGTTCCAAAGAAGAGGGGTCTGATCACGTCGAAAGGGCACGTGTGAACCACATAATAGTGGGAAGGGCTAATAATGCACCAGTCTTCGGTAAGATTTTAATCAAGTTTCAGTATTATGACAGTTCTCTCAATATTGGTGCATCTTATTTGTTCATGTCAAGGGAGTTTTCGCATATATGCAACGAGTAAGCCTGAAAACCTTGGGATATGGATTATATCAATTACCCATATTTAACCTTTGTAGCCAACTCGAATCTCGAGGACAAGATTCATTTTAAGGGGGGTAGATTTGTAACATCCCAAATTTTGAGATTTGGTATGTTAACAGGATCATTCTTTGTCATCTTTTTTTTGACCAGCTACTGTAGGGAATCACCCCATAGCTTTTTCCTTTATTCCAGTAAAAAGAGAGTATATGTACATGAGAGGATTAGAATATACAATGGGGATGGGGGGAAAAGATACAAACCTCAAGGAGGTAGAAAAGAGATCCACTTAAGGAGATCATCCCTGAATCTAGCCTTAATCCTATGAGCTAAAAGGGAGATATCATGAGTGAAGCTAGACTTCAATTTACTGAACCTAGGATGCTCATTGTTGAAAACCCTTGCATTTCGGTCTGTCCAAATATTCCAGCAAGCAGTGAACACTACTTCAGAGAAAAAAAGATGCTGAAAATCTTTCCTGGCTGCCAATGAAGTGTTCCACATGGAAGTATCCTACCAGGAGATCTGAAGGTAGTTCCAAACCCTGATGCTGAAAAGGCAGTTAAAAAAGAGATGATCCCTATCTTATTTGACACTGGCATGACAAAGAACACATAGGTTTGAATCAGACACTTTCCAGTGCGGCGTTCGAGCATATCCTATGTGTTGAGTCTTTCCATGACGAGCATCCACACAAACATCTTGATTTTCATGGTGAAGCAACTTTTCCAAATCCAACAGAGAAAGGAGTTGGGAACAATGGGCAGATGCATAGGGATGTAGTATTTCACAGCAGAATAAGCTTTACAGTCACTACTCCAGAGCCAAATATCATTGCAAGATGGATCTCTATCAAGATTCTGGAGTAAGCAGGTGGCCGATTCCAACTCTTGGTGGGCCCTGTCAGAGAGAGGCAGGTGAAACATGTTGATCATGCTATTTGTCTGAAAAGCCTGGAAGACCTCCCCAGCTGTGCGGAAAGTGTCAATAACGAAGGAGAACAATCTTTGGAACCGAAGAGCTAGAGGCCTATTAGAATCTCCTAATGCACATGAATCAGACCAAAAGAGGAAGGTGTCTCCCCTATTTGGCTGGACATAGGTGACATCTCCAAAGTTGTCCATCCTCTTGCAGATGTCCTTCAACCAGAAAGATCCACAAAGGGAGGTACCCTGAGGAACTGTGTTTTGGTAATAGGTGTTCCATATTAAATCAACCCAAGGTACATCAGCTCTGTTTAAGAACTTATCCACTTGTTTAAGCAACAGAGCCTCATTCTGGACAGACATATTCATAATTCCCAAGCCACCCTTCATTTTTGTCCTGCACACTAGGTCCCAGGATGCAAGGGAAGGTGCATGGTCTTGGCCATTCTTCCTCCACAAGAATTGTCTTTGTATCCTTTTCAACTGTTTAAGAATCCCTAGTGGTACATCCAAACTGCAGAGGAAAAAAATGGGAATAGAGGACAGGGCAGAATTGAGATGTTGTAGACATCCCCCTGTGCCAGGAAAGAGGATCTAGTTGAGAGTCTCCTTTCCATACAGTCTACCAAGGGCATTAGATCAATAATCCTTGGCCTGGTTGTCCCAATAGGTAAACCAAGATATGTGAAAGGTAGTGATCCAACCTTACAACCAAGAGAGTCAGCAACTATCTGAAGTTCACCCTGATCAATGTTGATATGCAACAGAGCAGTCTTGTGATAGTTTACTTGGAGACCTGTGGATTGGGAGAAAAGTAGAAGCATCTTTTTGAATTCTAGCAGCTGAGATTCCACAACACGCAAAATGATCAGAGTGTCATCTGCATATTGAACAATTGGAAAGTCTTTGTCATGACAAGGTATTGTCAGCTGGATGAGGCCATCCTGCAACAATTGGTTCACCAAGGTTTGGAGAAAATCAGCAGCAATGGCAAAAAGGAGAGGGGGCATTGGATCCCCCTGCCTGACCCCTTCTTGCACATAATTTTTTTACCAGGAACTCCATTGAGAAGAAGTGCAGAGGAGCCAGAACTGAGCAACTGATGCACCCATAATATCCACTTAGCATTAAAACCTTTGTGCTTAAGGATCTGAAAAATGAACTCATGTTCCACAGAGTCAAAGGCCTTTTCAAAATCAAGTTTGAGGATGACAATGGTTTTTTTTGAGTGGTGGCATTGGTGTAGGTATTCCAGTGTCCATCCAACACAATCTTGTATGGTTCTGGACTTGATGAAACCATACTGATTTTTATGGATGCTTTTCATGATTTGTAACTGCAGTCTATTGGAAATCATCTTGGATAGGAATTTAAGTCCCATACCAGTGAGGGAGATAGGTCTGAAGTCACCAACTTGCTTAGGAGAACTATTTTTGGGCACCAAGATAATATAGGATGAGTTCATATTTTCCAACTGTGCAATCCCTGCATCAAAGTCAGCTGCAAGCTGGTAAAATTCAGGACAAATAATGTGCCAACATTTCTTGAAGAAAAGGCCATTAAAACCATATGGACCAAGAGCCTTATCAATGGGCATTTCTTTGACAGTCCTATCGATTTCTTCTTTGGTAAAAGGCAGTGTCAGAACATCAAGATCTTCCACTTTATGAATGAGAGACTAAAGATTGAAAGTCAAATTAATTCCTTGAGAGGATATCATCATGTTCTTGAAGGAAGTCCCAAAACATGATGCAATCTGCTCATGATCAGTTAGAACAGACCCATATGCCAATTTAAGAGATGAAATGGAGTTTCTTCTGTATCTTTCAGTAGCCATGGCATGGAAAAACTTAGTATTTTCCTCTCCAAACTTGATGAATCTGATGGTA
Organism: Hordeum vulgare subsp. vulgare; assembly: GCF_904849725.1. Taxonomy (NCBI): domain Eukaryota; kingdom Viridiplantae; phylum Streptophyta; class Magnoliopsida; order Poales; family Poaceae; genus Hordeum; species Hordeum vulgare. Next base: position 233,518,871 of record NC_058524.1, on the reverse strand, counting down.
GCTCTCTTTTTCCAGTAGAGGAACTACAAATGTAGTAGGTGATCTAGGTGTAGTTTGATAATCAGTCTGAAATTAGCCTCGGGTCTGAAAAGGGGTTTGAGCTCCCCTAGATCATACAGACATAGCACCACTTTATTGCACTTATCAATGAGTGCTTTGAGCTTTGAGAGACTAGTATGTCATCTCTTCACAGCCTGTCTTAGGTGCTTAAACTTATCCATGATGATGGCAGTCATGTGACCTTTCCTACAAGGGATCTTCCAAGAATTCTGTACACAGTCCATAAACCCATCCATCTCCACCCAATAATTTTCAAACCGAAAGAGGTTACATTTGGGGATGGAAGTGTTGACTCTCATCACACAGGGAACATGATCAGATGCATATTTGGCTAAATGAAGAACTTGAGTCCACGGGTAAGATGATATCCAATTGGCAGAAGTGAAGAACCAATCGAATTGCTCTAGAAGGGGTGAGTCTTGCATATTGGACCAAGTGAAAGACCTTCCTTTGAGGGCAAATTCTAGAAGACCCACTTGGCCAATGATCTCATTAAAGATGAACATGTCATTCACATCAGCACTAGGGAGATTTCTATTAGAAGGTGAGCAAATAAAGTTAAAATCGCCAAGCAGCAGCCAATTGTCATTTGCAGGGATATTAAGATGGTATAGCTAGCTGACAAACTGATCCCTAGCTTCACCCTGACAAGGACCAAAGACATTAACTAGAGTCCAAGCTTCAGAGGTGTGATTTGGGGTGAATGACACAATTAAACCAAAAGACTGTGATTCAATCAAGGTGCTTGTTAAAACAGAAGAATTCCATAGGGTGATCAATCCACCAGAGGCACCGCGGGATGCAATATAGGAAAATTGTCAAATCTTTTGGGGCAAAAACTTCTAACAGTCCGAAAAGCAATATGCTGCATTTTGGTTTCCTGAAGACAAACAACCGTAGCCAAGCTTTCATCTATTTTGTTTTGAACTACCCTTTGTCGAGAATCAGAATTTAAACGGCGCACATTCCAGCAAAGAACATGCTAGCTTCTTGTAGATCGACTATCCATAGCAAGGAGGTAAAATAGCAAAATAGGAGTTACATAATAACCCACTTAACCAAAGTTTAGATAGTTGTGATACACAACAAGTAGTAGCATGATAAACTGAACAACATGAAAAACATAGATACATAGACATTTCTCTAATCATCAGCAGGTGGGGGCTTGGAAACAGCAGGATCTTCCATAAGTCGATCCTCCTACAGCTTCACAGGGGCAATGCCAAGGCTTTGGCCAACAACTTGGATCACTCGAACTGGAGTCTCTGGTGGGACAAACTCCTTCTGAGCTGATGACGGTGGTGCCTGAACCTCTTGGGCGTCCATGGGTTTAGTTCTTGGCTTCCTCTTCTTGGGCACGTGCATCGGAAGTTCCTACAGCACCGGCTTGAAACCATCCCTCTTGATCGATCGCCTGGTGCATCTATGTACAGAAGAGTCCAAAATGGGTGTGGCCTTCTTGTGGGGCCCCTTCTTCGTGACAGCTGGAGATTCAAAGGAGAAAAGACCCCCTGTTGGTGCAAAGATGTTGTCAGATGATGGAATTACCTCGGGAACGGGGGCAGGTGTGCTGTCCTTGTATATGATGCTAGGCTACGCGCTACCTTCATCAAAGGCCAAAGACCAGGAGCGCTTGGAGAGCACAGTAGGCATGGCCGCAGGCATCTGAAGATGACGGGGGACATGCATGGAACTGAAAACCCCGTGAGCACTTCGAAGGACCGTTTCCAGGAGACGATAGGTGGCAGCGGAGGTTCATAGGCAACATGAACCGCTCCAATCATCAGATTAGTAGGCCGAACCAGGGGCTGCTGATAAGGGACGATCGCTAGAGGATTGAAATCTTTAGGGGCCTCTTCGTCAGCAGCCTCCTCCTCAGCAGCATTACCCCCATTGGGAGGGGCATGATCAGCAGTGGCACCATCATCAGCATCATCATCATCATGCTCAGCTGCAGCAGCATCTTCAGCAGCAGCTTCAACATCATCTTGCTGGGGATCAACAACCACAATCTCCAGAACATAATCAGAACAAGTTGGCTGGTCAATGACAATAGACTCCTGGTCTTTCTCAGGTGCAGCAGGTTCAATAGCAGGAACTTCAAGTTTCTAGCCCCAACCGCCGTCATCTTGCTGAACTAGAGGCTCTGTCATTGGTGGTGGTGGCGGCGGCATAACGTTCCACCCCATAGCAGGGTATGGCGGAAGAGCAAAGAGCAGATTATCTTGCTCCAACTGACCTGGTAACGGGTGGGGGTTGCCATCGAGGGGCATGCGGTCCTCATCTTTGGGCATCTGTTTTGCAAATACTGCACCCAAGATGAAGAGAGGTGCAGACCAAGAAACCCTCGCTCCACCCCAGGCAGCATATTCAGAGAAAGTGACACTTTGAAGAACCAGAAAATCAACTGGGAAAGATGCAAAAACAATGGAGCGGACTAGGTATGGATCATCACTGACCCAATGGTGGAATTCACCAAACATGTTTACCGCAGCACGAAGATCATTGGTGTTGCGGAAATCCAAAGGTACACCCAAAAACATTTAGCAGTCCTGACGAAAACCAGCAGCACCTCTAAAACCTGCGCCCCCATTGTGCCTCATGCATCTAACAAAAGAATCGTTCTCCAAATCCTGGGGAACCATGTGGATAGTAGCAAAACTCTCACCAACATCTCTAAGCTCAAGCAAACCTACCCCCTCAATCCAGGGTTGAGCAGAACGGACGTGGAAGCCCAAGTTGTGCAGAAGATTAACAACCTCCTGTCGTACCTGAGCAACTTGATCGGCAGGCGGGGCAAGCATCACCTCGGCAATGACATACTGTTCATGTCTGCGGGCAATGGGAATTACCGGCGTGATGAAGGTCCTTGGGAGGCGGTCAAGGCCGCCGTCGATGATGGGAAGGCCCGGAGGGACATACCGCTCGGGGTCTAGCTCGAAGTAGGCCATGTCTGGGAGTGTAGCAGGTGGAGGAGGCGTCAGTGGCGATGGCTCTGATGGAGTCCTCGGAGGTGATGAGTGCGATGGGGAAAGGAGGAACTGTTCGGTAGGCTGTGCGGTTTCCCCAAGATTAGCAAAGGTTCCTGAGAAATCAGCGACAGGGGAGGTGGTGGGGCTCTTACGTTTCCAAGTAAGACAATTATCACGCATAAAAGAAGCACAGCTAGATTTGGAATGGCCCACCCTGCCACAGGAAGAGCATATCGGCAAAGCCGTGAAGTTGGGATCTAGATGCCCACATTCAGAGCAGATCGTGAACGAAAAAACCTCCTGAACCATATCGTTAATAAAATCGTCAAATAGCTGATGGGCTTCTTGCGAGGAAGTAATATCCGGTCCATTCGAGGATGAGGCCACCGATGGCCCATTAGGATGAGCAGGGGTAGGCCCATAGTCTAAGCCCTCAATCGTCGACAGTTTAAAAGAATTTCAAATCCCGCTCGAATTGGAGGGTGGCATGATACGTCTGGAATGTATCTATAATTTTTTATGGTTTCATGTTGTTATCTTGTCAAACTTTGGATGTTTTATATGCCTTTTATATCTATTTTGGGACTAACCTATTAATTCAGTGCCAAGTGCCAGTTCTTGTTCTTTCCGTGTTTTTGACCCTTTTTTAGGCGGAGTCCAAACGGAATAATTCTTTCGCCATGATTTTTTATGGAAAACATACAAAATACCGAAAGAAAAGATACCGGAGAGGGGTCCTGATTCGTCTCAAACGTACCTTAATTTTTGATGGTTTCATGCTGTTATCTTGTAATCTTTGGATGTTTTATGTACCTTTTATATCTTTTTTGAGACTAACTGATTAATTCAGTGCTAAGTGCGAGTTCCTGTTTTCTCTGTGTTTTGGCTCTTTTTCAGATCTGATTTTGGAATGGCGTCCAAACGGAATAAAATCCCCGAAATGATTTTTTCCCGAACGGAAGAAGATCGGGGGCTTGTGGGCCAAGCCAGGAGGACTACAGGGAGCCCACAAGCTCCCACTCCACCATCAGGGGGGAGGCGGCGGTGGGCAGGCTTGTGGCCTCCCTGGCGCCCCCCTGACCTAAATCTTGCGCCTATATATTCCCTAAAAATCATAAAAAAAATCAAGGAATCCACGAAAATAATTTTCCGCCGCCGCAAGCTTCCGTTTCCGCGTGATCTCATCTGGAGACCCTTCCCGGTGCCCTACCGGAGGGGACATTGGAATTGGAGGGCTTCTTCATCATCATCATCGCCCCTCCAATGGCTCATGAGTAGTTCACTTCAGACCTACGGGTCCGTAGTTAGTAGCTAGATGGCTTCTTCTCTCTCTTGGATCTTCAATACAAAGTTCTCCATGATCTTCATGGAGATCTATCCGATGTAATCTTCTTTGGCGGTGTGTTTGTCGAGATCCGATGAATTGTGGATTTGTGATCAGATTATCTATGATATATATTTGAGTCTTTGTTGATTTCTTATATGCATGATTTGATATCCATGTAAGTCTCTCCGAGTCTTGGGTTTTTTCTTGCCAACTAGATCTATGATTCTTGCAATGGGAGAAGTGCTTGGTTTTGGGTTCTTACCGTGTGGTGACCTTTCCGAGTGACAGTAGGGGCAGCAAGGCACACATCGTGCAGTTGCCATCAAGGGTAACAAGGTGGGCTCTGTCGTAGATATGAGATTTTCCATCTACATCATGTCATCTTGCTTAAGGCGTTACTCTGTTCTTTTGGACTTAATACACTAGATGCATTCTGGATAGCGGTCGACGTGTGGAGTAATAGTAGTAGATGCAGAAAGTATCGGTCTACTTGTTTTGGACGTGATGCCTATAGATATAATCATTGCCATAGATGATGTCACGACTTTGCGTGGTTCTATCAATTGCTCGACAGTAATTTGTCCACCCATCGTCTACTTGCTTTCATGAGAGAAGCCAATAGTAAACACTACGGCCCCCGGGTCTATTCACACCTATTGTTTCCACTTTCGCTTTTACTTTGCTTTGTTACTTTGTTGCTTTCAGTTCTCACTTGGCGAACAATCTATAAGGAATTGACAACCACTTCATAGCGTTGGGAGCAAGCTTTTTGTGTTTGTGGAGACTCTTGTGATACTCCTTCACTGGATCGATACCTTGGTTCTCAAACTGAGGGAAATACTTACCACCGCTGCACTACATCACCCTTTCCGCTTCGAGGGAACACCAATGCAAGGCTCCAAGGACACGGGGGAAATCCTTTGCATATTTGCCTAGGAAGTCCCTTAAGGTGTAGCCGTAGCAGAAGGATTCCTGGTGCCGTCAACACACCTATTTCTGGCGACATTGGAAGGTCTTTTGTTGCAGTAGCAGGTCCCGAGGAAGCCACAAGGCCTGTCGGCGCCCCTCCAGGCCGCACCAACCAAGCTTGTGGGCCCCTCAGGGGCCCACTTGACACAACTCCACCGCCATCTGGTCCTATAAATCCAGAAACCTCCAGAAATAAACCTAGATCGGGAGTTCCGCCGCCGCAAGCCTCTGTAGCCACCAAAAACCAATCTGGAGCCCGTTCCGGCACCCTCCTAGAGGGGGAATCCATCTCCGGTGGCCATCTTCATCATCCCGGCGATCTCCATGACGAGGAGGGAGTAGTTCTCCCTCGCGGCTGAGGGTACGTACCAGTAGCTACGTGTTTGATCTCTCTCTTTTCGTGTTCTTGAGATGTCTTGATCTCGATGTACCGTGGGCTTTGCTACTATAGTTGGATCTTATGATGTTCTTCCCCCTCTCCCTTCTTGTACTGAACTGAGTTTCCCCTCTGGAGTTATCTTATCGGATTGAGTCTTTGAGAACACTTGATGTATGTCTTGCACGTGTCTATCTGCTGTGATCAATTTGCGGGTTCGTGACATTGGGAACCTATGCGTATGGGTTGGCACACGTTTGATTCATGTGAGTACTCGATGTATGTTTTGGTGATCAACTTGTGGGTTCGTGACATTGCGAACCTATGCATAGGGGTTGGCACACGTTTTGACTCTTCGGTAGAAACTTTGGGGCACTCTTTGAAGATCTATGTGTTGGTTGAATAGATGATTCTGAGATTGTGTGATGCATATCGTACAATCATACCCACAGATACTTGAGGTGACAATGGAGTATCTAGGTGACATTAGGGTCTTGGTTGATAAGTATCTTAAGGTGTTATTCTAGTACGAACTCTATGAAAGATTGAACGGAGAGAATAGCTTCGTGCTATTTTACTACGGACTCTTGAACAGATCGATCAGAAAGAATAACTTTGTGGTGGTTTCGTACCCGACAATAATCTCTTCGTTTGTTCTCCGCTATTAGTGACTTTGGAGTGACTCTTTGTTGCATGTTGAGGGCTAGTTATATGATCCAATTATGTTATCATTGTTGAGAGAACTTCACTAGTGAAAGTATGAACCCTAGGCCTTGTTTCCATGCATTGCAATACCGTTCGTGCTCACTTTTGTTACTAGTTACCTTGCTGTTTTTGCAATTTCATATTACAAAAACCTATATCTACCATCCATATTGCACTTGTATCAACATCTCGTCGCCGAACTAGTGCAACTATACAACTTACCATTGTATTGGGTGTGTTGGGGACACAAGAGACTCTTTGTTATTTCGTTGCAGTGTTGTTTGAGAGAGACCATCTTCATCCTACGCCTCCCACGGATTGGTAAACCTTAGGTCACCCACTTGAGGGAAAATTGCCACTGTCCTACAAACCTCTGCACTTGGAGGCCCAACAACGTCTACAAGGAGAAGGTTGAGTAGTAGACATCTTGGCACCGAATCAGCACAAAGAGAGGAAGAAATCCCGTTGATTTCGCCGATAGGATTTTGAATGCCGGTCAACAAGGAAGGTGACACCGCCGACAAACGGTCCCGAAAGTAATGTGCGGTGTCGCCGTCGTCCACCGGAGTTGAACTGGTGGTGGTGCACTAATAATGACACGGTCCTGTTGAGGAACAGAATAGCCAGCAATTTGTAGCGTTAGCAGCTCATCGTGTGTGACAGGGCACCTATAACCTTTGCAAACCTCATATTGCTGGAGGGTTGTGAAAGAAAGCTTCTTGCGTGTTGATGATCCAGATTTAAAAGATGATTTTGCAGGCCTGGAATGCATTGCCATTAGACCTAATGGAGCTCTTCTCTTAGATGGGCTAACCAATATCCATTCAGCACCATAGTGTTTCTTCCATAGAGAAAATTCCCGACGCCAATTCGGGCCACCATTACCCCATAGACGAAAGAAACACTTAAAACTGGAACACTTATAAGAACGCAAATCCACAATATGAAAACCAACTTCCTTGCAAGAAACCATGAAGGATAAAACCGAGTCTGTGACCTTAGTGACCATAAGATCAATGGCCGAACCCCCAATAGCAGACTCCACCGCCGCAGCGACTGAATCTTCCGAGAGACGGAAAGCATGATGACCGAAAGATACCACCATGATGAAAGGGCCACGATGATTCATCTGATGGACAGAGAAGCCATAATGATAGAAAACATCATCCGCAAAACTCGCAACAGGTGAAAATCCAGCTCCAACGTGGAGCCACCCATGCAAGCCATGAAAAAGCACATACGAGACCGTGGGAGTGCACGTGAGATGATGAGCGGAGGGAGAGAGGTGCATGCCGGCTAGAAATCCAGATCACCATGGAGTCGCCAGTGTAGGAGGTGGGAGGTGGGAGTCACCATATCCTTGTCCAGTCTATGCATGTTTGAATATTCTGAATATTCTATTCATTATGCAACTCGGGGCAATTTATATTGGGGAGATAACATGACTTCTCCCTAGTCAAATAAAAAGTTCATAATGTTTCAAAAAATATTTGGAGTCACGTGATATAGTTTTGCAAATTTTATAAACTCCAAAACCATTTTTAGTCGAGTTTTTCAATGCTCGTTGTGTGGCCTATTGCATAAAACTTATTTTAAAATTTGCATTACGTGGAACTAGGGTTCCGTAGAATATATTAGTTGTATATTTTTTTTTACTTTTCGAAAAAAATCAGGTATTTTATTTAGCTACAAAATATCTTTTTTTGTTTTGTTGCGTAGCTGTTTTAAAAAAGAAAGAAACCCGCTGAGCCCCAAGACAGCTTCGCCCCATCGCGAGCAGCAAGCGCAGCCAACCCCATCTCCCCTCGCCCCAAGAACTGCAGGAGGGCCCCGCTCGTTTTCCTTCAACTCAGAGCTGGACTCGGTCTCAGCCCCGCGTTTCTCGTGCATCAACCAGGACTGCATAAAGTCGAAGAGCCGAATCCCCCTACTCTGATTCTTCATGTTGCCCCGATCCGCGTCTGTCCTAAACCCCATTTCGCTGAGACCCAGCAGCCGCCGCCGTTCTCCTCATCTTGGTGGAGCACCACCGCAGAGTACGCCGGAGTTCGCCTATCCTTGCCGGAGCCGCCGTTCGTCGGAATGTCACCAGATAAGCACCACCGGAGGAGCCACGCCGAGGCTGCCCATTTTTCCCTGTTTTTCGTGGTAAGCACGTGCACACAATCTGATTCAGTCAATTCGCGAAGTTGCTACAGTATCGAATTAAATCTATTTTTGATCTGTTTTATCTGAGTCAGATTCTAGGTGAATATTGAAACGTGTTTAATTTCTTACTCGTTTGTACGAATCAGGAAATTCTTTTTCCTGTGATATCTTGTTGACGAGTAGAACATGATAGAACCAATAGTTTTCAGGTTAGCAATAGTTAAAATTTAAGTTGGATCAGATTTAGTTTAAACCTACCAAAGGCCATATCTTTCAAACCATTCATCCAATTTAATTAATTATTCTTGCATTTTGCTCCCACTAGCATGTACCCCCCCCTGTTCCTAAATGTAGGTCTTTTTAGAGATTGTACTAGTGGACTACATACGAAGAAAAATGAGTGAATCTACGGTCTAGAATATGTCTATGGACATCCGTATGTAGTCCTCTAATGAAATCTCTAAAAGTAATTATATTTAGGAACGGAGGGAGTAGATAGTAAATACCTACTCACATTTTTATCTTATTTGAGTTTTAATTGAATTCTTTGTTGATGATTTTATTTTGATGTTATGTGAGTACGGTTTATTTATCGATGCCTTCGTCGAATATATAGATTGTCTGGCGTGTGAAGCGGATCAGAATTAAGCGTTAGAGTACTTCAGCACCGTTCAAGGCAAGTTTGCACTTTTGATTATGCTCATCCTACATGTCTCCTATGCACTGTTATGATATGTTATGTGTTCGGTGTGATTCTTATATTGCTTGTCGCCATGTGTGTGTCCTGGTTGCATTGTTTAATTGTATGCTTGGATATGCTATGGTCGACGTGGACTCGTACGGAGTGTTTTATGAAAGTGGTGAGTGTTTATAGTTGTAGGCTCGCGGCTTTTGCTCGAGTGAATGCGTCAATGGCCGAGCGCTCTATTGAATCTAGAGAATGCGCCATGACTGAGTCCACTTGATTGTCGGGACTTAAATCAGGCGAATGCGTTGACGGCTGAACGCTTTGGAGTCCCCATTGAATGTGTCATCGACTGAGCGCACTTGATAGATCTTGAAGATCTTTGTCATCTCGACGTAGGTTTGTGAGTTCTGTATTGCGGGTTTAATGGGCTGTGGTGTGTGAGACCCTGATCAGTTCATGGAGGTAGGTGGAGTTAGCTTTATGCCGAACCAACTTGACTTTTTTGTTTGTCATACAATGCTTATATATGTAGGTTTGCAATATCATTATGTGTGAATTGCCAATATATTGAATGTATTGACCCTTGTGGATGTAACTTATCATGTTGCAGGATATTCAGATGATCAGTGAGATACAGTAGGGTAGCGAGTCTTCACTCAACATTTACGCCACTGTGCAATGATGGGATACTTCATTTGTTTATGCTACATTTTCGGTGTCATTATTTATTAAAGCTAGCTTTGTGCTACAATATTGTAATACTTCATAAATTCTGGATCATACATTATAGTAAATTGATGCACCTGTCACTTTGATATTCTTGTGTACTGTGTGTGCTAGGGAATTGATCTAGGGACTAGCACAGTAAGCACAGAGACTCAAATCCTTTGAGATTTGGTCGTTACAAATGCCCTACATCATGCTAGTTATTGATGGTAAGGGGATACCTCGTGTAGAGGATTACAATAGTGCACGGGATGTCTACCAAGATTTGGATGTAATATTACATCCTGAACGAAGTCATGGACCTCCCTTTATATAGGAAGGAGAGGTTTAGGGTTTACATGGGAGGTTTGCCAAATCTAACCATCCGCCTTCCTTGGAGAACATGTTTGTCATATTTGCCTTCTTAGAGTTTCCTAGTATCTCGTCGGCCTGTTAGGGCCCATGGAAGCTAAGGCAGGGCTCCCATATGCTTGGTAACCCGGGTAGAGGACCCGCTCAAGTTTATGTTCAGATTATTCATTGAATGTAATTGATCTATTCTGATATTTATTATGTGTGATTTCATGTAGCTATGTATGCTACTCGATCTATATGTTTAGTTTGGCCAAGTTGATGAGTAGATCTATAGAGGGAGTGGTGTATAGTACTAGGTTTAATCTTGCAGTGTCTTCACTCTCTGACATGCGGAGTAGAGACATGTATTCATATAGTTGCTACTAAGGATAAAATGATGGAGTCTGAACATACTAGTTGGTCTTACTTTGTCTACATTTTGTCATCATGCTCCAAGCATTACTCTATTTTTTATGAACTTAATACCCACTATTGCAACGACGTCCTAAGCAAACGGTATTTAACACGTGCAAGTGATGCCGTTTGAAATTGTCACCTTGCATGTGTGGGCGATAGTATTGGGTAATGCTGCATGGGAAACAAAGAAATTCCTACGATCACCCAAGATCTATCTATGGAGATGAACACCTACAAGAGGGGGAGTGCATCTACATACCCTTGTTGATCGCTAAGCAGAAGTGTTAAGAAACGCGGTTGATGTAGTCAAACGTCTTCATGATCCAATTACGCTCCGTACCGATATAGCACCGAACGAATGACACCTCCGTGTTCATCACACCTACAGCTCGATGACGCGGTCACCACCTCGATCTAGCAAGCGTAGATGAAGTAGTATATGAGTTCTCCGACGGCATGACAACGTGGTGGCGGTTGTGGTCGTGCGATCTCGGCGGGGCTTCGCCAAGCGATGTCGCGATCATGACGGTGGAGAAGTACTACGAGAGAGAGAGAGGGGAGGGTTGCACTCTGGCTCTTGTCGTGTGGCTGCCCTCTGTCTATTCTAGTATATATAGGGGAAGGGAGGAGGGGCGGCACCCCAGGGGTGGGGCGGCGGCCAAGGGTGCCTTGGCCCCCAAGGAGAGTGGTGCGGCCACCACTCCTAGGCTAGCCCAGCCCCTTGGCCACATGGGCCTCAGGTGGGAGGGGCGGCCAGTCCACCGGGGTCTAGTGCGCCACCTCTCAAATCCCATGTGGCCCTATAGAGCAGGTGGACCCTCCCGGTGGACCCCCGAAACACTTCTTGTATCTCCTTCGCAAAACCGGTAAACTCTGGTACTCATCCGAAACTCAAATACCAATTTCCCATATATTAATCTTTACCTCCGAACCATTCTGAAGCTCCTCGTCATGTCCGAAATCTCATCCGGGACTCTGAACAACCTTCGGTCACCAACATAATAACTCAACAATACTATATCGTCATCGAATGTTAAGCGCGTGGACCCTGCAGGTTCGTGAATAATGTAGACCTGATCGAGACACCTCTCTGGTCAATAACCAATAGCGGGACCTGGATGTCCATATTGGTTCCTACTTATTCCACTAAGATCTTTATCAGCGAACCACGATGTCAAGGATTTAGCCAATCCCGTATGGAGTTCCCTTTGTCCATTGGTATGTTACTTGCTCGAGATTCGAACGTCGATATCTCCATACCTAGTTCAATGTCATTGCTAGCAAGTCTCTTTAGTCGTTCCGTAATACAAAATCCCATGACTAACTCCTTGGTCACATTGCTTGCAAGCTTATTGTGATGTTGTATTACCGAGTGGGCCCAAATATACCTCTTTGTCATACAGAGTGGCAAATCCGAGTCGTGATCCATGCCAACCAAACAGACACCTTCAGAGATACCTCTAAAGCATCTATATATCCACCCAGTTATGTTGTGACGTTTGATACACACAAGGAACTCCTCCAGTGTCAGGAAGTTTCATGATCTCATGGTCTTAGGAACACATACTTTGACATGCAGAAAGCAATAACAGTAAACACAGTGATACGATCAAATGCTATGCTTACGATTTGGGTTTTCTCCATCAAATAATTCCCCAAATGATGTGATCCTGTTAACAAATGAAAACTCATGTCTATGGCTTGGAAACCTTAACCATCTTTGATCAACGATCTAGTCCAGTAGAGGCTTACTAGGGACACTGTGTTGTCTATGTATCTACACATGTATCTGAGTTTCCAATCAATACAATTATAGCATCGATAATAAATGATTATCATGAACAAGGAAATATAATAATAACCGCTTTCTTATTGCCACTAGGGCATATTTCCAACAGTCTCCCACTTGCACTAGAGTCCATAATCTAGTATTACATTGTAATGAATATAATACCCATAGATTGATGGTGTTGATCATGTTTTCTCGTGGAAGAGGTTTAGTCAACGGATATGCACCATTCAGATTCGTGTGTACTTTGTAAATGTTTATGTCCTCCTCCTTGGTATAATCGCGGATGGAATCGAAGCGGCTCTTTATGTGTCTGGTCCTTTTCTGAAACTTGAGTTCCTTGGCAATGGCACGAGTGTTGTCACAAAATAGGGTCATTGGATCCAGTGCACTGGGCACAACTCCAAGATCCATCATGAACTGCTTCATCCAGGCACCTTTCTTTGCTGCTACCGAAGCAGCTATGTACTCCGCTTCACATGTAGAATCATCTACCATGCTTTGCTTGGAACTGGACCAGCTTACTGCTCCACCATTCAGAATAAATACTTATCCGGTTTGAGACTTAGAGTCATCCAGATCTATGTCAAAGCTAGGATCGACATAACCCTTTACAACGAGCTCTTGATCACCTCCATAAATGAGGAACATCTCATTAGTCCTTTTCAGGTACTTAAGAATATTCTTGACCGTTGTCCAGTGTTCCACTCCTGGATTACATTGAAAACTCCCGACCATACTTATGGCAAGGCTGACATCTGATATTGTGCACAGCATCGCATACATGATAGAGCATATGGGTGAGGAATAGGGGATGACACTCATCTTCTGTCTATCCACTATAGTCATTGGGCATCAAGTCTTACTCAACTTCACACCTTGCACCACAGGCAAGACTACCTTCTTGGACTGATCCATTTTGAACTTCTTCAAAACCTTGTCAAGGTACGTTCTTTTTGAAAGTCCTATTAAGCATCTTGATATATCCCTATAGATCTTGATGCCTAATATGTAAGTAGCTTCTCTGAGGTATTTCATTAAAAAAACTCTTGTTAAATATATCTTCACGCTTTCCAAAAGTTCTTTATTATTCCTCAGCCATACTTAAATATATGTAAGTAGCTTCTGTGAGGTATTTCAAAAATTCTTCAAAATATGTTCATGTTGTAGAGTTTATTTTTATGAAATATTTGATATATAATATGTCTATATAAAATGTATTTCTTTTTTTCATTTGTTTTTCCTTGTTGTTTGTAAAAAAACAGCCCACATAAGGTTCGGTCAACCACCTCAGGAGTCGTTCCCAACCTCAAGACAGGAAGATCTACAGATCGCCATGGATGCACGATCCCCACGCCCGGGGCCCCCTTTTCTTCCACCCCATGCTGAGGAAGCTTCCCCACCGCTCCATGCCGTCCTTCTCCCTCTCCCCGTGCCATTGTGGCCATCAAGGCCGAGATCCTCGCTCATTGGAAATCCAGTAATGGCCGGATTCTTCTCGGCTTGCTGCCCCACCCTCGGCCCTTCACCCCCCTATATAAATCCCCCTCAAGGTCGCTCTCATACCCCTCGACAGATTTTGACCCTCGAGAGCCCAAACCACTCTTCCCATCCAGAGCAATTACTCGCCAGAGTTCGTCAACTTCGACGGCTTTTCCACCACCATGAGAGGCTCGATTGGCCCTTCCCCGGCCGCCCCTGAGGTTGTTGCGATGATTCCTTCCTTGTCTCATGCTCACCTACCTCCGGGAGTCACTGAATCACCGGATCCGAGCTCCTTCCTGTCGTCTTCTCCAATTCCAGCGACTATCTCCGGTGAGCTTCAGAATTCCCGTAACTGTTCTTTTTCAGAAAAATAGAAAATTTAGAAAATTCATATCTATTAGAACACTTATTCAAATTGAGTGATTATTTTTTTCTTTAGACCGCAAATTTTATAAAGTTTCTGATAGAGAAATAAGTTTCAGGTTTGAGGATTTTAAATTTGAACTTGATGAAATTTTCTCAACTCACTATTTTGCTTATAAATTTTATTTAAAAATTGGTTTTTGGTTGTTTCTTTTTGCTAGTTGTGAGTAGAACTTTTGTCTATCCAAGAGGGGTTTAAAAATTTATTTTGATTAATTTAAATTTGACTTATTGCAAAAATACTATTGTTTAGTGTTAATTTGTTTATTTCTTAAACTTTAAGATTTATTTGTTTTTAATTGAAACTTTTTGTGACTTTTAACAAAATGAATTTATGTATCTGTTAGACATTTGTAGATATTTTTATGGTATTTAATTTTTTTTCTTTGTTTTGTATTAAAACTTGTTGGGGTCATATATAGAGTTTTGAAAAAGCTTTTTGGTTAATTATTTTTGCTAGTGAAAATTATTATAAAATACTTTCTGTTTAGTTAATAAAATTATTTTTATTTTCTATTAATTTATTAGGCTAGTATTGTTCTTGGTGTCGAGTTTTTACTTAGGACAAAACTATTTTTGTGTGTAGAATTTCTTTCTCAGTTTATTTATGTTTTCTTTTGAAGTTTTATTTGGATTTATTTGACTTCATTAGTGTCTTATGTATTTTTTATTGAATAGTTGTTATTTGGTTGCTAGAATTGATTGCTAGGCCAAATGCTTATATGAGTGCAATGTTTGATTATAGATTTTCATTGGAGAGTGACAAATAGCTCTACCAAGTTATTTTCTGAAAGCAGTTTTATCTTCATACCACGCAAGTTTTCTTTGACCATGCTTCTCATACATACGCTTTTATAGCATTTAGTGTCACCATTTCACCATGTCCTCCAGTAATGATATTGATTCTTGTAGTTGAGTAGAATGCATGAGGTAGGAACCCACACCCCTGTCATCAAGCCCCGGTAACGTTACTTATTTTAAATGCTATGCTTAAGTAGACGGGGTTTTTGTTCAGTGTTGCATGGGAGTTATGAGTGTCTTGGATGAATACCTCATGCAATACTCCGTGATTCAAGGTGATGAATACCACTTCATTATGATCAAGGCTACTTCGAGCAGATGAAGACTTCGTGATTCAAGACAAACTTTAATACACCTACTCGGTGGATTTGAAAATAGGCTCCGTGGCGTACCTAGTGGGTGTGAACCTTGATAGGCCGCTGGAGTAACTAGTGTTGTGAACCATTGATAGTCTCCCATAGAATACCTCAGAGGAGTGAACTTAACCCTATTCGAGAAGTACCAGCACACAGCTCCACCCAAAGTCAAAGAGACGGATGGATAATTCACGGCTAGAAGCTAAACTCTGCAAACACAAGTCATTATGGGCTCTATCTTGGTTCATCTTAGTGGTAACTCTAACCTGAACTCTTAATCAGGGGTTAGGTAAACTCTTTGAAAGACCATGTTTTGATCGTCACGTTCTCAAACACCGTGAAGTGTGAGGACATAAATATAGGGATCATATCTTACGGGAAAAGTGCGCAAACCTCTGCAGAGTATTAAAATCTAATCGATTAGTCGTGTCCCCAGTTACGGACAATTTGAGCCTCTAGACTTGGATCTATCTCTGAACTCTCAACACAAGATTGAAAACTAATTGTGGGCAACTAATGATACTTGTGGGCTATGAGACATCGGTTGGTGGAACCATGTCATATTATATAACTCTGTAGTGAAGACTCTTGACATTTCTTTGTTGTAGAAAAACGAAAATAAAACCAGCTTTTATGGAAAAACTTAGACACAAAATAACAAACCCTTATTACATATAGTACAAAATTTCATCTGCTTTCTATTGTTACCTTGCCGGTACATTCAATGTACTCACCTATGTGGTTGTAATGTCTCATGTTGCAGATACTTCCACGTCAAATAAGACTGCGGTATAGGGTTACAATCCACACTCAACTTGTCGTTTGCATTGCTGGAATTCCATTCCCGTTTGTATGTTAACGCCGAGACTCATGAGGTATATACTTTACGTTATTTACAAGTGATTGCACTTTGATATATACATTGATGTCCTGTGTGTGCTAGCATACCGATCTAGGGATAGCACAGATACACAGAGTCTTGACTCATTTTGGGTCAGGTCGCTACATATACAACTCTTCCTTAAGTAAATGACTAAGGAACATTGTTTTGACATTCATTTGCCAGATTTCATAATCATAAAATGTAGCTATTGCTAACATGATTTTCACGGACTTAAGCATCGCTACGGGTGAGAAAGTCTCATCGTAGTCAACTCCTTGAACTTGCGAAAAACCCTTTGCAACAAGTAGACCTTTAAAGAAGGTGATATTACCGTGTGCGTTTGTCTTCCTCTTAAAGATCCATTCGTTTTGAATAGCCTTTCGACCATCACGTAATACTTCCAAATTCCACACTTTGTTTTCATACATGGATCCTATCTCGGATTTCATGGCCTCTAGCCATTTGTTGAAATCCAGGCCCACCATCGCTTCTCCATAGCTCATAGGTTCATTGTCGTACAACAACATGACCTCTAAGACATGGATATCATACCACTCAGTAGCACTACGTGTCCTTGTCAACCTACGAGGTTCGATAGTAACTTGATTTGAAGCCTCATCATCACCATCATTAGCTTCCTCTTCAATTGGTGTAAGCGCCACCAAAACATCTTCTTGTGTCGTGCTACTCTCTCGTTGAAGTGACGGTTCAGTAACCTCATCAATTTCTATCTTCCTCCCACTCATTTCTTTTGAGAGAAATTCTTTCTCAAGAAAGGACCCGTTCTTAGCAAGAAACACTTTTCCTTTGGATCTAAGATAGAAGATATACACAACTGTTTCTTTTGGGTATCCTATGAAGACACACTTATGTGCTTTGGGTTCGAGCTTATCACGCTGAAGCCTGTTAACATAAACATCATAGGCCCAAACTTGAAGAAATGACAACTTCGATTTCTTGCCAAACCATAATTCATACGGTGTCATCTCAACGAATTTAGATGTTGCCCTAATTAAAGTGGATGCACCTATCTCTAATGCATAACCCGAAAACAATAGTGGCAAATCTGCAATAGACATCATATAACGCACCATATCGAAGAAGGTGCGATTATGACGCTTGGACACACCATTATGTTGTAGTGTTACACGTGGCGTGAGCCGTGAAACAATTCCACACTGTCTTAAGTGCATGCCAAACTCATAACTCGGATATTCTCCTCCTCGATCATATCGCATGAACTTAATCTTCTTGTTATGATGAATCTCCAGTTCACTCTGAAATTTCTTGAATTTTTCAAATGTTTTAGATTTGTGCTTCATCAAGTAAATATATCCATATCAACTAAAGTGATTGATGAAGGTGAGAAAATAACGATATCCTCCACGTGCCTTAACACTCATTGGACCGCACACATCAGTATGTATGATATCCAACAAGCAACTTGCCTGTTCCATTGTACTTCCAAAAGGGGTTTTCGTCATCTTGCTCATGAGGCACGGTTCGCATGTATCAAGTGATTCAAAATCAAGTGACTCCAAAAGTCCATCGGCAAGGAGCTTATTCACGCGTTTTACACCAATATGACATAAGCGGCAGTGCCACGAGAAAGTGGTACTATCATTATTAACTCTACATATGTTGGCATCAATGTTATAAATATGTGTATCATCACTATCGAGATTCAGCAAAAATAAACCATTCACATTTGGTGCATGACCATAAAAGATATTACTCATATAATTAGAACAACCATTATTCTCTTATTGAAATGATTAACCGTCTCACATTAAATAATATCCATATATAATGTTCATGCTCAACGGAGGCACCAAATAACAATTATTTAGGTTCATAACTAATCCTGATGGTAGTAGAAGAGCGAGCGTGCCAATGGCACTCACATCAACCTTGGAACCATTTCCCACGCGCATCGTCACTTCGTCCTTTGCCAATCTACGTTTATTCCATAGTTCCTGCTTCGAGTTACAAATATGAACAACTGAGTCGGTATCAAATAGCCATGCACTACTACGAGAGCTAGTGAGGTACACATCAAAAACATGTATATCAAATATACTTTTGTTGACGTTGCCAGTATTCTTATCGGCCACATACTTGGGGCAATTCCGCTTCAAGTGGCCATTTTCGTTGCAATAGAAGCACTCAATCCAAGGCTTGGGTCGAGCCTTGGATTTCTTCACGGGAGCATCAACTAGCTTGTTGTTCTTCTTGAAGTTTCTGTTCTTTCCCTTGCCCTTCTTGAAATGAGTGGTTTTATTCACCATAAACACTTCACGCTCCTTCTTGATTTGTACTTCCGTGACTTTCAGCACTGCGAACGGCTCGGAAATGGACTTGTTCATCCCTTGCATATTATAGTACATTATGAAGCTCTTGTAGCTAGGTGGCAGTGACTGGAGAACTTTGTCAGTGACCGTCTCGGGCGGAAGCTCAACTCCCAAGTGAGTCAAACTACTGTAGTACCCAGAACTTTTGAGTATGTGATCACTGATAGAACTATTCTCCTCCATCTTGCACGCAAATAATTTATGGGATGTCTCATACCTCTCGATCCGGGCATTTTCTTGAAAAACAAAATTCAACTCTTGGAACATCTCATATGCTCCTTGACATTCAAAATGCCTTTGAAGCCCCGATTCCAAGCCATACAACATGGCACACTGAACTATTGAGTAGTCATCAGCTCCACCACCATCGCCGCCATGCCGTAAGGCTGTCGGAGAACTCAGCTACCTCTCTGCCCCCCTCTTGCTGGATCAAGAAGTCAGAGATCGTCATCGAGCTATACGTGTGCTGAACAAGGAGGTGTCGTCTGTTCGACACTAGATCGAGATGGATTACGATGGGATCACGGGACGGATCGTGATGAGATCGCGGGACAGACTGCAATTTGGATCATTAAGATGTTTGACTACATCAACCGCGTTATATACACTTCCGCATAGCAATCTACAAGGGTATGTGGATCCGATCTCTCCTCTCGTAGATGGTCATCACCATGGATAGATCTTATGTGTGCGTAAGAAAGTTTTTGTTTCGCATAAAACGTTCCCCAATAGTGGTATAGGAGCAAGGTCTTTGCGTAGATTACATCTTGAGTAGAACACAAAGGAGTTTGTGGGCGTTGATATTCATATTGCTTCCCTCATTAGTCTTTTCTTGATTCGACGGTATTGTTGGATGAAGCGGCCCGGACCAAAATTACTCGTACGCTTACGAGAGACCGGTTCCATCAACTAACATGCAACTTGTTGCATAAAGATGGCTCGCGGGTGTCTGTTTCTCCTACTTTAGTTGAATTGGATTTGACAAATGCAGTCCTTGGAGAAGGTTAAATAGCAACTTGTATATTGATACGTCCATTTTGCATCATGTTTTCATGTTGATATTTATCGCTTATTGGGCTGTTATTTGACTTCACGGTACAATTCTTATGCCTTTTCTCTCTTATTTTGCAAGGTTTACATGAAGAGGGAGAATGTCGGCAGCTAGAATTCTCGCCTGAAAGTGGAGCAAGTTTGAGATACCTATTCTGCGCAACTCCAAACGCCGTAAAAATCAACGAGGATTTTTTTCCGGATTTATAAAAAATATTGGGCCGAAGAAGCGCCACAGGGGCGCCAGGGCGCCACAGGGGCACCAGGGGGTGGCCACAAGCCTACATGGCGCGGCCAACCCCCCCAAGGCCGCGCATGAGGGCTTGTGGGCAGCCTGCTGGCCCACTGACCCCCCTCTTCTTCTATATGAGGGGTTTCGTCTATTAAAAAATGAGGGAGGATCTTTTTCGTGGTTTCGCTGCCGCCACGAGGCGGAACTTGAGCATAACAAATCTAGAGCTCCAGCAGGACGATCTTGCCGGGGAAACTTCCCTCCCGGAGGGGGAAATTATCACCATCGTCATCACCAACACTCCTCTCATCGGAGGGGACTCGTCGCCATCAACATCTTCATCAGGACCATGTCATCTCCAAAGCCTAGTTCATCTCTTGTAACCAATCTCCGTCTCGCGACTCCGATTGGTACTTGTAAAGTTTCTAGTAGTGTTGATTACTCTTTGTAGTTGATGCTAGTTGGATTACTTGGTGGAAGAGTTTATTTTCAGATCGTTGATGCTACTCATTACCTCTCTGGTCATGAATATGATTATGCTTTGTGAGTAGTTACTTTTGTTCCTGAGGACATGGGATAAGTCATGGTAATAGTAGTCATGTGAATTTGGTATTCGTTCGGTAATTTGATATGTTGTATGTTGTTTTTCCTCTACTGGTTTAATGTGAACCTCAACTACATAACACTTCACCATTATTTGGGCCTAGAGGAAGGCCTTGGGAAGTAGTAAGTAGATTATGGGTTACTAGAGTGACAGAAGCTTAAACCCTAGTTTATGCGTTGCTTCGTAAGGGGCTGATTTGGATCCACTAGTTTAATGCTATGGTTAGACTTTGTCTTAATTCTTCTTTCGTAATTGCGGATGCTTGCGAGAGGGGTTAATCATAAGCGGGATGCTTGTCCAAGTAAGGGCAGTACTCAAGCGCCGGTCCACCCACATATCAAACTTTCAAAGTAACGAACACGAATCATATGAACATGATGAAAACTAGCATGACAGGAAGTCCCGTGTGTCCTCGGGAGCGTTATTCCTCCTATAAGACTTTCTTCAGGCTTGTCCCTTGCTACAAAATGGATTGGGACACTTTGCTGCACCGTTGCTACTTTTTTTACTTGTTGCTTGCTACGAATCATCTCACCACACAATCACTTGTTACCGACAATTTCAGTGCCTGCAGATTTTACCTTGCTGAAAACCACTTGTCAGATCCTTCTGCTCCCCGTTGGATTCGACACTCTTACTTATCGAAAGGACTACGATTGGTCCCCTATACTTGTGGGTCATAAAGACTCTTTTCTAGCGCCGTTGCCGGGGAGTTAAGCGCCTTTGGTAAGTGGAACTTGGTAAGGAAACATTCATATAGTGTGCTAGAATTTGTTGTCACTTATCACTATGGATACTAATCCTTTGAGGGGCTTGTTCGGGGTATCTTCACCTCAAACTGAAGCACAAAGAGTTGCTCCTCAACCTTCTGAACCTACTGGAAATATTTGCTTTTAATTTCCTTCGGGTATGCTTGAGAAACTGCTAGCTAATCCTTTTACGGGAGATGGAACATCACATCCAGACTTGCATCTAATCTATGTAAATGAAGTTTGTGGTTTATTTAAGCTTGCAGGTTTTCCCGAGTATGAGGACAATAAGAAGGTATTTCCTTTATGTTTGAAGGATAAGGCGTTGACATGGTATAGGCTATGTGATGATACTGGATCATGGGACTACAATCGGTTGAAATTGGAATTTCATCAAAAGTTTTATCCTATGCATTAGTACATCGTGATCGGAATTATATTTATAATTTTTGGCCTCGTGACAGAGAAAGCATCACTCAAGCTTGGGGGAGGCATAAATCAATGTTATATTCATGCCCCAATCATGAGCTATCGAGAGAAAATATCATTCAGAACTTCTATGCTCGGCTTTCTCATGATGATCGCACCATGCTTGATACTTCTTGTACCGGTTCTTTTATGAAGAGAGATATTGACTTCAAATGGAATTTATTGGAGATAATTAAACGCAACTCTGAAGATTGGGAGCTTGAAGAAGGTAAGGGGTAAGGTATGAATTTCACTTTTGATTGCACTAAATCCTTTGTTGAGACAAATACTTTTTGTGACTTTAGCGCTAAGTATGGACTTGACTTTGAGATAGTAGCTTCACTGTGTGAATCCTTTGCTGCTCATATAGATCTCCCCAAAGAGAAGTGGTTTAAATATCATCCTCCTTTAGAAGTCAATGTAGTTAAACCCACTCCAGTTGAAGATAAAGTCATTGCCTATAATGATTCTGTGGTTCCTAGTGCTTACATTGAGAAACCACCTTTCCCTGTTAGGATAAAGGATCATTCTAAAGCTTCAACTGTGATACGTAGAGGCTATATTAGAACACCTACACCCCCTGAGCAAATTAGAGTTGAACCTAGAATTGCTATTATCAAAGATGTTCTGTCCGACGATGTTGAGGGACATAATATTCACTTCTGTGAAGATGCTCCTAGAATTGCTAAACCTCACGTTAGAGACAAACATAGGCCTGTTTTTGGCATGCATGTGGTTTCTGTTAAGATAGGAGATCATTGTTATCATGGTTTATGTGACGTGGGTGCTAGTGTTAGTGCAATACCTCAATCCTTATATGATGAAATCAAAGATGAGATTGCACCTGTTGAGATAGAGCCAATTCATGTCACTATTCAGCTTGCCAATAGAGATACTATCTGCCGTGTGGGAATTGTTAGGGATGTTGAAGTCTTGTGTGGTAAAACGAAGTATCCTGCTGATTTCCTCGTTCTTTGCTACTGCACAAGATAGCTTTTGTCCCATCATATTTGGCAGACCCTTCCTCAATACCGTCAATGCTCATATTGACTGTGAGAAGCAAACTGTCACTGTTGGCTTTGAAGGTGTGTCATATGAGTTCAATTTCTCCAAGTTCGGTAGACAACCTCATGAAAAGGAGTTGCCTAGTAAGGATGAAACTATTGCCTTAGCGTCTATTGCCATGCTTCCTATTGATCCCTTAGAGCGATATTTGCTTCAGCATGAAAATGATATGCATATGGATGAAAGGGGTGAGATAGATAGAGTTGTCTTAGAACAATATCCCATCCTTAAGAATAATCTGCCTGTTGAACTGCTTGGGGATCCACCCCCACCAAAGGGTGATCCTGTGTTTGAGCTTAAAGAATTGCCAGAAACTCTTAAGTATGCTCACCTGGATGAAAAGGAGATATATCATGTTATTATTAGTGCTAGCCTCTCATAGCATGAAGAACAGAAGTTAGTAGAAACTCAGAGGAAGCACCGTGCTGCTATCGGATATACTCTGGATGATCTTAAGGGCATTAGTCCTACTCTATGCCAGCACAAGATTAAAACCGATCCTGATTTCAAACCAATTGTTGATCATCAAAGGATATTGAGTCCTAAGATGAAAGAGGTAGTAAGAAAAGAAATACTAAAGCTCCTGGAAGCGGGTATTATCTATCCTGTTGCTCATAGCGATTGGGTGAGTCCGGTGCATTGTGTCCCTAAGAAGGGAGGCATTACCGTTGTCCCTAATGATAAGGATGAATTGATCCCACAGAGTATTATTACTCTCTATAGGATGGTGATCGATTTTAGGAAATTGAATAAGGCCACTAGGAAAGATCATTACCCTTTGCCTTTTATCGACCAAATGCTAGAAAGACTGTCTAAACACACACACTTCTGCTTTCTAGACGGTTATTCTGGTTTCTCCCAAATACCAGTTGCACAATCTGATAAGGAGAAAACCACTTTCACCTGCCTTTTCGGTACCTTTGCTTATAGACGTATGCCTTTTGGCTTATGTAATGCACCTGCCACCTTTCAAAGATGTATGATGGCCATATTCTCTGACTTTTGTGAAAAGATAGTTGAGGTTTTCATGGATGACTTCTCCGTTTACGGGTCTTCTTTTGATGACTTCCTCAGCAACCTTGATCGAGTCTTACAGAGATGTAAAGACACCAATATTGTCTTGAATTGGGAGAAGTGCCACTTTATGGTTAATGAAGGCATCGTCTTAGGACATAAAATTTCTGAAAGAGGTATTGAAGTTGATAAGGCTAAGGTTGATGCAATCGAGAAAATTCCATACCCCATAGATATCAAAGGTATAAGAAGTTTCCTTGGTCATGCTGGTTTCTATAGAAGGTTCATTAAAGACTTCTCTAAGATTTCTAGGCCTCTTACCAATCTCTTGCAAAAGGATATTCCTTTTGTCTTTGACGATGATTGTGAGGAAGCCTTCGAAATACTTAAGAGGGCTTTGATAACTACACCTATTGTTCAACCACCTGATTGGAACTTGCCTTTTGAGATCATGTGTGATGCTAGTGATTATGTTGTTGGTGCTATTCTAGGGCAAAGAGTCGATAAGATGGGTTCTCGTGTTCAGGTCTTACATAGTTGATTCCAAAGTCACTATTCACACTGATCATGCTGCTAGTAAGTACCTCATGGAGAAGAAAGACGATAAACCTAGACTTATCAGATGGGTTCTCTTGCTACAAGAATTTGATTTGCACGTTGTTGACAGGAAGGGTGCTGATAACCGAGTAGCAGATAACTTGTCTAGGTTGGAGAACGTTCTTGATGACCCACAACCTATTGATGATAGCTTTCCTGATGATCAATTGAATCTCATCAATGCTTCACGTAGTGCACCATGGTATGCTGATTATGCAAACTATATCGTCGCCAAATATATACCACCTAGTTTCACGTACCAGCAAAATAAGAAATTCTTCTTTGTCTTGAGACACTACTTTTGGGATGATCCTCACCTTTATAAGGAAGGAGTAGATGGTGTTATTAGACGTTGTGTACCTGAACATGAACAGGGACAGATCCTACAGAAGTATCACTCCGAGGACTACGGAGGACACCTATAACATCCCAAATTTTGGAATGCTAATATAATTATTAGATTGATTGATTGTTTGTTGGAGTGATTGCTACTTGAGTGAAATTTGAAACTTTTAAAAACTTTTGAATGAGAGGGAATAAAATGACTTTCCCCTTTTTCCTATGAATTAAAATTCATCGATTTAAAATCAATGAGAGGAGATAGCATGACTTCTTCAACTATAAAAAATTTGAATCAAGGTGGCATTGGAATTCCTTTCTATTTTGCTTTGCATTTTGTTTCTTCCTCACTCACAGAATGCCGGGAACAATACTTTGTCAAACAAGAGAAAAAGAGAGGAGAAACATGACCCTCCAAACCCGGGGATATTCTTTGAAATATTTGAGCCATGACACCCAAGATTTATTTGAGTAATTATTTGCAAAAAGGAATAAAGCATTTAGGAGATTTTTTGAAAAACATTTTTTTAAGTATTTATTTTGGCCGTGGAAAAAGGTCCATCTTTTTGAATTTATTTTTCTGAAATTTTTAATATATTATACCCCTATATTCCAAGGGTATTCTATTTCCTTTTAATAGTATTAATTCCTGTTTTAATAAAAAGGGAAAGAGATCTCTTATTTTAGGAATGTACTTGGGCCACTTAGGAAACCAATCTCGCCCAATCCCACCTTCTTCTTCCTCCTCACGAGCTTCCTTCTCTGGCCATGGCAGAAGCTTCCCAGGAAGCTTCCCTCCCCCGATTCGCGGGCTACACATCCTTCCCGAGCCTCCCACCACCCCTATAAGAACGCCCTCCTCTCCTCGTTCCATTTTCCATCTCCATCTTCCTGCCAAGAACGAAGCCTACAGGAGCTCCCTACCCTCACCCCACCCCTCGTGCACCCCCCACTCCCTGTCGCGCCCCCACACCAACTCCCCCCTCACCACGTCGCCCCCTGCAGCTCACCTCCCTGCCGACATCCCCCTGTCAAGATCCCTTAGAAGCCGCCAGGAGTACGCCGACACAGACGCCCAGGATACCCCTCCTTGCCTCCAGGACGCCCTGACGCCCCTCCCCACCAGCGCCGGGACCCCCTCCACCGTTCCCCCTCCCCGCCGGTGACCTCCCCTCTCCGGAGCAAGCCCCACCTCGCCGGCTAACCTTCCAGCCACGGCCAACCTTCCATCCATGGTGAGCTTCAAAGAAATCCCGTCACAGTTTTTTTTCCAGAAAAAGAGCAAACTTATAAAATTCATATCTATTAGTGTGTAACTCCAAATTAAGTGATTCTTTTTGCGTTAGATCATAAAATTCTTGTAGTTGCCGAAAATATATAATTTGTCTATGTTTGGAATTATAAAAATTGAATTAGATCAGATTTGGTTTAAATCTTGTTTTGCTTATTCTGGGAGTTTAAAAATAGATTTTTATTTAATTATTTTTTCTGCAATTTCCTAGTGATCATATCTTTCAGTAGTTTATGTTTCAATTTTTGAAATATTTTTTACTTGGGTTTTACCAAAACAGATTCTGTTTTAGTTCTTTTACGACTATGGCTATTTCTTTTTCTATAATTGTTTTTAATTTTTTTACTTTATATTTCAGAAAGTTTATATTTTGTTTCTGTTAGTTAACTGTAGGTTTTCAACAAATTTTTATTTTTATTTTTATTTGTTATCATGATATCAATTCTAGTTCTCTAATAACTTGCAATTGATTTCCCTAGTAGATTAACTCCCATTTGAAAATACTTTCAAAATAGTTTCATGAAAAATACTTTATTTTGTCTTAGTTAAATTTATATTCTATTCTCTGTTATTTAAGTATTTTATTTTCTGTTAGACAAAAATTATTTTTGTGAATGTTGTAGTAGAAGACTCCCTAGCTCTCTTTGAAGTTCCCATTTCGATTCTTATTCGATCTTTCATATTGTTTTGATTTCATCTAATTGTATTGTTGTTTGATATTTGATTGCTAGAATGATTGCTAGTGTGAGTGCTTATGTGAATACTATGTTGCTTATATAGATTTCATCGGAGAGTGACGAATAGTTCTATCAAGTTATTTCTCGAGAACGATAATTCTTCTTCGTCAACCTCACCAGGCAAGTCATTTGATCATGTATCACCTATGTTTTATGCATCGTAGTTCTACCATCCTATACCCAATTGCATGCTGAGTAGGTACTTGGAAATTATGGTTACATATTGTAGTATCATGTGGTAGGCACCCAACAACCCCGTTACTTGGCCCGGGACGACAAATTTCATATTGCTATGCTTGAGTAGACGGGATTCTGGTTGAGTGCATATCACGAGTGATGCGAGAATAATTTAATAACCAAGACCCGTTAAGTCAAGATTTTCAAGACCTCGTGATGCAATGCAACTCTAGGTGAAGGACGGTTGAACGGCTCCATGGAGAAACCAGTGGATGACCCGGGATGCATGGAGACGTGCCATGACATCTTGCGGAAAGCTTCACCCAGGCTCAAAGAGATGGACGGATATTTTCAAGACCCAAGGCTTACCTGCACAGCCATAGGTCATTATGGGCTCTGGCTTGGTTGGACAACGTGGTAACTCTGGACAGGCGGTGCTAGCAGATGTATAAGTAAGGTAGGATTGGATGGGCACCGACAGGGATTCAGAGGGACCCGTTGAAAGACCATGTTTTGATCATTCGGTCTTCAAACACCCTGAAGTGTGAGGACATACACGGAGGCGGTCAAATCTTGTGGGGAACGTGTGTAAAACTCTACAGAGTAATCAAACCTAATCGATTAGCCGTGTCCACGGTCATGGACAACTTGAGCCAAAGGAACTGAAGTTATCAGGAATTCTCAACACAATTAATAATATTGATGTGGGTATTATTGACAACATGGGTCCGAGAATTGGTTGGTGGAACCATCTCGTTAAACAACCAACAATGTAGTAACAATTTGCTTTTAGCCCTCTCTTGATGTAGGAGAAAACTTGCTTTTTCGCTAAAAACTTATAGCCCCACCTGCCATATATGCATGTAGAATAGATGATTATTATTTCACCCCCTCTCTTTGATGACTTTCCGGCATATTCAATATGCTGACCTACACAGCTGCAACGTCTTATGTTGCAGATACTTTCTTCGATGAGTAAGTGTACGATTCAGGGTTACGGTCCGCACTCAACCTGCCATTGGTGTTGTTTGGGACTCCACTCCCTTGACTACTTCCGCTGAGATTTTAAGGTATATATATCAGTTTTACGCTATTTACATGTGATTGCACTTTGATATATACATTGATGTACTGTGTGTGCCAGCATACTGATCCATGGATGGCACAGATACACAGAGGCTTGACTCGTTTTGAGTCGGGTCGCTACAACACCATGCGGGAGATAGAACTACACACAAGGTATTGCAATCAGGTTTCTATTGGTCCACTCTCTTCAAAGATGCCCGTAAGTTTGTCTTGTCTTGAGAAGGATGCTTAAAGAAGTTATCTTGCCTAGATTTGGAGTCCCTAGATATCTAATGATCGACTGTGGGTCACACTTCATTCATGGTGCTTTCCGTAAAACGCTTGCTAAGTACGATGTCAACTATAGAATTGCGTCTCCCTACCACCCTCAGTCTAGTGGTCAAGTAGAGCTAAGCAATAGAGAGATTAAACTAATTCTGCAAAAGACTACCAACAGGTCTAGAAAGAATTGGTCTAACAAGCTCGATGATGCACTGTGGGCTTATAGAACTGCCTATAAGAATCCCATGGGCATGTCTCCGTACAAAATGGTGTACGGTAAACCATGTCATTTACCTCTTGAGCTAGAGCATAAACCTTATTGGGCAATCAAAGAGCTCAACTTTGATTTCAAACTTGACGCTGAGAAGAGGTTATTTGATATTAGCTCGCTTGATGAATGGAGAACTCAGGCATATGAGAATGCCAAGTTGTTCAAAGAGAAGGTTAAGATGTGGCATGATAAGAGGATACAAAAGAGTGAGTTCAATGTAGGTGATTATGTCTTGCTATATAACTCTCGTTTAAGATTCTTTGCAGGCAAGCTTCTCTCTAAATGGGAAGGTCCCTATGTTGTTGATGAAGTATATCGTTCCGGTGCTATCAAGATCAACAACACGAAAGGTAATTGTCCGAGAGTTGTAAATGGGCAGAGAATCAAGCATTATATCTCAGGTACTCCCATAAATGTTGAAAGCAATATTATGAATACCATAACTCCGGAAGAATACCTAAGGGACATTTATCAGCCTGTTTCAGATTCTGAAAATGAAGATGTATGTGATTCGGTAAGAAAACAGAGTCCAAAACTTTTCCGGTAGGAAGTTTTCTCCGTTTTGGAATATTTGAAAAAATCCAAAAATCGGAAGTAGTCCGGAAAGTGCGCGAGGAGGCGACAAGCCTGCATGGCACGGGCCCACCACCTGGCCGCACCGTGAGGGCTTGTGGCCACCTCGTGCGCCTCTCGGACTCCGTTTTCATGTAGGGTACTCCTTCTGGTCTGAAAAAAATCATTATATATACTCCCGTTTGGTCTGACCCCTGCATCATGCCTATTTCCTGTGTTTTTCGTTTCGAGCCTGTTTCTGTTGCAGATCTAGATCGCTATGACTTCCCCAAAAGCTCCAAAGGACAAGATCTTCGAGAAGGTCATCAATCCCTACCTCATGGGAGTGCTGGAACACCCTCAATCTATCGAGATGCGTGAGGGGATGTTGCACATCCGTGATGTTGAGGTGCCCAAGAAGACCGAAAGCGTGGAGACGAGGCTCGAAGCAATGGAGCAACAAGTTTTCAAGTGCAAAGGGATGGTGGAGCGTGGACTCAACGCCAACCACATGATGATCACGGAGTTCACCAACAAGCACAAGATTGATGTCAATGACACTGG
This sequence comes from Hordeum vulgare subsp. vulgare, assembly GCF_904849725.1. Lineage (NCBI taxonomy): Eukaryota > Viridiplantae > Streptophyta > Magnoliopsida > Poales > Poaceae > Hordeum > Hordeum vulgare. Next base: position 233,489,005 of record NC_058524.1, on the reverse strand, counting down.
GAAGCACCTCTCCAGGCTCTATGACATGATTAATCAACTCCAGGCCCAGATCTATGACCTGCAGAACCAAAACTGTGAGTATGAGTATAGATTTAAATCAATACGGTTGGCTACAGATTTGAGGATTCCTCAGACTCGTTCATCTTTCCATGATGGAGTACCTATGGCTTGGAAGATGGAGGATCAAACCCAGATTGCAAAAACTCCTCCACCACCACCAAAGGAAGACAACTAAACATGGGTATGGGCAATCCCCTTGGCTTGTGCCAAGCTTGGGGGAGTTGCCCCGGTATCGTATCACCATCACATCTCTTGCCTTTACCTTTGTTTTAGTTTTCCTTTTTCAGTTTTCTCTTTTTCTAGTAGATTAAAAGTCTTAGTGTTTAGTCTTGAGTTTTTCTTTGTGTCACCCCCGATGTATTCGAGCACGTGAGCCATATAATAAAGAGTGTCTTAGTTGAAGGGCTTTGCTTCTTGCCATGATCAAAAGAGTGAGAGTAGAACAAAATCATGAAAGATCATGTAATGATCTTATGGGACGTGATGGCTTCACATATAAAAAGAATGAGGATTGCAACTTGTTGAGGCTAGGCAAAAGTAGACCTTGGTCATTGTTGCAATTAATAGGAAGTGATAACGAAGGACAGGTTGACATATAAATATATCATCTCCGACATCATCTATGATTGTAAATACTCACTAAAACATTGCATGCCTAGAAGTAGATGTTGGACAAGGAAGACAACATAATGAATTGTGTTTTCTTGGTTCCGAGCAATGTTATATGATTAGAAATCCCTTAGCATGTGACAATTGCTTCCACCTCATATTAGCCAAAACTTCCCGCACTAAGTAGAGATACTACTTGTGCATCCATAAACCTTCAACCCAGTTTTGCCATGTGAGTCCACCATACCTACCTATGGATTGAATAAGATCCCTCAAGTAAGTTATCATCGGTGCAAGCAATAAAAATTTCTCCCTAATATGTATGATCTATTAGTGTGTGGAAAATAAGCTTTGTACGAACCTGTGATGAGGAATACATAAAATCGACAGACCGCATAATAAAGTTCTTTATCACAGGAGGCAATATAAAGTGATGTTGCTCCGCACTAAGAGGACACGCATCCAAACCTCAAAAGCGCATGACAACCTCTACTTCCCTCTGCGAAGGGCCTATCTTGTACCTTTACTTTTTGCCCTTGAAAGAGTCATGGTGATGTTCACCAATTCCTTATCTCGCCTTTATCTTGGCTAACTTCATACGCTTGGGAAAGATCTATATTCATATGTCAACTTGGAAGTAAGTATTCATGAATTATTATTCTTGACGTTGCCCTTGAGGTAAGCAGTTGGGAGGCAAAACTATAAGCCCCTCTCTTTCTCTGTGTCCAGCTGAAACTTTGATCTCATGAGTACCACGTGAGTTGTAGCAATTGTAGAGAACGAAAGAATGATTGAGTATGTGGATTTGTTTTACAAGCTCTTATTTGACTCTTTCTGATGTTGTGATTAATTGTAATTGCTTCAATGACTAAAGACTATCAGTTGTTACTTCTCGGTAAGGTTCTTGATCCATGCTTTACTTCGTGAAGGAATTATCACTCTACCATGAGAGATTCTATGTTGGTATTGTTGTTCTGATCATGATCATTATGCATCGATGTTCGTATCTTGTTTTGTCGACACCTCTCTCCCTAAACATGTGGACATATTTATTGAGCTAGTCTTTCGCTTGAGGACAAGCGAGGTCTAAGCTTGGGGGAGTTGATACGTCCATTTTGCATCATGTTTTCATGTTGATATTTATCGCTTCTTGGGCTGTTATTTGGCTTCACGGTTCAATTCTTATGACTTTTCTCTCTTATTTTGCAAGTTTTACATGAAGAGGGAGAATGCCGGCAGCTGGAATTCTGGCCTGAAAGTGGAGCAAGTTTGAGATACCTATTCTGCGCAACTCCAAACGCCGTAAAAATCAACGAGGATTTTGTTTCCGGATTTATAAAAAATACTGGGCCGAAGAAGCGCTAGAGGGGCGCCAAGGGGTGGCCACAAGCCTGCACGGCGCGCCCATCCCCCAGGCCACGCCATGAGGGCTTGTGGGCAGCCTGCTGGCCCACTGGCCCACATCTTTTGCTATGTGAAGGGTTTCGTCTAGAAAAAAATGAGGGAGGAGCTTTTTCGTGGTTTCGCCACCGCCACGATCCTTCTAGGGAAACTTCCCTCCCGAAGGGGGAAATCGTCGCCATCGTCATCACCAACACTCCTCTCATCGGAGGGGAGTCGTCACCATCAACATCTTCATCAGCACCATCTCATCTCCAAACCCTAGATCATCTCTTGTAACCAATCTCCGTCTCGCGAATCCGATTGGTACTTGTAAGGTTGCTAGTAGTGTTGATTACTCTTTGTAGTTGATGCTAGTTGGATTATTTGGTGGAAGAGTTTATGTTCAGATCCTTGATGCTACTCATTACCTCTCTGGTCATGAATATGATTATGCTTTGTGAGTAGTTACTTTTGTTCCTGAGGACATGGGATAAGTCATGCTAATAGTAGTCATGTGAATTTGGTATTCGTTCGGTAATTTGATAAGTTGTATGTTGTTTTTCCTCTAGTGGTGTTATGTGAACGTCGACTACATAACACTTCACCATTATTTGGGCCTAGAGGAAGGAATTGGGAAGTAGTAAGTAGATGATGGGTTGCTAGAGTGACAGAAGCTTTAACCCTAGTTTATGTGTTGCTTCGTAAGGGGCTGATTTGGATCCACTAGTTTAATGCTACGGCTAGACTTTGTCTTAGTTCTTCTTTCATGGTTGTGGATGCTTGCGCGAGGGGTTAATCATAAGTGGGATGCTTGTCCAAGTAAGGGCAGTACCCAAGCACCGGTCCACCCACATATCAAACTATCAAAGTAACGAACGTGAATCATATGAACAGGATGAAAACTAGCATGACAGAAATTCCCATGTGTCCTCGGGAGCGTTTTTCCTCCTATAAAACTTTGTTCAGGCTTGTCCCTTGCTACAAAAGGGGTCGGGCCACTTTGCTGCACCGTTGCTACTTTTGTTACTTGTTGCTTGCTATGAATCATCTCACCACACAATCACTTGTTACCGACAATTTCAGTGCCTGTAGATTTCACCTTGCTGAAAACCACTTGTCAGATCCTTCTGCTCCTCGTTGGGTTCGACACTCTTACTTATCGAAAGGACTACGATTAATCCCCTATACTTGTGGGTCATCATATATCACCATTGTGGTTTTGCGTAAGTAAGATGCGATCATGCTAGATACCCATAGCAGCCACGTAAAACATGCAACAATAAATTAGAGGACGTCTAACTTGTTTTAGCAGGGTATGTTGTGATATGATATGGCCAAAGACATGACATGATATATTTGATGTATGAGATGATCATGTTGTAATAGTTAAATATTGACTTGCATGCGATGCTACGGCAACCTGCAGGAGCCATAGGGTGGTCTTTAATTATTTTGTGCTTGGTGATGCTTTGCTTTATTGATAGTTCAGTAGCTTTAGTAGCAATAGCATAGTTAGCGCGACAACCTCGATGGCAGCACAATGATGGAGATCATTGTGTGTCTCCGATGACAATGGAGATCATGCCGGTCCTTTGAAGATGGAGGTCAAAAGCACAAGTTCATGACCTTATCATGTCACTTATGATTTGCATCTTATGATAATCCTTTTATGCACCTTATTTTTCTTAGGACGAAGGTAGCATTATAAGGTGATCCCTCACTAACATTTCAAGATAAAATTGTGTTCTCCTCGAGTGTGCACCGTTGCTAAAGTTCGTTGTTTTGAGACACCACATGTTGATAGGGTGTGATAGACTCTATGTTCACATACAACGGGTTCAAAACGTTTGCACATGCAGAACACTCGGGTTAAAATTGACGAGCCTAGCATGTAGAGACATGGCCTCGGGACACAACAAACCAAAAGGTCGAACATCTGTCATAGAGTATATATGATCAACATAGAGATGTTCACCATTAAAGCCAACTCAACTCACATGATGATCGGACTTGAGTTGGTGAATTTGGATCACCATTAAAGCCAACTCAACTACTTGATGGTTGTAAGGCTATTAATAAGAAGTGGGTATTTAAAAGGAAGAGAGACGGTGATGGTCAATGTAACCATTTAGAAAGCTCGACTTGTTGCAAAGAGGTTTTCGACAAGTTCAAGGAGTTGACTACGATGAGACTTTCTCACCCGTAGCGATGCTAAAATCTGTTGGAATCATGTTAGAAGTTGCTACATTTTTCAATTATGAAATCTTGTAGATGGATGTCAAAACATTGTTTCCTCGATGGTTTCTCTGAGTAAAGGTTGTATGTGATACAACTAGAAGGTTTTTTCGATCCTAAGGATGCTCACAAGTATGCAAGCTCCAGCGATCCTTCTATTGATTGGAGCAAGCATCTCGGACTTGGAATATATGCTTTGAGGAGATGATCAAAAAATTTGGGTTTATACAAAGTTTATGAGAAACTAGTATTTACAAGAAAGTGAGTGGGAGCACTATAGTATTTCTGATAAGTATATGTAGTTGACATGTTGTTTTTCGGACATAATGTATGATTTCTGGAAAGCATACGGGGTTGTTTGAAAGGTGTTTTTTGAAGGAAAACCTGGATTTAGCGACTTGAACATTGGCATCAAGGTCTATGGAGATAGATCAAGATGCTTGATAAAACTTTCAATGAATACATATCTTGACAAGTTTTCTGAAGGAGTTCAAAATAGATCGGTCAAAGAGGGTGCTTTTGGCTGTGTTGTAAGGTATAAATTTTAGTAAGACTCAAAGCCCGACCACGGCACAAGAAAGAGGTAGGATGAAGGTCGTCCCCAATGCCTTAGCCATAGGCTCTATAGTACGCCATGCTGTGTACCCCACCTAATGTGTGCCTTGCCATCAGTCTGTCAAGGGGTACAAAGAGTGATCCATGATTGAATCACTGAACAACTGTCAAAGTTATCCTTAGTAACTAGTGGACTAAGGAATGTTTCTCGATTATGGAGGTGATAAAATAGTTCATCGTAAAGGGTTACGATGATACAAGCTTTGACACTAATCCGGATTACTCTGAGTAGCAAACCGGATTCGTATCGTGGAGCAGTCATTTGGAATGGTTCCAAATGGCGCGGGGTACCACCATCTACAGGATTACATCGAGCTTTGTAAACCACACACGGATCAGAAAGGTTCAGACCCGTTGACTAAAAACCTCTCTCACAAGCAAATATGATTAAACCCGAGAACTTATTGGGTGTAAATCACATAGTGATATGAACTAGATTATTGACTCTAGTGCAAGTGGGAGACTGTTGGAAATATGCCCTAGAGGCACTAATGAATTTTTTATTATTATATTTCCTTTTTCATGATAATCGTTTATTATCCATGCTAAAATTGTATTGATTGGAAACTCAAATACATGTGTGGATACATAGAGAACACTCTGTCCCTAGTGGGCCTCTAATGGACTAGCTTGTTGATCAAAGATGGTTACGGTTTCCTGGCCATAGACGTGAGTTGTCATTTGATAACGGGATCACATCATTAGGATAATGATGTGATGGACAAGACCCAAACTATGAAAGTAGCATAGGATCGTGTCAGTTTATTGCTACTGTTTTCTGCATGTCAAGTATCTGTTTCTATTACCATGAGATCATGCAACTCTCGGGCACCGAAGGAATTCCTTGTGTGTATCAAACGTCACAACGTAACTGGTTTACTATAAAGGTGCTCTACAGGTATCTCCAAAGGTGTTTGTTGGGTTGGCGTGAATCTAGAATAGGATTTGTCACTCCGTATGACGGAGATGTGTCTTAGGGCCCACTCGGTAATACAACATCACAACAAGCTTGTGATTTGTTAATTCGTGTGACGGAGAGGTATCTCAGGGCCCACTCGGTAATACAACATCACAACAAGCCTTGCAAGCAATGTGACTAAGGAGTTCGTCACGCGATTTTGTATTACAGAACGAGTAAAGAGACTTGCCGGTAATGAGATTGAACTAGGTATAGAGATGCCAACGATCGAATCTCGGGCAAGTAATATACCGACGGACAAAGGGAATAGTATACTGGATTAACTGAATCCTTGACATAGCGGTTCGACCGATAAATATCTCGGTACAATATGTAGGAGCCAATATGGGCATCCAGGTCCCGCTATTGGTTATTGACCAGAGGGTGGCTCGGTCATGTCTACATAGTTCTCGAACCCACAGGGTCTGCACACTTAAGGTTCGTTGACGTTTCGGTATAGTTGAGTTATGTATGTTGGTGACCGAGGTTGGTTCGGAGTCCCGGATGAGATCCCGGACGTCACGAGAAGTTCCTGAATGATCCGGAGAGGAATATTGATATATAGGAAGAGGGTATTTCGGCTCTGGAATGGCTTCGTTCACTTCCGGTAGTGTACCGGGAATGACAAATGTGTTCCGGGGGTCCATGGGGAGAAGTCCACCCATCCCAGGGGCCACGTGAGCCTAAGAGGTGGCGTACCAGGCCTTCGTGGGTTGGGCAGCCAACCCCTAAAGGCCCTTGCACCATAGAGGTGGGAGGAGGCCAAGTTGGGAGGGAATCTTACTAGGAGTAGGACTCCACCTCCCTTGGTGGAGGAGGATTCCTCCTCTTGGGTTCGTCCAGCCAACCCTAGGGCGCCACCCCTTCCCCCTCCCTCCTATATATACTAGATGGGAGAGAGGGCAGCTGACACACAATCAAAGGCGCAACCACTCTTCCTCCCTCTAGTTTGTTCTTTCTCTAGATAAGGTTCGGCAGTTCATGGCGAAGCCCTGTCGGATCACCTCCACCACAATCACCGCCACATCGTTAGGCTGTCGGAGAACTCAGCTACCCCTTCGCCCCCTCTTGCTGGATCAAAAAGACAGAGATCGTCATCGAGTTGTACGTGTGTTGAACACGGAGGTGTTGTCCGTTCGGCACTAGACCGGGATGGATTTTGATGGGATCACGGGACGTATCGCGGGACGGACTGCGCTTTGGATCACGGAGATGTTTGGCTACATCAAGTGCGTTATATATGCTTCCGCTTAGCGATCTCCAAGGGTATGTGGATCCAATCTCTCCTCTCATAGATGGTCATCACCATGGATAGATCTTATGTGTGCGTAGGAAATTTTTTGTTTCGCATGCAATGTTCCCCAACAGGAATTTTGTCTCCACGGTCCTCTCAAGAATCTTATGATTTAGCAAGATGTTTGTAATTTTCTTCTCCATCCACTGGATGGTGATGACGAGGAATGTCATATGTTCCTCTCTAGTTCTCAACTATGGAGCTGGAGCTACTCTGACTGCATCTGCCTTTCCTACTAACTCTGCCTGTTCACAAGTTGTTGCTGAACTAGGATGGCTCGGTTCCATCACAACTTAATTGGCTTCAAATTCAGGCTTGTGTGTCAGGTGTGGACGATCAAGGAGATATGCATTCTTGTTCATCTTGGAGTTGATCAACGTTTGGAAGTACGGAGCATATCCACAGGATCTCCTATGATCAATAGTTGTCCTTCTCATTGTCTCAAGTATCATATCATCACTTTAATCATTGTGTAGGTATCAATGTGGTGCGGGATGTTCATGGAATACCCTATGATCATATTATCATCTCCTCATTTAGCCATTAGGGTGTACCTCATAATGGTGTTTGTGGTGGGTATTCCAACTTACAGGAAATAGACAGAGCCAAGCTTGTGTGTCTTCAAATATTTGTGCGGCACTAGATTGTACATATTAGCCATAGTGTTGTGATTCCTTTTTGGCTCAGAATACACATCCAAGTCACCCTCTTGGACCTTTGGAGTACCTATGATGGTTTCCCACTCCTCAACAGTTGACTCATATCTCAGACCTTGACTCATCCATACAATTCTATCATCTGTATCGAAATGTGAAGTGGTGTAGAATTGCATGATCATCTCATCATTCTAGGCAGTCATCTCTCTGCCAACAAAATCTTCCATATCAATTGCCCTGATATTTTCTCTCACATGAGGAAAGTAGTACTCATGTTATTTGATGTAGTAATAGTATACATATCTCATATCACTCATTGCAGGACTCTTGTCCAATAGCACTGTCTCATAAAAATCTAGTTGCTCCTTGGTATGAAAGTGAGCATCAACAATTTTTCTCCTCCTAACAGCATAGGGATCTGCATCTCTACACAATCTCAGACCTTGATCTCTCCTCTTCCTCATGTCCTCTGCAACAGGATGAGCATCATTGTGCAAAGGCAGGTGATCTCTCAACTTCCTCTGAACAGTGAGATCTTCTTCCTCCTATGCAGAAGTATCTCTAGATGCATAGCCTTTGTTCTTCTCTGCTGCAGGAATATCCCTAGTAGTCCTCTTGAGTTTAGGAGCTACTGGATTTTTGGACTTGGGAGAAGTATATTTTGTGTTTGGTGCAGACTTGATGGGCATATCATCTCCCATCAGTTTCTTCTTCTTGGAAGGAGGTGGATTAGCAGGTTCCTCTTCCTCTTCCACGACAGCTTCTGCTCGATTTTCATACATAGATGTTGGCCTTCCAACAGCATGCACAAAACTCTTCGCGGCTCTCTTCTCCCTAGTTTCTTAGCTTGCTTGGAGGAGGGGTTCTCAAGGGTGAGCTTCATTCCTTTCTAAGCAGTCTCTGGAGCTCTCATAGTATCAGTCTTGGCATACTCCTTTCTCATAGTTTTCTTGACTCTGACCCTCTTCATTTTCTTGTGAGGAATGCTTTCCTTAGGAATGAAATCAACTTCCTCTTCATCTAAGTTCAGCTTCTTTCTGGACCTCATAGTTGCCTTGGGCATATCATGAGAGATTGGAGTACCTAGATTAGAAGCAGTATTTTCAAGACTAGTGCGTGAGTCCATTTCCATACTTGGCTCTCCGTAATCATTCTAGCTATCTTCAGACCCTGACATGCTGACAAGATGAAAAGAAAGCAAGTTGATCGTGCGAATAGTAGTAGAAGAGCAGGAGTGGTGAGCATCACAAAACACATATATTTTCAAAAGTTGAACTTCGAATTTTAGTTCTAAGTATCGGCTTTTGTGAGTTTCAGTTCCACCGAGATGAAAAGCTTGGAGCTTCCGAGACTGACCATCTGCTCAACAAAGACTTCGCCACACTTTTTGGTAGCAGTGAAAAGTGAGACTCGGTTTCACCGAAATGGTTCTCAGAAACACTAGTACAAGAACCGGTGAGAGTGATCCCTTTCATCCGGTGACTCCAAGATGCAGAAAAATGGAGACCTAACCCTAAAATTGATTGTTCGTCCTTACTACAGGATTCGATTTGTGGATGAATCAATCTCATATTGTGGCAAGATTTGGAGCTGAGCCTAATTGATTGTTCGTCCATACTACGGGATTCGATTTGTGGATGAATCAATCTCATATTGTGGCAAGATTTGGAGCTGAGCCTAATGCGCATGAATTGGATAAGGAGCACAAAGGGGCGAGATTTTTACCCTACTCTTGGTGAATATCTCCTATGGCGGCGACGGGAGGAAAGATTTCTGTTGCCGGTGAGGACTCCTGTGCCAAGGGCGCACGAGAGACGAAGGGTGATGTTGTGGAGATGAGGGCTCGACAGAAGTGGCTTGCGGGAGACGAGGTTTGAGAGTGACTTTCAAAAGTTGGTATGCTGATATATATATCCCCTTGTGTCGGTGACACCAAGTCGGAAATGTTCGTGCCGCCGTGTTCCATAACTGTTAGGTGACAGTGAAACTTGGTTAGTCCGAGCTTTACCAATCGACGGTAGGGAGATCATAAAACCAGATCAACCCTAGTGCTTCGGTGTGACCGAGATTTTGGAGTTGGTCACACCGAGTGGCACATGGGAGGTTTTGGGAGTCAGCTCTTTTTGAGACGGATCTCTGAGTGCTCCTCACTTAGAGAGTGCCTAAAGTACTTGCTCAAATTTTGTGATGTAGCATGAATATAATTTGAGACGAGAAGTCATAGATAGCTAGAGACGGGTACTTTGGCATTCTTGTATATCCTATACGCCAAATAAAATGGAAAGCAAAATAACAACAATTGGATATCCTCGAATGAGCAAAGCTATGCATACCAACATGCTCACACAATAAGATGTCAAATAAACATGGATAACATGCACAACCACTCTAGTATCTACCAAGCACTTTGTCGATGACGAAGTCATCTATATATGAGCATATTGAATTAGGAGCCAAGCAAGAATACTTGATCATAGGTCATATTGATCGGTTAAGAACAAGTGGGGTTGCCACTTTTACATAATGCTTTCAATTTGTTCACACCTTAAGAGATGCTTTATCTCAAGTCTTAGAGTAAAACTCCTCTTGATGTGACATCACCCCTAAGAGTTATAGACTAACCTTGGGTTTTTTCGTAGAAGACTTCATGTAGGTGTGGTAGTGGTGGATGCTCATTGTTGATGAATATCATCTTGAGTTGGGATAAATCCTTGTTGTTTCTTACTCTTCTCACCTACATGAACACAAGGAACAAATACAAGGATATCTATGGAAATGGAATGAAGTACATATGAGATGATATCCATAGATACATTAGTTACCTTGTGCCTTGCTTACGTTTGATGGAATTTGTGACTCCTTGAACTAATTCGTATGGTTGGAGTTTATTGCATATAGTTCTTGACAAAATGAATAAGAGTGAATGTCATTGGCAGAGTCATCCCGCAATAACTTCTCCAATTCTTCTTCTTGGGGACCAACGTCAACTTGATGGGGATCCTTGGAGTTGAGGCAGCACTTGTTGAAGTAGAGCTAGTAGTGGCCTTGGGAATCCACTTGACCATGGCTTGGGGTTCTTCCTCAAATGAGTCTATCTCCTCTTGGAGCTTGTCCTTACCCGTGTGGTCTTGTGGTGGAAGGTCATCGTGAGCATTTGTTCCCTTGGGAAGAGTAGGATCATACTTCTCGTTTTCGGGATCAAACTTCGGGTTGGGGTATTTATCTTCTTCCCATTCAACTCCGTTGGCATTGAAGTTGCCAACACCTTGCTTCTTTCGGAGTCCTCCTTGCTTGCATATAGTCTCCTCGAATTGCTTACTTCCGGCAAGACTCTTGAAGATAGCTCCCTCTATGTTCCTTTCAATAAATCGTTTTCTTTCTAAAGTGTGACTTGGTTAAGAGAATCATTAGCGGAATCAAGAGAGCTACTAGAAACAACTTTATTTGATTTAGGATTAGTCTTGTTGTTACTAGATGAAGACACTTTCTTGCTTTATTCCTAGCATGCCTATGTTTAACTTGTGGAACAAAAATAGACAAAAGTTCTCATTTGGATAGATAAGAAGAACCCTTCTTTCGACGGTCGTCATTGATTGCTTTTAGAAACTCATGCTCTTGCTCTAAATTTAGCTTCCCGAAGCATACCTTATCATGAGTTATTGCAAGCTCTCTATGATCTTCTAGAGTAGATTCATAAGCTAACTTAAGATTGTTTAATTCTTTAGTTAGTCATTCAGTCTTCTTCTTATCATCATCACATGTATTATCTTGACTAGTATGATTATTATCAAGATCATTTTCATTATTATCACTAGTTTGAACAAAGAGCAAGTCATCTTCTCCTAGCAAGTCACCATCATCACTATTAAAGTCAAAGTACTAGGGGCGTGATACATTGGGGACTTCAGCCATGAAGCAGTTTCCAATCCCTTCATTTGGTGAATCAAACATGTCATAGGAGTTGGAGGATATAAAAAAAAGACCTGCAACACCTTCATCTTGACTATAGTCGTAGTTGGAGTGGTAGCTTCTCTCGGATTAGTTGTCCTTCTTCTTGAGTTACTCTTGGTTGTCCTTCTTCTTGATTTACTCTTGGTTGTCCCGTTGACCAACATGAGCTTGATGTCTTCTTCTTGAGTTACTCTTGGTGTACTTGTCCTTCTTCCCCGATTCCTTGCTTCTCCGGGAGGGTCTTCGTTTGTAACGATCTTCTCTACTCCTTCTCTCTCTTTGAGGTGACTCTTCTCTTGAGCTTCATCTTCTAGGTGACTCTTATCTTCATTTGTGGGAGGCTGAGCATTGATTGGAGCAGTGTCCGGGCTTTCCACAATTTTAGCAGTTTCGGTCACGACTAGATGAACACTTCGCTTCATATCTTGAACTATAGCTTCTCTCTTTGCCTCTATCCTTGTAGAACTTGTTGAATTTCCAAACCATGTGGCTTATCTCTTCATTGGTGACAAGGTTGTCATTTGATGTAGCGGATGTATCACCTGAAGCTTTGTAAGCACCGCTTGACTTGTTATGCATCTCTTCTTTGTCCTTGAGTGACATTTCATGAGCGATGATCCTACCAATGACTTCCGTTGGCTTGAGATCTTTGTAGTTATGCATCTTTTGGATCAATGTGCACACGGTGTCGTACTTCCCATCCAAGGCTCTAAGAATCTTCTTGATGATGAATTTGTCAGTCATCTCTTCGCTTCCTAAGCCAACAATATCATTTGTGATGAGAGCTAGCCTAGAGTACATCTCACAGACTCCTTCATGATCCTTCATATTGAACTTGTCAAGCTCCCTTTGTAGCACATCCAACTTAGATTCCCTCAGAGATTCGGTACCTTCGTGTACATCAACCAAAGTATCCCAAATATCCTTGGCATTCTCATGACGACTGATTTTATTGAACTCTTCGAGGGCATAGGAAGTGGAATAGAATATCGCATGCTTGAGCGTTGTATTGCAGCATCTTCAATTCTTCTGCAGTCTCTTTGCGATCTGTTTCCTTTCCATCAACAAAGAATTCACCTTCCAAACCAACACGAACAATGGCCCAAACGGTGGGGTTATGACCAAGAATATGGATTTTCATCTGATGCTTGCACTAGAAAAGTTTGTACCATCAAAATATGGACCTCTATGCTGATCATTTCCCTCACTAAACGTCATACTCTGCTAGGTTGTGATACCGATGCAATGGAGGCCAAGGCTCTGATACCACTTGTAGGATCCAAGGTATGTCTAAAGGGCGGGGTGATCAGACTACTTGACCAAAGAAAACTTAGCCTTTTCCCAATTTTAGTTATGGGCCAATTTTAGCAATTGTAACTAGTCAAGCATACCCTACACATGGAAGTCTAAGGGTATTACAACAGAAAGTAAACACATGCAAATGTAAGTAGAGGGTAGGGATAGGAAGATCAAACGCAAAGGTTGACACAACGATTTTTGGCATGGTTCCGATAGGTTGTGCTATCGTATGTCCATGGTACTTGAGACTTCAACCCACGAAGGGTAACGGCTGCGAGGGTCCACGGAGGGCTCCACCCACAAGGGGTCCACAAAGAAGCGGCCTTCTCTATCCCATAATGGCTTGCATCTACGAAGGACTAGCCTCACCCGGGGTAGATATTCACAAAGTAGGCGATCTCCTTGCCCTTACAAACTTCTTGGCTCAACTACACAACATGAAGTAGAAGGATCCCAAGCGACACCTAACCAATCTAGGAGGCACCACCCTCCAAAAAGTAATAGATGCGGTAGTAGGATGAACTCCCTTCTCTTGTGCTTCAAAAGATACTCTCCTCGACACTCAATCACCCTCTCACAGATTTGGCATGGGTAGAAGAGATTGATTGGGTGGAAAGCAACTTGGGGAGGCTAGAAATCAAGTTTCAAATGGATGGATTGGAATATATTGATCGCAACACATGAGTAGGTGGCTCTCTCTCAGAAATATGGATATGGCAAGTGTATGTCTATTCTGGGTGCTTACTTTACAAATGAGAGGTGGTGGAGGGGTATAAATTGTTGGGGAACGTTGCATGGTAAACAAAAAATTTCCTACACATACGCAAGACCAATCCATGGTGATGATCATCTACGATAGGGGAGATCGGATCCACATACCATTGTAGATCGCTAAGCAGGAAGCGTTAAGAAACGCGGTTGATGTAGTCGAATGTCTTTGCAATCCGAATCGCAACCGTCCCACGAACTCCGTCCCGATCAAGCGCCGAACAGACGACACCTCCACGTTCAGCACACGTCCAGCTCAATGACGATCTCCACCTTGTTGATCCAGCAAGAGAGAGAAAGAGGTAGCTAAATTCTTCGGCACCACGACGGTGAGGCGATGATGGTGGTGGAGCTACTCCGGCAGGGCTTCGTCGTACCGTACCGAACAAGCTATGGGGTGTCACGAAGTGTGGGAGGGAGAGAGGGTTGCACCTTGGCTTGAGGTGCCAAAAGCCTATCCCACCTCACTATACATAGGAGGGATGGGAGGGGTGGCGCCCTAAGGACAAGCCCTAGGGTTCGTCCGGCACAAGAGAGGAGGAGAAGCCCTCCTCCAATGCAGCTTGGAAGGAGGTGTCCTCCTTCCCCAATTTGGTTTGGCCCCACCCTCCTTTCATTTTCCCTTCTGCCGAATAGGCCTCTTTGGTGTGTCCACCAGCCCACCAGGGTCAGGTGCACCACCCTTGGGCCTCTTTGGTTCTCTCCCGGGTGGGTGGCCCCTCCCGGTGGAACCCCGGAACCCATTCGTCACTCCCGGTACTTTAACGGTAATGCCTAAAAACCTTCCGGAAGCCAAATGGATACTTTCTATATATCAATCTTCATCTCCGGACCATTCAGTAAACCGTTGTGATGTCCGGGACTCCAAACTACATTCGGTTACCAACATCAATAATTCAACTATACCAAAAACTTCATTGGACCTTAAGTATGCAAACCCTGCGGTTTGAGAACAATGTAGACATGACCGAGACACTCTCCGGTCAATATCGAATAACGGGACCTAGATGCCCATATCGGATCCTACATATTCTACGAAGATCTTTATCGGTTGAACCTCTATGTCAAGAATTCACTTAATCCCGTATAATATTCCCTTTGTCCTTTGGTATGTTACTTGCCCTAGATTCGATCGTCGGTATCTCTATACCTATTTCAATCTCGTTACCGACAAGTCTATTTACTCGTTACGTAATACAAAATCATATGGCTAACTATTTAGTCACATTGCTTGCAAGGCTTCTTTGTGATATTTTATTACCGAGTGGGCCCCGAGACATCTCTCCGTCATACGGAGTGACAAATCCCAGTCTTGATCCATGTAACTCAACGGACATCTTCGGAGAGACTTGTAGAGCACCTTTATAGTCACCCAGTTACGTTGCGACATTTGATACACACAAGGCATTCCTCCGGTGTCAGTGAGTTACATGATCTCATGGTCATAGAAATGTATACTTAACATGCAGAAAACAATAGCAATAAAATAACACGATCACACGCTACGTTCATAGTTTGGGTCTTGTCCATCACATCATTCTCCTAATGATGTGATCCCGTTATCAAGTGATCACACTTGTCTTTGGCTAGGAAACCTCCACCATCTTTCATCAACGAGCTAGTGAACTAGGGGGTCACTAGGGACAGTGATTTGTCTATGTATCCACACATGTATATGAGTTTCAATTCAATACAATTCTAGCATAGATAATAAACGATTATCTATAAACACGAAATATAAGAATAACTATTTTATTATTGACTCAAGTGCATATTTCCAACAGTCTTCCACTTGCACTAGAGTCAGTAATCTAGCTTCACATCACTATGTGATTTACAATGTAACGAATCAAACACCCATACAGTTCTGGTGTTCATCATGTTTTGCTCGTGGAAGAGGTTTAGTCAACGGGTCTGCAACATTCAGATCAGTGTGCACTTTGCAAATATTTATGTCCTTCTCCTTTATGTAATCGCGGATGGCATTGAAGCGTCAGTTTATGTGTCTGGTCCTCTTGTGAAAGCTTGGTTCCTTGGCTAGAGCAATGGCACTAGTGTTATCACAAAACAAATTTGCTGGAAATAGTGTACTTGGCACAACTCCAAGATCTGTCATGAACTGCTTCATCCAGACACCCTCTTTAGCCGCCTCCGAGGCAGCTATGTACTCCTCTTTGTTATAGAATCAGCTACAACGCTCTGCTTGGAACTGCACTAGCTTACCACACCCCCATTAAGAATAAATATGTATCCGGTTTGTGACTTAGGGTCAAACGGATCGGGGTCGAAGCTTGCATCGACGTAACCCTTCACGACGAGCTCTTCGTCACCTCCATAAATGAGAAATATTTCTTTAGTCCTTTTTAGGTACTTGAGAATATTCTTGACCTGTGTCCAGTGCTCCATTCCTGCATTACTTTAAAACCTTCCTCCCATAATTATGGCAAGGATGACATAAGGTCTTGTGCACAACATTGCATACATGATAGACCCTATGGCTGAAGCATAGGTGACGACACTCATCTTTTCTCTATCTTCTGCGATCACTTGGCATTGAGTCTTACTCAACTTTATACCTTGTAACACAAGCAAGAATCCTTTCTTGGTTTGTTCCATTTTGAACTTCTTCAAAATCTTATCAAGGTTTGTGCTTTGTGAAACTCGTATCACGCGCCTTGATCTATCTCTATAGATCTTGATGCCTAATATGTAAGGAGCTTCTCCTAGATCCTTTGTTGAAAAACTTTTATTCAAGTAATCATTTACACTTCCCAAAAGTTCTATATTGTTTCCAATCAGCAATATGTCATCCACATATAATCATAGAAACGCTATAGAGCTCCCACATACTTTCTTGTAAATACTAGCTTCTCCAAAAACTTGTATAAACCCAAACGCCTTTATCACCTCGTCAAAGCGTTGATTCCAACTCCGAGACGGTTGCACCAGTCCATAAATGGGTCGCTGGAGCTTGCATACTTTGTAAACATTCTCTGGATCGACAAAACCTTTCGGTTGCATCATATACAACTCTTCCTTAAGAAACCCGTTAAGGAACGCTGTTTTGACATCCATCTGCCAAATTTCATAATCGAACAATGCAGCTATTGCTAACATGATTCTGACAGACTTAAGCATCGCTATGGGTAAGAAAGTATCATCATAGTCAATGCCTTGAACTTGTGAAAAACCTTTGCCACAAGTCGAGCTTTATATACGGTGACATTAACGCCCGTGTCCGTCTTCTCCTTAAAGATCCATTTGTTTTGAATGTCCTTTCGCCCTTCATGTAATACTTCCAAAGTCCATACTTTGTTTTCATACATAGATCCTATCTCGGATTTCATGGCCTCTAACCATTTGTTGGAATTCGGGCCCACCATTGCTTCTCCATAGCTCGTAGGTTCATTGTTGTCTAACAACATGGTTGATAACACAGGATTCACGTACCACTCACGAGCAGTACATGCCCTTGTCGACCTACGTGGTCTGATAGATCTAAAGTTTCATGATCATCATCATTAGCTTCCTCTTCAACTGGTGTAGCTTCGACACAATATTCTTTCTATCCGGCGCCACCATCTGGTTGAAGCAAAGGTTCTACAACCTCATCAAGTTCTATCTTCCTCCCACTCAATTCTTTCGAGAGAAACTCTTTCTGAAGAAATGCTCTGTTCTTAGCAACAAACACTTTGCCCTTGGATCTGAGATAGAAGGTGTACCCAACTGTCTCTTTTGGTTAACCTGTGAAGACACACTTTTCTGCTTTGGGTTCCAGCCTTTCAGGCTGAAGCTTTTTGACATAAGCATCACATCCCCAAACTTTAAGAAACGGAAACTTTGGCCTCTTTCCATACCATAGCTCATATGGTGTCATCTCAACGGATTTTGATGGTGCCTTATTTAAAGTGAATGCAGTTGTCTCTAATGCATAACCCCAAAACGATAACGGCAAATCGGTAAGAGACATCATAGATCGCACCATATCTAACAAAGTACGATTACGACATTCGGACACACCATTACGATGTGGTGATCCAGGCGGTATCCACTGTGAAACGATTCCACATTGTCTTAAGTGAGCACCAAACTCGAAACTCAGATATTAGCCCTCTCCATCGAAACGCAGGAACTTGATCTTCTTGTTATGATGATTTTCGAATTCACTCTTAAATTGCACGAACTTCTTGCTGGAAATATGCCCTAGAGGCAATAATAAAATGGTTATTATCATATTTCCTTGTTCATGATAATCGTCTATTGTTCATGCTATAATTGTATTGACAGGAAACAGAAATACATGTGTTAATAAATAGATCACAATATATCCCTAGCAAGCCTCTAGTTGGCTAGCTCGTTGATCAATAGATGATCATGGTTTCCTGATCATGGGCATTAGATGTCATTGATAACGGGATCACATCATTGGGAGAATGATGTGATGGACAACACCCAATCCTAAGCATATCACTAGACCGTATTGTTCGTATGCTAAAGCTTTTCTAATGTCAAGTGTCTTTTCCTTCGACCGTGAGATTGTGCAACTCCCGGATACCGCAGGAGTGCTTTGGGTATATCAAACATCACAACGTAACTGGGTGACTATAAAGGTGCACTACGGGTACCTCTGAAAGTGTCTGTTGGGTTGGTACGAATCGAGATTGGGATTTGTCACTCCGCGTGACGGAGAGGTATCTCTGGGCCCACTCGGTAGAACATCATCATGAGCTCAATGTGACTAAGGAGTTAGTCACACGATGACTTGCTACGGAATGAGTAAAGAGACTTACCGGTAACGAGATTGAACAAGGTGTAGGTATACCGATGATCGAATCTCGGGCAAGTTCTATACCGACACACAAAGGGAATTGTATACGGGATTGATTGAATCCTTGACATCGTGGTTCATCCGATGAGAGCATCGTGGAGCAAGTGGAAGCCACCATGGGTATCCAGACCCCGCTGATGGTTATTGGCCACAGAGGTGTCTCGGTCATGTCTGCCTGTGTCCCGAACCCGTAGGGTCTACACACTTATGGTTCGATGACGCTAGGGTTATAGGGAATTGTTGTACGAGGTTACTGAAAGTTGTTCGGAGTCCCGGATGAGATCCTGGACATCACGAGGAGCTCCAGAATGGTCCGGAGGTAAAGATTAATATATAGGATGGATGGTTTTGGACACCGGAAGTGTTTCGGGCGTCGCTCGTAACATACCGGGACCACCGGGACCACCGGAACTACTCCCGGGGGTCCAGAGGGAGGGGCCACCAGCCCCAAGAGGTAGCATGGGCCAAAAGAGGGAGGGAAACCAGCCGGCCCAAGGCGCAGGAGGTGGAGAGGGGGGAACCCTAGGAGCTGGTGGGGCTAAGGCCCACCTACGGGTGCGCCACCCCCTCCCCCTGCCCTGGCCGCTGCACCTCCCATCTGGGGGGCTGCCGCACAACCTAGGGTGGGAACCCTAGGGGTAGCGCAGCCCCCTCCCCTCCTCCTATATATAGTGGGGGTTTTGGGGCTGCTTCGTACACAGTTTTCCATCTCCCTCGCCACAGCCCTGCCCCCCTTCTTCCTCCTCTCCCACGGTGCTTGGCGAAGCCCTGCCGGGAGACCTCATCTCTCCATCGACACCATGCCGTCATGCTGCCGGAGATCTTCCCCAACCTCTCCCTCCTCCTTGCTGGATCAAGGTGCGGGAGACATCACCGGGCTGCACGTGTGTTGAACACGGAGGTGCCGTGGTTCGGCACTATATCGGAATCACACCGCGATCAGAATCGCCGCGAGTAGGACTCCATGAACCGCGTTCTAGCAACGCTTCCGCTTAGCGATCTTCAATGGTATGAAGATGCACTCACACCTCTCTCATTGCTGGTCTCTCCATAGGAAGATCTGAATATGCGTAGGAAAATTTTTGAATTTATGCTACGTTACCCAACAGTGGCATCCGAGCCAGGTTTTCTATGTGTAGATTCTATGCACGAGTAGAACACAAAAGGTTGTGGGCGATGATTTGCCAATTGCTTGCCGCTACTAGTCTTATTCTTTTCCGATGGTGCTGTGGGATGAAGCGGCCCGGACCGACATTACACGCACGCTTACGTGAGACTGGTTCCACCGACAGACATGCACACCGTGCATAAAGGTGGCTAGCGGGTGTCTGTCTCTCCCACTCTAGTCGGATTGGATTTGATGAAAAGGGTCCTTATGAAGGGTAAATAGCTTTGGCATATCATCATTGTGGCTGTCACGTAGGTAAGAAAGTGTTCTTGCTAGAAACCCAAATCAGCCACGTAAAACTTGCAACAACAATTAGAGGACGTCTAACTTGTTTTTGCAGGGCTTGAGATGTGATGTGATATGGCCAAAGTTGTGATGTTGCATATATGATGTATGAGATGATCATGTTATTGTAATAGGTTTCACAACTTGCATGTCGATGAGTATGACAACCGGCAGGAGCCATAGGAGTTGTCTTAATTTATTGTATGAGATGCAACGCCATGTGCTTACTACTTTTACTTCATTGCTAACGGTTAGCTATAGTAGTAGTGATAGTAGTAGTTGGCGTGACGACTTCATGGAGACAGGATGATGGAGATCATGGTGTCACGCTGGTGACGATGATGATCATGCAATGCCTGAAGATGCAGATCGAAAGAGCAATGATGATAATGGCCATATCATGTCACTATCACTACTGGAAAACAGTTTTTTGCCATCTGCCTAGTCTTTGTCGTGTGCTAGCTGATGGCAAAGAGTATCTTTGTTGTCAGCTTCAGCAAAATAGACGGCAAAGCATAGGCTGATGGCATAAAGTGTTTTTGCCATCTGTCACATATTTGCCGTCTGCTAGCGGACGACAAAGAGTCCGGAGGCAGACGACAAAGATATAGATGGGCCCACCTGACCGCGGGGTGGCTAGGTCAAACGGGAGTCAGACCTTTGCCGTTTGCTAGGACACGGCAAAGAGTCCGGAAGCAGACGACAAAGAGTCTAGACTCTTTGCCGTCCGCCGGCAGACGGCAACGCGCTAACTCCGTTAACGGCTCCTTCCCCCCCCCACACCCCGCCCCTCTCTCTCTCTGTAACTGTCACCCCGCACGCCCCTCTCTCTCTCCCCACCCCGCGCACCCCTCTCTCTGTAACGGCCACCGCCATCACCGTCGCGCCGCCCCCCCCGTTGCGTCGCCGCCCGTGTCGCCCCCACCGCCGCCCCTGTCGCCCCTGTCGCCCCCGCCGCCGCCCCTCTCTCTCTCTCCCCACCTCGCCCCCGCTACCGCTGCCCCACCACCGTCGCGCCGCCTCCCCTGGCTCCGTCCCGCCACCCCCAACACCCCGGCCCCACCACAGCCGCCCCTCCCGGTGAGCCCCCACACCCCCATGCCCCCCCACCCGCGTTATTTTTTAGTAGTTTTATTATTTTTTAGTAGTTTTAGTAGTTTTAGTAGTTGTTATTGTTAGCAGTTTTAGTGGTTGATTTAGTTAGGTTAGTAGTTTTAGTGAGGTTAGTTAGTTAGCTTGGTTAGTTAGGTGGAGGAGGAGAAGAGGAGAAGAGGAGGAGGAGGAGGATGAGAAGAGGAGAAGAAGAAGAGGAGGAGGAGGAGGACGAGAAGAGGAGAAGAAGAAGAGGAGGAGGAGGGGGAGGAGGAGGAGAAGAGAAAGAAGAAGAAGAAGAAGAAGAAGAAGAAGAAGAAGAAGAAGAAGAAGAAGAAGAAGAAGAAGAAGAAGAAGAAGAAGAAGAAGAAGAAGAAGAAGAAGAAGAAGAGAGAAGAAAAAATAAGAAGGAGAAGAAGAAGAAGAAGAAGAAGAGAAGAAAAAAATAAGAAGGAGAAGAAGTAAAGAAGAAGAGAAGAAGAAGAGAAGAAGAGAATAAGAAAAAAAATAAGAAGGAGAAGAAGAGAAAAAAGAAGAAGAAGTTGATTTTTTATTGTTTGGTATTTAGTGGTAGCTAGATTCTTTTTTAGTTATTTAGTGGTAGATTTTGTTTTTGTTATAGTGGTAGATTCTGTTTTTGTTATTTATTTTTGCTGTTTAGTGCTATCTAGATTTAGCGATAGGTTTAGTTAGCTTGGATAGTTAGGTTAGTTAGTTAGTTAGCTTAATAGAAAGAATAGGAAGAAGAAGAAGAGGAGGAGGACAATAAGAGGAGAAGAGGAGGAGGAGAAGAAGAAGAAGAAGAAGAAGAAGAAGAGGAGGAGGAGGAGAAGACAAAAATAAGAAGGAGAAGAAGAAAAGAAGAAGATAAGAAGATAAGAAGAAGAGAAGAAGAGAAGAAGAATACCTTCTCCTCCTCCTTCTTCTCCTCCTTCTTCTCCTCCTCCTCCTTCTCCTTCTTCTCGATTTCTTCTTCTTCTTCTCCTCCTCCTCTTTCTTCTCCTCTATCTTATTCTCCTGACCTTATTTTCCCCAACAATGACATAATTAGCCCATTTAGGTACAAAATGGCATAAAAACCATGGGTAGATTATGAATATTATATTCTTAACTTGTTTTCCTCTAAAATGACATAATTAGAATATTTGTGTTGATCGGGTGGATTTACAAGTGATAGTTATCTCGTCGCTGTGAGGTATGCTGTGCGAAGACCTGCCCGTGCGTTCTACGAGCTCCGCCCCTGCATTCATGGGTCAGTACAAATTTCATCTCCTCCCCGCCCCTTCATTTACTGTGGCTCGGTTTCCGGATGAAACTTTCTAGATTTAGGTAATTAAATTAATTTATCAGTATGCGTGACCAGTATGCATCTCCCGTTCGAAAGGGCGACATCTATAAATATGCATGTCTTTGCATATTTATAACCGCCATCCTTTCAAATTGTCCAATATTATCCATGGACAACCCGAGTATGTGTAGATTGGGTTCGTTTTCCCTTATGCTATGCTCTGGATCCGATGCGGAATTTCGTCAGTGCCTCCCTTTTGTTCTCCAGATGCACATCCTCTCTGTTTATTGCGGAGACGTGTATCAGGAGAACAACGGGGAGGTGCTGCCGAAATTTTGCGTTGGATCCGGAGCACAGCATGGGAAAACGAACCAAATCTACACATACTCGGGTGGGATTAGGACCTATCTTTACCTATTAGCGTGTAGGTTGCCTGGACGTAATAAAAATGGCGAACCTTATTAACCGATGAATATAAATGCTAAATTATATATAAATATATTTCTTCTGTCTTTAGTAGCTACGCAAGATGAGTGATAGTGCGTGGATGTATACCGGTCACCCAAGTCAGAAAGAGATGACGAAAGAATGGTTTGTAAAAACAAAGGTATTTGTGAAAGCTGCATTCGCAAATGGCCAGGAAAGAAACTATTGCCCCTGTCCTGGATGCGACAACTATAAAAAGACGACAGAGGCTGTAATGATAAAACACCTGCAGAGGAGGGGTTTTAAGCCTAATTGTACGGTGTCGACATTTCATGGTGAGTCTATACAACGCACAAGAGCTGAGTTGGTCCGTCGTCGCACGGACGTGCATGGTACCGGGGTCGAAAACATGGTGCAAGACTTTGATGATGCTCGGGATTCGGAAGATGAGATGGAGGAATCTGCAAAGGCCTTTTATGAAATGTTGGAGTCTTCAAAACGTCCTCTCCATGAGCACACTGAGCTCTGTCAGCTGGATGCAATTGCACAAGTAATGGCTCTGAAGGCTCAGTTCAACTTGGGAATAGAATGCTACGACGCGATGATTACACTATTTGGACGCTTCCTACCCAAAGGCCATGTCATGGCTGCAAACCTGTACTAGTCGGACAAAATACTTCGTGTACTTAAGATGCCCTATGAGAAGATAGATGCATGTGAGAAAGGATGTGTCTTATTTAGGGAGGAGTATGCACACTTGGACTATTGTCCCAATTGCGAGTCTTGCATGTATCTTGTGGTAGACAACGGTATGGGTGAGAAGAGGCAGGCCAAAATCGCAGTTAGTGTTCTTCGGTATATGCCAATCGTACCAAGACTTCTACATATTTTCATGGTCGAAGAGACAGCCAGACAGATGACATGGCACAAATTGGGCAAAAGAACCGAACTAGATGCGGATGGGAATAAGATGGTGGTACACACATCGGATGGGGAAGCATGGAAACATTTCGATGGATTGCATCAGGATAAAGCGGCAGATCCATGGAATCCTCGTGTCTGCACCACCACGGATGGTTTTAATCCCTTCAGCATGACGGCAACCCAATACAATTGTTGGCCTGTATTTGTCATTCCACTCAATCTCCCCCCCGGGCAGATTATGCAAAGAAAGAACATATTTCTGACGTTGATAATTCCAGGGCCCAATTATCCGGGGAAGAATATGAATGTGTACCTGCAACAGCTTAAGGATGAATTGGAAGAAGCTTGGGATAATGGGGTCAAGACATACGATGCCGCTAGAAGAGAAAACTTCAAAATGCATGTGTGGTACATTTACTCTATGCATGACTTGCCAGCGTATGCGGTATTCTCTGGATGGTTTGTGCATGGAAGGTTCCCGTGGCCCCAATGCAAGGCAGCTCTTTAGTTTCATTGGTTGCAGGAGGGTCGGAAGTATTCTTGCTTTGACTTGCATAGACAGTTCCTGGATCCTGCCATCAGTTCAGAAAAGACAAGAAGAACTTTACCGAAGTTAAAGTTTTCAAAACATGGCACCACCTGCGTTCACAGGCCAACAGATCCTGAATCAGTTAAACGCCCTCGAGCCTAATCCAGAGCGTCCAGGGTATTTCAAGGGGTATAATTCAAAACACGCTTGGACTCACAAGCCATGCTTCTGGGATCTGCCTTACTTCAAATACCTCCTTCTTCCACACAATATCGACATGATGCACACTGAAAAGAATATCGGAGAGGCTATTTTTGGTACATTGTTCGACATATATGGGAAGACAAAGGATAATACTAAGGCTAGAGTCGATCAAGAGAAACTATGTCATAGACTGTTACAAAACATGCGAGAAGGCAAAGAAAAGCAGAAGTGGTCGAAGCCAAAGGCCTGGTTCAATCTTGGAAGGCCAGCTATGAGGGAAATTATCTTGTGGGTCAAAATGCACTTGATGTTCCTGATGGGTATGCAGCAATTCTAAAGACGGGAGCGAGTCTTGAAAATATAAAAATCTTTGGTTTCAAGAGTCATGATTGGCACATATGGCTAGAGCGGGTAATGCCGGTGATGTTACGTGGCTTTATTCCTGAGGATGAATGGCTAGTACTGGCGGAGCTGAGCTATTTCTTCCGTGTTCTTTGTGGGAAAGAATTGTCGCCTGGCGTGGTAGAAGACATGGAGGAGTTTGCACCGGAGTTGTTGTGCAAGTTAGAGAAGATCTTTCCACCGGGATTCTTTAATCCAATGCAGCATTTGATTTTACATCAACGTGTATCTCTTTCATACCTTTGGCAAAGAGCTATCTATGCCCGACCAGAAATCTACAAATTGTGGTGTCTCTGCTATCGGCGAAGGTGTTATCGAGTATTATGGAAGAGTTGAAGCAATTTATGAACTTCATTTCTATGGTGAAAACCCACCGAACGTCATAGTCTTCAAATGTTATTGGTTCCAGCCGAAGAAGACTAGAAGGACTCATGAACATATAGGACTAGTCAAAATCAATCCAAACACCCATTTAGATGTTCCCGATGTCTCTATTACGGCTCAGCAGGCGACCCAAGTTTTCTATCTACCGTGGGCATGCCAAACGGATAAGAATCTGGATGGTTGGTATGTTGTTTATGAAGTGTCGCCACATGTCAGACCACCTCTCCCAAATGAACAGAATTATGAACCTCACATTAACCCAGACACATATGATGGGGAATTATTCCAAGAAACACGTCTTTCCAAGAAACATTTCAAGAACCACCGTGCTTCACCCAAGAACATGGAAGTAGACAGCGACAATGAATCCGACTCCAGCCCTGAGCCAGAATCAGAAGACCTGGAACTCGTAGAGGTTACTGATGCGGATGACCTCTCAATGCTTCAATGATTAAAGGAAGGCCTTTCACAACTTCACGCCGTTGAACCCGACGAGCACGTCATTCATGAAGACATGCATGATAGTGATGATGATGATGCATTTATTGATGATGATTATTAGTTTGTAAGATTCACAACTTAAATTATATATTTTTTAATCTTTATTATTCATGTACATATTATTATTCATGTCAGTTATTCAATTTTTTTATGTTGTACTAATTTCTTTTAATCTTTATCATGGCAGGTCACCAGGTGTGGAAAGATGGTGGGCGCTGGTCCAGATTGCTCGACGGGTTCTTCCCAGGCGCCCCACACGAGGGGTGGTACTGCCCTTCCACCCCTATCTCTCCGTAGAGCTTTGGCAAACAGGCTATCGACACCACCCGCGGGTTCTTCTTCGTCGGCAGCATTGCCCACTGGGAGAGGTGTTGGTCGGGTAGGGAAGAAGGGGAAGGGTACAGGGAGAGGTGGTGGCCGCAGAAGATCTAGGAGGACTGTTGAGCCGTCCTCGCCACCACCACCAGCTCATTCACCCGAGCATAGGACTACTATGGTCGACCCGTTTGCGGAGGAGGCTACGGGGACTCCGTTCCAGGAGCCTGGTGTTGACGGGCATTCTTCCCATGAGACTCCGGTCCAGGAGCAGCCTCGGGTCGAGGTTCATTCGGCCCACAAGACTACGGCTCTGGAGGCTTCACCCGACGTGGAGAGGCCTGGATGGGAGACCTGGCCGGATCGGACCGAGTTGCCGGATTGGACCGAGGGTCCGGGTGGATCAGGTGGCGGGGATGGAGGGGATGAGCTTATGGATAGTGAGGGCGATCTGCAGGTGGACGGGGCCACTCTGTACAAGCGTGGTAGTACACGTCTCCCGGTCGTGCCGGCTACCCGCGAGCAGAGGCCGGTGATCAAACCTGAAGGAGATAGGTAAGTACATTTACTCTTTTTTTAACTTTTGCCTTCAAGTTTGTTCAAATATCTAATGCGTTGACCTTATCATACTGCAGGGGATGGGTACACCCTCTTGGAGTCCGTAGGCCGAACTCCGTCCTTGGTGTGCTTTGCCAGACAAATTTCCCGGGGTTTGTCACGTTGCCTGGTGAGGGTCAGGTTCCTACACTAGGATTTTCCTGGGAGCACTACCAGGCTGCGCAGGCCCCGCCGGAGGAGATTATAGATGGTGTCTTGTGCCACACGAGGGCCGAGATGGTGATCAAGAGCTTTTGGGTAAATTATCCTTCTACAGAATCTAAAATTAACAATATAGCTAATTATTGTACTAATCGGTGTTTTCACATTTGATTGCAGACCTTCTATAGGTGTGAGGATGGATATGAGGAGCAGGCGGCCAGGATTCTCGAGGCCGAGTGTATGCGGTTACTACAGAACTTACGCCACGAGGCTCGGCCACAGGATATTAGAGATTACTACGCCATGCGTGGTATTAAGAAGCAGAAGAAGGATTGCCGCGGAAAGTTTCTGAAGAAGGAGCAATACATGAAGGTAATTACCTATTCTTAAGTCCTTCTACGTAGTTTTCTTGATTTCATTCATAGGCGTAGCGCTCAAAATTCTTTCTAATAACTTACAGGTGTCCACGAGATGGTGTGCGGATAAGATGGATTGTTGGGAGGTGTTGGTTAATGAGTGGTGCACAGGCACCTGGCCAGCCGTCCACGAGAATGCGAAGGATCGACGTAGCCAAATGGTTGGTGTGCCACACCATCAAGGCAGCGCCAACTTACTTCAGTTCGGACGAAACTGGGTGTGTGATTTGCTTCATGATTCATGCAATTCATTCTTCATGCTAATATTTTGTTCCTCTCTTTTAGGCGCATCACAATAAGACGGAGATGCCACACTTGTACGACCTTTATGGCATGGCCCATACTGCCTCGTACAAGAAGGCGAAGGCATTCTCTGAGTCTGACCTAGATGGTCCCAATAACTTCACCAGTATATCATCCCACCAGAAGCTCGTGGCATACAGAACTTACGCCATGAGGCTCGGCCGCAGGCTATTCCAGATTACTACGCCACGCGTGGTATTAAGAAGCAAAAGAAGGATTGCCGTGGAAAGTTTCTGAAGAAGGAGCAATATATGAAGGTAATTACCTATTCTTAAGTCCTTCTACGTAGTTTTCTTGATTTAATTCATAGGCGTAGCGCTCAAAATTCTTTCTAATAACTTACAGGTGCCCCCGATATCTTGTGCGGATAAGATGGATTGTTGGGAGGCGTTAGTTAATGAGTGGTGCACAGGCAGCTGGCGAGCCGTCCACGAGAATGCGAAGGATGGGCGTAGCCAAATGGTTGGTGTGCCACACCATTAAGGCAGCGCCAACTTACTTCAGTTCGGACGAAAGAGGGTTTGTGATTTGCTTCATGATTCATGCAATTCATTCTTCATTCTAATATTTTGTTCGTCTCTTTTAGGCGCATCACAATAAGACGGAGATGCCACACTTGTACGACCTGTATGGCCTGGCCCATACTGCCTTGTACAAGAAGGCGAAGGCATTCTCTGAGTCTGACCAAGATGATCCCAATAACTTCACCAACATATCATCCCACCAGAAGCTCATGGCATACAGGGACGCGGGGAAGGCTACGAAAGGGGATGACTTTAAACCTAGCGAGGAACCTTTGGATCCAGAGCTGGTGATGATATCTGGTGGCGGGAGGCCCCATGGCTCGATAGCCATTGGAGATGGGATAATACGTTGTCCACTCACTCTCCCGGAGATCAAGGCGCGCCAGTCGAGCAGCTGTCCTGAGATAATTCGCCATCCACGGCCAGTCGACCTTGCCATCGAGGTTAGTTGTACGAACTAAGAACACTTTCATCCATTTCATTATGTGTGTCACCATAGATCCTTACTGTGGTAACGAGGAATGGTGTTTCAGGCTGCTCTTCAGAAAGACAGATTGGCAGACCAGACTGCTCTTGAGAATGAGAGATTGGCAAGCCAGGCTGCTCTTGAGGCTGCTCTTGAGAAAGAGAGATTGGCAAGTGAGGCTGCTCTTAATGAGAGGGACCGGACCACGACACGATTGATTGAGGAGGAGAGGTCCCGGAATGACGCGGGTCAACGGGCCATGTACGAGCTTTTTGTGGTAACTTTTTTTCACATTAGCCAAATCATGTGTGTAATGTTTGTTTCATTACTAACTAATACGACCCACTCTTCAGGGTCTGTGTGAGAAGAGCGGTGAAGTCCCTCCACCGATGCCCGTCTTCTCTTCGATTGGCACGGTGAGTTTCATTATAAACTAGTATTAATAATTGAGTGTCATCATGCTAAGTGAGACATTGCAAAATATCTATTCTGCAGAATAACTCCCGAGCGGCATCGCACGACCCTTCTCCAGGTGTTTCTCCTCCTTGATGACCACTATGGTAAGTTTCTGTTCTCCTCTTTCATATTCTCCTTGCCTTAATTTCCCCAACAATGACATAATTAGCCCATTTAGCTCCAAAAATACATAGTTAGATAATTTAGCTCCAAGAAGAGGAGAAGAGGAGAAGACATAGGAAAAATGAAAAGAAAGAAGAAGAAGAAGAACAGAAGAAGTAGGAGGAGGAGGAGGAGGAGGAGAAGGAGGAGAAGGCCAAGGACCTTCTAGTCCTTCTCCTCCTCCTTCTCCTTCTCCTTCTTTATTTCTTCTTCTTCTTCTCCTCCTCCTCTTTCTTCTCCTCTTTCATATTCTCCTTGCCTTAATTTCCCCAACAATGACATAATTAGCCCATTTAGCTCCAAAATGCCATAATAAGCTCAAAATGGCATAAGAACCTTGGTTAGCTCATTAATATTATATACTCAGCTTGTTTTCCTCTAAAATGAGATAATTAGCCCATTTAGCTCCAAAAAGACATAGTTATCTAATTCAGCTCCAATAAGAGGAGAAGAGGAGAAGAAATAGGAAAAATGAAAAGAAAGAAGAAGAAGAAGAAGAGAAGAAGGAGAAGGAGGAGGAGGGGGAGGAGCAGGAGGAGAAGGCCAAGAACCTTCTAGTCCTTCTCCTCCTCCTCCTCCTTCTCCTCCTTCTTTTTTATTTCTTCTTATTCTCCTCCTCCTCCTCTTTCTTCTCCTATTTCATATTTTCCTTGCCTTAATTTCCTCAACAATGACATAATTAGCCCATTTAGCTCCAAAATGCCATAATAACCTCAAAATGGCATAAGAACCTTGGTTAGCTCATTAATATTATATACTTAGCTTGTTTTCCTCTAAAATGGGATAATTAGCCCATTTAGCTCCAAAAAGACATAGTTAGCTAATTTAGCTCCAAGGAGAGGCGAAGAGGAGAAATGAAAAGGAAGAACAAAAAGAAGAAGAGAAAGAGAAGAGAAGGAGAAGGAGAAGAAGGAGGAGGAGAAGAAGGAGAAGGAGGAGGAGGAGGAGGAGAAGGAGGAGAAGGCCAAGGACTTTCTAGTCCTTCTCCTCCTCCTCCTCCTCCTTCTCCTCCTTCTTCTTTATTTCTTCTTCTTCTCCTCCTCCTCCTCTTTCTTCTCCTCTTTCATATTCTCCTTGCCTTAATTTCCCCAACAATGACATAATTAGCCCATTTAGCTCCAAAATGCCATAATAAGCTCAAAATGGCATAAGAACCTTGGTTGGCTCATTAATATTATATACTTATCTTGTTTTCGTCTAAAATGAGATAATTAGCCCATTTAGCTCCAAAAAGACATAGTTAGCTAATTTAGCTCCAAGAAGAGGAGAAGAGGAGAAGAAATAGGAAAAATGAAAAGAAAGAAGAAGTAGAAGAAGAAGAGAAGAAGGAGAAGGAGGAGGAGGAGGAGGAGGAGGAGGAGAAGGAGGAGGAGGAGGAGGATAAGGAGGAGAAGGCCAAGGACTTTCTAGTCCTTCTCCTCCTCCTCCTCCTCCTTCTCCTCCTTCTTCTTTATTTCTTCTTCTTCTCCTCCTCCTCCTCTTTCTTCTCCTCTTTCATATTCTCCTTGCCTTAATTTCCCCAACAATGACATAATTAGCCCATTTAGCTCCAAAATGCCATAATAAGCTCAAAATGGCATAAGAACCTTGGTTGGCTCATTAATATTATATACTTATCTTGTTTTCGTCTAAAATGAGATAATTAGCCCATTTAGCTCCAAAAAGACATAGTTAGCTAATTTAGCTCCAAGAAGAGGAGAAGAGGAGAAGAAATAGGAAAAATGAAAAGAAAGAAGAAGTAGAAGAAGAAGAGAAGAAGGAGAAGGAGGAGGAGGAGGAGGAGGAGGAGGAGGAGGAGAAGGAGGAGGAAGGCCAAGGACCTTCTAGTCCTTCTCCTCCTCCTCCTTCTCCTCCTTCTTATTTATTTCTTCTTCTTCTCCTCCTCTTCCTCTTTCTTCTCCTATTTCATATTCTCCTTGCCTTAATTTCCCCAACAATGACATAATTAGCCCATTTAACTCCAAAATGACATAATAACCTCAAAATGGCATAAGAACCTTGGTTAGCTCATTAATATTATATACTTAGCTTGTTTTCCTCTAAAATGGGATAATTAGCCCATTTAGCTCCAAAAAGACATAGTTAGCTAATTTAGCTCCAAGAAGAGGAGAAGAGGAGAAATGAAAAGGAAGAACAAAAAGAAGAAGAGAAAGAGAAGAGAAGGAGAAGGAGAAGGAGGAGGAGAAGAAGGAGAAGGAGGAGGAGGAGGAGGAGAAGGCCAAGGACCTTCTCGTCCTTCTCCTCCTCCTCCTCCTTCTCGTCCTTCTTCTTTATTTCTTCTTCTTCTCCTCCTCCTCCTCTTTCTTCTCCTATTTCATATTCTCTTTGCCTTAATTTCCCCAATAATGACATAATTAGCCCATTTAGCTCCAAAATGCCATAATAACCTCAAAATGGCATAAGAACCTTGGTTAGCTCATTAATATTATATACTTAGCTTGTTTTCCTCTAAAATTGAATAATTAGCCCATTTAGCTCCAAAAAGACATAGTTAGCTAATTTACCTCAAAGAAGAGGAGAAGAGGAGAAGAAATAGGAAAAAGGAAAAGAAAGAAGAAGAAGAAGAAGAAGAAGAAGAGAAGAAGGAGGAGGAGGACGAGGAGGAGGAGGAGGAGGAGAAGGAGGAGAAGGCCAAGGACCTTCTAGTCCTTCTCCTCCTCCCCCTCCTTCTCCTCCTTCTTTATTTATTCGTCTTCTCCTCCTCCTCCTCTTTCTTCTCCTCTTTCATATTCTCCTTGCCTTAATTTCCCCAACAATGATATAATTATCCAATTTAGCTCCTAAAAGACATTGTAAGCTCAAAATGGCCTAAGAACCTTGGTTAGCTCATTAATATTATATACTTAGCTTGTTTTCCTCTATAATGACATAATTAGCCCATTTAGCTCCAAAAATACATAGTTAGCTAATTTAGCTCCAAGAAGAGGAGAAGAGGAGAAATGAAAAGAAGGAAGAAGAAGAAGAAGAAGAAGAAGAAGAGAAGAAGAATAGAAGGATAAGGAGAAGGAGAAGAAGAAGAAGAAGGAGGAGGAGAAGAGAAGAAGAAGGTGAAGGAGGAGAAGAAGGAGAAGGAGCCCTCCTTTTTCTCCTTCTTTTTCTCTCCTCCTTCTTCTCCTTCTCCTTCTCCTCTTTTTTCTTATTCCCCTCCTCCTTCTCCTTCTCCTTCCCCTTCCCCTCCTCCTCCTCCTCCTTCTTGTTTTTCTTCTCCTTGTTCTCTTCTTCCTTCTTCTCTTTCTTCTTCAATTTAGCTTATTTGTCATATATATGTTGTTGTTCTTCTTCTTCTGACTTTCTTATTCCCATTTTGCAGATTGGATGTACTACATGCATGGAAGCTGGCATTGGAGTGCTTTAGTTTCCGTTTTTATTTGAGTTGATGAACAATGTGGAACTATACGTATATGTATATATGGATGAACAATATATGTGCAACTATATGTATGTATATATGGATGAAACTTTGTATGTGTTGGTTCTTTTGATATATGGGATGTATGTTGATGAACAAATGGCATTGATGTGCTTTATATGTATATCATATATGTGTTGTGACCTATTTGTCTTATATGTGCTATGAATTATATGTATATGTGCTGTGAAATAGAAAAAATAAACAAAAATGTGACAATATAGGCTCTTTGTCGTCTATCAGCTGATGGCAAAGGCCTTTGCCGTCAACTTGCCGACGGCAAAGGTGCCACGTGGCGCCCAGCTGTGCAACCTAGGAAGTAGCAGCTGGTCATATAGTATCTTTGTCGTCTGCTTCCAGGGGGGCAGACGGCAAAGAAGAGGGCACAGAGGAGGGGTGGAGGAGGTGGAGGCTGACGACAAAGAAGAGGAGAGGGGAGGAAGACGGCACAGAAGAGGGGGGAGGCAGACGGTAAAGAAGAGGGGGGAGGCAGACGGCAAAGAAGAGGGGGGAGGCAGACGACAAAGCCTCCGTTAGCCCCTAACGGAGGCAACGCGTGTCGACTGCCGTCTCGACCACTTTGCCGACTGCTCCTATGAAAAGCTGACGGCAAAGCTCTTTGCCGTCCGCTTTGGGGAGATAGACGACAAAGAAGCTACGATGCCATCGAAGGCTGACGCAGAAATTTTGACGGCCATGAGATTTTTTGCCGTCTGTGATATTCTCTTTGGCGTCCGGGATTTACTCTTTGCCGTCTGTGATGGCAGACGACAAAGAAGCTAATTCATGTAGTATATATGACTGCATTGTGATGTTTATCATGTTTTTCATCTTATTTCTTAGAACGACGGTTGCATAATAAGATGATCCCTCTTAATATATCGAGAACGTATTCCCCTAAGTGTGCACCGTTGCGAAAGATCGTTGTCTCGAAGCACCACGTGATGATCGGGTGTGATAGATTCTAACGTTCGCATACAACGGGTGTAAGCCAGATTTACACACGCGAAACACCTAGGTTGACTCTACGAGCTTGGCATGTACAGACATGACCTCGAATACAAGAGACCGTAAGGTCGAACATGAGTCGTATGGTTGAATACGATCAGCATGAAGTTGCTCACCATGGTGACTAGTCCGTCTCACGTGATGATCGGACACGGGTTAGTCAACATGGATCATGTATCACTTAGATGACTGGAGGGATGTCGATTTAAGTGGGAGTTCATACTTAATTTGATTGAATGAACTTAATTGTCATGAACTTAGTCTAAAAGTTGTCTTTATAAATATTGCAGATGGCCAACGTCAACCTCAATTTCAACGCATTCCTAGAGAAAAACAAGCTGAAAGATGATGGTAGCAACTATGCGGACTAGGTTCGCAACTTGAAGCTCATCCTTGAAGCAGCTAAAAAGGCTTATGTACTTGATGCGCCGCTAGGTGACCCTCCCGCTCCCGTAGCAGCCCAGGACATTCTGAACGTCTGGCAAACGCGGAGTGATGACTACTCTCTGGTTAGGTGTGGAATGTTATACAGTTTAGAAACGGGGCTCCAAAGGCGTTTTGAGCAACACGGTGCATATGAGATGTTCCAAGAGCTGAAACTGGTTTTTCAAGCTCATTCCCGTGTCGAGAGATATGAAGTCTGCGACAAGTTCTTTAGCTGTAAGATGGAGGAGAACAGTTCTGTCAGTGAGCACATACTCAAAATGTTTGGGTTACACGGTCGTCTGACTTCACTTGGAGTCGAACTTCCGGATGATGCTATAACTGACAGAATCCTCCAGTCTTTCCAACCAAGCTACAAAGGTTTTGTGCTGAATTACAATATGCAAGGGATGGAGAAGACCATTCCCGAGTTGTACTCGATGCTCAAGTCCGCAGAAGTAGAAATCGAGAAAGTGCATCAAGTGTTCATGGTCAACAAGACCACTAGTTTCAAGAAGGAGTAAGAAGAACTTCAAGAAAGACAACAAAGCTGTTGCCGCGCCCGGTAAGCCAGATGCCGGGAAGAAGAAAAAGAATGGACCCAAGCCTTAGACTGAGTGCTTCTATTCCAAGGGAAAGGGTCACTGGAAGCGAAACTGCCCCAAATACTTAGCGGACAAGAAGGCCGGCAACGTTAAAGGTATATGTGATATACATGTTATTGATGTGTACCTTACCAGCGCTCGTAAGAGCTCCTGGGTATTTGATACCAGTGTTGTTGCTCACATTTGCAACTCAAAGCAGGAACTGCGGAATAAGCGGAGACTGGCCAAGGATGAGGTGATGATGCGCGTCGGGAATGGCTCCAAGGTCAATGTGATCGCCGTCGGCACGCTACCGCTACATCTACCGTCGGGATTAGTTTTAATCCTTAATAATTGTTATTTAGTACCAGGTTTGAGCATGAATATTGTATCAGGTCTTGCTTAATGCGAGACGGCTACTCATTTAAGTCAGAGAATAATGGTTGTTCTATTTATATGAGTGATATGTTTTATGGTCATGCTCCGCTGGTGAATGGTTTATTCTTGATGAATCTCGATCGTGATGTTACGCATATTCATAGTGTGAGTACCAAAAGATGTAATGTTGATAATGATAGTCCCACATACTTGTGGCACTGCCGCCTTGGTCATATCGGTGTTAAGCGCATGAAGAAGCTCCATACTGATGGACTATTAGAGTCTCTTGACTTTGAATCATTTGACACATGCAAACCATGCCTCGTGGGCAAGATGACTAAGACTCCATTCTCAGGAATAATGGAGAGAGCAACCGACTTATTGGAAATAATACCTACTAATGTGTGTGGTCCAATGAACGTTGAAGCTCGCGGTGGCTATCGTTATGTTCTCACTCTCATCGATGATTTGAGTAGGTATGGGTATATCTACTTGACGAAGCACAAATCTGAGACGTTTGAAAAGTTCAGGGAATTTCAGAGTGAGGCCGAGAATCAACATGACAGAAAAATTAAGTGTCTACAATCTGATCGTGGAGGAGAATATTTGAGTCACGAGTTTGGCACACACCTAAGGAAGTGTGGAATCGTTTCACAACTGACACCGCCTGGCACACCGCAACGCAACGGAGTGTCTGAACGTCGTAATTGCACTTTATTAGATATGGTATGATCTATGATGTCTCTTACGGACTTACCGCTATCATTTTGGGGATACGCATTAGAAACTGCAACATTGACTTTAAATAGGGCACCGTCTAAATCCGCTGAGACGACACCGTATGAAGTATGGTTTGGCAAGAAACCTAAGTTGTTGTTTCTTAAAGTTTGGGGCTGCGATGCTTATGTGAAGAAACTTCAACTAGAAAACATTGAACCCAAAGCGGAGAAATGCGTATTCATAGGATACCCTAATTAAGGAAACTATTGGGTATACCTTCTATCTTAGATCCGAAGGTAAAACCTTTGTTGCCAAGAACGGATCTTTTCTAGAGAAAGAGTTTCTCTCGAAAGAAGTAAGTGGGAGGAAGGTAGAACTTGATGAGGTAACTACACCCCCTCTCGAACAGGATAGTAGCACAGCACGGGAAATTTTTCCTATGGCACCTGCACCAACTGAAGAGGAAGTTAATGATAATGATCATGAAGCTTTGGATCAAGTTACTACTGAACCGCGAAGGTCCACAAAGGCACGCTCCGCACCAGAGTGGTATGGCAACCCTGTGATGGAAATCATGTTGTTAGACAACGGTGAACCTTTGAACTATGAAGAAGCGATGGCGGGCCCGGATTCCAACAAATGGCTTGAGGCTATGAAATCCGAGATAGGATCCATGTATGAGAACAAATTATGGACTTTGGTGGACTTGCCCGATGACCGGCAAGCCATAGAAAATAAATGGATCTTCAAGAAGAAGACTGATGCAAACGGTAATGTGACCGTTTATAAACCTCGACTTGTCGCAAAGGGTTTTCAACAAATTCAAGGAATTGACTACGAAGATACTTTCTCTCCCGTAGCGAAGCTGAAATCAGTCCAAATCATGTTAGCAATTGCCGCCTTTTAAGATTATGAAATTTGGCAAATGGACGTCAAAACAGCGTTCCTTAACGGGAACCTTAAGGAAGAGTTGTATATGATGCAACTAGAAGGTTTTGTTGACCCTAAGGGTGCTAACAAAGTGTGCAAGCTCCAGCGCTCCATATATGGGCTGGTGCAAGCATCTCGGAGTTGGAACATTTGCTTTAATGAGGTGATTAAAGCGTTTGGTTCATACAGATTTATGTAGAAGCATGTATGTACAAGAAAGTGAGTGGGAGCTCTGTAGCTTTCCTCATACTGTATGTGGATGACATATTATTGATGGGGAATAATATAGAGATGTTGGAGAGCATAAAGGCCTATTTGAACAAGAGTTTTTCAATGAAGGACCTTGGAGAAGCTGCATACATATTAGGCATCAAGATCTATAGAGATAGATCGAGACGCCTCATAGGTCTTTCGCAAAGTACATACCTTGACAAGATATTGAAAAAGTTCAATATGGAAAACTCAAAGAAAGGGTTCTTGCCAGTTTTGCAAGGTATGAGATTGAGTAAGACTCAGTCACCGACCACGGTAGGAGATAGAGAGAAGATGAGTACTGTCCCCTACGCTTCAGCCATAGGATCTCTAATGTATGCCATGATGTGTACCAGACCTCATATAAACCTTACCATAAGTTTGGTAGGGAGGTACCAAAGTGATCCCGGTATGGAACACTGGACAGCGGTCAAGAATATCCTTAAGTACCTGAAGAGGACTAAGGAGATGTTTCTCGTTTATGGAGGTGACGAAGAGCTCGTCGTAAAGGGTTACATCGACGCTAGCTTCGACACTGATCTGGATGACTCTAAGTCACAGACCGGATACGTATATGTTTTGAATGGTGGGGTAGTGAGCTGGTGCAGCAGCAAGCAAGATGTCGCGGCAGCATCTACATGTGAAGTGGAGTACATAGCTGCTTTAGAAGCAGATCATGAAGGAATTTGGATGAAGGAGCTCATCATCGACCTTGGAATGGTTCCAAGCGCATCGGGTCCAATGACACTCTTCTGTGATAACACTGGGGTCATTGTCGTAGCCAAGGAGCCCAGGTTTCACCGAAAGACGAAGCACATCAAACGCCGCTACAACTCCATCCAGGACCATGTCCAGAGTGGAGTAATAGAGATTTGTAAAGTACACACGGATCTGAATGTTGCAGACCCATTGACTAAACCTCTTCCACGAGCAAAACATGATCAACACCATGATGCTATGGGTGTTCGATACATCACAATGTAACTAGATTATTGACTCTAGTGCAAGTGGGAGACTGTTGGAAATATGCCCTAGAGGCAATAATAAAATGGTTATTATCATATTTCCTTGTTCATGATAATCGTCTATTGTTCATGCTATAATTGTATTGACAGGAAACAGTAATACATGTGTGAATAAATAGATCACAATATGTCCCTAGCAAGTCTCTAGATGGCTAGCTCGTTGATCAATACATGATCATGGTTTCCTGATCATGGGCATTAGATGTCATTGATAATGGGATCACATCATTGGGAGAATGATGTGATGGACAAGACCCAATCCTAAGCATAGCACTAGATCGTATTGTTCGTATGCTAAAGCTTTTATAATGTCAAGTGTCTTTTCCTTCGACCGTGAGATTGTGCAACTCCTGGATATCGTAGGAGTGCTTTGGGTGTATCAAACGTCACAACGTAACTGGGTGACTATAAAGGTGCACTACGGGTACCTCTGAACCTGTATGTTGGGTTGGTACGAATCTAGATCGGGATTTGTCACTCCGCGTGACGGAGAGGTTTCTCTGGGCCCACTCGGTAGAACATCATCATGAGCTCAATGTGAATAAGGAGTTAGTCACACGATGAAGTGCTACGGAACGAGTAAAGAGACTTACTGGTAACGAGATTGAACAAGGTATAGGTATACCGACGATCGAATCTCGGGCAAGTTCTATACCGACACACAAAGGGAATTGTATACAGGACTGATTGAATCCTTGACATCGTGGTTCATCCGATGAGAGCATCGTGGAGCAAGTGGGAGCCACCATGGGTATCTAGACCCTGCTGATGGTTATTGGCCAGAGAGGTGTCTCGGTCATGTCTGCCTGTCTCCCGAACCCGTAGGGTCTACACACTTAACGTTCGATGACGTTAGGGTTATAGGGAATTGTTATACGAGGTTACCAAAAGTTGTTCGGAGTCCCGGATGAGATCCTGGAGGTCACGACGAGCTCCAGAATGGTCCGGAGGTAAAGATTGATATATAGGATGTATGGTTTTGGACACCGGAAGTGTTTCGGGCGTCGCCGGTAACGTACCGGGACCATCGGGACCACCGGAAGTGGTCCCGGGCATCCACCGGGAGGGGCCACCAGCCCCAAGAGGTAGCATAGGACAAAAGAGGGAGGGAAACCAGCCCAAAGTGGGCTAGTGCGCCTCCCACAAGGAGGCCCAAGGCACAGGAGGTGGAGAGGGGGGAAACCCTAGGCACTGGTGAGCCTAAGGCCCACCTAGGGGTGCGCCACCCCCTCCCCCTGCCCTGGCCTCCGCACCTCCCATCTGGCGAGCTGCCGCACCACCTAGGGTGGGAACCCTAGGGGTGGCGCACCCCCCTCCCCCTCCTATATATAGTGGGGGTTTTGGGGCTGTTTCGTACACAGTTTTCCATCTGCCTTGGCGCAGCCCTGCCCCCCTTCTTCCTCCTCTCCGACGGTGCTTGGCGAAGCCCTCCCGAGAGACCTCGTCTATCCATCGACACCATGCCGTCGTGCTGCCGGAGATCTTCCCCAACCTCTCCCTCCTCCTTGCTGGATCAAGGTGCGGGAGACGCCACCGTGCTGCACGTGTGTTGAACGCGGAGGTGCTGTGGTTCGGCACTAGATCGGAATCACACCGCGATCTGAATCGCCACGAGTACGACTCCATCAACCGCGTTCTAGCAACCCTTCCGCTTAGCGATATTCAAAGGTATGAAGATGCACTCACCCCTCTCTCGTTGCTGGTCTCCCCATAGGAAGATCTGAATATGCGTAGGAATTTTTTTGAATTTATGCTACGTTACCCAACACTTCTCAAACGTTTCAGACTTGTGCTTCATCAAGTAGATATATCCATACCTACTCAAATCGTCAGTGAAGGTGCGAAAATAATGATATTCGTCGCGCGCCTCTACACTCATTAGACCGCACACATCGGTATGTATGATCTCCAACAAGTCACTTGCACGTTCCATTGTTCCGGAGAACAGAGTCTTAGTCATCTTGCCCATGAGGCATGGTTCGCACGTGTCGAGTGATTCAAAATCAAGTGACTCCAAAAGCCATCGGTATGGAGTTTCTTCATGCGCTTTAAACCAATAGGACCTAAGCGGCAGTGCCACAAAAATGTGGCGCTATCATTGTTAACTCTACATATTTTGGTCTCAATGTTATGTATATGTGTGTCATCACAATCAAGATTCAATATGAACAATCGTCTCACATTGGGTGCATGACCATAAAAGATATTACTCATAGAAATAGAACAACCATTATTCTCTGACTTAAATGAGTAACCGTCTCGCAATAAACATGATCCAGATATAATGTTCATGCTTAACACAGGCACTAAATAACAATTATTTAAGTTCATAACTAATCCTGATGGTAACTGAAGTGAGACTCTACCGGCATAAACCTTGGAACCAGTTCCCACGCGTATCGTCACTTCATCCTTCGCCAGCCTTCGTTTATTCCGCAGTTCCTGCTTTGAGTTGCAAATATGAGCAACAGAACCGGTATCAAATACCCACGCACTACTATGAGAGTTGGTTAAGTACACATCAATAACATGTATATCACATATACCTGATTTTTCTCTGGCCGCCTTCTTATCTGCCAAATACTTGGGGCAGTTGCGCATCCAGTGACCCATCCCCTTGCAATAATAACACTATGTTTCCGGCTTAGGTCCAGCCTTGGGTTTATTCGTCGGATTGGCAACAGTTTTGCCGCTCTTCTTGGAGTTACCCTTCTTGTGTTAGTCGTTTCTCTTGAAACCAGTGGTCTTATTGACCATCAACACTTGATGTTCTTTCCGGAGTTCTGACTCTGCGACTTTCAGCATCGCGAATAACTCGCCGGGTGACTTCTTCATCCCTTGCATGTTATAGTTCAACACAAAGCTCTTATAGCTAGGTGGCAGTGATTAAAGAATTCTGTCACTGATAGCCTCTTGCAGGAGTTCAATCCCGAGCTTAGCTAGACGGTTTGAGTACCCAGACATTTTCAGCACATGTTCACTGACAGACGAATTCTCCTCCATCGTACAAGCATAGAGTTTACCGGAGGTCTCATACCTCTCGATCCGGGCATTCTTCTGAAAGATAAACTTCAACTCCTGGAACATCTCATATGCTCCATGGCGCTCAAAACGTCGTCGAAGTCCCGGTTCTAAGCCATAGAAGACTACACATTGAACTACTGAGTAGTCCTCCTTACGTGATTGCCAAGCGTTCAAAACATCTTGGTCAGACGTAGCGGGTGGTTTATCTCCTAGCGCAGCATCAAGGACATAATTCTTTTTCCCAGGTTGTAGGATGAGCCTAAGATTACGTGCCCAGTCTACAAAGTTGCTTCCATCATCTTTCAACTTAGCTTTCTCTAGGAACGTATTGAAATTCAGGGTTACTACTGCGTGAGCCATTGATCTACAACATAAAATATTGCAAAGTGGACATAGACTATTTTCAAGACAATTAGAGTTTAACTAATCAAATTATCAATAAAATCCCACTCAAAAAATAGACCCCTCTAGTCATTTGAGTGGTACATGATCCAAATCCACTAACCCAAGTCATCACGTGAGTTGAGTATAGTTTCAGTGGTAAACATCTCTATGCTAATCATATCAACTATATGATTCATGCTCGACCTTTTGGTCTCTTGTGTTCCGAGGCCATGTCTGCACATGCTTGGCTCGTCAAGTTTAACCCGAGTGTTCTGCTGATGCAACAAAAGACCTTCCAATGGCGCCAGAAACACGTGCTGACTGTCTTGATTCTCCTCAGCAACGGCACCAGGAATCCTTCTTCTACGGCTACGCCTTTAGGGGCTTCCTAGGAAAATATGCAAAGGATTTCCCCGTGGCCTTGGAGCCTTGCGTTGGTGTTCCCTTGAAGCGGAAAGGGTGATGTAGCACAGCGGTGGTAACTATTTCCCTCAGTTTTGAGAACCAAGGTATCGATCCAGTGAAGGAGTATCACAAGTGCCTGCACAAACACAAAATGCTTGCTCCCAACGCTATGAAGGGGTTATCAATCACTTATAGATTGTTTGCAAAGTGAGAACTGAAAGCAACAAAATAACAAAGCAAAGTAAAAGAGGAGGTATAAACGATGGGTTTGAATAGACCCGGGGGCCGTAGTGTTTACTAATGGCTTCTCTCATGAAAGCAAGTAGACAGTGGGTGAACGAATTACTGTCGAGCTATTGATAGAACCACGCAAAGTCGTGACATCATCTATGGCAATGATTATATCTATAGGCATCACGTCCAAAACAAGTAGACCGATACTTTCTGCATCTACTACTATTACTCCACACGTCGACCGCTATCCAGCATGCATCTAGTGTATTAAGTCCAAAAGAACAGAGTAACGGCTTAAGCAAGATGACATGATGTAGATGGACAATCTCATATCTACGACAAAGCCCACCTTGTTACCCTTGATGGCAACTACACGATGTGTGCCTTGCTGCCCCTACTGTCACTGGGAAAGGTCACCACACGGTAAGAACCCAAAACCAAGCACTTCTCCCATTGCAAGAATCATAGATCTAGTTGGACAAACAAAACCCAAGACTTGGAGAGACTTACAAGGATATAAAATCATGCATATAAGAAATCAGCAAAGACTCAAATATAATTCATAGATAATCTGATCACAAATTCATAATTCATCGGATCTCGACAAACACACCGCCAAATAGGATTACATCGGATAGATCTCCATGAAGATCATGGAAAACTTTGTATTGAAGATCCAAGAGAGAGAAGAAGACATCTAGCTACTAACTACGGACCCGTAGGTTTGAAGTGAACTACTCACGAGTCATTGGAGGGGCGATGATGTTGATGAAGAAGCCCTCGAACTCCAAAGTCCCCTCCGGCAGGGCACCGGGAAGGGTCTCCATATGAGATGTCCCGGAAACGGAAGCTCGCGGCGGCGGAGAAGTGTTTTCGTGGACGCCTGATTTTTTCTGGATTTTTAGTGAATATATAGGCCAAAGACCTA
This sequence comes from Hordeum vulgare subsp. vulgare, assembly GCF_904849725.1. Classification (NCBI taxonomy): domain Eukaryota; kingdom Viridiplantae; phylum Streptophyta; class Magnoliopsida; order Poales; family Poaceae; genus Hordeum; species Hordeum vulgare. The sequence goes on along the minus strand of NC_058524.1, from coordinate 233,446,041 downwards.
GGGCAGGGGAGCGCCAGGGAGGCCACAAGCTTGGTTGCGGCGGACTCCCCCCTGGCCGCGGCAACAGGGCTTGTGGGCTCCCTGTGGGCCCACTTGCTTGGCCCTCAAGCCTCCTGATCTTCTCCCGTTCTGGAAAAAATCATTTTGGGGATTTTATTCCGTTTCGACTCCGTTCCAAAATCAGATCTGAAAAGAGTCAAAAACACAGAAAAAACAAGAACTGACGCTTGGCATTGAGTTAATAAGTTAGTCCCAAAAAAGATATAAAAGGTAAACAAAACATCCAAAGTTGACAAGATAACAACGTGAAACCATCAAAAATTATTGATATGTTTGAGACGTATCATGTTCCACGTGTGCAACTATTTTGCACCCGTTGTATGTGAACGTTGAGTCTATCACACCCGATCATCACATGGTGTCTCGAAACGACGAACTTTTGCAACGATGCACAGTCGGGGAGAACACAATTTTATCTTGAAATTTTAGTGAGGGGTCACCTTATAATGTTATCGTCGTTCTAAGCAACATAAGGTGCATAAAAGGATTAACATCACATGCAATTCATAAGTGACATGATATGGCCATGATGTTGTTCTTCTTGATCTCCATCACCAAAGCACCGGCATGATCTTCTTGTCATCGGCGCCACACCATGATCTCCGTCATCGTGCTGCCATCGAGGTTATCATGCTATCAATGCTATTTACTACTAAAGCTACAACCTAGCAATATAGTAAACCCATCTACAAACACAAACGTTAGTTTAAAGACAACCCTATGGCTCCTGCCGGTTGTCGTAGCATCGACGTGCAAGTTGATATTAACTATTACAACATGATCATCTCATACATCCAATATATATCATCATGTCTTTGGCCATATCACATCACAAGCATACCCTGCAAAAACAAGTTAGACGTCCTCTAATTTGTTGTTGCATGTTTTACGTGGCTGCTATGGGTATCTAGTATGATCGCATCTTACTTACGCAAAAACCACAAGTGAGATGTGAAAATTTCTAATTAACCTCTTTCCATGGACCGCATCGGTCAAATCCAATTCAACTAAAGTTGAAGAAACCGACACCCGCCAGTCATCTTTATGCAACAAGTTGCATGTTGGTCGATGAAACCAGTCTCTTGTAAGAGTACAAGTAATGTCAGTCCGGGCCGCTTCAATCCAACAATACCGCCGAATTGATAAAAGACTAAGGAGGCAGAAAATCGAACATCAACGCCCACAAAGACTTTTGTGTTCTACTCGAGATAACATCTACGCATGAACCTAGCTCCTGATGCCACTGTTGGGGACCGTTGCATGGGAAACAAAAAATTTCCTACGCACACGAAGACCTGTCATGGTGATGTTCATCTACAAGAGGGAGATTGGATCCACATACCCTTGTAGATCGCTAAGCGGGAAGCGTTAAGAAACGCGGTTGATGTAGTGGTACAGCTTTGTGAATCAAATCACCGTCATCCCACGATCCGTTTCGATCTAGCGCCGAACGGACGACACCTCCGCGTTCAACACACGTACGACTCAATGACGATCTCCGCCTTCTTGATCCAGCAAGAGAGACGGGGAAGTAGATGAGTTCTCTGGTAGCGTGACGGCGCACCAGTGGTGGTGATGATCTACTCCTGCAGAGGTCCGCCCGAGCTCCGCAAAAATCCGATCTAGAGGAAATCCTACGTGGTATAGGTTTGAGTTGCACGTGGAAAAGTTGTGTCTCAAAAGACCTAAAACCACAAATAGATATAGGAGGAGGGGAGGGGCTAGCCTTGGGGCTCAAGAGAGCCCCAAGGGCGTCGGCCGATTGGGAGGAGGTGGACTCCCACCGCAATTCGGTTAGGGGGAAGGAGTCCACTCCTTCCTTCCCACCTCCCTCTTTCCTTTTTTTCTTTCTTTCCTTTCGTATTTTTCTCTTGTGGCGCCATAGCCTTCTTGGGCTGGCCTAACCAGCCCACTAAGGGCTGATGCGCCACCCTAGGGTTACTGGCCTCACTCCAGGGTGGGTGGGCCCCTCCCGGTGAATACAAAAGGATCCCATTCGTCACTCCCGGTACACTACCGGTAATGCCCGAAATCTTTCTGGTGACCAAATGAAACCATCCTATGTATCAATCTTCGTTTCCGGACCATTCCGGAAACCCTCATGACGTCCGTGATATCATCCGGGACTCTGAACAACCTTTGGTAACCAACACATGTAACTCAACTATACTAAAATGTCACCGAACCTTAAGTGTGCAGACCATGCGGATTCGAGAACTATGTAGACATGACCCAGATACTCCTCAATCAATATCCAATAGCGGGACCTGTATGTCCATATTGGATGCTACATATTCTACGAAGATCTTATCGGCTGAACCTCTGTGCCAAGGATTCTTACAATCCCGTACAACATTCCCTTTGTCATTCGGTATGTTACTTGCCCGAGATTTGATCGTCGGTATCCCTGTACGTATTTCAATATCGTTACCGGCAAGTCTCTTTACTTGTTCCATAATACATGATCCCGTGACTAACACTTGAGTCACATTGCTTGCAAGGCTTATTTGTGATGTTGTATTACCGAGTGGGCCCCGAGATACCTCTGTGTAACATAGAGTGACAAATCCTAGTCTTGATCCATGCTAACTCAACGGACACCTTCGGAGATACCTGTAGAGCACCTTTATAGTCACCCAGTAATGTTGTGACGTTTGATACACACAAGGTATTCCTCTGGTCTCAGTGAGTTACATGATCTCATGGTCATAGGAATGAATACTTGACACGCAAAAAACAATAGCAACAAAATGACACGATCACATGCTACGTTCATAGTTTGGGTCTAGTCCATCAGATGATTCTCCTAATGATGTCGTTGAGTTATCAAGTGACAACACTTGCATATGGTCAGAAAACCTTAACCATCCTTGATCAACTGGCTAGCCACCTAGAGGCTTACTATGGACATTGTTTTGTCTATATATCCACACATGTATATATGCTTTCATTCAATACAATTATAACATGGATAATAAACGATTATCTTGAAATAGGAAATATAATAATAACTATTTTATCATTGCCTCTAGGGCATATTTCCAACACATAGTTTGGGTCTTCTCCATCACATCATTCTCCTAATGATGTGATCCTGTTTAAAGATAATCATTTATTATCCATGCTAGGAAACCTTAACCATCTTTGATCAACGAGCTAGTCAACTAGAGGCTCACTAGGGACAGTGTTTTGTCTATGCATCCACACGTGTATACGAGTTTCCATTCAATACAATTCTAGCATGGATAATAAATGATTATCTTTAAACAGGAAATATAATAATAACTATTTTATTATTGCCTCGAGGGCATATTTCCAACATATATAGGCATCTCTAAAAATCCAACCGTTATAACATAATTGCCCAACTCGGTGAAATCGAAGTGAATTTGGGTGGCACCGATTTGCGCAAAATGTGGAAACTTTTGAATTCTCGGTGAGATCAATATAGGAATCTCAATGGTAGTGATATGGTGACCTAGGATACTTTCCAAATCTTGGTGAGACCGATTCTCGTAATTTCTGATTCTTGAAAACAACAAAACATAAAGTTGGTCACTAGTTTCAGAGACACTGAAATGGAAGTTGGTTGTACCGAGATTCTAGGGTTTGACATAGGTTCAGTCTCTCAAAAAATTGGTAGGATCGAGTGGAAAATATTGATGGCACTGATTTTGATGTTTATGCTTTTGGACAAAGAATTTTGTATGAGAATGGGTGAGTATTTTTTATGGCTATCTCTAACCACTTGAGCAACCATTTTATGATAGATACCTCACCCATTTAATAGTATTGGCTTTCCTATGGACTTAAATGTGATTTCTCAAAAATATAAAATATAGAGTCTTGTAGATTGAAGCTTGGCCAATCCTATTCCTATCCTTGCATCAAGGGGTTCTCCTCACAATCCTTAGCCAATGCATCTTTAAAATTTTTCTGAAATTTACTTCGATAATATCATTAGTTCAATGAGACATGTGTTGTTATTAATTACTAAAACCATCTTAGGAAGCAATTGTGCTTTCATACACCGGGATCTGGATGGTGCTTCCTTTGCCTCTGCATGGGTGCAGTTCGGGGTTAGCTGTGGCGAGCAAAGTATGGCTATGGAGAGGAAGGGCTCGGTCGCGAGGCATTATGAGAGACTGGGGGGGTGAGACTGGAGGTCGATCTTCTCCATTTGCTCCGCCAGCTCCCAAACAGAGGATCATTTGTGGGTATTTTCCTCCAAGGATACTGGGGGCACCACGGGAGAGAGTGCATGCACATGCAAGGCCAAAACCACATCCATATCACTGAAGAATAGGCGACGACGCACCTATCGTGGCTCTATTTCCAACGCCTAATTCTCCCTTGGTACGTCGTTGGCCCGAGTGTCATCATCCTCACTGCCTACCCCCTGGTAGTTCGGGAGCACTGTGTTTGCCAATGGTGTCTGTTGTTGACCCATGCAAGAGTGGTGGTGCAGGCGTGCCTTACATCGGCATGTTTTCCACGGGAAGATCGGATGCCGATGGAACTGTTTATGATGGGTGTTGCTGCCACTAAGCACTCATCTTATGAGCGAGCACCAATGCACAAGTGATGAGGATGGGTGGAGCATTAAGCCCGTGCCTGGCGCACTAGATGTCGATGTCAGGCGTTGAAACATTCCAATCGATCCACAGACACGACAACGCAATTTAAACATGTTCACGACACCATGATAGTGTAATTCCCTAGTCCTATGGTATTCGTCGTGTCTCAATTCTTCCAACTCGTTCTTTACAAGTGCCGTTCCTCTTTTATACCGCGAGGCCTGCTAAATCCTACCTCGTATTTGCATGCCGTTCGGAACATAAATGGTAGATGACTCTTGATGACAAAAGGGCGTGCTCCATACTGGGTGCACGTCACCCGTCATCACTGAATAGGTCACCGCATGACGACGTCATACCTTATCCATGGGCATCACCTTTGTGTGCATCGCGCCCTAAAGGGGGATGTACCTTGGAGCGTCCATCTTGGAGGCTCGAGAGACCTCGAGGACCAGACACGGCTGCCCCAACAAGGACCCGAAGTTAACATGTCGAACGGACATTCTTGTGCACCCTGTCCAGAGGAGTGACACTTCTCCTAGTGGTAGAAACCGGATGCAACGCCCCCACCAAGGTCGGGGATCCATCCCGATAAGGCGCCTAGCCTAACTAGAGGCTACTTTGAAGGCCTTGTGGGAGACACCTCTCCCATGCCGGTGACAATAAACTAGGAAAATAGTAGCAAATGTCACACCTAAGGTTAAAAGTGTGGCAAGGTTTTTTTAAACAGGCCCAAAACTATTACTTAGTACGTTCCAAATTAACTTACCGAGTTGTAGTACAATTTTGTACTAACACTAGTGGGGACAGGGCCTATTGTCCCGGCCCGTAAGGGGCTTTAGTCCCGGTTCACCAACCGGGACCAAAGAGGCGGGACTAAAGGCCTAACCTTTAGTCCCGGCCTTGTTCCAAGCCGGGACCAAAGGTGCTCCACGTGGGCGCCTCGGAGCGCCCTCACGGGCAGGCCCTTTAGTCACGGGTCTTAACACGGCCGGGACTAAAGGATCCGTGTGTTTATTTTGTTTGTTTGACCCAAAAAGGTACCTTTTTATTTATTTTTCAAATTTTATTTTTGAATATTATTTGATTTGTTTTTATGTTTTATTTCAATTTTTAAATCTTTGATTTATTTGACAATTTAATCTCTAATCACCCATCCTCACTACTCTAGCGTAGATTACTCATTTCAAATCGTCTAACTTCTCGGCCGGTCACCCATCCTTCACTGCTTCAGCCCGAGCACGCTTAACTTCCTGGTTCTATCGCCCCTAGTTGCCAAGTCTGCATTTGTTGTTCTCCTAACAATAGTAAGCTATCAATCCTAAACAACCTAGGGTTTGATGTCATGTCACATGAGTTAATTTTTTGAAATCAAACAATTATTAAAATAAACAAAATAAGTAATAATAATAGTGAATTTCAATGAAAACAACCTAAAGGTTTTAAATAAAATTGTTTTTTCTTATTTTTGTGGAAAAAACTTCTTTTTGCCATAACTTTTTTTACATTTGGAATTTTGAGCATCTGAGAAAACTTCATCGGGCAAGCCCCGGTGAAATCGATTCCCAATTTTCTCTAGTTTTTTTTTTTGATATATTAAACTTTTTTTACGTCGTATGCAAAAGTTATGGCCATTTTACATTTTTCCCTTTTTTGAAAAAACGGTCAAAATTCATATCTCAAAAATTGTATACCAACTAGGCACTAAAACCTAACTACATCTCAAAGGATTTTATTTTTTGAAGATTTTAGCATTTTTGTTTATTTTCTACAAAACTAAAAAAGACGGTCCACGGAGGGTAGAGTTTGAAAATTTCAGAATCCCCCTTTAGCCAAGAGTCCAATCATACCCGTCGACTACATTTGCTAGCACCGTCCCCGCCAGAATCACAACTAAGGTTAACCAAGCCAGAGTTAACCCTTTCTAACTTTATTTGCTATGTTGAGCTAAATGACCCTGAAATTGAAAAGAACTATAATGAACTCTGAAAATGTTGAAACTTGGCATGGTATCATCATTTCATCCACATAGCTTGTGCTAAAAAGTTGAGAAGGTTACGACAAAAACTGGATGCACTTCGTGTACAAACTGGACCATCTCCTTCGAAGTATCACAGTTTCGGACGAAAACCCATGTGCTAGAAAGATATTTTATTTTTTTACTTATTTCAACTTCACACATTTTATGCATTTTGTGCATTCAATATAAACCATTCAAAACCACATCCTAAATTTCGACCCTTTATAACTTCATTTGCTATTTTTCATGCATTTAATGATTTTTTGACCTAAATAACCTTGAAATTGAAAAGCCCGACAAATGAACTCTGAAAAGGTTGAAACTTGGCATCGTATCATCATTTCTCCCACATAGCATGTGCTAAAAAGTTGAGAGGGTTACGTCAAAAACTGTATGCACTTCGTGTACAAAATGAACAATCTCTTTCGAAGTATCAGGGTTTCGAACGAAAACACATCTATTGCAAAGGGAATTCATTTTTTTGAACTTATTTGAACTCCATACTTTTTGTGTGTTTAAAATACACCATTTAAAGCCACATCATAAATTTTCAATATTTTCTGACTTCGTTTGGTATTTTTCATGCATTTACTTACTTTTTTGAGCTAATTGACCCTGAAATTGAAAAGCACTACAAATGAACTCTGAAAAGGTTGAAAGTTGGCATGGTATCATAGTTTCACCCACATGGTATGTGCTAAAAAGATGAGAGAGTTACGATAAAAACTGGATGCACTTCGTGTACAAACTGGATCATCCTTCGAAGTATCAAGGTTTCAAACGAAAACCCATCTGCTACAAAGGCATTTTATTAAAATGATTTTAATTCCAGACTTTTTATGCATTCAATATGCACCATACTATAACATGTTAAAATCTACAGAAAGTACTAACTAAAAATAATAAAAAACAACAATTAAATGACTAAAACAACTATATAAGCAAAACAATATTGTTTTAATTAAAATCCAAATTTCAATTATTCTAAAAATAACCAAATAAATCTTAGTGTGATAACAATCTAACAGATGACTAGGAGAAAAAAGAATTAAATTAAAAACTATTTGTAAACTCAAGTTATTCACAATTTGGGTTTGAAGCAAATTTGAACAAATTCAAATTTAAACCATTCAAATTTAAAAACTAATTGCACAAACAGAAACTAGACAAAATTTTGAATCTAATGCAAAAAGAATCACTCGGAAAAAAATATCCTAAAAGTTATAAGCAATTTAAAAGAGAAACTACAAACAAAAATAAATTTTAAAAACAGGAAAAAATAAAAATATAAAACCCCTTTAGTCCCGGTTCGTGTCTCGAACTGGGACTAAAGGTCTACCCTTTAGTCCCGGTTCAAGACACGAACCAGGACTAAAGCCTCCAAACCCTTTAGTCCCGGTTCGAGACACGAACCGGGACTAAAGGTTCCTTTTGAACCGGGACTAATGACCGACCGGCGCCCTTGCCGTTCGAACCGGGACTAATGCTAACATTAGTCCCAGTTCGTAATGGAACCGGGACTAATGTGTAAATTGAGCTAGGACGGAAGCCCCTTTTTCTAGTAGTGTAAAGTCGTAATAAAGGTACATAATTAATTTGGATCGGAGAGAGTACAAGTTTAAAAAATAATTTATGTTGCTCCAATATACTTCCTTCATTCTTAAATATAAATGTTTTTAGACATTTTACTATGAACTACATACGAAGCTAAATGAATGAATCTATACTCTAAAATATGTTTATATACATCTGCATGTAGTCCATAGTGTAAATTTTTTTAAACTAATATTTAAGAAGGGAAGGAGTATATGACACTAGAAGAAGGTAGGGGGAGTGCCTATGTGATGCTACTTGTGTTAAATGCCTCCAATTCACACAAGCACGATTGAACCGGTAGGGCCCGTTAAGCCAATAGCATCTGTTTGCACTTTATTTCGACCATAGCCAACTCGAATAAAGTGTAGCAAGCCAAAAACAATGTAGAATGTGCTTTTGGTCATCTTTCAAAATACAATACCTGATTTTGAAAGTGTGGTCATTTTCAGGAAAGGCCAACAAATTTTCAAAGAACAAAATTTTGAAGAGCATTTTTTAAGTGCCAACAAATTTAAAAATATGAGCAATTTGTAAATCCCAAACAACTTTTGGAAACGGGGACATTTTTGAAAGTTATAATAAAGTTGAAAGACAAGAAAATGTTTCAAGGACGGGATCATTCATTGAAATTCCAATTAATTTTTGAAACTGTCGAAAAAATGAAATAGAAAAGTTAAATAGAAAACAGAAACAATAAAAAAGAAAAAAAATCTGGTTCACATACCTTCGAGAACATTACCAAAACCGATAAAATTGGACATGAACTTCCTAGAAGATTGACGAAATTGGGTTTTTTCTCACTTTATATTATAAAGAAACTTCTGGGATCACAACGATAATGCTGGGGCAAACAGTATATCAATTCCCAAAAATAAATTAAAAAGGAAATTAATGTCAACAATGACAACTCGATAAACAATAGATGATCCATCACAACAGCGTCCTCCAGATTCTTCCCATCACACTTCACGGCTCCAAACCGCCTCGTACCAAGTAGCACCTCAAAAAGGAAATGCGACGTCGACACCGTTGTTGCCCGGACATGTCATAGGGTTTCCTATGGCACGCGTAGGGGAGTGTGGGATGGGTGACACCGACACCCTTTAGGAAGCAATGGTGGCACCACAAGCGCCACTACGTTAGAATCGGATGAACCGACAAGGATTTCTCCTGCAACCCAAACACCACGAGCCGTCAAAACCGGAGCCAACTAGCTAGCTTCCCATCCGCCAACATATGTCACCACGGTCTTGAGGTCATCCATGTCGTCTCGCTGAGATCGCCAACACGAGGCCACAAGGACGAAGGGAGAGACTGCCAGGAATCGAAAGCGGCAGCATAGGAGCCGCGCGAGAGGGAACCACCTCCACCACTGTCATGCGGGAGGTCCGTGCTTCCAACCACATAGCGATCATCATCGAACATGGTATACGGAACATACCAGGCCACCTAGGCCCGACCAGATCCAAAATGGGCCTCCAAAGCCCCGACCGCCATGCTGCACCAGATTCCTTCCAACGTCACCATCACCCACCATCCCCTTGTCGCACCTTCGCCTCATGAGAGCCACACCGACGACCCGCAATACCACCGGCCCGTCCTGACCCAAATGGGGTCCAAGGGGCCCAGATCTGGGCCGAGCGGGTGCCGCCAGATCGCGTTGCCGCGCCACCCCGCTGCTAACAGCAACGCCGTCGCCGTGAAAGGTCACCATGTCACCGCGCCGGATTGCCGCCGCCAATGTGCACCTTACAATGCGCTTTGTCCCGCGTCAGAGCGGCACCACAGGAGGAAGGCCCGGGGGGCGCCCGTGCCAGGCTCGACGCCAGTCGCAAGCGATGGCGACGGGAAGAGAGGAGAGGGGAGAGGCTAGGCGGGATGCGTCTGGGTCATAGCCGGTCACCCGAACGGGGGACACAGTTGTGATGTAGGGGGGAGGTTTTACATATGATCCCTAGAAGATTACCAAAACCAAAAAGTAGGAGAACCCATTAAATGGGCAGCCCAATGCACTTTTGCAGTCGATACCCTATGTTTGCATGGCAATATGATTCAACGAGGACTTTTCGAGGTAAGAGATGGAAATTGAAATAATGAACGATAATAACTTGAAAAAGTGTGAGCTTTGTTGGGTAGGTATAGGGCCTAAATAATTGCCAATGAACACTATTAGACCGAAGGCAACCGCTTCATGCTTCAAATACATGAGCTGAATTACATGATCCGACACACAACTCACAAGGCTTGTACTATATCGATATATCTTCTGATACACGTCCTTGTGCACATCTCTTGCAAACCTATGGTTTTTTTGCGGGGTAAAGGGAGTTTTATATCATGAAACAGAGTTATAGTCGAGAGGCCACAAATCCTCAATACATGGTGGAACCGAACCCAGCCAGACAGGCATGGCACGTTCAGAGTGGCTATATTTAACCAACCGATCGGTAACTCTATTTTAAATACAGTGAATTTTCAGCGGACAAAACTACCTATCACGGAGAAGAGCCTTGATTATTAGCACCAGATGTCCATAGGAGGAGCGGAGAAGTGCATCATTGGTAAGACTGGAGAGGGCTTGCGAAGAATCCTATTGCAGCACCACTCGAGAGGCGAAGTTCAGCTTCCAGCGGGTCATTGCAATGGAAGAGGTAGTGATAGGCTGCCAATAACACTTCGCCCTTCTCATTCCTGATAATCATGCTCGTTGCCTCCGTCCCATCCTCCTTTAGGAACGAACCATCGACAAACAACGCTAGAAAACCAGCTGCCGGGGCCGGCCATGCAGCAGCAGCCGGAGGTTTAGATCAGACAGTTTCAATAGTCGCCAGCGAAGGCATCTTTCCCTTCATGGTCTCTTTAGTAGAGAATCGCCCAGTCAGAACAATCGACCTGTAGTAGCTTTCTAGGTAGTCAACCGTTGCCAGGACGGGAGCAGTCTCCTTCCCATGAGCCATATCGTTCTAAGTTTGCCAGATACACCAAATCAAGATCATCGAGATGTCCCTGAACGGCACGGAGCACTTGGATAGTAGGGTACTGAGCCATTCCCTTCCCATCACAGATAAGAAGATCGTCGCTGGGGAGTGGCCAACGGCACCGCATATTCACCCATAAGATCCTGGCATGAGTGCAAACAATCACAAGATGGAACGAGTCTTCTTTCGCAACACCACAAAGCGGACAGGGCGATCTGTTTGATAAGTGTGTGAATTTCTTGCATAGTTGTGTCACTGGTGTTCCGGTTGCACAACGCCAGGCAGAGATCTTCATATTTTGGGGGATTGCGGACTTCCAAATAAGGTTACACGAAGAGCACATACCGTCAGGGTTCATACATGACGCACCACCAGCAAAGGCGGCATTGTGATCCTATGTTGCAAGTCTATAAGAACTACACACGGAGAACCTCTCAGACTTCTTGGGACTCCAGGAGAGGAAATCATTCCTCACGCGTAGAGAGGCACGAATCTGCAGAATGTGCTCCACATCCATGGGCCACAAGAACTCATTGAGACGGTCGACTCTCTAGGAACCATTGTCGTCTAAGAAATCTGAGACCTTGTTGAACCGGCAAGTGCCTTTGGGGGTAATTGGTCGGTAGGATGAAGGCCGAGGGATCCAAGGATCCCGCCAAGTGTGAATGTCCTCGCCATTGCCCACGCGCCAGATGACCCCTTTCTTAACCAGCCGTAGACCATGCAGGATGCCCTTCCAAACCTCGGACCCGTTGCTGGAGAAGACAGTGTCTAGAAGCTGCCCCGAGGGATAATATCGTGCCTTCAGGAGACACGCGCAGATGCTTTAGGCATGTACATCAGCCTCAAGGCCTTCTTTGCAAGCAAGGCCTGGTTAAAGGACCTCATGTCTCTAAACTCCATGTCGCCCATGGGTTTGGGTAGTCTCAGTTTATCCCAACTCATCCAGACCATCTTCTTCTTGCCATTCTCCACATCCCATCAATACTGACGGATCATGCATGTGAGCTCATCACAGACAGAGGCCGGAAGCCTGAAGACACTCATGACATATGCTGGAATAGCCTGCGCGACAAACTTAATAAGAACTTCCTTGTTACTTGAAGACATGTATTGCTCACTCCAGTCCACGAGGACCTTACTCAACCGTTCCTATAGCGATTCAGACCTCCCCTTGTGCATTTTGCCTTCACGAATAGGCAGCCCCACATATTTGGGTTCGAAAACCTCCTGTCAAATCTCCAGAATGCTTTTGACCTGATGAACAACAGCAGAGCGGCATCTATATGAGAAGAGGATGGAACACTTCGACGGGTTGATAAATTGGCCAGTCCCCACCGCAAATGTGTTCAACAAACCATTAACCAGAGTAGCCTGCTAAGAAGTCGCCTGGAAGAACAAGAGAAAATCTTCCACAAATAAAAGGTGTGATATCTCCGGAGCGCCTCGACAGATAGTGACCCCATTAAGACCATCCTCCCACATGGCTTTGAGATGAGCCAGGAAAGAGCATGAGCAACAAACAAGAAGAGGAATGGGGACAGTGGGTCACCTTGGCATAGCCCCCTAGAAGGGGAGAAGGCCTCCAACAGCTTCCCATTGAACTTCACCGAGTATTTCACCGAAGAGAAACAGGCCATCACATGAGTGATCCAAGGCTGGAAGAAACCCCACTTCGCCAGTGTCTTCTCCAAAAACATCCAGTCAACACGATCATATGCCTTAGAGAGATCTAGCTTGTAAGCACATAAGCCCGAAGCACTAGTCTTGACAGACTGAATATGGTGGATACATTCGAAAGCGATGATCGAGTTACCCCAAATAAGCCTCTCAGGGATGAATGCGCTTTCATTTTCAGAAATGAGCTCAGTTAGGAGGGGACACAACCGATTAACCCTGCATTTGGGCACAATCTTATACAGGACATTGCACAAGCTGATGGGTCGAAAGTCCTTCAACTCCTTTGGGTGTGCAACCTTCGGGATGAGAACTATTGTCGTATCATTTACACCTATAGGCATAACGCCTGATTAGAAGAACTCCACCACCGCTGCAACAATTTCATCCTTCAGTAGCGCCCAATTGCATTGATAAAACCTGTGAGGGAAGCCATCACAACCCAGAGCTTTTAGGGGGCAATACGAAATAGGGCAGTTGAGATCTCTTCCTCGGTGTATGGCTTGCATAAAGAGTCATTCATTTCTGATGTAACTCCGGGGACAATACATTCCAGGACCTCGAGGGGAGAGAGGGTCGGATCCTTGGTAAAGATCTCCTTGAAGTAGGATTGGGACAAACTCTCCATATCAGAAGGTGCACTACACCATGAGCCATCCATCTTCGGAAGGCGTTTGATATAGTTCCTCCGAGCACGCCAAATCGCTTTCCTATGCAAGTATTTCATATTTCTTTCACCCTATTTTAGCCAAGTGATTCGGGACCGCTGAAGCCAAAGCATAGCTTCCCTATAGAGAAGTTCATCCAGCATATTCCTCTTGCAGCGGATTTAGCTATGGTGAGACCCAGCCATTTGCAACTCCATCAGTTGAGTATCAAGAATCTCAATATCCGTGATAACATTACCAAACTTTTGACTACTCCATCATTTAAGCTCCTTCATCACATCCACCACGGATGTAGCCACAGCGCCTAGGCCAGCACCAGGCCGGTGTTTGATCCACGCCCCACCGATAACACCAGGGAGAGTGAGATCGCGTTCCCACATAATTTCATAGCGGGGACATGGGGCCTTTCGACGCCCATCCTGTGCACCCTCAATAGAGATCAGGAGAGGGCAATGATCAGAGCAGGAGGAGTCCAAGTGAAAAATCCTTGCCCATGGGAAGATGTCCCTCCAAGCCTCATCAGCGCAAAGGCGGTACAAGTGAACCTAAACGTTCCAGTCTGAATACTGATGATAACCCACAAGTGTAGGGGATCGCAACAGTTTTTGAGGGTGGAGTATTCAACCAAATTTATTGTCTCGACAGGGGAAGCGAAACAATATTTTCAAGTATTAGCAGCTGAGTTGTCAATTCAACCACACCTGAAAGATTGGTGTCTGGAAGCAAAGTATCAGTAGCAAAGTGGTAAGATAGCCACGGTGCCAGAAACAGATCTGTTGACGGCAGACTATTCCTAACTTGTTATATCAATGGCGCCAGTAAAATGTTGCAGCAATTTACAGCCAAGTAGCAAGTAACAGCAGTAGTGACAGCAGTAGTGACAGCAGTAGCAAGTAGCAAGGAACAACAGTAGCAGCAGAGTAACAGAAGTAGCAAGAGAGTAACAACAGCAGCAGTAAGAGCAGTAGCAGCAAAGTAACGTAGCAAGCACCAGTAGTAAAAGACTCGTAGGCAGTGGATCGGTGATGGATGAGTATGCCGGATGTGATTCATCATGTAACAGCTATAACAGCGAAAGATAACTAACTAGCTCCCGTTCGTCAATCTAATGTAGGAATATATTCCGTATGTAGTCATACGTGCTTAGGGAAAAGAACTTGCATGACATCTATTGTCCATCCCCCCGTGGCAGCGGGGTCCTAATGGAAACTACGGGATATTAAGGTTCTCCTTTTAATAAAGAACCGGACCAACGCATTAAAACGTGGTGAATACATGAACTCCTCATACTAGCGTCATCTCCGGGAGTGGTTCCGGTTATTGTCACTCCGGGGTTGCCAGGTCATAATACATAGTAGGTGACTACAACTTGCAAGATAGGATCTAAAACACACATACATTGGCGAAAACATAATAGGTTCAGTTTTGAAATCATGGCACTCGGGCCCTAGTGACAAGCATTAAGCATGGCAAAGTAGTAGCAACAACAATCTCAGAACATAGTGGATACTAGGGATTAATCCCCGTCAAAACTAACTCGATTACATGATAGATCTCATCCAACTCATCATTGTCCAGCAAGCCTACGATGAGATTACACACGAACGGTGAAGAGCATCATGGAATTGTCGATGGAGGAAGGTTGATGATGACGATGGTGACGATTTCCCCTCTCCGGAGCCCGGAACGGACTCCAGATCTGTCCTCCAGATGAAGAACTGGAGGTGGCAGCGCCTCGGTATCATAAAACGCGATGAATCCTTCTCTCTGAATTTTTTCCAGACGAGACAGAATAAATAGAGCTGAGATTGGAGGCGGTGGCGCCACGTGGGCCCCACAATCCCTCACTGCGCGGTTAGGGGGGTGGTCGCGGCCTGTGGGCTTGTGGCCCACTGGTTCACCTCCTCCGGTGGATGTTTGCGCACCTGTTTTTCATTAATTCCAGAAAAATTCTCCGTAAATATTTAGGTCATTCCGAGAACTTTTATTTTTGCGCAAAAACAACACCATGGCAATTATGTTGAAAACAACGTTAGTCCGGGTTAGTTCCATTCAAATCATGCAAGTTAGACTCCAAAACAAGGGCAAACGAGTTTGGAAAAGTAGATACGACAGAGACATATCAATTCCCCCAACTTAAAGCCTTGTTTGTCCTCAAGCAATTCAGTTGACAAACTGAAAGAGACAAAAGAAAAACTTTGACGAACTATGTTTGATCTTGTGGATGTAACTATGTCTAACTCAAAACCAGAATTTCAGCAAGATCACAAGCAAACCACATAAGAAAATGACATCTAGGTCTCACGGTAAACTCATATCAATGGCATAATCAACTAGCAAGCAAATAATAATAAGTCTCGAACGTCAACACTTCAATCAAAACAATATGAAGTAGTACAAATAGATGGTATCTCGCTAGCTCTTTCTGAGACCGCAAAACATAAATGCAAAGCACCTTCAAAGACCAAGGGTTGACTAAACATTGTAACTCAAGATCCAGTCATAGTCATACTCTACATAGTTAAAAGCAAAGCATAAAAACGACAGAGGTGCTCTCTAATTGGTGCTTTTAGAAGAGGAGGATGACTCAATAGGAACATAAATAGACAGGCCCTTCACAGAGGGAAGCATTGATTTGCAGAGGTGCCAGAGCTCAAGCTTTTAACACAGAGATAATAATTTTGGGTGGAATGCTTTCATTTTCAACGCAATGACTAAGAGTTCTCAACATCTTCCACGCTACACATGCTATAGGAGGTTCCCAAACAGAAAAGTAAAGTTTTGACTCCCCCACCACCAATCAATCACACTCCACGGCTAGCCGAATCCTCGGGTACTGTCCATACCAACATCAATTCTGGGGGAGTTTTGTTTGCAATTATCTTTTCGATTTGAGAATGGAACTAGGAATTCAAATTACCGGCCCTTTCTCCTGAATGATAGTGAATAAACACATATCGAGGGTAACACGCCTAGCATGGAAGATACTGATAGCCCCATGTCACCACATGAGCGGTTCGGGCATGCAAAACAGATTATTTCTTGAAGATTTAGAGAGTGGCACATGCAAATTTACTTGGAACGGTAGGTAGATACCGTATATAGGTAGATATGGTGGACTCATATGGAACAACTTTGGGTTTATGGAGGTGGATGCACAAGCAGTATTTCCCGCTTAGTACAAGTGAAGGCTAGCAAAAGACTGGGAAGCGACCAACTAGAGAGCGACAACAATCATCAAAATGCATTGAGATTAACTAACATTGAGTGCAAGCATGAGTAGGACATAAATCACCATGAACATAAATATCATAGAGGCTATGTTGATTTTGTTTCAACTACATGCGTGAACATGCGCCAAGTCAAGCTACTTGAATCATTCAAAGGAGGATACCATCCTATCATACTACAACATAGTCATCTCAAAATTCATGTGGGAATCCAAGACAAACCATTATAAGCTCCTAGCTAAGTAAGCATGGCATAAGAAACTATGATCTCTAAGTTGTCATTGCAAACATGTTTCTCTCACAACAAAGCTGAATCAGGCATGATGAGCTAGTCATATTTACAAAAACAAAATAGATTGAGTTCATACCAGCTTTTCCAGGCACAGTCACTTCATCATACATCGTCATTATTGCCTTTCACTTGCACGACCGAATGTTGTGAAAAATAATAAGCATGCTCGTGCATTGTACTAAAGCTGGAATCTGCAAGCAAACACAAAGGAGAAGACAAAGTAATATGTCTCTTTAACAGCTAAACAGGTATGCATGCGAGAGCCACTAAACATTGTAACCAATATCTTCTACCTTGACCAAAAGAAAAAGAAAACTATTTACACGGGAAAGCTCCTAACAAGCAAAATAAGAAAAATAAAATCTTTTTGGTTTTTTTCAAACTAGACAAACACACGAAAAGAAAACGAGAAAAAGAAAATAAACTAGCATGGATGATAAAGTGGCAAAGTGTGAACACCAGCTAATAAAGTGAAAGCATAAGCAAGAATGTAAAGTCGGTGAGAACACGTACTCCCCCAAGCATAGGCTTTTGGCCTAAGTTTGTCTACTCCCAAGGATGGTCCTGGCGAAACCCAAAATCATAATGGGGGTTATACGGGAGCACTGCAGCCACTGCCTGAATAGCTGCCTCACGGAGACGTGCAGCCTTTGTCTCCCTCTCATACTCCTCTGCCTCTCCTCTGGTTATGTCATATCTCCGTTTTACCTGAAAGTCAAAGAAGGCAGGAGCAGGAAGGGTAATATGGAAAACACGCTGCCGGTTGAATATCAAACGGTATAGGAGGGATTCGTCATCCCTCTCAAGGAACTGGTAGCATGTCAAAGCGACGCGGTCAAGGAAAGTTGCATGGAGCGGGGGGTCTCCTTCGCGGATGGGTACTCCAAGAAAATTTGCTATGCGAGTGGCATAGATCCCACCAAAGAAATCCCCTTCATTAACATTCTTATTCAGCCTCCTTGCTATTATAGCTCCCATGTTGAAACTTTTGTCACCCGTCACTGCGCTCTTAAGGATACTAAGGTCGGGTGCGCAGAGGTGACAATGCTCAATCTTGACATTAATGCATCTGCCTATGAAGAGGGCAAAGTAATGCAAGGTAGGAAAATGAATACTCCCCATGGTAGCTTGCGTAATGTGTCTAGTTTCTCCAACAATAATACCAGAGCAAAAATCTCTAACCGAAGATTTAGGAGGATCATTGAGGCTACCCCAAATAGGTATTTTGCAAATTCTATTGAAATCCTCTAAATCCATGGTATACGATTTATCATAGAGATCAAACAATACTGATGTCTCACGGCCAGCTGAAAATTTGAATCTACGAACAAAAGAGGAAGTGAGAGCTACCTACTGTTCACATTTATCGGAGATGAATTCTTCGATTCCCACGTTGTGAACAACTGCATCAAACTCATCTTTGAACCTACCTCAATCATTAATTCATCAGAAGGCCATTCACATGGTTGTACCTGCGCGTCCCTTGGTTGGTAAGGATCAGGCTCCCGAATCGCAAGACGGGGACCTTTCTTGCTTGAGGAACCACCATGATAGTTTCTCCTGAACATCTTCCTTTTCTAAAACTTTCAGTGACCCAAAGGAAAAATGAAGAAGGCTCAACTAAACAAGTAGCATCTACTCCCACAAGTGCCTAGAGGCCATATTACGCATCAAAACTACTTGGGACTAGCTAGAATTAGCATGCAAAGCTCAAGAACATAGTTACCAAGGCAGCAAAAATACGCAAAGTATAAGGCACTAGAGCAAACACTAATTGGACCAATGGAGGAGTCACTTACCAAGGAGTAATTTCCCCAAAACAGTTCGGAGAATGGTGATTTGAGCAAAGAGATCGAAAATCCCAGCAAGAGGATCAAGAACACGGGTTTGAGCTGCAAAATGATTTTTTCTGGAGGTAGGAGAAGGAGATAAGAGCAAGAAGGAGTGGTGGGGCTGCCTGTGGGCCCCACAAGCCTGGGTGGCTCGGCTAGGGGGGTGCCCGCGTCGTCTGGGCTTGTGGCCCACTGGTGCAGCCCCTAGACAAGCTCTTTGTCTCAGAATTTTTCAAAGATTCCAGACAAAATCATATTTGATTTTCAGGACGTTCGGAGAACTTTTATTTTCAGGGTACTTTTCCACCGGACGCTAAAACAGAAAACAGGGAAAACTAAACTAAACCTATCATTTTTCTTCTAAGCAACCGAAGGTGAAAGTTTGGAACAGAGGTTCGTGACTCCTCGATTCATCCATCTCATGGTCATCGAAAGAAATCCGTCAGTGAGGTTAATCAAGTCTCTTTCACAAACTTTTTCGAATCGCGAAAAGAGAACGGATAATTCTTGAATAGTCACTAGGTCACCTCAATGGGGATGTGTATCTCCCCAACAAGCAAATCATACTTCATCTTGACACAAGGAATAGGGCATTCAAAGCTCCCAATAAGAATCGATGAAGTTATTTTGATAGAATTGAAGCAATGTACTCGATATTGTTTCTTCGGAAAGTGCACTGTATGCTCATTACCGTTGACATGGAAAGTGACATTGCCTTTGTTGCAATCTATAACAGCCCGTGCAGTGTTTAAAAAGGGTCTTCCGAGGATGATTTCCATGGCATCGTCCTCAGGAATATCCAAGATAACAAAGTCTGTTAAGATAGTGACATTGGCAACCACAATAGGCACATCCTCGCAAATGCCGATAGGGAAAGCAGTTGATTTGTCGGCCATTTGAAGAGATATTTTAGTGGGTGTCAACTTATCCAGTTCAAGTCTACGATAAAGAGAGAGAGGCATAACACTAACATCGGCTCCAAGGTCGCATAAAGCAGTTCTAACGTAGTTACCTTTAATGGAGCAAGGTATAGTGGGCACACCGGGATCACCTAGTTTCTTGGGAGTTCCACCCTTCAAGGTATAATTAGCAAGCATGGTGGAAATCTCAACCTCAGGTGTCCTCCTCTTATTAGTCACAATATCTTTCATGTACTTAGCATACGGAGACATCTTGAACTCATTGACGACTCTAACAGAATTGTCACTCAACTCATTGAGCAAGTAATTCTGAGCATTAAGTACTTGTTCTACTTGAGTAGTAAGCATAGAGACATGTTTACTCAGGAGCTTAAGATGATTGACATTTCTGTCCACACAGGCACTTAAATGACTAAGCATACGAGCATTCTGCTCCAATTGTCTACTAACATAATCATTGAAACTTTGTTGTTTGGCAACAAAGTTATCAAATTCAACCACGCATAAGCTAGTAGGTTTATCAAAAGGAATGTCACTCTCATCAAACCTACGCAGAGAATTTACTTCTACTGCGTGTATTGGGTTATCAAGACCATGGATCTCTTCGATAGGTGGTAGATTTTTGACATCTTCATATTTAATGCCTTTCTCTCGCATATATTTCCTAGCTTCTTGCATATCTTCAGGACTAAGGAATAGAATACCTCTTTTCTTCGTAGTTGGCTTAGGAGGTGGTTCGGGAATAGTCCAAGCATTCTCATTGCACAAGATGTTATTCAGTAGAATCTCAGCTTGTTCTACAGTTCGTTCCCTAAAAACACAACCAGCACAACAATCTAGGTGGTCTTCGGAAGCATCGTTAAGTCCATTATAGAAGATATCAAGTATTTCATTTTTCTCAAGAGGGTGATCAGGCAAAGCATTCAGTAGCTGGATGAGCCTCCCCCAAGCTTGTGGGAGACTCTCTTCCTCAGCTTGAGCAAAGTTGTATATTTCCTGCAAGGCAGCTTGCTTCTTATGGGCAGGGAAATATTTTTCAAAGAAGTAGTAGACCATATCCTTGGGGTTACGCACACATCCAGGAGCAAGAGAAGTGAACCAGGTCTTAGCATCATCCTTTAGCGAGAAAGGAAACAACTTGAGGATATAGTAGTGGCGGATCTTCTCCTCACTAGTGAATAGGGAGGCTATATCGTGCAGTTTGGTAAGATGGGCTACAACCGTTTCAGACTCATAACAGTGAAAAGGATCAGATTCGACCAGAGTGATTAACTCAAGGTCGACAGAGAATTCATAATCCTTATCGGTCACAAAAATAGGCGAAGTAGCAAACTTCGGGTCATATTTCATCCTAGCGTTCAGAGATTTTTATTTCCACTTGCGCAGTAGTTTCTCAACATCATAGATATCCTTACACGCAAGAAAGTCCTCATCTATCTCTCCCTCCATAACGTAACATTCAGGCATAACAGGCAATTCAGGCATAGTAGCAGGTACTACTTCAATAGTATCAGCAGTTTCAGAAGTATCATCACGTCTAGCAGCAACTCTAGCAATTTGTGCATCAAGGAATGCACCTAGTGGCAAAGCAGTATCAAGCATAGCATCATCAGGCATAGTATCAAGCATAGAATCATCAGGCATAGTATCAAGCATAGCATCATCAGGCATAGTATCAGGCATAGTATCAAGCATATCATCATCACGCATAGTATCAAGCATAGCATCATCAGGCATAGTATCAAGCATAGCATCATCATAAGCATCATGGGTAGCAGAAGTAGCATCATGAAGCACCATAGTATCAAGCACAGGTGACATATCAAGATTTCTAGCATGAGGCGATGTCGCAAACTTACTAAAACTGAAGGTGAATCAAGTGCAGTGCTAGATGGCAGTTCCTTACCTGTCCTCGTAGTGGAAGGCAAGATTTCAGTTCTTGGATCTTTCGGATTCCTCATAGTGACCAGCAGAAGTCAATCACAAGTGACTCAGAGAATATAGTTATGCCTCACCGGCAACGATGCCATAAAAATGGCACGTTGATGGGAGACTGTTCTTGAGAATACTGCTATGCCTCCCCGGCAACGGCGCCAGAAAAAGGTGTTGATAACCCACAAGTGTAGGGGATCGCAACAGTTTTCGAGGGTAGAGTATTCAACCCAAATTTATTGGTTCGACAAGGGAAGCGAAAGAATATTCTCAAGTATTAGCAGCTGAGTTGTCAATTCAACCACACCTGAAAGATTAGTGTCTGCAAGCAAAGTATCAGTGGCAAAGTGGTATGATAGCAACGGTGCCAGAAACAGATCTATTGACGGCAGACTATTCCTAACTTGTTGTATCAATGGCTCCAGTAAAATGTTGCAGCAAGTAACAGCCAAGTAGCAAGTAACAGCAGTAGTGACAGTAGTAGCAAGTAGCAAGGAACAACACTAGCAGCAGAGTAAAAGCAGTAGAAACAAAGTAACAGCACCAGCAGTAACAGCAGCAGCAGTAACAGCAGTAGCAACAAAGTAACGTAGCAAGGACCGGTAGTAGAAGACTCGTAGGCAGTGGATCGGTGATGGATGAGTATGCCGGGTGTTATTCATCATGTAACAGCTATAACACATAGAGATAAGTAACTAGATCACGTTCGTCAATCTAATGTAGGGATGTATTCCGTATGTAGTCATACGTGCTTAGCGAAAAGAACTTGCATGACATCTATTTTCCATCCCTCCCGTGGCAGCGGGGTCCTAATGGAAACTACGGGATATTAAGGTTCTCCTTTTAATAAAGAACCGGACCAACGCATTAACACGTGGTGAATACATGAACTCCTCATACTATGGTCATCTTCGGGAGTGGTTCCGGCTATTGTCACTACGGGGTTGCCGGGTCATAACACATAGTAGGTGACTACATCTTCAAGATAGGATCTAAAACACACATATATTGGCGACAACATAATAGGTTCAGATCTGAAATCATGGCACTAGGGCCCTAGTGACAAGTATTAAGCATGGCAAAGTAGTAGCAACATCAATCTCAGAACATAGTGGATACTAGGGATCAATCCCCGGCAAAACTAACTCAATTACATGATAGATCTCATCCAACTCATCACCGTCCAGCAAGCCTACGATGAGATTACTCACGAACGGTGAAGAGCATCATGTAATTGTCGATGGAGGAAGGTTGATGATGGCGATGGCGACGATTTCCCCTTTCCGGAGCCCGGAACGGACTCCAGATCTGTCCTCCAGATGAAGAACACGAGGTGGCGGCGATTCCGTATCGTAAAACGCGATGAATACTTCTCTCTGATTTTTTTCCGGGCGAGACGGAATAAATAGAGCTGAGTTTGGAGACGGTTGCGCCACGTGGGCCCCACAAGCCCTCACGGCGCGGCTAGGGGGTGGCCGTGGCCTGTGGGCTTGTGGCCCACTGGTCACCTCCTCCGGTGGATCTTTGCGTAGGTATTTTTCATTAATTCCAGAAAAATTCTCCGTAAATTTTCAGGTCATTCCGAGAACTTTTATTTCTCCACAAAAACAACACCATGGCAATTGTGCTGAAAACAGCGTTAGTCCGGGTTAGTTCCATTCAAATCATGCAAGTTAGAGTCCAAAACAAGGGCAAAAGAGTTCGGAAAAGTAGATACGACGGAGACGTATCAACTGACCATTGTTGTATGTGAATGGAATGACCGAGAAACCTAGGTTGGCGAGCTAGCATACTTCCAAGGCGACCCTGAAGGCAACCATTTCTGATTCAGAGAGGATGGCCCTCGACAGTTGTTCATGCTTCCAGAAAGCCTCATTTATTCACCATCTACCATCCAAGGCTCACGGGATTACGCACAGAGCCTACAGAGGTGATCCCACATACGCGGTATGTTTTCCACTGGGGGTTCTCCATAGACGAAGGTGCCCCTCCAAGATACTCCTGAACCTCCATCCATGATACAAACATCAATAAAGCGAGAACAAGTCTCTAAGATATTTATCGATAACGCTTCGTCCCAAAAGAGTGCTAAGCCACCACTTCTGCCATCACTACTAACACCGTGCAAGCCGTTGAGACCCAGCCGCCAACGCAGCTTTTCAACTTTTCCGGAGCTTTGCCTAGTCTTACACAAGAAGACTAGCTGCGGTTTTTGGCTTTTGAGAGGGCCAAGACCCCATAAACTGTCCGGCGGTCCCCCCCCCCCCCCCCCGCAGTTCCAATATAGAGCGATCATTACGTCCGGTGGTCCTCCCCTAGTCCCCTAGAGAGGTCGCCGATATCTGATGTATATTCGGCGAAGCTAGTTTAATGCTTTTACTGCTGGGGGAACTGCTAGATGGTGAATCCTCCCCCCTAAACCTTCTCACTGCCATCGGTTATCGCAAGGATAGACCAAGATTTGTTTGCAATCGCCGGTGAAACCAACTCAGTTGTGTCCATATTCAACCGTTTCCTTGCATCTTTGTCCACCTCCATCACAACAGGATGGCTCTTCATAGGGCTCGAAGCCGTATCCGCAGTATCAGGGTCGCCGCTAGACGAACCAAGGGTCATCGGGGAGGCCGGTGCACCATGTTTGACAGGCTGACGAGGGCCTGAGGCCCTACCAGAGTTAGGGCCAGCTCGTGGCATGTTAGGACCGTCTGCATACAGCCAGTCCCCAAACTTCAACTTCTTCTCATCATGAACCCCCAATCCGCACTCCTTGTGCTCGTGACCAATAAGACCATAGAGCTTGCAGAAACGAGCCAGTTTCTCATACCGAACGAGATAGATCTGCCTTTCCATCGCCCGAACTATGCTAACGAACTTAGCCAGGGGTAGCTTAACATCATGATTAACCCTTAACCGCACGTAATTTCCACGGGTATTATGATACGTCTCCAACGTATCTATAATTTTTGATGGTTTCATGCTATTGTCTTGTCAAACTTTGGATGTTTTGTATGCCTTTTATATCTTTTTTGGGACTAACTTATTAACTCAGTGCCAAGTGCCAATTCCTTTTTTTCCGTGTTTTTGACTCTTTTCAGAGGAGGATTTTAAACGGAGTCCAAATGGAACGAAACTTCCAAAAAGATTTTTTCCGAAACAGAAGAAGATCGGGGAACCTGAGAACCAGGGCAGGGGGCCACCAGGGACCCCACAAGCCCCCTAGCCGCGGCTAGGGGGGGCCGCGCCTCCCAGGCTTGTGGGCTCCCTCGGCCACCTCTGCCCAAGGTCTTTCGCCTATATATTCCCAAAAATTCCACTAAAAATCAGGAGATAATCGAAAGTACTTTTCCGCCGCCGCAAGCTTCTGTCTCCGCAAGATCCCATCTGGGGCACGTTCTGGTGCCCTGTCGGAGGGGGGATTCGGATACGGAGGGCTTCTTCATCAACACCATGACCTCTCCGATGATGCGTGAGTAGTTCACCATAGACCTACGGGTCCATAGCTAGTAGCTAGATGGCTTCTTCTCTCTCTTGGATCTTCAATACAAAGTTCTCCATGATCTTCATGGAGATCTATCCGATGTAATCTTCTTTTGCGGTGTGTTTATCGAGATCTGATGAATTGTGGATTTATGATCAGATTATCTATGAATCTTATTTGATTCATATCCTTGTAATTCTCTTCGAGTTGTGGGTTTTGTTTGGCCAGCTTGATCTATGATTCTTGCAATGGGAGAGGTGCTTGGTTTTGGGTTCATACCGTGCGGTGACCTCACCAAGTGACAGAAGGGGTAGCGAGGCATGCATCATGTTCTTGCCATCAAGGGTAAAAAGATAGGGTTTTCATCATTGGTTTGAGATTATCCCTCTACATCATGTCATCTTGCTTAAGGCATTACTCTGTTCATCATGAACTCAATACATTAGATGCATGCTGGATAGTGGTCGATGTGTGGAGTAATAGTAGTAGATGTAGAAAGTATGGGTCTACTTGTCTCGGACGTGATGCTTATATGTATGATCATTGCCTTATATATCGTCATGACTTTGCGTGGTTCTAATAATTGCTCGACAGTAATTTTTCACCCACCATAATATTTGCAATTTTGAGAGAAGCCTCTAGTGAACACTATGGCCCCCGGGTCTACTCCACACCATATTTTCAGCCTTACTCTTTTACTTCGTTGCACTTTCTGCCTTCAGATCTCACTTTGCATTCAATCTTAAAGGGATTGACAACCCCTTTATAGCGTTCGGTGCAAGCTCTTTTTGTTTGCGCAGGTACTCTGGACTTGACGGGATTCTCCTACTGGATTGATACCTTGGTTCTCAAACTGAGGGAAATACTTACTGCTCATGTGCTGCACCACCCTTTCCTCTTCA
This sequence comes from Hordeum vulgare subsp. vulgare, assembly GCF_904849725.1. NCBI lineage: Eukaryota > Viridiplantae > Streptophyta > Magnoliopsida > Poales > Poaceae > Hordeum > Hordeum vulgare. The sequence goes on along the minus strand of NC_058524.1, from coordinate 233,419,879 downwards.
AGGGAAAACCAACACAAGCCCAGTCTCCGTCAATGTGTCAATTTTTGGCGCTGTTGTCTGTTGTCGTAGCAGAAGAATTTGTGGCGCCGTTGCCGGGGAGGATCAAGTCAAGAACTCATCCAAGTAAGTGTCGCAAACTCATCTCTTGCATTTACTTTTTTTGTCTCTCGTTTTCCACTCCCGCACTTCTGGAAAAAAAATTACAAAAAGATTTGCCCTTTTCTTCGTTTGCCTTTTTCGTTCGCCCTTTTCTCTCGCTTTCTCTTTGTTCGCTTGTGTGCTTGCTTGCTTGCTGAAGTCACCATGACTAAAAACACCAAACTTTGTGACTTCTCTAATACTAATAATAATGGTTTTATTAGTACTCTGATTGCTCCCGCCACTAGTCCGGAGTCATACGAAATCAATGTTGCTTTGCTGAATCTTGTTATGAAAGAGAAATTTTTCGGCCTTCCTAGTGAAGATGTCGCATCCCATCTTGAAACCTTCATAGAGCTTTGCGATATGCAAAATAAGAAATATGTGGATAATGATGTGATTAAATTGAAGCTTTTTCCTTTCTCATTGCGAGATCGAGCAAAATTTTGGTTTTCGTCTTTGCCCAAAAATAGTATCAATTCTTGGGATAAGTGCAAAGATGCTTATATATCCAAGTATTTTCTCTCTCCGTAATGATATCATGAATTTTAAGCAACTTCATCATGAACATGTTGCACAATCTTGGGAGAGAATGAAATTGATGATTAGAAATTGTCCCGCTCATGGCTTGAGTCTTTGGATGATTATACAAATCTTCTACGCTCGCTTGAATTTCGCTTCTAGAAATATCTTGGACCGCCTCAGGTGGAACGTTCATGGAAATCACATTAGGAGAAGCCACAAAACTGCTAGACAATATCATGACAAACTACTCTCAGTGGCACACTGAAAGGTCAACTACTAGTAAGAAGGTACACGCTATAGAAGAAATTAACTCGTTGAGTGCTAAGATGTATGAGTTAATGAATTTGCTTGCTAGTAGAAGTGCTCCTTTATATCCTAATGATATGCCCTTGTCTTCCTTGATTGAGAGTAGCAACGCTAGCTTGGACGTTTATTTTGTTGGTAGGAATAATTTTGGCAACAACAATGCTTTTAGAGGAAACTATGTTCCTAGGCCTTTTCCTAGTAACTCCTCTAATAACTTTGGCAACTCCTACAACAATACTCATGGAAATTACAATAGATTAGCCTCTGATCTAGAGAGTAATATCAAAGAGTTTATCAACTCGCAAAACATTTTCAATGCGTCCATAGAGGAAAAACTACTCAAAATTGATGATTTGGATAAGAGCGTTGATAGAATGTCTAGTGATATTGATGCTTTGAAAGTTAGATGTGCTCCTCCCAAGGTCAATATGGATGAAACTTTGAAAGCTATGCGTGTTTCCATGAGTGAGAGCAAAGAAAGAACCGCTCAAATTCGTGCTAGACATGAATGGCTTAAAAAGGCGTGTTCTCGTGATAAGAATCACGAAGATCTTAAAGTGCTTGGTGTGACTCCCATTGAATCTTTGTTTTCTTGTGTCAAACCTAATGATGATGGGGCTGGATATGAATCCACTTTGGTTGAAAAAGGCCCCAATGATTCGGAGCCCATGTATCTTGATGCTAAAAGCATTGAAAGTGGAGTAGAAGACATTAAAACTTTGAGTAGTAATGAAATTACTACTTTGGATTTCAAGGAATTCAATTATGATAGTTGCTCCTTGATTGAATGCATTTCCTTGATGCAATCCATGCTAAACTCTCCAAACGCTTATAGCCAAAACAAGGCCTTTACCGATCATATCGTCGAAGCTATGATAAAATCTCTTGAAGAGAAACTTGAATTGGAAATCTCTATCCCTAGAAAGCTTCATGATGAGTGGGAACCTACTATCAAAATCAAAATCAAAAACTATGAATGCAATGCTTTGTGTGATTTGGGTGCTAGTGTTTCCGCGATTCCAAAGTCTTTATGTGATGTTCTGGGTTTTAATGAGATTGAAGAGTGTTCTCTTAATTTGCATCTTGCGGATTCTACTATCAAGAAACCCATGGTAAGGATCAATGATGTTCTTATTATTTCCATTAGGAACTATGTGCCCATGGATTTCATTGTGCTTGACATTGACTGCAATCCTACATGCCCTATCATTATTGGTAGACCTTTCCTAAGGACTATCGGTGCTACCATCGATACGAAGGAAGGGAATATTATATTTAAATTTCCTTTAAATAAGGGCATGGAGCACTTTCCTAGAAAGAAAATAAGATTGCCTTATGAATCCATGATGAGGGCTACTTATGGTTTGAGCACCAAAGACGACGATACGTGATTTTATCGCCTTATGCCTAGCTAAGGGCGTTAAACAATAGCGCTTGTTGGGAGGCAACCCAATGAATTTATCTTTTTCTTTCTGTTTTCTTGCGTCCACACCATCATAGTTCTGTTATGATTGTGTTTTTTGTGTTTCTTTTTGTGTTTGAGCCAAGCAAAACCTTTATGACTAGTCTTGGTGATGGTTGTTTGATCCTGCTGGAAAAAGACAAAAACTTTTCGCTCACGAGATTATTTTTCATTTTTATTCAGAATAAGCTTTTTAGTTTATTATTTTTTCTGATGGTTTATATGCCTTTTACCCAGTCAGTCGTAATGGTTCAGAATTTTTGAGGTACCAGAAGTATACGAAGGATACAGATTGCTACAGACTAGTCTGTTTTTGACAGATTCTGTGTTTGTTGAGTTGGTTGCTTGTTTTGATGAAACTATGGATAGTATCGGGGGGGGGGGGGGTACTAGCCATGGAAAAGTGATAATACAGTAATCTAACACCAATATAAATAGAAATCAAGATTGATACAGTACCTAAAGAAGTGGTAGTTTGTTTTCTTGTGCTAATGTTATCACGAGTTTCTGTTTAAGTTCTGTGTTGTGAAGTTTTCAAGTTTTGGGTGATGTTCTCATGGACAAGGAGATAAGGAGTGGAAAGAGATCAAGCTTGGGGATGGCCAAGGCATCCCAAGCCAAATTCAAGGACACAAAAAAGCCTAAGCTTGGGGATGCCCCGGGAAGGCATCCCCTCTTGAGTCTTCAATCCATCGGTAACATTACTTGGAGCTATATTTTTATTCACCACATGATATGTGTTTTGCTTGGAGCGTCTTGTATCGGAGGAGTCTTTTCTTTTTGTTGTGTCACAATCATCCTTGCTGCACACCTTTTTGAGAGAGAGACATGCACTCATCGTGATTTTGCTAGAATGCTTATCGTGCTTCACTTATATCTTTTGAGCTAGATAATTTTGCTCTATGTGCTTCACTTAGATCTTTTAGATCACGGCGGTGCGTGACTTGGTAGTTGGCTTATGCTATGAAAGTAGTCCCAAAGGTGATATGTACCCAAAGAGGATACAAAAAGCTCCATCTTCATGTGCATTGAGTAGAAAGAGAAGTCTTGATTCCTCTCAATTAGTTTTGAGACATGGATTTGGTAATATTAAGAGTTATGTTAGTAGGGTGTTGTGAATCTAGAAGTACATGTGTTGAAGGTAGTGATTCCCGTAGCATGCACGTATGGTGAACCGCTATGTTAGGAAGTCGGAGTATAATTGATCTATTGATTGTCATCCTGTGTTGAGGTAGGGATCGCGCGATGGTTAACACCTACCAACCCTTCCCCTAGGAGTATGCGTTTAGCACTTTGTTTCGATTACTAATAAAAAAATCACAACAAGTATGTGAGTTCTTCATGACTAAGGTGAGTCCATGGTATAGATGCACTTTCACCTTCCACCTTTGCTAGGCTCTCTAGTGTCGTGCAACTTTCGCCGGTACACAAACCCACAATATGCCCTCCTCAAAACAGCCACCATACCTACCTACTATGGCATTTTCATAGCCATTCCGAGATATAATGTCATGCAACTCCCACTGTTCCGTCTCATGACTTGTGTCGTCACTCTTATATTGCCTTTGCATGATCGTAAGATAGCAAGCGAGATGTTTCAACGTCATACACCAAGCTAGATCGTTGCACATCCCGGTACACTGCCGGAGGCATTTCATATAGAGTCATCATCGTTCTAAGCTTTGAGCTATGAGTAAATAAAAGTTTGATGATCATCATTATTGGAGCATTGTCCCATGTGAGGAAATAAAAAAGAGAGGCCAAAGAGCCCAAATAAAAAAAGAGAGGCCCAAGAGCCCAAATAAAAAATACAATAAAAAAGGGAGAGAAAAAGAGAGAAGGGACAATGCTACTATCTTTTCCCACACTTATGCTTCATAATAGCACCATGTTCTTCATGATTGAGAGCCTCTCGTTTCGTCAGCACCATATGCTAGTGGGAATCTTTATTATATAACTTGGCTTTTATATTCCAATGATGGGCTTCCTCAAATTGCCCTAGGTCTTCGTGAGCAAGCAAGTTGGATGCACACCCAATAGTTCTCCTTTTGAGATTTCACATACTTAATAGCTCTAGTGCATCCTTTGTATGGCAACCCCTACTCGTTAACATTGATATCTATTAATGGGCATCTCCATAGCCCTTTGATACGCCGAGTCAATGTGACCATCTCCTCCTTTTTGTCTCACAACCACCACCACACTCTATTCCACCTATAGTGCTATATCCATGCCTCACTCTCATGTATTGCGTGATAGTTATACAAAGTTTAAGAAATTAAGAGTGCGAATACAATTACTTGGCCAATATCGGGGTTGTGCATGATTTACATTAGTTGTGTGAGGATGATGGAGCATAGCCAGACTATATGATTTTGTAGGGATAACTTTCCTTGGCCTTGTTATTTTGAAAGTTCATGACTACCTTGCTAGTTTGCTTGAAGTATTATTGTTTTCATGTCAATAGCAAACTATTGTTTTGAATCTTACGGATCTGAACATTCATGTCACATGAATGAAGTTACAAAGGACAACTATGCTAGGTAGCATTCCACATCAAAAATTCAGTCTTTATCACTTCCCTACTCGAGGACGAGCAGGAGTTAAGTTTGGGGATGCTTGATACGTCTCCAACGTATCTATAATTTTTGATGGTTTCATGCTATTATATTGTCAAACTTTGGATGTTTTGTATGCCTTTTATATCTTTTTTGGGACTAACTTTTTAACTTAGTGCCAAGTGCCAGTTCCTGTTTTTTCCGTGTTTTTTACCCTTTTCAGAGGAGGATTTTAAACAGAGTCCAAATGGAACGAAACTTCCAAAAAGATTTTTTCCAAAACAAAAGAAGATCGGGGAACCTGAGAACCAGGGCAGGGGGCACTAGGGACCCCACAAGCCCCCTAGCTACGGCCAGGGGGCCCGCACCTCCCAGGCTTGTAGGCTCCCTCGGCCACATCTGCCCTAGGTCTTTCGCCTATATATTCCCAAAAGTTCCAGAAAAAATCAGGAGATCATCGAAAGTACTTTTCCACCGCCGCAAGCTTCTGTCTCCGCAAGATCCCATCTGGGGGACATTCTGGTGCCCTGCTCGAGGGGGGATTCCGATATGGAGGGTTTCTTTATCAACACCATGACCTCTCCGATGATGCGTGAGTAGTTAGATGGCTTCTTCTCTCTCTTGGACCTTCAATACAAAGTTCTCCATGATCTTCATGGAGATCTATCTGATGTAATCTTCTTTTGCGGTGTGTTTCTCGAGATCCGATGAATTGTGGATTTATGATGAAATTATCTATGAATCTCATTTGAGTTTCTTCTAACCTCTTATATGCATGATTTCATATCCTTGTAATTCTCTTCGAGTTGTAGGTTTTGTTTGGCCAGCTTGATCTATGATTCTTGCAATGGGAGAAGTGCTTGGTTTTGGGTTCATACCGTGCGGTGACCTCACCCAGTGATAGAAGGGGTAGCGAGGCACGCATCATGTTCTTGCCATCATGGGTAATAAGATGGGGTTTTCATCATTGGTTTGAGGTTATTCCTCTACATCATGTCATCTTGCTTAAGGCGTTACTCTGTTCGTCATGAACTCAATACACTAGATGCATCCTGGATAGCGGTCGATGTGTGGAGTAATAGTAGTAGATGCAGAAAGTATCGGTCTACTTGTCTCGGACGTGATGCCTATATGTACGATCATTGCCTTAGATATCGTCATGACTTTGCGCGGTTCTATCAATTGCTCGACAGTAATTTGTTCACCCATCGTAATATTTGTTATTTTGAGAGAAGCCTCTAGTGAACACTATGGCCCTCGGGTCTACTCCACACCATATTTTCAGCCTTACTGTTTTACTTCGTTGCACTTTCCGCCTTCAGATCTCACTTTGCAATCAATCTTAAAGGGATTGACAACCCCTTTATAGCGTTGGGTGCAATCTCTTTGTGTTTGCGCAGGTACTCTGGACTTGACGAGATTCTCCTACTGGATTGATACCTTGGTTCTCAAACTGAGGGAAATACTTACTGCTCCTGTGCTGCACCACCCTTTCCTCTTCAAGGGAAAACCAACGCAAGCCCAGTGTCCGTCAACGTGTCAATTTTTGGCGCTGTTGTTTGTTGCCGTAGAATATTACCAGTGAGACGCATCTCCAGGATATCCCCGGCAGCCTTCAGCAGCTTCGTGACAATCCCTTCCTTGCAGAAGGGATTGCGCAGCTTGTGGATTTGAAGCCAGATTGGCATGAGATCAACCTTGACCTCCTCCGTTCTGTTAAAGCCATCGTAAGGGAAAAGACGTACTACCATGTTACGGAGTAACCATGGACCTTGACGCATGATGCGTTCCTACTCACCTAGGCAAGAAGCCTGGACGACGAATCTGTTAGGACCAACCGGCCTGAAACGCACTCCTTGCGCAAGGTTCCACGCCTCCCTCATATCTCTGTAGAAGGATGCCTGAGAGAAGTTTTTCTCGATGTGAACCCTAGCTAGGGCTAACCACCAAATATTGTCCTGGATCCCTTGATCCTCCTTATCAATCTCCACATCGTTGAATTCTTCTTCGTTGAGATCGAGTTGGTCGAAGAAATCCTCCAGGTCTTGGGGCGTCGTCACCGCCGCGCCCCCGCTAGCAACGAAGTTAGCTTCCGATAGGGAAGCCATCAGGACAGAGGGAAGAAACTTCCAGGGTCGGCGCAGGCGCCAATTTGATCGATTTCCTAGGGGTTACACTCTGGGGCGATGGAGTCGCCTCATAGGATATAAAACCCTAACCGTGGGTTTGGGGAGTCTTGCCTACTTCTGGGAGTCGCGCCCGTTTTCACCCGGAATCACATCATAGTTTTGCTTTTTGGTTTTAAAATTTGGGAGAGATTTTCACTTCCCGGCCTCTCCACCAACTAGGGATGCATATGACCATTTTAATATGAGTACCATGATAAACATGGTCCTTATAATTTTTTTAAATGAGTATCAAGATAATTTCTGATGAGTGGTTTCACCACACACCATACTTGATCCTCAATAAATGGGAGAAAACCTCGTGTGCATCACGTGTCAATTCTAGAAATTTAACTCGGGCCGTTGGACTACACAACCACATGCCCAACCACTAAGCAAAGGCTCTCTTTGGAACCCTATGTTTCAATGGAACGATAGTTAAACATAGCGGCCACCCCACCCCGCGTGCCTCGTATGTATGTCCCGCCCCTTTCTTGTTTTCTTCCTTCGGTTTTGTCAAGGTTTTAGAACCTTGAGTGAACATGATTTTCCTACCTTTATTTTCCTTCTCAATTTTCTTTTAAATTCTTAATTCTTTAGTGTATTTCTATTTTTTCATTTTTTATTTTATTTTTCAAATTGGCAAAACTCTTTTAAAAATCATAAACACTTGAAAAACTATTATGAAATTTTCTGATTTCTCCACTTTTCCAAAATCTTGAACTATTTCCAAACTTGCAGACATAGTTTAAACATTGACCAGATTTTTTGAATATGAAAATAATTTTTGACATTTGTGAACATTTTTCACGAAATTTAGAAACATTTTTATAACTATCGTTTTCGGAAAAAATCCAACTTGCAAATTATTTAAAAAATAACAAACATTTTCTAAACTCATGAACAGTTTCAAACTTCATGATTCTTTATTTAATTCTGAAACATATTTTTGAAATTGTGAAGATATTTGGAACTTATGAATATTTTGAACATTAGCAAACCATTTTTGAATTTTGTGAATATTTTTTAAATTGGGGTACATTGTTTGAATTTGTGAGCATTTTCTAGAATTCATGATTTTTTTATAATTCATGCGAAATTTTGAGTTTGTGATATTTCTTCAAATTCATGACCGTTTTTGAAAATTCACTCGCTTTTATGAAATCACATACAATTTTAAAATTTGCAAACAATTTCTTTTCGAAAAATGGAAAGTAAAATAAAAACGTAATGAATACTCCCTCCGTTCCTAAATATAAGTCTTTTTAGACATTTCACTAGTAGACTACATACGGATGTATATAGACATATTTTAAAATGTAGATTCACTCATTTTGCTTCGTATGTAGACTCCTAGTAAAATCTCTTAAAAGACTTATATTTAGGAACGGAGGGAGTATACACTATGTGGATGGGTGTGCGTTTGCTGGTTCCCCCTGCACAAGTTGGGGAAAAGAGAGTTCATATTGGATGCCCGTAGGAATCGTATAAGGAGGTGGTGTCTCAAGCCGGACAAATACCCCGGCTTACTCTGCCCACAAGGTTATTTTATGAAAAATGATAATGCACACGCTCAATGATCATAGGTTGCGCCACGTCATTGCATGCATGCACAAGTGACGAAATTAATGATGTCAACAAGAATGTTTTGTGTTTTTAGACATAAAAATGTTTGTCATGGTCATAATATGTTTCGTCACTTGCCATGGTCAACAGGAATTTTTAGGTTTGCCTTGGTAAAAATACGAAAATTGGTGATTCTAATTTTTTGTATGGAAAAATTAAGTAATTCAATTTGCCATGATCCATACAACAAGTTTTAAGAAAATTTGTCGTGGCCGATTAATAAAAATTAGCGTGAAAAGTAGTTGAAATACAATGATAGCTTTAAATCTAGAAGAATAAACTAGATGAAACATGTCGTGGTACCTTTATTGTAAACCCTATAACAACTTCAGCGTAAACATGTGGCAACTTGTAGCCCTAAAAAAAGTCATCGAAACATATAAATATAACACCTAGTTTTAAAGATCTCGTCGAGACCGATTTAATTGTAAAAATGGATTTCTAATTGGATTCTATATTTAAGAGATAAAACATTTTAAATCAAAGAAACAAAAAAAATCGCTGATGTCATACGTTTGATGTGGCAAGATGAATGGTTATACAGACATGTGGACTATGTTGCCTCGTGACACACATGTGAGCGTTATCATTTAGGTATTTCTATTTTTACCTATTCGAGTTTTTGGTTGGTCTTTCACCCCGAAAAAATTACATGTAGTTTTATTAAGCTAGATATTTCACACCAAATAGGAAATAAAAACTATATTTTCTCAAATTGTCCCGTGTTTGTTTAAAAAATTGTATATATTAAAAATAGCACACCCTATGTAAAAAAATATCCAGTGTGTATTATAAAACTTTTCATCATATAATTAAAGAAAGTTCAGCGGATATTAAAAAATTAACATCGTAACTTATAAATACTCGATGTGTATTCAAAATAAGTCATCATATACAACAAAACTACATTGTGTATTTAAAAAATGTTCATTGCATATTAAAACTTTATAAAAAAGAAATAAAAAATAAGAAGGAAAAACTAATTTGGAAAGAGAAAAGGAAAACAAGAAAAATAAAAGGGGAATTCCAAAACAGCAAGCATAAATAGAAAAAAACTTCCAATGAACAAACAAACAAAATACAGTACAAACAAAAGGAACAAGAAACCAAAAATACGCGCTCTACTGTGACTGGGCATGCCGACCAGCGGCTCCATCTCTATAGAAACCCACTCAATGGGCTTACCGGCAAACACTTGTGCGCGAGAGCACTCCCGCGGCCACGTGTAATGTTGGGCGCACCCCGAGATCATATTTTAATAATTTCATGGAATATTTGTTTTTGTTCTTGTTTTTCTATTTTACCTTGACTTTTCTAGGATTCTTTTTTTTAAATGTCGTTTTTGTTCTTTGATTTCTTTGTTGTTTTTCTGTGTGTTTCACGTTAATAATAAAAGTATAGTTGCCAGAAGCATAGTTGTGCACGCATGAATCACAAATTGTGCTTTTGCATTTCACACTAAATTAAAGCATAGTTGTGCTTTTGCACTTCACACAAAATTTAAGCACAAGTTAGTATGCTTGAAATCATGGGTTAGTACGGTTTGGATGCACATTATACTATTTATTGGAAATAAAGATTTATTCAAAAACATCATCGAAACCTATAAAGATGAGATTTGATTTTAAAAAAGTCGACGCAAGAAATGCATTCGTAAAAATTGTTTGTGATTTGGAGGCACCATTCGAGAGATTAAACGTTTTGAAAGACAAACCTATGAAAAAACACATATACAACCCTCTCGTCGTGAATGGGACGGAAATCCCACCAAAGCTTTAAGGTTGCGGCAAGTGTCACACATGCAGTGCACCATTTATCACCGTTGACGAAGGCGGGAGCGATCTTTGAAAGGGGTATTTCTTAATTAGTGATTTCAATTTTTTTTTGCTAATTGTTTCCATTTGCGAGTGTGTGTTGGCGTGCTCGGCTCGCCGCTCGTGGCCCACACCCAACCAATCTTTTATTTTCCACTCACTTCAATGTCACTTCCTATTCCGCACTCTAGCGTCATTTACACATTTATGGTTAGAATGTGCAAACCCCCTGGTTCGGTAGAACGTAAGTGGGATGCACGCGTGTAAGTGCATCTAGTTCCCCTTTGTGATTTTGGTGGTTTGAGGACTTATAGGTTAAGTATCTAATGTGTTCATGAGTGTACACAAGATCTATAAGTCGTTGAGGAGTTTGAAATATTCAATGAATATCGACTCCTAAAAATGTATATCTTCGGCTGAAGAAATTGGTCTGATGCTGAAGAATTGCATCGCGAAGAAATTGCGATGAATTTGATATTCCTCATGAAAATATTGAAAATGAGGAATTCGGTGTGTCCTCAAGAAAATCAATCTCAAGACTTTGAAGCATGAAGAATTATTCTGTCTGTTTTATTTTCTTCACTTTTGAGTCATAGGAACACCGTTTTGTTAAAGGGGGTCAAAGTAACACGTCGGATTGTATTTCCTCATGATGCTCAACCCAAGCCTAATCCTTCCAAAAGCCTCAAGTGAGGAATATGAGAGACATGAGGACTCTCACAGTTGAGGGTCCCGACCATTACCACAAGTCGCGCCACATCACTGATCTTATCCACAGCAACGGTCATATTATTTAAGGGCATTAATGTTAAATCTTATCCACACCATTTGCTGGTTGGCTTCTCCATTAGAAACTGACACTTGTCATAAGAGCAACCCAAATTCCTCAGAGTCTTCGAGAGTAATTGATCAGTGAAGAAATACCCCAAACACCAAACCACAAACCAAAACCAAGTGATTGAGCATCACTGAAGAAGTTGTTACTGTGTGGAACTGAAGCCTTTTACCTTTGAGGAGTGTGCATCCTCCAGACGGTTAGGCGTCCTGGTCTAGAGCAATCCAGCAGTCAATTGTGGATCGCCAGGTGACCAAGTTTGTGAGGGTTTGGAAGTCTGCCCTGAAGACTTAGCACGAGTGTTGGGCGAGGACTATGTGTTCTTAGCTCAAGGAGAATACGGAAGGGACTTAGATGTGCAACACACGAAGAATCGATTTTCTTCAATCAATGAAGAATATCACTCTTAGTGTGAGCAAATCAACAAAGAAATTGATTCTCACGGCCCTACGACAATTGTACGCGGCGTCTGAAATCAACATTCTTATATGGTGGGTCACGCCACCACCCAACTTGAATTTCCTCAAGTTGAATTTCTTCAAAGTTGATTTTCTTCAAAGTTTTTGTTCTTCGAACTTGTCTTTCTTCAAAGCTGAAATTCATCAACATGACGCTTTGTCACAAAATCCTCAAGATAATCAAAATCTTAAAAAACACTTGATGATTTTCATTTGCCTAGATATATATATATAGACTGTGATTTCAAAGTCCTCAACAACATTCACTTATAGCTATTTCTTCAACTTGATATTTCTTCTAAGTGAATGTGATCGGACCCTACTTCCCCTCTATGCTACTCTCACCTAGTCTATTCAATTCTTCATATGCGTTCTACTTGAAACTTTGTTCAAAATCCTCACTGCGTCCTTGTCAGCTGATGATTTTGTAACAAAATCCTCAAATCTTCAAAAATGATTTTTATATTGGTACGCAGTAACAGAACCCCACTTCCCATGATCAGATAAGCAAGATGTCCACCACTTTAAACGATTGCTACACGTGTCCTGCAGAGACGAAAGGGCAGGCGTAGTTCGGTCCGAAAGAATCGGCCAGACAGTTTTCACCTGGGCTATAAATATGTCATTACCCCTTCCGGTCAAAACTATTGGTTCTCTCTCTCGACCTCCTCTCCTCTACAGCAAAGCCCTAGCGCCACCGCTGGAAGTTTCGTCACCGGCGATGAGAAGCTCCAGTGCCGCAACCTCTCCGTCGTGGAAATCACGCGAGAACCAGAACGTCTTCGTCCGCCGCCGCCGTAGCTGACCTCTCTTGCCAAATTAGGGCACAGTGGACTCGCACCGAAGAGTATCTACTGTTGCTTCTTCCTCTGTTCTTCGTGCACGCTATATAGGTTAAATAATACCCTATTTTTACAGCCCCTTTTGATCTACTATTTTACCATAGATTCGTGAAATCTGTTTTTCCTCAAGTATCTATCAGTCTCTATTCCTCAAACACTACTTATTCCTCAACTGTTGATGAATTTCACTAAGCATCTAAAAGTCTTCACGAGATTCCTCAATTGTGCAAATTTTCGAATCTGTACAACTCTGGAACCCAAGATCAGAGTGCTTAGACAACTTCCTCAACCCACTGGTCAAATTTCTCAACTTTAAAAATTTCAATTTCATCAAATCTGAGAACGCATATGACCTCTCCAAATTCCTCGCAACCATACTCTGTTCACATGTACAAAAATGTCTGCTGATGAATCTCTAGGTTCTCATCAACTTAACTCATTTGCAGCATTTCTTGAAGAAAATCTGCAAGTTTCATCAGAATCCTCAATAGTCCAATTTCCTCACCAAAAGCCTCAGCTGGAGAAAATGGAAGATGAAAGGAAGCAAAAGGGTGGCAGGAAGCTTGAACAGAACACTGCCATCGATATTCCTGATGATATATACCTGGAATACAGCACACCTGATGAGCAAGAAACAATGCCCAAGAGGAAGGTAAGGCTTCAAAAGATAGAACACCGGTGGGTTAAGGAGTGGAAGGAATACAAATTCGTCACTCCAAAGTACGCGAAGAAATTCGCTCTTCAGCCTCTTGGCAAACGGCCTCCTCTCGAGGATTATCAGGATGCACATCCCTCAAGCCTCAAGACAATTGATGACTATCTTGAGGAAAAGACAAAACACATGTCAAAGCTTCAGAAGCAGGCACAAGCTGCCGTGAGGAAATTTAATGAATAATCTGTTGCTGCTACTACTGCCGCCACCTCCTGTGCGGCTGAAACTTCTAGCATGGCTATTCCTCAAGTGAAGTTTGTGCCACCGAAACCAAAGGCTTCAAATCCTCAGGAGAAATATCTTCAGAAGGTTGCATCTGCATCCGCACCAAAACCCTCAGCACCACCAAAGGCTTCAAAGCCTGAACACAAGCAGATTGTGAAGCAACTGCCTACTGTCTCCAGCTCCTCTATTCCTTCTGCAACAAGCTCAGAGACAAAGTCTTTACCAACTCCAATGAAGACTAAGGTGACTGCTGGGAGAGGAACCAGACCAAGCCCAGGGAAAATCATCAAAGTGCCTTCTGCATCAGAAGGCAGTGATGAATATTATGATGAGACTCTGCAGGCCATCATCAGAAACAAGAAGGAGAGGGTTGCACAAGCTTCAGGCAGCGCCATTCCTCTGGCCATGGACCGAAGAGTCCTTTTGGACTACATCAATGTATGGTATGATGACCCCAACACACCTATTGATGACTTCAAGCTTCCCCTAGGCATCAGCCACATGGTGGCCACTTTCATCAACGAGGACAAGTGGAAGGAGACGCAAGCCAGACAAGCAAAGGCTGTGAAGCTGAAAAAGGAGAAGTTCCTCAGACAAAATCTTCTCAGCTAGAGGCCTGACGCACTTGTGTCCACTCAGGCAGAATTGAATACTTTGACAGAAAAGTACACCAAGCTATTTGATCATCAAAGTCTCAAGAACAATTTCATCAAGTTTGCCACCAATGCAGTTGATGATTACTACAAAAGGCTGCCCCTCCAGCAACAGCACAGCAGCCTGAGATTGAGGAAGAACAACCTCCCCCCGCTGAGGAAATGCCTCAAGAAAGTCGTGCTGATGAACCGGCTATTGAGGCAATAACCAAGGAAACTCCAGCTGATGAAACTGCTCCAGCTGGTGCATCTAAGCCAGCTGATGACTCTGCTCCAGCTGATGCTCCTAAGCCAGCTGATGACTCTGCTCCAACTAAAGAAACCGCTTCAGCTGAGGAAACTACCAAGATGGATATGACTCCGCCTCCTGAAGAGAAAATGCCTTCACCAAAATCTTCAAAGGTGAAGAAAATGACTCCGTCTGCATCAGACGTGAAGAAAACCAGGGCTGCAGAAAAGGAAGCTAAGAAGAGAAAAGCTTCCTCAACAAAAGAATCAACTGAGGCCAAGCGCCTCAAATCTCTTGCTGAAAATGCTCTGCTGAATCCCGTGCCTCTAAACATTGCTCCATCCTATGAAATGACTCCCTTCAAAAGCGAATACAAGGAGCATATGACTGATGAGGAAATGAAGAATGTTGAGTCTGAGGAACACACTGATGAGGAGATTCAAATAGATAACAGTCCTCAGACATTCATTCCTTCTGAAGAAAATGCTCAAGGATCAGGTGCACCAGCTGAAGAATTTGGCTCCTCCACCAAGCAAACTCCTCAAGCTGAGGAAAACAAAGGAGAAAATCCTGAGCCTGAAGAAAATCCAAATCCTGAGCAAAACCCTCAACCTGAGGCTCAGGATGAAGAGATTCCTCCTCCTGAACAAAATCCTCAACCAGAGGCTCAGGTTGATGAAATTCCTCACCCGGAGCAAGAACCTTAGCCTGAGGCACATCCAGATGAAATTCCTCATCCTGAGGAACATGCTAAAGATAATGCCCCTACACCCAATCCAGAGAATGCTCTTGTAGTTTTCAATCCAGAAACTGCAATGATTGTCTCTCCTCAAGGAAAGAAGCAAAACCTTCAGCCCATGCAGCGTCAGCCCTTCTCCAAGCGGCCAAGGTTTTAGAAGGAAACGTTCTTTGAGGAACGCATGTATTTCATCGGAGAAAAGCCTTATGACAAGCGTTGCATCAGGCACATGAAGTTTTGGACCAGGACTCAGCTCGACTACTATGCATCTGTGCTTTGTGGAAGAAACAAAAAATTTCAGCACAGGCATATTCCTCATGTTGAGCTTGAATAAATTCCTTGCATTGCCCCAGTTCTCAACGTTCTTCATGAAGCAGGACTTCTCCCTCTATGCTCTGATATCTACGATTGGAACAGCGATATTGTTCTTCAATTCTATGCCACTCTGCATATCTCAGGAGATCCAACAGATATCAACACTTGGGTGCTGGATTGGATGACGCAGCATACACACTTCAAGGCCCCTGCAAATGAGCTGCTGCGAGAACTTCCTGTATCAATTCCTTCAAAACAGGTCGTGAAGATGTATGATGAACGGGAGCTGCCGAATAAGCTGATGGAAGTCCTCATGAGGCCTTTGGCCAAGGGGAAACCACCAAGAACAACCTTCCTGGTCCATGAGCTAAAATATGAACCCATGACTGTTTACAGAATCCTCTGCAGTGTCTTGCGCCAATCAAGGGCCATGATGATGAAGAAGATGGCATGGGCATCATGAAGAATATCCTCTTCAACATCATCCATGGCATTCCAATAAACATTCACGATTTCTTCTTGAGGACTCTGGCGGAAAATGCGATGTCCCCTTTTGACATGAATATTTTACGCTCCATGGACCATGAGATTCATCAGACGCATGTCAGGCATCAACTATCATGCTGATTTCAACAATCACATTGTATATATGCCTCCTATCAGGGTCAACAAGAAGACTTTCGAGCCAGTCTAAGGAAAAGGCAAGTAGGTGATCGATGAAGGCAGTCTGTGCCATGATGGCTAGTTCCATGAGCCAGATGCATATTCTTCATGGGATGATACTAAAACCCAGCCGCCAACTCCTGTTTCTCCAAGGGTGATGAATACTAGAGAGCTTCTCCTCAGTCTTCATCAAAAGGTAGATCGAAATCACAAGGGGGTCAAACGCCAGTTTGACGCCATTGTGAAAACCCTCAATGAGACTCAGAATGCAGTGAAGCTTAATCATCATTATCTTCATGAGGTTTTTGATCGCACCTGGGCTACACTGCTCATTTGAAGACTCCAGCTGAACTTGAAGAATTGGAGTGTACACAGGACTTCGACTGGTCATGGCCACCAAAGAAGAAATTTAGGCCAATTCCAGTTCCAGACCTTGAGGACAGTTCTTTTTCTTCATTCTGCACTGCTGAATCAGATTAAGACCAACAAGACAGTGCCACTGGTCCAAGGAGGAAGCCTGCTCCCAAGAATCCTCACGCGTCTTCCTCAACTTCCATGAAGTGAAAGTATTCACGGGGCGTTAGTCCTCAGTTTTGTCCCTTTTTGTCACTTGATGACAAAGGGGGAGAAATCTGAGAGTTAGTATTCACACGGGATATATTTTGGGCTTATGAACTTTATTTAAGTTACCAACTCTTGGCTCTTCTAAAGTGTTTTATGTAATGAGTTGTAACTTAAGCCCGATGGTACTCTGACGGTTTTGAACGTTTTTCTTCTCATGCTTATTCCTCAAAATATTAATGCACGCATGCAGGAATTCGTCAGATACCATTTCTCATCATGCATTCTCAAATTTCTTCATACTATATGTCATATGTATGCATGATTTACAAGACTCAGGGGGGGGACCTCCATGATATAAATCATCAATGTGCATTTGCTGTGAAAAGCAAAATCCTCAAGATATGCACATCTTTAGGGGGAGTCTCTCTGAATCTTGATTTCAAATTCCTCAAATGAGTATTTACACTTCATATTTTTATCCCCGTTGAAGACTTAACCTATTGTCATCAACCACCAAAAAGGGGGAGATTGTAAGTGCATCTAGTGCCCCTTTGTGATTTTGGTGGTTTGAAGACTTATAGGTTAAGTATCTAATGTGTTCATGAGTGTACACATGATCTATAAGTCGTTGAGGAGTTTGAAATATTCGATGAATATCGACCCCTAAAAATGTATATCTTCGGCTGAAGAAATTGGTGTGGATCTGAAGAATTGAATCGCGAAGAAATTGCGATGAAATTGATATTCCTCATGAAGATTTTGAAAATGAGGAATTCGGTGTGTCCTGAAGAAAATAAATCTGAAGACTTTGAAGCATGAAGAATTATTCCGTCTATTTTATTTTTCACTTTTGAGTCATAGGAACACCGTACTGTTAAAGGGGTCAAAGTAACACGTAGGATTGAATTTCCTCATGATTCTCAACCCAAGCCTAATCCTACCAAAAGCCTCATGTGAGGAATATGAGAGACATGAGGACTCTCACAGTTGAGGGTCCCAACCATTACCACAAGTCGTGCCACATCACTGATCTTATCCACACCAACGGTCATATTATTTAAGGGCATTAATGTCAAATCATGTCGGGATGCTCCCAGACTATAAATAGCCGCCCTCACAACCATTTGCTGGTAGGCTGCTTCGTTAGAAACTGACACTTGTCATAAGAGCAACCCAAATTCCTCAAAGTCTTCGAGAGTAATTCATAAGTGAGGAAATACCCCAAATACCAAACCACAAACCAAAACCAAGTGATTGAGCATCACTGAAGAAGTTGTTCCTGTGTGGAACTAAAGCCTTTTACCTTTACGGTTAGGCGTCAAGGTCTAGAGCAATCCAGCAGTCAACTGTGGATCGTCAGGTGACCAAGTTTGTGAGGGTTTGGAAGTCTGCCCTGAAGACTTACCACGAGTGTTGGGCGAGGATTATGTGTTCTTAGCTCAAGGAGAATACGGTAGGGACTGTGTGTCCCGGGACTGTGTGTCCCGGGACTGTGTCTTTTGGTTTCAATACCAAGCCACTCCAAACCAGATGTACAACTGTCACAGCAGTATGAACTGGGTCATCAACCATTATCTTCAGTGTGAAACGGGTTTTATTTCTTCAACTCTTTCAATTCCTCACATTGATGTTGAAGATTTTCATTACCACTGTTTGAAGAATTTGCTCAAGACTTTCTCTGAAATTCCTCAACCCCAAATTCATCACACGAGTTATTCTTCACCTTGAAAAACCGTTGTAGTGACACTTTGCACTCCTGATCCTTTGATGTTTCCGCTCCAAGTTAGTCATAAGTGAGAAATTTCCTCAAAAGGAATTTCCTCGGTGATGAAATTCTAAAAATCTCCTATTCACCCCCCTCTAGTCGATATAACGCACTTTCAACGCCTATTATCAGCCCCACAAATTTGGGGAACCTTCTACTCCCTTTGTACTTTCATAATTAGTTGAGAGGATTTTAAGTGGTCTATTTGGTTTTGTATTTTTTATTTTTTCCTTTTATCTTTTTTTGCTGTCTTGTATGTTTGATTTACATTTTAATTAAAATTTATTCTTCATTATCTTTTAAAATTGGTGAACCTTTTCAAAATCTTGAAAAAATCATAATTTATTTATTTTTTAAAGTTCATGAAAATTTACCAAATCAACAAAAAAAGTTAATTTTACAAAATTGTAGAATTCAAGATTTTAAATTTTTTGATTTTTTTAGTTTGCAAACTTTTTTTAGACTCACATAGTTTTCTAAATTCGTGCAGTTTGTTTAAATAGTTAAACCATTTTTGAACAAAAAGTTATTTCTAGTCAATGCATTTTTTCAATTCATAGTTCTTTTCTCAGTTTCTTGTTTTCTTAAAGGTCAACAGTTAACCGGCCAACGGTTCAACCAATTAGCTATTTAAAATCCGTAAACCTTTTCAAAATGAATGAACAATTTTTGAAATTTCGGAACATGGTTCATTTTATAATATTTTAAAGATCATGAACTGTTTTATTTGACCCATTTTTGAAAATTAATAAAGACATTCAGAAAAGGAAACAAAGTATTCATTTTTTTTCTCATGTACAGTGGACCAGTAGGTTGCTAGAAGTGCAAAAAATTAAGATTGATAGAAGGTGGTGAGCAAGGCAATTTTCTCGGCTGACCGTCGGTACAATTAACAGTTGGACGCTTATTTTTTTGAGGGAAACAACAAAACTCTGCTACGTATTTTTATTGATTTTTAAATAAATAATACAAAGTTCCAAATAAAAGGGAAGGAAATAAAGAAACAAAACTATACAACTATTCCCATACAACAACCACTTTTGGTGCAAAAGGGTGAACCAAAAGAAGGAATGAATAAAAATAATTATACACGTACGTAGTTATCTGAAGTCATTTACCACTGTGGTATAGACGCAAAGGATATTTCTAGTTGCTCGATGAAGTAGCAATTGTAGTTCATTCTTCAATCTTTTCCTGCATGCAGGCTGTGAGATATGTTCTTGAAGATGTAGTCATTTGTCGTGTTCCATAGACATGGATGATTATGTCCCTAGCAAATGGTAAGTTGAGGTTCATGTGCAGGTTGAAAATCTGAACCTTAATATCCCTATTCACCAGTGTCCAACTTCGGCATATGTATTTCCAATAATGTTGTGCAAACCTGCAACTGAAGAAAAGGTGATCTCTAGATTCAAGGATGAAGTCATTGCACACCACACATGTGTCACCTTCAAGGTAAAAGGTCTTTCTTTGTAAAACTTCTCTCATACTCAACCTGTTCATCAACAACAACCAAAAGAAGATTTTAGGACGTAAATGACTACATGACTTCCAAAGCTAATTGATGGCTGGAATGGTTTGGTGCTCCCCTATCAATATTTTTATGTAGTAGAAACTTTGAACTCCTTAGATCCCTTAGGAAATTGCCAGACATCCACATGAGCACTGATGTCAATATCATGGAAGAGCAGCTGCATTTCTTGAAACTGGGCATATGATTCTTTAGAAAGAGGAAGATAGAATAGTGAGGAGAAGTCGTGTAGCTAGAAAGTTTTCTGAAGTGGCATATTAGGGCTTTTGATAAAAGAAAAGAGGTGTGACCATGCCAAATCCAGTGGACTACCATTCCATTTATCCATCCATGTACGGATGGTTTGTCCAGAAGCAGGTAAGAAAATGTCATGCTATTTATATTTGGGCACAAGCTTCACGCAATCTTTCCACCAGAAGGAACAATGAGCATGGTTATCTCGCGGAATGCCTTGCTGATAGTAGGATTCCCACACCAACTGAACTCATCGAATATCTAGGCAATTATAAAACTTGTGAAACATTTAGAGAAGAAGACTACCAGTTAGGTTCTCCAAGTCAATAATCCCTAAACCTCCTTAATTTTTAGGTGTGCAAATCATATTCGAGGCTGCCAGAGGAGGATTCTTTTTCTCGGGATCTTTCCCTGTCCAAAAACAATGTCTATTGTATTTATTTGACTCATTTATGGTTCCTTTGCATAATTTGAGATAACTCATAAGAAAAGTAGGCAAGGAGGAGAGCACAACATTGACCATTAAAAGTCTGCCATCACAGCTTAGGAATTGTGTGCCATATCTTAGCCTTTTTAATATTCTTTCAAAGTGTGGCATGAAAAACTCCATTATGGGTTTACTGAGACTGATGGAAAGGAACCAATATTACACTTAAAATGTGTGAGAAGCTCGGGATTCCCTTTTCAGTAACACTAATGGGAACTAGAGTGGACTTGTGATAATTAACTTTGAGGCCTGAAGAAGCAGCAAATGTATCATCTAAGTATTTGAGATGTGCAATTTGATTAGGGCATGCTTGGACTGTAATAAGAGTAGCATCTGCATATTGAAGAATTGGATAGTCACGATGAAACCTTCTGGTGATGGGCGTAATGAGGTTCCTGTGTTGCATGGCCTGATTCAAAATTGTTTGAAGGAAATCTATAGTTAGAACAAAGGTCTATGGAGATAAATGATTTCCCTGTGTGACCCCTCTTTAGCATTTAAAGTGAGGGCCTGGGCTCCATTAAGCAAAACATAAGAAGTAGTTGTAGAGAGGATTTGCTTAACCCGATTACACCACTTTGCTCCAAATCCTCTAGCTTCGAATATTTTCAGAATCAATTGGTGTTCATTTTTATCAAAAGCTTTCTCAAAATCCAATTTGAGTACAAAACAAGGCACTTTGGAATTATGACACTGAAATATATATTCATATGCCCAAGCAACGCAATCCTCAATTGTTCTTTGTTTTAGAAACCCATATTGATTAACTTGCACTAACTTTAATATGATTGGTTGCAGTCTATTGGCCAAAATTTTAGTGATAAGTTTAATTGTGCAACTTAACAAGGAAATATGCATGTAATCATTGGTAGTAGCAGCACCATCTTTCTTTGGAATCAAAGAGATATAAGAGTTGTTGATGCTTTGGACAGAAAGAGTACCATGAAACTGATTGCAAAGATCATAAAAATCCTTTTTAATGATACCTAGACATTTTTAATGAAATCTATGTTAAAACCATCCGTACGAGGGGATTTGTTTGAGGGAAGATCTACAACTACTGCATCTTTTATCTTTCACGGAAGGGCTCTTCAAGCTTGCTCAGATTGGGATTAACTGAGAGGAGCTGAAGTAAAATCTGGTGGGATAGTTGTGTGTTCAATGAGCTGCCTTATCCACTTCCCAATCTATCCTTGAATGATTCTAGCAAGTGATTTGTATTATCATTATGTTCATGTAAAATGGTGCCAGTGGAAGTGCATATAGTGCAATAGGATTTCTTCTGTGTTGAACAGTAGCACAAGCATGAAATTCTTTGGAATTTTCACTGCCAAGACTCACACACTTTATTTTGGCCATTTACTGCTGATGCAACTTCTGTTTGTGAAGAAGAGAGGTAAGATGGTCTTCAAGATCATCTGTCAGGAGTTTTGCAATGGTAGTGAGCTATGTGCAATTTTCTAGTGAATCCAAGATGGCAATCACACTGTTAGCATGTGCAATTTCCTCCTTCAAAGGAGAAAGATTCTTTGGCCAGTTCTTCAAATGTTTTCTCAAGATTTTGCATTTTCCATTAATTCTTTTGGCTGCATCTGCATAGTGAATAAAGTTTTTCGACACTAATTCTACCATAGTTTGGAAGTTTTTATGTTCCATCCACCAATTTTCAAATATGAAGATATTGCTCTTGGGCATGAAAGTTTGGATGTTGATAATGTAGGGAATATGATCCGAAGTTGTCATTGCTAATGAAAGACCCATGGTGTTTGGGTATGACTTTCCAGGAGTGGGTGAAGAACGAGTCTATTCTTTCAAGGAGTGGATAGGGGTTTCCACCAGACCAATAGCACTTATAACTTAATTAAACTGCAAAATTTCCTATAGGTTCCCCCTAGTTTATTTCTATCAGCAATACATATGATGATATTGGAATCCCCTAGCAACAGTCAATCAGCATCTAAGGGGATTTGAACTTCACTAAGAGAGTGTAAAAACTCCATCTTCCTAGCATCTTGCATGGTGCATACACGTTTCTCAAAGTCCTGCAACTACCACACTTAGTAGATTGCAGCATAACAGAGATGGCAAAATCATTTTGGAAAACCAATTCCCCTTTAAATTGGGATGAGCACCAATAAGCTAGAATGCCCCTGATCGACCAAGTGAAGAAAGAAATTCAAAATAATCAAACTGGGGAGGGAAAACATTTCTCATGAAATTGATAGCAATATTCTCTTTCTTAGTTTCTTGAAAACAGAGAATAGAACACTCACTCTTAATAATTTTGTTATGCATGTGTAGCCACTTATGAGGGGAATGAATACCTCTCACATTCCAATTTAACACTATCGATGACAACTTATTCATGAGAAAACAAAGAGAATGAATTGTAATTGCAATTGGTCATAAACTAGTGCCCAAAATAGATCACAAGATCCCATTTAGTATTAGTAAAACATGATTTAAATAATCTAAAAGGTTGAGAGTAGACACAAGTTGTAGTATAGTTCATTGTAGTACAATAAAATGAACCAAAATCATGGAAGACATAGGCACTCACAAACATAGGATCAAGGATAAAATTATAGTCAAATGCCCAGTACAAATAGCATAGCAACTCATGGCTTGTTTTGTTTGTTATGCTTTTTTATTATTTGCATCATCCTTTTGCAGATGTTCCTTCTGCTTGGTAGTGCTCTGCCTAACAGACATACTAAATTTATCATCGCGTTTTTTGAGAATTTTCTTATTGACATGGGGAGCAATAGCTGAACATGCCAAGCTGTTTTTGTCAACACGTGATTTCCCTTTGTTTCCATGTGCCAATTGTTTGAGCCTGGCACTTCTTCTGGCCTCAAAGACTATTCGGGGGGCCTATCCCCCCTCCTTTTGGGTTGTAGTGTTGAAGTAGAGGGTGGTGGTTTTGGGAGGTGTGCTTGGGGTTCGTTGACTGCCCGAGGAGTGAGAAAACCCTTTGAGAGATGCATGCTTGCTCGTGAGAGGAAGTGGGTAGGAGCCTTTGAAACATGACAAGAGTTGGGCAGTACAAATTGTCTTATGATACCACTAGTGTACCCCTCAATGAAGATGGCCCTTAGATTAGACAACATAATGGCACGGGCCCACTCAAAGTCAGATGTGGAGAGTAACTTGGCACTGATGAAGTCTGCCTAGATAGCACACACCTTAACCACATTTTCATCTGATTGCTTTGGCCTGAAGAAAATCTCCCATGCCTTGCTACTTCCCTTGGAGAGGATAGGTAGCATGGGAAGAACAATGAAATCATTCTGAGGAGGCTCCTGCAATTCAACTTCTTGCTCAAAGAAAGGAAATGGAGGATTGAGATTGATCTCTGGCTGAATGAGCACCATTCCAATGTGACTGTTCTGCTGAAAGTGATCCTCACACTGATGATCAGGCAATTGTTCAGGCCCCTGAATCTGATTAGGTAAAACCTGACGCACATCCTGGTTGGCAACAAATGCAGTCTCTTTCATAGGGTTATCAATAGTATTTGGGCCCAACCCCATATTCATGTACATTTTCACTTCATTAACTAAATCACTAGATGTTTTCTCATCATCTATGCTGAAACTGACACTTAACTCACTATCATCATCTCCAATAGGAAGATTGAGATCAGCAGGTCCTAGCCCTACAATAGGAGGACGATTACGTATTTTCAGAAGTTCCTACAATTCTTGAAAGTTTGAATGTTCAAGCATGTGGGGAGCATCATTAAATTCATTCAGTTCTATAAATCCATTCTTCGCTCCCAAAGGGAGTTGGCTAAGATTGACGTGGTGCTGATTGCCAGGTTCTGACCATGATCATTAAATGGAACATTCCCTTGTCGCTGCCGTGGTGGGAGAACCTCTTGCACCTCATGATCAATTAGACCCAAATCCTCCCACGTTGGCCAATTGAGATCATGACGGATCGATAGAAGATGTGTCTAGAGAGGGGGGGGGGGGGCTTGAATAGACTACTTGTCAAGATAAAATTTCTAGCCTAACCCATATTCTAGGAGGGCAGAAATCTAGCAATTGTAACAAGTCTACTGCAACCTAGACATGCTAGTCACCATATATGGGAGCGAAAAAGTAAAGACTTTGCAAATGTAAAGGAAGAGTTTAGGAGATCAAACACATGAGGTTGACACGACGATTTCTGACATGGTTCCGATAGGTGACGCTATCGTACGTCCATGTTAGTAGAGACTTCAAGCCACAGAGGGTAACGGCTGCGAGAGTTCACGAAGGGCTCCACCCATAGAGGGTCCACAAAGAAGCGACCTTGTCTATCCCACCACGGCTTCCGTCCACGGAGGACTACCTTACTCACGGTAGATCTTCACGAAGTAGGCGATCTCCTTGCCCTTACGAACATCTTGGTTCAACTCCATAACACGAAGTAGGAGGCTCCCAAGCGACACCTAACCAATCTAGGAGGCACCACCCTCCAAAAGGTAATAGATGTGGTAGATCAATGAACACCTTGCTCTTGTTCTTCTAAAGATAGTCTCCTCAACATAAATCTCTCTCTCAAAGAATATGAATGTGTAGGAGAGGTTGATTTGGTGGAAAGCAGTTTGGGGAGGCTAGAGATCAAGATTCAAATGATAGGATTGGAATATCTTGGTCTCAACACATGACTAGGTGGTTCTCTCTCAGAAAATGGATTTGGAAATGAAGTTTGTGTTCTGAGTGCTTCTCCCACGAATGAGAGGTGGGTGAAGGGGTATATATAGGGAGTAGCGAAAATCCAACCGGTACACACAAAAGTGCAAACTCGGTGACACCGAAGTGGACAACTCGGTGGTACCGACTAGTACTAAAGGTGTGAACTTTTGAATCTTGATGAGACCGATATATAGAACTCGGTGGCACCGAAAAGGTGACTAATAGTTAGATGGCCAAAGTCGGTGGCACCGATACTCAAACTTGGAAATTTCAGTTTTGTGTATCTTGGCACCATAATGTTGGTCACACTGAACTCGGTAGCACCGACACAGTTTCGGTTGCACCGATTTGGTGGGAATGGCTAGGGTTCTGTCTTAGGTTCAAACTCGGTGGGTCCGATGTGGCAATGTTGGTGACACCGAATTTGTGAATGTGGAACTTGATAGAGTGGATATGTGGGAAAAATGACTGAGTGTTTTGGTGGCTAAGTTTGAGCACTTGAGCAATCAGTTCATTTTACTACCTCCCCCCTTTTAATGGTATTGGATTTCCTATGGACTCAAAAGTGATTTCTCACAAATATAAAATGAAGAGTCTTCTAGCTTGAAGCTTGAGCCAATACTATTCCTTTCTTGCATCCAGGGGCATCTCCACATAGACCTTGAGCCATAGCTCTTCATGGATTAAATTTGAAATATCTAGGTAAAAGTATTAGTCCAAGAGGCAATGTATGTTGTCATGAATTATCAAAATCACCAAGGGAGCATATGTGCTTTCAATCTCCCCTTTTTGGTAATTGATGACAACATACAATCAAAGCTTCAAATAAAGATACTCACAAGGATATGCAGTTTTGACATACATATGACTAGTACAATCTCCCGCTAAATGTGGGCAATCCCTTTAAAGGATAGTTGCTTTGGAATGCATGGGCACACACAAGGTAGAACGACAAGACAAGTCATATGGATATTGTCTATATGCATCAAACATATGTGAATGAAGGACTTCCATCTTCAAGACTCCCTCTTGCAAACAATATGTGCAAGAAACAAGAGGTCATCATGAACAAGGATATGATGCATATACTTACCTTGAGAATCTTGAGCGTCTTGACATAGAAGTACACTTGGGAAAACAAATCTTAAATAACACAAGAGTACCCTGTTGTAAATATGCAAAAAACTTCAAAGATACCACGAAATTGAAGACATATTGAAGATAAGATTTGATGAAAGAGTATGTCTCCAAGGAAGATAGTTTGAAGATAGTTCTTGTTCCTTGTAAAGCCACATTTATCTCTCTCATACTTAATGTGTAAGGTTCGATACAAGTATCTCCCCTTAATGTTGTTTCTCTCTCTTTTTGTAGAAGCTACTTGATGATATATCTCCCCTATAAGTAGGTTCATTGAAAGGAAGCTTTGATGATATTTCTCCCCCTTTGGCATAATTACCAAAAAGAAAGGCGGAGGGTAAGGGCTCATGGAGAGATAGAGATCATGGATACTTCTCTCTTTTGTAAGGGTTCCTTTAATTTAGCTTTTATCCCCTTTAGATATTTTGTAGGGCTCATCGAATGTTCTCCCCCTTAGGTATGGATAAGAGGTCCTTGAATGTTCTCCCCCTATGGTAGGGATCGTTGATAATTCTCCTTCTTATATTGCCTGAGTTGCTTTACTCCATTAATTGGTGTAGGGCTTTATCAAAGATATGAGTACATACCTTCGAATAATGTTGTTGACGTAGCATGTAGGTGAACTTGTTGTGGATGCTCATGGTTGATGAAGATCATCTTGTGTTGGGAGCAATCCATGCCATTTTGGTTCATTTTTCGCCTACAATGGTTAGTAACGCAAGGAAGAACATAATATATCCAAATGACATGATCCAGCGGCAATTCTCCTTCTTGTATCACCTGAGTTGCTTTACTCCATTAATTGGTGTAGGGCTTTATCAAGGATATGAGTACATACCTTCGAGTAATGTTGTTGACGTAGCATGTAGGTGAACTTGTTGTGGATGCTCAAGGTTGATGAAGATCATCTTGTGTTGGGAGCAATCCATGCCGTTTTGGTTCATTTTTGACATACAATGGTTAGTAACGCAAGGAAGAACATAATATATCCAAATGACATGATCCAGCAGCAGTTGATAAGGATACCGAGTTTTGTTTCTTGGATTTCCAAGAGACAAGAGATTCAGCTTCGACAGTTCATAACGATAGAAGATGTGTCTAGAGGGGGGGGGGGTGAATAGACTACTTGTCAAGATAAAATTTCTAGCTTAACCCAATTTCTAGGAGGGTAGAA
Source organism: Hordeum vulgare subsp. vulgare (assembly GCF_904849725.1). Taxonomy (NCBI): domain Eukaryota; kingdom Viridiplantae; phylum Streptophyta; class Magnoliopsida; order Poales; family Poaceae; genus Hordeum; species Hordeum vulgare. Next base: position 233,392,037 of record NC_058524.1, on the reverse strand, counting down.
ATTTAGCGGTTCTAACAAGTCTAGATCACCCTACACATGCTAGTCAACATGTATGACAACGGAAAAGTAAAGATTTTGCACATGTAAAGGAGTACAGTTTAGGAGATCAAACGCATGAGGTTGACGACGATTTTTGGCATGGTTTTGATAGGTGGCGCTATCGTACGTCCATGTTAGTGGAGAGTTCAACCCACGAAGGGTAACGGCTGAGAGAGTCCACGGAGGTCTCCACCCACGGAGGGTCCACAAAGAAGTGGCCTTGTCTATCCCACCATGGCTTCTGTCCACGGAGGACTAGCCTTACTCACGGTAGATCTTCATGAAGTACGCGATCTCCTTGCCCTTACAAACATCTTGGTTCAACTCCACAACATCAAGTAGGAGGCTCCCAAACGACACCTAACAAATCTAGGAGGCACTGCTACGGCAACAAAAGTCCTTCCCTGGCGCTTAGGAATTCTTCTTGTTACTTCTTTGGTTTGCGTCGGTTTTTCCCTTGAAGAGGAAAGGGTGATGCAGCACAGGAGCACTAAGTATTTCCCTCAGTTTGAGAGCCAAGGTATCGATCCAGAAGGAGGGCCTCATCAAGTCCAAAGTACCTGCGCAAACACAAACAAGCTTGCACCCAACGCTTCAAGGGGGTAGTCAATCCCTTCAAGATTGTTTGCAAAGTGAGATCTGAAGGAAGAAAGTGCAACAAAGTAAAAAGTGTAAGGCTGAAAATATGGTGTGGAGTAGACCCTAGGGGCCATTGTGTTCACTAGAGGCTTCTCCCAAAATAGGAAGTATCATGGTGGGTGAAGAAATTACTGTGGAGCAATTGATAGAACCGCGCAAAGTCATGACGATATCTAAGGCAATGATCATGCATATAGGCATCACGTCCGAGACAAGTAGACCGATACTTTCTGCATCTACTACTATTACTCCACACATCGACCGCTTTCCAACATGCATCTAGTGTATTGAGTTCATGACGAATAGAGTAACGCTTTAAGCAAGATGAGATGATGTAGAGGGATAATCTCAAACCAATGATGAAAACTCCATCTTTTTACCCTTGATGGCAACGACACGTTGCGTGCCTCGCTACCCCTTCTGTCACTGGGTGAGGTCACTGCACGGTATGAACCCAAAACCAAGCACTTCTCCCATTGCAAGAATCACAGATCTAGTTGGCCAGACAAAACCCACAACTCGAAGAGAATTACAAGGATATGAAATCATGCATAAGAGAGATCATAAGAAACTTAAATAAGATTCATAGATAATCTGATCATAAATCCATAATTCATCGGATCTCCTAAACACACCGCAAAAGAAGATTACATTGGATAGATCTCCATGAAGATCATGGATAACTTTGTATTGAAGATCCAAGAGAGAGAAGAAGCCCTTGTTACTAGCTATGGACCCGTAGGTCTATGGTGAACTACTCACGCATCATCGGAGAGGTCATGGTGTTGATGGACAAGCCCTTGTTAGCAGATCCCTGGCAATGGCTAGAAAAATGCTATTCTCGAGTGCTCAACAATTAGAAATTATCTTGCAATGACCCATCATCGCGTGGGATCGAGGCAGTTTTCGAGGGTAGAGTATTCAACCCAAATTTGTTGGTTCGCCGGACAGGAAGTGAGAGGATACTCTCAAGTATTAGCAGCTGAATGTGTCAGATTCAACCACACCTGAAAGATTAGTATCTACAAGCAAAGTATCAGCAGCAAAGTAGTATGATAACAACGGTGTCAGAAATGATCTGTTGACGACAGACTATTCCTAACGATTGTATCAATGGCGCCAGGAGTTGCCCGTGGACGGGAAATATTCTTTCCCGTCAACGTCGTGCGAACAAGTATTGTAGCAGGTAGCAGCAGTGGCAAGGAACAGCAGTAGAAAGTAGCAACAGTAGCAAGTAACAACAGAGCAAAGCAACTAACAACAGTAACGGCAGTACTAACAGGAGCAGAGCAAAACAAGTAACAGCAGAAGTGGCAATAGTAACAGCAGCAGAGCAAAACAAGTAACAACAAAAGCAGTGGGACAAACTCGTAGGCAATGGGTCGGTGATTTGTTTGGATGATATTCATCATGCAACAGTTATAACACGGAGAGATATGTGGCTAGCTCCCGTTCGTCAATGTGATGTAGGCATGCATTCCGTGTGACGTCATACGTGCTTAGGGAAAAGAACTTGCATCACATCTATTGTCCATCCCTCTCGTGGCAGCGGGGTCCAAAAGGAAACTACGGGATATTAAGGTTCTCCTTTTAATAAAGGACCGGACCAACGCATTAGCACTTGATGAACACATGAACTCCTCAAACTATGGTCATCACCGGGAGTGGTTCCGGTTATTGTCACTCCGTGGTTGCCGGGTCATAACACATAGTAGGTAACTACAACTTGCAAGATCGGATCTGAAAGACACATATATTGGTGACAACATAATAATTTCAGATCTGAAATCATGGCACTCGGGCCCTAGTGAAAAGCATTAAGCAAGGCAAAGTAGTAGCAACATCAATCTCAGAACATAGTGGATACTAGAGATCAATCCCCGTCAAAACTAACTCGATTACATGATAGATCTCATCCTACTCATCACCGCCCAGCGAGCCTACGGATAGATTACTCACGAACGATGGAGAGCTTCAGGGAATTGGAGAGGGAAGAAGGTTGATGATGACGACGGCGACGATTTCCCCTCTCCGGAGCCCAAAACGGACTCCCGAAATGCCCTCCAGATGAAGAACAGGATGTGGCGACGCCTCCGTATAGCAAACGCGATGAAATCTTCTCTCTTGATTTTTTCTGGGACGAAAGTGAATATATAGAGCTGAGTTTGGGGGCGACAGAGCCACGTGGGCCCCAAAAGCTTGCTAGCCGCCACCACCCTGGTGGCGGCTACAGGGCTTGTGGCCCACTGGCCCATCCCCTCTGGTGGATCTTTGTGCAGGTATTTTTCATATTTTTCAGAAATATTCTCCGTAAATTTTCAGGACGTTCCGAGAACTTTCATTTCTGCACAAAAACAACACCAAGGCAATTCTGCTGAAAACAGCGTCAGTCCAGGTTAGTTCCATTCAAATCATGCAAATTAGAGTCCAAGACAAGGGCAAAAGAGTTTGGAAAAGTAGATATGATGGAGACGTATCAACTCCCCCAAGCTTAAAACCTTGCTTGTCCTCAAGCAACTCAGTTGACAAACTGAAAGAGAAAGAAAAACTTTGACAAACTCTGTTTGATCTTGTTGTTGAAACTATGTCTAACTCATAACCAGAATTTTAGCAAGATCACAAGTTAACCACATAAGCAAGTGACACAAAAGTCTCATGGTAAACTAATATCAATGGCATAATCAGCTAACGAGCAAATAATAATGAGTTTCAAATACCAACAATTTAACCAAAACAAGCATGAAGCAATATGAATAGGTGGTATCTTGCTAGCTCTTTCTGAGACCACAAAACATAAATACAGAGCACTTTCGAAGATCAAGGGCTGACTAAACATTGTAAATCATAGCAACGAAGATCCAGTCATAGTCATACTCAATAACAATCAAAAGCAAAGCAAAAAATGACAGAGGTGCTCTCTAATTGGTGCTTATATAAGAAGAGGATGACTCAACTGGAAAATAAATAGACAGGCCGTTCGCAAAGGGAAGCATTGATTTGCAGAGGTGCCAGAGCTCAAGCTTTGAAAACAGAGATAATAATTTTGGGTGGCATGCTTTAATTGTCAATGCAATGACCAAGAGTTCTCAATATCTTCCATGCTACTCATGCTATAGGTGGTTCCCAAACAGAAAAGTAAAGTTTTAACTCCCCCACCACCAATCAATCACACTCCACGGCTAGCCGAATCCTTGGGTACCGTCCATACTAACATCAATCCGGGGGGAGTCTTGTTTTAGAGTTATGTTTTCGATTAAGGCATGGAACTGGGCATTCCAATTACCGGCTGATACGTCTGAAACGTATCTATAATTTTTGATGGTTTCACGCTGTTATCTTGTCTTCTTTGGTTGTTTTATGTACCTTTCATATCTTTTTTGGGACTAACTTATTAATTCAGTGCTAACTGCCAGTTCCTGTTTTTTTCCGCGTTATTGACTCTTTTCAGATCTGATTTTGGAACGGAGTCCAAATGGAAGAAAAACCCCGAAATGATTTTTTCCCGAACGGAAGAAGACCAGGGGGCTTTTGGGGCAAGCCACGTGGGCTCCAGGGAGCCCACAAGCCCCCACTCCGCCACCAGGGGGGAGGCGGCGGTGGGCAGGCTTGTGGCCTCCCTGGCCGTCCCCAGACCTACGTTTATGGCCTTTAATTCCCAAATATTCCGCAAAAAATCAAGGGAGCCTCGAAAATACTTTACCGCCGCGGCAAGCTTCCATTTCCGCGAGATCTCATGTGGAGACCCTTCCCGGCGCCCTGCCGGAGGGGACTTTGGAGATGGAGGGCTTCTTCATCATCATCATCGCCCCTCCAATGACTCGTAAGTAGTTCACTTCAGACCTACGGGTCCGTAGTTAGTAGCTAGATAGCTTCTTCTCTCTCTTGGATCTTCAATACAAAGTTATCCATGATCTTCATGGAGATCTATCCGATGTAATCTTCTTTGAAGGTGTGTTTGTCGAGATCCGATGAATTATGGATATGTGATCAGATTATCTATGATATATATTTGAGTCTTTGCTGATTTCTTATATACATGATTTGATATCCTTGTAAGTCTCTCCGAGTCTTGGGTTTTGTTCTGCCAACTAGATCTATGATTCTTGCAATGGGAGAAGTACTTGGTTTTGCGTTCTACCATGTGGTTACCTTTCCCAGTGACAGTAGGGGCAACAAGGACACATCAAGTAGTTACCATCAAGGGTAGAAAGATCGGGTTTTTATCCTTGGTTTGAGATTATCCCTCTACATCATGTCATCTTGCTTAAGGCGTTACTCTGTTCTTATGGACTTAATACACTAGATGCATGCTGGATAGCGGTCGACGTGTGGAGTAATAGTAGTAGATGCATCAAGTATCGGTCTACTTGTTTTGGACGCGATGCCTATAGATATAATCATCACATATATATCGTCACGACTTTGCGCGGTTCTATCAATTGCTCGACAGTAATTTGTTTACCCACCGTCTACTTGCTTTCATGAGAGAAGCCACTATTAAACACTACGACCCCCAGGTCTATTCGCATCCATTGTTTACACCACCGCTTTTACTTTTCTTTGTTACTTTGTTGCTTTCAGTTCTCACTCGGCAAACAATCTATAAGGGATTGACAACCCCTTCATAGCGTTCGGAGCAAGTTTTTGTGTTTGTGCAGGACCTTGAGATACTCCTCCATCAGATTGATACCTTGGTTCTCAAACTGAGGGAAATACTTACCACCGCTATGCTACATCACCCTTTCCATTTCGAGGGAACACCAACGCAAGGCTCCAAGGCCACGGTGGAAATCCTTTGCATACTTGCCTAGGAAGTCCCTTAAGGCGTAGCCGCAGCTGAAGGATTCCTGGTGCCGTCGACACGACAATTTCCGGCGCCGTTGCTGGAGATCTTTTTGAGGTAGCAGAAGTATATCTGGCGCCATTGCAAGGGAAGCACAACTGACATCAGAAGTATTTCTGGCGCAATCAAGATCTATCCAAGTAGGTCTCACAAACTCTTCTCTTGCATTTACTTTTGTTGCCAGTTGCCTCTCGTTTTCCTCTCCCCCACTTCACATTTTCCTTTCTCCTTTGTCTTTTTCCGTTCGCCCTTCTTCCGCTCGCTTTCTGTTTGCTTGTGTTACCATGTGCCGTCTTTTTTGCTTGCATCTTCGCTTGCTGAAAATCTAGTGATATGGATCCTCATCCACTAGCTAATCTCTTTAAGAGACCCACTATTGTGGAACAAATTGCTAGTGAGTTGAGGGCAATTGATTATTTTTATGGAGTTTTGCTTGAGATGCAAGAATCTGAAAATCGCGATGAAGAAATTCATGAAGTGATTCACGAGGGCTCCTTGGATGAAAAGCATGATTGCAATGATTTCACTATAAATACTATTAGTGAAAATCATGCTAAAAATATGCAAAACCCTAAGCTTGGGGATGCTAATTTTTCTATGTCCCCTACTTGTTGCAATAATCATGATTGGGGTGATGATCTTTCTTATGATCTTGAAAATTTGTTTAAGCCTCATGATGAATATGATATTTGCAATAAGTTTGAAAGTGGGTTTGGAGAAGTCATGACTTTAGATGATAATCCCACTATTTTTGAAGAGCGTCAACTTTGCATGCATATGGATCATGAAAAGAATATCCTATGTGATAACTACATTGTGGAATTTGAATATGATCCCACATGTAATTGCTTTGAGAGAGGAAAATGTTTTGGTAGAAACTTTCATGTTACCAAATTACCTCTCATTATGTGGAGATTGCTATTGTCTCTTTCTTCTTCCTTGCATATGGCAACTATTGGTTGTCTTGACAATATGTTTTCCTATAAAATGCCTATGCATAGGAAGTATGTTAGACTTAGATGTGATTTTCACATGCTTTAGGATGCTCTCGTTGTGCTTCAATTCTTTTCTTTTGTGAGAGTATCATCGAATGCTTAGCTAAGGGCGTTAAACAAAAGCGCTTGTTGGGAGGCAACCCAACGAATCTATCCTTTCTCTTTCTGTTTTGTGTTTTCCACACTTTCACAATTCTGTTATGATTGTGTATTTTGTGTTTTTCTTTGCGTTTTTGCCAAGCAAAACCGTTATGATTAGTCTTGGGGATGATCGTTTGGTCATGCTGGAAAAGACAGAAACTTTCTGCTCACGAAAAGAATTTTCATTTTTTTTTCTGTAAGAGTGTTTGAGTTGATTCTTTTTTCTGCTGATTGCTACATAAATTATCCAGACTATCGTAATGTTTCAGAATATTTTAAGTACCACAGGTATACGAAATATACAGATTGCTACAGACTGGTCTGCTGTTAACATATTATGTTTTTGTTGTGTTGGTTGCTTATTTTGATGAAACTATGGATAGTATCGGGGGGTATTAGCCATGGAAGATTGAAAGTAAAGTAACACAACATCAGCACAAGTAGAATTTAAGTTTGCTACAGTACCTAAGGAAGTGGTGGTTTGCTTTCTTGTACTAATGTTATCACGAGTTTCTGTTTAAGTTTCGTGTTGTGAAGTCTTCAAGTTTTGGGTGAAGTTCTTATGGACAAAGAGATAAAGAGTGGCAAGATCTCAACTTGGGGATGCCCAAGGCACCCCAAGAGATTCAAGGATGCCATAAAATCCTAAGCTTGGGTATGCCCCGGGAAGGCACCCCCTCTCTCGTCTTCAATCCATCGGTAACGTTACTTGGGGCTATATTTTTATTCACCACGTGTTATGTGTTTTTGCTTGGAGCGTCTTGTATCATAGGAGTCTTTTATTTTTGTTGTGTCACAATCATGCTTGCTGCACACCTAGAGAGAGAGACATGCACACACCATGATTTTGTGGAACTTCACTTATATCTTTTGGTAGACAATTCAGCTCACATGTGCTTCACTTATGTCTTTTGAGCTAGATACTTTTGCTCTATATGCTTCACTTATATCTTTTAGAGCACAGCGGTGCGTTGCTTGGTAGTTATTCTATGCTTTGAAGTTAGTCTCAAAAGGGGTAGTTATCCAAAGGGATACGAAAACTTCCACCTTCATGTGCATTGAATAGTTCGAGAAGTTTGATTCATCTCAATTAGTTTTGAGTTGTGGTTATGGTAATATTGAAGTCATGCTAGTAAGGTGTTGTGGATCTAGAAATACTTGTGTTGAAGTTAGTGATTCCTGTAGCATGCACGTATGGTGAACCGCTATGTGATGAAATTTGTGTTGGGGAACGTCGCATGGGAAACAAAAATTTTCCTACGCGCACGAAGACCTATCATGGTGATGTCCATCTACGAGAGGGGATGAGTGATCTACGTACCATTGTAGACCGTACAGGAGAAGCGTTAGAGAACGCGGTTGATGTAGTGGAACGTCCTCACGTCCCTCGATCCGCCCCGCGAACAATCCCGCGATCAGTCCCACGATCTAGTACCGAACGGACGGCACCTCCGCGTTCAACACATGTACAGCTCAACGATGATCTCGGCCTTCTTGATCCAGCAAGAGAGACGGAGAGTTAGAAGAGTTCTTCGGTAGCGTGAAGGTGCTCCGAAGGTTGGTGATGAACTTGTCTCAGCAGGGCTCCGTCCGAGCTCCGCAGAAACGCGATCTAGAGGAAAAACCGTGGAGGTATGTGGTCGGGCTGCCGTGGAAAAGTCGTCTCAAATCAGCCCTAAAACCTCCTTATATATAGGTGGGAGGGAGGGGGCCTTGCCTTGGGGCTCAAGGAGCCCCAAGGGGGTCGGCCGAGTCCAAGGGGGAGGACTCTCCCAACCAAACCGAGTTGGACTAGGTTTGGTGGGAGGGAGTCCCCCTTCCTTCCCACCTCCTCCTTTTTTTTCTTTCTCTCTTGATTTTCTTCTCCTTGGCGCATAGGGCACTTGTGGGCTGTCCCACCAGCCCACTAAGGGCTGGTGTGTCTCCCCCAAGGCCTATGGGCTTCCCCGGGGTGGGTTGCCCCCCCCGGTGAACTCCCGGAACCCATTCGTCATTCCCGGTACATTCCCGGTAACTCCGAAAACCTTCCGGTAATCAAATGAGGTCATCCTATATATCAATCTTCATTTGCGGACCATTCCGGAAACCCTCGTGACGTCCGTGATCTCATCCGGGACTCCGAACAACATTCAGTAACCAACCATATAACTCAAATACGCATAAAACAACGTCTAACCTTAAGTGTGCAGACCCTGCGGGTTCGAGAACTATGTAGACATGACCCGAGAGACTCCTCGGTCAATATCCAATAGTGGGACCTGGATGCCCATATTGGATCCTACATATTCTACGAAGATCTTATCGTTTGAACCTCAGTGCCAAGGATTCATATAATCCCGTATGTCATTCCCTTTGTCCTTCGGTATGTTACTTGCCTGAGATTCGATCGTCAGTATCCGCATACCTATTTCAATCTCGTTTACCGGCAAGTCTCTTTACTCGTTCCGTAATACAAGATCCTGCAACTTACACTAAGTCACATTGCTTGCAAGGCTTGTGTGTGATGTTGTATTACCGAGTGGGCCCCGAGATACCTCTCCGTTACACGGAGTGACAAATCCCAGTCTCGATCCATACTAACTCAACGAACACCTTTGGAGATACCTGTAGAGCATCTTTATAGTCACCCAGTTACGTTGGGACGTTTGATACAGACAAAGCATTCCTCTGGTGTCCGTGAGTTATATGATCTCATGGTCATAGGAACAAATACTTGACACGCAGAAAACAGTAGCAACAAAATGACACGATCAACATGCTACGTCTATTAGTTTGGGTCTAGTCCATCACATGATTCTCCTAATGATGTGATCCCGTTATCAAGTGACAACACTTGCCTATGGCCAGGAAACCTTGACCATCTTTGAAAAACGAGCTAGTCAACTAGAGGCTTACTAGGGACAGTGTTTTGTCTATGTATCCACACAAGTATTGTGTTTCCAATCAATACAATTATAGCATGGATAATAAACGATTATCATGAACTAAGAAATATAATAATAACTAATTTATTATTGCCTCTAGGGCATATTTCCAACAGTCTCCCACTTGCACTAGAGTCAACAATCTAGTTCACATCACCATGTGATTCCAACGAATCCAACACCCATATAATTATGGGGTCTGATCACGTCTTGCTCGTGAGAGAGGTTTTAGTCAACGGTTCTGAAACTTTCAGATCCGTGTGTTCTTTACAAATCTTTATGTCATCTTATAGATGCTGCTACTACGTGCTATTCGGAAATGCTCCAAATATATACTCTACTATACGAATCCTTTTCACTACTCATAGTTATTCAGATTAGTGTCAAAGCTTGCATCGACGTAACCCTTTACGACGAACTCTTTAACCACCTCCATAATCGAGAAAAATTCCTTAGTCCATTAGTTACTAAGGATAAATTTTGACCGCTGCTAGTGATTCAATCATGAATCACTCTCTGTACCTCTCAACATACTTTGAGTCAAGGCACACATCAGGTGCGGTACACAGCATGGCATACTTTAGATTCTACGGCTAAGGCATAGAAGACGACCTTCGTCTATTCTCTTTATTCTGCCGGGGTCGGGTTTTGAGTCTTACTCAAATTCACACCTCACAACGCAACCAAGAACTCCTTTTTTGCTGATCTATTTTGAACTCCTTCAAAAACTTGTCAAGGCATGCATCTTGTTAAAACTTCCATTAAGCGCTTTCGATCTATCTCCATAGATCTTTGATGCTCAACGTTCAAGTAGCTCAATCCAGGCATTCCTTTAAAAACTCCTTTCAAACAACCTTGTATGCTTTACAGAAATTCTACATTACTTCTGATCCACAATATGTCAACCACATATACTTATCAGAAATTCTATAGTGCTCCCACTCACTTCTTTGGAAATACAAGTTTCTCATTAACCTTGTACAAACCCAAAATCTTCGATCATCTCATGAAAGTGTATATTCCAACTCCGAGATGCTTGCACCAGTCCATTGAAGGATCACTGGATCTTGCATACTTGCTAGTATCTTTAGGATCGACAAAACCTCCTGGTTGTATTACATACAATGTTTGCTCAAGGAAACCGTCGAGGAAACAATGTTTTGACATCCTACGTGCAATATTTCATAAATAATGCAGCAACTACTAACATAATTCTAACAGACTTTTAGCATCGCTACGAGTGAGAAAGTCTCATCATAGTCAACTGTTTGATCTGGTCGGAAACATCTTTGCGACAAGTCGAGCTTTTTTTTTTAATAGTGACTTATCACCATCATCGTCTGTCTTCCTTTCAAGGATCCATCTTTACTCAATAGTCTTATGACCATCAAGTGGTCCTTCCAAAGTCAACACTTTGTTTTCATACATGGATCCTCTCTCGGATTTCATGGCTTCCAGCCATTTGTCGGAATCCGGGCCCACCATCGCTTTCTCCATAACTCGTAGGTTCACTGTTGCTCAACAACATGACCTCCAAGACAGGGTTACCGTACCACTCTGTAGTAGTACGCGACCTTGTCAACCTACGAGACTTGTAGTAACTTGATCCGATGCTCGATGATCACCATCATCAGCTTCCACTTCAATTGGTGTAGGCACCACAGGAACAACTTCCTGCGCCCTGCTACACACTGGTTGAAGTGATGGTTCAATAACCTCATCAAGTTCTACTACCCTCCCACTCAATTCTTTCGAGAGAAACCTTTCCTCGAGAAAGGATCCGTTTCTAGAAACAAACACTTTGCTTTCGGATCTGAGATAGGAGATGTACCCAACTGTTTTGGATATCCTATGAAGATGCATTTATCCGTTTGGGTTCGAGCTTATCAGACTGAAACTTTCTCACATAAGTGTCGAAGCCCCAAACTTTCAAGAAACGACAGTTTAGATTTCTCTAAACCTTAGTCTATACTGTGTCATCTCAACAGAAATACGTGGTGCCCTATTTAAAGTGAATGCGGTTGTCTCTAATGCATAACCCATAAACGATAGTGGTAATTCGATAAGAGACATCTTAGTGTGCACCGTACCAAATAGTGCGTGGCTATGATGTTCAGACACATCATCACACTATGATATTCCAGGTGGCATGAAATGCGAAACAATTTCCACATTGTCTTAACTGCGTACCAAAACTCGTAACTGAGATATTCATTTCTATGATCATATCGTAGACAGTTTATCCTCTTGTTACGACGAACTTCACTCCGAAATAGAATTGAACTTTTCAATATTTCAGACTTGTGATTCATTAAGTAAATACTCTAGTATCTACTCAAATCATCATTGAAGTAAGAACATAATGATATCCACTGCGTGCCTCAGCACCCATTGGACTGCATACATCAAAATGTATCACTTCCAACAAGTTAGTATCTTGTTTCATCTCAATGAAAACAAGGCGTTGCTCATGTGGTATGATTTGCATGTCACTAGTGATTCGAAATCAGGTGAGTACAAAGATCCATCAGCATGGAGCCTCTTGATGCAATTTATACTAACATGACTCAAGCGGCAGTGCCACAAGTAAGTGGTACTATCATCATTAACTCGTATCTTTTGGCACCAATATCATGAACATGTGTAACACTACGATCGAGATTCAATAAACCATTGAAGGTGATTATTCAAGTAAATAGAGTAACCATTATTCTCTTTAAATGAATAATCGTATTGCAATAAACATGATCCAATCATGTTCATGCTTGACGCAAGCACCAAATAACGATTATTTAGGTTTAACACCAATCCCGATGGTAGAGGGAGCGTGCGACGTTTGATCATATCAACCTTGGAAACACTTCCAACACGTATCGTCACCTCGCCTTTAGCTAGTCTCCATTTATGTCGTAGCTTTCATTTCGTGTTACTAATCACTTAGCAACCGAACCGGTATCCAATACCCTTATGCTACTAGGAGTACTAGTAAAGTACACATCAACATCATGTATATCAAATATACTTCTTTCGACTTTTCCCAGCCCACTTATCTACCAAGTATCTAGAGTTGCTCCGCCTTAGTGACTGTTCCCCTCATTACAGAAGCACTTAGTCTCGGGTTTGGGTTTAATCTTGGGTCTCTTCATTAGCGCAACAACTGTTTTGCCGTTTCACGAAGTATCCCTTCTAGCCCTTGCCTTTCTTGAAACTTAGTGGTTTTACTAACCATCAACTATTGATGCTCCTTCTTGATTTCTACTTTCGTAGTGTCAAACATTGCGAATCGCTCAAGGATCATTGTATCTATCCTTGATATGTTATAGTTCATCACGAAGCTCTCACAGCTTGGTGGCAGTGACTTTGGAGAACCATCACTATCTCATCTGGAAGATTAACTCCCACTTGATTCAAGTGATTGTCGTACTCAGACAATCTGAGCACACACTCAACGATTGAGCCTTTCTCCTTTACTTTGTGGACAAAGAATCTTGTCGGAGGTCTTGTACCTCTTAACAAGGGCACAAGCATGAAATCACAATTTCATCTCTTTAGAACATCACTTATGTTCCACGACGTTTCAAAACGTTTTCGGTGCCTTGCTTCTAAGCCATTAAGTATTTTGCACTGAACTATCGTGTAGTCATCAGAAACATATATGTCGGATGTTCACAGCATCCACAGATGACGCTCGAGGTGCAGCACACCGAGTGGTGCATTAAGGACATAAGCCTTCTGCGCAGCAACGAGGACAATCCTCGGTTTTACAGACTTAGTCTGCAAAGTTTGCTACTATCAATTTTCAACTAAATTTTCTCTAGGAACATATAAAAACAGTAGAGCTATAGCGCAAGCTACATCGTAATTCGCAAAGACCATTAGACTATGTTCATGATAATTAGTTCAATTAATCATATTACTTAAGAACTCCCACTCAAAAAGTACATCTCTCTAGTCATTTGAGTGGTACATGATCCAAATCCACTATCTCAAGTCCGATCATCACGTGAGTCGAGAATAGTTTCAGTGGTAACCATATCTATGCTAATCATATCAACTATATGGTTCATGCTCGACCTTTCGGTCTCATGTGTTCCGAGGCCATGTCTGCACATGCTAGGCTCGTCAAGCTTAACCCGAGTGTTCCGCGTGCGCAACTTTTTTGCACCGTTGTATGTGAACGTTGAGTCTATCACACCCGATCATCACGTGGTGTCTCGAAATGACGAACTGTAGCAACGATGCACAGTCGGGGAGAACACAATTTCGTCTTGAAATTTTAGTGAGAGATCACCTCATAATGCTACCGTCATTCTAAGCAAGATAAGGTGCAAAAAGAATTAACATCACATGCAATTCATAAGTGACATGATATGGCCATCATCACGTGCTTCTTGATCTCCATCACCAAAGCACCGGCATGATCTTCTTGTCACCAGCGTCAAACCATGATATCCATCAACGTGTCGCCATCGGGGTTGTCGTGCTACTCATGCTATTACTACTAAAGCTACGTCCTAGCAAAATAGTAAATGCATCTGCAAGCACAAACGTTAGTTATAAAGACAACCCTATGGCTCCTGCCGGTTGCCGTACCATCGACTGCAAGTCGATATTAACTATTACAACATGATCATCTCATACATCCAATATATCACATCACATCGTTGGCCATATCACATCACAAGCATACCCTGCAAAAACAAGTTAGACGTCCTCTAATTTTGTTGTTGCATGTTTTACGTGGTGACCATGGGTATCTAGTAGGATCACATCTTACTTACGCAAACACCACAACGGAGATATATGAATTGCTATTTAACCTCATCCAAGGACCTCCTCGATCAATTCCGATTCAACTAAAGTTGGAGAAACTGACACCCGCCAGTCATCTTTGAGCAACGGAGTTACTTGTAGCGATGAAACCAGTCTCTCGTAAGTGTACGAGTAATGTCGGTCCGAGCCGCTTCGATCCAACAATACCGCGGAATCCAGAAAAGACTAAGGAGGGCAGCAAAACGCACATCACCGCCCACAAAAACTTTTGTGTTCTACTCGAGAAGACATCTACACATGAACCTAGCTCATGATGCCATTGTTGGGGAACGTCGCATGGGAAACAAAAAATTTCCTACGCGCACGAAGACCTATCATGGTGATGTCCATCTATGAGAGGGGATGAGTCATCTACGTACCCTTGTAGACCGTACAGCAGAAGCATTAGAGAACGTGGTTGATGTAGTGGAACGTCCTCACGTCCCTCGATCCGCCCCGCGAACAATCCCGCGATCAGTCCCACGATCTAGTACCGAACGGACGGCACCTCCGCGTTCAGCACACGTACAGCTCGACGATGATCTCGGCCTTCTTGATCCAGCAAGAGAGACGAAGAGGTAGAAGAGTTCTCTGGCAGAGTGACGGCACTCCGGAGGTTGGTGATGACCTTGTCTCAGCAGGGCTCCGCCCGAGCTCCGCAGAAACGCGATCTAGAGGAAAAACCGTGGAGGTATGTGGTCGGGCTGCCGTGGAAAAGTCGTCTCAAATCAGCCCTAAAACCTCCGTATATATAGGTGGGAGGGAGGGGGCCTTGCCTTGGGGCTCAAGGAGCACCAAGGGGGTCGGCCGAGTCCAAGGGGGAGGACTCTCCCCCCCCAAACCGAGTTGGACTAGGTTTGGTGGGAGGGAGTCCCCCTTCCTTCCCACCTCCTCCTTTTTTTCTTTCTCTCTTGATTTTCTTCTCCTTGGCGCATAGGGCACTTGTGGGCTGTCCCACCAGCCCACTAAGGGCTGGTGTGTCTCCCCCAAGGCCTATGGGCTTCCCCGGGGTGGGTTGCCCCCCTGGTGAACTCCCGGAACCCATTCGTCATTCCCGGTACATTCCCGGTAACTCCGAAAACCTTCCGGTAATCAAATGAGGTCATCCTATATATCAATCTTCGTTTCCGGACCATTCCGGAAACCCTCGTGACGTCCGTGATCTCATCCGGGACTCCGAACAACATTCGGTAACCAACCATATAACTCAAATACGCATAAAACAACGTCTAACCATAAGTGTGCAGACCCTGCGGGTTCGAGAACTATGTAGACATGACCCGAGAGACTCCTCGGTCAATATCCAATAGCGGGACCTGGATGCCCATATTGGATGCTACATATTCCACGAAGATCTTATCGTTTGAACCTCAGTGCCAAGGATTCATATAATCCCGTATGTCATTCCCTTTGTCCTTCGGTATGTTACTTGCCCGAGATTCGATCGTCAGTATCCGCATACCTATTTCAATCTCGTTTACCGGCAAGTCTCTTTACTCGTTCCGTAATACAAGATCCTGCAACTTACACTAAGTCACATTGCTTTCAAGGCTTGTGTGTGATGTTGTATTACCGAGTGGGCCCCGAGATACCTCTCCGTCACACGGAGTGACAAATCCCAGTCTCGATCCATACTAACTCAACGAACACCTTTGGATATACCTGTAGAGCATCTTTATAGTCACCCAGTTACGTTGCGACGTTTGATACACACAAAGCATTCCTCCGGTGTCCGTGAGTTATATGATCTCATGGTCATAGGAACAAATACTTGACACGCAGAAAACAGTAGCAACAAAATGACACGATCAACATGCTACGTCTATTAGTTTGGGTCTAGTCCATCACATGATTCTCCTAATGATGTGATCCCGTTATCAAGTGACAACACTTGCCTATGGCCAGGAAACCTTGACCATCTTTGATCAACGAGCTAGTCAACTAGAGGCTTACTAGGGACAGTGTTTTGTCTATGTATCCACACAAGTATTGTGTTTCCAATCAATACAATTATAGCATGGATAATAAACGATTATCATGAACTAAGAAATATAATAATAACTAATTTATTATTGCCTCTAGGGCATATTTCCAACAATTTGAGCATGATTAGTATATTGATTGTCATCCTTTGCGTGGCGGTCGGGATCGCGCGATGGTTTATACCTACCAACCCTTCCCCTAGGAGTATGCGTTGAATGCTTTGTGTCCATGGTTCTAGTGATTTTGCAATAAGTATATGAGTTCTTCATGACTAATGTTGAGTCCATGGTTTAGATGCACTTTCACCTACCACCATCACTATCTTCTTAGTGTCGTGCAACTTTTACCGGTGCACAAGACCCACCATTAGCCTCCCACAAAACAGCCACCATACCTACCTACTATGGCTTTTTCAAAGTCATTCCGAGATATATTGCCATGCAACTACCACCATGACATGTGCCACCACGTCTACATTGCCATTGCATGATCGTAAGATAGCTAGCATGATGTTTCCATTGATGTCTATGCCATGCTAGATCATTGCCACGGTACACTACCGAAGGCATTCCATATAGAGTCATAGTTGCTCTAAGTTTTGAGTTGAAAGTGTGATAATCATCATTAATGGAGCATTGCCCATGTGAGGAAATAAAAGAGGCCAAAGAATCCCACCCAAAAAAAGAGGCCCAAGAGCCCACCAAAAAAAATGAGAGAAAAAGAGAGAAGGGACAATGCTACCACTTTTTCCACACTTGTGCATATTAAGCACCATGATCTTCATGATTGAGGGTTTCTCATTTTGTCACCACCATATAGCTAGTGGGAAATTTTAATTATATAACTTGGCTTGTATATTCCAATGATAGGCTTCCTCAAAATTGCCTTAGGTCTTCGTGAGCAAGCAAGTTGGATGCACACCCACTAGTTTTCTTTAAGAGCTTTCACATACTCGTAGCTCTAGTGCATCATTTGTATGGCAATCCCTACTCATTCACATTGATATCTACTGATGAGCATCTCCACAGCTCATTGATATGCCTAGTTAATGTGACTATCTTCTCCTTTTTTTTGTCTCGCAACCTCCACTACATTCCACACCATCTATAGTGCTATAACCATGGTCACGCTCATGTATTGCGTGAGAGTTGAAAAGGTTTGAGAAAGTAAAGGTGTGAAACAATTACTTGGCCAATACCGGGGATGTGCATGATTTAAACTCGTTGTGCAATGATGATAGAGCATAGCCATACTATATGCTTTTGTAGGGATAACTTCCTTTGGCCTTGTTATTTTGAAGGATCATGATTACTTTGCTAGTTTGGTTGAATTATTATTGTTTCCACATCAATAGCAAACTATTGTTTTGAATCTAATGGTTCTGAACATTCACGTCACATAAGAGGAATTACAAAGGACACCTATGCTAGGTAGCATGAAAGCATCAAAAATTCATTCTTATCACTTCCATACTCGAGGACGAGCAGGAGTTAAGCTTGGGGATGCCTGATACGTCTCAAACGTATCTATAATTTTTGATGGTTTCACGCTGTTATCTTGTCTTCTTTGGTTGTTTTATGTACCTTTTATATCTTTTTTGGGACTAACTTATTAATTCAGTGCCAAATGCCAGTTCCTGTTTTTTCCGTGTTTTTGACTCTTTTCAGATCTGATTTCGGAACGGAGTACAAACGGAAGAAAAACCCCGAAATGATTTTTTCCCGAACGGAAGAATACGAGGGGGCTTTTGGGCCAAGCCAGGTGGGCTCCAGGGAGCCGATAAGCCGCCACTCCGCCACGAGGGGGGAGATGGCGTTGGGCAGGCTTGTGGCCTCCCTGGCCGCCCCCTGACCTAGGTTTTTGGCCTATAAATTCCCAAATATTCCGCAAAAAATCAAGGGAGCCTCGAAAATACTTTTCTGCCGCCGAAAGCTTCTGTTTCCGCGAGATCTCATTTGGAGACCCTTCCGGGCGCCCTGCCGGAGGGGACTTTGGAGTTGGAGGGCTTCTTCATCATCATCATCGCCCCTCCAATGAATCGTGAGTAGTTCACTTCAGACCTATGGGTCCGTAGTTAGTAGCTAGATGGCTTCTTCTCTCTCTTGGATCTTCAATACAAAGTTATCCATGATCTTCATGTAGATCTATCCGATGTAATGTTCTTTGGCGGTGTGTTTGTCGAGATCCGATGAATTGTGGATTTGTGATCAGATAATCTATGATATATATTTGAGTCTTTGCTGATTTCTTATATGCATGATTTGATATCCTTGTAAGTCTCTCCGAGTCTTGGGTTTTGTTTGGCCAACTAGATCCATGATTCTTGCAATGGGAGAAGTGCTTGGTTTTGGGTTCTACCATGTGGTGACCTTTCCCAATGACTGTAGGGAAGCAAGGCACATATCAAGTAGTTGCCATCAAGGGTAAAAAGATGGGGTTTTTATCATTGGTTTGGGATTATCCCTCTACATCATGTCATCTTGCTTAAGGCGTTACTCTGTCCTTATGGACATAATACACTAGATGCATGCTGGATAGCGGACGGCTTGTGGAGTAATAGTAGTAGATGCAGAAAGTATCAGTCTACTTGTTTTGGACGTGATGCCTATGGATATAATCATCGCATAGAGATCGTCATGACTTTGCGCGGTTCTATCAATTGCTCGACAGTAATTTGTTCACCCACCGTCTACTTGCTTTCATGAGAGAAGCCACTAGTAAGCACTAGGCCCTCGGGTCTATTCATATCCATCGTTTACACCTCCACTATTACTTTGCTTTGTTACTTTGTTGCTTTCAGTTCTCACTTGACAACCCCTATAAGGGATTGACAACCCCTTCATAGCGATGGGAGCAAGTTTTTGTGTTTGTGCAGGATCTTGAGATACTCCTCCATCGGATTGATACCTTGATTCTCAAACTGACGGAAATACTTATCTCCGCTGTGCTACATCACCCTTTCCGCTTTGAGGGAACACCAACGCAAGGCTTCAAGGCCACGGAGGAAATCCTTTGCATACTTGCCTAGGAAGTCCCTTAAGGCGTAGCCACAGCTGAAGGATTCCTGGTGCCGTCGACACAACAATTTCCGGCGCCATTGCCGAAGATCTTTTTGAGGTAGCAGAAGTATATCTGGCGCCGTTGCAAGGGAAGCACAGCTGACATCACCGGCCCCTTTCTCGTGAATGACAGTGAATAAACACATGTCGAGGATAACACGCCTAACATGGAAGATAGCAATAGCCCCCTGTCACCACATGAGCGGTTCGGGCATGCAAAACAGATTATTTCTTGAAGGTTTAGAGAATGACACATGCAAATTTACTTGGAACGGCAGGTAGATACCGCAAATAGGTAGGTATGGTGGACTGTCATGGAAAAACTTTTGGGTTTATGGAAGTGGATGCACAAGCAGTATTTCGCTTAGTACAAGTGAAGGCTAGCAAAAGACTGGGAAGCGACCAACTAGAGAGCAATAACAGTCATCAAGACGCAATGAGTTTGACTAACATTGAATGCAAGCATGAACAGGATATAAATCGCTATGAACACGAACATCATTGAGGCTATGTTGATTTTGTTTCAACTACATACATGAACATGCGCCAAGCCAAGCCACTTGAATCATTCAAAGGAGAATACCGTCCTATCATACTACATCATAGTCATCTCAAAATCTATGTTGGCATTCAAGAAAAACCATTGCCAGCTCCTAGCTAATTAAGCATGGCATCAGAAACTATGATCTCTAAGTTGTCAGTGCAAACATGGTTCTCTCACAGCAAAGCTGAATCTGGAACGACAAGCTAGTCATATTTACAAAACCAAAATAGATAGAGTTCATACCAGCTTTTCCAGTCTCAATCACTTCATCATATATCATCATTATTGCCTTTCATTTGCACGATTGAACGATGTGAACAATAATAAGAGTGCTCGTGCAATGGACTAAGCTGAATCTGCAGGCAAACACAAAGGAGAAGCCAAAGTAATATGGCTCTTTGAAAGCTAAACAGGTATGCATGCAAGAGCCACAAAACATTGTAACCAATATCTTCTACCTTGACCCAAAGAAAAAGAGAACTATTTACACGGGAAAGCTCCCAACAAGCAAAAGAAGAAAGAAAAATCTTTTTTGGTTTTCTCAAAAGGACACAAAACAAGAAAACTAGAAAAAGAAAATAAACTAGCATGGATAATAAAGTGGCAAAGTGAAAACACCGATTAAAAAATGAAAGCATAAGCATGAATGTAAGGTCGGTGAGAACACGTACTCCCCCAAGCTTAGGCTTTTGGCCTAGCTTGGTCTACTCCCAAGGATGGTCCTGGCGAAACCGAAAATCATAGTGGGTGTTATACGGGAGTGCTACAGCCACTGCCTGAATAGCTGCCTCACGAAGTCGAGCAGCCGTCGCCTCCCTCTCATACTCCTCTGCCTCTCCTATGGTTATGTAGTATCTCTGTTTTATCTGAAAATCAAAGAAAGCAGGAGCAGGAAGGGTAATATGAAAAACACGCTGCCGGTCAAAAATCAAATGTTATAGGAGGGACTCATCATCCCTCTCAAGGAACTGGTAGCGTGTTAGAGCGACACGATCAAGGTAGGCTGTATGGAGAGGGGGGGTCTCCTGAACGGATCGGTACTCCAAGAAAATTTTCTAAGCATGTAGCATAAATTCCACCAAAGAAATCCCCCTCAATGGCATTATTATTCAGCCTCCTTGCTATTATAGCTCCCATGTTGAAGCTCCTGTCACCTGTTACTGCGCTCTTAAGGATACTAAGGTCAGATGCGCATAGGTGACACTGTGCACCCTTGCCGTTAATGCACCTACCTATGAAGAGGGCAAAGTAGTGCAAGGCAGGGAAATGAATGCTTCCTATGGTAGCTTGCATGATGTCTCTAGTTTCTCCAACAGTTATACTAGAGACAAAAGCTCTAACCGAAGACTTAGCAGGATCATTAAGACTACCCCCATCGGGTATCTTGCAAATCCTATTGAAATCCTCCAAATCCATGGTATGGATGAGTCACGGCCAACTGAAAATTTAAATCTACACACAATAGAGGCAGTGAGCATAGCATACTGTTCACATTTATCTGAGAGGAATTCTACTAACCCGGCATCGCGGACAAGTGTATCAAACTCATCCTTGAAGTCTGCTTCGATCATGAACTCATCGGAAGGCCATTCACATGGTTGTACCGGTGCGTCCCTTAGTTGATAAGGTTCGGGCTCCCGAAAAGAAAGACGGGGACCCTTCTTACTTGAGGAACCACCATGAATCTTCCTCCTGAACATAATTTCCTTTTGCTGAAATTTTTGAAGTTCAAGAGAAAAGTGAATGAAGACCAACCACACCTTGTAGCAATTACTCCTACCAGTGCCTAGAGACCGTATCACGCGCTAAAACTACTTGGGACCAGCTAAAATCAACATTTCTAGTCAAGAACAGGGTCACCAAGGTAGCAAGAATACGCGAAGGATAAAGCACTAGAGCAAAAACTAATTGGACCAATGGAGGAGTCACTTACCAAGGAGTAATTTCCCCAAAACGGTTCGGAGAATGGTGCTTTGAGCAAGGAGATCGAAAATCACAGCCAAATGAGCAAGAACACGGGTTTGAGCTGCGAAACAATTTTTTCTGGAGGTGGAAGAAGAGGATGGGAGCTGGAATGAGGTGAGGGGGCCCCTGTGGGCAGCTTGCTAGCCGCCACTAGGGGGTGGCAGCTACAGGGCTTGTGGCCCACTGGTGTGGCCCCCAGGCCAGCTCTCAGTCCCAGTATTTTTCAAATATTCCAAAAAAAATCATACTAGATTTTTAGGACCATCGGAGAACTTTTATTTTGAGGGTATTTTTCTCCAGGACGCTAAAACAAAAAACAGGAAAAACTAAACTAAATCTATCATTTTCCTTCTAAGCAACAGAAAATGAAAGCTTAAAACAGAGGTGTGTGACTCTTTCATTCATCCATTTCAGGGTCATCGAAAGAAATCCTTCTCGATTGGTCCCCAACAAGCAAATCATACTTCATCTTGACACGAGGAATAGGGCATTCAAAGCTCCCAATAAGAATCGATGATGTTTTTTCGATAGCATTGATGCAATGTACTTGATATCATTTCGTCGGAAAGTGCACTGTATGCTCATTACCGTTGACATGGAAAGTGACATTGCCTTTGTTGCAATCTATAACAGCCCCTGCAGTGTTTAAAAAGGGTCTTCCGGGGATGACAACCATGGCATCGTCCTCGGAAATATCCAAGATAACAAAGTCTGTTAAGATAGTGGTGTTAGAAACCACAACAGGCACATCCTTGCAAATGCCGATAGGGAAAGCAGTTGATTTGTCGGCCATTTGCAGAGAAATTTCTGTGGGTGTCAACTTATCCAGTTCAAGTTTACGATAAAGAGAGAGCGGCATAACACTAACACCGGCTCCAAGGTCACATAAGGCAGTTCTTACGTACTTTCCTTTAATGGAGCAAGGTATAGTGGGCACACCGAGATCACCAAGTTTCTTAGGAGATCCACCTTTGCAAGTGTTGGCAAGCATGGTGGAGATCTCAAGATCTGGTATCTTCCGTTTATTGGTCACTATATCTTTCATGTACTTGGCATATGGAGACATTTTGAGCATATCAGTTAACCGCATCTGCAGAAAGATGGGTCTTATCATCTCAACGAAGCACTCAAAATCCTCATCATCCTTTTTCTTGGATGGCTTAGGAGGAAAGGGCATAGGTCTCTGAACCCATGACTCTCTTTCCTTACCATGATTCCTAGCAGTGAAGTCATTCTTATCGTATCTCTTAGGTTGTGGGTTATCAGGATTAACTGTAGGTTCAATGTCCACATCCTCATCATTGCTAGGTTGAGCATTATTATGAACATCGCTGTCCATATTGTCACCAGGTTCATGTTCATCACCAGATTGTGTTTCTGCATCAGACGCAGAAATATCATTAGGTTCTTCAGGTGTGACAGTAATTGGTGAACTGGCATGTAGGTTTCTATCATCCTTCTTGTTCTCCTTAGGATGACTGGATGTATCAGCATTAGTTCCTTGAGAATCTTGATGAATTCTCTTAGGATGGCCTTTAGGATACAAAGGTTCCTGAGTCATTTTGCCTCCTCTAGTAATGACTCTGACAGAGTTGTCATTTAATTCTTTGAGCAAGTCATTCTGAGATTTAAGTACTTGTTCTACCTGAGTAGTAATCATAGATGCATGTTTACTCACAAGCTTCAGATCATTGACATTTCTGTCTACACAAGCACTTAAATGGCTAAGCATACGAGTACTTTGTTTCAAATGTCTGCTAACATAATCATTGAAACTCTGTTGTTTGGCAACAAAGTTGTCAAATTCATCAAAGCATAGGCTAGCAGGTTTGTCAAAAGGAACATCACTCTCATCAAACCTACGCAGAGAATTCACTTCTACTACTTGTATCGGGTTATCGAGACCATGGATCTCTTCTATAGGTGGTAGATTTTTGACATCTTCAGATCTAATGCCTTTCTCTTGCATAGATTTCTTGGCTTCTTGCATATCTTCGGGACTGAGGAATAGAATACCTCTTTTCTTAGGAGTTGGCTTAGGAGGTGGTTCGGTAATAGTCCAAGCATTATCGTTGATCAAGATGTTATTCAGAAGGATCTCAGCTTGTTTGATAGTTCGTTCCCTAAAAACACAGCCGGCACAACTATCTAGGTGGTCTCTAGAGGCATCGGTAAGTCCGTTATAGAAGATAACCAGTATCTCATTCTTCTTAAGAGGGTGATCAGGCAAAGCATTCTGTAGCTGGATGAGCCTCCCCCAAGCTTGTGGGGGACTCTCTTCTTTGAGTTGAGCAAAGTTGTATATTTCCTGCAAGGCAGCTTGCTTCTTATGGGGAGGGAAATATTTCTCACAGAAGTAATAGACCATAGCCTGGGGACTACTCACACATCTAGGAGCAAGAGAAGTGAACCAGGCTTTTGCGTCATCCTTTAGAGAGAAAGGAAACATCTTAAGGATATAGTAGTAGCGGATCTTCTCCTCACTAGTGAAAAGGGTGGCTATATCGTGTAGTTTGGTAAGACGAGCTACGACCGTCTCAGACTCATAACCGTGGAAAGGATCAGATTCGACTAGAGAGATTATCTCAGGGTCGACAGAGAATTCATAATCCTTTCGGCGATTAAGATAGGTGAAGTGGCAAACTTCGGGTCGTATTTCATCCTAGCTTTCAGAGATTTTTCCTTCCACTTGAGAAGTAATTTCTCAGCGTCATAGGCATCCTTACACGCAAGAAAATCCTCAGCTATCTCTCCCTTCATAACGTAACCCTCAGGTATATCAGGCAATTCATATCTAGGAGAGCTAGATCTAGCAGGAGCAAAAGCAGGTTCTATCTCAATAGTATCGGCAGTTCAGAAGCATCACGAGCATTGGCAGTAACTCTAGCAATATGAGCATCAAGGAACACCCCTAGCGGGATATCAGGCAAAGGAGTATCTCTAGTAGTATCAAGCATAGCATCATCAGGTAAGGCAGTATCATGCATAGCAGTATCAGGCATAGCATCTCTACCAGTATCAGGCATAGCATCTCTAGCAGTATCAGGCATAGTAGTATCATAAGCATCATCAAGCACAGGCGACATATCAAGGTTTCTAGCAGGAGGTGATGTCGCAAACTTACTTATAACTGAAGGTGAATCAAATGCAGAGCTAGATGGCAGTTCCTTACCTCCCCTCGTAGTTGAGGGCAAAACTCTGGTTTTTGGATCTTTCAGATTCTTCATAGTGATCAGCAGATATAAATCCCAAGTGACTCAGAAAATATACCAATCGCTTCCCCGGAAACGACGCTAGAAAAATGATGTTAGCAGATCCCTGGCAATGGCTAGAAAAATGCTATTCTCGACTTCTCAACAATTAGAAATTGTCTTGCAATGACCCACCAACGCGTGGGATCGAGGCAGTTTTCGAGGGTAGAGTATTCAACCCAAATTTGTTAGTTCGCCGGACAGGAAGTGAGAGGATACTCTCAAGTATTAGCAGTTGAATGTGTCAGATTCAACCACACCTGAAAGATTAGTATCTGCAAGAAAAGTACCAGCAGCAAAGTAGTATGATAACAACGGTGTCAAAAACGATCTGTTGATGGCAGACTATTCCTAACGATTGTATCAATGGCGCCAGGAGTTGCCCGTGGACGGGAAATATTCTTTCCCGTCAACGTCGTGCGAACAAGTATTATAGCAGGTAGTAGCAGGGGCAAGGAACAGCAGTAGTGACAGCAGTAGCAAGTAGCAACAGTAGCAAGTAAGAGCAGAGCAAAGCAAGTAACAGCAGCAGGAACAACTGTAATAGCAGCAGAGCAAAACAAGTAATAGTAGCAGCAACAGTAGTAACAGCAGCAGAGCAAAACAACTAACAGCAGTAGTGGTAGTAGTAACAGCAGCAGAGCAAAACAAGTAACAGGAGCAGAAGTGGGACAAACTCGTAGGCAATGGGTCAGTGATTTGTTTGGATGATATTCATCATGCAACAGTTATAACACGGAGAGAGATGTGGCTAGCTCCCGTTCGTCAATGTGATGTAGGCATGCATTCAGTGTGTCGTTATACGTGCTTAGGGAAAAGAACTTGCATGACATCTATTGTCCATCCCTACCATGGCAGCGGGGTCCAAAAGGAAACTACGGGATATTAAGGTTCTCCTTTTAATAAAGAACCGGACCAACGCATTAGCAGTTGGTGAACACATGAACTCCGGTTATTGTCACTCCGGGGTTGCCGGGTCATAACACATAGTAGGTAATTACAACTTGCAAGATCGGACCTAAAACACACATATATTGGTGACAACATAATAATTTTAGATCTGAAATCATGGCACTCGGGCCCTAGTGACAAGCATTAAGCATGGCAAAGTAGTAGCAACATCAATCTCAGAACATAGTGGATACTAGGGGTCAATTCCCGTCAAAACTAACTTGATTACATGATAGATCTCATCCTACTCATCACCACCCAGCGAGCCTACGAATAGATTACTCACGAACGATGAAGAGTTTCATGGAATTGGAGAGGGAAGAAGGTTGATGATGATGATGGCGACGATTTCCCCTCTCCGGAGCCCAAAACGGACTCCAGATCTGCCCTCCAGATGAAGAACAGGATGTGGCGGCGCCTCTGTATCGCAAACGCGACGAAATCTTCTCTCTTGATTTTTTCTGGGACGAAAGTGAATATATAGAGCTGAGTTTGGGGGCGGCAGAGCCATGTGGGCCCCACAAGCTTGCTAGCCGCCATCAGGGGGGTGTCGGTTACAGGGCTTGTGGCCCACTGGCCCATCCCTTCCCGTGGATCTTTGCGCAGTTATTTTTCATATTTTCGAGAAATATTGTCCGTAAATTTTCAGGACGTTCCGAGAACTTTCATTTATGCGCAAAAACAACACCAAGGCAATTCTGCTGAAAACAGCGTCAGTCCAGGTTAGTTCCGTTCAATTCATGCAAATTAGAGTCCAAAACAAGGGCAAAAGAGTTTGGGAAAGTAGATACGATGGAGATGTATCAGCCCTCCGTGTCTGAATCCCCCCCACCTGCAGGGCACGAGGATGTGCCCCAGATGGGATCTTACGAAGACAGAAGCTTGCGGGGGCGGAAAAGTAATTGCGATCATCTCTTGATTTTTTTGGGAATATTTGGGAATATATAGGCGCAAGATCTAGGTCACGGGACATCTAGGGGGCCCACAAGCCTGGATGGCGCGCCCCCTGGCCGCGGGGTGGGGGCTTGTGGGGCCCCTGGCGCTCATCTGGCTTGGCTCCCAAGTTCTCCGATCTTCTTCTGTTCGAAAAAAAATCTTTTCGGGGATTTTCTTCCGTTTGGACTCCGTTTCAAAATCTCCTCTGAAAGGGGTCAAAAACATGGAAAAAATAGGAACTGGCACTTGGCAGTGAGTTAATAGGTTAGTCCCAGGAAATAAATAAAAAACATGCAAAACATCCAAAGTTTGACAAGATAATAGCATGAAACCATAAAAAATTATAGATACGTTGGAGATGTATTAGGCACCACCCTCCAAAAGGTAATAGATGTGGTAGATCAATGAACTCCTTGCCCTTGTGCTTCTAAAGATGGTCTTCTCAACACAAATCTCTCTCACACAGAATATGCATGGGTAGGAGAGGTTGATTTGGTGGAAAGCAGTTTGGGGAGGCTAGAGATCAAGATTCAAATGATAGGAATGGAATATCTTGGTCTCAACACATGAGTAGGTGGTTCTCTCTCACAAAATGGATCTGGAAATGAAATGTGTGTTCTGAGTGCTTTTTCCACAAATGAGAGGTAAGTGAAGGGTTATATATAGGCAGCAGCCAAAATCCAACCGTTACACACAATAGTGCAAACTCGGTGACACCGAAGTGGACAACTCAGTGGTATCGACTAGTACTAAAGGTGTGAACTTTTGAATCTCGGTGAGAGCGATATATAGAACTCGGTGGCAGTGAAAAGGTGACTAACGGTGGCACCGATACTCAGAAATTCCGATTTTGTGTATCTTGGCTAGAGAAAGTTGGTCACACTGAACTTGGTAGCACCGATGCAGTTTTGGTTAAACCGATTTGGTGGGAATGGCTAGGGTTTTGTCTTAGGTTCAAACTCGGTGGGTCTGATGTGGCAATGTTGGTGAAACCAAATTTGGGCATGTGGAACTTGACAGAGTGGATATGTGGGGAAAAATGACTTGGCGTTTTGGTGGCTAACTTTGAGCATTTGAGCAATCAGGTCATTTTACTACCTCACCCCCTTTTAATAGTATTGGCTTTCCTATGGACTCAAAAGTGATTTCTCACCAATATAAAATGTAGATTCTTCTAGCTTGAAGCTTGAGCCAATATTATTACTTTCTTGCATCCAGGGACATCTCCACATAAACCCTAAGCCATAGCTCTTCATGGACTAAACCTGAAATATCTAGGTAAAAGTATTAGTCCAAGAGGCAATGTATGTTGTCATGAATTATCAAAATCACCAAGAGAGCATATGTGCTTTCAGATCAGCATGCTTGTGCACATGATTGTTAGTAGGAGCAGCATTGTGATGAAACAAATCCAAGGGAAGTGGGTCTAAATTACCAACATCTAGTGGTGGCTGGTCCTCATTAGCTCGAAGTACCCCAAGAATATTGTGGCCTAGGATGATAATAGGTATAGACTAAGTCTTTGGATGAAACTTGTTTCCAGCAAAACAACACAATTATTAGGGAACTGAGCCAAGTCAACAACCAGCACCTTGACAACAACCCTAGAGAAATTACTTGCATTTCTATCCCAATGAACTAGAGTACCAAAATCTTCTACAACCCCCTATATGTGCTTGTGCTCCCAAAGGTCTACTGGAACAACAAGCAAGGCAAGCCAACATTCCTGACTGTAATTAAAATTACTATGATTAATCCCCTCATTATGATTAACAAAGTTAATCTCCTACCCCTGAAAGTGGTGTGGACTATGCT
The DNA here is from genome assembly GCF_904849725.1 of Hordeum vulgare subsp. vulgare. NCBI lineage: Eukaryota > Viridiplantae > Streptophyta > Magnoliopsida > Poales > Poaceae > Hordeum > Hordeum vulgare. Next base: position 233,363,140 of record NC_058524.1, on the reverse strand, counting down.
GCACAAGCCAATTCCTATCTGCACATGAATTTACATGGATGTATATCATTCCCAGAGGGCATTTTTGCATCATGTCTATCAAAAATACAAGCTCGACTTCCATAAAGTGATGCAAGATATTTCACATTGTAGAGAAGGGGGCGTGAAAACCTGGGTTGGGGGTCACTATAGCAATGGCCACATCCTTATGATGAGCAAAAAGCAGACGAGAGACATGGCACATGCATTCTTATGGTCGACGAACCACCTCGATCGCTTGGTACAACCCTAGGAGAAACGTTTCATGATTAACCGGAAAGTTGGCCATCTAGTCCGAGTGCGGCATGGCGGCAGTGCTAGCCGGAGCAAAAGCCGAGGAGGCAAGAAGGATAAAGGGTATTGTTTGGAATAGATTAAAAGTCTTTGTATTGTTCACAGTCAAGCCCCGGACAAACAGTGAGTTACTATCCTTATGGTGACTCCCCGAATCCACACCTACCTCTTTATCAATAGTGTCCAAATTTGGCAATGAAGAATTCCTATTTTTCACTAACACAGGAGGAAAATTAAGATTGAAAGAATCGAGCTTATCTTGCGAACCATGTTTAGTTCTCCATACCTATTTTGTTGGCCTAGTATTGGCAAGTGGCGGCATTGATGGATTCCAAGAATCTTTACTGACGGGACCAAATTGGTAGCATGAATAACACCCGATTTTATTCTAGCAATTAGCGCGTGAGTGCCCAAGAAATAAACAACATGGACATGGTAGCTCCTGAGGATTTTCTTGATTTTTTTAGCATGTTAGGCTGATAGGCCGTGATACATCTCCAACGTATCTATAATTTTTGATTGTTCCATGCTATTATATTATTTGTACTGGATGCTTTATACGCATTAATATGATGTTTTATATTATTTTTGGGACTAACCTATTAATCTAGAGACTAATGCAAGTTTTTGTTTTTTCCATGCTTTTGAGTATTGCAAATAAGGAATATTAAATGGAGTCCAAACAGAACAAAAATCTCCACAATGATTTTTCTTGGGCCACAAGAAACCCAGAAGACTTGAAGTAGGGGACAGGGCACGTGCCGGGAGGCCAGAAGCCTGCATGGCGCACCCTAGGGTGGTGGCCGTGCCCCTGGTTTGTGGGTCCCCTGCAGGCCTCCTAACCCTATTATTTTCCCTATAAATTCCCAAATATCCTCTCATCGCTAAAAAGAGCCACGAAAATACTTTTCCAACGCTGGGAGCATCTGTTCCCGTGAGATCCAATCTGGGAGCCTTTTCCGGTAATCAGATGGAGAGGGAATTGATCATGGAGGGCATCTACATCAACTCCATAGCCCATCCGATTATGCGTGAGTTTGTCACCACAGACCTACGGGTCCATAGTTAGTAGCTAGATAGCTTCTTCTCTCAGTTTGATCTTCTATACCATGTTCTTCATGATCTTCACGGAGATCTACCCGATGTAATACTTTATTGCAGTGTGTTTGTCGATATCCGATGAATTGTGAGTTTATGTTCAGATTATCTATGAATATTATTTGAATCTCTTCTGGATTCATATATGCATGATTTCATATATTAACAAGTATCTTCGAGTTATTGGTTTGGTTTGGGCAACTAGATTGGTAATTCTTGCAATGGAAGAAGTGCTTAGTTTTGGGTTCAATCTTGCGGTGTCCTCACCCAGTGACATAGTAGGGGTAGCGAGGCACGTATTGTATTGTTACCATCGAGGATAAAAAGATGGGGTTTTCATCATATTGCTTGAGTTTATCCCTCTACATCATGTCATCTTACTTAATGAGTTACTCTATTCTTCATGAACTTAATACTCTGTTACTTAATGTGTGGAGTGATAGTAGTAGATGCAGAATCGTTTCGGTGTACTTGACACGGACGTGATGCCTATATGCATAATCATTGCCTTAGATATCTTCATAATTATTTGCTTTTCTATCAATTGCTCGACAGTAATTTGTTCACCCACTGTATTATTTTTCTTTATGAGAGAAGCCTCTAGTGAAACCTATGGCCCCGGGTCTATTTTGCATATTATACTTTCACACCTATAAATCAAAAATACCAAAAATATCTTGCAACAATTTATTTACTTTTGTTTCCATAATCTTTTATATCTATCTCTATCAGATCTCATCCTTGCAAATAACTATGAAGGGATTGACAACCCCTTTTTAGCATTGCGTGCAAGAGTTTGATTATTTTTGTAGGTACTATGATTGGGGCCTTGATTGTTCCTCCTACTGGATTGATACCTTGATGTTCAAAAAACTGACGGAAATACTTATATACTTCGCTCCATCACCCTTTCCTCTTCAAGGGAAAAACAACGCAAGCTCAAGAGGTAGCAAGAAGGATTTCTGGCGCCGTTGTTGGGGAGAATACATAGCAAGATCAAGCCTACCAACTACCCATCACAAACCCATCTCTTGCATTTACTTTATTTGTCCTTTGCCTCACCTTTTCCTCTCCACCACTTCTAAAACGATATTTACAAAATACCAAAAAGATTTGCCTTTTTATTCGCCCTTTTTTCGTTCGTCTTTTTGTTTGCTTGCTTGTGTGCTAGATTGCTTTCTTTGTCACGATGGCTCAAGAAAATACCAAGTTATGTGACTTTTCCACTACTAATAATAATGATTTTATTAGTACTCCGATTTCTGCCGCCACTAGTGCGAAATCTTGTGAAATTAATGCTGATTTGATCAATCTTGTTATGTAAGAAGAATTTTCTAGCCTTCCTAGTGAAGATGTTGCATCCCATCTAAATATTTTCGTTGAGTTGTGTGATCTGCAAAAGAAGAAAGATGTGGATAATTAAATTGTTAAATTGAAGCTTTTTCCTTTCTCACTATGAGATCGTGCTAAAACATAGTTTTCATATTTACCTAAAAATAGCATTGATTCATGGAATACGTGTAAAGATGCTTTTATTTCCAACTACTTTCCGCTCGCTAAGATTATCTCCCTTAGGAACGATATAATGAATTTTAAGCAACTTGATCATGAGCATGATGCACAATCTTGGGAGAGGATGAAACTAATGATTAGGAATTGCCCCGCTCATGGCTTGAGTTTATGGATGATTATACAATTTTTTATGCGGTATTGAATTTTCTTTCTAGAAATCTTTGAGATTTCGCCCCGGGTGGTACTTTTATGGAAATCAGATTAGGAGAAGCTACTAAACTCCTAGATAATATTATGGCAAACTACTCTCAATTGCATACCGAAAGATATCCTACTAGTAAAAAAGTGCACGTTATTGAAGAAATAAACACTTTGAGTGGAAAGATGGATGAATTAATGAATTTTTTTTCTAGTCAGAGTGCTCCTATTGATCCCAAGTATATGCCTTTCTCTTCTTTGATTGGAAATAATAATGAATCTATGGATGTGAATTTTTTTGGTAGGCTCAATTTTTGCAATGACGCGTATAGAGGTAATTTCAATCCTAGGTTGTTTCCTAGTAATTCCTCTAACAATTATGGTAATTCCTACAACAATTATTATGGAAGTTATAATAATATGCCCTCCGATCTTGAGAATAATATTAAAGAATTCATTAGCTCGCAAAAGGGGTTCAATGCTATGATTGAAGAAAAATTGCTCAAGATTGATGATTTGGCTAGGAACGTTGATATAATTTCTCTTGAGATTGATTCTTTGAAAATTAGATCTATTCCATCGAAGTATGATATTAATGAGTCTTTAAAAGCTTTGAGAATTTCTTTTGACGAGTGGAAGGAAAGAACCGCTAGAATATGTGCTAAGCGTGAATGGCTTGAAAAGGTGTTTTCTCGTGATAATAATGATGAAAATCTTAAAGTGATTGATGTGACACCAATTGAATATTTGTTTTGTAGTATAAATCTTGAAAAATATGGGACTGGAGATGAGTCAACTTTAATTAAAAGGCATCCCAATGATTCATAGTTTATAGATCTTAATGATAAGATTGATAAAAGTGGGATGTAAGAGATCAAAACATTAAATAGAAATGAGCCCACTCTTTCGGATTTCAAGGACTTTTATTATGATAGTTGATCTTTGATTGATTGTGTTTCCTTGTTGCAATCCATGTTGAATTCTCCGCACGCTTATAATCAAAATAAAGCTTTTACTAAATATATTGTGGATGTTATGACGAAATCTTTTGAAGAAAAACTTGAGTTGGAAGTTTCTATACCTAGAAAGTTTCTGATGAGTAGGAACCTACTATCAATATTAAAATCGAAGATTAAGTGTGTCATGCTTTCTGTGATTTGGGTGCTAGCGTTTCCACGATTCCAAAAACTTTATGCGATGTGCTAGATTTCCGTGAATTTCATGATTTTTCTTTAAATTTGCATCTAGCGGATTCTACAATCAAGAAACCTACGGGAAGGATTAATGATGTTATTATTGTTAAAATAGGAATTATGTGCCCACAGATTTCATTGTTCTTCATATAGATTGCAATCCTACATGTCCTATTATTCTTGCTAGACCTTTGCTTAGAACGATTGGTGCAATTATTGATATGAAAGACGGAAATATTAGTTTCCGATTTCCATTAAGTAAAGGCACGGAGCACTTTCCTAGAAACAAAATAAGATTACCTTATGAATCTATTATGAGAGCTACTTACGGATTGCATACCAAAGATGATAATACCTAGATCTATTACATTATGCTTAGCTAGGGACGTTAAACAATAGCGCTTGTTGGGAGGCAACCCAATTTTATTTTTATGCTTTTGTTTATGCTTCTGTTTTTGAGTGCTGAACACATTATTACCTCTGTAATAATTGTGTTTTCTTGTTTTGATTAGTGTTTGAACCAAGTAACACCTTTGGGATGGTCTACGGTGTTTGCAAGTTGATTTTGCCGAAAAACAGAAACTTTTTCTCTCAGTCCAGGAATTTTGTATATTCACTCGAATGTTCTTTCTTTCTGAATTTTTTACACAAGATTTTTTTTAAATTTTCCCAGATTCTCCTAATGTTTCATAATTTTGCAAGTTACAAATGTATTCCAAGTAAACAGATTGCTATAAACGGTTCTGTTTTTGACAGATTCTGTTTTCTTTGTGTTGTTTTCTTATTTTGATGAATCTATGGGTTGTATCGGGGGGGGGGGGGGGTGGGTATGAACCATGTAGAAGTTGGAATACAGTAAATATTACATCAATATAAATAAAGAATGAGTTCACAACAGTATCTAAAGTGGTGATTTATTTTTCTTATACTAATGGATCTCATGAGATTTCTGTTGAGTTTTGTGTTGTGAAGTTTTCAAGTTTGGGGAAAAGATTTAGTGGACTACGGAATAAGGAGTGGCAAGAGACTAAGCATGGGGATGCCCAAGGCAGCCCAAGCCATATTCAAGGATACGAAACAGCCTGAGCTTGGTGATTCCCCGGAAGGCATCTCCTCTTTCGTGTTCAATCCATTGGTAAATTTACTCGAGGCTATATTTTTATTCACCACACGATATGTGTTTTTCTTGCAGCGTCGTGTATTATATGAGTCTTTACTTTTTAGTTTGCTATAACCATCCTTGCTTCAGACATATTTTGACAGAGACACGCTGATCGTGAATTTATTAGAATACTCTTTGTGCTTCACTTATATCTTTTGAGCTAGGGAATGTTGCTCTAGTGCTTCACTTATAGCTTTTAGAACACGGCGGTGTAGTGTTTTATGGAAATTATTAAAACACTTGTACCTCACTTATATTATTTTGAGAGTTCTTTAAAAAACATGGTAATTGGATTAGGTTATGAATTTAGTCCTAATATAATGGGCATCCAAGAGGGATATAATAAAAACTTTCATATTAAGTGCATTAAATATGATGAGAAGTTTGATTCCTTGCATATAGTTTTGAGATATGAAGATGGTAATATGAGAGTCATGCTAGTAAGTAATTGTGAATTAGAATAAATACTTTTGTTAAAGCTTGTGATTTCCGTAGCATGCACATATAGTGAACTGTTATGTGATGAAGTCGGAGCATGATTTGTTTAACGATTGTCAACCTTAGTGTGGAGGTCGGGATCGCGATGGTTAACTCCTACAAACCCTTCCCCTTGGAGCATGTGTCTGATACTTTGCTTCGATAAATAATAGGCTTTTGCAATAAATATGTGAGTTCTTTATGACTAATGTTGAGTTCATGGATTATACGCACTCTCACCCTTCCACCTTTGCTAGCCTCTCTAGTACCGCGCAACTCTCACCGGTACATTAAACCCACCTTTCTCAAAATAGCCACCATATATTTTCCTCAAATAGCCACCATATCTACCTATTATGGCATATTCATAGCCATTCTTAGATATATTGCCATGCAACACTACCGTCCCATTTTTTATGACACGCACCATCACTTCCATATTGCTTATAGAGTCATATTTTAATATCGAGTTGTAATCTTTGAGTTGTAAGTAAATAAAAGTGTGATGATTTGCACTATTAGAGCATTGTCCCGTGTGAGAAAAGGATGATGGAAGCTATGATTCCTCAGAAGTTGGGATGAGTCTCTGGACTTTACAAAAAATAAAAGAGGCCAGCGAAGCCCGTAAAAAAATAATAGAGGCCAAAGAAGCCCATCCAAAAGAATGAGAGAAAGAGAGAAGGGACAATGCTACTATCTTTTTCCACACTTGTGCACCAAAGTAGCACCATATTCTTCATAGAGAGTCTCCTATTTTTTCACTTTCGTATAACTAGTGGAATTACATCTTTTGCACAACCTCTTAGTTTTTCTTTTGAGCTTTCATACACTTATATCTCTAGTGCATTTGTTTTATGGCAATGGCTACTCACTCATATTGATATCTGTTGATGGGCATCTCCATAGCCCGTTAATATGCCCAGTTGACGTGAGACTATCTTCTCCTTTTTTGCAACCTCCACCATACTCTATCCCACCTATAGTGTTATATCCATGGCTCACACTCATGTATTGTGTGAGAGTTGAAAACGTTTGAGAACATAAAAAGTGTGAAACAATTGCGTGATTTTCATCGGGGTTGTGAATGATTTAGATACTTTGTGTGGTGAAGATGGAGCATAGCCAGACCATATGATTTTGTAGGGATAACTTTCTAAAACCATGTTATTTTGAAAGGAAGCAATTTCCTTATTAGTATGATTGAAGTACTATTGTTTTCATGTCAATATTAGACTTTTGTTTTGAATATTATGGATCTGAATATTCATGCCACAATAGAGAATATTACATGGATAACTATGTTAGGTAGCATTCCACATAACAAAGTCTGTTTTTATCATTTACCTACTCGAGGACGAGCAGAAATTAAGCTTGGGGATGCTTGATATGTCTCCAATGTATCTATAATTTTTAATTGTTCCATGCTATTATATTATCTGTTTTGGATGTTTTATATGCATTAATATGCTGTTTTATATTATTTTTGGGACTAACCTATTAATTTAGATCCTAGTGTCAGTTTATGGTTTTTCCACGTTTTGAGTATTGCAGATAAGGAATATTAAACGAAGTCCAAACGAAAAAAATCTCCGGAATGATTCTTCTAGGACCACAAGAAACCAAGAGGGCACGTGTCGGGAGGCCACAAGCCTGCACGACGCGCCCTAGGGGATGGCTGCGCCCCTGGCTTGTGGGTCCCTTACATGCCTCCTAACCCTATTATTTGCCATATAAATTACCAAATATTCCCCCATCGCTAAAACGTGCCATGAAAATACTTTTACGCCGCCGGGAGCCTCTGTTCCCTTGAGATCCAATATGGGAGCCTTATCTGGTAATCTATCAGAGAGGGAATTGATCACGGAGGGCATCTACATCAACTCCATTTCCCCTCCGATGATGCGTGAGTAGTTCACCACAGACCTACGGGTCCATAGCTAGTAGCTAGATGGATTCTTCTCTCGCTTTGATCTTCAATACCATTTTCTTCATGATCTTCATGAAGATCTATCCGATGTAGTACTCTTTTGCGGTGTGTTTGTCGACATCCGATGAATTGTGAGTTTATGTTCAAATTATCTATGAATATTATTTGAATCTCTTCTGAATTCTTATATGCATGATTTCATATCTTAGCAAGTCTCTTCAATTTATTGGTTTAGTTTGGCCAACTAGATTGGTAATTCTTGCAATGGGAGAAGTGCTTAGTTTTGGGTTCAATCTTGCGGTGTCCTCACCCAGTGACATACTAGGGGTAGCGAGGCACTATTGTAATGTTGCCATCGAGGATAAAAAGGTGGGGTTTTCATCATATTTCTTGAGTTTATTCCTCTACATCATGTCATCATACTTAATGCGTTAATATATTCTTCACGAACTTAATATTCTAGATGCAGGCAGGAGTCGGTCGATGTGTGGAGAAATAGTAGTAGATGCGGAATCGTTTAGTCTACTTCACACGGACGTGATGCTTATGTGCATAATCATTGCCTTATATATCTTCATAATTATTCCCTTTTCTATCAATTGCTCGACAGCAATTTGTTCGCCCACCATATTATTTTGCTTTACGAGAGAAGCCTCTAGTGAAAAATATGTCCTCCGGGTGTATTTTCCATATTACATTTTCAGATCTATAAATCAAAAATACCAAAAATACCTTGCTGAAATTTATTTACTTTTGTTTCACAATCTTTTATATCTATCTCTATCAGATCTCATCCTTGCAAATAACTCTGAAGGGATTGACAACCCCTTTATAGCGTTGGGTGCAAGTGTTTGATTGTTTGTGTAGGTACTACTATTGGGGCCTTGCTTGTTCCTCCTACTGGATTGATACCTTGGTTCTCAACAGACTGAGGGAAATACTTGTCTACTTAGCTGCATCACCTATTCATCTTCAAGGGAAAACCAACGCAAGCTCAAGAGGTAGCAGGCCCCTAGCATGAGAGTCCTAGTCCAGTCGATTAAAGATTGAGATAAGCTAACGGGATGGAGGATTAACGTCTCCAACTATGACACACCCATTATGATTTGAAAATACAAGTCCCGCCTTTGATTTTGGTGATTCTTGAGAGAGCCTATATGAATACTTTCCCCGCTGAAATGTCGCACGCAGATTGAGCAGTAAAGGGTACCCATAAATTCTTTGAATCCTGGGATGAAAGATGTGCCTTAACAAGCTCGGATGAATCCCTTTTCTCTGACTGACTCAAAATGTCAATTGTTGATCTCGAGAAATTTGACCCGAAGAAAGTATCAATGTCCCCTCTAGCCTTCTTGGCACCCAAAAGTTTCTAAAGATCCATAATTTCTTTAGTAGTAAAATGATGAAGAAAGCTATTGGGGAACGTAGCACGGGAAACAAAAAATTTCCTACGCACACGCAATACCTATCCATTGTGATGATCATCTACGAGAGGGAAGAGTGAATCTACATACCCTTGTACGTCACTAAGCGGAAGCATATATAATGTGGTTGATGTAGTGGAACATCTTCCCAATCCAAATCGCAGCCCGTCCCGCAATCTCATCACGATCCGTCCCACAATCCCATCACGATTCATCCCGATCTAGTGTTGAACGGACGCCACCTCCGCTTTCAGCACACGTACAGCTCGATGATGATCCCCGCCTTCTTGATCCAGCAAGAGGGGCGGAGAGTTAGATGAGTTATCCAGCACAGTGTCGTGGTGGTGGTGGTGGTGAACTAACCGAGCAGGGCTTCGCCTAAGCACCGCCGAACTAGACTAGATGAGAAATATATCTAGAGAGAAGTAGAGGGAGCACGTGGCAATTAGGGTTATCCCTCACCTCTAAAACCTCTAGTATATATAGGAGGGAGGGAGGGGAGAAGGCACCTCAAACTCTCAAGGTTTGGCTGAAATTGGAGGTGGAGGAGTGCTACTGCAACAAAAGACCTTCCAACGGCGCCAGAAACAAGCGTGTTGACTGGAGACTATTCTTGTCTTGATACTCCTCAGCAACGGCACCAGGAAACTTTCTGCTACGGCTACGCCTTTAGGGACTTCCTTGGCAAATATGCAAAGGATTCCCCCGAGGCCTTGGAGCCTTGCGTTGGTGTTCCCTCGAAGCAGAAAGGGTGATGTAGCACAGCGGCGGTAAGTATTTCCCTCAGTTTGGAGAACCAAGGTATCGATCGAGTGAAGGATTGTCACAAGTACCTGCACAAACACAAAGAGCTTGCACCCAACACTATGAAGTGTTTGTCAATCCCTTATAGATTGTTTGCCAAGTGAGAACTGAAAGCAAAAAGAAACAAAGCAAAGTAAATGCGAAAGTGGAAACGATAGGTGTGAATAGACCCGGGGGCCGTAGTGTTCACTAGTGGCTTCTCTCATGAAAGCAAGTAGACGGTGGGTGAACGAATTACTGTCGAGCAATTGATAGAACCGCACAAAGTCGTGATGTTATCTAAGGCAATGATTATATCTATAGGCATCACGTCCAAAACAAGTAGACCGATACTTTCTGCATCTACTACTATTACTCCACACGTCGACCGCTATCCAGCATGCATCTAGTGTATTAAGTTCATGAGAACAGAATAACGCCTTAAGCAAGATGACATGATGTAGATGGACAATCTCATATCTACGATAAAATCCCAACTTTTTACCCTTGATGGCAACAACACGATGCGTGCCTTGCTGCCCCTTCTGTCACTGGGAAAGGTCACCACACAGTATGAACCCAAAACCAAGCACTTCTCCCATTGCAAGAATCATAGATCTAGTTGGCCAAACAAAACCCAAGACTAGGAGAGACTTACAAGGATATCAAATCATGCATATAAGAAATCAGCAAACACTCAAATATATATCATAGATAATCTGATCACAAATCCACAATTCATCTGATCTCGACAAACACACCGCCAAAGAGGATTACATCGGATAGATCTCCATGAAGATCATGGAGAACTTTGTATTGAAGATCCAAGAGAGAGAAGAAGCCATCTAGCTACTAAATACGGACCCGTAGGTCTGAAGTGAACTACTCACGAGTCATTGGAGGGGCGATGATGTTGATGTAGAAGCCCTACAACTCCAAAGTCCCCTCCGGAAGGGCGCCGGGAAGGGTCTCCAGGTGAGATCTCGCGGAAACGGAAGCTTGCGGCGGTGGAAAAGTGTTTTCATGGATTCCCCTTTTTTCTGTATTTTAGCGAATATATAGGCGAAGGAGCTAGGTCAGGGGGGCGTCAGGGAGGCCACAAGCCTGGTAGCCGCGGCCCCCCTAGTGGCGGCTACAGGGCTTGTGGGCCCCGTGTGGCTCTCTTGCTTTGGCCCTCAAGTGCCCTGATCTTCTTCCGTTCTGGAAAAATTTATTTCGGGGATTTTATTCCGTTTGGATTCCATTCCAAAATCAGATCTGAAAAGAGTCAAAAACACAGAAAAAACAGGAACTAGCACTTGGCAATGAATTAATAAGTTAGTCCCAAAAAAGATATAAAAGGTACATAAAACATCCAAAGATGACAAGATAACAACATGAAACCATCAAAAATTATAGATAGGTTTGAGACGTATCAAGCATCCCCAAGCTTAACTCCTGCTCGTCCTCGAGTAGGGAAGTGATAAGGAATGAATTTTTGATGCTTTCATGCTACCTAGCATAGATGTCCTTCGTAACTCCTCTTATGTGACGTGAATGTTCAGATCCATTAGATTCAAAACAATAGTTTGCTATTGACGTGGAAACAATAATACTTCAAGCAAACTAGCAAGGTAATCATGAACTTTCAAAATAACAAGGACAAAAGAAAGTTATCCCTACAAAAGAATATAGTCTGGCTATGCACTATCATCCTTGCACAACGAATCTAAATCATGCACAACCCCGGTATTGGCCAAGTAATTGTTTTCACACCTTTACTTTCTCAAACCTTTTCAACTCTCATGCAATACATGAGCGTGAGCCATGGTTTTAGCAGTATAAGTGGTGTGGAGTGTGGTGGAGGTTGCAAGACAAACAAGGAGAAGATGGCCACATTAACTAGGCATGCAATGAGCTGTGGAGATGCTCATCAATAGATATCAATGTGAACGAGTAGGAATTGCCATACAAATGATGCTCTCGAGCTAAGAGTATGCGAAAGCTCTTAAAGAAAACTAGTGGGTGTGCATCCAACTTGCTTGCTGACGAAGACCTAAGGCAAATTTGAGGAAGCCTATCATTGGAATATAGAAGCCAAGTTATATAATGAAAATTTCCCACTAGCTATATGGTGGTGACAAAACAAGAGACTGTCAATCATGAAGATCATGGTGCTTAATAAGCACAAGTGTGGAAGGATAGTAGCATTGTCCCTTCTCTCTTCTTCTCTCATTTTTTTTGGTGGGCACTTTGGCCTTTTTTTATTGTTTATTATTTTGGTGGGCATCTTTGGCCTCTTTTTGTATATGGGCTTCGCTGGCCTATTTTATTTCCTCACATGGGACAATGCTCCATGAATGATGATCATCACACTTACAACTCAAAACTTAGAACAATGATGACTCTGTATGGAATGCCATCGGTAGTGTACCGTGACAATGATCTAGCATGGCATAGACATCAATGGAAACATCATGCTAGCTATCTTACGATCATGCAATGGCAATGTAGACGTGGTGGCACATGTCATGGTGGTAGTTGCATGGGAATATATCTCGGAATGACTTTGAAAAAGCCATAGTAGGTAGGTATGGTGGCTGTTTTGAGGGAGGCTAATGGTTGGTTTTGTGCACCGGCGAACGTTGAACGACACTAAGAAGATAGTGATGGTGGAAGGTGAAAGTGCATCTAAACCATGGACTCAACATTCATCACGAAGAACTCATATACTAGTTGCAAAAGTTTTAGTAGTAATCGAAACAAAGTATTCAACGCATACTCCTAGGGGAAGGGTTGGTAGGTATAAACATCGCGTGATCCCGACCGCCACACAAAGGATGACAATCAATAGACTAATCATGCTCAGACTTCATCACATAGTGGTTCACCATACATGCATGCTACGGGAATCACTAACTTCAACACAAGTATTTCTAGATCCACAACACCTTACTAGCATAACTTAAATATTACCACAACCACAACTCAAAACTAATTGAGATGAATCAAACTTCTCTAACTATTCAATGCACATGAAGGTGGAAGTTTTCATATCCCTTTGGATAACTACCCCTTTTTGAGACTACTTTCATAGCATAGATCACTACCAAGCCACGCGCTTCCGTGCTCTAAAAGATATAAATGAAGCACATAGAGCAAAATCAACTAGCTCAAAAGATATAAGTGAAGCACATGTGAGCTGAATTGTCTACCAAAGGATATAAGTGAAGCTCGACAAAATCACGGTAAGTGCATGTCTCTCTCTCTAGGTGTGCAGCAAGGATGATTGTGACACAAAAAAAATAAAAGACTCCTACGATACAAGACGCTCCAAGCAAAACACATAACATGTGGTGAATAAAAATATAGCCCCAAGTAACGTTACCGACGGATTGAAGATGAAAGAGGGGATGCCTTCCCGGGGCATCCCCAATCTTAGGCTTTTACAGCATCCTTGAATCATCTTGGGGTGCCTTGGGCATCCCCAAGCTTGATCTCTTGACACTCCTTATCTCTTTGTCCATAAGAACTTCACCCAAAACTTGAAAACTTCACAGCACGAAACTTAAACAGAAACTCGTGATAACATTAGTATAAGAAAGCAAACCACCACTTCCTTAGTTACTGTAGCAAACTTAAATTCTACTTATGTTGATGTTGGTTTACTATATTTTCAATCTTCCATGGCTAATACCCCCCGATACTATCCATAGTTTCATCAAAATAAGAAACTAACTCAACAAAAACAGAATCTGTTAACAGCAGACCAGTCTGTAGCAATCTGTATACTTCGTATACTTCTGGTACTTCACAAATTCTGAAAAATTACGGAAGGCTGAAGAATTTCCGTAGAATCAGCAGCAAAAAGAATAAACTCAAAAGCTCTTACAGAAAGTTTCTGTCTTTTCCAGCATGACCAAACGATCATCCCCCAGACTAATCATAACGGTTTTGCTTGGCACAAACGCAAAAAGAAACACAAAAAATACAATCATAACATAATTATGAAAGTGTGGAAAACACAAAACAGAAAGAAAAAGGATAGATTCATTGGGTTGCCTCCCAACAAGCGCTATTGTTTAACGCCCTTAGCTAGGCATAAGGATTTCAATGATGCTCACACAAAAGACAAGAGTTGAAGAACAACGAGAGCATCATAAAGCATGTGAAAATCACATCTAAGTCTAGCATACTTCCTATGCATAGGCATTTTATAGGAAAACAAATTGGCAAGACAACCAATAGTTACCAAATGCAAGGAAGAAGAAGGAGACAATAGAAATCTCAACACAACGAGAGGTGATTTAGTGATATGAAAGTTTCTACCACCATATTTTCCTCTCTCATAATAATTACATGTGGGATCATATTCGAATTCAACAATGTAACTATCACATAGGATATTCTTTTCATGATCCACATGCATGCAAAGTTGACGCTCTACATAAATAGTGGGATTATCATCAACTGAAGTCATGACTTCTCCAAACCCACTTTCAATAATGTTGCAAATATCGTATTCATCATGAGGCTTAAACAAAATTTCAAGATCATAAGAAAAATCATCTCCCCACTCATGATCATTGCAACAAGTAGTGGACATAGCAAAACTAGCATCCCCAAGCTTAGGGTTTTGCATATTCTTAGCATTATTGTCACTAATAGAATTTATAGTGAAACCATTGCAATCATGCTTTTCATCCAAGGAGCCCTCGTGAATCATTTTATAAATTTCTTCCTCACAATTTTCAGATTCAGGCATCTCAAGCAAAACTCCATAAAGATAGTCAAGTGCACTCAACTCACTAGCAATTGGATCAACATAATTGGATCTCTTAAAGAGATTACCAAGTGGATGAGGATCCATATCACTAGATTTTCAGCAAGCGAAGATGCAAGCATATTGAAGGCACATGGCACCAAGCGAACATAAAGCAAGCGAGAGAAAGGGGCGAATGAAAAGGCAAACGAAAAAGGCAACCGAAAAAGGCAAATTGGTGAAGTGGGGGAGAGGAAAACGAGAGGCAACTGGCAAAAAAGGTAAATGCAAGAGATGAGTTTGTGACACTTACTTGGATAGATCTCTCCTTCCCCGGAAACGGCGCCAGAAATACTTCTGCTACTACAAAAAAAGACCTTCCAACGGCGCCAGAAACAAGCGTGCTGACTCGAGACTATTCTTGTCTTGATACTCCTCAGCAACGACACCAGGAATCTTTCTGCTACGGCTACGCCTTTAGGGACTTCCTTGGAAAATATGCAAAGGATTCCCCCGTGGCCTTGGAGCCTTGTGTTGGTGTTCCCTCGAAGCGGAAAGGGTGATGTAGCACAGCGGCGGTAAGTATTTCCCTCAGTTTTGAGAACCAAGGTATCGATCCAGTGAAGGATTGTCACAAGTACCTGCACAAACACAAAGAGCTTGCACCCAACGCTATGAAGGGGCTGTCAATCCCTTATAGATTGTTTGCCAAGTGAGATCTGAAAGCAAAAAGAAACAAAGCAAAGTAAAAGAAAAAGTGGAAACGATAGGTGTGAATAGACCCGGGGGCCGTAGTGTTCACTAGTGGCTTCTCTCATGAAAGCAAGTAGACGGTGGGTGAACGAATTACTGTCGACCAATTGATAGAACCGCGCAAAGTCGTGACGTTATCTAAGGCAATGATTATATCTATAGGCATCACGTCTAAAACAATTAGACCGATACTTTCTCCATCTACTACTATTACTCCACACGTCGACCGCTATCCAGCATGCATCTAGTGTATTAAGTTCATAAGAACAGAGTAACGCCTTAAGCAAGATGACATGATGTAGATGAATAATCTCATATCTACAAAAAAATCCCATCTTGTTACCCTTGATGGCAACAACACGATGCGTGCCTTGCTGCCCCTTCTGTCACTGGGAAAGGTCACCACACGGTATGAACCCAAAACCAAGCACTTCTCCCATTGCAAGAATCATAGATCTAGTTGGCCAAACAAAACCCAAGACTCGGAGAGACTTAGAAGGATATCAAATCATGCATATAAGATATGAACAAAGACTGAAATATATATCATAGATAATCTAATCATAAATCCACAATTCATCGGATCTCGACAAACACACCGCCAAAGAGGATTACATCGGATAGATCTCCATGAGGATCATTGAGAACTTTGTATTGAAGATCCAAGAGAGAGAAGAAGACATCTAGCTACTAACTACGGACCCGTAGGTCTGAAGTGAACTACTCACTAGTCATTGGAGGGGCGATGATGTTGATGTAGAAGCCCTCCAACTCCAAAGTCCCCTCCGACAGGGCGCCGGGAAGGGTCTCCAGATAAGATCTCACGGAAACGGAAGCTTACGGAGGCGTAAAAATGTTTTCGTGGATTCCCCTATTTTTTCTGTATTTTACGGAATATATAGGAGAAGGAGCTAGGTCAGGGGGGCGCCAGGGAGGCCACAAGCCTGGTAGCCGCCGCCCCCTGGTGGCGGCTACACGACCTGTGGGCCCCCTGTGGCTCTCCTGCCTTGGCCCTCAAGTCCCCTGATCTTCTTCCGTTCTGGAAAATTTTATTTCAGGGATTTTATTCCGTTTGGACTCAGTTCCAAAATCAGATCTGAAAAGAGTCAAAAACACAGAAAAAACAGGAATTGGCACTTGGCACTGAATTAATAAGTTAGTCCCAAAAAATATATAAAAGGTACATAACACATCCAAAGATGACAAGATAACATCATGAAACCATCAAAAATTATAGATACGTTTGAGACGTATCAAGGAGTCCTACTCCAATCCTACTAGGAGTAGGATTTCTCCTCTTCACTTGGAAACCCTTTCCACCTTTGGGTTTCTTTCCTTCCCACCTCCAATCCGCCTTGGGCTTTAGTGGAGGCTTAGGCCAGCCCACTAAGGGATGGTTCACGTCCTCCCACAGCCCATGAGACCCTTTGGGGTGGGTGGGCCCACCTGGTGGACCCCCGGAACCCATTCGTCACTCCCGGTGCATTGCGTGGAGTTCAAAACCCACTTTCCTATACATCAATCCTTACCTCCAGACCTCCTCGTTATGTCCGGGATCTCTGCTAGGACTCCAAACAACTTTTGGTTACCAAACACACGTAACTGAATAATACCGAAACGTCACCGAACCTTAATTGTGCAGACCCCGCGGGTTCGAGAACTATGCAGACATGACATGAGACACTCCCCGGTCAATAACCAATAGCGGGACATGGATGTCCATATTGTCTCCTACATATTCTATGAAGATCTCTATCGGTTGAGCCTCTATGTCAAGGATTCATTTAATCCCGTATGCTGTTCCCTTTGTCCTGCAGTATGTTACTTGCCCGAGATTCGATCGTCGGTTTCTCCATACCTAGTTCAAACTTATTATCGGCAAGTCCCTTTACTCGTTGTGTAATACAAGATCCCGTAACTAACTCCTTAGTCACATTGCTTGCAAGGCTTGTTGTGATGTTGTATTACCGAGTGGGCCCCGAGATACCTCTCCGTCACACGGAGTGGCAAATCCTAGTCTTGATCCATGCCAACCACTCAGACACCTTTGGAGATACCTGTAGAGCACCTTTATAGTCACACATTAACGTTGCGACGTTTGATACACTCAAGGTATTCCTCCCGTGTCCGGGAGTTGCATGATCTCATGGTCATAGGAACAGATACATTGACATGCAGAAAACAGTAGCAATAAACTGACACGATCATATGCTACGTTTATAATTTGGTTCTCTTCCATCACATCATTCTCCTAATGATGTGATCCCGCTATGAAGTGACAACACTTGCCTATGGCCAGGAAACCTTGACCATCTTTGATCAACGAGCTAGTCAACTCGACGCTCACTAGGGACAATGTGTTGTCTATGTATCCACACATGTATTTGAGTTTCCAATCAATACAATTATAGCATGGATAATAAACGATTATCATGGACAAGGAAATATAATAATAACCAATTTATTGTTGCCTCTAAGGCATATTTCTAACAAAAGCCAATATTCAAAGGAGCCTGTGAGGGGCTAATGCACTTGGGTTAGCAGCAGGGAGAATGGATTTTGTATGAACTTTGCCTTTTGAAGGCATGCACTGTTTGTTCTTACTGTTTACCATGGTCCAAGAATTATTTTTCTCATGCTCCCAAGAACGTAGCTCATGCATGTAATCAGGACCTCCATTACCCCGAAAGATTGAAGAAAACTTCAAAATCCTCACATGATAATGAGCGCAAATTATAAAAAAAGACCACTCTTTTAGAATGTAGAGAAAACCAGAATGAGCGATCACGGAGGTGAAGCACATTGAAATCCAGCGCAATGCCGCCCAGACAATAATTGAGAGATTGTCCCACAATATATTCAAAAAGCCGGTGACGCAAACTACTGAACAAAGCAAATAAGAAGAACTCTTGACCTCCAAACCCCACAACGAAAGCAACCGAGCAACTGAACTTTCACCAAATGATATGTTGAATGTCCATACCTGGTTTGAGATCAAGATCACATAGACGCGCATTTCAAAAGTCTTTCCCAATATCTGCCTTCTTGTCCACCTTGATTGTGTGGGTGAATTATCAGATCTGCCACCCACCACCACCTTGTAGCATGCGAAGCATAGGCCATCTCCAATGGCAATCTATTCCCCTTCTCGGAGAAGGAGGGCATCAACAAAGACATTGCAATCGTCCGAGAGGCCGATCCGCCCATTCCCCGATAGGGTGATGTTCGTGGAGTAGATTTCATGGTGAGCCACCCGAAGATCAGTGATGAAGGTTGTAGACCGGCGCGTCGATGGATAATGCGAAGCCTTCCCCTGTGGACACGCATCTAGACCCAACCCGTCAGGTTGCCGTGCCAGAGTGGCGACCGGGAGGGAATCGGTGGACGCTGAGGCCAGGGTGGCAGTCGATGGGAGGAGTTGGTGGGATGATATATCCCGCTCTTCGTTGTTTAGTTGGTCACCACCAGCTGGGTTGGAGTACTATTTCGTTTGGACGCTTATGGCACCGAAGAGGATGTATTCACCTCAATTGGGATTCCTCGATTTTATTTTGTTTGTTCGTGCATGATTTTATACTCCTACCAAGTCGGGAACACTAATTTCTTTTGTTTCTAGCTTTGTTCACATAACATTTTTACTTTTTGATTATTTCCCTCTTTCTTGCGATTATTTTCCATTTTATCTGCTGGTTTCTCAATTTTATTTTCAGTTTTCTATTTGCTATATTGTTCTTATTCTTCTGTTTTTACTTATGTTGCTTCACTTGTTGTTTCAAATTCATTAACTTTTGTATTCGCCTATTTAGTATATGTACATTGTTGAATACGTCATGTATAATGTTCTGAAAATATGATCATGTTTCCATTTTCAGGAATAGTTCTTAGAACATGGGATTATATTAAAATGGAACAAAGGTTGTTTTATAATGTTTTGAAAAAATTCTAAAATTACATAAAAATTTAATTTATGTGTTATGAACAGTTTTAAAAAAATGTGAATATTCATTGGTAAGTGGTATGAACAGTTTTTCTATATGTTTGAACACCTTTTATCAGTGTATGAAAATTTGAAAATATACCAAGAGAACTTCCATTAGAGATGCGCGATCACATATGTAAGTTGTGTGAACAAATTTCTAAATGCACATTGGACATATTTATTAAAATAAATAATAGTACTAGTCGCGAACCCGTGCATTCACACGGGCTAGCATACAAAAGTAAATGTTATTTTTAATTTTATATCCTAATCATTTTGAATTCATCAGCTGGACAGTTTGGACCGCCTGGGTCTGGTACTTCCTCTGTTTCAATAAACATGATCAAAGTTTAGAAATTTTGAGTTTAGACGATATTAACATGCAAAGTAAAATCAAAATGTGTGATTAATTATTTGTTAGATATTTGAACCAAATAATTTGGTAATCCCTTTCATATGTTTTATTGATCTGTCATATATAAGTAGCTAATACATCAATGTCTTATAATTGAAGCTTTAATATATTACCAAAGTGGGAAATCATGTTGTCGATTACCATCTACATATTTTCACCATTCGAAGAACCATGATGCTTTCAGTTTTGGCCAGAATGGAAATAGGTTCCAAAAAAATCTAAATATTTGCAATCATTGTTTGCCGTCATTTTTGGATATGTGGCTCAAGCTTGTCTATCTTCTGCTTTTTACAACACCACATAGCTCATGCTATCTATACTTGTGCGATAGTCATATAACAAACCAAGAATATATATTTATAACTATATATAAACCTTAATAGCATGAATGTCATGAAGTGGGCAAGTCGTGTTCACAATTACCTTGTACAAATTTTCGCAATGGTGTTTCCTCAAAACCATGTACCATGGTATCCTGCAAAACTCATGATGAAGTAAGAATATATATTTTGTACTATCAAAACTTCTAATAGTTGATTGATGGTGAGCAATATTTCTTCTTTTAGTTCAACATAACAACATTATAATTAAGGCAAAGCTCTTTGCCGTCTGCCACGATGAAAAACTAACGGCAAAGAGGTTGAATGGCGGCAAACTTCCCGATTCCCGTCTTAATTAAGGCATTCAATAATAGACAGAAGAACACACAACTTCAACTCAGTGTCCTTGTATTTCACTAGTATCTTGTTTCCATTGGTTAAAGAATCTCTAGGAGGAAAAAATGTCCGAATGTAACGATCCTCTGATCAACCTGTTGTACATAATGGAAAAGAACCCTTCTGGACACTGAACCGTTACTTGATGCACCTTGACTACATCAGAGGCGCAAATTAGGACGCTTCAAACAAACAACTTGTGTGTCTTCTCGTACAACTTTTTCTCCATGTACATCAAGGTCAAAGAAGGTCAAATCAATATCATGGTAGCAAATTGGTTGTATAGGATAGTAATGTAGAAGAAAACTACATAATAATTTTGGTAGGTTCAAACCTTCAACTTGAGAAGAATAAATATGAGTAGAAGAAATAACCTACTACAGACCAAATACTTGAAAATCGAAGCATGTTCTGAAGGAGGACATATTATGTGCATATACTATTTTCCATATTCAGATTTTTCTTCTTTGTTAGAATCTATATCATGCAAATAGGCATCCACAAATCAATCTCTTACACGATTTTTTCATTGCCATCAAATACCATCATCGCCCCATGGATTTTACATGGATTCCAATACTATGTGGTGGAAGAGAGAATGCCACAATGGAAGATATATAGATCAGTATATATATACTCGCACTAATCAATACTAACCTGTGGCCGTCGGACGTCCTAGCCTCCTGATCATCGTTTCACCGCTGTAGACATGCATGCATCAATGGTGTGCATGAATTTATCCTATGTATATGCACGTGAGTCCACCTTCTGTGATTGAAGCTCCTTCTAGGCTGCTGTAAATTGTATTATATTTTTGAAATTTACCTGTTGTATAGTTCATTCATATATATAAACTCCTGCAGTTGTGCTGCTATTGTGCAGTCAAAATAGAAGTGTACATTATGAATGCCATTCATGTATAACTATTTCCATGCCTCAACATGTATGTACGAAGCTTCTGATTTTCATGATCTATTGTAGTGGACGGAAGCTGACGTGGCTTGCGGAACAACGCCTTCAGTGGTGTTGCCATGAACAATCCCATGTTGTCTCCATACCCCTGACGTCTGGATCGCTGTGTCTCCTGTCTGACTGCTTTCTTAGGGTATAAATTGTATTATATTGTATATATCCTATTTAATAAAAAATAAAGAAAGAAAACTACACTAATTAGAACTAAACAAAGAATAACAACATGAGAAGTGAGCCTTCCCATACCATCTTGAGCACTCTCGGCTGTATAGCACTTTTTGTCCTACAATGAGAAAAAATATAGCAGAGACTGCACGTGCAGTAGTTTTTCGGATGTTTCTTAAGATTCCATCATAGGATGCTCCTGTTCGTGGCTGATGCGCATAATACAGAACTAAAGCAGGTACATACAAGGTATACTGATAATCTCATCATGCATGCCTTACCGAAGCCTCCATCTCAGTCTCAACAGCCTGCTGCTAAGGCACTACGATTCTGCCATAGGGTCCCACCCCCAATCTAATCTGTCATAGGAGTGCTCAGGGAAGAAGTGAAGGAAGAATTCCCTTGTATTGCGCATATAGCAGATCAAATTCACTTGATTCAATTACCTTTTTTTATTCGCATGTGGAGGCAAGTACGGGAAACTCCTTTAAAAAGTAACCATGGAATTGCCACCGATGAGTATTTGCTGGCTAGCAGATCCAACATCCTGACGTATGGATGATTAGCCGATTATCCTCATTACTCCAGATCGTGAGGCAACGCTTCACCTATCAACACATGTGTGCTCATCGAGCTTTCTTTTGCCTATCGTTCGTGGATCAGTTTTTTTTTATTTTGCCGACCGATAGAAGATATTGGGAGAGATGACCACCTCTGCATATCCTTTGTGAGAACGTGAGATTTGTTTTGAGGAAGCAGAGAGTCGTGAGAGATTGGGAAAATTCTTAATTAACGTGGAAAATCTGTAACTAACATAAAAAAAATCTAGGATTGATCTACACCGTAATAACTCGGCCTCACTAAATTAACGGCTCATAAATTCTAATTAACATGTGATTTTCCAGGGAGTGCCTAATTAGTATAAGTATAGATTTGTAACGTATTTCTAAAAATGTTCATCTTAAGTTTTAAAAATTGCGCATGTATATAAAAAAATTCATCATGCATTTCGAAAAGGGTTCATCTTGTCAAAGAAAAATGCGTGTGAGCATTAAAAAATTGTTTGCACTTTTAGAAGTTGTTCGTATATTTATTTAAATACTCGCATGTTTTTTAAAATATATAATTCTTAAATTTAAAGAAAGTATTCAAAAATCTATATATTTTGAGAAGTGTTCTTCAAATTATAAAAATGATATACCTTAAAAAAAGAGTTCACATATCTACACAATAGTTTTTTATCTAAAAGTATTGAAAAATAAATGAAAACAAAATGGGATTGCAAAATAAATAAGAAAATAAGAAAAAAATAAACTTTTCTCAACCGGTGGGGGACTATGGATAATTTCTTCTTACCTCAAGCTGGTGTCATGCAAAACGGTAGGCATATGTGTTTTCCAGCTCGCAATAAGCGATGTATACACTCCCCACAAACTCTGTTCACACTCTTAGGCCAAGTCCAACCGGCCAACTCTGTTCAGACTCTTAGGCCAACTCCAACCGGCCAACGTAAATGAGGGCGTGATCTAGACAACCAGAATCGTCATCATCAGTTAAAACACACAAGTATTGGTTGTCCCTGTGGAACACCAATCCACCTGGGAAGGCAAAAATTCAAATATGGAGATTCATTCGAAATGAATTGGTTGTAGGTTCTAAGTTACATCGAAGGAGAATAAAGCTGAGTGTGTTTTGTCCTGCATGTGGGAGAGAGGAGATGTTGTTCCATCGCTTTTGTACGTGTACATATTCAGTTTTGTTCTGGAAGTATCTTAGCTCAGAGAAGGAGCAATATTAAGAAAAATCCTATAAGTAGAAGCTTAGTAGTGACGCACGTTATCTACCCACACTGCTGCTAATTAGTAGTAGCACCCATATAAATCCCACGTCTCTACTGAATTGATAGTAGTAGCACACGTTATTCCTGCGCTACTACTAAATGATTTCAATTGTACCCCCGGGATCGATGTGATACCATGGAATAATAGGGTGTTACACTATTCATAAAAATAAGGAATTCCTTCTTTTTTGGGAGCCCATTCAAACAGAACTCCTAAGTTAAGCATGATTGGTTTGGAGTAGTTATAGGATGGGTGAACGACCGGGAAGTTGGTCCATGGTGCACATGGGTGAGGACAAAATGCACAAAAAGACTAGTATTGATGTGTGCGGATAGTCTAGATTCCGCTAGGAGTAACGACTACCATCTGGTGTGTGCGAGGTGTTACAATCTGAAAGGATCGATATGGTTGACTAGGGGGGTGAATAGGCAACTATCATTTTTATCTTTTCTTAACAAATTAGGTTTAGCAACACATAGGATGTCTAGATATGCAACTAGGTGAACAACTTATATGATGCCAACAACAACAAAGATACTAGCAAGCAAAGTATGCAAAAAAAGTAAGGATTGCACAATGTAAAGGTAAGATATAACCCTAAGTGGAACCGGTGGAGACGAGGATGTGTTATCTAAGTTCCTTCCCTTTGAGGGGAAGTACGTCTCGGTTGGAGCAGTGTGCAGGCACAATGCTCCTCAAGAAGTCTCTAGGGACACCGTATTGTCCTCACGCCCTTACACATTGTGAGATGTCGTGATTCCGGCGGTGGTGCCCTTTGAAGGTGGCGACCGAATATTTACAAACAAGGTTGGGGCAATTGCCACAACTTAATTGGAGGCTACCAATGAAACCATGAAGCTTCACCACAATGGATTGTGGCTCTGAGGTCATCTCTTCCGTATAGGGTGCTCAAACACCCAAGAGTAACAAGATCCACAAGGGATTAGTGGGGGAATCAAATTTCTCTTAGTGAAAGTGTAGATCGAGGCCTTTTGCTCCAAACCCTAGAGCACCAACAAGATTTATGGCTAGGGAGGGAGATCAGGCGAAAATGAGCTTAGGAGAAACAATGGAGATTTTTGGGAAAAGAGGTGAGTCTACTTGAGGAATAAGACTGTTGGAAATATGCCCTAGAGGCAATAATAAATTGGTTATTATTATATTTCCTTGTTCATGATAATTGTCTATTATTCATGCTATAATTGTATTAACCGGAAACCGTAATCCATGTGTGAGTACATAGACCACAACACGTCCCTGGTGAGCATCTAGTTGGCTAGCTCGTTGATCAACAAATGGTCAAGGTTTCCTGATCATGGACATTGGATGTCATTGATAAGGGTATCACATCATTAGGAGAATGATGTGATGGACAAGACCCAATCCTATGCATAGCACAAGATCATGTAGTTCATCTCCTAAAGCTTTTCTAATGTCAAGTATCATTTCCTTAGACCATGAGATTGTGAAACTCCGGGATAACGTAGGAGTGCTTTGGGTGTATCAAACATCACAACGTAACTGGGTGATTATAAATGTGCACTACAGGTATCTCCGAAAGTGTCTGTTTGGTTGGCACGAATCAAGACTGGGATTTTTTGCTCCGTGTGATGGAGAGGTATCTCTGGGCCCACTCGGTAATGCATCATCGTAATGAGCTCAATGTGACTAAGGAGTCAGCCACGAGATGATGTGTTACAGAATGAGTAAAGATACTTGCCGGTAACGAGATTGAACAAGGTATAGGGATAGCGACGATTGAATCTCGGGCAAGTGTCATACTGGTAGACAAAGGGAATTCCATACGGGATTGATTGAATCCCCGACATCGTGGTTCATCCGATGACATCATCATGGAACATGTAGGAGCCAACATGGTTGTCTAGATCCCGCTGATATTTATTTATTGGAGAGGTGTCTCGGTCATGTTTGCATGGTTCCCGAACCCGTAGGGTCTACCCACTTAAGGTTCGATGATGCTAGAGTTGTAATGGTAATAGTGTGTGGTTACCGAAGGTTGTCCGGAGTCCCGGATGAGATCCCGGACGTAACGAGGAGCTCCGGAATGGTTCGGAGGTAAAGATCCATATATAGGAAGTGGAGATTTGATCGCCCGAAATGTGTCGGGGATCGTCGGTATTGTACCGGGACCACCGGAAGGGGGGATCCACTAGGAGGGTCCACCAGCCCCAAAGGGCCACGTGGGACAAAAGTGGATGGGAACCAGCCCCTAGATGGGCTGGTGCGCCACCCACCAAGGCCCAAGGTGCCTAGGGGAGCAAACCCTAGGGCGTGGTGGCTGCCATGGGTGGCAAGCCACCCCCTAGGGCATCGTCCCTCCTCCTCTTGGCCGCCGCACCACCTAGGGGAAACCCTAGGGTGGTCGGACCTCCTCCTCCTCCTATATATACCGAAGTATTTTTTGGTCTTAAACACAAGTTCATCTCTCCCTCGGCGCAGCCCTACCTCTCCTCCTCCTCCTCCGTAACGCTCGACGAAGCACTGCCGGAGTACCACGCAGCTCCACCGTCACCAAGCCGTCGTGCTGCAAGAGCTCTCCCTTAACTTCTCTCTCCTTGCTGGATCAAGGTGAAGGAGACGTCACCGGGCTGCACGTGTGTTGAACGTGGAGGCGCCGTTGTTCGGCGCTTAGATCACAATCTTCCACGATTTGGATCGCTACGAGTATGACTCCATCAACCGCGTTCCTAGTAATGCTTCCACTTAGAGATCTTCAAAGGTAGGAAGATGCTCTACCCCTTACTAATTGCTAGCATCTCTAAGATAGATCTTGGTGTGACGTAGGAATTTTTTTGAATTACTAATACATTCCCCAACAAAGACTCACTTATATAGTCGTAAGAATAATCCAACCATTAAGTCATTCCACTCGTGCGTAAATGATAGTACCATCGGGGTCAATAGTACTTCCGCTTGTACGGAAGTTCTTCCCGCAAAGTTCAACTGACGGGGTCACGCAGGCGAGGTTGTCAAAATCGCGATTCTGAATCGGATCGGAGGCACGACGACAGGATCGCAAATCATAGAATATTCACTATCAGGATCGTAGAAACATAGATTCTATGAACCAAAATCGTAGAATCAGAGGGGTTTGTTTGGATCATAAAGTCATAGAATCGCACAACAGAATCGCGATTCTAACAACCTTGCACGCAGGTGGTAGTGCTCCTGGAGCAATACTACCGCTCCCACCAGCTGTACTTCCTCTTAGTACTGCAACAACGGGAGAACTAGCGGTTGTGAGGTGGGGTAGCACGGTAGTACTGCCTCGCACGGTACTAGCGCCCTCTAGAGCCGCTCCATTTCCGCATAGAAGAACCAGCTATCGGGAGAGAAAAATATAAGCGATATTCCATCGGTAGTTCACAACAGTGGTACCGTCAAAGCGGTACTTCCGCTTGGACCATGAGGATAGGGAGCAAAATGGGCTATGGAACCACAAGAGCGGTACTACCGCGCCTTACTACCACCCTACTTCCAATGGAGTACCAACATGGTAGCAAATAATAAGCGAAATTTCCTGCGCACTGAACTATGTCAGTACCGCTGGAGCGGTACTACTGTTGTGTAGCGCGGTACTACCACTTAGTGCACTATAGAAAGCTTCAAGGAAGGATAGAAGCTCCACGTGACGGGAAGAAGGCGGGGTGCAAAGTAAGTGGGTACATGATGATTCCACCGAAACCTTTCGGAAGCGGACCCCCTCTTGATAGTACGTATTTCCAATGACTCAACTCCACCAACACTAAATTGATAGAAAATACCCGTCTTCTCTTTGAACACCGAGGGGGGAATAAACTATCTCGTGCCACGTGATAATCTTTGAAATCTAAATGCACGCGGTTAGTCTGCAAAGGACATTGTCATCAATCACCAAAACCACACAGGCGAAATTATGTTCTAACAATCTTCCCCTTTTTGTTGAGTTCATGACAACATGATATTTGCACATAATATAAACAATAGTGATTAGGCAAACCCAACATCTACAAAATATAGACGGGCTCCCAATAAACGTGCGCTCTATTTTAATATGCTTTTGGAATGCAAAAAGCACACACTAGGATCAACACTCCCCCTATATTTCATAGACAAGGTAACAATCTCGCAAACCACAAAATATAAGAGATAAGCATTGGTGCACGAGATAGTAAGTGAGCATAAGGATAGAGCATCCGGAATAACATCTCACAACCTAATAATGTAGACATAAAGATACAAAGTGTAGTGGCATATGTCTTACACCATAATGGAGGTACTCATAAGTCTTTCAGAACATAAAGAAATCAAGCAATAAACGAGTTCACGAGAGAGAAAACGCAAAGAAAAATGAGACATAGAAAATCCCTTAACACTCTCTCCCCCTTTGAAATTGGGACACCAAAAGGGCACAGAAGGCTAATATGATACTAGGTGATGGTAAGCGCCATACAACCATCCGTCCTTGGGATGCTCAATAGATTCCCCATCAAAACCAGCGGACAACTCCTCGTCAGACTCCGTTCAGGGACAGTTCTTCTTGACCCAAACCTTCTCGTCAGGTATCTTCTCCTCAAACCCACTGGACACCTCCATACCAAGCTTGCTCATGATCTTCTTGCCATTACTACGAGCCTTGTTTGCCTCCAACATGAGCCTTATATTGACCCTAAGCTTGGAAGCAGAGAAGCTTCTTCATCTTCGACTTAAGCTTGGCAGCCCATGATAGTTCAGTCTGAGTTGGTGGAACATATGTGTAATTATCTCCTTCTCATCATCAGAATTAGTGGGGGAAATTTCACGAACAGCCGGTGCAATGCCCCAATTATCCTTCACCCAAAGCTTGAGCACACCATGACACACCATGTGCTATGTGACAAGATACTCACTAGGAAACTCAGCAGCCCATGTATCTTCAATTAGCTTAAAGATATAGGGGCCATAGATGGGAACCTTCCTGTTAAGCACAAAAAAATGAAGCTCGCGCCACATAATATGGTGACAACAAATGTAGACTCCCTGCCATTCTACTTAATGCACATAAGCAACAGATTCGCGAGATACGAGTGAACCTGATCCTTGTTCACAATGCAAGGGAGCAGAGTGTTGTGAAAGATAAGGTGCATGATATCCAGAAAGGGGATGGGTTCAATTCAAAGACCCTTGGTAGTCTACAATTGTCTCGAGTGGTGAATTAGCTTGGACTTGTGAATAGGAGTAGTATCTATGTGAGGTCTGAGGCCAATAGGGTCATCCAGTCCTCGATCAACATATCCCAGAGAATTCATGAAGGTCTTCCAGTTGGACTTCAATGCCGTTCCACCACTCATCCAAGTCATGCTCCTCTCTGGATCAGCATGAAAGTACAGGATGGCATAGAACTGAGCCACAATCTCACAATCAAAATCCTTCTTGAATCTTAATATGTGAAGCAAACCCCACTGCTAGCATAGAGCACACGCTTCACCAAAGTAATCATTTTGAGTGGGGTTGATTGTGTGCTCCATGTCGCTGGACTTGACCTCCACAAATAAGTTCTTCTTAGCCCTCAAAATGTAAATATAGATAAGTGATTGCTCCTTGGTCTAGAAGGGACGACTAGCAAAAGCATCATCCTCTGCTACTACTAAGTGGACCACCAAGACATATTGTAGTAGTAGCGCGGGGTGAGAAACCTACGCTACTACTATGTTTTTTG
Source organism: Hordeum vulgare subsp. vulgare (assembly GCF_904849725.1). Classification (NCBI taxonomy): domain Eukaryota; kingdom Viridiplantae; phylum Streptophyta; class Magnoliopsida; order Poales; family Poaceae; genus Hordeum; species Hordeum vulgare. The sequence continues at coordinate 233,333,774 of NC_058524.1, read as the reverse complement.
CTCGATGGGCTGCAACGAAAAGAAATGTTTATAAGAACGCATCTCATCGCCTCGGTCTATCTCCCTCTCCCCCCATATCTTTCTCTTGATCCGGCCGGCCAGTGCATCCTCAGCCTCCTCCACCGTCAAATCTGGCTACCGTCAAGGTTTCCCTTCACCCAGATCCAGGCGACACTATATGCTACTTCTTCGACCGCCTGCATGAACACCGGTCACTCGCTGATGTGGGGACCATTCCGTTCCTCGTGCAGCAGTTCACGGACAGCATGCTACTCAACATCTCCCTCCTTGCGCAGGAGCAACTCATGTCGCCCCCATCCTGGTCGTCTCCCATCCTTCCAGCAACACTGTGCCCCCTCTTCTTTCCGTCTCCTTTTTCTTCATTCTCCAAGACAGAAAAATTAACAAGCGAGCCTGTTGAGAGGACGTGGATGTCGCCTAGAGGGGGAGGTGAATAGGCGATTTAAAATAATTATGGTTTAGGCTTGAACAAATGTGGAATAAAACTAACGTTTAATTTATCACGCAAAAAACCTAAAACAACTAGGCTCACCTATGTGCACCAACAACTTATGCTAAGGAAAACTAAGTGATAGCAAGATATATAACAAGAAACAACATGGCTATCACAAAGTAAAGTGCATAAGTAAAGGGATCGGGTAAGACATAACCGAGGCATGCAGAGATGATGATGTATCCCGAAGTTCACACCCTTGTGGATACTAATCTCCGTTTGGAGTAGTGTGGAGGCACAATGCTCCCCAAGAAGCCACTAGGTCCACCGTAATCTCCCCACGCCCTCACACAATGCAAGATGTCATGATTCCACTATGGAACCCTTGAGGAAGGTCACCGAACCCGTACAAACAAGGTTGGGGAAATCTCCACAACTTAATTGGAAGCTCCCAACAACACCATGACGCTTCACCACAATGGACTATGGCTCTGAGATGACCTCAAATGCTTGGGGCAATCTCCGACGCTTGCCCGGAGCTTTACACCACAATGATTGAGCTCCAAGGCACCAGCAAGCTTCTAGGACGCAAAAGGATCCATGAAGAATAATCACCAGGGTGCCAATCACCCAAGGGTACTAAGATTCTCAAACTTCACTTCCACGTATCACCATGGAGGACTCAAACCTATGCACCAAATGCAATGGTAAGGGCACAAAGAAGTGCCCAAGTCCTTCTCGCTGAAATCCCACTAGAACAACTAATGCTATGGAAGAAAATGAGAGGAAGAACGAAGAAGAACACAGAGAACTCCACGATCTAGATCCAAGGGATTCCCCTCACTAAGAGGAGAAAGTGATTGGTAGAAATGTGGATCTAGATCTCATCTCTCTTTTCCCTCAAGAACAAGCAAGAATCGTTGTAGGGATTGAGAGTTAGCAACCTCAAAGAAGGTCAACAATTGGGGGGCAATACGAGTTCAAGAGTAGGTGAGCAATGGGGAAGAAAACCTCCTTTTATAGCGCTCCCAAATCCAACCGTTATGTGCACTCGTCATGCACCAGTGGTACTACCGCTGGGCTGAGCGGTACTACTGCTGGAGCGGTAGTTTCAGGGAAAACAAGAAAAATAGTAGAAACCTCGAGGCGGTAGTGCTGTCGAAGCGGCACAATCGCTCGTGCAAGCGGTACTTCCGCTTTTCATTGATAGACACCAAGACGAGTAAGACAGAGGGGAGCATTATGGTAGAGCCGCCCAGAGCGGTAATTCCACTAAGAAGTGTAGCTCAAAAATCCACTCGAAACAGAATCGAAAAAATGAAAATTTAAGCGGAAGTAGCAGTGGTAGTACACAAGAGAAGTACCGCCCAAGCGGTACTACCATGGTACCGAGCGATACTACCGCGTGTTTCTAGAAAAACAGCTCTAGCACTGAAACTGCCATAACTTCCGCGTATGAGCCCCGAATGGAGCAAACTCAAGCTTGTTGAATAGCACACAACAAGTACTAACTTAAAAACGTGCAGTTATGAAAATGCCAATGATATACAGATGTGAAACCACTATGGATGAAGAACCGACAAAAACTCCAACGTCGAAAACATCATGGAAGATGCATACGGAATCCGTTTTTGATGAACTCGAGCTTGTCATGAAGATGAATATAAGATCTACAACTCACAAAGAGAACTACCAAACACGAACCAAGAAATATGATGCAATGATGCAAATGTTCTGAGCTCTCAACGAACGATACGATCAAGCTAGTCACTTGAGAGCCCCCCTTGATAGTTCGGCAATCTATGCAATAACTGAGTATCCAAACTACCATCGTGACACTAGTAAAATAGAAAACCTATCAAGGACAAACCTATAACTTGCACATAGTACACTTGAGCTAGATGATGACGATCTTGACTTCCTCAAGATGGACCGCCTTTATTGATTGCGTTGGCTTGATGAAGACTAGGTGATTTCTCCTCCATACTCACTATGGGTGAGCTACTCTTCGACACATCTTCACAAGTCCATTGTCTCCACAATGGACGACAAGCTTAAAACATGATATTGCCCTAATGCTCCACTTGAATTTGCACATCGCAATCTTCTGTGGGTTGAATGAGATCTTCCTCTTGACACAAGCCCATGGAAAAACACCTAACCCCATATAGAACTCTCACGAAGACCATGGGTTAGTACACAATGCGTAATGGGCTATGTTTACCAAACCATGGGATCACTTGATACTTCTCAGTAAATCTTGAACACTTTGTGTGTCGATCAACTTGATTCACTCTTCGACTTAGTCTTGATCAACCTTGTGTCTTTATGACCAATCTTTGGATAATACCTTCAATGCCTCCTTGGTCATCATATAAACTCCTTGAAACCAAAAGATGGACTTCAAGAAGTGCACATGGACAAATCCTTCGAATATACCTCAAGGCAACCATTAACCCATAGGGATTGTCATCAATTACCAAAACCACATATGGAGAAATATGTTCTAACACCTGTGATGTCTACTATGCATAGTTATTCTTGTAGACTCGTGCTGGGCCTCCAAGTTTAGAGTTTTTTAAGACAATAGCAATTTTCTCTCAAGTGCATGACCTAAGGTTTATCAATCTGTGGGAGGCGCATGATGAAGATGGTATATCTCAAACAACCTTGCAACCAAATAATAAAAAGTCTCTTGGGTCCCCAACACACCAAATACAATGGTAAATTGTATAGGTGCACTAGTTCAGCGAGAGAAGGTGATACAAGTGTATTAATTATAGTAGATATTGATTTTCGTAATAGGATCAATAAAAACAGCAAGGTAGGATGTAACAAAAGTGAGCATAAACGGTATTGCAATGCTTGAAAATGAGGCCTAGGGTCCGTAGTTTTGCTAGTGCAATCTCTCAACAATGCTAATATAACTGGATCGCATAACAATCCCTCAACGTGTGATAAATAATCACTCCAAAGTTCCTATCTAGTGGAGAACAGAAGAAGAATTTGTTTGTAGGGTACAAAACCAACTCAAAGTTACTATTTATGTCCATCTTTCCAAGTGTTCGTACTAAAATAACAAGTAATCCTTTCATATCAATCTATTCAAAGAACATAGGAAGAAATTGTTTGTATGGTACGGAACCACCTCAAGTTATTCATTCTGATCAATATTTCCAAGAGTTCATACTAAAATAATGAGTTATCCTTTCCGACTGATCTATTCAAGAGTCCATACTAAAATAACACCATTGATACATATCAATCAACCCTAATGTCACCTCAAGTACCCTTCGGCTAATTATATGACATGCACAATTTTTTTTTCAGATTCTTCATAGTCAATGCAACACAAAGAACTTGAAGGAGCACCCCAAGATTTCTATCAGAGAACATAGTACAAAAACATGCAATCAACCCCTATTCATAGATCCCTATGGTCACCGAAATATGCAAGTTGAGGCCACAACATATATCAAGTGAATCACTTGAATACCCCAATGTCACTACGGGTATCCGCATGCAAGACATACAACATGTGCTCTCAAACCAGAATATTCAATCCAACATAATGAGATCTTAAAGTGAAAGATTCAATTTCATCACAACAATAGCATGGGGAAAACACAAGATGATCCAAAATATTAACAAGGCCCGTGATATATCAATAAAATGACATCTCAAGAACACGAGAGAGAGGGAGAGAGAGAGATTAAACACATATCTACTGGTATGAACCCTTAGACCTGAGGCTGGACTACTCCCTCCTCGTCATGGCCTCTGCCGGGATGATGAAGTTGGCCACAGGAGATGATTTCCCCCTCCGACAGGATGCCAGAACGAGCTCCCGTTTGGTTTTTTGTCGATACAAAGAGTTCTGGCGGCAAAATTTCTACTCTATGGTTATTTCTAGAGGTTTCTCTATTTATATGATTTTGGGCGTTGGAATCACGCTAAGATTGGCCACGAGGTGCACACCCTGTACCACGCCACACTAGGGGGCAGGCGCGCCATGGAGCCTAGTGGGCAGCCTAGGCCTCCTATGATTTGCTTCCTTGGTCCTTTGGATGTCTTCTAGGTAGAAAAAAAATCTCCAAATAGTTTCATGACTTTTGGACTCCATTTGATATAGTTTTTTTGCGAAGTAAAAAAACAAGCAAAAACAACAACTGGCACTGCACACTATGTCAATAGGTTAATCCCCAAAAATTATATAAATTTGTTATAAAATGATTGTAAACCATCCAAAATGATAATATAACAGCATGGAACAATCAAAAATTATAGATACGTTGGAGACATATCAGCATCCCAATCTTAATTCCTGACCGTCCTCAAGTAGGTAAATAGATAGGCCCTTCGCACAGGGAAGCAGAGATTTGTAGAGGTGCGAGATCTTAAAGCTTAAATTGAGAGATAAAATCATTTTGGGTGGCATGTTTTTCCTATCAACAAAAACGACTAAGAGTTTCCAATATATTCCATGGTAAACAAATAATAGGCGGTTCCCAAACTGAAAATAAAGTTTATTCCTTTTTCCACCATTAATTCACACTTTTCCAAGGAATTTATTATTTGACAACATAAAATAATTTTTCTTTACATTTCTGGTCTGGACATCCCTATTACCGCCATAATCTCATGCAATGACAAGTGAATAAACACTCATATTGAGAATAACCTATTTAACATGGAAGATACCGTCCACCCCTCGACGCTCCATGAGTGGTACATGCTCACATAACAGAAATTTATATTGAACATTAGAGTTGGCACTTGCAAATTTAATCAGAACATCATTGAAATACTGCATATAGGTAGGTATGGTGGACTTATTTGTCCAACTTTGGGTTTAGGATTTGGATGCACAAGCAATATTTCTACTTAGTACAAGTGAAGGCTAGCAAATAGATTAAGAAGCAGCAAACGAAAGAACGAAAATCATCATAAGCGAACATTGAAAAAAACTAACACCGAATAATGCAACACAAGTAGGATGTAATTTTATAGTATAATTATTGACTTCGTGTGCATGCATAGGCAATTACAAATATTAAAACCAATATTCTTACTAAAGCATAATTACTCATCAACACATCTCACATATCACTATCTTCATATCACAGAACTATTGCAAACAATTAAGTTTAACATACAATGATCTTCATGAAAGTTTTTATTATATCCTTCCTGCATATCTATCACTTTGGGACCAATTTCATTTAAATGAAATTGCCATTGCTAATAACAAGCTCTCAAACAAATATAAATGAAGAACGAGAGCACAAGTTTCTTTAAAATTTTCAATTCTCAAAATATTATAAGTGAAGCAAGAGAGGATTTCTTCCAAGTTTCTACTAACTCTCAAAATAATCTAAGTGAAGCATGAGAGCATATTTCTTCAAAATAATAGCACCACCGTGCTCAAAAATATATAAGTGAAGTACTAGAGTAATTCAATCAAACTACTCTCAAATGATATACGTGAAGATCAATGAGTAGTCAAACAATTAGGTAGCTATGTGAGGACTCTCTCTCAGTAAAAATTAGGCTCAACGTAGGCTAACCGATAGTTGTTGATGAAGAAAGGTGGGATGAATAGCATCCCCAAGGTTACATGCTTGAGACTTTTTGAAATATATACTTGGGGTGCATTGGGCATCCCCAATCTTGAGATTTAGTATCACGTTCAATCCTCTCATATCCCGGTTTCACCAAAGTCTAAAAAACTTCATCCACACAATACTTGAAGAGAACTCGTGAGATAGGTTAGTTCACATAAGCATAAATCAACTCTTTATGTAATACCAAGACAAGTTGCATAATAATTTTTAAACATTATGTACTGTATACCATCATTTCCACAATTTATATCTACCAATATAAGATATGAAAACTATAGGATAAGTAGATAACAAAACTATGAGAACAATCTATCCAAACAGAATAGTCTATAGCAATATATAAAAAAATTGTACTTCTGTATCTCCAAAAATTTCTAAAATTGAGGAAATTATAAATAATTTGTATGAAAGTACTCTGTAAAAATTTCAGAAACCTTCCATGTTCCAGTAAAACATAATAATTCAAATACTACATCATAAGTTTTTGTTTTTTGTATAGCACACATCGCACATGCAATTCAAGGATTCGGAAGGCAATTCTTGGAATTTTTTATTGAAAAACAATATTATAAATAAGATACAGAGTAAATAAAATAAAATGATTCTCCAAGAAAAACACATATCATATGATGAATAAAAATATAGCTCCAATTAAGATATCCGATAATGTTGGAGATGAAAGAGGGTATGCCTTACGGGGCATCCCCAAGCTTATACTTTTGAGTATTCCTTGGATATTACCTTGGGGTGCCTTGGGCACACCAAATCTTAGGTTCTTACCACTCCTTATTGGCATCTCAACCAAAACTGGAAAGCTTCAATCACACAAAACTTAACAGAACTTCGTGAAATGTGTTGGGGATATAACCCACCCTATGGGCTGGGTCACTGTTATGGTGGATCATTGATATGATCAAGATGAGCTTTGACGTGCCAGACTGGAGACATAAGGCGGGTAACCAATATGAGCCCGTTGGCGGCCTAGGACATGAAGATGACAATTCATGGCCCACAAGGTGGAAGGTCACCACGAGTTTCCTTTCTTAAGGACCAAGGTGAGTTAGATACATACCGGGTCACGAATCATAATGTAACCCGGACCCTTGTATACCTAGGCACTATTGGAAAACAGTTTTTTGCCATCTGCCTAGTCTTTGTCGTCTGCTAGCTGATGGCAATGAGTGTCTTTGCCGTCAGCTTCGGCAAAACAGACGGCACAGTACTGGCTGATGGCATACAGTCTTTTTGCCATCTGTCACCTCTTTGCCGTCTACTAGCGGACGACAAATAGTCCAAGGGCAGACGGCAAAGATATAGATAGGCCCACCTCACCGCGGGGTGGCTAGGTCAAACACGGGTCGGACCTTTGCCGTCTGCTAGCGGACGGCAAAGAGTCCGGAGGCAGACGGCAAAGTGTCTAGACTCTTTGCCATCCGCCGGCAGACGGCAAAGCGCTAACTCCATTAACGGCTCCTTCCCCCCAACCCCGCCCCTCTCTCTCTGTAACGGCTCACCCCGCGCGCCCCTCGCTCTCTCTCCCCACCCCACGCACTCCTCTCTGTGTAACGGCCGCCAGGACCACCATCGCGCCGCCGGCCCCGTCGCGTCGCCGCCCCTATCGCCCCTGTCGCCGCCCCTGTCGCGCCCCACTGCCGCCCCTGTCGCCCCCGCCGCCACCCCTCTCTCTCTCCCCACCTCTCCCCCGCTGCCGCTGCCGCTGCCCCACCACCGTCGCACCGCCGCCCCTGGCGCCCCCGGCGCCGCCCCACCACCCCCACCACCCCGGCCCCTCCACAGCCGCCCCTCTCGGTGAGCCCCCACACCCCCACCCCCACCCCCCACCCGCATTATTTTTTACTAGTTTTATTATTTTTACTAGTTTTAGTAGTTGTTATTGTTAGTAGTTTTAGTGGTAGATTTAGTTAGGTTAGTAGTTTTAGTTAGGTTAGTTAGTTAGCTTGGTTAGTTAGGTGGAGGAGGAGAAGAGGAGAAGAGGAGGAGGAGGAGGACAAGAAGAGGAGAAGAAGAAGAGGAGAAGGAGGAGGAGGAGTAGAAGAAGAAAAAGAAGAAGAAGAAGAAGAAGAAGAAGAGGAGGAGAAGAAATAAATAAGAAGGAGAAGAAGAAAAAAAAGAAGAAGAGAATAAAAAAAAAGAAGGAGAAGAAGTAAAGAAGAAGAGAAGAAGAAGAGAAGAAGAGAATAAGAAAAAATAAGAAGGAGAAGAAGAGAAAAAAGAAGAAGAAGTTGATTTTTTATTGTTTGGTATTTAGTGGTATCTAGATTCTTTTTTAGTTACTCAGTGGTAGATTCTGTTTTTGTTATAGTGGTAGATTCTGTTTTTGTTATTTTTTTGCTGTTTAGTGCTATCTAGGTTTAGCGATAGGTTTAGTTAGCTTGGTTAGTTAGGTTAGTTAGTTAGTTAGCTTACTAGAAAGAATAGGAAGAAGAAGAAGAGGAGGAGGAGGAGGAGAAGAGGAGAAGAGGAGGAGGAGGAGAAGAAGAAGAAGAAGAAGAATAGGAGGAGGAGAAGACAAAAAGAAGATCACATGTTTGGTACTTAGTTTTTTGGAATTAATTAGTAGTTTTAGTGGTAGATTCTGTTAGTTAATTAGTAGATTTACTCGTAGATTCTGTTAGTTTATTCGCCCATCATTATTGCTTAGGTTCAAGACTACTTCAAAGAAGATCACATGTTCTTTTGTTGAAATCAAGTCTGTCAAAATAATGTATCGTCTATATTTATTGGTACCGGAGCAAAACAGGACAACTTAATAATATTGCCATCCTCAAATGTAGAAAATGTCGAAAAGTTTTATATAAACTGAAAAGTAGTATAGGTAACCTGGAAAGTCCTCTGGACCAAAAGAGCAACTTCTGGACCTGCAAACTTTGCGTGGTAGGTGCATGTCCATGCACCAGGGTAATTAACCCAACAATGACATAATTAGCCCATTGAGCTCCAAAATACCATAATAAGCTCAAAATGGCATAAGAACCTTGGTTAGCTCATTAATATTATATACTTAGCTAGTTTTCCTCTAAAATGGGATAAATAGCCCATTTAGCTCAAAAAAGACATAATTAGGTAATTTAGCTCCAACAAGAGGAGAAGAGGAGAAGAAATAGGCAAAATGTAAAGAAATAAGAAGAAGAAGAAGAAGAAGAAGAAGAGAAGAAGGAGAAGGAGGAGGAGGAGGAGGAGGAGGAGGAGGAGGAGGAGGAGAAGGCCAAGGACCTTCTATCCTTCTCCTCCTCCTTCTTCTCCTCCTCCTCCTCCTTCTTCTAGATTTCTTCTTCTTCTCCTCCTCCTCCTCTTTCTTCTCCTCTTTCATATTATCCTTGCTTTAATTAACCCAACAATGACATAATTAGCCCATTTAGCTCCAAAATACCATAATAAGCTCAAAATGGCATAAGAACCTTGCTTAGCTCATGAATATTATATACTTAGCTTGTTTTCCTCTAAAATGACATAATTGGAATATTTGTGTTGATCGGGTGGATTTACATGTGATAGTTGTCTCGTCGCTGTGAGGTCTGCTGTGCGAAGACCTGCCCGTGCGTTGTACGAGCTCCGCCCCTGCATTCGTGGGTCAATACAAATTTCATCTCCTCCCCGCCCCTTCATTTACTGTGGCTCGGTTTCCGGATGAAACTTTCTAGATTTAGGTAATTCAATTAATTTATCAGCATGCGTGACCAGTATGCGCCTCCCGTTCGAAAGGGCGACATCTATAAATATGCATGTCTTTGCATATTTATAACCGCCATCCTTTCGAATTGTCCAACATTATCCATGGACAGCCCGAGTATGTGTAGATTGGGTTCGTTTTCCCGTATGCTGTGCTCTGGATCCGATGCGGAATTTCGTCAGTGCCTCCCTGTTGTTCTCCGGATGCACATCCTCTCTGTTTATTGCGGAGACGTGTATCAGGAGAACAGCGGGGAGGTGCTGCCGAAATTTTGCGTTGGATCAGGAGCAGAGCATGGAAAAACGAACCCAATCTACACATACTCGGGTGGGATTAGGACATATCTTTACCTATTAGCGTGTAGGTTGGCTGGACGTAATAAAAATGGCGAACCTGATTAACCGATGAATATAAATGCTAAATTATATATAAATATATTTCTTCTGTCTTTAGTAGCTACGCAAGATGAGTGATCGTGCGTGGATGTATACCGGTCACCCTAGTCAGAAAGAGATGACGAAAGAATGGTTTTTAAAAACAAAGGAATTTGTGAAAGCCGCATTCGCAAATGGCCAGGAAAGAAACTATTGCCCCTGTCCTGGATGCGACAAGTATAAAAAGACGACAGAGGCTGTAATGATTAAACACCTGCAGAGGAGGGGTTTTAAGCCTAATTATACGGTGTGGACATTTCATGGTGAGTCTATACAATGCACAAGAGCTGAGGTGGTCCGTCGTCGCACGGACGAGCATGGTACCGGGATCGAAGACATGGTGCAAGACTTTGATGATGCTCGGGATTCGGAAGATGAGATGGAGGAATCTGCAAAGTCCTTCTATGAAATGTTGGAGTCTTCAAAACGTCCTCTCCATGAGCACACGGAGCTTTGTCAGCTGGATGCAATTGCACAAGTAATGGCTCTGAAGGCTCAGTTCAACTTGGGAAGAGAATGCTACGACGCGATGATGACACTATTTGGACGTTTCCAACCCAAAGGCCATGTCATGCCTGCAAACCTGTACCAGTTGGACAAAATACTTCGTGTACTTAAGATGCCCTATGAGAAGATAGATGCATGTGAGAAAGGATGTGTCTTATTTAGGAAGGAGTATGCACACTTGGACTATTGTCCCAATTGCGAGTCTTGCAAGTATCTTGTGGTAGACAACGGTATGGGTGAGAAGAGGCAGACTAAAATTGCAGTTAATGTTCTTCGATATATGCCAATCGTACCAAGACTTCAACGTCTTTTCATGGTCGAAGAGACAGCTAGACAGATGACATGGCACAAATTGGGAAAAAGAACCGAACTAGATGCGGATGGGAAGAAGATGATGGTACACACATCAGATGGGGAAGCGTGGAAACATTTCGATGGATTGCATCAGGATAAAGCGGCAGATCCAAGGAATCCTTGAGTCTGCGCCGCCACAGATGGTTTTAATCCCTTCGGCATGACGGCAACCCAATACAGTTGTTGGCCTGTATTTTTCATTCCACTCAATCTCCCCCCGGGCAGATTATGCAAAGAAAGAACATATTTCTGACGTTGATAATTCTAGGGCCCAATTATCCGGGGAAGAATATGAATGTGTACCTGCAACCGCTTAAGGATGAATTGGAAGAATCTTGGGAAAATGTGGTCAAGACATACGATGCCGCTAGAAAAGAAAACTTCAAAATGCATGTGTGGTACATGTACTCTATGCATGACTTGCCAGCGTATGCGCTATTCTCTGGATGGTGTGTGCATGGAAGGTTCCCGTGTCCCCAATGCAAGGCAACTCTTCAGTTTCATTGGTTGCAGGAGGGTCGGAAGTATTCTTGCTTTGACTTGCATAGACAATTCCTAGATCCTGACCATCAGTTCAGAAAAGACAAGAAGAACTTTACCAAAGGTAAAGTTGTCAAAAACTTGGCACCACCTGCGTTCACAGGCCAACAGATCCTGGATCAGTTAAACGCCGTCGAGCCTGATCCAGAGCGTCCAGGGTATTTCAAGGGGTATAATTCAAAAGATGCCTGGACTCACAAGCCATGCTTCTGGGATCTTCCTTACTTCAAAGACCCCCTTCTTCCACACAATATCGACATGATGCACACTGAAAATAATATCGGAGAGGCTATTTTCGGTACATTGTTCGACATAGATGGGAAGACAAAGGATAATATTAAGGCTAGAGTCGATCAAGAGACACTATGTCATAGACCGTTACAAAACATGCGAGAAGGCAAAGGAAAGCAGAAGTGGTCGAAGCCAAAGGCCTGGTTCAATCTTGGAAGGCCAGCTATGAGGGAAATTATCTTGTGGGTCAAAATACACTTGATGTTCCCCGATGGGTATGCAGTGAATCTAAAGAGGGGAGCGACTCTTGAAAAATTAAAAATCTTTGGTCTCAAGAGTCATGATTGGCACATATGGCTAGAGCGGGTAATGCCGGTGATGTTACGTGGCTTTATTCCTAAGGATGAATGGCTAGTACTGGCGGAGCTGAGCTATTTCTTCCGTGTTCTTTGTGCGAAAGAATTGTCGCCTGGCGTGGTAGAAGACATGGAGTAGCTTGCACCGGAGTTGTTGTGCAAGTTAGAGAAGATCTTTCCACCGGGCTTCTTTAATCCAATGGAGCATTTTATTTTACATCTACCGACCGAGGCAAGATTGGGTGGGCCCGTGCAAGATCGTTGGTGCTATGCAACTTAGAGGATGCAGAAGACCCTTCGAGCTAAATGTAAAAATAAGCGTAGAATTGAAGCATCGATGGCTGAGGCATTCATTACTGAGGAGGTGGTAAACTTTGTAACAGCACACTACGAAGCCAAAAATCATCATTTGCATAATCCGAAGCCTCGACACAATGATGGAGACCCTAAAAAAGGTGGGTCCAACCTCAGCCTATTCAAAGGGAAGCTCGCACCAGCCGGTGCTTCGAAACCAATAACGTTGGATATCGAAGAATGGCGGAACATTTCGTTGTATATCTTCAACAACCTAACAGAAGTGCGGTCGTACATCGAGTGAGTTCTCGGCACATTTTCCTGTAACTTCTAATTCATTTGAACTGCTCTTATTCCCGGATATTTGAAACAGCCGTTACGTCGTCAAATTCTCGGATGGAGCGGTGATCGAAAATGATTCCGTCGAAGAGTATGAGCTTCTGTCAAAGACAGGAGGCGGTTATCCCGGTTTCATCTCTTGGTTCAAACAAACGGTAATTATCAATAATGGACCATTTCATTCTTGGTCTAACTTGCGGCTAATGCAAAAACCGTTTTGTATTAAACTTGTAGGCTAATTCAGAGTCTATGGACGCCGAATTGAGACAAGTCGCTAATGATTTTGACTATAAGGTCCGTTCATTTGAGAACACAACATCAACGGGTATCTCTTTCGTACCTTTGGCAAAGAGCTATCTATGCCCGACCGGGAATCTACAAATTGTGGTGTCTCTGCTATCGGCGAAGGTGTTATCGAGTATTATGGAAGAGTTGAAGCAATTTATGAACTTCAATTCTATGGTGAAAACCCACCGAACGTCGTAGTCTTCAAATGTTATTGGTTCCAGCCGAAAAAGACTAGAAGGACTCATGAACATATAGGACTAGTTGAAATCAATCCAAACACCCATTTAGATGTTCCCGATGTCTATATTACGGCTCAACAGGCGACCCAAGTTTTCTATCTACCGTGGGCATGCCAAACGGATAAGAATCTGGAAGGTTGGTATGTTGTTTATGAACTGCCGCCACATGTCAGACCACCTCTCCCAAATGAACAGGATTATGAACCTCACATTAACCTAGACACATATGATGGAGAATTCTTCCAAGAAACACGTATTTCCAAGAAACGTTTCAAGAACCGACGTTCTTCATCCAAGAACATGGAAGTAGACAGCAACAATGAATCTGACTCCAGCCCTGAGCCGGAACCAGAAGACCAGGAAGTCGTAGAGGTTACTGATGCGGATGACCTGTGGATGCTTCAACGATTAAAGGAAGGCCTTTCACAACTTCACGCCGTTGAACCCGATGAGCACGTCATTCATGAAGACATGCGTCATAGTGATGATGATGATGCATTTATTGATGATGATTATTAGTTTGTAAGATTCACAACTTAAATTATATATATTTTAATCTTTATTATTCATGTACATATTATTATTCATGTCAGTCATTCAATTTTTTTATGTTTATCATGGCAGGTGTTGAAAGATGGTGGGCGCGGGTCCAGAGGGCTCGACGGGTTCTTCCCATGCGCCCCGCACGAGGGGTGGTACTTCCGTTCCACCCCTATCTCTCCGTAGAGCCTTGGCAGACAGTCTTTCGACACCAGCCAGGGGTTCTTCTTCGTCGGCGGCATTGCCCACTGGGAGAGGTGCTGGTCGGGTAGGGAGGAAGGGGAAGGGTACAGGGAGAGGTGGTGGCCGTGGAAGATCCAGGAGGACTGTTGAGCCGTCCTTGCCACCACCACCAGCTCATTCACCCGAGCATAGGACTAGTATGGTCGACCCATTTGCGGAGGAGGCTACGGGGACTCCGGTCTAGGAGCCTGGTGTTCACGGGCATTCGTCCCATGAGACTCCGGTCCAGGAGCAGCCTCGGGTCGAGGTGCATTCGGCCCTGGAGCAGCCAGAGGAGACTACGGTTCCGGAGGCTTCACCCGACGTGGAGAGGCCCGGATGGGAGCCTTGGCCGGATCGTACCGAGTTGCCGGATTGGACCAAGCGTCCGGGTGGCTCAGGGGGCAGGGATGGCGGGGATGAGCTTACGGATAGTGAGGGCGATGTGCAGGTGGACGGGGCCACCGTGTACAAGCGTGGTAGTACACGTCTCCTGGTCGCCCCGGCTACCCGCGAGCAGAGGCCGGTGATTAAACCTGAAGGAGATAGGTAAGTACATTTACCCTTTTTTTAGCTTTTGCCTTCAAGTTTGTTCAAATATCTAATGCGCTGACCTTATCATACTCCAGGGGATGGGTACACCCTCTTGGAGTCCGCAGGCCAAACTCCGTCCTTGGTGTGCTTTGCCGGACAAATTTCCCGGGGTTTGTCACGTTGCCTGGTGAGGGTCAGGTTCCTACACTAGGATTTACCTGGGAGCACTACCAGGCTGCGCAGGCCCCGCCGGAGGAGATTATAGATGGTGTCTTGTGCGACACGAGGGCCGATATGGTGATCAAGAGCTTTTGGGTTAATTATCCTTTTACAGAATCTAAAATTAACAATATAGCTAATTATTGTACTAATCGGTGTTTTCACGTTTGATTGCAGACCTTCTATAGGTGTGAGGATGGATATGAGGAGGAGGCGGCCAGGGTTCTCGAGGTCGAGTGCAGGCGGTTACTACAGAACTTGCACCACGAGGCTCGGCCGCAGGCTATTCGAGATTACTACGCCACGCGTGGTATTAAGGAGAAGAAGGATTGCCGCAGAAAGTTTCTGAAGAAGGAGCAATACATGAAAGTAATTACCTATTCTTAAGTCCTTCTACGTAGTTTTCTTGATTTCATTCATAGGCGTAGCGCTGAAAATTCTTTCTAATAACTTACAGGTGCCCCCGAGATGGTGTGCGGATAAGATGGATTGTTGGGAGGCGTTGGTTGATGAGTGGTGCACAGGCAGCTGGCGAGCCGTCCACGAGAATGCGAAGGATCGGCGTAGCCAAATGGTTGGTGTGCCACACCATCAAGGCAGCGCCAACTTACTTCAGTTTGGACGAAACTGGGTATGTGATTTGCTTCATGATTCATGCAATTCATTCTTGATGCTAATACTTTGTTCCTCTCTTTTAGGCGCATCACAATAAGACTGGGATGCCACACTTGCACGACCTTTATGGCATGGCCCATACTGCCTCGTACAAGAAGGCGAAGGCATTCTCTGAGTCTGACCTGGACGATCCCAATAACTTCACCAACATATCATCCCACCAGAAGCTCGTGGCATACAGGGACGCGGGGAAGGCTACGAAAGGGGATGACTTTAACCCTAGCCAGGAACCTTAGGATCTAGAGATGGTGATGATATCTGATGGCGGGAGGCCCCACGGCTTGATAGCCATTGGAGATGGGATAATACGTTGTCCACTCACTCTTCCGGAGATCAAGGCGCGCCAGTCGAGCAGATGTCCTAAGATAACGTCTCGTCCACGGCCAGTCGAACTTGCCATCGAGGTTAGTTGTACGGACTAAGAACACTTTCATCCATCTCATTATGTGTGTCACCATAGATCATTACTGCGGTAACGAGGAATAGTGTTTCAGGCTGCTCTTCAGAAAGAGAGAGCGGCAAACCAGGCTGCTCTTGAGAAAGAGAGATTGGCAAGCCAGGCTGCTTTTCAGGTTGCTCTTGATGAGAGGGACCAGACCACGGCACGATTGCTTGAGGAGGAGAGGGCCCGGAATGAGGCGGGTCAACGGGCCCTGTACGAGCTTTTTGTGGTATGTTTTTTTCACATTAGCCAAATCATGTGTGTAATGTCTGTTTCAATACTAACTAATACGACCCACTCCTCAGGGTCTGTGCGAGAAGAGCGGTCAAGTCCCTCCGCCGATGCCCGTCTTCTCTTCGATTGGCACGGTGAGTTTCATTATAAACTAGTATTAATAATTGAGTGTCATCATGCTAACTGAGACATTGCAAAATATCTTTTCTGCAGAATAACTCCCGACCGGCATCGAACGACCCTTCTCCAGGGCAACCATCTCCAAACGAACCGGCGCGAGCAACCTGGTGTTTCTCCTCCTTGATGACCACTACGGTAAGTTTCTCCTGCAAACTTAGCTTGTTTTCCTCTAAAATGAGATAATTAGCCCATTTAGCTCCAAGAAGACATAATTAGGTAATTTAGCTCCAACAAGAGGAGAAGAAATAGGAAAAATGAAAAGAAAGAAGAAGAAGAAGAAGAAGAAGAAGAGAAGAAGGAGAAGGAGGAGAAGGAGGAGGAGGGGGAGGAGCAGGAGGAGGAGGAGAAGGAGGAGAAGGCCAAGGACCTTCTAGTCCTTCTCCTCCTCCTCCTTCTCCTCCTTGATTTCTTCTTCTTATCCTCCTCCTCCTATTTCCTCTCCTTTTCCATATTATCCTTGCTTTAGTTTCCCCAACAATGACATAATTAGTCCATTTAGCTCCAAAATACCATAATAAGCTCAAAATGGCACAAGAACCTTGGTTAGCTCAAAAAAGACATAATTAGGTAATTTAGCTCCAACAAGAGGAGAAGAGGAGAAGAAATAGGCAAAATGAAAAGAAAGAAGAAGAAGAAGAAGAAGAAGAAGAAGAGAAGAAGGAGAAGGAGGAGCAGGAGAAGGAGGAGGAGGAGAAGGATAGAAGGTCTTCTCCTCCTCCTCCTCCTCCTCCTCCTTCTTCTTGATTTCTTCTTCTTCTCCTCCTCCTCCTCTTTCTTCTCATCTTTCATATTATCCTTGCTTTAATTAACCCAACAATGACATAATTAGCCTATTTAGCTCCAAAATACCATAATAAGCTCAAAATGGCATAAGAACCTTGGTTAGCTCATTAATATTATATACTTAGCTAGTTTTCCTCTCAAATGGGATTATTAGCCCATTTAGCTCAAAAAAGACATAATTAGGTAATTTAGCTCCAACAAGAGGAGAAGAGGAGAATAAATAGGCAAAATGAAAAGAAAGAAGAAGAAGAAGAAGAAGAAGAAGAGAAGGAGAAGGAGGAGGAGGACGAGGAGGAGGACGAGAAGGCCAAGGACCTTCTATCCTTCTCCTCGTCCTCCTCCTTCTTCTTGATTTCTTCTTCTTCTTGTCCTCCTCCTCTTCCTTCTCCTTTTCCATATTATCCTTGCTTTAATTAACCCAACAATGACATAATTAGCCCATTTAGCTCCAAAATGCCATAATAAGCTCAAAATGGCATAAGAACCTTGGTTAGCTCAGTAATATTATATACTTAGCTAGATTTCCTCTAAAATGGGATAATTAGCCCATTTAGCTCAAAAAAGACATAATTAGGTAATTTAGCTCCGACAAGAGGAGAATAGGAGAAGAAATAGGCAAAATGAAAAGAAAGAAGAAGAAGAAGAAGAGAAGAAGGAGGAGGAGGAGGAGGAGGAGGAGAAGGCCAAGGACCTTCTATCCTTCTCCTCCTCCTCCTTCTCCTCCTCCTCCTCCTTCTTCTTGATTTCTTATTCTTCTCCTTATCCTCCTGCTCCTCTTTCTTCTCCTCTTTCATATTATCCTTGCTTTAATTTCCGCAGCAATGACATAATTAGCCCATTTAGCTCCAAAATGCCATAATAACCTCAAAATGGCATAAGAACCTTGGTTAGCTCATGCATATTATATACTTAGCTTGTTTTCCTCTAAAATGACATAATTAGCCCATTTAGCTCAAAAAAGACATAATTAGGTAATTTAGCTCCAACAAATGATATATAGTTCACCACACATATACTTAGCTTGTTTTCCCCTAAAAATGACATAATTAGCTGAAAAACATCATATTTTGTTCTTCTTCTAACTTTCTTATTCACATTTTTGCAGATTGGATATACTACATGCATGGAAGCTGGCATTCATGGAGTTGAACAATGTCGATGGATGAACTTTATATGTATATCATCTAGTTTTCATTTGAGTTGATGAACAATGTCGAACTATATGTATATGTATATATGGATAAACAGTGCAATACTTGGTATGTTGGTTCTTTGGATATATGGGGATGTACATTAGTGAATCATATATGTGTGGTGAATTATATATATGTGTTGGCAAGTATATGTGTGGTGAACTATATATCATATATGTGTGGTGAATTATATAAATGTGCTATTAAATATATATAAATATATAAATATGTGCTGTGAAATAATATAAAACAAAAAAAACAGGAACTATATGGTCTCTTTGCCGTCTGCCGGCTGATGGCAAAGACCTGTGCCATTAGGTGGCAGACGGCAAAGGTGCCACATGGCACCCAGCTGTGCATTCTGGGGTGTCTATGTAGTCTCTTTGCCGTCAGCCTCCAGGGTGGGCAGACGGCAAAGAAGAGGGAACAGGGGAGGGGGAGGAGGAGGCATACGGCAAACAGTGGAGGGGGAGGGGAGGGGAAGAGAAGGCAGACGGCAAAGATGGACGGGGAGGCAGACGGCAAAGATGGAGGGGGAGGGGAGGGGAAGAGAAGGCAGACGGCAAAGATGGACGGGGAGGCAGACGACAAAGATGGACGGGGAGGCAGACGGCACAGCCTCCGTTAACCCCTGACGGAGGCAACGCCTGTCGGCTGCCGTCTCGAGCACTTTGCCGACTGCTCCTATGGAAAGCTGATGACAAATAGCATTGCCGTCCGCTTTGGGGGGCAGACGGCAAAGAAGGTCCTATGCCGTCACAGGCGGACGCAGAAATTTTGCCGGCCGTGAGAATCTTTGCCGTCTATGATATTGTCTTTGCCGTCCGGGATATTGTCTTTGCCGTCTGTGATGGCAGACGGCAAAGAAGCTTATTCCTGTAGTGAGGGGCTCGACCTATATACAAAGACGAGTCTCTAGGGCCAATGGACTTCAAGTTAAAATCCATCGAGTGCTAGGTCAAGCGAATCCGCACCCTTGTAATCGATTTCATCATCAATACACACAAACCGGGACGTAGGCTTTTACCTCCATCGGAGGGGCCGAACCTAGCTAATCTCGTCTCTCGTTCCTGATCAACCCCTTTGAGCCGCCACATAGTTGTGATGGACCCATCACTAAGTTCTTTCACGAGGACATGAGTCGTGACAAAACCACGACAATTGGCGCCCACCGTAGGGCCTATGCACGGTGGAGTTGAGTTATCAATGGGAGCCCTTCCAGGGTTCGGGAGCTACACGGTTGGTCTGATGACTAAGAGCCACCGTGGAAAATGCTACATCGACAATTCGAGCTAGGGTCCCGAGGCCGATTCAATCGAGTCTGGTTACCGGGCACCCTTCGGCACGATGCACGTCTTCATCAACAAAATCGGCGCGTCTATCCCTGAGCCGGACATCGGCACCGACATCATCGAGCCTGCTCGGCTCGCTCAACCCACCCAGCGTCAAGTCGGGCAGCGTCACGTCTTCGTCGGCTTCATAGAAGGGATCAGCCTCCCAGATGAGCCGGTGGCCGGCAGAGATGCCCCTATGAACTTTGATGGCGAGTCATCCATGGGAGACACGGAGTCGATCTGCCCCGTCTATGATGGAAGGCTTGGGGGTTTCCCTGAGGCGGAAATCTCCGAAGAATTGCAAGAGTTGCCCCACATAGTCACCATCTACATGGCCGGGGCCGCGCCGGCTCAGGACCTGCGAGGAGCAGTCGTCGCCAATGGAGCTAGTGGGTCCGGCAAGACGCGAGCTCAAGCCATGATGGGTTTGATGGGGGAGATGTCAAAACTCGTGGCAACCCCAGTTACCTCCGAAAATCAGGAGGAGATCAATGCGGAGTGAGCAAACCTTCGTGAGGAGATGGCTCAAGTATAACGCTAGGTTGACGTCGAGAACACTAGGATGGCAGAACTGTAGGCTCAAATTAATAATGAGTTGGAGAGCTTGAAGGCTGAGGCTTGGAAGTTGGAGCGTCGTCGAAACCCCTCCTATGCAGTACACCAAAGGAGACATCAGACTCGGCATCCGGCTGATCTTGACCCGGCTCACCTGTTTGACAGCCCATACACACTGGGAATGGAGCGGGACCCCCCGACAAACATACTGACAGGTTGAGCCGGCTCAGCCTCCACCGGCCAAGTCGCCGACTCAGTGATTCCGGATGACGCAGGGCCACTTCTCCAACCGTGTAGATAATATGTTGGCTTCCACACGTAACCTGGAGTCGCTCCCCATCCATGGAAACGCCCGGGTCGAGGTGGAGGCCAGGAACGCCATCGAGATGTTGAAGATTCCGGTCGTTCAACAGGCGCAATTTTCTTACAACTGTGATCGGTTGCACTCCATGCTGCGTGCCAGCCGCACCAAGATTCACCATGAGGAGTCTTCAGCAGTTTCCAGCAGTAGTCACCAATAGCAGCCTCAAGTTAACCCGCCTGGGCCCCCGATGTCGAATGCCCAGGCACTCGTGAACGCGTCCCGTGCCGCTCGTCAGGCGAAAGCAGATGCGGTGCCGGTGCTGGTGGCTCAGGTGGTTACGACTTACCCTCAGCCAATGACCGCGCATGGCGAGTCAAGTGGTAGGACCGTTGGGTTCCCCTTTTTATCTTTTGCTTTTTGCAATGAGTGCATGCCAAAGGACTTCAAGTGCTCTCGCAAGGTGCCTAATTACATAGTCGATCTTGAGCCGCCCGTGTGGATTGAGAGTTACGAGCTTGGTATGGACATGATTGATGCCAGTGATGTGATGTGTGCCAAGTACCATACGATGATGCTAGAAGGGCTCGCACGAACAAGGTTGAAAAGTCTAACACCCGGTTCCATTAACAGTTGGGAAAAATTGAAGGAGCGGTTTATTAAATTTTTTTGAGGAACCTACAAACGCCTTGTGACAATTGTGGATCTGCAACACTGCATTCAACACAGCGACGAGTCGGCTCACTACTGGACACATTGGGTTGCAGAAATAATTCATTCGTCAGATGGTATCACTACCGCACAGGCCATCCTCATCTTAGAGAAGAATTGCCATTTTCATCCGCTCGTCTTGAAGCTTGGTCGACTAAAGCGACATGTGCATGACATGGGTGAGTTAATGGATACTCTCACCCGATATGACGAGTCAGATGGCACGAAGGACGCTGGTTCAGACGATGACGAGACCAATAAAGGTAAGAAAAGTGATAGTACGAAGGGTCAAACTCAGAATCCCGAATACAATGGTAACCTGGGGGGACAAGGAAAGTGGAGAAACCCGGACGGTGAGTCTGAGCTGGTAGCGAACACCAACACCGGGTTTAGGAACCAACGTTGGGGCGCTCGACCTTACAACGAGAGGAAGCCTTGCAATTATGAGGAGATTCTTAAAGCACCTTGTCCCCAGCATACTACCAGGGATGTTCCGGCCACTCATTCATAGGAAGATTGTTTTGTTATGCAAGAGTTCCGTCTACAAGCTTCAAGGGGTAATCAAGGAGGCAATGGTGGCAGACGACCGGGCCAGCATGGTCCTGGCGGGTCACATGGGGGCTTGTCCGGTGTTTTCCCTGGATCTGGTTTTCAAAGTCAGGACGGCTCAAGCAATGGTAGCGGACAACAGCTTGGTCAGAATAACCAGCAACATAATGACCAGGGCGGGTTTCCGAGCAACCCTGAGCAGTTAAACAGGGGTCAGCAGCACGTCTTCACCACCAACACTTGCAGGAGGGATAAAGAACTCAAGCAAAGAGCCGCCAATATGGCTGAACCGTCGGTTCCCAGATATCTTAATTGGTGTCAACATCCAGTCACTTAGAGTAGGGAAGATCACCCGCCTCGGGTTGATAACCCCGGTGACTTAGCTCTGGTCGTGGCGCCTCAGGTTAGAGGATACACCATCACAAAGGTTCTCATGGATGGGGGGTCAACATTAACATCTTATATTATGACACCTTCCGACGAATGAACTTTTGCGAGGATGACCCGATGCCGTCGATGACAATCTTTCACGGCATAGTTCCAAGTAAGTCAGCATACCACGTTGGGCGGATCATACTAAACGTTGCTTTCGGCGATGATTCGAGGTACAGAAGTGAGGCTCTGATGTTTGAGGTGGTCAAAATCAAGAGTCCTTACCATGCCTTGTTCGCACAGCCGACTTACGCTTGCTTCATGGCCGGACCTTTCTATGTATATCTCAAGCTCAAAATGCCGGGTCTCAAGGGTACCATTACAGTTAATGGGAGTTGGAAAATAGCTTAGGAGTGTGAGGAAGGAGATGCTGCATATGCTAAGTCAGCGTGCGCGTCCAAAGAGTTGAAATTCCACAGGGCCAATGTTGACCCGGTCGACATGAGTCCTCTCAACAAACCTACTGTTGATTATGAGCTGCCCCTCAAGTTCAAACCAATGGAAGATACCAAGCAAGTCGACTTCACCCTGGGCGACTCTTCTAAGCAATTCACTATTGGGACCGGTTTGGATCGCAAATACGAAAGCGCGGTCGTCGAATTCATCCGTCAGAATTGGGACATCTTCAAATGGAAACCTTCTGACATGCTTGGAGTGTAGAGAGAATTATTTGAGCACCACCTTAATGTGGATCCAAAGATAAAACTATTGCGACAATACCTTCGCCGTTTTAACGAGGAGAGAAGCAAGGCCATCGGGGAAGAAGTCGCCCGACTCTTAGCTCCCAGGTTCATCATCGAAGTTTTTCATCCTTAGTGGCTAGCTAACCCGGTCCTGGTTCTAAAGAAGAACGACACCTTTAGTTTGTGTATCGATTACACTGATATTAACAAGGATTTTCCAAAGGATCCTTCCGCTCTCCCCCGTATCGAACAAATCGTTGATTCTATGGCAGAGCGCGTGTGTTTCCTGGATGCGTACTCAGGTTACCACCAGATCAAGATAGCTAAGGAGGATCAGGAAAAGAAGGTTTTATAACCCCTTTTGGCGCTTTCTGCTATGTCTCTATGACATTTGGACTTAAGAGCATGGGGGCGACTTATCAACGCTGCATCCAGAACTGTTTGCACAGTTAGATTGGGTCCAATGTTCACACCTATGTTTTGACATCATAGTGAAGTCTCAGAAGAAGGAAACACTCTTGGAGGATCTAAAGGAGACGTTTGATAATCTCCGAGTGTACCAGATGAAGCTTAATCCGGCCAAGTATGTTTTTGGTGTTCCTGCAGGCAAGCTACTAGGTTTCCCGGTGTCCAAACGAGGCATTGAAGCTAACCCGGATAAAATCAAGGCAATCAGTTCGCTCGGTAAGCCGGTCAACATAAATCAGGTCTAGCGCATGGCGGGTCGCATCGTGCCATTAAGCCATCTCATAATCCACCTTGGTGAGAAGGCAATCCCTCTTTATCAACTGCTCAAGAAGAGGGATAATTTTGTCTGGACGGATGCAGCCAATGATGCTTTCGAAGCCCTCAAAAAGCAGTTGGCTGAGCCGCCCGTTTTAGCTGCCCCGACCGACAAAGAACCCATCCTCCTCTACATCGCTGCTAATTCTAAGGTAGTAAGTGTTTCAGTTGTCGTTGATCACAAGGAATATGGTAAAGAATATCTCATTCAATGGCGATTATATTTTGTTAGTGAAGTACTCACCTTATCCAAGCAGCGGTACCCACATTGGCAAAAGCTGGTCTTTGGAATTTTTATGGCAAGCCGGAAGCTGAAGCATTACTTCCAGGAGCATCCAATCATTGTGGCTAGTTCATCCCTAATTGGGGATATCATACATAACCGAGAGGCTAGAGGTTGTATTGCTAAGTGGGTAATCGAGCTTGGCCCCATCATGTGAAGTACATGCCTCGTACAACCATCAAGTCCCAAGCATTGGTGGATTTCATCAACGATTGAACTGAGCTTCAGCTCCCAGAGGATAGGCCAGACAACACGTACTCGACTATACATTTTGATGGCTCTAGATAATTGGAAGGCTCGGGGGCTGGTGTAGTGTTATCCTCTCCGAGGGACGACAAGTTCTGTTATGTGCTACGACTCATGTTCCCTTGTACCAACAATGCAGCTGAGTATGAGGCCCTCTTACATGGGCTCATGATAGCTAAGGAGATGAACCTTAGCCAGATCAGGTGCCTAGGCGACTTAGATTTGGTGGCTCAACAGGTGTCTGGAACCTGGGATTCGAAGCACCCCTTAATGGTGACTTACAGAAGGACAGTCTCCGATGTGGCGGGTCACTTTCATGGCAACCTAGTTCATCACATTGATCGACGGCATGATGAGGTGGCCTATGCATTGTCACAACTCGGATCTCAGTGCAAGCCGGTTCCCCCTAATGTGTTCTTGGATGTTCTCCACATCCCC
The DNA here is from genome assembly GCF_904849725.1 of Hordeum vulgare subsp. vulgare. Lineage (NCBI taxonomy): Eukaryota > Viridiplantae > Streptophyta > Magnoliopsida > Poales > Poaceae > Hordeum > Hordeum vulgare. Next base: position 233,309,086 of record NC_058524.1, on the reverse strand, counting down.
TCCGTGAAGTTACCGACTCAGGAAGATATAGCCATCCCTGACCCGGAATTGCAGTTGGTGGCGGCTCTCCGAGCGACTCCTGATTGGAGTGTGCCATACTTGGCTTATCTAGCTCGAGGGGAGCTCCCGGCTGAGGAACTTGTCTCTCGGGAGATAATATGACAATGCAAGTCCATGGTTATTCATCAAGGTGAGTTGTACAGGAGTAGTGTTAGCGTTGTTTTTCAACGGTGTGTTTCCTGAGAGGAACGACAGGAGATCCTTAACAAGATTGACGCTCGCGACTATCGCCACCATGCTGGCTCATGATCTTTGGTATCAAAAGCTTTTCTTCATGGGTTCTATTGGATGACAGTTCATGCAGAGACGGAGGATATAGTGTGCATGTGTGACGAATGTCAAAAATTCGCATGTCAATCTCATGTGTCGGGTTAGGAATTGCGTATGATCCTAATCACTTGGCCTTTTGCAGTCCGGGGGCTTGATATGGTTGGCCCGTTCAAGATGTCTTCCGACAAAAATACCCATCTACTGGTGGGGGTTGACAAGTATACCAAGTGGGTTGAGGCGAAGCCTGTCAACGATTGTGAAGCACAGACAACAGTCAAGTTTCTAAAGAAGCTAATTTCATGATTTGGCTATCCTCACTGTATTATCACTAATAACGGCACTAATTTATCAAAAGGGGTCATGAAGCAGTTTTGTCAGCAGGAGCATATCCGGCTTGATGTGTCAGAAGTAGCACTTCCACAGTCCAACGGACTGGCCAAGCGAGCTAATCAGGAAATTTTGTGAGAGATCAAGCCCTGACTCATGGTTCCCTTACAACGTACCGCGGGTTGTTGGGTTGAGGAGCTCCCTGCAGTGCTTCGGAGCATCACGACGACACCAAACAGATCCACTAGTTACACCCCTTTTTCTAGTTAATGGAGCTGAGGCGGTATTACCAAGCGGTATCTGGCATGATTCTCGTCGAGTTGCCGCTTATGTTGAATCAGACAAAAGCAGGCACATCAAGATTCCTTGGATGATTTGGATAAAGAGCGTGATTTGGCAGGACCAAGATGAGTTATGTATCAGCAAGATCTACATCTCTATCATAGCCATAGAGTTAAGAGTGGATCTTTCAGGAGGGTGACTTAGTGCTTCGATTGATTCAAGCTCATATGGGCATGCACAAACTTTGACCACCATGGGAGGGTCCTTTGATCATCAGCAAAAGTCTTCACAATGGCTCATACTATCTGATAGACCTTCGTCCAGATAAACCAACTTCGGAGGCGGAGACAACCCGGCCATGGAACAACATTCACCTTCGGCCTTACTATACTTAGAGCCATTGGCTCCTTATTCATGTATATACTTCAAGTTTTTGTACTATATTATCAACACAATAAAGCTGACACCCTTGAAATTCGGGGTCTTTATCTTTTCAGCTTATATCATGAGCATCAGTCTTTATTATTTCCACTAAGTCGCCCAAAAGAATGAGCCGCCATGATGTGGCCATTCGAACATGGAAGTTAACAATACCAAATAGGACGAGCCACCATGACACGACCGTACAAACATAGGTGTTATGAGCCAAACAGGACCAAGTGCCATGATGCATGGTTTAAACATAGCCGTCAATTGTGGTCATTGGATTAAAGTCGGCTTATCTTGGGGCCACTGGTTTCCATATTGTTTGGCAGTAATAGCATTGTCTTCTGCAATCCTATGCTAGGCTTTTCCCTGATCATGGGTCGCTTGGGGGGTTCCAACTTACTGAGTTTAGCTTTATCACCCTCTCGGCTTGCGAAAAATTAACGCTATATGATGGTTAGAGCTAACTGTATGTTTGTGCGACTCCCCCAAGACCTCGTGTACTCTTTGCAAGTCAATCTATTGTGGACCCTGAACTTGTCATGGTTAAAACATTGAGTGTGTCATGTGAGAGCCGGCATATGGAAAAACGAGAAACCGTGGGTTAACGTACTCACTTCACTAAAGCATCACTTGAGCATGATCAGCCAATCTAAATCATAAAGGGTTATTGCAAAAAAACCCATAGAAGGGCATGACTAGAGCCTTGCAAGCCAATCCCCTAGTTGAGTCTCACTGAGCCGGCCTATTAAAACTAACTGTCGGGACCCCGATCCTAAGCCATAGGAATCCAGCCTGTAACACATCGCATCTGTTTGCGGTCTCACGCACAGTTATCTCCACGGCTGCAGCCTTACCTTAGCCGGGACCGTTTGTGCGTTTTGACTCACGTATGTAACACATCGCATCCGTTTTGCTAGCAATCCAATGACAAAGAACCCGGATCGACATGTCTAGTCATAAACCAAAGCGGCAGTTCCGCACAGGGACAGACATACATGACCCAGCAAAGCAGGTGTCGATCACCAGCGAATGTAGACGAGTCGTAGCAAGCTACAAGGACTCCATTACATTGCGTGACATTTCCCCAAAGGGACAGACACATCAGCTAAGAAGGACACATGCCGGTCAACCAATGTGTCCGGAGCAGTAGCGAACTACCATGGCTCGTTGTAATCACAAAGGGGCATTTCCCTGTAAGAATGCTACTAAAGTCTACGGCTAGGTATTTGAACCCAATACATATCAAGTACAACACGCGTATGCATGGCATACCGATATGTATAGATACATCGATGGCATCACAACATAACCATAAACATACAAATTTTATTTAGAAGGCTCAGAAGAGCGACACCCATAATATTACAAGGTAGGGGTCTGATGACCCATCATCACAAGACATACACACAATTCTTACAAGCCAGCGGAAGAGTACAACTGTCTGAGTATAGATAGATGGAAAAGTAAAGGCACATGGCCTGACTATCTACAGACCCATCATAGGGCCAGATCGTAGCTGGGATACCAGCTACTCGTCGTCGTCGATATCTAGGTAGAACCCTCTGTTAGGGTCATTAACAACCTCTGCAACAATTTATTAAGCAAACATGAGTACAAAAGTACTCAACAAGACTTTAGGATAAACTATCTACTCATGCAATGTATCAATAAGGACTTGGGGGGTTTCATGCGGAAAGCCAGCAGTTTACTCTTGGCTAGACAACTGGTATTTTTAAATAGTTTTCACAACTATGTTTCTCGCACACAAGTCCACTAACACCACAACAATACTCTATCGTGGAATCATTCCGTCTTCCTATGGAAATGCCGTCCACGACACTCACGCTTATCTTGACAATTTTATGAATAGCCATTATAGTTATCTATGAACAACATATGTTTCCAAGTAGTCCATATCCGCGGACGCGGCTATTCGAATAGATCATAAGCCTGCACGGGTGTACTTCTTCACACACGCTCTCGGCACTTATCGCCATGTGCATGTCATGCACCTCGGCAACCTTCAAGCGGAAGCACAGCGAGGGAGTCGGCCACGACCGTTAACCACGTTAATACTTAGTCCAGGTCTATCTCCTATCTGAGGGTAACCCGCATGGAAGTCCGGCCGAGGTTTCCGCCATGGCCCCAAATGATGTGCGCAGGGTTCCCATGGCCACCATCCGGGTGACACTTGGTACACCGTGCCTCTGCCTACCGCATCATAGCCCACCTCTAAGGTCAGCGCTACGCACGGCCTCCAGCATGACTATAAACACCAGAAACTACTTACAACTCCTGGACCGAGTACTAAGCGATTAATAAGTCGAGCGGGGGTCATATTTCAGGGCCCAACATGTGGTAGTATCTCGTCTTGGATTACATACAAGGAAGTCAGTTCCTACGGACGGTTCCAATGAAACGACCCGTCATGTACTCCTACATAGCCTTTCACCGGTACCTTTACCAAAACAGGTTCAACACACCAACTTTAATAACTGAACACATTCTCACGATCCTGTTCATCACCAGATGATAGACCATACTCAACTCTAAGCATAGCATGCATAGCAGGATAAGGCACATCATGGATCAAGCATCTACCAGGTATGCTAGGTTGCAAGGTTCAGCTATTTACTGTGACAAGGACTGGTCATGCAAAGGAAGTGGGTTCAACTAACGTGATAAAGCATTGAAAGCATTTAGACCTAATGCAATAACTGAGCAGGAGCAAGAACATGTGATTTATCGGGATGATCAAAATGGTTGCTTGCCTTGTTGCTTAGCAGAGGGACAATATCCGTCAGTCGGATATTCGGTGGAATCTGGAGGAGCGGGGCCTACCGGTAAAAACAACATCAATCAATAACAATCATATGCAACAAGATGATGCATGAGCATGGCATCAAAATTAAAGGTGGTAGGCTAATGTAGCTACCTTTTCTTAAGTTGAAGTTGATTTGAATAAAGATTCAAATATCACTTCAAACAAGGTATTTTTCGAATACCCTTTTAATTAATTCGACCTAATGCTCAGGTAATCTTGTTTTAGCATGCATGATGATGGTATGTTGGGGTGTTGGTTGTGCTTGATCATGGTTTGGTCATAATATTTGAAGTGGAATTCAAATGGATTTCAAATTCCAACTCCAAATTATTCAATAAGGTTATCCTATTCATCATTTTATCTGTTTGGTGATGTTAACACTTTCAAACATGTTTGAAAATATCAAAATCAGATTCCTTGGATTTTTCTGATCATTTTTCATATATAAATTATTTTCATTGGAGTTACAGATTATTTTCTATAATTTTTAGAAGTTTTGGGCATTTTCTCGAATTCTTTTAAATGAGAAAATCTCTTTATTGTGTCAGATCTACGTCAGCACTGCGTCAGCAGGTCAGCCGACCTGGTCAGGTCAAACCTGACAGGTGGGGGCCACTGGTCAGCGACACAGGAGATAATCCCGTGCTTACCAGCGCCTAAGTGGGTTTGACCCACTTCGAGGGCCCACTGTCAGTGCCTAATTAGCGCTAACTAACAGGGATTAGGCCGGCCACGTCGTTCCCCGGCTGAGACTAACCGGCGGCGACCAGATCCGCGGCGGATCTTCGCCGGAGAAGCACCAGAGCTTGCTGTGGTGCTCGGAATCGAGTGCCGAGACCACTGGGATGATCCCCAGGCTCGGCCTCATCCACTACGGGCATCAGGAGGGGCTCAGGGTGGCCGGAGGATGTCGGTGACGAGCCAAGGCGGCTGCCGGAGCTCGGGCTCATCGGTCTCGTGGCTAGAGAGCAAGAAAATGAGGGGAAACAGAGGGGAAACGTGCGCGAGCTCACGGTGGAGACGATGGGAGGCTCAGACGGCTCGGGGAGGTGCTGTAGCCGGCAATCCAACGTCGATTTGCCGGCGGCCGGAGGTTGAAGAGGATTGCAATGGGGCATTGCAGATCTCGGGGAGGTCGATTCCTTTGGCGTGCGCGTCGAGCTCGATGAGGCGGAGAAGATGGAGTACTCGGGGAGGCTTCTCTGTGGCCAAAGAGCTCGGTTGGCTCGAGCTCAAGCTCCTGCTAATGGCGGCAGGGGGAAGGGAGAAGAACACCGAGAGGAGGGGGAGAATGGAGAGCGAGAGAGGATAAGGGAGCGCTTGGGGAACTCATCCCCGTTGTCGCGCTGTCCTGGGGGCACCGGGGAGCGCCACAACGAAGCAGGAGGTGGAGGGGAGCCGCCGTGGTCGATCTCTCCTCTTCTAGAAGGCAGAGGAAGAAGACACCCTGCTCTTGTGGGCTAGGCCTCAACAAGTGAGCGTAGGATAGGGTTTTTTCTTTTTCTTCTGTTTCTGTTTTCTATTTTATTTGATGATATTAGTTGCTATTTATTTTTGCTTCAAAAAGCAATTCAAAAATTAGTTTGAATAGCCCTGAGTGTTAGTTGGAATATTTCCAACCAATCATAAGGTTTTCAACATTTTTGGAAATTTTAAAATATTTGAAAACAAATATATAATTGTTTTCAGTAGCTTTTAAGTTAAATTTAAAATGCCAAAAGTAGTTTGAAAATAAGTTTCATCTCTGATATATTGTTTTCAACATTTATCAGAAATATTGAACTTTTAAGAAGACCATTTTGGGTTCATTGAGTTTCACAAGATTTGAATTTCCTTTGAATAGAAGTGGCTAGGGTTTTTGGTTTGAGTTTCACCACTTCCTTTGATTTTGTTTCAACTTCTTGAATGCAATGGAAGAAAACATGAGCACAAATACTAAACCCTAGTTAGGGATCCAGGTATGTGACAACTCACCCCCACTCAAAAGAATCTCGTCCCGAGATTTGGAAGTCGTCGGGAATAGCGCAGGTTACTCAAGTCGGAGACGATCCTCTCTTTCCCATGTTGCCTCCTTTCCGGAATGATTTGACCATTGAACTTTAAGAAACTTGAGCTTTCGACTCAAGTGGTACGCTTAGCTTGATCAAGAATATGCACAGGGTATTCTCGGTATGAAAGGTTATCTTGGAGATCAAGCGTTTCGTGGTCCACTTCACGGATAGGATCCGAAAAGCAACGCCTGAGTTGAGAGACGTGGAATACGTCATGAACCTTGGAAAGATGCGGAGGAAGTTCCAATTGGTAGGCAACTTCTCCTCGTTTGGCAAGAATGCGAAAAGGACCAATGTAACAAGGAGCCAACTTTCCCTTGATACCGAATCGATGGGTACCCTTCAAAGGTGTAACTCGAAGGTAAGCCTTCTCGTCAACTTCAAAGGTCACAGCCTTATGATGACGATCATATTGTCTCTTTTGACGAGACTGGGCTGTTTTCAACTTTTCATGAATAATGCGAACCTACTCTACTGCATCCTGGATCATATCTGGGCCAAAGAGTTGCCTCTCTCCGGTTTCTGACCAATTAAGAGGTGTTCGACATCTTCGTCCATAGAGAACTTCAAAATGAGCTTTCCCCAAGCTTGATTGATAACTATTGTTATAAGCAAATTCAGCGAATGGAAGGCACTTCTCCCAATTCATACCGAACATATAACACAAGCTCGGAGCATATCTTCTAGGATTTGATTCACTCTTTCTACTTGACCACTTGATTGAGGATGGAAAGCAGTGCTAAAAGATAAGTGAGTCCCCATAGCATTCTGAAAACTCTCCCAGAAACGAGATGTAAGATACTTCCACGGTCTGAGTTAATCTCCAGAGGAACACCATGAAGAGACACTATTCGAGAGATATATAACTCTACAAGCTGGCTAGCTGTTATACTCTCACGAACTAGAAGACAATGAGCTACTTTGGAAAGATGGTCAATGACCACAAAGTTAGCATTATTTCCTTTCTTGGTCTTGGGAAATCCGGTAATGAAATCCATACTGACTTTATCCCATTTCCATTCAGGAATAGCTAAAGTTTGAAGGGTGCCAGCAGGCCTTTGATGTTCTGCCTTAACTCGATGACAAACATCGCAGTTAGCAACGAACTCAGCAATTTCTCTCTTCATCCTAGTCCACCAAAACCTCTAGCGTAGGTCCTGATACATCTTAGTACTACCAGGATGAATGGTGAGAGGAGAATCATGAGCTTCCTTAAGAATTAACTGCCTTAGATGTGGATTCTTAGGAACCACTAGACGATTCCGGAAGAACACAACACCTTGATCATTCATGGAGAATTCCTTAGCGTTTCCACTAATAATATTCTCCCTGATCCGTGATATACCCTTATCACGCTTCTGGCCAGCTATGATTTGATCCTTAAGAGTAGGCTTCACCACCAGGGTAGAAAGGAATCCTTGAGGAACAATATGAAGATTTAACTTCCAAAATTCCTCATAGAGACATGGTTGACCTCGCTGTAGCATCAAATTGTTACAATAAAACTTACGACTTAGTGCATCAGCCATAACATTGGCCTTCCCCGGGGTGTAAGTTATTCCTAAGTCGTAATCCGTGATCAAATCAACCGACCGTCTTTGCCTGACATTCAAATCCGGCTGGGTGAAGATATATTTCAGCCTTTGGTGATCGGTGAAAATTTCGCAACTATTACCAAGAAGGTAATGTCGCCAGGTTTTAAGTGCATGGACTACAGCTGCAAGCTCAAGATCATGTGTGGGATAATTATCCTCATGAGGACGCAACTGTAGATATGCGTATGCAATCACATGACGATCCTGCATGAGAATGCAACGTAATCCTTGTCGCGAGGCGTCGCAGTAGATAACAAAGTCCATAGAGAAATCTGGTGGTAGCAACACAGGTGCGGAAGTCAGGTGTATTTTCAGTTCCTGAAAACTATGCTCACACTGTGGTGTCCACTCGAACTTTTTATATTGCTTGAGGAGTTCAGTTAGAGGCTTTGCAACCTTGGAGAAATTCTCGACAAAGCGGCGACAATAGCTCGCTAGACCAAGAAAACTCCTAACTTGCTTAACTGATTGAGGTTGAGTCCAATCAAGGACAGCTTGAACTCTCTCGAGATTGACAGCAATACCCATACCAGAGATTACGTAACCTAGATAGGTCACTTCTGGTAACCAAAATTCACATTTTGAAAACTTGGCATAAAGGCGATGCTCTCGAAGTTTCATCAATACCAGCCTTAGATGCTCGGCTTGTTCTTGTTCGTTCTTCAAGTAGATGAGAATATCGTCGAGGTATACTACGACGAATTTATCCAAATACTCCATGAAGATTGAATTCATCAAGCGAGAGAAGCTGGGTGGGGCATTGGTTAAACCGAAGGACATGACGGTGTACTCGTATTGACCATAACGAGTGACAAAAGCCGTTTTTGGAATGTCCCCGTTCTTGATCTTGATTTGATGGTATCCCAACCTCAAATCCATTTTTGAGAAGATTGAGGATCCAGCGAGCTGATCATACAGGTCGTTGATCCTGGGGAGTAGATATTTGTTCTTTATGGTGACCAGATTAACTGGTCGGTAATCTACAACCATCCGATCCATTCCGTCTTTCTTCTTGACGAAGAGGACGGGACAAGCCCAAGGGGAAGAGCTAGGACGAATGAAACCTTTATTCAAGGCCTCATCTAGTTGCTTCTTAAGGTCGGCTAGCTCCAGGGGTGCCATCTTATAAGGACTTCTGGCTGTTGGAACAGTTCCCGGAACAAGGTCTATCACAAACTCTACATCTCTGTCAGGTGGAATTCCTGGTAGTTCCTCTGGAAAAACATCCGGAAAGTCACGGACTACCGGAATGTCTTTAAGTTCCGGAAGAGGGTTGGCATTGAGGGAATAGAGTTGGCATCTGACAACTCGAGTAGAGACATTGACTATCTCACCCGAGGGACGGGTAAGCTGATCATTTCTAGAATGAGTATCAATCTTGGCATAGTGAGCTGACATCCAGTCCATACCCAAGATGATATTGATATCCGAAGATTTCAAGGCTATCAAGGATGCTAGAAAAACTAGCCTGTCTACTAGAATTTCATTGTCATAGGTTATCCTTGAGGTTTGCCACTTACTACGAGGGGTTTGGACAACCAATGGGATTGGCATATCACAGAAAGACATGTTATGCAACTATGCATAACTTTATGAAATGAAGGAATGAGAAGACCCAGTGTCAAAAAGAACAGACGCTGGGTGATGATTAACAAGGAGCGTACCCAGTATGACGTTAGGATCCTCTGCAGCTTCTTCTGCTGAAACATAGTTCACACGGCCACGTGCAGGAGTTGGCTTCACATAATAAGCTTTGCCCGACTTTCCTTGCCCAACGGACTTTCCGGGTTGCTTGGCACCCACATTTTGAGGAAACTCTCGAGAATAGTGGCCTGGTTCTCCACAGTTGTAACAGATCACCTGATTGGCACATGGTGCAGCATTGCTAGCTGGACCACCATAGGTTTTTGCTGGAGGGTTGGTCTGATTCGTCTGAGGCGCCCCATAGGATGGCCTCGGAGTATATCTTGGCGACAGAGAACTATTTGGAACCCACAGCCTGCGTTTTGGGAACGCGGAACCAGATGACGAGCCAAAGTCACGGGATTGCTTCTTTGTGGCTTCATAGTCGGTATGAGCAGTCTCGGCACTGATCGCCTTATTGACCAGGGCTTGGAAGCTTGTACATTCGTGGAGGCGCAAATCACGACGAAGCTCAGGGCTCAGACCCTTACGGAATCTTGCTTGCTTCTTGGCATCAGTAGACACCTCCTCTGTTGCATAGCGGGCGAGGTTACCGAACTCGCGGCTATAGGCATCCACGGTCAACGTCCCCTGGGTGAATGCACATAACTCCTCTCTCTTTTTGTCCCTCAGGCCCTCTGGAATATGGTGCAGACGGAAGGCTGCACTAAAGTCCGCCCATGTGGTTGTTGGTTCAGCAGGACGCATAGCTTCAAAGTTCTCCCACCACAGATTGGCGGGTCCTTCTAGACAGTACGCCGCAAAGGTCACCTTGTCGGCCTCAGATACATTCACAGAGCAAATCTTGCATGATATAATGCACAGGCGATCATCAGCGTCGAGGGGATCGACGGAGTGATGGAACTTTGGAGGATTCAGCTTCACAAAGTTGTTGAGGAACACTGCATCATTCCTAGGCTGACGAGCCGTATTTTGCTCAATACGTCTAACAGACGGTTGGTCTCCCTTTTGTTTCTCTCTTCCTCAAGCATAACTTCCGCCAGAGAGGGCGGGTGAGGCAGTTCTTCCTGCGACGCTTGACTACCCTCTCCTTGCTCATGAGCAGGGGCACGTTTCAACCTGGTGAACACCATCGTGACAAACAAACTCACAGCTTAGACCAATATCAACATCAATACTAACTATGGATTAAGAATGCACTAAACACATGGAATGCGGAAATGAATATCCGAACAGCATGGTAACAAGCAACTGCTATATATACACCATGGTTCATACACATTATTACATAGTTCAGTACAACCTTAACCAAAGAGCAAACTACTAAAAACATGAAACTAGTCATCAGAGGCTTCCAAGCTTCCAATACATTATTTATCTATACCTCCGGAATTCATTTCATGACACAAGCATACTTCACAAGTCACACGGGACTGTGGAAGTAGAACTACTACCATACTATCCTTCCACTCGCGGGTTCAGGCATCCGCATAGAACATCTCATAAAGATTGCCTCCATGGCCTAGAAGCTCAACCTGTGGATCAGGAAATACTCTAGCCTGAGACCCCTAGGATCCGTAAGGACACGGGTGTGGCCTTGGTCCCTTGACTGGTGGTAGTAGAGGTCCCCGAAGAGGGGTGACTCCTCCTATAGCAGGCCAGTCAACATGAGCCGGAAGATGGGTCCTAACAGGGTTCAGCATCTCCATATCTCCATACCCTGTCTGGACTACAGGTGCCAGCTGCGTCAAAGCCATCCACAGACGGGCACGTGTAGCATAGAGCTCCATACGAAGGGCACGAGCATCCCTGTCTCTATTCTCTAGCATCTCAGCAGTGGACTGCAACAGCGGATCCTCCATAGAGGAATCAAAGTAGACCCCACAAAGGTATCCTTCTTAACCTGGCTGAGAGGAAGGAACATAGCAGAACTCTGAATTCTGCAGCAGTGCATGTCTAGCCCTCATGATGGTCAGCATTGAATAGGCAACATCTTGTACTGCCATGTCAACAGTGACCCCCAATCCATAAGACCAATGGATCGGCTCCTCAACTCCAGGGTAATCTGGGAATACCCTAACAGTGCAGAGGTACTGGCTCTGATTAAAGTCCCGGTACTACTCCTCCACTGTGTACTCTGGGTACGAGCGGTAACCGGACACTGACATCATCCTCACTAGTATGGCCGTATGACCTGGCACATCAATGCACCTAGTTAGACGAACCACCTGACGAGAAGGACGGCCAGGCATCTGAAAATAGAGAGTAATGCAAAAGCATTAGAGCTCTAAAGATAAAATTGGGCAGCATAACGGCTCTAAATGCTCAAAAACAATTTTGAGACAACCCATAGAAATAAGATAGCGTAACGACTCAACTACCAAGTTCAATTCCCTGGTCATCAAAACTTACTTCCTTTTCCTTGGGATAAAAGAAACCCGAAGTACTCTCGACCCGTTGTCCTATAATCTACCGATCAGAAACACGAGCCTAAGAGAAGATAAGTAACCTAGTCCTTAATCCCCACAGAAAAGACGAGGATGACCAGAATAGAATAACTTGAGAAGAGAAGCAAGCGTCTTACGTTCCCTTCCACAAACAATTCCCTTAAATATAACTAAAGCAATGCTAGACTCAACTTCGACCAGTTTGGCTTAGTAATCCTACAGTTAGTCAGGCTCTGATACCAACGCTGTTGGGACCCTGATCCTAAGCCTTAGGAATCCAACTTGTAACACATCGCATCTCTTTGCGGTCTCACACACAGTTATCTCCACGGCTGCAGCCTTACCTTAGCCGGGACCGTTTGCGCCTTTTGACTCATGTATGCAACTGTGTCACTAGAAATCCAATGAAAAAAACCCGGATCGACATGTCTAGTCATAAACCAAAGCGGCAGTTCCGCACAGGGACATGCATACATGACCCAGCAAAGCAGGTGTCGATCACCAGCGAATGTAGACGAGTCGTAGCAAGCTACAAGGACTCCATTACATCGCGTGACATTTCCCCAAAGGGACAGACACAACAGCTAAGAAGGACACATGCCGGTCAACCAATGTGTCCGGAGCAGTAGCGAACTACCAAGGCTCGTTGGAATCACTAAGGGGCATTTCCCTGTAAGGATTGCTACTAAAGCCTACAGCTAGGTATTCGAACCCCATACATATCAAGTACAACACACGTACGCATGGCATACCGATATGTATAGATACATCGATGGCATCACAACATAACTATAAACATACAAACTTTTTTTAGAAGCACACCCATAATATTACAAGGTAGGGGTCTCACGACCCATCATCACAAGTCATACACACAATTCTTACAAGCCAGTGGAAGAGTAAAACTGGCTGAGTACAGACAGATGGAAAGATAAAGGCACATGGCCTGCCTATCTACAGACCCATCCTAGGGCCAGATCATAGCTGGGATACCAGCTACTCGTCGTCGTCGATGTCTAGGTAGAACCCTCCATTCGGGTCATTAACAACCTCTGCAACAATTTATTAAGCAAACGTGAGTACAAAAGTACCCAACAAGACTTTAGGATAAACTATCTACTCATGCAATGTATCAATAAGGAGTTGTGGCGTTTCATGCGGAAAGCCAGCAGTTGACTCTTGGCTAGACAACTTGTATTTTTAAATAGTTTTCACAACTATGTTTCTCGCACATGACTCCACTAACACCACAACAATACTCTATCGTGGAATCATTCCGTCTTCCTACGGAAATGCAGTCCACGACACTCACGCTTATCTTGACAATTTTATGAGTAGCCATTATAGTTATCTATGAACAACATATGTTTCCAAGTAGTCCATATCCACGGACGCGGCTATTCCAATAGATCATAACCCTGCAGGGGTGTACTTCTTCACACACGCTCTCGCCACTTATCGCCACATGCACGTCATGCACCTCGGCAACCTTCAAGCGGAAGCCCAGCGAGGGAGTCGGCCACGACCGTTAACCATGTTAATACTTAGTCCAGGTCTATCGCCTATCTGAGGGTAACCCGCACGGAAGTCTGGCTGAGGTTTCCGCCACGACCCCAAACGATGTGCGCAGGGTTCCCAAGTCCACCATCCGGGTGACACTTGGTACACCGTGCCATTTCCTACCGCATAATAGCCCACCTCTAAGCTCAGCGCTACGCACGGCCTCCAGCATGACTATAAATACCAGAAACTACTTGCAACTCCTGGACCGAGTACTAAGCGATTAATAAGTCGAGGGGATTCCTATTTCATGGCCCAGCATGTGGTAGTATCTCGTCTTGGATTACATACACGGATCTCAGTTCCTAAGGACGGTTCCAATGAAACAACCCGCCATGTACTCCTACATGGCCTTTCACTGGTACCTTTACCAAAATAGGTTCAACACACCACCTTTAATAACTGAACACATTCTCACGATCCTGTTCATCACCAGATGAGAGACCATACTTAACTCTAAGCATAGCATGCATAGAAAGATAAGGCACATCATGGCTCAAGCATCTACCAGGTATGCTAGGTTGCAAGGTTCAGCTATTTACTATGACAAGGACAGGTCATGCAAAGGAAGTGGGTTCAACTAACGTGATAAAGCAGTGAAAGCATTTAGACCTAATGCAATAAGTAAGAGCAGGAGCGAGAACATGGGATTTCTCGGGATGATCAAAATGGTTGCTTGCCTTGTTGCTCATCAGAGGGACAATATCCGTCAGTTGGATATTCTGTGGAATCCGGAGGAGCTGGGCCTACCGGTAAAAACAACATCAATCAATAACAATCATATGCAACAAGATGATGCATGATCATGGCATGAAAATGAAAGGTGGTAGGCTAATGTAGCTACCTTTTCTTAAGTTGAAGTTGATTTGAATCAAGATTCAAATATCACTTCAAACAAGGTATTTTTCGAATACCCTTTTAATTGATGCGACCTGATGCTTAGGTAATCTTGTTTTAGCATGCATGATGATGGTATGTTGGGGTGCTGGTTGTGCTTGATCATGGTTTGGTCATAATATTTGAAGTGGAATTCAAATGGATTTCAAATTCCAACTCCAAATTATTTAATAAGGTTATCCTATTCATTATTTTATCTGTTTGGAGATGTTAACATTTTCAAACATGTTTGAAAATATCAAAATCAGATTCCATGGATTTTTCTGATCATTTTTCATATATAAATTATTTTCATTGGAGTTACAGATTATTTTCTATGATTTTTATTAGTTTTGGGCATTTCCTGGAATTCTTTTAAATCAGAAAATCTCTTTATTGCGTCAGATCTACGTCAGCACTATGTCAGCAGGTCAGCCGACCTGGTCAGGTCAAACCTGATAGGTGGGGGCCAATGGTCAGCGACATAGGAGATAATAACGCGCTGACCAGCCTCTAGGTGGGTTTGACCCACTGCCAGGGCCCACTGTCAGTGCCTTATTAGTGCTAACTAACACGGATTAGGCCGGCCACGTCGTTCCCCGCCGGAGACTGATCGGCGGCGACCAGATCCGCGGCGGATCTTCGCTGGAGAAGCACCAGAGCTTGCTGTGGTGCTCGGAATCGAGTGCTGAGAGCACTGGGATGATCGCCAGGCTCGGCCTCATCTACTACGGTCCTTAGGAGGGCTGAGGGTGGCCGAAGGATGCCGGCGACGAGCCGAGGCGGCTGCCGGAGCTCGGGCTCCTCGGTCTCGTGGCTAGAGAGCAAGAAAACAAGGAGAAACATGCACGAGCTCATGGTGGAGATGATGGGAGGCTCAGACGGCTCGGGGAGGTGCTGTAGCCGGCGATCCAACGTTGATTTGCGTGCGGCCGGAGGTTGAAGACGATGGCAATGGGGCATTGCAGAGCTCGGGGAGGTCGATTCCTTTGGCGTGCGCGTCGAGCTCGATGAGGCGGAGAAGATGGAGTACTCGGGGAGGCTTCTGTGTGGCCAGAGAGCTCGGTTGGCTCTAGCTCAAGCTCCTGTTAATGGCGGTAGGGGGAAGGGAGAAGAAAACCGAGAGGAGGGGGAAGAATGGAGAGCGAGAGAGGATAAGGGAGCGCTCGGGAAACTCATCCCCATTGTCGCACTGTCGTAGGGGTACCGGGGAGCGCCACGTCGAAGCAGGAGGTGGAGGGGAGCCGCCGTGGTCGATCTCTCATCTGCCAGAAGGCAGAGGAAGAAGACGACCCTGCCCCTGTGGGCTGGGCCTCAACAAGTGAGCGTAGGATAGGGTTTTTTTCTTTTTCTTCTGTTTCTGTTTTCTATTTTATTTCCTGATATTAATTGCTATTTATTTTGTCTTCAAAAAGCAATTCAAAAATTAGTTTGAATAACCCTGAGTGTTAGTTGAAATATTTCCAACCACTCATAAGGTTTTCAACATTTTTGGAAACTTTAAAATATTTGAAAACAAATATATAATTGTTTTCTGTAGCTTTTAAGTTAAATTTAAAATACCAAAAGTAGTTTGAAAATAAGTTTCATCTCTGATATATTGTTTTCAACATTTATCAGAAATACTGAACTTTCAAGAAGGCCATTTTGGGTTCATTGATTTTGGCAATATTTGAATTTCCTTTGAATAGAAGTGGCTAGGGTTTTTGGTTTGAGTTTCACCACTTCCTTTGATTTTGTTTCAACTTCTTGAATGCAATGGAAGAAAACATGAGCACAAATACTAAACCCTAGTTAGGGATCCAGGGATGTGACAGTAACTTATTGCCATTATATGTTGATTACCTTTTCAGGGAAGGATTTAATATTTATACCGGCTCATATAGAGTGTTCGGGTTATGGAGACATTACTTTATGATGGTAAGATGAATTACAAGTGAAAAATTTCAGAAAGGCGTCTGATATGTACCCGCTGTCCTAGCTTCAACAAAAGCATCGACACAAAAAGCATACTCTATATATATGAGCAGCCATTGTAAAATTCAGATGCGATACAAAAAGCTCCAAACATGCATGAAGGCATGACACAACCAAACAATTTTTACACCTACAGGTGTTAAAAGGCTACATGGAGCCCAAGTTTTTTAATAACCAATACATTAATCGGGCTGATAGTTCATCCGGTTAGACGCATCCGTGTTAGTCTCGGGCAAACTTCTTGTTCAAGACGCCTCCAGGTCACCCTGTGCCGAGCCTTTTGTGTCCTGGATCTATAGGTTTCCCATATCCCAGTTGCAATGGCTTAAAGCGTGGCATTCAGCTTCTTCATTCAAGATGGTCGACGTGTCAACATCGCGGGCAAAAGGATGCTTAGGGTGCTGAGGAGTTAGATACACCGGTTCAAACATGGGTGGCCACACATGTGTGTTGTTCTCATCATAGGCCATGTGATATGTCTTCAGATCAATGCCTTCAACCAGTTGAATAGCCGATATGCGAGCCACCTTCATGCAATGGTGATACATCCCAAACGTATCTATAATTTCTGCTAGTTCCATGATCTTTTGGGTGACATTGTTATATGTTTTGCTACACTTTTATATCTTCTTACACATATTTGGACTAACCTACTAACTCAGTGCACCCAGTGCCAGTTTTTGTCGTCTGGTTTCTTTTTTGCAGGGGCTTTGACCCAATTTTCCGTAGCCACAAAAATCCCAAGAAAAAAATATAAAAATCAGCGAACGGAAGCGAGGGGCAAAATCACCAAATATGGGCCAGAGGGGAGCCAGGGGCTGCCCAGGCGACCTCATGGCGTGCCCTGGCCCCTGGCCGCGCCCATAGGCCGCCTGGGTGGGGCCCACCTCTTCTGGCGCCCTCCTTTGACCTATATTTACTCCTCCGAGAGGAAACCCTTCCACAACACCCAGAATCGCGAATTTCTCCATCCTTTCGCCGCCGCAGCGCTTCCGAGATCGGGAGTGTCAGGAGACCTCTTCCTGGCACCATGCCGGAGGGAGGATTGACCTCCGGGAGATTCTCCACCACCGTGGACGCTTCCCGGATGTGCCATGAGTAGTCCTCCATGGACCATGAGTCCATGACCAAGAGCTATATCTCGGTGGGATAACCCCGGGGTAGGCTCATCGAGCCTACTCTTTTGCCTTCTACCATGAAGGAACATTATGAACCATTCTACAAAGCCCGAGTACCCTGGCCGGCTAGGAAGCACGTGCCGGCTTGGGGCGAGACGGCCAACTCTATGGCCGGCCAGGAAGCTCCTGCCGGCTAGAGGCGAGACGGTTACCTTCCTCTGGCCATCTAGGCCAAGCCGTCCGGCTAGAGGCGAGGCGGCTGTGCCCAGGCCGGCTTGTCAAGCGGCTAGCCGGCTAGGGAGCTCAAGTCACATCAGATCGTAGGTCATGACGAGACCCTACGGTTAAAGGTGGCTACGCGTCAGCCAAGGTACTGGATCGGGGTGCACGACAGGTACAGTGTGGGCGACCATGCCGCTGATCTCCTCCGGCTCGGATCCATCATCCTGCATAGTGTCGGCCCATCAAACTCCCACTCCATTACTGCACTCGGCGTGGGAACAGTGGAGACGGCCGTACTGGCGGCCCATGACGAATCTCGCTGAACGACGTCGGACGTACCACACGTGTCCTGCGTCAACCTTACGCGAAAGCCTTACTGGCTAGGCGGCGGGTCCCACAACCAGACTGGACCTCGCAACCGGCGGGCCCCTCCAGCGACAAGACAAGACCCCTGTGGCCCCCCTTGCCAGTCGGGTCCCACTCTTGTACTTTTATCCTTATTGTAGGTCGGTGTGTTCGTCTATAACCCCCCCCCCCCCCCCGCTCCCCTCCATGTAGAGGGTCGGTCAACTTCATACACACACACACACCACATAGGAGAGGTAGACGCGAGCCGGCTGCTCCTTTGTCCTCCTTCGCAGAACAGCTCCACGAGCACATTGTAGCCCCATTGATACATCATACACTCCGTCAGGATTAGGGGTGTTATCTCTACGGAGATCCGTGAACCTCGGTACATCGTGTGTTCCATGCTTGTACCATCCTCGTTCCCAGCGCCCTCCGGTCCACTTCGGTTCCCACCATCTTTAGCCTACCCATGGCTTATGTTGTGAGTAAACACCGACATTTGGCCCCCTCCGTGGGATCTTCCGCGGCATCGGCTGGGTTTACACGCTGGGCGGGGCCTTGCGCTTACACCGTGGGATACATCGCGTCCGCACCGATCTGCATGCACGTGGAGCCTGCTTTCGAGGAGGCTTCTCCAATGTTCATCGATGTCCCAGTCCGTGATGCGGATTCTGATGGGGAGTCTGACGACGAGTCACTCCCCAGCGTCATCATCCCTGCTGTTCAGAACCTCCGTGTTCTCTTCAGTGACTTGCGCCTCAACGATGGCCCTTGCTACCCTCGGGAGGACATCGCGTTGATGCGTTGTGCGCCATATTCAGTAGGCTCTCCCTCACCGAGACGCCTACATTTGATGAGTATCCCAGCAATGTGCTCATCTTCGATGGTCCACCATCGTCTGTGGGGTTTCTTACCCCGTATCACGTCAGCGTTGTCTCCAACGTCATGGAGGTGATGGTCATCGGTGCCAGCACCAGCACGGCTGACAGCAAAGGCGTCAGCTGACGCTGGTGATCCTGCTGCTATATCCGCCGACAAGCTTCATGCCGCCCTTACCGGCTTGAGGACGCCCATCGCCACCTCCAGAAACCCCACCGACGTGCGGGCCTCGCTGGAGGAGGCTCGGAGGAAGATCTTGGAAGAAGGCATTTCCATCGCCGTGGCTAAACGCCGGATGGAGGCCGCGCACACTACTAGGAAAAACCCTACGAGTAGCACTAGTAATATGTGTATCAGTAGCGCTGGGTCGAGCGCTACAGCTATCGCGCTACAGCTAAATCCTAGTAGTAGCGCAGGTATTGGTAGCGCTACTGGTAAGTAGTATTATCAGTAGCGCTTGCCTGCCCAGCGCTGCTGCTAACAATAGTAGTAGAGTTTGCCCCAACAGCGCTACTGGTAAGTACTTACCAGCGCTACTGCTAAATTTTGTTGCTTTCACAGCTTTATACCCTCTACATATTTCTGATGTATTTATACAGCTTCTATACAACAGTTTCATCACATCATATTAAACATACACCATTCTCACATATCATAGACATACAATAGTCTCGTCATACCATCATCATCATCATCATTCAACACAAAATATCATCACATAATCTCGAAAATAGCGATGCATAAGTGTGATCATGTCATGTCTCGAATAAGTGCAACTGCATGGTCATGGCACACCCACAAGTTTCATCATCTCTATCTACAACATGATGTACAAGAGAAGAGGGATCAGCATGAGGAAGAGCGCGACTATGTAGTACGGACGGTACCGCCCGTGCTCATGCTGGAGTGTCGACCTGAGGTAACAACTTTCCTCTTCAGCTCTGGTGTCGAACCCTCTGTGGGTAGCACCCGAGTACGTGTGCACCTGGGCCTGAGCGGTTGGCTAGTGGTCATAGACTCCTGGAACCCTCCCAACATGCATGACGTTTTAGTGCTTCGCGATCTCTGATCTAAGTACCTGCATCGTGAGTTGTTGATTTGAACGATAATATGCAACATAATGTACTTAAGAAAACAAAGAGGCATGATTAGCAAAATAAAAGCAACCGATAGTAAACATAAATGACGAAGTTACTCATACCCAAACTAATTAACTAGAACGATCTACGCTAGTTCAGGACCACGGTTTAGTTACATCACAAAGTTTCAAAGTTTTGCCAAAGTTACATCACATTGTCATTGACAATCAGTCCTTCAGGTCCTCGTCCCATTCTTCATAGTCAGCGAGGACTCACCCGAGCTTCGTGAAATGGTTCATGTCCAGATGCTGAGCGAATAGCAGTGCTGGGACATCAACCCACGTGATTGCCCCATTGTAGAACATCCCCATTGGTTTAAGGACTTGCTTCATGATCACTTGGGCTAGTTCACATTGTACGTGATAGAAATCAGCTCGGATTCGATGATCCGGTGTCGTTCCTATGCTTGTGGCCCATCTGACAATCTTGGCATCTTCGGTAGTAGCTGACATGTGAAGGCATTGATTATCCCTTCTGAACTCCATCAGGTGATGCATGAGGTAGAATCCATCAGCCATACTGTTGTTCGGTTGCTGGATGTAGCAGAAGTCGGTCTTATGGCCGAATGTATGTGCTTTATTCCTAGTCCTTTTCACCTTGATATATCCACCAGTCAGGCTGAAGGTCCACAGGGCAGAGTCGAGAACACTCTTTACGTGCGTGTAATCCTTTTTCTTGAGGTTCTTCGACGAGTCCAAGTAGATAACATGGGAGTATTCCGGGTATAGAACGATGAGGACGGCGCCGCCCCCGCTGCGCAAATTAAGTACACCTCAAATTGGTCTCCATGCTTGCAAAGGAATGAAACATGTACGAAAGGATATGCGCGGATGACTTACGAGGGATGATAAGGCAGGAGAATCGCTTCCTTGTACTTATTAGCGATCATGAAATCGTCGCTGTACTTGCTCGCATAGTCACAATGCTCTTTGCAAACTCCCAAGAAGTCCTCGTGCATATAGTATGGGTCCGCGACGCAGATATATATGATGCTCTCCGTATTGATGATGGAGTTGAGATACAACGAATACATGCGGATGGACTGGAAATCCAGCTTGGTCATGTGGAACATGTTGTAGATGTAGTCAAATCGCAGGAGGAACTGATTGGTGGGCCAGGTATCGGCGTACATCTTCCCACCCGACACATGAGCCGCATAAAGCGGGTATCCTGGATGTTTCGCGGCGCGAAGGTTTTTCTCTCTGGCCAGCACATCTTCATGGAGTCTCTTTAAATCATTGTTCAGCATGTGATCTAGCACTTTGGCAGGTAGGATCGGCTCGCTGGCGATGTGGACACGCGGCTTACCTTCGATAGGTATTATGTCTATGACCAAGGGTTTCAGAGGTGGCTGGCTGCTTGAAGCACCTATCGCGCCTTTAGGTCTTTTGGTCAGTCTCTTCCTTTGCTTCTTGGGGGTGGCGGTAGTGAGCCCAGCATACCTTCCCTAACCACCACCCCAAGTGACCTCGGGCTAAAGAGTGGACGGGACTCGGGGGGTTTCTTGGTAGAGGCGTGATGACCCACAAGTATAGGGGATCAATCGTAGTCCTTTCGATAAGTAAGAGTGTCAAACCCAACGAGGAGCAGAAGGCTCTGATAAGCGGATTTCAGCAAGGTAATAACTGCATGCACTGAAAGTAGCGGTAACAAGTGATTGTGTAGCGAGGTGAAACATAGCAAGCAAAAAGTAACAAGTAACAAGTAGTAGAAACGGTGCAACAAGTGGCCCAATCCCTTTTGTAGAAAGGGACAAGCCTAAACAAAGTCTTATAGGAGGAAAAACGCTCCCGAGGACAGACGGGAATTTCTGTTATGCTAGTTTCATCATGTTCATATGATTCGCGTTCGTTACTTTGATAGTTTGATATGTCGGTGGACACGCGCTTGGGTACTGCCCTTACTTGGAAAAGCATCCCACTTATGATTAACCTCTCTCGCAAGCATCCGCAACTACAATAGAAGAATTAAACTAGTGGATCCAACTCAGCCCCTCACGAAGCAACGCATAGAGTCGGGTTTAAGCTTCTGTCACTCCAGCAACCCATCATCTACTTACTACTTCCAAATACCTTCCTCTAGGCCCAAATACGGTGAAGTGTTATGTAGTCGACGTTCACATAACACCACTAGAGGAAAAACAACATACATCATATCAAAATATCGAACGAATATCAAATTCACATGACTTTTATCAGCATGACTTATCCCATGTCCTCGGGAACAAAAGTAACTACTCACAAAACATAATCATAATCATGATCAGAGGTGTAATGAATAGCATCAATGATCTGAACATAAACTCTTCCACCAAGTAATCCAACTAGCATCAACTACAAAAAGTAATCAACACTACTAGCAACCTTACAAGTACCAATCGGAGTTGCGAGACGAAGATTGGTTACAAGAGATGAACTAGGGATTGGAGAGGAGATGGTGCTGATGAAGATGTTGATGAAGATGCCTCCCCTCCGATGAGAGGAGTGTTGGTGATGATGATGGCAACGATTTCCCCCTCCGGGAGGGATGTTTCCCCGGCAGGATCGTCCCGCCGGAGCTCTAGATTGGATCTGCTCAAGTTCCACCTCGTGGCGGCGGACAAACCATGAAAAAGCTCCCTATTGATTTTTTCTAGACCAAAACCCTTCATATAGAAAAAGGGGGGAGCTAGTGGGCCGCCAGGCAGCCCACAAGCTTGCCCTGCGCCACCAGGGGGGGTGGTGTATGGCGGAGTGGGGGCTTGTGGAGCCCTGGTGGCTCCCCTCCGGTAGTTCTTTCACCCAGAATTTTTTATATAATCCAGAAAAAATCCACGTAACTTTTCAGGGCATTTGGAGATGTGCAGAATAGTGGACTAGGATTTGCTCCTTTTCTAGTCCAGAATTCCAGCTGCCTGAATTCTCCCTCTTCAAATAAACCTTGCAAAATAAGAGAGAAAAGGCATAAATATGGTAGCACAAGTAATATAACAGCCCAAAAAGCAATAAATATCAACATGAACGCATGATGCAAAATGGACGTATCAACTCCCCCAAGCTTAGACCTCGCTTGTCCTCAAGCGAAAACCAAGTTCCATAAACATGTCCTCAAGTTGAGGGACGTAGGTGTCGATAAAACGTAATACGGACATGAGGGCATCATGATCACACACAGAACAACAATACATCATAAAGATTCTTATGGGAAAGTAACAATTACTTCACAAAGAGAAGCATGAAGCAAAAACCTTACCGAGAAGTAACCAACAATAGTCCGTAGTCATTGAAGCAATTGCAATTTATCACAACATCAGAAAGAGTCAAATAAGAGCTTGTAAGGCAAACCCACATACTCAATCATCTCTTTCGTTTTCCACAATTGTTACAACTCACGTGGTACTGATGGTGTCAAAGTTTCAGCTGGACACAGAGGAAGATAGGGGCTTATAGTTTTGCCTCCCAACCATTTACCTCAAGGGTAAAGTCAACAACAATAAAGCATAAGTACTCAACTCCAAGTTGATAGATGAATATAGATCTTTCCCAAGCATGTGACGGTAGCCAAGACAAAGGCAAAAAGGGAATTGGTGATGATCACCATGACTCTTACAAGTGCAAAAAGTAAAGGTACAATATAGGCCCATCGCAGAGGGAAGCAGAGGTTGTCATGCGCTTTTGAGGTCTGAATGCGCGTCCTCTTGGTGCGGAGGAACGTCACTTTATATTGCCTCCTGTGATAAAGAACTTTATTATGCAGTCTGTCGCTTTTATGTCTTCCTCGTCACAGGTTCGTACAAAGCTTATTTTCCACACACTAATAGATCATACATATTAGAGAGCAATTTTTTATTGCTTGCACCGATGACAACTTACATGAAGGATCTTATTCAATCCATAGGTAGGTATCACTACTGGAAATCAGTATTTTGCCATCTGCCTAGTCTTTGCCGTCTGCTAGGTGATGGCAAAGATTGTCTTTGCCGTCAACTTCAGCAAGACAGATGGCACAGTACTGGCTGATGGCATACAGTCTTTTTGCCATCTATCACCTCTTTGCCGTCTGCTAGCGGACGGAAAATAGTCCAGAGGCAGACGACAAAGATGTAGATAGGCCCACCTGACTGCGGGGTGTCTAGGTCAAACAGGAGTCGGACCTTTGCCGTCTGCTAGAGGACGGCAAAGAGTCCAGAGGCAGACGGCAAAGAGTCTAGGCTCTTTGCCGTCCGGAGGAAGACGGCAAAGCGCTAACTCCGTTAACGGCTCCTTCCCCCCCCCACCACGCCCCTCTCTCTCTCTGTAACGGCTCATCCCCGCGCGCCCCTCGCTCTCTCTCCCCACCCCGCGCGCTCCTCTCTCTGTAACGGCCGCCAGGACCACCGTCGCGTCGCCGCCCCTGTCGCGTCGCCGCCCCTGCCGCCGCCCCTGTCGCGCCCCACTGCCGCCCCTGTCGGCCCTGTCGCCCCACCCCTCTCTCTCTCCCCCCACCTCACCCCCGCTGCCGCTGCCGCTGCCCCACCATCATTGCGTCGCCGCACCTGGCGCCCCCGACGCCGCCCCGCCACCCCGGCCCCTCCACAGCTGCCCCTCTCGGTGAGCCCCCACACCCCCACCCCCACCCCCCACCCGCATTATTTTTTACTAGTTTTATTATTTTTTAGTAGTTTTAGTAGTTCTTATTGTTAGTAGTTTTAGTGGTAGATTTAGTTAGGTTAGTAGTTTTAGTTAGGTTAGTAGATTTAGTTAGGTTAGTAGTTTTAGTTAGGTTAGTAGGTTTAGTTAGGAGGAGAAGAGGAGAAGAGGAGGAGGAGGAGGACAAGAAGAGGAGAAGAAGAAGATGAGTAGGAGGAGGAGAAGAAAAAGAAGAAGAAGAGGAGAAGAAAAAAATAAGAAGGAGAAGAAGAAGAAGAAGAAGAAGAAGAAGAGAAGAAAAAAATAAGAAGGAGAAGAAGTAAAGAAGAAGAGAAGAAGAAGAGAAGAATAGAATAAGGAAAAAATAAGAAGGAGAAGAAGAGAAAAAAGTAGAAGAAGTTGATTTTTTATTGTTTGGTATTTAGTGGTAGCTAGATTCTTTTTTAGTTACTTAGTAGATTCTGTTTTTGTTATAGTGGTAGATTCTGTTTTTGTTATTTTTTTGCTGTTTAGTGCTATCTAGGTTTAGCGATAGGTTTAGTTAGCTTGGTTAGTTAGGTTAGTTAGTTAGTTAGATTACTAGAAAGAATACGAAGAAGAAGAAGAGGAGGAGGAGGAGAAGAGGAGAAGAGGAGGAGGAGGAGAAGAAGAAGAAGAAGAAGAATAGGAGGAGGAGAAGACAAAAAGAAGATCATATGTTTGGTATTTAGTTTTTTGGAATTAATTAGTAGTTTTAGTGGTAGATTCTGTTAGTTAATTAGTAGATTTAGTGGTAGATTCTGTTAGTTTATCCGCCCATCATTATTGCTTAGGTTCAAGACTACTTCAAAGAAGATCACATGTTCTTTTGTTGAAATCAAGTCTGTCAAAATAATGTATCGTCTATATTTATTGGTACCGGAGCAAAACAGGGCAACTTAAATAATATTGCCATCCTCAAATGTAGAAAATATCGAAAAGTTTTATATAAACTGAAAAGTAGTATAGGTAACCTGGAAAGTCCTCAGGACCAAAAGGGCAACTTCTGGACCTGCGAACTTTGCGTGGTAGGTGCATGTCCATGCAGCAGGGTAATTTCCCCAACAATGACATAATTAGTCCATTTAGCTCCAAAATACCATAATAAGCTCAAAATGGCATAAGAACCTTGGTTAGCTCATTAATATTATATGCTTAGCTTGTTTTCCTCTAAAATGGGATAATTAGCCCATTTAGCTCAAAAAAGGCATAATTAGGTAATTTAGCTCCAACAAGAGGAGAAGAGGAGAAGAAATAGGCAAAATAAAAAGAAATGACCTGCCCGCGCATTGTACGAGCTCCGCCCCTGCATTTGTGGGTTAGTACAAATTTCATCTCCTCCCCGCCCCTTCATTTACTGTGGCTCGGTTTCCGGATGAAACTTTCTACATTTAGGTAATTCAATTAATTTATCAGTATGCATGACCAGTATGCGTCTCCCGTTCGAAAGGGCGACATCTATAAATATGCATGTCTTTGCATATTTATAACCGCCATCCTTTCAAATTGTCCAAAATTATCCATGGACAGCCCGAGTATGTGTAGAATGGGTTCGTTTTCCCGTATGCTGTGCTCTGGATCCGATGCGGAATTTCGTCAGTGCCTCCCTGTTGTTCTCCGGATGCACATCCTCTCTGTTTATTGCGGAGACGTGTATCAGGAGAACAGTGGGGAGGTGCTGCCGAAATTTTGCGTTGGATCCGGAGCAGAGCATGGGAAAACGAACCCAATCTACACCTACTCGGGTTGGATTAGGACCTATCTTTACCTATTAGCGTGTAGGTTGCCTGGACGTAATAAAAATGGCGAACCTGATTAACCGATGAATATAAATGCTAAATTATATATAAATATATTTCTTCGGTCTTTAGTAGCTACGCAAGATGAGTGATCGTGCGTGGATGTATACCGGTCACCCTAGTCAGAAAGAGATGACGAAAGAATGGTTTTTAAAAACAAAGGAATTTGTGAAAGCCGCATGCGCAAATGGCCAGGAAAGAAACTATTGCCCGTGTCCTGGATGCGACAACTATAAAAAGACGACAGAGGCTGTAATGATTAAACACCTGCAGAGGAGGGGTTTTAAGGCTAATTATACGGTGTGGACATTTCATGGTGAGTCTATACAACGCACAAGAGCTGAAGTGGTCCGTCGTCGCACGGACGAGCATGGTACTGGGATCGAAGACATGGTGCAAGACTTTGAGGATGCTCAGGATTCGGAAGATGAGATGGAGGAATCTTCAAAGGCCTTTTATGAAATGTTGGAGTCTTCAAAACGTCCTCTCCATGAGCACACTGAGCTCTGTCAGCTGGATGCAATTGCACAAGTAATGGCTCTGAAGGCTCAGTTCAACTTGGGAAGACAATGCTATGACGCGATTATGACACTATTTGGACGTTTCCTACCCAAAGGCCATGTCATGCCTGCAAACCTGTACCAGTCGGACAAAATACTTTGTGTACTTAAGATGCCCTATGAGAAGATAGATGCATGTGAGAAAGGATGTGTCTTATTTAGGAAGGAGTATGCACACTTGGACTATTGTCCCAATTGCGAGTCTTGCAGGTATCTTGTGGTAGACAACAGTATGGGTGAGAAGAGGCAGACCAAAATCGCAGTTAGTGTTCTTCGGTATATGCCAATCGTACCAAGACTTCAACGTCTTTTCATGGTCGAAGAGACAGCCAGACAGATGACATGGCACAAATTGGGCAAAAGAACCGAACTAGATGCGGATGGGAATAAGATGATGGTACACACATCGGATGGGGAAGCGTGGAAACATTTCGATGGATTGCAACACGATAAAGCGGCAGATCCAAGGAATCCTCGAGTCTGCGCCGCCATGGATGGGTTTAATCTCTTCGGCATGACGGCAACCCAATACAGTTGTTGGCCTGTATTTGTCATTCCACTCAATCTCCCCCCCCCCCCGGGGCAGATTATGCAAAGAAAGAACATATTTCTTACGTTGATAATTCCAGGGCCCAATTATCCGGGGAAGAATATGGATGTGTACGTACAACCGCTTAACGATGAATTGGAAGAAGCTTGGGAAAATGGGGTCAAGACAAATGATGCCGCTAGAAAAGAAAACTTCAAAATGCATGTGTGGTACATGTACTCTATGCATGACTTGCCAGCCTATGCACTATTCTCTGGATGGTGTGTGCATGGAAGGTTCCCGTGCCCCCAATGCAAGGCAGCTCTTCAGTTTCATTGGTTGCAGGAGGGGCGGAAGTATTCTTGCTTTGACTTGCATAGACAGTTCCTGGATCCTGACCATCAGTTTAGAAAAGACAAGAAGAACTTTACCAAAGGTAAAGTTGTCAAAAACTTGGCACCACCTGCGTTCACAGGCCAAAAGATCCTGGATCAGTTAAACGCCCTCGAGCCTGATCCAGAGCGTCCAGGGTATTTCAAGGGGTATAATTCAAAACATGCCTGGACTCACAAGCCATGCTTCTGGGATCTGCCTTACTTCAAAGACCTCCTTCTTCCACACAATATCGACAAGATGCACACTGAAAAGAATATCGGAGAGGCTATTTTTGGTACATTGTTCGACATAGATGGGAAGACAAAGGATAATATTAAGGCTAGAGTCGATCAAGAGACACTATGTCATAGACCGTTACAAAACATGCGAGAAGGCAAAGGAAAGCAGAAGTGGTCGAAGCCAAAGGCCTGGTTCAATCTTGGAAGGCCAGCTATGAGGGAAATTATCTTGTGGGTCAAAATGCACATGATGTTCCCCGATGGGTATGCAGCGAATCTAAAGAGGGGATCGAGTCTTGAAAAATTAAAAATCTTTGGTCTCAAGAGTCATGATTGGCACATATGGCTAGAGCGGGTAATGCCGGTGATGTTATGTGGCTTTATTCCTGAGGATGAATGGCTAGTACTGGCAGAGCTGAGCTATTTCTTCCGTGTTCTTTGTGCAAAAGAATTGTCGCCTGGCGTGGTAGAAGACATCGAGGACTTTGCACCGGAGTTGTTGTGCAAGTTAGAGAAGATCTTTCTATCGGGCTTCTTTAATCCAATGCAGCATTCGATTTTACATCTACCGACCAAGGCAAGATTGGGTGGGCCCGTGCAAGATCGTTGGTGCTATGCAACTGAGAGGATGTAGAAGACCCTTCGAGCTAAATGTAAAAATAAGCGTAGAATTGTAGCATCGATGGCTGAGGCATTCATTACTGAGGAGGTGGCAAACTTTGTGACAGCACACCACGAAGCCAAAAATCACCATTTGCATAATCCGAAGCCTCGGCACAATGATGGAGACCCTAAAAAAGGTGGGTCCAACCTCAGCCTATTCAAAGGGAAGCTCGCACCAGCCTATTCGGTGAGTTCTCGACACATTTTCCCGTAACTTCTAATTCGTTTGAACTGCTCTTATTCCCGGATGTTTCAAACAACTGTTACGTCATCAAATTCTCGAATGGAGCGGTGATCGAAAATGATTTCGTCGAAGAGTATGAGCTTCTATCAAAGAGAGGAGGCGGCTATCCCGGTTTCATCTCTTGGTTCAAACAAATGGTAATTATCAATAATGGACCATTTCATTCTTGGTCTAACTTGCAGCTAATGCAACAACCGTTTCGTATTAAACTTTTAGGCTAATTCAGAGTCTATGGACGCCGAATTGAGACAAGTCGCTAATGGTTTTGACTATAAGGTCCGTTCATTTGAGAAATACAACATCAACGGGTATCTCTTTCGTACCTTTGGCAAAGAGCTATTTATGCCCGACCGGAAATCTACAAATTGTGGTGTCTCTACTATCGGCGAAGGTGTTATCGAGTATTATGGAAGAGTTGAAGCAATTTACGAACTTCAATTCTATGGTGAAAACCCACCGAACGTCGTAGTCTTCAAATGTTATTGGTTCCAGCCGAAAAAGACTAGAAGGACTCATGAACATATAGGACTAGTAGAAATCAATCCAAACACCCATTTAGATGTTCCCGATGTCTATATTACGGCTCAACAGGCGACCCAAGTTTTCTATCTACCGTGGGCATGCCAAACGGATAAGAATCTGGAAGGTTGGTATGTTGTTTATGAAGTGCCGCCACATGTCAGACCACCTCTCCCAAATGAACTGGATTATGAACCTCACATTAACCCAGACACATATGATGGAGAATTCTTCCAAGAAGCACGTCTTTCCAAGAAATGTTTCAAGAACTGTCGTGCTTCATCCAAGAACATGGAAGTAGATAGCGACAATGAATCCGACTCCAGCCCTGAGCCGGAACCAGAAGACCTGGAACTCGTAGAGGTTACTGATGCGCATGACCTATCAATGCTTCAACAATTAAAGGAAGGCCTTTCACAACCTCACGCCGTTGAACCCGATGAGCACATCATTCATGAAGACATGCGTGATAGTGATGATGATGATGCATTTATTGATGATGATTATTAGCTTGTAAGATTCAGAACTTAAATTATATATATTTTAATCTTTATTATTCATGTCAGTCATTCAATTTTTTTATGTTGTACTAATTTCTTTTAATCTTTATCATGGCAGGTGTTGAAAGATGGTGGGAGCGGGTCTAGAGCGCTCGACGGGTTCTTCCCAGGCGCCCCGCACGAGGGGTGGTACTTCCCTTCCACCCCTATCTCTCCGTAGAGCCTTGGCAGACAGTCTTTCGACACCAGCCGGGGGTTCTTCGTAGGTGGCATTGCTGGTTGGGTAGGGAGGAAGGGGAAGGGTACAGGGAGAGGTGGTGGCCCCGGAAGATCCAGGAGGACTATTGAGCCATCCTCGCCACCACCACCAGCTCATTCACCCGAGCATAAGACTATTATGGTCGACCCATTTGCGGAGGAGGCTACGGGGACTCCGGTCCAGGAGCCTGGTGTTCACGGGCATTCGTCCCATGAGATTCCGGTCCAGGAGCAGCCTCGGGTCGAGGTGCATTCGGCCCAGGAGCAGCCGGAGGAGACTACGGTTCCGGAGGCTTCACCCGACGTGGAGAGGCCCGGATGGGAGCCTTGGCCGGATCGTACCGAGTTGCCGGCTTGAACCGAGGGTCCGGGTGGCTCAGGGGGCGGGGATGGCGGGGATGAGCTTACGGATAGTGAGGGCGATGTGCAGGTGGACGGGGCCACCGTGTACAAGCGTGGTAGTACACGTCTCCTGGTCGCCCCGACTACCCGCGACCAGAGGCCGGTGATTAAACCTGAAGGAGATAGGTAAGTACATTTACCCTTTTTTAGCTTTTGCCTTCAACTTTGTTCAAATATCTAATGCGCTGACCTTATCATACTGCAGGGGATGGGTACACCCTCTTGGAGTCCGCAGGCCGAACTCCGTCCTTGGTGTGCTTTGCCGGACAAATTTCCCGGGGTTTGTCACGTTCCCTGGTGAGGGTCAGGTTCCTACACTAGGATTTACCTGGGAGCACTACCAGGCTGCGCAGGCCCCGCCGGAGGAGATTATAGATGGTGTCTTGTGCCACACGAGGGCCGAGATGGTGATCAAGAGTTTTTGGGTAAATTATCCTTTTACAGAATCTAAAATTAACAATATACCTAATTATTGTACTAATCGGTGTTTTCACGTTTCATTGTAGACCTTCTATAGGTGTGAGGATGGGTATGAGGAGGAGGCGGCCATGGTTCTCGAGGTCGAGTGTAGGCGGTTACTACAGAACTTGCGCCACGAGGCTCGGCCGCAGGCTATTCGAGATTACTACGCCACGCGTGGTATTAAGAAGGAGAAGAAGGCTTGCCGCGGAATGTTTCTAAAGAAGGAGCAATACATGAAGGTAATTACCTATTCTTAAGTCCTTCTACGTAGTTTTCTTGATTTCATTCATAGGCGTATCGCTGAAAATTATTTCTAATAACTTACAGGTGCCCCCGAGATGGTGTGCGGATAATATGGATTGTTGGGAGGCGTCGGTTGATGAGTGGTGCACACGCAGCTGGCGAGCCGTCCACGAGAATGCGAAGGATCGGCGTAGCCAAATGGTTGGTGTGCCACACCATCAAGGCAGCGCCAACTTACTTCAGTTTGGACGAAACTGGGTATGTGATTTGCTTCATGATTCATGCAATTCATTCATGATGCTAATATTTTGTTCCTCTCTTTTAGGCGCATCACATTAAGACTGAGATGCCACACTTGTACGACCTTTATGGCATGGCCCATACTGCTTCGTACAAGAAGGCGAAGGCATTCTCTGAGTCTGACCTGGATGATCCTAGTAACTTCACCAACATATCATCCCACCAGAAGCTCGTGGCATACAGGGACGCGGGGAAGGCTACGAAAGGGGATGACTTTAACCCTAGCCAGGAACCTTTGGATCCAGAGCTGGTGATGATATCTGGTGGCGGGAGGCCCCATGGCTCGATAGCCATTGGAGATGGGATAATACGTTGTCCACTCACTCTTTCGGAGATCAAGGCGCGCCAGTCGAGCAGATGTCCTGAGATAACGCCTCGACCACGGCCAGTCGAACTTGCCATCGAGGTTAGTTGTACGGACTAAGAACACTTTCATCCATTTCATTATGTGTGTCACCATAGATCATTATTGTGGTAACGAGGAATGGTTTTTCAGGCTGCTCTTCAGAAAGAGAGAGCGGCAAACCAGGCTGCTCTTGAGAAAGAGAGATTGGCAAGCCAGGCTTCTTTTCAGGCTGCTCTTGATGAGAGGGACCAGACCACGACACGATTGCTTGAGGAGGAGAGGGCCCAGAATGAGGCGGGTCAACGGGCCCTATACGAGCTTTTTGTGGTATGCTTTTTTTTCACATTAGCCAAATCTGTGTGTAATGTCTGTTTCAATACTAACTAATACGACCCACTCTTCAGGGTCTGTGCGAGGTGAGCGGTCAAGTCCCTCCGCCGATGCCCGTCTTCTCTTCGATTGGCACGGTGAGTTTCATTATAAACTAGTATTAATAATTGAGTGTCCTCATGCTAACCGAGACATTGCAAAATATCTTTTCTGCAGAATAACTCCCAAGCGGCATCGCACGACCCTTCTCCAGGGCAACCGTCTCCAAACGAAGCCGGCACGAGCAACCGTGGTGTTTCTCCTCCTTGATGACCACTACGGTAAGTTTCTCCTCCAAGCTTAGCTTGTTTTCCTCTAAAATGAGATAATTGGCCCATTTAGCTCCAAAAAGACATAATTAGGTAATTTAGCTCCAGCAAGAGGAGAAGAAATAGGAAAAATGAAAAGAAAGAAGAAGAAGAAGAAGAGAAGAAGGAGAAGGAGGAGAAGGAGGAGGAGGAGGAGGAGGAGGAGGAGGAGAAGGAGGAGAAGGCCAAAGACCTTCTAGTCCTTCTCCTCCACCTCCTTCTCCTCCTTGATTTCTTCTTCTTCTCCTCCTCCTCCTCTTTCTTCTCCTCTTTCATATTATCCTTGCTTTAATTTCCCCAACAATGACATAATTAGTCCATTTAGCTCCAAAATACCATAATAAGCTCAAAATGGCATAAGAACCTTGGTTAGCTCATTAATATTATATACTTAGCTTGTTTTCCTCTAAAATGGGATAATTAGCCCATTTAGCTCAAAAACGACATAATTAGGTAATTTATCTCCAACAAGAGGAGAAGAGGAGAAGAAATAGGCAAAATGAAAAGAAAGAAGAAGAAGAAGAAGAAGAAGAGAAGAAGGAGAAGGAGGAGGAGGAGGAGGAGGAGGAGAAGGCCAAGGACCTTCTATCCTTCTCCTCCTCCTCCTCCTTCTTCTTGATTTCTTCTTATTCTCCTCCTCCTCCTCTTTCATATTATCCTTGCTTTAATTAACCCAACAATGACATAATTAGCCCATTTAGCTCCAAAATACCATAATAAGCTCAAAATGGCACAAGAACCTTGGTTAGCTCATGAGTATTATATACATAGCTTGTTTTCCTCTAAAATGAAATAATTTGAACATTTAGCTCAAAAAAGACATAATTAGGTAATTTAGCTCCAACAAGAGGAGAAGAGGAGAAGAAATAGGCAAAATGAAAAGATAAAAGAATAAGAAGAGAAGAAGAAGAAGAGAAGAAGGAGAAGGAGGAGGAGGAGGAGAAGGCCAAGGACCTTCTAGTCCTTCTCCTCCTCCTCCTCCTTCTTGATTTCTTTATCTTCTCCTCCTCCTCCTCTTTCTTCTCCTCTTTCATATTATCCTTGCTTTAATTAACCCAACAATGACATAATTAGCCCATTTAGCTCCAAAATACCATGATAAGCTCAAAATGGCATAAGAACCTTGGTTAGCTCATGAATATTATATACTTAGCTTGTTTTCCTCTAAAATGACATAATTAGCCCATTTAGCTCAAAAAGAAGGAGAAGGGAGAAGAAGAAGAAGAGAAGAAGAAGAGAAGGAGAAGGAGAAGGAGAAGAAGAAGAAGAAGGAGGAGAAGAAGAGAAGAAGAAGGAGAAGGAGGAGAAGAAGGAGAAGGAGCCCTCATGCTTCTCCTTCTTCTTCTCTCCTTCTTCTCTCCTTCTTCTTCGCTTCTTTTTTCTTCTTCTCCTCCTCCTTCTCCTTCTCCTTCCCCTTCCCCTCCTCCTCCTCCTCCTCCTCCTCTTCCTCCTCCTTCTTGTTTTTATTCTCCTTGTTCTCTTCTTGCTTCTTCTCTTTCTTCTTCAATTTAGCTTATTTGTCATATATATGTTGTTGTTCTTCTTCTTCTGACTTTCTTATTCCCATTGTGCAGATTGGATGTACTACATTCATGGAAGCTGGCGTTGGAGTGCTTTAGTTTCCGTTTTTATTTGAGTTGTTGAACAATGTGGAACTATATGTATATGTATATATGGATGAACAATATATGTGCAACTATATGTATGTATATATGTATGAAACTTTGTATGTGTTGCTTCTTTTGACATATGGGATGTACGTTGATGAACAAATGGCATTGATGAGCTTTATATGTATATCATATATGTGTTGTGACCTATTTATCACATATGTGCTATGAATTATATGTATATGTGCTGTGAAATAGAAAAAATAAACAAAAATGTGACAATATAGGCTCTTTGCCGTCTGCCAGCTGACGGCAAAGGCCTTTGCTGTCAGCTGACCGACGACAAAGGTGCCATGTGGCGCCCAGCAGTGCAACCTGGGCAGTAGCAGCTGGCCATATAGTCTCTTTGTCGTCAGCCTCCAGGGGGCAGACGACAAAGAAGAGGGAACAGAGGAGGGAGGAGGAGGAGGCAGACGGCAAAGAGTGGAGAGAGGGGGGAGGGGAGGACCCGGCAGACGGCAAAGATGGACGTGGAGGCAGACGGCAAAGATGGAGAAGGATGGGAGGGGAGAAGAAGGAAGACGGCAAAGATGGACGGGGAGGCAGACGGCAAAGATGGACGGGGAGGCAGATGGCAAAGGCTCCGTTAACCCCTAACGGAGGCAACGCGTGTCTGCTGCCGTCTCACGAGCTTTGCCGACAGCTCCTGAGGAAAGCTGACGACAAAGAGCTTTGCCGTCCACCTTGCGTGGGCAGACTGCAAAGAAGGTCCTATGCCGTCGTAGGCTGACGCAGAAATTTTGCCGGCCATGACAATCTTTGCCGTGTGTGGTATTTTCTTTGCCGTCCGGGATATTGTCTTTGCCGTCTGTGATGGCAGACGGCAAAGAAGGTGATTCCTGTAGTGTATGGTGGACTCTCATGGCAAAACTGGTTGGAGGTTTATGGATGCACAAGTAATATCTCTACTTGGTGCGGGAGTTTTGGCTAATATGAGGTGGAAGCAATCGTCACATGCTAAGGGATCTCTAATCATATAACATTGTTTGGAACCAAGCAAACACAATTCATTATGTTGTCTTCCTTGTCCAACATCTACTCCTAAGCATGTAATAGTTTGGTGAGTGCTCACAACTGCAAAAAGTATCTAAGATGATATATTTATATGTGAACCTCTCTTTCCTTATTACTTCTTATTAATTGCAACAATGACTGAGGTCTATGTTGATTTATTCTCAACAAGTTTCAATCATCATACGTGTCATAAGTGAAGTTATCACTTTCCATAAGATCGTCTCATGGTCTTTCATGCTATCGTTCTTTTCATGCTTCTGATCATGGCACAACGCAAAGCCCTTAACTACGAAACTCTTTATTATATAGCTCGTAAGCTCGAATACAACGGGGGAGAGACAAAAGCAAAAGACTCAAACTAAAAACTAAAGACTTATTCCTCTAAGAGAAGAAATAATAACTGAAAAGAAAGAACTAAAACAAAGGTAAAAGCAAAAGATATAAAGGTGATACGATACCAGGGCAACTCCCCCAAGCTTGGCAGAAGCCAAGGGGATTGCCCATACCAATGCTTAGTTGTCTTCCTTTGGTGGTGGTGGTGTTGTTGTGGGAGTAGTCTGATCCTCCGTCTTCCAAGGCATAGGTGCTCCATCATGGCAGGATGAACGAGTCACCGGAATCCTCAAATTTGCAGCCAACCTTATTGATTTAAATCTGTACTCATACTCACAGTTTTGGTTCTGCAGGTCATAGATCTGGCCCTAAAGTTGGTCAACCCTATCATAGAGCTTGGAGAGGTGTTTCCCAATATCAATGGCATCCATCTTGTGATTGCTAGTGAACTCTGTGATCATCGTGTGGTTGGCGTTGAGTCCATGCTCCACCATACCTTGGCACTTGAAGACTTGTTGCTCCATTGCTTCGAGCCTCGTCTCCACACTTCCGGTCTTCTTAGGCCCCTCAACATCACGGATGTGCAACATCCCCTCGCTCATCCTGATAGATTGAGGGTGTTTCGGCACTTCCGTGAGGTAGAGATTGATGACCTTCTCGAAGATCTTGTCCTTAGGAGCGTTTGGGGAAGTCATGATGATCTAGATCTGTCACAGAAACAGGCTCAAAACAAAAACAGAGGAAAACTACGCGATACAGAGATCAAAACCTTTGGGCGACTATATATTGATTTTTTCTGGGCCAGAAGGAGTCCTCCGCAAGAAAACAGAGTCCATGAAAACCACAAGCTTGCCCTCCGCCACCAGGGGGGTTGGGGGCGGTGGCAGGGCTTGTGGCTACCTCGTTCGCTCTCCGGACTGCTTTTTATTTTTCTAATTTTCCAAAAATTCCAAAACGGAAGAAATTTCCTATTGGAAAAGTATCGGAGTCCAATTTCTTGCCGAAACAGATACATCTTCGTTTTCAAGGTCTGAAACAGGCTGACAAACATCCCTTATGTACTCCTCTGGAGTTATGACATTGATGATATTGGTCTCAGCATTTATGGGAGTACCAGAGATGTAATGCTTGATTCTTTGCCCATTTACCACTCTAGGAAAATTTCCTTCCGTGTTATTGATTTTGATGGCACCGGAACGATATACTTCCTCGATAACTTAAGGATCTTCCCATTTAGAGAGAAGCTTGCCTATGAAAAATCTCAAACGAGAATTGTATAGCAGGACATAATCACCTACATTGAACTCTCATTTCTGTATTCGTTTGTCGTGCCATCTCTTAACCTTTTCCTTGAACAACTTGGCATTCTCATATGCATGGGCTCTCCATTCATCTAACGAGCTGATATCAAACAACCGCTTCTCACCGGCAAGTTTGAAATCAAAGTTGAGCTCTTTGATTGCCCTATAAGCTTTGTGTTCTAGCTCAAGAGGTAAATGATAGGCTTTACCATAAACCATTTTATACGGTGACATGCCCATGGGATTCTTATAACCAGTCCTATAAACCGATAGTGCATCGTCAAGTTTGCTAGACCAGTTCTTTCGAGATCTATTAACGGTCTTTTGTAGGATCAATTTGATCTCCCTATTACTCAACTCAACTTGACCACTAGACTGAGGATGATAAGGAGATGCAACTCTATGGTTGACATCATACTTAGCGAGCATCTTGCGGTAAACACCATGAATGAAGTATCTAGGGACTCCACATCTTGGGAATATGACTTCTTTAAGCTTCTTAATAGAGGTGTGGTGATAAGCATTTTTAGTGGGGATAGCTTCTACCCATTTAGTAATGAAATCCACATCAACTAAGATGTGAGTGTACCCATTGGAACTCGGGAAGGGTCCCATATAATCAAAGCCCAGACATCAAATGGTTCAATGACAAGTGAATAGTTCATAGGCATCTCTTGACAATTACTGATGTTCCCTATCCTTTGGCATTCGTCCCAAGACAAGACAAACTTACGGGCATCCTTGAAGAGAGTGGGCCAATAGAAACCTGATTGCAGTACCTTATGGGCAGGTCTATCTCCAGCGTGGTGTCCTCCGTATGCTTCGGAATGACACTTGTGCTGGATCTGTCCCTGTTCATGTTCAGGCACACAACGTCTAATAACACCATCTACTCCTTCCTTATAAAGGTGAGGATCATCCCAAAAGTAGTGTCTCAAATCAAAGAAGAATTTCTTCTTTTGCTGATAGGTGAAACTGGGTGGTATGTATTTGGCTACAATATAGTTTGCATAATCGGCATACCACGGTGCACTATGTGAAGTGCGGATGACATTTATTTGCTCATCAGGAAAGCTGTCATCAATAGGTAGTGGGTCATCAAGGACATTCTCTAGCCTAGACAAGTTATCTGCTACGGGGTTATCAGCACCCTTTCGGTCAACGGTGTGCAAATCAAATTCCTGTAGCAGGAGAACCCATCTAATCAGCCTAGGCTTAGCGTCCTTCTTCTCCATGAGGTACTTAATAGCAGCATGATCAGACTGAGTAGTGACTTTGGAGTCAACTATGTAAGATCTGAACTTCTCAAATGCAAACACGACTGCTAAAAATTCCTTCTCCGTAGTGGCATAGTTTCTTTGGGCGCTGTCTAGAGTTTTACTAGCGTAGTGAATGGCACCAACAGCACCAACTGTTTGTCCTAGAACAGCACCAACAGCATAATCACTAGCGTCACACATGGTTTCAAAGGGCAAGTTCCAGTTAGGTGGTTGAACAATTGTTGCGGTTATCAAAGCCTTCTTAAGTATTTCGAAAGCTTCCTCACAATCCTCATCAAAAACAAAAGGAACATCCTTCTGCAAGAGGTTGGTAAGAGGCCTAGAAATCTTAGAGAAGTCTTTAATGAACCTTCTATAGAAACCAGCATGACCTAGGAAACTTCGTATACCTCTGATATCTGTGGGGCAAGGCATTTTCTCAATTGCATCAACCTTAGCCTTATCAACTTCAATGCCTCTTTCAGAGATTTTGTGTCCTAAGATGATACCTTCATTAACCATAAAGTGGCACTTCTCCCAATTAAAGACGAGGTTGGTTTCTTCGCATCTCTGTAAGACTCGATCAAGGTTGCTGAGGCAATCATGAAAGGAAGTCCCGTAAACAGAGAAGTCGTCCATGAAAACCTCGACGATCTTTTCACAATAGTCAGAGAATATAGCCATCATACATCTTTGGAAGGTGGCAGGTTCATTACATAAGCCAAAAGGCATATGTCTATAGGCAAAGGTACCAAAAGGGCAGGTGAAAGTGGTTATCTCTTGATCAGATTGTGCAACAAGTATCTGCGAGGAACCTGAATAACCGTCTAGAAAGCAGAAGTGTGTGTGTTTTGATAGCCTTTCTAGCATTTGGTCGATGAACGGCAAAGGATAATGATCTTTCCTGGTTGCCTTGTTCAGTTTCGGGAAGTCTATCACCATTCTATAGCCGGTAATAATCCTTTGTGGGATTAGTTCACCCTTATCATTAGGCACGACGGTGATACCTCCCTTCTTAGGTACGCAATGTACTGGACTTACCCAATCACTATGAGCAACAGGATAACTGATTCCTGCTTCCATAGGCTTTAATATTTCTTTTCTAACGACCTCTTTCATCTTAGGATTTAATCTTCTTTGATGATCAGCAACTAGTTTAATGTCAGGATCGGTTTTAATCTTGTGCTAACATAGAGTAGGACTAATACCCTTAAGATCATCAAGAGTATATCCAATAGAAGCGCGGTGCTTCCTCAGAGTTTTTTGTAACTTCTTCTCTTCGCGCTCTGAGAGGAGAGCACTAATAATGACACGATATATCTCCTTCTCATCAAGATAGGCATACTTAAGAGTATCAGGCAACTGTTTAAGCTCGAACACAGGATCACCCTTTCGTGGGGGAGGATCCCCAAGCAGTTCAACATGCAGATTATTCTTGAGAATAGGATATTGTTGTAAGACAATTTTATTTATCTCATCTCTCTCCTCCATATGCATATCATTTTCATGCTCAAACACATATTGCTCGAAAGGATCCGTAGGAGGTAAGGCAATAGAGGCAAGAGCAAT
Source organism: Hordeum vulgare subsp. vulgare (assembly GCF_904849725.1). Taxonomy (NCBI): domain Eukaryota; kingdom Viridiplantae; phylum Streptophyta; class Magnoliopsida; order Poales; family Poaceae; genus Hordeum; species Hordeum vulgare. The sequence goes on along the minus strand of NC_058524.1, from coordinate 233,269,151 downwards.
GATTTCATCCCTACCAGACGACTCTCTTTCATGGGTTTGTCTTCCAAACTTGGAGAAGTTAAACTCATGAGACACACCCTCCAAACTTACTGTGACAGTCTGCTTAATGCAATCAATGTGAGCATTGACAGTGTTGAGAAAGGGTCTACCAAATATGATGGGACAAAAGCTATCTTGTGCAGTACCAAGGACGAGGAAATCAGTAGGATACTTCCTCTTACCACACAGGACTTCTACGTCTCTCACAATTCCGAGAGGGCAGATAGTGTCTCTATTAGCTAGCGTAATAGTGACATCAATGGGTTCTAACTCAGCAGGTGCAATCTCATCTTTGATTTCATCATATAGAGAACGGGGTATTGCACTAACACTAGCTCCCATATCACATAAACCATGGTAACAGTGATCTCCTATCTTAACAGAAACAACGGGCAGGCCAACTACAGGTCCGTGTTTGTATTTCGCGTGAGGTTTAGCAATTCTAGCGGAGTACTCACAGAATTTGAGAACATGCCCGTCTATGTCTTCGGCTAAGAGATCTTTGATAATAGCAACACTAGGTTCAACTCTAATCTCCTCAGGGGGTGCAAGTGATCTAATGTAACCCCTACGTATCACAGTTGGAGCTTTAGAATAATCCTTTATCCTAGCAGGGTATGGTGGTTTCTCAGTGTAAGCACAAGGAACAACGGGATCACTAAAAGCAATGACTTTCTCCTCAACGAGATTGGTTTTGGCTATGTTGCTTTCTACAGGAGGATGATATTTAAACCACTTCTCTTTGGGAAGGTCAACATGAGCAGCAAAAGATTCACATAGAGAAGCTACTATCTCAGAGTCAAGTCCATACTTAGCGCTAAAATCTCTAGAAGTGTTTGTCTCAACAAAAGATTTAACGCAATCAAACTGGAAATTCATACCTGACTCCTTACCTTCCTCCAGCTCCAAATCTTCAGAGTTGCGTTTGATTCTCTCCAATAAATTCCACTTGTGATCAATATCCTTCTTCATAAAAGAACCGGCATAAGAAGTGTCAAGCATGGTACGATCTTCATGAGAAAGCCGAGAATAAAAGTTTTGAGTGGTGATTTCTCTTGAGAGCTCATGATTGGGGCATGAATATAGCATTGATTTAAGCCGCCCCCAAGCTTGAGCTATGCTTTCCCTGTCACGAGGCCAAAAGTTATAAATAAAGTTCCGATCATGATGTACTAAATGCATAGGATAGAACTTTTGATGAAATTCCAATTTCAACCGATTGTAGCCCCATGATCCATTATCATCAGATAGCCTATACCATGTCAACGCCTTATGCTTCAAAGATAAAGGAAAGAATTTCTTCTTTACCTAATCCTCGGGCAAACCTGCAAGCTTAAATAAACCACAAACTTCATCTACATAGATTAGATGCAAGTCTGGATGGGAAGATCCATCTCCTGTGAAAGGATTAGCCAACAGCTTCTCAAGCATACCCGAAGGAATTTCATAAAAGATATTTTCAGTAGGTACCTCAGGTTGAGGAGCAACTCTTCGTGCTTCCGTTCGTGGTGAATATACCCTGAACAAACTCCTCAAAGTAATAGTTTCCATAGTGACAAGTGACAATAAATTTTAGCACAATATAAAAATGTTTCCTTACCAATTTCCACTTACCAAAGGCGCTTCACTCCTCGACAACGGCGCCAGAAAAGAGTCTTGATGACCCACAAGTATAGGGGATCAATCGTAGTCCTTTTGATAAGTAAGAGTGTCGAACCGAACGAGGTGCACAAGGCTCTGATAAGCGGATTTCAGCAAGGTAATAACTGCAAGCACAGAAAGTAGCGGTAACAAGTGATTGTGTAGCGAGGTGAAACGTAGCAAGCAAAAAGTAACAAGTAACAAGAAGTAGCAATGGTGCAGCAAGTGGACCAATCCCTTTTGTAGCAAGGGACAAGCCTGAACAAAGTCTTATAGGAGGAAAAACGCTCCTGAGGACACACGGGAATTTCTGTCATGCTAGTTTCATCATGTTCATATGATTCGCGTTCGTTACTTTGATAGTTTGATATGTAGGTGGATCAGCGCTTGGGTACTGCCCTTACTTGGACAAGCATCCCACTTATGATTAACCTCTCTCGCAAGCATCCGCAACTACAAAAGAAGAATTAAGAAAAAGTCTAACCATAGCATTAAACTAGTGGATCCAAATCAGCCAGTCATGAAGCAACGCATAGACTGGGGTTTAAGCTTCTTTCACTCCAGCAACCCATCATCTACTTACTACTTCCCAATGCCTTCCTCTAGGCCCAAATATGGTGAAGTGTTATGTAGTCGACGTTCACATAACACCACTAGAGGAAAAACAACATACAACATATTAAAACACCGAACGAATATCAAATTCACATGAGTATTATCAGCATGACTTATCCCATGTCCTCAGGAACAAAAGTAACTACTCACAAAACATAATCATAATCATGATCAAAGGTGTAATGAATAGCATCAAGAATCTGAACATAAACTCTTCCACCAAGTAATCCAACTAGCATCAACTACAAAGAGTAATCAACACTACTAGCAACCTTACAAGTACCAATCGGAGTTGCAGGACGAAGATTGGTTACAAGAGATGAACTAAGGTTTGGAGAGGAGATGGTGCTGATGAAGATGTTGATGAACATGCCTCCCCTCCGATGAGAGGAGTGTTGGTGATGACGATGGCGACAATTTCCCCCTCCAGGAGGGATGTTTCCCCGGCAGGATCGTCCTGCCGGAGCTCTAGATTGGATCTGCTTAAGTTCCGCCTCGTGGCGGCGAAGAAACCACGAAAAAGCTCCCTATTGATTTTTTTCCAGACCAAAACCGTTCATATAGCAAAAGGGGGGAGCTAGTAGGCCGCCATGCAGCCCACAAGCTTGCCCTGCGCCACCAGGGTGGTGGTGGCGGAGTGGGGGCTTGTGGAGCCCTGGTGGCCCCCCTCCGGTAGTTCTTACGCCCAGAATTTTCTATATGATCCAGAAAAAATCCACGTAACTTTTCAGGGCATTTGGAGATGTGCGGAATAGTGGACTAGGATTTGCACCTTTTCCAGTCCAGAATTCCAGCTGCCTGAATTCTCCCTCTTCAAATAAACCATGCAAAATAAGAGAGAAAAGGCATAAATATGGTACCACAAGTAATATAACAGCCCAAAAAGCAATAAATATCAACATGAACGCATGATGCAAAATGGACGTATCAAGGCGGCATCTGGAGGCGTCTCCTGCGAGGATGGTTGAAGAGAGACTTTTTGCATTCCGCCTTAGGACGTTCCGGATCCGGCAAATCAGGCAGCATCAAGTCATCATCTCCATGGTCATAGCCTGAGTCTTCGGCGTCCTGAGCCATCAATCCATCGTAGGTGGTATTGAAATACCGGTTCAGGTCCTCATCATCATCCTCCGTGTCATCATCAACATTTTCTTCTTCGACAGCCGGGGCGACATGATGTGGCACTAATGGAGGCTGTCCCTCGCGTCGTACGCTACCATCATCCGCCACAATAGGTGCAGGTAATTTGGTAGGTGGGGTGGTGTTCATACCTTCTTGAGAACTTGGTGTTGGCATGATACTGGGCTCCTTGAGACGAATAAGAGACTTCGGCCAAGTCAAGAACCAGTTCTAGCATCCACCAATAAGCGTAGGGGTCTCGTTGTCACCGACTGGTATCGGAGGAGGCAAATCCTCGAAGCGCGCTAAGACACTGGCCATGTTAACCTTGAAGACGCCATCGGACATCTGTCGGTTGTGGAACATGTGGTCCTTCGGCTTCATGATGGTTGCCTTTCCCACAGCCACCTTCTAGACCTTGATGTCGTCGAGTAGGGTGCACGGGGTGTCGTCGGCCTATAGGAAGGAGACATGTGTGCGACATCAAATATCTGAAAGAGAACTGAAACGGAAGACTATAGACATGCTGGTGAAAAGGGTATGACACGTAATTACAATGAGGGCATCGAGCTCAGTGCTACTGCAACAAAATACCTTCCAACGGCGCCAGAAATAGGTGTGTCGATGGCACCAGGAATCCTTCTGCTACGGCTACGCCTTAAGGGACTTCCTAGGTAAATATGCAAAGGATTTCCCCCGTGGCCTTGGAACCTTGCGTTGGTGTTCCCTCGAAGCGGAAAGGGTGACGTAGCGCAGCGATGGTAAGTATTTCCCTCAGTTTGAGAACCAAGGTATCGATCCAGTGAAGGAGTATCATGAGACCCTGCACAAACACAAAGAACCTGCTCCCAACGCTATTAAGGGGTTGTCAATCCCTTATAGATTGTTCGCCAAGTGAGAACTGAAAGCAACAAATTAATAAAGCAAAGTAAAAGTGGAGGTGTAAACGATAGATGTGAATAGACCCGAGGTCCGTAGTGTTTACTAGTGGCTTCTCTCATGAAAGCAAGTAAACGGTGGGTGAACAAATTACTGTCGAGCAATTGATAGAACCGCGCAAAGTCGTGACGATATCTATGGCATTGATTATATCTATAGGCATCATGTCCAAAACAAGTAGATCGATACTTTCTGCATCTACTACTATTACTCCACACGTCGACCGCTATCCAGCATGCATCTAGTGTATTAAGTCCAAAAAAACAGAGTAACGCCTTAAGAAAGATGACATGTTGTAGATGGACAATCTCATATCCACGATAGAGCCCATCTTGTTACCCTTGATGGCAACTACTCAATGTGTGCCTTGCTGCCCCTAGTGTCACTGGGAAAGGTCACCACATGGTAAGAACCCAAAACCAAGCACTCCTCCCATTGCAAGAATCATAGATCTAGTTGGCCAACAAAACCCAAGACTCGGAGAGACTTACAAGGATATAAAATCATGCATACAAGAAATCAACAAAGAATCAAATATATATCATAGATAATCTGATCACAAATCCACAATTCATCGGATCTTGACAAACACACTGCCAAAGAAGATTACATCGGATAGATCTCCATGATGATCATGGAGAACTTTGTGTTGAAGATCCAAGAGAGAGAAGAAGCCATCTAGCTACTAAATACGGACCCGTAGGTCTGAAGTGAACTTCTCACGAGTCATTGGAGGGGCGATGATGATGATGAAGAAGCCCTCCAACTCCAAAGTCCCCTCCACCAGGGCACCGGGAAGGGTCTCCAGATGAGATCTCGCGGAAACGAAAGCTTGTGGCGGCGGAAAAGTATTTTCGTGGATCCCCTGATTTTTTGCTATATTTTAGGGAATATATAGGCCAAAGATCTAGGTCAGGGGTGCTCCAGGGAGGCCACAAGCCCTGCCACCGCCGCCTCCCCCTGGTAGCGGAGTGGGGGCTTGTGGGCTCCCTGGAGCCCTGGCTTGGCCCACAGGCCCCGTGATCTTCTTCCATTCGGGAAAAAATCATTTCAGGGATTTTATTCCGTTTGGACTCCGTTCCAAAATCAGATCTGAAAAGAGCCAAAAACAAAGAAAAAACAGGAACTGGCACTTGGCAGTGAATTAATAAGTTAGTCCCAAAAAAGATATAAAAGGTACATAAAACATCCAAAGATGACAACATAACAACGTGAAAGCATAAAAAATTATAGATACGTTTGAGAAGTATCAAGCGTCCCCAAGCTTAACTCCTGCTCGTCCTCGACTAGGGAAGTGATAAAGAATGAATTTTTGATGCTTTCATGCTACCTAGCATAGATGTCCTTTGTAACTCCTCTTATGTGCGTGAATGTTCAAACCCATTAGATTCAAAACAATAGTTTACTATTGACGTGGAAACAATAATAATTCAGGCAAACTAGCAAGGTAATCATGAACTTTCAAAATAACTAGGCCAAAAGAAAGTTATCCCTACAAAAGCATATAATCTGGCTATGCTCTATCATCATTGCACAACGAATTTAAATCATGCACAACCCCGGTATTGGCCAAGTAATTGTTTCACCCCATTACTTTCTCAAACCTTTTCAACTCTCATGCAATACATGAGCGTGAGGCATGGTTATAGCACTATAAGTGGTGTGGAGTGTGGTGGAGGTTGCAAGACAAAAAGGAGAAGATAGTCACATTAACTAAGCATATCAATGAGCTGTGGAGATGCTCATCAATAGATATCAATGTGAATGAGTAGGGATTGCCATACAAATGATGCACTAGAGCAAAGAGTATGTGAAAGCTCTTAAAGAAAACTAGTGGGTGTGGATCCAACTTGCTTGCTCACGAAGACCTAAGGCAATTTTGAGGAAGCCTATCATTGGAATATACAAGCCAAGTTATATAATGAAAATTTCCCACTAGCTATATGATGGTGACAAAACGAGACACTCTCAATCATGAAGATCATGGTGCTTAATATGCACAAGTGTGGAAAAAGTGGTAGCATTGTCCCTTCTCTCTTTTTCTCTCATTTTTTTGGTGGGCTCTTTGGCCCCTTTTTTTTGGTGGGCTTCTTTGGCCTCTTTTATTTCCTCACATGGGACAATGCTCTGTTAATGATGATCATCACACTTTCAACTCAAAACTTAGAGCAACAATGACTCTATATGGAATGCCTTCGGTAGTGTACCGTGGCAATGATCTAGCATGGCATAGATATTAACGGAAACATCATGCAATAGCAATGTATAGATGGTGGAACATGTCATGGTGGTAGTTGCATGGCAATATATCTCGGAACGACTCTAAAAAAGCCATAGTAGGTAGGTATGGTGGCTGTTTTGAGGGAGGCTAATGGTGGGTTTTTGTGCACCGGCGAAAGTTGCACGACACTAAGAAGATAGTGATTGTAGAAGGTGAAAGTGCATCTAAACCATGGACTCAACATTAGTCATGAAGAACACATATACTTGTTGCAAAAGTTTTATTATTAATCGAAACAAAGCATTCAACGCATACTCCTAGGGGAAGGGTTGGTAGGTATAAACCATCGCGCGATCCCGACTGCCACGCAAAGGATGACAATCAATAGACTAATCATGCTTAGATTTCATCATATAGCGGTTCACCATACATGCATGCTATGGGAATCACTAACTTCAACACAAGTATTTCTAGATCCACAACACCTTACTAGCATGACTTCAATATTACCAAAACCACAACTCAAAACTAATTGAGATGAATCAAACTTCTCTAACTATTCGATGCACATGAAGGTCGAAGTTTTCGTATCCCTTTGGATAACTACCCCTTTTGAGACTACTTTCAAAGCATTGATGAACTACCAAGCCACGCACCGCTGCGCTCTACAAGATATAAGTGAAGCACATAGAGAAAAAGTATCTAGCTCAGAAGATATAAGTGAAGCACAGGTGAGCTGAATTGTCTACCGAAGGATATAAGTGAAGCTCGACAAAATCACGGTGAATGCATGTCTCTCTCTCTAGGTGTTCGGAAAGGATGATTGTGACACAACAAAAATAAAAGACTCCTACGATACAAGACGCTCCAAGCAAAAACACATAACATGTGGTGAATAAAAATATAGCCCCAAGTAACGTTACCGATGGATTGAAGACGAGAGAGGGGATGCCTTCCCGGGGCATCCCCAAGCTTAGGCTTTTAGGGCATCCTTGAATCTCTTTGGGTGCCTTGGGCATCCCCAAGCTTGAGCTCTTGCCACTCTTTATCTTTTTGTCCATAAGAACTTCACCCAAAACTTGAAAACTTCACAACACGAAACTTAAACAGAAACTCGTGATAACATTAGTATGAGAAAGCAAACCACCACTTCCTTAGGTACTGTAGCAAACTTAAATTCTACTTATTCTGATGTTGAGTTACTATATTTTCAATCTTCCATGGCTAATACCACCCGATACTATCCATAGTTTCATCAAAATAAGCAACCAACACAACAAAAACAGAATCTGTTAACAGCACACCAGTCTATAGCAATCTGTATATTTCGTATAATTATGTTACTTCAAAAATTCTGAAAAATTTTGGAAGTCTGAAGAATTTACGTAGAAATCATAAGAAAAAAGAATCAACTCAAAATATCTTACAGAACAAAAATGAAAATTCTTTTCGTGAGCAGAAAGTTTCTGTCTTTTCCAGCATGACCAAACGATCATCCCCAAGACTAATCATAACGGTTTTGCTTGGCACAATCTCAAAAAGAAACACAAAAAACACAATCATAAAAGAATTATGAAAGTGTGGAAAACAAAAAACATAAAGAAAAAGGATAGATTCGTTGGGTTGCCTCCCATGAAGCGCTATTGTTTAACGCCCTTAACAAGGCAAAAAGTGAAGGAATCACGTATAGTCTTCTTTGGTGCTCAAACCATAAGTAGCCCTCATCATAGATTCATAAGGCAATCTTATTTTCTTTCTAGGAAAGTGCTCCATGCCCTTCTTCAAAGGAAATTGAAATCTAATATTCCCTTCCTTCATATCGATGATAGCACCAATAGTCCTTAGGAAAGGTCTACCAAGAATAATGGGACATGAAGGGTTGCAATCTATGTCAAGTACAATGAAATCCATGGGTACATAGTTCTTATTTGCAACAATAAGAACATCATCGATCCTTCCCATGGGTTTCTTGACAGTAGAATCCGCAAGATGCAAATTAAGAGAACACTCTTCAATCTCATGAAAACCAAGAATATCACATAAAGACTTTGGTATCGCGGAAACACTAGCACCCAAATCACACAAAGCATTGCACTCATAGTTTTTTATCTTGATTTTGATAGTAGGTTCCCACTCATCCTGAAGTTTTCTAGGTATAGAGACTTCTAGTTTGAGCTTCTCTTCAAGAGATTTCATCATAGCATCTACGATATGCGTGGTAAAGGCTTTGCTTTGGCTATAAGCGTGTGGAGAGTTTGCAATGGATTGCATCAAAGAAATGCGTTCAAACAAGGAGCAATTGTCATAATTGAATTCCTTGAAATCCAAAGTGGGAGTTTCATTACTACCCAAAATTTTGACTTCTTCTACTCCACTCTCCACACCTTTATCATCAAGATAGGTGGACTCCGAATCATTGGGGTGTTTTTCAACGAAAGTGGATTTATATCGAGCCCCTCCATAAATAGGTTTGACATGCGAAAACAAAGATTCAAGAGGAGACACAACACGCACTTTAAGATCCTCGTGATTTGCATCACTAGAACACACCCTTTTAAACCATTCATGTCTAGCGTGAATTTGGGCGGTTCTTTCTTTGCTCTCATTCATGGAGATACGCATAGCTTTCAAAGTTTCATCCAAGTTGACCTTGGGAGGAGCGCATCTAACTTTCAAAGCATCAATATCACAAGACATCCTATCAACGCTCTTAGCCAAATCGTCTATTTTGAGTAGTTTTTCCTCTATGGACGCATTGAAAATCTTTTGAGAGTTAATGAACTCTTTGATATTACTCTCTAAATCAGAGGGTAATTTGTTGTGATTTCCATAAGTGTTTATGTAGGAATTGCCATAATTGTTAGAGGAGTTACTAGGAAAAGGCCTAGGAACATAGTTTCCTCTAAAAGCATTGTTGTTGCCAAAAAATTTCCTACCAACAAAATTCACGTCCAAACTAGTGTTGCTACTCTCAATCAAAGAAGATAGTGTCATGCCATTAGGATCTACAGTAGCGTTTCTACTAGCAACCAAATTCATCAACTCGTCCATCTTAGCACTAAGCAAGTTAATTTCTTCTATAGCATGCACTTTTTTGCTAGCAGGCGACCTTTTAGTGTGCCACTGAGAGTAGTTGGTCATGATATTGTCTAGGAGTTTTGTAGCGTCTCCTAACGTGATTTCCATGAACGTTCCACCTGAGGCGGAGTCTAAGATATTGCGAGAAGCGAAATTCAAGCCAGCGTAAAAGATTTGTATAATCATCCACAAACTCCGGAAATGAGCGGGACAATTTCTAATCATAAGCTTCATCCTCTCCCAAGATTGTGCAACATGTTCATGATCAAGTTTCTCGAAATTCATGATATCGTTACGTAAGGAGATGATCTTAGCCGGCGGAAAATACTTGGATATGTAAGCATCTTTGCACTTATCCCAAGACTCGATACTATTTTTAGGCAAAGAAGAAAACCAAGTTTTTGCACGATCTCGGAACGAAAAAGGAAAAAGTTTCAACTTAATCACGTCATTATCCACATCTCTTTTATTTTGCATATGACAAAGCTCAATGAAGGTATTGAGATGGGATGCATCATCTTCACTAGGAAGGCCAGAGAATTGCTCTTTCATAACAAGATTCAGCAGAGCTGCGTTGATTTCATACGATTCCGCACTAGTGGTGGGAGCAATCGGAGTACTAATAAAATCATTATTATTAGTGCTCGAGAAGTCGCCAAGTTTGGTGTTTTCAGCCATGATGACTTCAACAAACAAAAAAGCACACAAGCAAGCAATAAAACCGGCAAAGGAAAACAACAAAGGCAAAAGAAAACGGCAAAGGAAAAAGGCAAATGAAAATGGCAAATGAGAAGTGGGGGAGAGGAAAACGAGAGGCAACTGGCAAAAAAGTAAATGCAGGAGATGAGTTTGTGAGACCTACTTGGATAGATCTTGATCTCTCCTCCCCGGCAACGGCGCCAGAAATACTTCTGCTACTACAACAAAAGACCTTCCAATGGCGCCAGAAATAGGTGTGTCGATGGCACCAGGAATCCTTCTGCTACGGCTACGCCTTAAGGGTGTTCCTAGGCAAATGTGGAAAGGATTTCCCCCGTGGCCTTGGAACCTTGCGTTGGTGTTCCCTCGAAGCAGAAAGGGTGATGTAGCGCAGCGATGGTAAGTATTTCCCTCAGTTTGAGAACCAGGGTATCGATCTAGTGAAGGAGTATCACAAGAGCCTGCACAAACACAAAGAACCTGCTCCCAACGCTATGAAGGGGTTGTCAATCCCTTATAGATTGTTCGCCAAGTGAGAACTGCAAGCAACAAAGTAACAAAGCAAAGTAAAAGCGGAGGTGTAAATGATAGATGTGAATAGACCCGGGGCCGTAGTGTTTACTAGTGGCTTCTCTCATGAAAGCAAGTAGACGGTGGGTGAACAAATTACTGTCGAGCAATTGATAGAACCGCGCAAATTCATGACGATATCTATGGCAATGATTATATCTACAGGCATCACGTCCAAAACAAGTAGACCGATACTTTCTGCATGTACTACTATTACTCCACACGTCGACCGCTATCCAGCATGCATCTAGTGTATTAAGTCCAAAAGAACAGAGTAACGCCTTAAGCAAGATGACAAGATGTAGATGGACAATCTCATATCAACGACAGAGCCCATATTGTTACCCTTGATGGCAACTACTCAATGTGTGCCTTCCTGCCCTACTATCACTGGGAAAGGTCACCACATGGTAAGAACCTAAAACCAAGCACTTCTTCCATTGCAAGAATCATAGATCTAGTTGGCCAAACAAAACCCAAGACTCGGAGAGACTTACAAGGATATCAAATCATGCATATAAGAAATTAGCAAAGACTCAAATATATATCATAGATAATGTGATCACAAATCCACAATTCAACGGATCTCGACAAACACACCGCCAAAGAAGATTACATCGGATAGATCTCCATGAAGATCATGGAGAACTTTGTATTGAAGATCCAAGAGAGAGAAGCAGCCATCTAGCTACTAACTACGGACCCGTAGGTCTGAAGTGAACTACTCACGAGTCATTGGAGGGGGGATGATGATGATGAAGAAGCCCTCCAACTCCAAAGTCCCCTCCACCAGGGCACCGGGAAGGGTCTCCAGATGAGATCTCGCGGAAACGGAAGCTTGCGGCGGCGGAAAAGTATTTTCGTGGATCCCCTGATTTTTTGCTGTATTTTAGGGAATATATAGGCCAAAGATCTAGGTCAGGGGTGCTCCAGGGAGGCCACAAGCCCTTCCACCGCCACCTCCCCCTGGTAGAGGAGTGGGGGCTTGTGGGCTCCCTGGATCCCTGGCTTGGCCCACAGGCCCCCTGATCTTCTTCCGTTCGGGAAAAAATCATTTCAGGGATTTTATTCCGTTTGGACTCCGTTCCAAAATCAGATCAGAAAAGAGCCAAAAACATAGAAAAAACAGGAAGTGGCACTTGGCACTGAATTAATAAGTTAGCCCAAAAAAGATATAAAAGGTACATAAAACATCCAAAGATGTCAAGATAACAGCGTGAAACCATCAAAAATTATAGATACGTTTGAGACGTATCACTCAGCCAGCGAGGAAGGCCCGCCGAGTATGCCAGAGACGGAGGTCGGGCTGCTCTGAACAGGAACATGACCTTTTGCGGTTGCTTGGGCAGGTGTTGGTGCTTTGGTGTTCGCCGAGTTACTCGCACCAAAGCTGGGAATTGGGTAGTACTCCGGCCGTGCATTTGGATTGCTCTTTGACCAACTGAAAAATGCCAGAATCAAGATGGCCACCACGTCAGTAACCAACCCACTTACTACGTCGACCAACTCTTCTTTGGTCTCAACTTTGGTCTTATTGACAGCAATCACGACCTTCTTGTCGAAGCTCTCCTGAGTGACAACCAACCGTCTCATCCTTCTATCCTCTGGCCCCTCGGGGTAGCACGTCTTCCACGAGGAGACATCTCTGACGCCGTGCACACGTCCATAGGACGGCGGCTTGTCCAGAGGGACCTTTTTCAGTATGTTTAGGGCCCGGTTGAATGGGGTGTACCACTTGGGCCTCGCCAACGACTATGATGACTCTCACTTTCGGCTGCCATTTGGTGGTGCTCTTTCTGCAAAAGGAACGTAGATGGTTTACTAATGTGACAAAACTTGCATTCAAATTGATTGGAAGCTAATATGATAATGTGGTAATATAACAATTACCAGAAGTCTCATGAACTCCCTCGTGTTCGGGTATGTGTAAAAGATCTTTTTGACTTTGATCAACTTGTACCGGGCCCTGATCCAATGATGCTCCAGCGGGTCCGTGAACTCCGCCAAGGGATCTGTGATCCCGAGACTTTCACGTTCAGTGTCCTCCTTGGCCCATATGTGCCTCTTACCCTCGTAACCACGGCTTCCGAGGCGGTGGGGAGGCGTGTTCCCGGCCTAGAGCGCCTTCATTTTCTCCGGCTTTGCCTTGACCTCTTCTTTTTCGCAATTCAAAAGGGATTTTGCAAAGTCCTCTTCCGTTATTGTCGGTTTATCAGCATGAATCTTGGACCACGGTTCATTCTTTGCAACCGCTTTTTTCACCCGAACATTCCAGGAGGACAAGTCGTTGGTGAACGTCGCCATCGCCTTCTCGTTTATCTTTGTCATGGTGGGGTCCTTCCACGGGTCTTTATATTCCTTTTCACCCCGGCCAGGGAACATGAACCTACTGTGCAACTTCTTTAGGAGCATGTGCTCCATATGTGGTATCTACGTCAGCCTCTCGTCGTTGATGTTGGCGGTTTCCCTGAGGATGCATCCAAGTTGATTGCCCCAGCACTTGCGCGCTTCCTCTAGCGTCATTGGTTCTAACTTCAAGGGGTGAATCTCCATGACCACAATTTGTCTGATGCCAAGCTCGTTCGGTTTTCATGTCCTCTTCTTCTTTGGTGCTTTACCGACTATGACATCATCGTTGCCGGTCTCAGGGGCGGTGTCGGTGCTAGTGCCGGTGTCGGCGGCGTGGTCGGGATTGGGAGCACTGCCGCCACCATGCAACCCCATCTGGTGTTCGTCCAAGTATTCGAAAAAGTGATTTTCTGCCTCCACGGGGTCTACGGAGTGAGCAGAACCACCCACGACTTCGGCTTCGGTAGACATGTTTCCTATGCAACAATTGTAAATAAAAGATATAATGTAGATAAAAAAGGGGCCTATATTTGGTTGTAATGTTGATTCATATGTCCTAGTTTCCAGCACAAGGCATGCCGAAAATTTCAGCATGACCTTTGCTAAAAAGTGGACATATGGAGCGCAAGCAATTTTCCGGAACAGAAATGAATCAACATTCCGGCAAAACGTAGGCCACTCGGATACCATGAGGATAATAAATGGAATTCTCTTGACACCATCACAAGATTAATTATACAAATATAAACATAAAAGAGTAAACGGAATTCTCTTGACACCATCACAAGTACTAGCAAAGGGATGCAATGACCTACGCCGAATCTACACTAGTTCAAAACACTATCTACACTAGTTCAAAACACTATCTACACTAGTTAAAAAAATTCCATCAAGCACTATCTACACTAGTTAAAAAATTCACTAGTTAAATTTTTTTCCATCAAACACTATCTACACATCAGCCATATGCATGCATACCAAAGCAAAACATTTCAAGTTCAGCAAGCTTTGGACCTTGCCGGGGGGAGGGGGCTCGGGTACCTGCTGCCGAAGAGCACTCTCAGAGAGAGAGATAGAGAGAGACGGTGGGGGTCGGGTACCTGTCGGGGCCTCACCTCAACCCTAGCCGACAGGGAGGGGCGGCGACGCCGATGGTAGAGCTCAGGGCGGCGACGACGACGTTGGGTGGAGTCAGGCCGGCGGCGCAGGGAGGAGCCAGGGGCAGCACGGGGAGGAGTCAGGGCGGCGCAGGGAGGAGTCAGGGGCCGCGCTGGGGGTGACGGCGGCGCTGGGTGGACACGGGTGGCGGGGGGGAATTGGGGAAGAAACCCGGCGGCAGGGAGGAATTGGGGACTTAGCGCGCGTGGCAGTTAGCTCAAACTAGCGGTAGCACTTTTTTTAGTTCCAGCGCTACTGCTATAGCCGTTAGCAGTAGCGCTAGTTTAGAACCAGCGCTACTGCTAAGTAGCAGTAGCACTGGAACTAAAAAAGCGCTACTGTTAACGTTATTTTCTTTATTACTTTTTTATTATGTTTCTTTATTACTTTCTTTTTATTATGTTTATTTATTACTTTCTTTTTATTAATTTTATTTTCTTTTCATTATTTTTCTTTTGTTTTCTGTTTACTTTACTTTACTTTTTATTTTATTTTTTCTCCCGACGACGACGGCGTCTCCCTCTCCCCCAATGCGTGAATATCACCGGAACCATGCATGTGGTAACATATCATTTGATCGATAACGGTTACTTAAGTCCGTACACAAAATAGATAAAAATATATAGATGTAGGTTTCTGATCAACTGAATCGACGATGTTTCACATTGAGCTTCTTCCCTTTCTTGTTCGTTGCCGAGTAATTGAGCCCCTCCTTGTGACTTTTCCGGAGCTATGGAGTACGATCTTTCCGCCACCATGTAGTCTTGATTCTTCTTTTCACGTATGCTTCATCGTCATCGTCATCTTCCCTCATCGGGTTGCCGTATTGGACGTTGTCTTCCTCGTTAGCGATTCCATCGATTACGACAATGCTCCTTTTGGACCTCCTCACGACAACACGGCTTGGATTGGCGAGGTCGGTTATGAAGAAGCATTGTGTCACGTGCTTAGTGTGCACCCTTGGATTATTTTTGGCGATGATGTTAAAGTTTATGAGAGTGCTCTTCGCGTCGGGTATAGACATGGTGGTGAAATACTTGTTTTCTCTTACGACATCCTTGGCCCATATTACACGGAACATCGTCGCATCGTGCATTCCACCATAGTCAAGCTCCCAGATCTCTTCGGCCCTTCCGTAGAATCTTTCAGTTGTGTCGTTGGCGTCGGTCACACATTGAATTGTCACCCCGGAGTTGTGTCTTTGGCCTCCGTGTAGAACTCGCAACCATTGATATCGTAGGGCTGATAGGTCGCGAGCTTGGGTGCAGGGCCATGTGATAAGGCGTGTATGAGCAATCCGTCTAAACTGCCCTCTTCCGGGGGATTTTCAAGAACTTGATCTTTGAACCAATGCAAGAAAGTAGCATTGTGCTCTACTGTAACTTCGTCGTCCGTCTTGAGCATCCGCTTATCACGGTACTTCTTTGCGATGCTTTCATTGTGTCGTGCCACATAATCATCTACCACATCTAGGTGTTGTAGCACTACTAAGTTAGCCTTGTTAAAGTCGTTCCGTCGTTCCGAGTAGTCAACGTGCAATTCCCTCCGGCCGTTGTTGTGACCATCTCCTTCGAGCTTCCCATCGTGCTTCTTGACGGGCAAACCAACAACAGGGTCTCCGACGCTTATATAATTCTTGCAAAAGGAGACGCACTCATGCATCAGATACCCCTGGACGATGCTCCCTTCGGGACGGGACTTGTTACGAACGAATCCTTTGATGACACCATTCATCCTCTAAAACGGCATCATGCTGTGAAGGAATGTCGGCCCGAGGTCGATGATGTCATCCACCATGTGGACACACAGATGCACCATGACGTCAAAGAATGTGGGCGGGAAGTACATCTTAAGCTCACATAGTATGACAACGATCTCTTCCTGTAGCCTTCGGAGCTGCTTCACACTTATGGACTTTCGAGAGATAACATCGAAGAAGTTGCAGAGACCAATAAGCTTGTCCTGGACGTGCCTGACCATTATCCCTCTAATGGCAACCGGGAGTATCTGCGTCATCATCACGTGACAGTCATGAGACTTCATCCCGCTGAACCTTTTCTTCTTGGGGTCTAGAAATCTACTTATCTTCCCATAGTAACCGGAACTGACTTTGATTCCCATAAGGCACTTGATGAATTGATCGATCTCCTTCGGGCTTAAGGTGAAGCAGGAAGGGGAACAATAATTCTCCTCCTTCTTCTTGACTTTTCTGCCCCTTTCCCCCTCCTCTGTCTCAGTCTCCGTCTCCTCCATCAACTTTTTACGGTGGATTTATTTGCCTTCGGCCCATCCTTGGTCTTCGCCGGCATGTTCATCAGTGTGCCAAGCAAACTTTCGAGGACATTCTTCGTGATATGCATTTGATCAAGGCAATGCGGTGTGTCGTGATTGGGCAAGTACTCCAAGTCCCAGAAAACAGACCTCGTTTTCCATACCTTCAGCACCGGCTCTTGTGCCTTTTTGATCTTTCCCGGTGCGGGGCATTGTTCCCAGATTCTCAACAACTCATCGATTTAGGTGCCGCTCCTCTTACGTGGAGGTCCTCGAAGCTTAGCCAACCCATTGAATAGATCTCCACGCTTTCTCCACGGGTCATCCTTCTCGAGTCATCTACGATGCTCCATGTACACGATTTTCCCAGACCCGCCATCTCTCGTTGATGTAAGCTGCTGAGACGTTGTATCATCCATGCACCTCGTGCATCCACAGTATCCATGGCACACCTGGCCTGAGGTGTACCCGTAACCGAGACAGTCGTGCACCGTCGTCATCAACGCGGCTCTCATATGGAAATACTCTCCTTTGCTGGCGTCCCGTGTCCATGCCGGTGATTCGTGTCTAGCTCATCTTGCAGAAGCCCCATATACAGGTTAATACTATTTCCCGGTTGTTTCGGCCCTTGAATCAGCATGCACATGTGTATGTACTTTGTCTTCATGCACTTCCATGGGGGGAGGTTGTACATCCATACAAACATGGGACATGTGGTGTGGTTGGTGTTCTGGTTTCCAAACGGATTCATCCCATCGGTACTCGCACCAAGCATGATGTTCCTTGGATTTTCTTTAGCAAATCCATATGCAGTGTTGAATGCTCTCCACTGTCTACCATCTACGAGGAGTCTCACCCTCGGATCATCTCCATCGTCGGGCTTCTTCCTCTCCGCGTGCCAGCGGATGAGCTCTGCATCCTTACGATCTACGAAATACCGCTGTAGAAGGGGAGTGATCGGAACGTACCATACAAGTTTGTGAGGAGCTTTCTTTCCTGCCTTCTTGTATCGAGAAGCATTGCACACTGGACAGTTGGTTTTTTCCGCGTGCTCCCCCCAATAAATGGTGCAATCGTTGATGCATACGTGGTACCTAATCTGTGGCAAATCAAAATGGCAAACGATTTTCTTGGCCTCCTCGACACTACTAGGACATAGGGTCCCCGCGGGAAGAAATTTATTATGTACATACTTCAAATGCTCATTGAGGCTTTTGTCTGTCCATTTGTTTTTGGCCTTCGTCTTTAGAAGTTTGAGTGTGAAACTCAAGCGGTTCACCTTTGGATCGCAACCGTCATACAATAGATTCCTCGAGTCAACTTGAAGTTGAGCCAGCTTGGCCTCCTCTCTAGAAGCAGCTCTCTCGGTAGTTGTACTCTTGCGAAGGAGCTCTTGAACATGAGGGTCTTGCACGACTACACTTAGTAGCGTTGAAGACTACGGCGTGACCACCGCCTCTTCTCCGCCATGTCCGGACTCTTCTTCGTCGTGTCCGAAATCTTCTCCGTCATCGTCATGTTCGGCACCATCGTCTTCGTGTCGATCGGTCATCTCTTAGGCTAGCCCCATGTCGTTATTCCCTGCCATTTTTGGACGTCCTCATCATCATCATCTTCTTCACTTATCCACTGAGTATAGCCATCCATGACACCATTCATCAGCAGGTGCGCCTTCAAAGTGCCACGATCAAAAGGGTCAAAAAGGACTCCTTCCTTGCATCTTGCACACGGACATCTAATCCTAGTCCGATTATTTGCATGCATGTCCATCACCGCAGATTGCATGTACCGCTCCACCTACCATCCACTAACCTTCATGACCGACTGCACAGTATAACAAACAAAAGGGTTATAAAATAAATAATGCATGCATGCTTCAAAGTCATATAAAATTATGCCATGACCTTGCCTAAAATAGGACATACTGAGTTTGCTCAAAATTCACCGAAACGGAAATAAATCGACATTTCGGCAAAACATAGGCAACTCGATCGGATGCCATGTCACACTCGCACAAATCTCGCCATATATATATGTATATATATATATATATATATATATATATATATATATATCCCAAACACACATATTCTCGTTCACACACATATTCCCATTCTTTAAGTGAACAACTTTTTACTCACCTATATATGTCTCCCGAGAGAGACCGATTGAGTGAGATGATGAGAGAGACCGATCGAAAGAGCACGCGTGGATGGCCAAATAGCTAGCAAGATCTAGTTGTTGGGGAGGAGAGGTGAATCTAGCTATCTAACTAATGGAGAGTGAGTTATGGTGGAGGGGGGGGGGAATTAATATAATGGAGAGGGAGTTATGGTGGGGAGGATATGTGAGAGAAGTCATTAATGAAGGAGAGTTATGGTGGAGGGGGATATTAATGAGGAGAGAAGAGAGGTAGGAGCAAGAGAGAAGAAGAGCAACAATGGTGTGTAGAGTGTGGAGAGGGGAGAGGAGGGGGAGAGAGGTGAAAGTGAGGGAGAGGAGGGGGAGGGGAGGGGGTAAAAAGGGGGCAGACGCAACCAGCAGTAGTGCTGGATATCAGTGCGCGCTGCTGCTATTTTATTACTATTAGCGGTGCGTCAGAGACAACGATACTACTAAGTGTGGTCAACTAGCAGTAGCGGTGCTGCAAAACAGAGCGCTACCCCTAAACACTTAGCAGTAGCACTAGATTTTGGGCAACGCTGCTACTACAGCTACCGTCAGTGGCATAGTCTCGTCCCACATAGTAGTAGCGGGTTTTTACAAAGAAGCGCTACTGCTAAGGTGTTAGTAGTAGCAGTTAGCTGGAGACGTGTTGTTGCTAATTAGCAGCAGCGTTTTTTGTTTTCCAGCGCTACTACTGAGGTCCTGCATATAAGGTTTTTCCTAGTAGTGGCAGCGCGAGTATAACTCCTCTTACGGCCTCACTCCGTCTTCCGAGGGTCCTAGCCGGCTTGGCGTGGTCCGCGGCCGCAGCCGGGTCATTGCCGAGATCCTAGGCGGCAAGAAGCCCATCTACGAGACTCCTGCGGCCAACTTACGGGCTGCCCAGGCGGCCATGGCGTAAATGCCAGATTTGGAGGGCGAGGAGCGCGTCCTTCAGAAGAAGCGGGTCAAGGATCTCCTTGATGCTGCCAACGAGCAGCAGACAGGGCTTGACCTTGGTCAAGCACAGTCGGAGTCTCCGGGACCCAATCTCGGAGCACGCCGTAACCCCAGTGGTCATCATCAAGCCAAGGGATCTACCTCGCATCGCACTTCCGGCCGGAAGGGCGAGGGCAGCCACGACAGGCGTTCTCAGCACCAGAGCGAGACGACTTCGAGCCGGCGTCGCACAGATGATGAGAGTGACTCGGTGTATGAGGTTCCTCGTTCGGGGAGGGCCCATGCCACTGGCTCACAAGGCACACTTCCGATGATGGCTCGGATCGGCCCTCGCATCCCACACAACAACAATGATGCTCGCAAGTGCTTCAACGCCCTCGCGCAGTCAGCTCTCCTGGAAGAGGACGGCCCCATCGGTTCGGCATGCTTTGGCCCCCGGATCCGAGGGGAGCCGTGTCCCCGAGGCTTCACTCTCCCTCGGGACACCCCAAGTACAATGGCAGTGCCAAGCCAGAAGACTGGCTGATCGACTACACCACTGCTGTTGGCATCGCTCGGGGCAACAATCGCGTAGCCGGTCACTACGTGCCACTCATGCTAGCTGGCTCAGCTAGGACATGGCTTAACAGCCTTCCAGCCGGTAGCGTCTACTCCTGGGTCGACTTCGAGGAGGCGTTCGTCCGCAACTTCACTGGCACCTACAAGCGCCCTGGCCGGCCTCGCGAGCTGGCCATGTGCGTCCAGAGGCCCGACGAACCCCTTTGCGAGTACGTCACTCCTGCGAGGGAGTGCATGAGGTAGAGGCCATCCAGTACTTCATCGACGGCTACCGAGACGGCACTCTCCTCAAGAACAAGCTCATGTTCTCCGATCCCACCTCTCTAGCGGTGCTCATGGCCAAAGCGGACAAGTACGCCACGGCCGACTCCACGATGCGGGTCAAGGTGACCGCCTCGCACAAAGTTGTCCCCACGCCGACTACTCCCAAGCCGGCTGGCGACAATCGAGGAGGCCAGAACAACAACAAGCGCAAGGCGGATCAACTTGATTCGCGCTCCAACAAGAAGCTGGTGGCCAACGTGGAGGGAGATGCGATGGCTACTCAAGCCGGCTCTCAACGGAGGCGGACCGGCAAGAACGACTGGCAGGCCAAGCTCAGCTTCGAGCAAATGCTTGACGCGCCCTGCAATATGCACACTGGGGCGACGCCCGCTACCCATACCCTTCGACAGTGCAGCTTTGCACGACGACTGTCGCAAGGAGAGGGCTTGTAGGCTCCCCCAGGTGCAACTGCAGCGCCTCATGCTCCGGCTCCCGGTCTAGCTCCGGCTCCGCCGCCTCCGCCTCACAACGATGTCCATCACCACGACGACTACCCCTATCAAGACGGAGCATTCGTTGTCTTCACCAGCGAGGGTGACGACAAGCACAACAAGCGCCAACGCCGGGGCGAGGTGAATGCCACGGTCCCTCCGGTTCCCCAATAGATGCATTGGTATGAAAAGCCCATTACATGGGGCCGGGTTGACCATCCCGCGGTGATGCCAAATCATGGCTCATACGCGCTCGTCCTGGACCCCACTTTCGCCTCCCAGAGGCTCACTTGCCGGTTCTCCCGGGTGTTCGTCGACGGCAGCAACATCATCAACATCCTCTACCTCGACACCGTGCTCAAGCTTGGGCCCAAGGAGAAGGACCTCCAGCCGACCAACACTATTTTCCACGGCATTGTGGCGGGACAGTCCTGCTCGCCAATCGGCAAAATTCAGCTGGACGTCCTTTTCGGTGACAAGGCTCACTTCCGCCGAGAGTCCATATGGTTCAAGGTGGTGGATCTCAGCAGCTCGTATCACGCGCTGATGGGCAGGCTGGCTCTGGCCAAATTCATGTCTATCCCCCACTACGCCTACCTCAAGATGAAGATGTCAGGTCTAAAGGGCATCATCACCATTGCTAGCGACTACAAGAAGTCGCTCGAGTGTGCACAGGACAGCATCCGTCTGGCCGACGCCATGGTGATTGCTTAGGAGAAAAGGAAGATCGACCGGCTCCTGGCTGAGGCTACCGAGCAGCCGGCGATCCCTACTCCACCATCCCAGTCGGCCGGTGAAGGCTCGTTCAAGCCGGCGAAAGAAACCAAACAGGTGCCACTCGACCCTACGAACCCCAAGCAGTGTGTCACCATCGGGGCTTACCTCAGCCCCAAATAGGAAGGCGAGCTTGTTGACTTCCTCCATGAGAATCGGGACATCTTTGCATGGTCTTCAAAAGACATGCCAGGGGTTCCGAGGAAGTACGCCGAGCACAAACTTCACGTGCGGCCGGATGCAAAGCCAGTGAAACAACCTTTGCGCTGCTTCGCCGAGGGGAAGCGATGCACAATTGGAGAAGAGATTGCCCAGCTCCTCGCAACCAGCTTCATCATGGAAGTTTTCCACCTGGACTGGTTGGCCAATCTAGTCCTGGTGCTGAAGAAGAACAATACATGGCGAACGTGTATTGACTACACGAGCCTGACTAAGGCGTGCCCGAAAGACCCTTTCGCCTTGCCTAGGATAGATCAAGTAATCGACTCCATAGCCGGCTGGGAACTGTTGTCATTTTTAGTTGCTTATTCAGGCTACCATCAAATCAAACTAGATCTAGCTGATCGTCTGAAGACCTCCTTCATCACACCCTTCGGGGCCTATTGCTACACCACCATGACGCTCCGTCTGAGGAACGTTGGTGCGACATTCCAATGCTTAATGGAGTAGTGCCTCCAGCCTCAGATTGGCAAAAACACCCACGTCTATGTGGATGATATCATCAGCAAGACCAAGCAGCACTTCAGTCTCCTTCACGACTTGCGGGAGACGTTCGCCAACCTACGTGACTACAATATCTAGCTCAACCCAGAGAAATACGTCTTCGGGGTTCTAGGCGGAAAGCTCTTGGGGTTCTTCGTGTCTGCTCGTGGCATCGAAGCGAACCCTGAGAAGATCGGTACCATCCAGCGGATCGTGAAGCCAGCTGGAATCCTCAACGCCCAGAAGTTCGCCGGCTGCCTGGCGTCCCTTAGCCGGTTCATCAGCGAGCTCGGCGAGAAGGCGCTTCCAATCTACCAACTCATGAAGAAAACAACCAAGTTCGAGTGGAGCGACCAGGCGGACGAAGCCTTCCGCGACCTCAAGCGGGTCATCTCAAGCCTGCCAATCTTGGCAGCACCGGCTGGAAGGGAACCCATTCTCATATACATTGGAGCGACCACTCACGTGGTTAGTGTAGTGCTGGTAGTAGAGGGCAAGGAGGAGGGCAAGGTACTTTTAGTGCAACGCCCTATCTATTACCTCAACGTGGTCTCGTCCTCCTCCAAGCAAAGCTACCCCCACTACGAGAAAATGTGTTGTGGTGTTTACCTTGCCACAAATAAGTTGAAGCAATACTTCCAAGATCATGCCATCACTGTGGTGAGCACTGCTGCACTTCCAGAAATCATGGGCAACCGTGATGCGACTGGCCGGATTGCCAAGTGGTCCATCTCCATGCCGGACCTCGATATCCGCTACGAGTGGCGCACTGCCATCAAATCTCAGGTGGTGACCGACTTCCTTGTCGATTGGGCCGAAACCCAATTTGAGCCGCCGCCTCCAAACTCCACTCATTGGCGGATGCACTTCAACGGCTCGAAAATGTGAACTGGTCTGAGAGCAGGCATTGTCTTGACATCTCTGAAAGGGGACCAACTCAAGTATGCTATCCAGATTCACTAAGCCGCCTCCAACAACGTCGCTGTGTACGAAGCGCTCGCTCATGGCCTCCGGCTTGCAAAGGAGATTGGCATCCGACGGCTCCTTTGCTTCGGCGACTCGGATCTCATTGTGCAGGAAGTCTCTGGCGAACGGGATGCCAGGGATGCCAACATGGCGAGCTATCGCTTCCTCATCCAGCAGCTCAGCGGCCCTTTCGAGGGTTGTGAGTTTCACCACGTTCCCAGGGCGGACAATGAGGCGGCTCATACATTGGCCAAGATTGGCTCTACAAGACAAGAAATTCCAGCCGACGTCTCCCTCGAACAGCTGCACAAGCCGTCTCCGGAGTCGGCGTCAATTTTTGTGCCTACAGATCCCTCAGTACCAGCGCCCTAGGCTACGCCAGTTGTGCCAGCTACAACTCCTGTGTCGGCTACGCTGGCTCTGCCGACTCCAATTGTAGTGCCGGCTATAACTACTTCGCCGGCTACGACTACTCCGCCGTCTATAACAACAAATCCGGCTTTGCCAAGCTTCAAATCTTGTCGTCTCTACACCCATTGGGTGGACATCATGGAGGTAGACGGCGAGCCGGCTGCCATGACAGCATCAGAGACAGAGACTCTCGAGCCTGCGACTGCTTCATCAAGCGTGAGGGCTCTAGAAGCCCGTGATACTCAGGTCGAGACGGAGCCAGCCCTTGTGTCGGCTCCGTCATGGGCTCAACCCATCTTGGACTTCCTTCTTCGCGGCTGATGTCAGCTGTGTATCCCCGACAACGGCGCCAGAAATACTTCTGCTACTACAACAAAAGACCTTCCAACGGCGCCAGAAATAGGCACGTCGACGGGAGAATACTTGGCTTGATCTTTCTGCTGCGGCCACGCCTTAAGGGACTTCCTAGGCAAGTATGCAAAGGATTTCCCCCATCACCTTGGAGCCTTGCGTTGGTGTTCCCTCGAAGCAGAAAGGGTGATGTAGCGTAGCGGTGGTAAGTATTTCCCTCAGTTTGAGAACCAAGGTATCAATCCAGTGGAGGAGTATCTCAAGATCCTGCAAACACAAAAACTTGCTCCCAACGCTATGAAGGGGTTGTCAATCCCATATAGATTGTTTTCCAAGTGAGAACTGAAAGCAACAAAGTAACAAAGCAAAGTAAAAGCGGAGGTGTAAACGATGGATGTGAATAGACCCAGGGGCCATAGTGTTTACTAGTGGCTTCTCTCATGAAAGCAAGTAGACGTAGGGTGAACAAATTACTGTCGACCAATTGATAGAACCGCGCAAAGTCGTGAGGATATCTATGCAATGATTATTTCTATAGGCATCACGTCCAAAACAAGTAGACCGATACTGTCGGCATCTACTACTATTACTCCACACGTCGACCACTATCCAGCATGCATCTAGTGTATTAAGTCCATAAGAACAGAGTAACACCTTAAGCAAGATGACATGATGTAGAGGGATAATCTCAAACCAATGATAAAAACCCCATCTTTTTACCCTTGATGGCAACTACTTGATGTGTGCCTTGCTGCCTCTATTGTCACTGGGAAAGGTCACCACATGGCAGAACCCAAAACCAAGCACTTCTCCCATTGCAAGAATCATAGATCTAGTTGGCCAAACAAAACCCAAGACTCGGAGAGACTTATAAGGATATCAAATCATGCATATAAGAAATCAACAAAGACTCAAATATATATCATAGATAATCTGATCACAAATCCACAATTCATCGGATCTCGACAAACACACCGCCAAATTAGATTACATCGGATAGATCTCCATGAAGATCATGGAGAACTTTGTATTGAAGATCCAAGAGAGAGAAGAATCCATCTAGCTACTAACTACGGACCCGTTGGTCTAAAGTGAACTACTCACGAGTCATTGGAGGGGCAATGATGATGATGAAGAAGCCCTCCAACTCCAAAGTCCCCTCCGACAGGGTGCCGGGAAGGGTCTCCAGATTAGATCTCGCGGAAACGGAAGCTTGCGGCGGCAGAAAAGTATTTTCGAGGCTCCCTGATTTTTTGTGGAATATTTGGGAATTTATAAGCCAAAGACCTAGGTCAGGGGGCGGCTAGGGAGGCCACAAGCCTGCCCACCGCCGGCTCCCCCCTCGTGGCGGAGTGGGGGCTTGTGGGCTCCCTCGAGCCCACCTGGCTTGACCTAAAATCCCCTGGTCTTCTTCCATTCGGGAAAAAACCATTTCGGGGTTTTTCTTCCATTTGGACTCCGTTCCAAAATCATATCTGAAAAGAGTCAAAAACACGGAAAAAACAGGAACTGGCACTTGGCACTGAATTAATAAGTTAGTCCCAAAAAAGATATAAAAGGTACATAAAACAACCAAAGAAGACAAGATAACAGTGTGAAACCATCAAAAATTATAGATACGTTTGAGACGTATCAAGCATCCCCAAGCTTAACTCCTTCTCGTCCTCGAGTAGGGAAGTGATAAAGAATGAATTTTTTATGCTTTCATGCTACCTAGCATAGGTGTCCTTTGTAATTCCTCTTATGTGACATGAATGTTCAGATCTATTATATTCAAAACAATAGTTTGCTATTGACGTGGAAACAATAATAATTCAAGCAAACTAGCAATGTAATCATGAACTTTAAAAATAACAAGGCCAAAAGAAAGTTATCCCTACAAAGGCATATAGTCTGGCTACGCTCTATCATCATTGCACAACGAATTTAAATCATGCACAACCCCGGTATTGGCCAAGTAACTATTTCACACCTTTACTTTCTCAAAGCTTTTCAACTCTCACGCAATACATGAGCGTGAGCCATGGTTATAGCACTATAGATGGTGTGGAATGTAGTGGAGGTTGCAAGACAAAAAAGGAGAAGATAGTCACAGTAACTAGGCATATCAATGATTTGTGGAGATGCTCGTCAATAGATATCAATGTGAATGAGTAGGGATTGCCATACAATTGATGCACTAGTGCTATGAGTATGTGAAAGCTCTTAAAGAAAACTAGTGGGTGTGTATCCAACTTGCTTGCTCACGAAGACCTAAGGCAATTTTGAGGAAGCCTATCATTGGAATATACAAGCCAATTTATATAATGAAAATTTCCCACTAGCTATATGGTGGTGACAAAACGAGAGACTCTCAATCATGAAGATCACGGTGCTTAATATGCACAAGTGTGGAAAAAGTGGTAGCATTGTCCCTTCTCTCTTTTTCTCTCATTTTTTTTAATTTGGTGGGCTCTTTGGCCTCTTTTTTTGTGGGCTTCTTTGGCCTCTTTTATTTCCTCACATGGGACAATGCTCCATTAATGATGATCATCACACTTTCAACTCAAAACTTAGAGTAACGATGACTCTATATGGAATGCCTTCGGTAGTGTACCGTGGCAATGATCTAGCATGGCATAGACATCAACGGAAACATCATGCTAGCTATCTTACGATCATGCAATGGCAATGTAGACGTGGTGGCACATGTCATGGTGGTAGTTGCATGGCAATATATCTCGGAATGACTTTGAAAAAGCCATAGTAGGTAGGTATGGTGGCTGTTTTGAGGGAGGCTATTGGTGGGTTTTGTGCACCGACAAAAGTTGCACGACACTAAGAAGATAGTGATGGTGGAAGGTGAAGTGCATCTAAACCATGGACTCAACATTAGTCATGAAGAACTCATATACTTGTTGCAAAGGTTTTATTAGTAATCAATACAAAGCATTCAACGCATACTCCTAGGGCAAGGGTTGGTAGGTATAAACCATCACGCGATCCCGACCGCCATGCAAAGGATGACAATCAATAGACTAATCATGCTCAGATTTCATAACATAGCGGTTCACCATACGTGCATGCTACGGGAATCACTAACTTGAACTCAAGTATTTCTAGATCCACAACACCTTACTAGCATGACTTCAATATTACCATAACCACAACTCAAAACTAATTGAGATGAATCAAACTTCTCTAACTATTCAATGCACATGAAGGTAGAAGTTTTCGTATCCCTTTGGATAACTACCCCTTTTGAGAATACTTTCAAAGCATAGATCAACTACCAAGCCACGCACCGCTGTGCTCTAAAAGATATAAGTGAAGCACACAGAGCAAAAGTATCTAGCTCAAAAGATATAAGTGAAGCACATGTGAGCTGAATTATCTACCAAAAGATATAAGTGATGCTCGACAAAATCACGGTGTGTGCATGTCTCTCTCTCTCTCTAGGTGTGCAGCAAGGATGATTATGACACAACAAAAATAAAAGACTCCTACGATACAAAACACTCCAAGCAAAAACACATAACATGTGGTGAATAAAAATATAGCCCCAAATAACGTTTCCGATGGATTGAAGACGAGAGAGGGGATGCCTTCCCGGGGCATCCCCAAGCTTAGGATTTTACAGCATCCTTGTATCTCTTGGGGTGCCTTGGGCTTTCCCAAGCTTGAGCTCTTGCCACTCTTTATCTCTTTGTCCTTAAGAACTTCACCCAAAACTTGAAATCTTCACAACACGAAACTTAAACAGAAACTCGTGATAACATTAGTAGAAGAAAGCAAACCACCACCTCCTTAGGTACTGTAGCTAACTTAAATTATACTTGTGCTGATGTTGGGTTGTTGTACTTTCAATCTTGCATGGCTAATACCCCCCGATACTATCCATAGTTTCATCAAAATAAGCAACCAACACAACAAAAACAGAATCTGTTAACAACAGACCAGTCTGTAGCAATATGTACATTTCGTACACCTCTGTTACTTCAAAACATCTGAAAAATTACGACAGTCTGAATAATTTTCGTAGCAATCAGCATAAAAAATAATCAACTCAAAAGCTCTTACAGAAAAAAAATGAAAATTATTTTCGTGAGCAGAAAGTTTCTGTCTTTTCCAGCATGACCAAACGATCATCCCCAAGACTAATCATAACGGTTTTGCTTGGCACAAACGTAAAAAGAAACACAATCATAACAGAATTATGAAAGTGTGAGAAACACAAAACAGAAATAAAAATGATAGATTCGTTGGGTTGCCTCCCAACAAGTGCTTTTGTTTAACGCCCTTAGCTAGGCGAAAGTGATGGAATCACGTATAGTCATCTTTGGTGCTCAAACCATAGGTAGTGTGATCATTTATCATCTTAAGGTTTTCGTCTTTATTAGATGACTCACCACTAGCTTTAGGAACAAAAACAGGCTTGACGGTCTTTTTGAGAGTAAGATTTGGAGTATTTTGCACAACGGGAAAAGCGGAACCCAAGTTGGTTAAGACATCTTCTAATTTGTCAATTCTAGAAGAATGATTAACTATAAGTTCCTTCTCCTTTAAATTTTTCAAAAAGTTTCCCACTTTGGATCCGTACTAAGAAATTTTATTGTGGATCTTTCTATCCAAACCCTCAATAAGTTCAACTGTGGCAATTTTGTTTTCAATAGCGTCAAGCCTTTCCATCAAGTGTTCCAAGGTCAAGATAGTTCCATTAACCATGAGCGGGGGTGAGCATACCAAATTAATGATAGCTCTATAGGAGTCAAGTGTATGGCTCCCCAAAAAGTTCCCGCCTACAATGGTATCAAGGATATACCTATTCCAAGGAGAAATTCCAACATAGAAACTGCGAAGGAGGACGGTAGTGGATTGCTTACGAGAAGATCTACTTTGAGCATTGCAAATCCTATACCAAGCGTCCTTCAAATTATCTTCCTCATTCTGACTGAAATTGAGAACTTCATTTTCAGGGGTGTCATTTGGAGTGGTGTGTCTAGCCATTAATGGACTATCTCACACACAAACGATCAGGAAGAGAGAGTGAAACGGGCAAAAGGAAACAACAAAAAGGCAAAAGAAAACGGCAAAGGAGAAAGGCGAATGAAAACGGCAAATGTGAAGTGGGGGAGAGGAAAACGAGAGGCAACTCGCAACAAAAGTAAATGCAAGAGAAGATTTTGTGAGACCTACTGGGATAGATCTTGATTTCTCCTCCCTGCCAACGGCGCCAGAAATACTTCTGATGTCATCTGTGTATCCCCGGCAACGGCGCCAAAAATACTTCTGCTACTGCACAAAAGACCTTCCAACGGCGCCAGAAATAGGCACATCGACGGGAGAATACTTGGCTTGATCTTTCTGCTGCGGCTACGCCTTAAGGGAATTCCTAGGCAAGTATGCAAAGGATTTCCCTCGTGGCCTTGGAGCCTTGCTTTGGTGTTCCCTCGAAGCGAAAAGGGTGATGTAGCGTAGCGGTGGTAAGTATTTCCCTCAGTTTGAGAACCAAGGTATCAATCCAGTGGAGGAGTATCTCAAGATCCTGCACAAACACAAAAACTTGCTCCCAACGCTATGAATGGGTTATCAATCCCTTATAGATTGTTTGCCAAGTGAGAACTGAAAGCAACAAAGTAACAAAGCGAAGTAAACGCGAAGGTGTAAACGATGAATGTGAATAGAGCCGGGGGCCGTACTGTTTACTAGTGGCTTCTCTCATGAAAGCAAGTAGACGCTGGGTGAACAAATTACTGTCGAGCAATTGATAGAACCGCGGAAAGTTGTGACGATATCTATGCAATGATTATTTCTATAGGCATCACGTCCAAAACAAGTAGACCGATATTGTCTGCATCTACTACTATTACTCCACACGTCGACCGCTATCCAGCATGCATCTCGTGTATTAAGTCCATAAGAACAGAGTAACGCCTTAAGCAAGATGACATGATGTAGAGGGATAATCTCAAACCAATGATAAGAACCCCATCTTTTTACCCTTGATGGCATCTACTTGATGTGTGCCTTGCTACCCCTACTGTCACTGGGAACCCAAAACTAAGCACTTCTCCCATTGCAAGAATCATAGATCTAGTTGGCCAAACAAAACCCAAGACTCAGAGAGACTTACAAGGATATCAAATCATGCATATAAGAAATCAGCAAAGACTCAAATATATATCATAGATAATCTGATCACAAATCCACAATTCATCGGATCTCGACAAACATACTGCCAAAGAAGATTACATCAGATAGATCTCCATGAAGATCAAGGAGAACTTTGTATTGAAGATCCAAGAGAGAGAAGAAGCCATCTAGCTACTAACTACGGACCCGTAGGTCTGAAGTGAACTACCCACGAATCATTGGAGGGGCGATGATGATGATGAAGAAGCCCTCCAACTCCAAAGTCCGCTCCGGCAGGGTCCCGGGAAGGGTCTCCAAATGAGATCTCGCGGAAACGGAAGCTTGCGGCGGCAGAAAAGTATTTTCGAGGCTCCCCTGATTTTTTGCGGAATATTTGGGAATTAATAGGCCAAAGACCTAGGTCAGGGGGCGGCCAGGGAGGCCACAAGCCTGCCCACCGCCGCCTCCCCCTGGTGGCGGAGTGGGGGCTTGTGGGCTCCCTGGAGCCCACCTGGCTTGGACGAAAAGCCCCCTGGTCTTCTTCCGTTCGGGAAAAAATCATTTCGGGGTTTTTCTTCCGTTTGGACTCCATTTCAAAATCAGATCTGAAAAGAGTCAAAAACACGAAAAAAACAGGAACTGGTACTTGGCACTGAATTAATAAGTTAGTCCCAAAAAATATATAAAAGGTACATAAGACAACCAAAGAAGACAAGATAACAGTGTGAAACCATCAAAAATTATAGATACATTTGAGACGTATCAGTGGCGAGCTTCCTCAAGATGAGGCGGAGGCAAGGCAGATTCAGCGCAGATCAGCAGCCTATGCCATCATCAATCGCGAGCTGGTTCGGCGTAGCATGACTCGCATGTTCCAACGCTGCTCGAATCAGAAAAGGGGTAGGAGATCCTCAGAGACATTCACTAGGGCGAGTATGGGCATCATGCCGCCTCTAGAACCCTGGTGGCCAAGGCGTTCCGCCACGGATTCTACTGGCCCACGGCCCTCGAGGAGGCCGTGGACATGGTCAACAAATGCGAAGGCTGCGAACGCTTTGGCGCATAGAGCCACATGCCCCCTTCAGCCCTCAAAACCATCCCCCTGTCATGGCCATTTGCCGTCTGGGGGTTGGACATGGTGGGGCTATTCAAGACCGCTCTAGTCGGCATGACGCATATCTTGGTAGCCATCGACAAGTTTACCAAGTGGATCGATGCTAGGCCTATCAAGAAGCTTGATGGTCCAATAGCCGTCAGGTTTATAAAGGACATTGTTGTCCGCTGCGGCGTCCCCCACAGCATCATCACGGACAACGACACCAATTTCGCCAAGGGTGCTTTGGCACTGTAATGCTCCAGGGAAGGCATCCGGCTCGACTTGGCATCGGTGGCACACCCGCAATCCAACGGCCAGGTGGAGAGGACTAACGACCTGATCCTGGCCGGCATCAAGCCTAGATTGGTGGCTCCACTCCTCAGGTCAGCCGGCTGCTGGATCGTAGGGGATGCCGGCAGTGTTGTGGAGCCTCCACACCACGCCGAACCGGTCAACCGGCTTCACCCTATTCTTTCTAGTATACGGGTCCGAGGCAATCATCCCCACGGATGTCAAGTTCGACTCTCCTCGCGTCACCTTATACACAGAGACAGAAGCGAAGGAGGCAAGAGAAGATAGCGTCAATATGCTCGAGGAGGCACGGGATATAGCTTTGAGCTGGACGACCATTTACCAACAGAAGCTCAGGTACTACCACAACAAGAAGGTCAAGCCTCTCTCTTTCAGAGAGGGGGACTTGGTGCTCAGAAGAATCCACCGAAAAGCCGGCCAGCACAAGCTCTTGTCCCCATGGGAGGGGCCTTTCATCACCAGTCGGGCATTGCATAACAATGCATACTACCTGATCGATGCCCAGAAGCCAAGGAAGCACAAGAGAGATGACTCCTGCCAGGAGACGGAGCGTCCATGGAACGCGGCATTGCTTCGCCCGTTCTATTGCTAGAATGCAAGTTAGAAAAATGAAAAGAGCATGTACGTATGTATCTTTCTCCCTCTTCGGGATTTCCAAATGAATGCAATGGGTGTTTCAAGCCAAGGCTTGGGGCACGCCTCTTTTGGATTCATACCCACAGTCTTCACACGTTTGTGAGTCCCTTGGTCCGGTTCCATGGGCTCGGGGGCTCGCTAGCCGGCCCGAACGATTTCCTTAGTTTTAGATGAGTGTATAATGTATGCCGGGTCGAACCCTTGCCGTCTCGTAACAGCTACAGACTGGCTCCCGGCTATCCGGGTAACGAGGCGGCGCCAGGTAAGACTGGTTGCATGAAAAGTTCAACTACAAAAAGGGTTGCCAGCTCGGGTTGGTTTGATCCTTTTTCGATCTGATTATTCTAGTCAGCCTCTGCTGGTTTGTGTTTGAATCTTTAAGTCTTCATGGCTTCGAAAAATCTAAGTCCAATATTCTCAAAGGCAGAAGCCTCGTCCTAGTCACAGACCGCCTCCCGGCTGTCGGGGTGGCGAGGTGGATGCTAGAGGGGGTAAAGGAGTTGGAGAAAAAGGAGTCAAACAAGAAGCAAAAGATGAAAATACAAGGCAGCAAGCATGGTGTTTACGAATTTAATGCAGAATATATACATTCAAAAGCATTCAAAAGGCCCACGGTCGAAGTTCATTACAATAAACACCCCCAGTGGGTGGAACTATTGGACTGACGATACATTGCAGAGTCAATGAAAAAACAAAAGGACCAACTAAGGGGCGACGGCCTCGTCCGTTGCCCCAGCTGCAGCTCCTGAAGTGGTGGCTTCACCATTGCCGGCTACTCCGGAGGCGGATGCGCCGTCCCCACCACGAGAGCTTTCGGCTCCGTCCCTTGTGGAGTAATAACCCACAAGTATAGGGGATCGCAACATTTTTCGAGGGTACAGTATTCAACCCAAATTTATTGATTCGACACAAGGGGAGCCAAAGAATACTCTCGAGTATTAGCAGTTGAGTTGTCATCTCAACCACACCTGAAAGACTTAGTATCTGCAGCAAAGTTTTAGTAGCAAAGTAGTATGATAGTAACGGTAGCGGCGGTAATAGTGGGAGTAGTAATTTCTATAGCAAGTGTGATAGCAGTAGCGGTAAAGTAACTTAGCAAGGACCTGTATAGGAAAAGCTCGTAGGTGTTGGATCGGTGATGGATAATTATGTCGGATGGCATTCATCATGTAACAGTTATAACATTGGGTGATATGTAACTAGCTCCAGTTTGTAAATGTAATGTAGGCATGTATTCCGTATTTAGTCATACGTGCTTATGGAAAAGAACTTGCATGACATGTTTTTCCCTACCCTCCCATGGCAGCGGGGTCCTAATGGAAACTAAGGGATATTAAGGTCTCCTTTTAATAGTGAACCGGAAGAAAGAATTAGCACATAGTGAATAGATGGGATGCTCATACTATGGTCATCTCCGGGAGTGGTTCCGGGTATTTTCACTCTGGGGTTGCCGGGTCATAACACATAGTAGGTGACTACAACTTGCAACATAGGATCAAGAACACACATATATTGATGAAAACATAATAGGTTCAGATCTGAAATCATGGAACTCGCGCCCTAGTGACAAGCATTAAGCATAGCAAATTAGTAGCAACATCAATCTTAGAACATAGTGAATACTAGGGTTCAAACCCCATCAAAACTAACTCGATTACATGATAGATCTCATCCAACCCATCACTGTCCAACAAGCCTACGATAAGATTACTCATGAACGAAGGATAGCATCATGGAATTGGCGGTGGAGGATGGTTGATGATGACGACGGCGTCGATTTCCCCTCTCCGGAGCCCTGAACGGACTCGAGATCTGCCATCCCGAGGAAGAACTAGCGGTGACGGCGGCTCCGTATCGTGAAATGCGATGAACTCGTCTCTCCCATTTTTCTGGGCGGGAGAGGTTATATGGAGTTGGAGATGAAGTCGGAGGAGCCACGTGGGCCCCACGAGCCTGCTAGGCGTGCCATGGGGGGCGCCTGCAGGGCTCGTGGCCCACTGGCAGCGTATCTTCAGTTGATTCTTTCTCTGATATTTTTCATATATTCCATAAAAAATCATCATAAGTTTCCAAGTCATTCCGAGAACTTTTATTTCTGCACAAAAACAACACCATGGCAGCTCTGCTGAAAACAGCGTCAGTCCGGGTTAGTTTCATTCAAATCATGCAAATTAGAGTCCAAAACAAGGGCAAAAGTGTTTGGAAAAGTAGATACATTGGAGATGTATCAACTCCACCAAGCTTAAAGCCTTGCTTGTCCTCAAGCAATTCAGTTGATAAACTGAAAGAGACAAAAGAAAAACTTTTACGAACTCTATTTGATCTTGTTGTTGTAACTATGTCTAACTCATATTCAGATTTTCAGCAAGATCATAAGCTAACCACATAAGCAATGACATTTAGGTCTGAAGGTATACTCATATCAATGGCGTGATTAACTAGCGAGCAATAATAATAAGTTTCAAACGTCAACACTTCAATCAAAATAATCATTATACAATATGGATAAATGGTATCTCGCTAGCCCGTTCTGAGACCGCAAAACATAAATGCAGAGCACCTTCAAAGACCAAAGGCCGACTGGAACTTGTAATTCATGGCAAAGAAGATCCAGTCATAGTCATACTCAATATCAATTAATAGCAAAGCATATAAATGATCGAGGTGCTCTCTAACTGGTGCTTTTTAATAAGAAGATGATGACTCAACAGAAACATAAATAGATAGGCCCTTCGCAAAGGGAAGCAATTATTTGCAGAGGTGCCAGAGCTCAAGCTTTTTAAAACAGAGATAAATAATTTTGGGTGGCATGCTTTCATTATCAACGTGATGACCAAGAGTTTTCACCATCTTCCATGCTACACATATTATAGGCGGTTCCCAAACAGAATAGTAAAGTTTTGACTCCGCCACCACCGATCAATCACACTCTATGACTAGCCGAATCCTCGGGTGCCGTCCATACCAACAACAATCCAGGGGGAGTTTTGTTTGCAATTATATTTTTTGATTGGATTTGAGCATGGAACTAGGCATTCCGATTACCGGCCCCTTTCTCGTGAGTGATAGTGAATAAACACGTATCGAGGATAACACGCCTAGCATGGAAGATACTGACCGCTCCTTGTCACCACATGAGCGATTCGGGCATACAAAATAGATTATTATTTGAAGATTTAGAGTGTGGCACATGCAAATTTACTTGGAACGGCAGGTAGATACCGCATATAGGTAGGTATGGTGGACTCATACGGAACAACTTTGGGTATATGGAAGTGGATGCACAAGAAGTATTCCCGCTTAGTACAAGTGAAGGCTAGCAAAAGACTGGGAAGCGACCAACTAGAGAGCGACAACAGTAATCAATATGCATTGAAATTAACCAATGTTGAGTGCAAACATGAGTAGGATATAAATCACCATAAACATGAATATCGTAGAGGTTATGTTGATTTTGTTTCAACTACATGCGTGAACATGTGCCAAGTCAAGCCACTTGAATCATCCAAAGGAGGATACCATCCTATCATACTACATCATAATCATCTTGAAATTCATGTTGGCATCCAAGACAAACCATTATAAGCTCCTAGCCAATTAAGCATGGCATCAGAAACTATGATCTGTAAGTTGTCATTGCAAACATGTTTCTCTCATAATAATGTTGAATTAGGAACGATGAGCTAGTCATATTTACAAAAACAAAATAGGTTGAGTTCATACCAGCTTTTCCAGGCTCAGTCACTTCATCATATATCGTCATTATTGTCTTTCACTTGCACGACTGAATGATGTGAATAATAATAAGTGTGTTCGTGCATCGGACTAAGCTGGAATCTGCAAGCAAATTCAGAGGAGAAGACAAAGTAATATGGCTCTTTGACGGATAAACAATAATGCATATGAGAACCACTAATTATTTTAATCATGTTCTTCTACCTCGACCCGAAGAAAAAGAAAACTATTTACACGGGAAAGATCCCAACAACCAAAAGAAGAACAGGAAATATTTTTGGGTTTTCTTTCTAATTACCACTAAGCATGCTGGAAAGTAAACTTACAACTATTTTTTTTCTCATTTTTGAACAAACACACGAGAAGAATGCAAGAAAAATAAATAAACTAGCATGGATGATATAATGGAAGAGTGTGAACACCGAATATCAAAGTGAATGTGTGAGCATGAATATAAAGTCGGTGCGAGACACGTCCTCCCCCAAGCTTAGGCTTTTGGCCTAAGTTGGTCTTGTTCCACGGCTGGTCCGGGCGATATCCAAAATCATAATGGGGGTTGTACTGGGACGCGGCAGTTATCGCCTGAATAGATGCCTCATGGAGGCGAGCAGCCTTCACCTCCCTCTCATACTCCTCTGCCTCTCCTCTGGTTATGTAATATCTCCGATTTCCCTGAAAGTCAAAGAAGGCGGGAGCAGGAAGGGTAATATGGAAAACACGCTGCCAGTTAAATATTAACCGGTATAGGAGGGATTCATTATCCCTCTCAAGGAACTGATAACGTATCATAGTGGCGCGATCAAGGAAAGCTCTATGGAGTGGGGGATCTCCTGTGCGGATGGGTATTCCAAGAGAATTTTCTATGCAAGTGGCATAGATTCCACCAAAGAAATCCCTTCATTAGCATTATTATTTAGCCTCCTAGCAATTATAGCTCCCATGTTGAAACTTCTATCACTCGTTATTGCGCTCTTAAGAATACTAAGGTCAGGTGCGTAGAGGTGACTATGGTCATGCTTTCCGTTAATGCATCTACCTATGAAGAGGGCAAAATAATGTAAGGCAGGAAAATGAATGCTCCCCATGGTAGCCTACGCAATATCTCTAGTTTCTCTAACAGTTATATTAGAAATAAAATCTCTAGCCGAAGACTTAGGAGGGTCATTGGGACTACCCCAATCAGGTATCTTGCATATTCTATTAAAATCTTCTAAATCCCTAGTATACGATTTGTCATAAAGATCAAACAGTATGGATGTGTCACAGCCAACTGAAAATTTGAATCTACGAACAAAAGAGACAGTGAGTGTAGTATACTGTTCACATTTATTGGAGATGAATTCTTCGAGCCCGGCATTGTGAACAAATGTATCAAACTCGTCCTTGAAACCTGCATCAATCATGAATTCCTCGGAAGGCCATTCACATGGTTGCACCGATGCGTTCCTGGGCTGATAAGGATCGGGCTCCCGAATCGTGAGACGGGGACCCCTATTTCTCGAGGAACCACCATGATAGTTCTTCCTGGACATCTTCCTTTTTCTGAAATAATTCTGACATTTCTAGTCACTCAAAAATAAAAGTGAACAAAGTTTAACAAAACTCACAACAACTACTCCTACAAGTGCCTAGAGGTCATATCATGCATCAAAACTACTTGGGACCAACTAATATTAACATGCAAAGGTCAAGAACAGGGTCACCAAGGCAGCAATAATATGCAATGAATAAAGCACTAGAATAAAAACTAATTGGACCAATGGAGGGGTCACATACCAAGGAACAATTCCCCAAAATAGTTTGGTGAATGGGGCTTTGCACAAGGAGATCGAAAAATGTAGCAAAATGAGCAAGAACACGGGTTTGAGATGTGGAATGATTTTTTCTGGAGGTCGACGAAGGAGATGGGTGCTCGAATAAGTGGAGGGGCCATGTGGGACACACGAGCTTGCCAGGCGCGCCTCCTGGGCTCGTGGCCCACTAGTGCATCCCCGTGACAAGTTATCTATGTCAGAAATTCTTAAGTATTCTAGAAAAAATCATACTTGAATTTCACGTCATTTGGAAAAGTTTTATTTTCAGGTCATTTTTTATTGAATGGATAATGCAGAAAACAGAAAAATAATGCTATAATTATTATTTTTCTACTAAATAACAGAAAGTTAAAGTTGGGAACGGAAGGTTGTGACTTGTAGATTCATCCATCTCATGGTCATCAAAAGAAATCCGTCAATAGGGTTGATCAAGTCTCCTTGACAAACTTTTTTTCGAATCACATAAAACCGGAGAATTTTCGAATAATTACTAGGTTACCTCAACGGGGATCTGCATATCCCCAATAACAAGTATATCATATTTCATCTTGATAGTAGGTATAGGGAATTCAAAGCTTCCAATAATAATTGATGAAGATTTTTCAATAGCATTAATGCAATGAACTCGATATTGCTTCTTCGGAAGGTGCACCATGTGCTCATTACCATTAACATGGAAAGTGATATTGCCTTTGTTGCAATCAATAACAGCCCCTGCGGTGTTTAAAAAGGGTCTTCCAACGATGACCACCATGGTATCATCCTCGGGAATATCAAGAATAACAAAGTCCGTTAAGATAGTAACATTCGCAACCACAACAAGCACATCCTCGCAAATGCCGATAGGTAAAGCAGTTGATTTGTCGGCCATTTGCAAAGAGATTTCAGTAGGTGACAACTTACCAATTCAAGTCTACGATATAAAGAGAGAGGCATAACACTAACACCGGCTCCAAGATCACATAAAGCAGTTCTAACATAATTTCCTTTAATGGAGCAAGGTATAGTGGGCACTCCGGGATCACCTAGTTTCTTAGGAGTCCCACCCTTAAAAGTGTAATTAGCAAGCATGGTAGAAATCTCAACATCAGGTATCTTTCTTTTATTAGTCACAATATATTTCATGTACTTAGCATAAGGAGACATTTTAAGCATATCAGTAAAACGCATTTGCAAAAAGATAGGTCTAATCATTTCAACAAAGCGCTCAAAATCCTCATCATCATTTTTCTTGAATGGTTTGGGAGGAAAGGGCATGGGTTTCGGAACCCATGGTTCACTTTCTTTACCATGCTTCCTAGCAATAAAATCATTCTTATCATATATCTTGTTCTTAGGTTGTGGGTTATCAAGATCAACAGCAGGTTCAATCTCCACATCATTATCATTACTAGGTTGAGCATCAACAGGAACACCATTATCAATATTATCACTAGGCTCATGTTCATCACCAGATTGTGTTTCGGCATCAGAAATAGAAACATCATTTGGATTCTCAGGTGTAACAGCAACAGGTTTACTAGCATGCAAGTTCCTATCATCTTTCTTTTTGTTCCTATTACCAGGATGAATGGGTGCATCAGTATTAACTCCTTGAGAACCTTGTTCAGTTCTCTTAGGATGGCCCTCAGGATACAAAGGTTCCTAAGTCATTCTACCACCTCTAGTAACAACTCTAACAGAATTATCATTCAATTCATTAAGCAAGTCATTTTGAGCCTTAAGTACTTGTTCTACTTGAGTAGTGACCATAGAAGCATGTTTACCAATAAGCTTAAGATCATTAACATTTCTATCCACACAAGCACTTATATGGTTAATCATACGAGAATTTTGTTTCAGTTGTCTCCTAACATAATCATTAAAACTTTGTTGTTTGTCAACAAAGTTATCAAATTCATCTAAGCATAAGTTCGCAGGTTTATCATAAGGGATATCACTCTCATTGAATTTACGAAGAGAATTTACCTCTACTACCTGTGTCGGGTTATCAAGACCATGTATTTCTTCAATAGGTGGTACATTCTTAACATCTTTAGATTTAATACCTTTCTCTTGCATAGATTTCTTGGCTTCTTGCATATCTTCAGGACTGAGGAATAGAATACCTCTTTTCCTCGGAGTTGGCTTCGGAGGTGGTTCGGGAATAGTCCAAGCATTATCATTGCTCAAGATATTATTCAATAGAATTTCAGTTTGTTCCACAGTTCGTTCCCTAAAAAGACATCCATCACAACTATCTAGGTGGTCCCTAGAAGCATCGGTTAGTCTATTATAAAAGATATCAAGTATTTCATTTTCTTAAGAGGGTGATCAGGCAAAGCATTAAGTAAGTGGACAAGCCTCCCCCAAGCTTGTGGGAAACTCTCTTCTTCAATTTGCACAAAGTTATATATATCCTACAAGGCAGCTTGTTTCTTATGGGCAGGAAAATATTTCTCAGAGAAGTAGTATATCATATCCTGGGGACTACGCACACAACGAGGAGCAAGAGAAGTAAACCAAGTTTTAGGATCACCCTTTAGTGAGAAAGGAAACAACTTAAGGATATAGTAATAGCGAATTTTTTCCTTATTAGTGAACAGGGTGGCTATATCATTCAGTTTAGTAAGATGTGCTACAACAGTTTCAGATTCATAACCATGAAAAGGATCAGATTCAACCAAAGTGATTAACTCAGGAATGACAGAGAATTCATAATCCTTATCAGTAACAAAGATGGGTGAAGTAGCAAACTTAGGATCATATTTCATTCTAGCATTCAGAGATTTTTCTTTCCACTTGCGTAATAAATTCTCAAGATCATAGCTATCCTT
The DNA here is from genome assembly GCF_904849725.1 of Hordeum vulgare subsp. vulgare. Taxonomy (NCBI): domain Eukaryota; kingdom Viridiplantae; phylum Streptophyta; class Magnoliopsida; order Poales; family Poaceae; genus Hordeum; species Hordeum vulgare. Next base: position 233,228,310 of record NC_058524.1, on the reverse strand, counting down.
ACAAGCAAGAAAGTCTTCCGCTACCTCTCCCTCCATAACATAACCCTTAGGTATATTAGGCAATTCATATCTAGGACAGCTAGGTCTAACAGGTGTCACAACAGGTTTAACTTCAATAATTTAATCAGTTTCAGAAGTATCATCAGATTCAACAGTAACTCTAGCAATTTGTGCATCAAGAAATTCACCCAGTGGCATATCATTATCAAGCAAATCATCATCATAAGCATCATGGATAGCAGAAGTAGCATCATCAAGCACAAGCGACATATCAGAATTACTATTAGGTGGTGGTGTCACAAATTTACTCATAACAGAAGGTAAATCAAGTGCAGAGCTAGATGGCAGTTCCTTACCTGTCCTCGTAGTTGAGGGCAAGACTTTAGTTTTTGGATCTCTCAGATTCCTCATATTCATCAACAGATATAAATCCCAAGTGACTGAGAGAATAGAGCTATGCTCCCTGGCAACGGCACAGAAAAAGGTATTGATAACCCACAAGTATAGGGGATCACAACAGTTTTCGAGGGTAGAGTATTCAACCCAAATTTATTGATTCGACACAAGGGGAGCCAAAGAATACTCTCGAGTATTAGCAGTTGAGTTGCCAATTCAACCAGAGTTGAAAGAGTTAGTATCTGTAGCAAAGTTTTAGTAGCCAAGTAGTATGATAGTAAAGGTAGCGGCGGTAACAGTAGCAGTAGTAATTTGTATAGAAAGTGTGAAAGCAGTAGCGGTAAAGTAACTTAGCAAGGACCAGTATAGGAAAAGCTCCACGAGCCTGCTAGGCGTGCCGTAGGGGGGCGCCTGCAGGGCTCGTGGCCCACTGGCAGCGTATCTTCAGTTGATTCTTTCTCTGATATTTTTTATATATTCCATCAAAAATACTCGTTAGTTTCCAGGTCATTCCGAGAACTTTTATTTCTGCACAAAAACAACACCATGGCAGTTTCGCTAAAAACAGCGTCAGTCCTGGTTAGTTCCATTCAAATCATGCAAATTAGAGTCCAAAACAAGGGAAAAGGAGTTTCTAAAAGTAGATACATTGGAGACGTATCACGGAGTCGGCATAAGCCTCGTGGCTGGAGTCGGCAGCTTCCTCCTCAAGGGCCGCCCATTGGAGCTGCCATCGGCATCATACGGCTGAAGAAGGTGCAAGTCCTCAAGGACGACGTTGCCATCTTCATCCCGCTCCAAGTTGAGCTCGTCCCAGGCGGCATAAGCGGAGATGTCGCTAGCCCTCATGTGCAGCTGGTCCTCCACGACCTGTAGCTCCCCCTCCGAGCCGTCGCGTTGTGTGACGAGCTTTCCCAAGTCCAGGTTCCGATACCAGGACTTGGCCAAGCGCAGCGCCATGTAGGCACCAGCACGTGCGGCTGAGGCGTGCCAGGCGTCGAGGCGATCGCCACCGGCTGCAAGCCAGTGGGACAGCCGGCTCATCGACACCGGCTCCACGGCATTGGTCCACAGAGCCCTTATCATCGACGCGCCGGCAATCTGGAGCCGCTCCATGGATTTGGTCAGTACAAGCAGGCGGGCTCTGATGCCCATGACAATCTCCTCGACAGTCGAGCCGGCGCCGGCATCCACCTCCTCACCAGCAGCGCGACACTCCTCATGGCTGGTCTCCACAGCCGTTTCAGCCGCTTCCCGTGACTCGGGAAAGATTCCTGGGTAAGGGGAAGGGCTGCGAAGAAGAATAAGAGGGAGATCAACAAAGAAGAAAAGATCATGACAAAATAAAAGAAAGGCTTACGGTTGAAATGGATGACGGTCTCGCGAGCCTCCTCCACGGCCTCGCGCTCCTGCACTGTGCTCGCTTGGGCTACGCGGGAGAGCTCTTCCGGGACGGCCGCGACCGTCTCCATCACCTTGGCCAGCCGCACCTGCTTCTGGAACAGGGCCTCTTCCTTCTCCTTCAGGGCAGCGTCCTTGAGCTTCATCTCCTCAAGATGAGACGTCTTGAGATGCTCCTTGCCGGCAGCATATGAGGTGTCCTTCTCCTAAAGGGTGGTGCGCAGCTGCCCAAGTTTGGCCTGAAGGTCCGCCTCGTGATCCTTCTTCTCCATCTGGAGAAGACTCAGCTTCTGCTGGAGCCGCTGGTCCGCCTCGCGCAAGGCATCTCGCTCCGAGACGGAAGCGCCCAGCCGGCCCTGAAGATCAGCAACTTGGGCATTAGCCGCGTGGGTCTGGGCCCGTAGCTCATTGTACGCATGCACTTGGGCGTCATGAAGCTCCTACGAGCAAACCAAAGAAAGCAAGAAGTAAGATTCGTCCCGGCTAATTCATAGCCGGCCCGATTCTCGGGGACTACACACAGTGGGTGCGCTGGCGCGCCCCCACTAAAAAAGCAAAGACAAACATAACACAAGGAGATTCGGCCTGGCCAATGCTTGGCTGGCCCGATTCTCGGGGGCTACACCCAGTGGGTGCGCTGGCGCGCCCCCACTGATTCAAGAGCAGAAAAAGAAAAAGCCAAAACCAAGGCAATGAAGACACAAAAGATGAAGGACTCACCATGGCGCGTTCCTCCAGGCGCTCCAGATCGCTGTGGGCCACCCGGGCCGCTTGCTTCACCTTGTCCCGGCTACTCATGAACAGTGCCACCAGTTCCGGGACACAGCTGAGCTCGGTGCCTGGGGTCAGCGTTAGGCGCTTAGCGTTGGCCATGCGCCAAGTCTTCATAGGCCAGCTCCCCATGATGGAGCCGGCTCCTGGACCAGTTGGGCCGCGGTTGGTCACGACGATGGTGCCGTCTCCAGGTGGTTGTTTGGTGCCTGAGTCCGTGGATGTTCTGATCGGCACCGTCTCTGCAGCTGGGGGTGGATCGGCCGACTCCGGCGCCTCCTGGTTCAGCACCGGCGCGCCACCTACGCCAGCCTCTGGCGTGTCGGGGATTACCTCGAGGTTTGCAGGTGTGGAGGCGGCCGGCTCGGGAGGCTTGACCGCCTCGGTTCCCTAGGCACACCTTGGAGCCGCCTCGCTAGTTGGCTCCTCCGTGCGAGTTCTCTTGGAGGGGTCATTTCTGGCCTTCGTACGATTATCCTTGGGCTTCTTAGCGAAGGGCTGGGCTGGGATTGTCCCGCGGCCATCTTGTTCGGCGCCACTTCCCAGCGAAGGGCAGATTCGACCTTCACCGCCTTCTGAGCAGCGTCAGCAGCTGCCCAGCCAGCTCGCTCGGCAGCGAAGGCGGTTTCTTCCTCCACGTCTTCTGCCTCCCTGCCAAGCACTATTTGAGGAACCTATCCTCGCACGACAAAACAAAAAGAGCTAACAAGGTACTCTTACCCCGCCATGACGGGCACCTACTTCCTGCTGGCACCGGCGCGACGCTTCTTGGCGGCGCATGCTCGTCCTCCGGCTGGAGGTCCTGTCGCGGCGTGTTTGGGGGTCGGCTTGGAGGTTGTGGCACTCTTCCCTTGTTCCTGGACGCCTCGCCAGACACGGCCGTCTCGCCAGCATGGCGGCGGCCTCGTGTCAGGGGAAGGCTGGTGACTTCCTCCACCTTCTCAGCATCCTCCCCGAAGGCTACATCGTATGAAGAAGGCGGCGTCTCATCATCGTCCGTCCTGTCAACAAGGGGAGGCCTCAGGTGCTCACTAGACGACTCAGAGCCCTCCGACTCCAGTGCCTCCTCCGAGACGGCGTCCCGCGGCTCAATCATCCCCTCATCCTCAATTTCCGAGGGGTCTGACGTCTCCATGTTGGCGGCTGGCGGGTTGAGCCCTTGCAGGTTCTCAAACAGCTAAAGCAATAAAGTTTGCAGCCGGCTCAATAGAGGAAACATCAATTTCAAAGACAAGAAAAACAAGATCCGTGAAGATGCTTATCATTGGGGGAGGATGGGCTCTGTCGTAAGGGACCAGCCCTGATTCCCAATCTCCACTTTCATCCATGTTGGTGGAGGAGATCTGGTTCATGTTCTTAGCCACCGCACCGGCATGAAAGTTTTTGGTGGAGAGCCGACAGGGATCGTGCTGGCCGCTCATCTAGCAAATCAGATGAGGCCGTCTCTGCAGAGGCAGGATCCGGCGGGTCATCATGGTGGTGAGCAGGTCGCGTCCCAGGAGGCCGCGAGTCTTTAGGCTTTCGAGGTAGGCGCCTATCTGCGCTACCTCGACAATCGGCTTCGGGTATTTGGCCTGCCAGTTCTTCTTCACCGTCGGAGGCTCGATGGCAAAGGGGGGCATGTTGATGGCATCGTGGGAGGGGCTGGCATTCTTCACGTAGAAGAATCCCCTCTGCCACTTCTTGATGGAGTCCTGGAGCGGCATCTCGGGGAAGCCGCACTTCGTCCGATGATGCACCAGTGCTGCGCCTCATGGGGTCATCGGGCGAGGGCCCGTGAGCTTCTCCACCTCGTCCTTGTCCATCTTGATGGACTGTTGCTTGAAGAAGAAGAGGCTTTTCCAAAGGTCAAGGCGGGGCTCGATCCCCAGAAAGCCCTCGCACACGACGACGAAGGAGGCGAGCTGAAGAATGGCGTTCAGCGCCAGATGGTGCAGCTGCAAGCCGGAGAAAGTAAGAAAGTTGGTGAAGAAGTTGCTCGCCGGGAGACCGAAGCCCCTGTAGAAGTGTTCGTCGAACATGACTACTTCTCCGTCCTACGGCGTCGGGGCGGTCTCGGCTCCGGGAATCCGCACATCCACGAGGGAGGCCGGGTCAACATACGGCGATGGCGGAGCGCATCAATATGGTCGGAGCAGATGTCGCTGCTAATCTAGGCACCGTTCTGCTGGCCCTTCTTGGAGGAGCCGCTAGACATGACCACGGGCGACGAGATCATGAAGAGGTTGCCGGCGGTGGTTTGTGCAATGACGAAGACGAAGACGAAGGCGAGTATCTCTTTCTCTGGGCTCAGCGAGGAGGCAGCGCATGTGTGGGGCGAGAAGGGGGCGAATGGCCTCCTCGGTACCCCCGCACCCCATTTAAACCCCACGATGGATCGTGGGGAGGGGATCCGGTGCGTGTAGGACCCACCATCCCCGATTATTACGGGGACATTACTACTCCTGAAACCCAACCGTCGCGGAGTAAATTCGCAAAGGATGCTCCACGCGGAGGCCGAGGGGCATCGTGGCGGGACCCAAGGCTCAGGCCCGGTCCCATCATGTGAACAAACGTCATCACGTCAGGCCGGGGCCTGGCACGTGGTGCAATTTGCGCAACTTACGACGAAGCCGAGGCATCGCTTAGAAGCCAGCCAGCGTCTCCTGCAGCAGGCGGCGGTAGGAATTCAACAGCAAAACAACTCAAGCCGGCGAGGCCACCCGCTCCAAGGCGGCGGGCCTCCCCTGCTTCGGGGACTACTGTCGGGGGGATAACCCAGGGGTAGGCTCATCAAGCCTACTCCTTTGCCTTCTACCATGAAGGAACAATATGAACCATTCTACAAAGCCCGAGTCCCCCTGGCCGGCTAGGAAGCACCTGCCGGCTGGGGGCGAGACGACCAACTCTGTGACCAGCCAGGAAGCTCCTGCCTGCTAGAGGCGAGATGGTTACCTCCCTCTAGTCGTCAAGGCCAAGCCGGCTGGCTAGAGGCGAGGCGGTCATGCCCAGACCGGCTAGTCAAGCGAATAGCCGGCTAGGGAGCTCAAGTCGCATCAGATCGTAGGTCATGACTAGATGCTACGGTTAAAGGTGGCTACGCGTCAGCCAAGGTACTGGATCGGGGTGCACAGCAGGTACAGCATCGGCGGCCATGCCGCTGACCTCGTTCAGCTCCGCTCCATCATCCTACACAGTGTAGGCCCGTCAAACTCCCAATCCATAACCGCACTCGGCATGGGAACAGTGGAGACGGCCATACTGGCGGCCGAGGACGAATCTCGTTGGACGATGCTAGACATACCACACGTGTCCTGCGTCAACCTTACACGAAAGCCTTACTGGCTAGTCGGCGGGTCCCAGAGCCAGATGGGACCTCGCAGCCGGCGGCCCCTCCAGCGACAAGAGAAGACCCCTATGGGCCCCCTGGCCAGCCGGCGAGGCTGCCAGCCGGGGCCCACTCTTGTACTTTTATCCTTATTGTAGGTCGGTGGGTTCATCTATAAAACCCCCCGGCTCCCCTCCATGCAGAGGGTCGGTCAACTTCATACACACACACCACACAGGAGAGGTAAACGTGAGTCGGCTGCTCCTTCGTCCTCCTCCACAGAACAGCTCTAGGAGGACATTGTACCCCCATTGATGCATCATACACTCCGGCATGATTAGGGGTGTTATCTTTATAGAGAGCCTTGAACCTGGGTACATCGTGTGTTCCATGCTTGTACCATCCTCGTTCCCAGGGCCCTCTGGTGCCACTTCGGTTCCCACCATCTTTATCCTACCCTTGGCTTATGTTGTGAGCAAACACCGACACTATGTGATGTCTTCTCTCCAATCTTGTGCTTCCATGATTAGCCCTTGTGAGCTGCCCTACATTATCAAGGCATCTATGTCATTTTCTTACTATTGCTATGCTCGGTTTGTTGGGATCCGATGGATTATGTGATTATGTTCAGATTGTTATGATTTATATATTTTATTATCCTTTTATATTATGTTCTTTAGTGATTGATGCATGTTCTCCGTTGCTTTGTATTGCTTTGGCCGAGTAGTAGATTGTAACTCCAAGAGGGAGCATTATGCATGATTGTGGGTTCATGCCCCGTGATGTCTAGCTTGAGTGACAGAAAAGTGAGACTAGGGGATGTGTTGTTGCCACGAGGGAGAAAACAACGGTGCTTGTGACCACGGTTGCGAGGATTGTTTACCTTACGCATAGTTCGTTAATGCAGTTGTCCGTTGCTTTGACTTTACACTTTGGGTGGGTCTAGAAACTTAATACTAGCGAGATGTTCTGGATATATATCTCAAGGTGGATGATTAGTAAGTAGATGCTGATGAATAAATGGTCTACTTGTCTTGGCGTAATGCCCATTACTATTGAGCCTTTAACTTGCAAGTAGCATTATTAGCATTGTGGTGCATTTATAATTCAGTAAATTTCCCAGCTGTAATTTGTTTACCCAAGCATAGTTGTTTATCGTCTTTTGGGTGAGAGACATCACTAGTGAACATCATGTGACTCTGGTCCATATCACCACCATTGCTTACACCTCCATCATTTATTGCTTTGATTTACTTTTTCATTACAATCACTATCACTATTCCCGCTTGTGTTTTGATCGTTTGCAAACTACAAGGCCGAAGAGATTGACAACCTCTATGTACTCTTTGGGAGCAAAGTTATTCGTGTGTGTGCAGGTCCACGTCTTCTGCTTGCGCCAGGGCAGGGGACACCTACTTGTTGATCCTCTGAGTCCTCCTGGTTCGATAAACCTTACAGTCTCTATGTAGGGGAAAACTTGCTCCTGACTACATCTCCACCTTCCACTTGGGGTAACCAAATAGGAGCGAGAAGTATATCCATCATCTCGTCATCAAGCAAGTTTTCTGGCACCGTTGCCGGGGACTCCAGTCTTCAATCTAGGGGAGTTGCACACTATCTATTACTTTTGCTTTCTAGTCTTGTTAGTTTTCTTTCTAGTTTTTTCTTTAGAGTCTTATACCAAAAACCACAAAAAAATTAGTTGCTTTGTTCTTGCTTGTTGCCGCTGCTATGGGTTCCACTAAGAACACCAAGTTGTGTGACTTCACTAGTCACAACAACAATGACTTTATGTGCAGTCCTATTCTGCTCCCGCCACTAGGGCTACGTCCTATGAGATTAAACCTTCTTTACTGAACCTTGTTATGAAAGATCAATTCTCCGGTGTTGGAGATGATGCTGCTTTGCACTTGAACAATTTTGTTGAGCTCTGTGATATGAAAAAATATAAAGAAGTAAATGTCGATATTGTTAAACTTAAGCCTTTTCCCTTCTCCTTGAGAGGAGGAGCTAAAGTGTGGCTTCAATGTTTCCCTAGGAATAGCATAGATTCTTGGGATATGTGCTAATATGCTTTTATTGGGAAGTATTACCCGCCTGCTAAGATAATCCAGTTAAGAAGTAACATGTGAATTTTAGGCAACTGGATAATGAACACGTTGCTCAAGCTTGGGAACGTATGAAATATCTTGTTAACACTTTCCCTACACATGGTTTGACTACTTGGATGGTTATCCAAACTTTCTATGCAGGATTGAACTTTACCTCGCGGAATCGATTAGACTCGGTCATGGGAAGAACCTTTATGTCAACTACACTTGGTGTTGCCACAAATCTATTGGATGAGATGAAGACAAATTATTCTCAATGCCACACCGAGAGAGCTCCAACAGGTAGGAAGGTAAACTCTGTTAAGGAGATCTCCTCCCTTAATGATAAGGTTGACATGATCATGAATTTACTCACTCAGCAAGCTCCTATTGATTCTCACGATGTTCCTTTAAATTCTTTGGTTGCTAAAAAAGAGAGCAAGTTGATGTTAATTTTATCTCTAGGAACAACTTTAATAATAATGCTTATAGGAGTAATTTTGGTAGCAATCCTAGACCATTCCCATCCAACAACTATGGCAACAACAACAATTATCCTAGCAACAAATACTCCACTTCTGAATTAGAGAGCATGCTTAAAGACTTTATCACTTCTCGAAAAGCCTTCAACAAGAGTGTAGAAGAGAAATTAGAAAAAATAGATAGTCTCTCTTTGAAGGTGGACAACATAGCCCATGACGTAGAGATGCTTTGTAAGTGCATATAGTGCCATTAGTGATTTTGGTAGTTTGAAGACTCACAGGTTAAGTAACTAATGTGTTTATAAGTGTACACAGGCTCTATAAGTCGCTGAGGAGTTTGAGTTATACGATGAATATCGACCCCTAAAATGTATATCTTCGGCTGAAGAAATTGGTCTTATGTTGAAGATTTTGATCGCAACAAATTTGCGATGAAATTGACATTCCTCATGAAGATATTGAATATGAGGAACTCGGTGTGTCCTGAAGTAAATCAGTCCGAAGACTTCGAAGCGTGAAGATTTATTCTTTCTGTTTCATTTTCTTCACTATTGAATCATAGGAACACCATACTGTTAAATGGGGTCGAGGTAACACTATGGAATGAATTTCCTCATGATGCTCAACCCGAGCCTAATCCTACAAAAGCCTCAAGTGAGGAATATGAGAGACATGAGGACTCTCACAGTTCAGAGTCCCAACCGTTGCCGCGATTCGTGCCACCTCACCGAACTTATCCACACCAATGGTCATAATATTTAAGGGCATTTATTTCAAATCATGTCGGGATGCAACCAGGCTATAAATAGCTGTCCCCCACAACCATTAGCTGGTTGGCTGCTCCGCGATAAACTAACACCTGTCATTTAGAGCAACCCTAATTCCTCTGAGTCTTCGAGAGTAAATCATCAGTGAGGAAATACCCCAACCACCAACCACAAACCAAAACCAAGTGAGTGAGCATCACTTCAGAATTTGTTCCTCTGTGGAACTGAAGCCTTTTACCTTTGAGGACTGTGCATCCTCCAGACGGTTAAGCGTCATGGTCTAGAGAAATCCAGCAGTCAATTGTGGATCGCCGGGTGACCGAGATTGTGAGGGTTTGTAAGTTTGCCGTGAAGACTTACCACGAGTGTTGGGAGAGGACTGTGTGTCCTTAGCTCAAGGAGAATACGGTAGGGACTGTGTGTCCTTTGGTTTCAATACCAAGCCGCTCCAAACCAGACGTACGACTGTCACATCAGTTGGAACTGGGTCATCAACAACTGTCTTCATCGTGATACAGGTTCTATTTCTTCAACTCTTTCAATTCCTCAATATTGTATGTTGTAGACTGTCATTGTCACTGTTCGAAGAATTTGCTGAAGACTTTCTCTGAATTTCCTCAACCTCAAATTCTTCAAACCAGTTAATCTTCACCTACTCATTTTGTGCCTGCGTACTATGGAAACTGTTCTTCTTAATATTCATCTAGAAAACGGTTGTTGTAATATCAAAATCGCCTATTCACCCCCCTCTAGTAAATATAACACACTTTTACTTGGTATCAGAGACAGGTACTCCCTTGTTCACTGTGATTTTGGTTTAACCACCTGGAGTTTTAGTTATGTCGACTGCAGGCATGATCAAGGTTACTGCAGGATGTCTGATGACCCACAAGTATAGGGGATCAATTTTAGTCCTTTCAATAAGTAAGAGTGTCGAACCCAATGAGGAGCAGAAGGATCTGACAAGTGGTTTTCAGCAAGGTAAAATCTGCAGGCACTGAAATTGTCGGTAACAAGTGATTGTGTGGTGAGATGATTCGTAGCAAGCAACAAGTAACAAAAGTAGCAACGGTGCAGCAAAGTGGCCCAATCCCTTTTGTAGCAAGGGACAAGCCTGGACAAAGTCTTATAGGAGGAAAAATGCTCCCGAGGACACACGGGAATTTATGTCATGCTAGTTTTCATCATGTTCTTATGATTTGCGTTCGTTACTTTGATAGTTTGATATGTGGGTGAACTGGCGCTTGGGTACTGCCCTTACTTGGACAAGCATCCCACTTATGATAAACCCCTCTCGCAAGCATCCACAACTACGAATGAAGAATTAAGACAAAGTCTAACCATAGCTTAAACTAGTGGATCCAAATCAGCCCCATACGAAGTAACACATAAACTAGGGTTTAACCTTCTGTCACTCTAGCAACCCATCATCTACTTACTACTTCCCAATGCCTTCCTCTAGGCCCGAATAATGGTGAAGTGTTATGTAGTCGATGTTCACATAACATCACTAGAGGAAAAACAACATACAACATAAAACATATCGAAATACCGAACGAATACCAAATTCACATGACTTATCCCATGTCCTCAGGAACAAATGTAACTACTCACAAAGCATAATCATATTCATGACCAGAGAGGTAATGAGTAGCATCAATGATCTGAACATAAACTCTTCCACCAAGTAATCCAACTAGCATCAACTACAAAGAGTAATCAAAACTACTAGCAACCTTACAAGTACCAATCGGAGTCGCGAGACGGAGATTGGTTACAAGTGATGAACTAGGGTTTGGAGATGAGATGGTGGTGATGAAGATGTTGATGGTGACGAGTCCCCTTCGATGAGAGGAGTGTTGGTGATGACGATGGCGATGATTTCCCCCTCCAGGAGGGAAGTTTCCCCGGCATGATCGTCTTGCCGGAGCTCTAGATTCGTTGTGCTCAAGTTCCGCCTCATGGAGGCGGCGAAACCACGAAAAAGCTCCTCCTTGATTTTTTCCTGGACGAAACCCTTCATATAGCAAAATAGGGGGGGGGGCAAGTGGGCCAGCAGGGTGCCCACAAGTCCTCATGGCGCGGCCTCGGGGGGTGGCTGCGCCGTGCAGGCTTGTGTCCATCCCCTAGCGCCCCTCTGGCGCTTCTTCGGCCCAGTATTTTTTATAAATCCGGAAAAAAATCCTCGTTGATTTTACGGCGTTTGGAGTTGTGCAGAATAGGTATCTCAACTTTGCTCCACTTTCAGGCCAGAATTCCAGCTGCCGGCATTCTCCCTCCTCATGTAAACCTTGCAAAATAAGAGAGAATAGGCATAAGAATTGTACCATCAAGTGAAATAACATCCCAAGAAGCGATAAATATCAACATGAAAAATGATGCAAAATGGACGTATCAACTCCCCCAAGCTTAGACCTTGCTTGTCCTCAAGCGAAAGCCTAGCTCAATAACTATGTCCACATGTTTAGGGAGAGATGTGTCGACAAAAGAAGATACCAACATGCATGCATCATGATCATGATCAGAACAGCAATACCAACATATAATCTCTCATGCTAAAGTGATAATTCCTTCACAAAGTAAAGCATGGGTCAAGAACCTTACCGAGAAGTAACAACCGATAGCCTTTAGTCATTGAAGCAATTGCAATTTATCACAACATCAGAAAGAGTCTAATAAGAGCTTGTAAAGAAAATCCACATACTCAATCATTCTTTCTTTCTCTACAATTGCTACAACTCACGTGGTACTCATGAGATCAAAGTTTCAGCTGGACACAGAGAATGATAGGGGCTTATAGTTTTGCCTCCCAACTGCTTACCTCAAGGGTAATGTCAACAATAATAATTCATGAATACTTACTTCCAAGTTGACATATGAATATAGATCTTTCCCAAGCATATGACGCTAGCCAAGATAATAGGCGGAACAAGGAATTGGTGAAGATCACCATCACTCTTTCAAGGGCAAAAAGTAAAGGTACAAAATAGGTGATACGTCTCAAACGTATCTATAATTTTTGATGGTTTCACGTTGTTATCTTGTCATCTTTGGATGTTTTATGTACCTTTTATATCTATTTTGGGACTAACATATTAATTCAATGCCAAGTGCCAGTTCCTGTTTTTTCTGTGTTTTTGGCTCTTTTCAGATCAGATTTTGGAACGGAGTCCAAACGGAATAAAATCCCCGAAATGATTTTTTCCCGAACGGAAGAAGATCAGGGGGGCTGTGGGCCAAGCCAGGAGGGCTCCAAGGAGCCCACAAGCCCCCACTTTGCAACCAGGGGGAGGCGGCGGTGGCAGGGCTTGTGGCCGCCCTGGTGCCCCCCTGACCTAGATCATTGGACTATATATTCCCTAAAATACAGCAAAAAATCAGGGGAGCCTCGAAAATATTTTTCCGCTGCCGTAAGCTTCCGTGTCCGCGAGATCTCATCTGGAGACCCTTCCCAGCACCCTGCCGGAGGGGACTTTGGAGTTGGAGGGCTTCTTCATCATCATCATCGCCCCTCCAATAACTCGTGAGTAGTTCACTTCAGACCTAAGGGTCTGTAGTTAGTAGCTAGATGGGTTCTTCTATCTCTTCGATCTTCAATACAAAGTTCTCCATGAGATTGTCCATCTACATCATGTCATCTTGCTTAAGGCGTTACTCTGTTCTTTTGGACTTAATACACTAGATGCATGCTGGATAGCGGTCGACGTGTGGAGTAATAGTAGTAGATGCAGAAAGTATCGGTCTACTTGTTTTGGACGTGATGCCTATAGATATAATCATTGCCATAGATATCATCACGATTTTGCGTGGTTCTATCAATTGCCCGACAGTAATTTGTTCACCCACCGTCTACTTGCTTTCATGAGAGAAGCCACTAGTAAACACTACGGCCCCCGGGTCTATTCACATCTATCGTTTACACCTCCGCTTTTACTTTTCTTTGTTACTTTGTTGCTTTCTGTTCTCATTTTGCGAACAATCTATAAGGGATTGACAACCCCTTTATAGCGTTGGGAGCAGGTTCGTTGTGTTTGTGCAGGCACTTGTGATACTCCTTCACTTGATCGATACCTTGGTTCTCAAAACTGAGGGAAATACTTACCACCGCTGTGCTACATCACCCTTTCCGCTTCGAGGGAACACCAACGCAAGGCTCCAAGGCCACGGGGAAATCCTTTGCACATTTTCCTAGGAAGTCCCTAAAGGCGTAGCCATAGTAGAAGGATTCCTGGTGCCGTTGCTGAGGAGAATCAAGACAAGAACAGTCTCCCGTCAGCACGTGTTTCTTGCACCGTAGGAAGGTCTTTTGTTGAAGTAGCAATAGGCCCTTCGCAGAGGGAAGCAGAGGTTGTCATGAGCTTTTGAGGTTTGGATGCGGGTCCTCTTAGTGCGGAGGAACGTCACTTTATATTGCCTCCTGTAATAAAGAACTTTATTATGTAGTCTGTCGCTTTTATGTCTTCCTCATCACAGGTTCGTACAAAGCTTATTTTCCACACATTAATAGATCATACATATTAAGGAGCATTTTTTATTGCTTGCACCGATGACAACTTACTTGAGGGATCTTATTCAATCCATAGGTAGGTATGGTGGACACTCATGGCAAAACTGGGTTGATGGTTTATGGATGCACAAGTAGTATCTCTACTTAGTGCAGGAGGTTTGGCTAATGTGAGGTGGAAGCAATCATCACATGCTGAGGGATCTCTAATCATATAACATTGTTCGGAGCCAAGCAAACACAATTCATTATGTTGTCTTCCTTGTCCAACATCTACTTCTAGGCATGCAATAGTTTTGTGAGTGTTCACAATCATAGATGGTGTCAGAGATGATATATTTATATGTGAACCTCTCCTTCTTTTTCACTTCCTATTAATTGCAACCATGACCAAGGTCTACGTTTGCCAACCCTCAACAAGTTTCAATCATCGTTCTTTTTATATGTGAAGCCATCACTTCCCATAAGATCATTACATGATCTTTCATGATTTTGTTCTTTTCTCACTCTTTTGATCATGGCAAGAGGCAAAGCCCTTCAACTAAGACACTATTTATTATATGGAACAAGAGCTCGAATACATCGGGGGTGACACAAGGCAAAACTCAAGACTAAAACACTAAGACTTTTTAATCTACTAGAGAAAGAGAAAACTAAAAAGGAAAACTAAAACAAAGGTAAATGCAAAAGATGTGATGGTGGTACGATACCGGGGCAACTCCCCCAAGCTTGGCACAAGCCAAGGGGATTGCCCATACCAATGCTCAGTTGTCTTCCTTTGGTGGTGATGGTAGAGTTGTTGCACCATGAGTTTGATCCCCCGTCTTCCAAGGCATAGGTGCTCCATCATGGAAAGATGAACGAGTCTCCGGAATCCTCAAATTTGCAGCCAACCGTGTTGATTTAAATCTATACTCATACTCACAGTTTTGGTTCTGCAGGTTATAGATCTGGGCCTGGAGTTGATCAATCCTGTCATAGAGCCTGGAGGGGTGCTTCCCAATGTCATTGGCATCAATCTTGTGCTTGTTGGTGAACTCCGTGATCATCGTGTGGTTGACGTTGAGTCCACTCTCCACCATCCCTTGGAACTTGAAGACTTGTTTCTCCATTGCTTCGAGCCTCGTCTCCACGCTTCCAGTCTTCCTGGGCCCCTCCACATCACGGATGTGCAACATCCCCTCAGGCATCTCGATAGATTGAGGGTGTTGCAGCACTCCCGTGAGGTAGGGATTAATGACCTTCTCAAAGATCTTGTCCTTCGGAGCTTTTGGAGAAGTCATAGCGATCTAGATCTGCAACAGAAACAAGCTCGAAACGAAAAACAGAAGAAATCTGCGTGATGCAGAGGTCAGACCAAACAGGAGTATATATAATGATTTTTTCAGACCAGAAGGAGTACCCTACACGAAAACGGACTCCGGGAGGCGCACGAGGTGGCCACAAGCCCTCACGGCGCGGCCAGGGGGTGGGCCCGCGCCGTGCAGGCTTGTCGCCTCCTCGCGCACTTTCCGGACTACTTCCAATTTTTGTATTTTTTCAAATATTCCAAAACGTAGAAAATTTCCTACTAGAAAGGTTTTGGACTCTGTTTTCTTACCAAATCACATACCTATTCGTTTTCGGAGTATGAAACAGGCTGATAAATATCCCATAGGTATTCTTCCGGAGTTATGGTATTGATAATGTTGCTTTCAACATTTATGGGAGTACCTGAGATATAATGCTTGATTCTCTGCCCATTTACAACTCTCGGACAATTACCTTCCGTGTTGTTGATCTTGATAGCACCGGAACGATATACTTCCTCAACAACATAGGGACCTTCCCATTTAGAGAGAAGCTTGCCTCCAAAGAATCTTAAATGAGAGTTATATAGCAAGACATAATCACCTACATTGAACTCACGCTTTTGTATCCTCTTATCATGCCACCTCTTAACCTTTTCTTTGAACAACTTGGCATTCTCATATGCATGAGTTCTCCATTCATCAAGCAAGCTAATATCAAATAACCTCTTCTCACCGGCAAGTTTGAAATCAAAGGTGAGCTCTTTGGTTGCCCAATAAGCTTTATTCTCTAGCGCAAGAGGTAAATGACATGCTTTACCGTACACCATTTTGTACGGAGACATGCCCATGGGATTCTTATAACCAGTTCTATAAGCCCACAGTGCATCATCGAGTTTCTTAGACCAATTCTTTCTAGAACTGTTGATAGTCTTTTGCATAATTAGTTTAATCTCTCTGTTGCTTAGCTCTACTTGACCACTCGACTAAGGGTGATAGGGAGACAAATTCTATGGTTGACATCGTACTTAGCAAGCGTTTTACGGAAAGCACCATGAATGAAGTGTGAACCACCGTTGGTCATTAGATATCTAGGGACTCCAAATCTAGGGAACATAACTTCTTTCAGCATCCTGATAGAAGTGTTGTGATCAACACTACTAGTGGGGATAGCTTCTACCCACTTAGTGACGTAATCAACAGCAACTAGGATATGAGTATACCCGTTGGATTTTGGAAAAGGTCCCAGATAATCAAAGCCCCAAACATCAAATGGTTCAATGATAGGTGATTAGTTCATAGGCATTTCCTGACGTTTTCTAATATTACATATTCTTTTACATTCGTGACAAGACAAGACAAACTTACGGGCAATTTTGAAGAGTGTGGGCCAATAGAAACCTGATTGCAATACGTTGTGTGTAGTTCTATCTCCCGCATGGTGTCCTCCGTAGGCCTCGGAATGACACTTCTGTAGGATCTGTCCATGTTCATGTTCAGGTACACAATGTCTAATAACACCATCTACTCCTTCCTTATAAAGGTGAGGATAATCCCAAAAGTATTGTCTCAAGTCAAAGAAGAATTTCTTCTTTTGCTGGTATGTGAAAATAGGTGGTATATATTTGGCAACGATATAGTTTGCATAATCAGCATACCACGGTGCACTACATGAAGCATTGATGACATTTAATTTCTCATCGGGAAAGCTATCATCAATAGGTTGTGGGTCATCAAGAACGTTCTCCAACCTCGAAAAGTTATCTGCTACTGGGTTATCAGCACCCTTTCTATCAACAACGTGCAAATCAAATTCTTGTAGCAAGAGAACCCATCTGCTAAGTCTAGGTTTAGCGTCCTTCTTCTCCATAAGGTACTTAATAACAGCATGATCAGGGTGAATAGTGACTTTGGAATCAACTATGTAAGACCTGAACTTTTCACATGCAAACACGACTGCTAAAAATCCCTTCTCCGTAGTAGCATAGTTTCTTTGGACACTGTCTAGAGTTTTACTAGCATAGTGAATAACATTCAACTTCTTGTCAACTCTTTTCCCTCGAACAGCACCAACACCATAATCACTAGCATCACACATGATCTCAAAAGGTAAGTTCCAATGAGGTGGTTGAACAATAGGTGCAGTTATCAAAGCCCTCTTAAGTATTCCAAAGGCTTCCTCAAAATCATCGTCAAAGACAAAAGGAATATCCTTTTGCAAGAGATTGGTAAGAGGCCTAGAAATCTTAGAGAAGTCTTTAATGAACCTTCTATAAAAACCAGCATGACCAAGGAAACTTCTTACACCTTTGATATCTGTGGGGTATGGCATTTTCTCGATTGCATCAACCTTAGCCTTATCGACTTCAATACCTCTTTCAGAAATTTTATGTCCTAAGACGATGCCTTCATTAACCATAAAGTGGCACTTCTCCCAATTCAAGACAAGATTGGTGTCTTTACATATCTATAGGACTCGATCAAGGTTGCTGAGGCAATCATCAAAGGAAGACCCGTAAACAGAAAAGTCATCCATGAAAACCTCGACAATCTTTTCACAAAATTCAGAGAATATAGCCATCATACATCTTTGAAAGGTGGTAGGTGCATTACATAAGCCAAAAGGCATACGTCTATAAGCAAAGGTACCGAAAGGGCAGGTGAAAGTGGTTTTCTCCTGATTAGATTGTGCAACTGGTATTTGGGAGTAACCAGAATAACCATGTAGAAAGCAGAAGTGTGTGTGTTTAGACAACCTTTCTAGCATTTGGTAGATAAAAGGCAAAGGGTAATGATCTTTCCTAGTGGCTTTATTCAATTTCCTAAAATCGATCACCATCCTATAGCTAGTAATAATCCTTTGTGGGATCAATTCATCCTTATCATTAGGGACAACGGTAATGCCTCCCTTCTTAGCGACGCAATGCACCGGACTCACCCAATCGCTATGAGCAACAGGATAGATAATACCCGCTTCCAAGAGCTTTAGTATTTCTTTTTTTACTACTTCTTTCCTCTAAGGATTTAATCTCCTTTGATGATCAGCAACTGGTTTGAAATCACGATCAGTTTTGATCTTGTGCTGGCATAGAGTGGGACTAATGCCCTTAAGATCATCAAGAGTATATCCAATAGCAGCACGGTGCTTCCTCAGAGTTTTTAGTAACTTCTTTTCTTCATGCTGTGAGAGGCTAGCACTATTAATAACAGGATATATCTCTTTTTCATCAAGATATGCATACTTAAGAGTAACAGGCAACTTTTTAAGCTGGAACACAGGATCACCCTTTGGTGGGGGTGGATCCCCAACCAGTTCAACAGGTAGATTATTCTTAAGGATAGGATATTGTTCTAAGACAACTCTATCTATTTCATCCCTTTCATCCATATGCATTTCATTTTCATGCTCACGCAAGTATTGCTATAAGAATCAGTAGGAGGCACGATAATAGAAGCTAAGGAAATAGTTTAATCCTTACTAGGCAACTCCTTTTCATGAGGTCGTCTACCAAACTTGGAGAAATTGAACTCACGTGACACACCTTCAAAGCCAACAGTGACAGTTTGCTTCTCACAATCAGTATGAGCATTGACAGTATTAAGAAAAGGTCTGCCAAATATGATGGGACAAAAGCTATCTTGGGTGCTAGCGAGAACGAGGAAATCAGCAGGATACTTTGTTTTACCACACAAGACTTCAACATCCCTAACAATTCCCACACGACAGATAGTATCTCTATTGGCAAGCTGAATAGTGACATCAATAGGTTCTATCTCAACAGGTGCAATCTCATCTTTGATTTCATCGTATAAGGATTGAGGTATTGCACTAACACTAGCACCCACGTCAGATAAACCATGATAACAATGATCTCCTATCTTAACAGAAACCACATGCATGCCAACAACATGCCTATGTTTGTCTCTAACGTGAGGTTTAGCAATTCTAGCAGCATCTTCATAGAACTGAATATTATGTCCCTCAACATCGTCGGACAGAAGATATTTGATAATAGCAATGCTAGGTTCAACTCTAATTTGCTCAGGGAGTGTAGGTGTTCTAATGTAGCCTCTACGTATGACAGTTGAAGCTTTAGAATGAGCCTTTATCCTAACAGGGAAAGGTGGTTTCTCAATGTAAGCTTGGGAACCATGGGATCATTATAGGAAATGAATTTCTCTTCAACTGGAGTGGGTTTAACTACATTGACTTCTAAAGGCGGATGATATTTAAACCACTTCTCTTTGGGAGATCAATATGAGCAACAAAGGATTCACACAATGAAGCTACTATCTCAGAGTCAAGTCCATACTTAGCGCTAAAGTCACAAAAAGTATTTGTCTCAACAAAGGATTTAACGCAGTCAAACGTGAAATTCATACGTGACTCCTTACCTTCTTCAATCTCCCAATATTTAGAGTTGCATTTAATTATCTCCAATATATTCCATTTGAAGTCAATATCTCTCTTCATAAAAGAACGGGTACAAGAAGAGTCAATCATGGTGCGATCATCATGAGAAAGCCAAGCATAGAAGTTCTGAATGATAATTTCTCTCGAGAGCTCATGATTGGTGCATGAATATAACATTGATTTAAGCCTCCCCAAGCTTGAGCGATGCTTTCTCTGTCACGAGGCCAAAAATTATAAATATAATTCCGATCACGATGTACTAAATGCATAGGATAAAACTTTTGATGAAATTCCAATTTCAACCGACTGTAGTCCCATGATCCAGTATCATCACATAGCCTATACCAGGTCAACGCCATATCCTTCAAAGATAAATGAAAGACCTTCTTCTTGACCTCATCCTCGGGCAAACCTGCAAGCTTAAATAAACCACAAACTTCATCTACATAGTTCAGATGCAAGTCTGGATGTGATGTTCCATCTCCTGTAAAAGGATTAGCCAGCAGTTTCTCAAGCATACCCGAAGGAAATTCAAAGCAAATATTTTCAGTACGTGCAGCAGGTTGAGGAGAAACCCTTTGTGCTTCCGTTCGAGGTGAAGATACCCCGAACAAGCCCCTCAAAGGATTAGTATCCATAGTGACAAGTGACAACAAATTTCAGCACACTATATGAATGTTTCCTTACCAAGTTCCACTTAACAAAGGCGCTTCACTCCCCGGCAACGGCGCCAGAAAAGAATCTTGATGACCCACAAGTATAGGGGATCATTCGTAGTCCTTTCGATAAGTAAGAGTGTCGAACCCAACGAGGAGCCGAAGGATATGACAAGTGGTTTTCAGCAAGGTAAAATCTGCAGGCACTGAAATTGTCGGTAACAAGTGATTGTGTGGTGAGATGATTCGTAGCAAGCAACAAGTAACAAAAGTAGCAATGGTGCAGAAAAGTGGCCCAATCCCATTTGTAGCAAGGGACAAGCCTGGAAAAAGTCTTATAGGAGGAAAAACGCTCCCGAGGACACACGGGAATTTCTGTCATGCTAGTTTTCATCATGTTCATATGATTCGCGTTTGTTACTTTGGTTGTTTGATATGTGGGTGGACGGGCGCTTCTGTAGTGCCCTTACTTGGACAAGCATCCCACTTATGATTAACCCCTCTCGCAAGCATCCGCAACTACGAAAGAAGAATTAAGACAAAGTCTAACCATAGCATTAAACTAGTGGATCCAAATCAGCCCCTTATGAAGTCACGCATAAACTTGGGTTTAAGCTTCTGTCACTCTAGCAACCCATCATCTACTTACTACTTCCCAATGGCTTCCTCTAGGCCCAAATAATGGTGAAGTGTTATGTAGTCGACATTCACATAACAACCCTAGAGGAAAAACAACATACAACATATCAAAATACCGAACGAATACCAAATTCACATGACTACTATTAGCATGACTTATCCCATGTCCTCAGGAACAAAAGTAACTACTCACAAAGCATAATCCTATTCATGACCAGAGAGGTAATGAGTAGCATCAAGGATCTGAACATAAACTCTTCCACCAAGTAATCCAACTAGCATCAACTACAAAGAGTAATCAACACTACTAGCAACCTTACGAGTACCAATCGGAGTCGTGAGACGGAGATTGGTTACAAGTGATGAACTAGGGTTTGGAGATGATATGGTGCTGATGAAGATGTTGATGGTGACGAGTCCCCTCCGATGAGAGGAGTGTTGGTGATGACGATGGCGACAATTTCCCCCTCCACGAGGGAAGTTTCCCCGGCAGGATCGTCCTGCCGGAGCTCTAGATTGGTTCCGCTCAAGTTCCACCTCGTGCCGGCGGCGAAACCACGAAAAAGCTCGTCCTTGTTTTTTTCCTGGATGAAAACCTTCATATAGCAGAAGAGGGGGGCAAGTGGGCCAGCAGGGTGCCCACAAGCCCTCATGGTGCGGCCTGGGGGGTGGCCGCGCCGTGCAGGCTTGTGGCCATCCCGTGGCGCCCCTCTAGCGCTTCTTCGGCCCAGTATTTTTTATAAAAGTGCAAAAAAAATCCTCGTTGATTTTTACGGCGTTTGGAGTTGCGCAGAATAGGTATCTCAACTTTGCTCCACTTTCAGGCTAGAATTCCAGCTACCAGCATTCTCCCTCCTCATGTAAACCTTGCAAAATAAGAGAGAAAAGGCATAAAAATAGTACCGTGAAGCAAAATAACAGCCCAAGAAGCGATAAATATCAATATGATAACATGATGCAAAATGGACGTATCAATGTCCTAACTTCGAAGGAAAGGACTTTCCCTACTGGAAGACCAAGATTGTAACACCCCAAAAATCGGGTTATCAATTTTTCTGTTGTGATTCCTTCCTAGCTTTTCTCTCCCGGATTTTTCCTCTGGAATTTGGCAAATGACCAGGTGAACCCAATCTATCCTGAACCTCTCCGTGCTTTTCACATATCATTGTGCCCTCTTGTCCTTGCTGAGTAAACTCCGAACCTCTTGGAAACCTTTGCTCCGAAGTATTGGAAGTGGGAATCCTGTCTTTGTGTTTTCAAAGGAGCCATCATTTCCAATGCTTTGTTGATCCTCCAATTTTTCCCAGAGATCATTATTCCCTCATAGACCTAGATGTGCAAAAATATTGCCAAGCCATATGCAATATTTCCCCTTTGGAATTAATTCCTGCTTCTGCTTGTCTGAGGAATTAAATCTTGGAAAATAGCTATCCATCTCCTATGCTCATGAAATCTTGTAGATGTATTCTTAGTGATCCTATTGAGCTCCCATAAAATATTGGCCATCATAGAATAAAGGAATATTGCATTTTCCTATTTTATGCCAATATAGCATTTTGGGGCCTTTCCAAAGGAACTGCCATTTTGGTAGCTAGGAAAAATCCCAAATAAATTGTGGAGCTTCTCATATCCATATGTTCATCATTTCCATCAAAAGACCAAGTTCCCCAGTTAAAAAATTGAGCGCAATATCCCTTTGCAAATTCTGTCCAGATCTTCTGCTTGCAAAGGAAGTGCTTGATTCCTTGTTCCCCTTGAGTTGAAATTTTTGCACACTGGTTCATTATGTTAAATCATCTTTGTCTACCAAAATTTAGCCCATTTCATCATCCTATTATTCCCCAACAAATTATTTAAGATTTTGTCCAGATTGAAGCATTGTGAAGGAAGTACCATTTATATTTGTGCAAATGGTATGAATCTTTGCCAATGCCTTCATATGCCTAAATCATGAGTCCCCTCCAAATTTCAGCCATTTCCATTTAGCCATTTGACCCCAGCATCATCTTCTTCATTTTTGGTCAGTATGCCAAGTTACAAAGGAAGTGCCCTATATACTTATTGGATTGTGCTGCATTTTGGCCAGTAAAGTGACCCTAGTGAGCGATCAACCTCAACCAAATATCATGCCAAGAGGCACCACCACAGCACAAACACCTTGTTGTTGGAGACTATTTGACTTTGGTGTGGTCACCTCATTGCTCCCAAGTGGTGTGTGTTGTGTCATTTCACCTTAGAACAGTGTGTAGATAAGCTTAGACAAGGTTTGACAGCTTGAAGGGTAAGGCAAGGTCGTGGCACCATGGTGACCATGTGTAGAGAAGGCCAAAACAGAGCTTTGTGCGTTCGATCATAGTGGGTTCTATCTTGTCTCAAGGTGTCGACAAGATCCCCACTGCTCTCCCGCACACTCTAGAGCTCTCTCCCCCTCAATTCCTTGCCAAGGAAGCTGCTGCCGTGGCCCCGAAGCTTCGGCCGTCGTCGTAAAGCTTCGGCCACCTCCGTGAATCTTCCATCCGAGGGTATTTAAGCGTGCCCCGAGCCCCTCCTGTCGAGCAGCATCTCCCAGCAGTCCCATCCCCCCTCCTAATTGAGCCTCTGGAGCTCTCCATCTCCTCAATGGCGGAGCCCTCCCATCGGACCTCCATGGCGATGTTAGCCCCAGGGTCCTCCCCCTCTCCCCTGCCCACGGTCACAGTCCCTCCTAGCAATGGTGAAGCCGCCGCCGTCCTCCATTCCTCCGGGGAAGCCCCGAGGCACCGGCGCCACAGGCGCCCGTCGGCCACCGCGTCGCCTCCCGCCGTGGTGGTGCTGTGGGTCGCCTCCGGCCACCTTGAGACCACCCCCGGGTGCGGCGAGGGGCGCCCGACCCCCTCGGCCTGCCTGTCGGCGCTCCCGCGGCCGCCAGTCATCGGTTGGCCAGCGGCCGATCTTCTCTGCCCCACCGGTGAGAGGAAGAAGAAGGCGTCAGGCAGAGATGAGAGGAGAGGACAGAGAGAGAAAGTGGGGTGGGCCCTAGGCGTAAGAGAGAGAGAGAGAGAGAGAGAGAGAGCCCGGGCCAGGGGAGTAAGTGGAGACGCATTTCCGAAAAATACGTTTTCCTGTTGGGAAAACGTATTCTGATGAAAGGCACTATCTGTTTCAGCGCCATGGATTCATTTGTAGTTATTCTTTTTCCAGATTAGTCCCTGGTGCTCTAACGATCGTATCTCCGCAACCGTAGCTCCGATTGAGGTAAAACTAGCGCCCATGTCTTCGTATCGTTGAGCCCGTTTCGATAGTATCATTTTCAAAATGTGTTTGCACAGTAGAAATGACTATTTTTCCCTTGCCTTTGTTTGAGCCTTTTGAGAGGGAAACCCTCTCCGGAAAATCTTTCCGGTGTGTTATTGCGCCTTTTCCCGGAGTATTTGTCGACCCCCAGGCAAGCCAACCTCTTACCATGAGATCCGGACTTGCATGATGACGTTTCTTGCACTTTGTGTGTCTATCTGTATCACCTGTTAGCCTGCATTTTCATATAACTGTGATGACATTAATAATAGTTCCTAGTGCTACTTTTCATCCAACATACGCCCTCATATGTTGCTCTTGCATATTTAATTTATAATGCTTATATCCGGGGTACATAGTAAGGTGTTGTGTGTGACTCTGACGAACCCTTGCTCGCATTTTCTTCAGTACTGGCACCATGCCTGAGTTTGTGCTGGTTCCGGCTGTTCGGGGTGGATGCCAATGTTATATTTCTCTTGCCAATAGATGTCCCGTGTTCTGAACTGCTTTTCGGCCGTCGCGGGCAACTGTTGTATTTCTCTCCGTGGCGGTGACCCTATGCTCTGAGCTGTGCTTTGGCCGTCTTAGGGAACTGCTACTTTCTTCTTATCAACACCGCCTCATGCTCTGAGCTGCTTTCCGGCCGTCTTGAGTCGGAGTTTAGTTATTCTGGTTCCGAAGGTACCACCTACAGTTATAACCGGTAAAGTAATAGTTGGCTATTTATATTATACTGCTGAGATTACTGTCTATGATTACTCTGTGTTCTATCCGACAATTGATGAATGTAGTTTAACAGTAGAGGCTTAATATTATTAATTATCGGGTTGTTGTGACATCGGAGTGTCAGCTATGACAGATAATATTCAGGATAAGATACCTAGCTGGTTGATCAGAGTCACCTCTCCGGGCCCATCCGCAGAACCATCTCTTTCCAATATGGGACGGCCGTGACTTGAGCTCATCGCGTGATCTCTCACCGGTACCTTCAAAGACGGAGGGTTATGCACGCGGTGACCCTAATCAGGTAGGCAGTGATAACCCTGTGAGCCCAGTTAAGTTGAGTTGGGTACCCGTCCCCGGTTGGAACAGTTTTGTTTGGCCACGATGGTGGCAGGTGTCATGAGGACACAGGGCCACCCAGGGCAGGACTCCGGAAGGGAGTGGTTGCTGGTGGTACGTTGAGAGAGTCACGGGTCAGGAAAGTTTCGTTGGAGCAATGCTGGTCCAACTGAATGGGATCGCGAGGTCAGTGCTCCAGAGTGTGGGTAAAGTGTGCAACCTCTGCAGAGTGTCAAACCTATTCGAATAGACGAGTCCACGGTAATGGACAGCCCGACCAGACCTCAGTAGATGGTCAACCATATTGATGGTAGCAATGGTGGAAGGACAAGTCTCGTGTGAACATCAGAGCATGTTGATAATATGATGTGGTAGCCAAGAGAAGGCTACATGATGAATGGTCAGATGACCGTGGGTTCTAAAATAAATCCGTTCAGATTGGATTACGAGTATGTCGAGGGTTGTGGTACAACAATGAAGAGAGTAAGTTGATATTCGGTAACAGAAAGCTCGTTGAGTAATTGTTGTGATCTTTTTCATGCTAGTGAGGTAGATTACATGTTTAGTTCATATCATGCTATGCTTGATTTATATCTTTCCTGTTAATGCCATGCCATGCTTAGAATAGCTATGATATAAATGTTATGCTTGCTTTGTTATCTGCTTGTTTAGATGCCCTGTATTTGGTTGTCTTGCAAGTACATTCAAAGTACTCACCTAGCCTTGCACGTGACCAGTTGCAGGAGAAGACTCGTCGTGCTAGATCGTAACCAAGCCAGTCCTGCGAGTTATGGAGCCTAGCCAGGGACGTCGTTGCCAAGACCTCTGCTGCCATTTAGCTAGCATTGGAGTCATGTAATATTGTTGTAAGCAACAGTATTGTAATACTCCATCATGTTAATAAAGCCATATTTCCCTGGAATTTCTATATCATGCTCTTGACGTGCGTCCGGTCCTATCCTGGGGACGGACGTGTGTTCGCCCTCTATCGGGGTGCCACAAAGATGCAGATGCATCTTCAAGCTATTGACAATGATTTCTGGTACATTGTGGAACATTGCGTTCCCTCCATCGCTGCTACTGTCTCTGCCACCGATGTGAAGAAATTCAAGCAACTTGATTCTCGAGCGAAGAATATCATCTGTGGCCATCTAAGCAAAGGTCAGTATGGCAGAGTGAGTGCTTTGGGCACAGCGAAGTTTATCTGGGATAGGCTGTCCAAAGTCAATGAAGGAATATCAACTCAGCGTGACTCTCGTGTTGATGTTCTTCGCAATCTCTTCAACCGCTGCTAGAGGCTTGACAGTGAAAGCTGCCAAGATACCTTTGATCGTGTCACTGACATCTCAAATGAACTACAAGCACTGGGAGCTCGAGACATTACTGACCATGAAGTTGAGAAGAAACTGCTAAGATCTTTGGATTCATCATTTGATACATTGGTTCTGATGATTCAAGAAAGATCAGACTATAGGATGCTTGATCTTGTTGATATACTCGAAAGACTCAATACTCATTAATTCCAACATGAACAAAAGAGAGATCTGTATGGACCAAGCTACTCTAGACGTCGTGCGCTGAAGGCCAAAGCAATTTCCTCATCTGAAGAAGAAGACTCAGATTGCAGCATTGGTGATCCTGAAGAACTTGGACAGGAACTTGCAATACTTGTGAGGAAATTCCAAAAGTTTACTAGGCATGGCCAGTTTGGTAAATCTTCAATAAGAGATATGACGAAATTAGAATCTTCATCTGAGGACTACAAGAAAAGAACCTGCCACAAATGCAAGAAATCTGGTCACTACATTGTTGATTGTTCTTGTTGGGTGAAGGAATCAAAGAATAAGAAATACAAGGATGAAATTTCTGATGACTCAAAGAAAAAGAAGAAATATTCAAAATCCTCATCCTCAAAGTCCTCCTCGCACAAGAAGACTAGTTTCAGAAATTCTCGGGCACTCATTGGCAAGGAAATGGATTCTGAGGAAGAATCTGAGGAATGTGATGAAGAGGAAGGTTCTGAAGAAGACTCAGAATCTGGTGTGGCAAGTCTTGCACTGGCTACCACATTCATCAGCAAGTCAAGCTTCAACCTTGAAGAAAACAACAACGCCATCTATGCTGATGACTATGATGATGATTTCGCTCCAATCTATTGCTTCATGGCAAAAGGTTCAAAGGTACTGAATGACACTTCCTCCTCTGATTCAAGTGACTGTGAACCTGATGATTATAAAAAACCCAATTACAGTAAACTTGCCAACATTGCAACTAAACAACAAATTGTCCTTGAAAAGCTTGAAAACATCTAGACAGAAGCGATGGCCTGTTGAATGATGAAATGAATCATACCCAAATCCTCACTGAAGATATGAAAAGTCTTCAGTCCAGATTTGTATGTCTTCAAGATCGTCATGGCACACTCTTGGCTAATCGTGAGAAACTTTCCTATGAATTTCTTCAAAGGAAACTTGATCTTGAGAAGTTGAAGATGTCTCATGACAATCTTCAAATGGAAAACGATTCATTACTTGCTCAACAGATCAGTGCCGCTCAGGTTGAATTCACTCCACCATGTTTCAAATGCATCGAACGTGAAACTTCCAATTCTTCACCAGAATCATCAAATGCTTCCATTGCTACAAATTCTTCAACTGCTCAAGTGGTATCAAACTCCTCACTTGAGGAAACAACAAATGTCACTGACGAAAATGCAGGGATAAAGGAATTTTATTTGTTAGGCATGTACAAAAGTCTCAACAGGCATCAAACCCTTTGCGATGTGCTCAAAAACCAGATATTGAACAGGAACCCGAGGAAAGAAGGAATTTCCTTTGAAAGGAAACTGAATGATGATGGATCATACTACAAACCTGAGGAGTATCCCAAAACCTCATGGATTGGTGCTAAAGGACCTCCTGTTGATCCATCCAATCTAACAGGCTTTGCATGTGAATTATCCTATTCCTGAGACGAGTGATTTGACTCCAACTATAAACTGTTCAAAAATCAATCTAGTGCTGTATTTGCATGATATGTTGGAACTAACTGCAGGAATGGACCACTCCTGAGGAAAATTTGGGTTTCCAAAAGTTGCTTGGAAAATATTCAAGTGAGTGTCCTCATGCCACCACCCGTGAAGAAACTGAACCCCAGATCAAATTCCTTAGGAGGACCAAAGTCTTCAAGAGGATCAAAATCCTCAACTGGTCAAAACTATGCTCTTACTCGTGCTAATGCTTCTGATATGTATGGAAATTACAAGGGATATGAATATGAGCATTATACCTCAAATAATTATGTTTATAAATACTCAAAGAGCTTCTCTGTAACATCCCAAAATTATAAATTTTGGAATGTTAATATAATTATTAGATTGATTGTTTGTTTGTTTGTTGAGTGACTGAAACTTGTGTGAAATTTGAAACTTTTCGAATTTTTGAATGAGAGGGAATAAAATTACTTTCCCCTTCTCCGGTGAATTCAAATTCAAGCTTTTAAAAGCGAATAGAGAAGATGACATGACTTCTTCAACTATAAATAATTTGAACGGAGATATTTGCATTTGAATTCTCTTGCATTTCTATCCGTTTTCTTCGTGCAAGAAATGCAGGGAAATACATTCTAAAGAGCGGAGGAACATGACCCTCAAATACCCGGGCATTTTGAATGTTATTTGCACCCTCAAACTTAGAGGATCATTTGAAAATTATTTGCAAAAAGAAATAATGCTTTTAGGGATTTTGGGAAAAACATTTTTTCTGAAGTTTTATTTTTGCCGTGGAAAAATGCCCATCATCTATATTTTATTTTTCTGATAATTTTAGTATATAAAAACTCTTTATTCCGAATTGATTTGCTTTCCTTTTAAACGTTTTAGTTTCCTAGTTTTGAAAATAGGAAGGAAATCACTTTTATTAGGAATACCTCCTGGCCCATTAAAACCTTTCCCTATTTTGGCCCAACAGAGGATCATCTCCTACCTCCATCTCTTCTTCACGTGAGAGGAAGCTTTCCTTCCATGGAGAGGGAGAATCCCCACCTCCAGGATTCGCGAAGCACATTCCTTCCCGGCGCCTCCCGTCACCCCTATAAGAACCCCCACACCCTCCTCTATCCATTTCCCCAAGAACCATACCTCTCCTCGCCTCTAGCCGCAGCCCCGCCTCGCCGGAGTTCATCTTCAACAGTAACTCGCCGGAGGTCCTACTGCCTCCTCCCGTCGCCCCACGCCCCGCCGGCACCACCAACCTTCGGCCGGAGCCCTCCTCCCCCGCTTGTACCCCTCCTCCGCCTCGGCCGGCCACCAGAGCCACCTTCCCGTCGTCTTCTCCAACTCCGGCGACTAACTCCGGTGAGATACACGAAATCCCGTATTGCAGATTTTTCAGAAAATTGCAATCTTAGAAAATTCATATCTATTAGTCTATAACTCCGAATTAGGTGATTCTTTTTGCGTTGGATCACAAATTTTATGCAGTTTCTGCAGATATATAATTTGTCTATATTTAGATTTAGAAAAATAGAGTTAGATCAGGTTTGAATTAAATCTTATTTTGCTTATTCCGGGAGTTTAAAAATAGCTTTTAATTTGATTCTTTTTGCTTCTGCTTCCTATTGATCATATCTTTCAATAGTTTAAGTTTCAAATTTTTTAAAATATTTTTATTTGGGGTTTTTACCAAAACAGATTCTGTTTTAGCTCTTTTAGGACTATGGCTATTATTTTTTCTATAAATTGTTTTTAAAATACTTTCTTTATTATTTCAAAAAGATTATTATGTTTTGTTTCCGTTAGATAAATAGTAGTTTTGCAACAAGTTTTTATTTTATTTTTATTTGTTTTCATTAAATCAATTCTAGTTCCTTAGTAACGTGCAATTGTTTTCACCGTTGTTTCAAATCCCGTTTGGGAATACCTTCAAAGGTTTTGTGAAAAACACTTTATTTTATATTAGTTAGGATTTATATATTAGGTCTTTGTTAATATTTTCTGTTAGACAAAAACTATTTAGTGTTTGACGTAGTAGAAGCCTCCCTAGTCTTATTCGAAGTTTCTTTCGGATTCTTATCCGCTCTCTCTTTTGTTTTGATAGTTAGAGTGATTGCTAGAATGAGTGCTTATGTGAATGATATGTTTGTTATATAGATTTCACCGGAGACTGACGAGTAGTCTATCAAGTTATTTTCTCGAGAAATTCTTCTTCGTCAACATCACAGGCAAGTCACTTTGATCATACTATCACCCATGTTTTATGCATTATAGTTCTACCATCCTATGCCCAATTGCATGCTGCCTAGGTACTTGGAAACTTTAGTCTAGTTGTAGTATCATGTGGTAGGAACACAACAACCCCGATACTTGGCCCCGGGACGACAAATTTCATATTGCTATGCTTGAGTAGACGGGATTTCGGTTGAGTGCATAACACGAGTGATGCGAGGTTGATATAATAATCAAGACCGGAGTAAGACAAGATTTTCAAGACCTTGGACGCAATGCAACACTGGGTGAAGGACGGTTGATCGGCTCCCTGGAAAACCTAGTGGATGCCCGGGATGCTGGAGAGGCCATGTCATCCTGCGGAAAGCTTGACCCAGGCTCAAAGAGACGGACGGATATTTTCAAGACCCAAGGCTTACCTGCACAGCCACAAGTCATTATGGGCTCTGGCTTGGTTGGACAACGCGGCGACTCTGGACAGGCGGTGCTAGCAGATGTAGACGAACGGTAGGAATGGATGGGCACCGACAGGGATTCAGAGCGACCCATTGAAAGACCATGTTTTGATCATCCGGTCTTCAAACACCCTGAAGTGCGAGGACAAACCCGGAGGCGATCAAATCTTGTGGGGAACGTGTGCAAAACTGTGCAGAGTACCCAACCTAATCGATTAGCCGTGTCCACGGTCATGGACGACTTGAGCCAAAGGAACTGAAGTTATCTGGATTTCTCAGCACCATTAAATATATTTGATGAGGGTAACTATTGACAACTCGGGTACGAGAATTGGTTGGCGGAACCATCTCGTTAACAACCAACTATGTAGTAACATTTTGCTTTTAGCCCTTTCTTGATGTAGGAGAAAACTTGCTTTTCGCTAAAAGCTTATAGCCCCACCTGCCATATATGCATCTAGTATAGATGATTGCTTTTCACCCCTCTCTTATGTGACTTGCCGGCATATTCAATATGCTGACCTACACGTCTGCAACGTCTTATGTTGGAGATATTTTCTTCGACGAGTAAGAGTACGATTCAGGGTTACGGTCTACACTCAACTTGCCGTTGGTGTTTATTGGGACTCCACTCCCTTGACTGCTTCCGCTGAAATAATTAAGGTATATATCAGTTTTACGCTATTTACATGTGATTGCACTTTGATATATACATTGATGTACTGTGTGTGCCAGCATACTGATCCAGGGATGGCACAGAAACACAGAGGCTTGACTCGTTTTGAGTCGGGTCGCTACAGAGATGGCATCAGAGCACATGTTGACTGTAGGACCTGACCCTAGAAACTGGAAATTTCTTAGGATAGGATCTCTCAAAAATCTTATTTTCGAGAACACCTTTCACTTCTCATCTCTTATGATTTCATGAAATGTTCTCTCTCACCACAAATAGTTATACAATCCCGTTACCCCTCTAACCTCATGAAGAATCAACGGAGTTCTACTTCAAAGTAAAGAGGATTTCATCATGCAATTGAAGCTACACAAATTGAAGACTCTCAAGACCCGAAGAACTCGAAGACCCTGAAGCGTTCGAATATTTATATGACCATTAGAAGTCCAAACCCCAATTACATACCCACGTTAGTTATGATGATTTGTGAGCCGTCATTGGTGTGTGTTTTCCGATGGCCACAACTAAAACCTATTCTCAAAAATATTGTTTGTATTGAGTGTATCTCCCTCCCTCTCTTACCCGTCTCATCCCCAAAACCTCAACCCTACCAGATGGAGTATGAAGCTGGACTTGTAGTCTCTGGACCAATGACCCAACTGGAAGCTGAAATATGGATTCAGAACATGGAGAACCACTTCGGGAGCAACTTGATCTCAAGGAAGTATGAAGTGGAACACGCTCTTCACTACTTTACACAAAGTGCAGCTATCTGGTGGAAAATGCACCATGCGATACAAGGATTTAGTGGAGCAGAAAGTTGGGAAGAATTCAAGAAGACTCTGTTAAAGTCCCGTCTCATTTAGAAGGGCTATGATAATCCGACGAAGAAGACTTGTGCATGCAAGATCTGTGGAGAAATAGGACACACCCAGGAAGAACACACGGATGGATGCACTCATTGTGAAGAAAATCACCCAGCTGAGGAATACCCAACTAGTCAGGTGACTTGTTTCTTGTGTGAAGGAACCACCCACTACCCAGCTCAGTGTCACATTTACCCCAAGGTACAACAAGTTGTCCAGCAGCAGAAAGAAGCAATGAAGGAAACACTCAAGAAGAAGATTCTAGAAGAGCCAGTGATGAACGAAAATATTGAAGACCCCAATGGACAAGGTCTGACCCGATTTTTCTCCAATGCATGCTACTCATGTGGAGAAGAAGGACATTATTCACAGGACTGCACGAAGAGAAGCCAAGAGTATCTGGGATACTTCCTGACGGAAGAAGTGGAGTTTTATCCTCTTGAGATAGAAGAACTGGCCAAAATGAAGGAGTCTGGAAAGAAGAAAAAGTACCCTCGGAAGAGCCAAATCTCTGCAGATATAGACCTGAGTCATGTCAGATGTTACAAGTGTATGGAATTTGGCCACCACAAATACATGTGCTCAGGAAGGAAGCCGGGAACCCAAGGAGCAAAAGCAAAAGCTAAGAAGCCTCGAGACTTGTCAGAACTCATTTGCTTTCGTTGCAAGGAAGCAGGACATTTTGCTAGCGATTGTCCGCAAAGGAAGAAAGCTAGAATGGAGTAGTTAAGTTTTGACCATGGCAATAAGTGTAACCCGAAGCACTCTTGTTTTTCATGAGATCATGGAGTGAAATTTTTGTAACATAAGTCCCTGAGATTGTAATAACATCATGAATAAATGGAATTTATTGTCTCATGATTGCCTATGTCGAAACTGTATGCGTTGTTTCTCTACGAGCAAAGATCTCCGAACACTTATGAGGATAAGAGAAATATGGTCTATGCAGGCGTGAGTATAATTCATTTTAAGTGTGGTAGTAATCGGTAAACCCACAGGATCCACTGAGTAGGAATGAACCAGGAATACCTGAGTGAAGTATGTGCGGAGATGATGGAGATGAAACTCATGACCACCATGATGAAGCAAAAGATGGATGATTTCAAGGAGCACCTTGGGAAGTTCGAGTGGAACTAAAGTACCTCCAAGAGAGGCAGATGAATAAAGTTGGCAGAAATGCTCGACCATACCGAACCGTGTGGATGGCAGCATTTGTAATAGAGTACTTTTGGATTGGAGTTTTTGATAAGAAATTAAGGATGTAATAAGGATTGATTATGGAATGCATATGATTTATGGAAGAAGCTATGATGGATCGGCAAACGTTTTCTTAGGAGCATACGAAAACCTGAGAGTTGTGAAGATACGATAGATGCTTTGTTCAGCTTGCAGAACCTATGGATTATCCGAACTTCGCTCGTGGACAAGAGAAATTCTACAACGCTTGTGAGGATGCCCAAGTGTTAGAATACGAGATTCGCTAAACCTTATACAGAGAAATGATTTGGGTGCGGAATGGATTGATCACCATGACGACATACTCTTATCATTTATCTTGCTATTCGGAATGGTAAATCTGAAAGACTTACCCATAGAGAGAGACGACGTTCTTTGAAGCTTTTGCTTAAGCCTTAGAATGGTATGATGAAAGCCCCATGTACATGGCATTTGTTGTCACGCGTAGGAAATTTTACGGTGAGGATGAAGACAAGACCTCTCTCTCTGCAGGATAACCACAAATGGTAGACCCCCATGAGAACCATCGATATGTTATTTAGAATTGACCACGAGACTGTCAGTTAAGAAGAACCAGTGATCGAAGAAGCTTATATCAACGGGAGAGCATCACCAAAGGATTTAATATGAAGATTGTGTGGTGTCAGTTGCCAAAACCCCAGAGGATCGTTATAGCATTTTGAAGGACCAGTAACTCTCATTTTAAGTGTGGTAGCACCCCACTTTGGAGGAGACTATATTTGCAAGAAGACCCCCAAACCCTAACCTTCTTTCTAGCCTCTTCGAATCTCGAGGACGAGATTCATTTTAAGTGTGGTAGTTTGTAACATCCCAAAATTATAAATTTTGGAATGTTAATATAATTATTAGATT
Source organism: Hordeum vulgare subsp. vulgare (assembly GCF_904849725.1). Taxonomy (NCBI): domain Eukaryota; kingdom Viridiplantae; phylum Streptophyta; class Magnoliopsida; order Poales; family Poaceae; genus Hordeum; species Hordeum vulgare. The sequence continues at coordinate 233,193,932 of NC_058524.1, read as the reverse complement.
GATTGTTTGTTTGTTTGTTGAGTGACTGAAGCTTGTGTGAAATTTGAAACTTTTCGAAACTTTTGAATGAGAGGGAATAAAATGACTTTCCCCTTCGCCGGTGAATTCAAATTCAAGCTTTTAAAAGCAAAGAGAGAAGATGACATGACTTCTTCAACTATAAATAATTTGAACGGAGATATTTGCATTTGAATTCTCTTGCATTTCTATCCATTTTCTTCGTGCAAGAAATGCCGGGAAATACATTCTAAAGAGCGGAGGAACATGACCCTCAAATACCCGGGCATTTTGAATGTTATTTGCACCCTCAAACTTAGAGGATCATTTGAAAATTATTTGCAAAAAGAAATAATGCTTTTAGGGATTTGTGGAAAAACATTTTTTGTGAAGTTTTATTTTTGCCGTCGAAAAATGCCCATCATCTATATTTTATTTTTCTGATAATTTTAGTATATAAAAACTCTTTATTCCGAATTGATTTGCTTTCCTTTTTAACGATTTAGTTTCCTAGTTTTGAAAATAGGAAGGAAATCACTTTTATTAGGAATACCTCCTGGCCCATTAAAACCTTTCCCTATTTTGGCACAACAGAGGATCATCTCCTACCTCCATCTCTTCTTCACGTGACAGGAAGCTTTCCTTCCATGGAGAGGGAGAATCCCCACCTCCAGGATTCGCGAAGCACATTCCTTCCCGGCGCCTCCCGTCACCCCTATAAGAACCCCCACACCCTCCTCTATCCATTTTCCCCAAGAACCATACCTCTCCTCGCCTCTAGCTGCAGCCCCCGCCTCGCCGGAGTTCATCTTCAACAGGAACTCGCCGGAGGTCCTGCTGCCTGCTCCCGTCGCCCCACGCCCCGCCGGCACCAGCAACCTTCGGCCGGAGCCCTCCTCCCCCGCCTGGACCCCTACGCTGCCTCGGCCGGCCACCGGAGCCACCTTCCCGTCGTCTTCTCCAACTCCGGCGACTAACTCCGGTGAGATTCACGAAATCCCGTATTGCAGTTTTTTCAGAAAATTGCAATTTTAGAAAATTCATATCTATTAGTGTATAACTCCGAATTAGGTGATTCTTTTTGCGTTGGATCACAAATTCTATGAAGTTTCTGTAGATATATAATTTGTCTATATTTGGATTTAGAAAAATTGAGTTAGATCAGATTTGAATTAAAGCTTATTTTGCTTATTCCGGGAGTTTAAAAATAGCTTTTAATTTGATTCTTTTTGCTACTGCTTCCTATTGATCATATATTTCAGTAGTTTAAGTTCCAAATTTTTTAAAATATTTTTAATTGGGGTTTTTAACAAAACAGATTCCGTTTTAGCTCTTTTAGGACTATGGCTATTATTTTTTCTATAAATTGTTTTTAAAATATTTTCTTTATTATTTCACACAGATTATTATGTTTTGTTTCCGTTAGATAAACAGTAGTTTTGCAACAAGTTTTTATTTTAGTTTTATTTGTTTTCATGAAATCAATTCTAGTTCCTTAGTAACGTGCAATTGTTTTCACCGTTGTTTCAAATTCCGTCTGGGAATACCTTCAAAGGTTTTGTGAAAAACACTTTATTTTACCTTAGTTAGGATTTATATATTAGTTCTTTGTTAATATTTTCTGTTAGACAAAAACTATTTAGTGTTTGACGTAGTAGAAGCCTCCCTAGTCTTATTCGAAGTTTCTTTCGGATTCTTATCCGCTCTCTCTTTTGTTTTGATAGTTAGAGTGATTGCTAGAATGAGTGCTTATGTGAATGATATGTTTGTTATATAGATTTCATCGGAGAGTGACGAGTAGTCTATCAAGTAATTTTCTCGAGAAATTCTTCTTCGTCAACATCACAGGCAAGTCACTTTGATCATACTATCACCCATGTTTTATGCATTATAGTTCTACCATCCTATGCCCAATTGCATGCTGCCTAGGTACTTGGAAACTTTAGTCTAGTTGTAGTATCATGTGGTAGGAACACAACAATCCCGATACTTGGCCCCGGGACGACAAATTTCATATTGCTATGCTTGAGTAGACGGGATTTCGGTTGAGTGCATAACACGAGTGATGCGAGGTTGATATAATAATCAAGACCGGACTAAGACAAGATTTTCAAGACCTTGGACGCAATGCAACACTGGGTGAAGGACGGTTGATCGGCTCCCTGGAAAACCTAGTGGATGCCCGGGATGCTGGAGAGGCCATGTCATCCTGCGGAAAGCTTGACCCAGGCTCAAAGAGACGGACGGGTATTTTCAACACCCAAGGCTTACCTGCACAGCCACAAGTCATTATGGGCTCTGGCTTGGTTGGACAACGCGGCGACTCTGGACAGGCGGTGCTAGCAGATGTAGACGAACGGTAGGAATGGATGGGCACCGACAGGGATTCAGAGGGACCCGTTGAAAGACCATGTTTTGATCATCCGGTCTTCAAACACCCTGAAGTGCGAGGACAAACCCGGAGGCGGTCAAATCTTGTGGGGAACGTGTGCAAAACTCTGCAGAGTACCCAACCTAATCGATTAGCCGTGTCCACGGTCATGGACGACTTGTGCCAAAGGAACTGAAGTTATCTGGATTTCTCAACACCATTAAATATATTTGATGAGGGTAACTATTGACAACTCGGGTACGAGAATTAGTTGGCGGAACCATCTCGTTAACAACCAACTATGTAGTAACATTTTGCTTTTAGCCCTTTCTTGATGTAGGAGAAAACTTGCTTTTCGCTAAAAACTTATAGCCCCACCTGCCATATATGCATATAGTATAGATGATTGCTTTTTACCCCTCTCTTATGTGACTTGCCGGCATATTCAATATGCTGACCTACACGTCTGCAACGTCTTATGTTGGAGATATTTTCTTCGACGAGTAAGAGTACGATTCAGGGTTACGGTCTACACTCAACTTGCCGTTGGTGTTTCTTGGGACTCCATTGCCTTGACTGCTTCCGCTGAAATAATTAAGGTATTCAGTTTTACGCTATTTACATGTGATTGCACTTTGATATATACATTGATGTACTGTGTGTGCCAGCATACTGATCCAGGGATGGCACAGAAACACAGAGGCTTGACTCGTTTTGAGTCGGGTCGCTACATTCTCTGCTTATTCATTTGAGTACTCTAACCCCCCTATTGTTAAGAGAAGTGCATTAGCTTCAATGCCCCCTTTCTCATATGGTGCTCGCAGGATGATGAACTCTTTGCCCCCCTTCAGATGTGGGTGGTGAAGAAATTGAACTAATCACTTCTGTAGGTTAAGTCTCTAGATGAAAATCAACATCTGAAGAATTAGCTGGACATCTGAGGAAAATACTTGATTGGACGCAAGCTAAAATTGATGAAATGGCAACATTTCACACGTCCTCAGATTTACTATTTATGATGAAATTCCTATCGGATAAATTGATATCATATTCTTCAAGTCTGAAGCATATGAGATAGTAAGTTGTACTAATTCATCTGCAGGATGACAAAGCCAAGAGTAGTGAGTGGGTGCTTGCTAGTGGCTTCACACACCACACGACTGGTGAAAAAAGCTTGCTGATGAATATGCCACTGACTCCATCACCACTGAAGGAAATCACTTATGCTGACAAAGGTAAAAGCAAGGTATTGGGACTTGGTAAAGTGTCTATCTCCAAGGACAGGCACATGTACAAAGTGATGCTTGTTGAGTCCCTTGGGTTTAACCTCATGTCAGTCTCAATGCTTTGTGATCTTGATATGGTTGTTGTCTTTGGAAAATATAGACGTGTAGTCATCATGGAATCTGACAGATCCAAAGTCTTAAAAGGTGTTAGAAGAGGAGATTTGTACATTGTTGATTATTCCACAGGTCCTCAACCAGCTACATGCTTACTGGAAAAAACCTCAAAGGCTGGCTATGGCATCGAAGACTTGGTCATGCAGGCATGAGGAATTTGCACACGCTGGCGAAGAAGAAGCATGTCATTGGCATCGAATGAGTCAAATACCTCAAGGACCACCTTTGCGGTGCTTGTGAGTCTGGAAAAATGACCAGATCGAAACACCCCTCGAGGACCATCAAGGCCACTACTCGTCCGTTTAAATTGCTTCACATGGATCTATTTGAACCTACTCATTATGCTACTATAAAAAATGCAACATATTTATACGGCTTTGCCATAGTTGATGATTATTCTATATATACTTGGGTGCATATCATTATGTATAAAACTGAAGTGCAGGAAGTCTTCAAACAAATTTCCTCAAGGGCCTCAACGAACTTCGGCGTCAAGATCAAATACATCAGGAGCAATAATGGGACAGAATTCAAAAACACTGGTCTTGATGATTATGTTTATGAACTTGGTATTACTCACAAATTATCTGCTCCTTATACTCCTCAACAGAATGGCATCATTGAAATGAAGAACAGGACTCTGGTTGAAATGGCACGGACTATGCTTGAAGAATATCAGACTCCTCGTCGTTTCTAGCCTGAAGCAATCAACACTGCTTGCCACGTCATCAACAGGGTATATCGTCACAAGTTCCTCAAGAAAACCTCATATGAACTCCTCACTGATAAGAAACCCAATGTAAGTTATTTCAAAGTCTTTGGTGCAAGATGCTGGCTTACAGATCCTCACCATAGCTCAAAATTTGCACCTAAAGCACATGAGGGTTTTATGCTTGGTTACGGAAAGGACTCGCACACCTACAGAGTCTTCAACAGCTATCACAACAAGGTTGTTGAAACTACAGATGTGTGGTTCGATGAAACTAATGGCTCGCAAAGAGAGCAATTGCCTCCTGATCCAGATAAATTATCTCGTGAGGAAGCAATCAATTACAAATGTACTGAAGACATTGTTCCGACTGAGTAAATTGCTGAAGAAATCATCCCCAACACTGATGAAATTCAAGAAGGTGCTCCTGAGGAAATTGCTCCAAAGAAAATTCCTCACCCAGAAGAAATCCTCAACCAGCTCATCCAAGGATTGCAAATGAAGTAAAACTTGACAAAATCCTCGATGACATCAACGCGCCAAGTCCTCTCACTCGCTCAAAAGCTTCACACTTGCTTAACTTTTGTGTGCATTCCTCTTTTGTGTCTATCACAGAACCCTCAAAAGTGGAAGATTAACTTCTTCAATTCAAGCTAAATGACGTGTGGGAGCTCGTCAAACGACCAGATCCTCGCAAGCACAAGATCATCGGCACCAAGCGGATTTTCCGAAACAAGCAAGATGAGGATGGTCAACTGGTGAGGAATAAGGCACGACTTGTAGCCCAAGGCTACACACAGGTTGAAAGAATTGATTTCGATGAAACTTTTGCGCCTGTTGCTAAGCTTGAAGCTATTCGAATTCTACTTGCTTATGCTAATCATCATAACATTACTTTATATCAAATGGATGTGAAAAGTGCATGCCTCAATGGTAAGCTTGAGGAAGAAGTATTTGTTGCTCAGCCCCCAGGTTTTGAGGATCCAAAGAATCCACACAAAGTCTTCAGACTAAAAAATGCACTCTATGGCCTCAAGCAAGCCCCTCGGGCGTGGTATGATACATTGAAGGAATTCCTCATGAAGAAAGGCTTCAAACCTGGTTCACTCAATCCAACTCTTTTCACAAAATCCTATGACAATGAACTATTTGTGTGCCAAATATATGTTGATGCCATCATATTTGGTTGTACTGACAAACGTTACAGTGATGAATTTAGTTACATGATGAGTGAAGAATATCAGATGTCTATGATGGGGGAGCTGAAATTCTTCTTAGGTCTTCAAATTTGTCATGCATGAATGCAAAGGAGCCAAGACTCCCATGCCTACCAACGTCCACCTCTGCACAGACGAAAATGGTAAAGATTTCGATCAGCACGTATATCGCTTGATGATTGGCTCTTTATTGTATCTATGTGCATCTAGGCCAGGTATAATGCTTAGTGATGGCATGTGTGCTCGTTTTCAAGCAAAACCGAAGGAATCACACCATAAGGCTGTGAAGCATATTCTTCGATACTAAGCTCACACACCAACACTAGGATTATGGTACCCCAAGGGCTCAAATATTCATCTCGTGGGATATTCTGATTTTGACTATGCTGGTGACCGTGTGTATCGCAAGTCAACTTCTGGCACTTGTCATTTCCTCGGAAGATCATTAGTCTGCTGGTCCTCAAAGAAGCAGAACTACATTTCTCTCTCCACTGCCGAAGCTGAGTACATTGTTGCTGGATCATGTTGTGCTCAATTGCTAGGGATGAAGCAAATCCTCAAGGACTACGATATCAACATGAAGAATGTGCCTCTCTACTGCGACAATGAGAGTGCAATCAAGATCGCATACAACCCAGTACAAGACTCGAAGACTAAGCACATCCAGATTCGTCATCATTTTCTTCGGGACCATGTCCTCAAGGGAAACATCATCATCGACCATGTGAAGACTGACGATCAACTAGCAGGTATTTTCACTAAGCCCTTGGATGAGAAAAGGTTTTGCAAGTTGAGGTGTGAGCTAAATATCTTAGAGTCTTCAAATGTTCTGTGAAAACATGCACACATCCTAACACTTATGCAAAATTGATGACTTAGATGTGCAACACACTAAGAATCGATTTTCTTCAATCTATGAAGAATATCACTCTTAGTGTGAGAAAGTTAATGAACTATTTGGTTCTCAGGGCCATACAACAATTGTACGCGGCGCCTGAAATCATCATTCCTATACGGTGGGTCACGCCACCACCCAACTTTGAAACTCTTCAAGCTGTTTTTCTTCAAAGTTGAAATTCGTCAACCTGACGCTTTGTCACAAAATCCTCAAGATTTTCAAAATCTTCAAAAATCTTCAAAATCTTAAATGCATTTCATGATTTTCATTTGCCTAGATATATATATATATATATAGACTCAGATTTCAATGTCCTCAACAGCATTCACTTATATCTATTTCTTCAATTTGATATTTCATCAAAGTGAATGTGATTGGACCCGACTCCCCTCTATGCTATACTCAACCTAGTCTATTCAATTCTTAATATGCGTTCTACTTGAAACTTGTTCAAAATCCTCACTATGTCTTTGTTAGCTGAGGATTTTGCAACAAAATCCTCAAATCTTCAAAAATGAATTTTATGTCGTTACACAGTAACTGAACCCACTTCCCACGCTAGGATAAGCACAATCTCCACCTCTTCTATTGTGGGCTCCATGTGTCGTACGGAGATGAACAGGCAAGGGCAGTTCGGTTCTAAAGATTCGCTCGAACAGTTTTCCACATGAGCTATAAGTAGGACCTTACCACCCTCTGTTAAAACCCTTCGTCCTATCTTCATATCTCTGCTCCAGCCCAAACCTAGCGCCACCGCTAGCAATCTCGTCGCCGTGAGGAATGATAACACACAAGTGTAGGGGATCGCAATAGTTTTCGAGGGTAGAGTATTCAACCCAAATTTGTTGATTCGCCACAAGGGGAAGCGAAAGAATATTCTCAAGTATTAGCAGCTGAGTTTGTCAGATTCAACCACACCTGAAAGATTAGTGTCTGCAAGCAAAGTATCAGTAGCAAAGTAGTATGATAGCAACGTTGTGAGAAACAGATCTGTTGACGGCAGAACTATTATTTCCCGGCAACGGTGTCGGAAAAGTCTTGCAACAAGTAACAACAAAGTGGAAACAAACAACAGTAGCAGCAGAGTAACATCAATAGCGACAGTAGTAGCAAAGTGGCCCAATCCCTTTTGTAGCAAGGGACAAGCTTGGACAAAGTAATGTAGCAAGGACCAGTACTAAAAGACTCGTAGGCAGTGGATCGGTGATGGATGAGTATGAAGGATGTGATTCATCATGTAACAGCTATAACACGGAGAGATAAGTTACTAGCTCCCGTTCGTCAATCTAATGTAGGCATTTATTCCGTATGTAGTCATACATTTATTCCCGTGGCAGCAGGGTTCTAATGGAAACTACGGGATATTAAGGTTCTCCTTTTAATAAAGAACCAGACCAACACATTAACACGTGGTGAATACATGAACTCCTCATACTATGGTCATCTCCGGGAGTGGTTCCGTCTATTGTCACTCCGGGGTTGCCGGGTCATAACACATAGTAGGTGACTTCAACTTGCAAGATAGGATCTAAAACACACATATATTGGCGACAACATAATAGGTTCAGATCTGAAATCATGGCACTCGGGCCCTAGTGACAAGCATTAAGCATTGCCAAGTAGTAGCAACATCTCTCAGAACATAGTGGATACTAGGGATCAATCCCCGTCAAAACTAACTTGATTACATGATAGATCCCATCCAACTCATCACCGTCCAGCAAGCCTACGATGAGATTACTCACGAACGGTGAATAGCATCATGGAATTGTCGATGGAGGAAGGTTGATGATGATGATGGCGACGATTTCCCCTCTCCGGAGCCCGGAACGGACTCCACATATGCCCTCCAGATGAAGAACAGCAGGTGGCGGCGCCTCCGTATCGTAAAACGCGATGAATCCTTCTCTTCGATTTTTTTCCGGGAAAGACAGAAGATATGGAGCTGAGTTTGGTGGCGGTGGTGCCACGTGGGCCCCACAAGCCCTCAAGGCGCGGCCTAGGGGGGTGGCCGCAGCCTGTGGGCTTGTGGCCCACTCCCACGCACCCTCCGGTGGATCTTTGCGCAGGTATTTTTCTTTTATTCCAGAAAAATTCTCCGTAAATTTTCAGGACATTCCGAGAACTTTTATTTCTGCACAAAAACAACACCATGGCAATTCTCCTGAAAAGAGCGTTAGTCCGAGATAGTTCCATTCAAATCACGCAAATTAGAGTCCAAAACAAGGGCAAAAGAGTTCGGAAAATTAGATACGACGGAGACGTATCAACTCCCCCAAGCTTAAAGCCTTGCTTGTTCTCAAGCAACTCAGCTGACAAACTGAGAGACACAAAAGAAAAACTTTGACGAACTCTGTTTGATCTTGTTGTTGCAACTATGTCTAACTCACAACCAGAATTTCAGCAAGATCACAAGCAAACCACAAAAGCAAATGACATCTAGGTCTCACGGTAAACTCATATCAATAGCATAATCAACTAGCGAGCAAATAATAATAAGCCTCAAATGTCAACACTTCAATCAAAACAACATGAAGCAGTACGAACAGGTGGTATCTCGCTAGATCTTTCTGAGACCGCAGAACATAAATGCAGAGCACCTTCAAAGACCATGGGCTGACTAAACATTGTAATTCATGGGAAAGAAGATCCAGTCATAGTCATACTCAACACAGTTAAAAGCAAAGCATAAAAATGACAGAGGTGCTCTCTAATTGGTGCTTTTATAAGAGGAGGATGACTCAACAGGAACATAAATAGACAGGCCCTTCGCAGAGGGAAGCATTAATTTGCAGAGGTGCCAGAGCTCAAGCTTTGAAAATAGAGATAATAATTTTGGGTGGCATGCTTTCATTGTCAACACAATGAGTAAGAGTTCTCAACATCTTCCACGCTACACATGCTATAGGCGGTTCCCAAACAAAAAAGTAAAGTTTTGACTCCCCCACCACCAATCAATCACACTCCACGGCTATTCGAATCCTAGGGTACCGTCCATACCGACATCAATCCTGGGGGAGTTTGGTTTGCAATTATCTTTTCAATTTGAGTATGGAACTGGGAATTCCAATTACCGGCCCCTTTCTCGTGAGTGATAGTGAATAAACACATATCGAGGATAACACGCTTAGCATGGAAGATACCGATAGCCCCCTGTCACCACATGAGCGGTTCAGGCATGCAAAACAGATTATTCCTTGAAGATTTAGAGAGTGGCACATGCAAATTTACTTGGAACGGCAGGTAGATACCGCATATAGGTAGGTATGGTGGACTCATATGGAACAACTTTGGGTTTATGGAAGTGGATGCACAAGCAGTATTCCCGCTTAGTACAAGTGAAGGCTAGCAAAAGACTGGGAAGCGACCAACTAGAGAGCGACAAAAGTCATCAAAATGCATTGAGATTAACTAACATTGAGTGCAAGCTTGAGTACGACTTAAATCACCATGAACATGAACATCATAGAGGCTATGTTGATTTTGTTTCAACTACATGCATGAACATGCGCCAAGTCAAGCCACTTGAATCATTCAAAGGAGGATACCATCCTATCATACTACAACACAGTCATCTCAAAATTCATGTGGGCATCCAAGACAAACCATTATAAGCTCCTAGCTAAGTAAGCATGGCATAAGCAACTATGATCTCTAAGTTGTCATTGCAAACATGTTTCTCTCACAACAAAGCTGAATCAGGCACGATGAGCAAGTCATATTTACAAAAACAAAATAGATCGAGTTCATACCAGCTTTTCTAGGCTCAATCACTTCATCATATATCATCATTATTGCCTTTCACTTGCACGACCGAACGATGTGAACAATAATAAGCGTGCTCGTGCATTGGACTATGCTGGAATATGCAGGAAAACACAAAGGAGAAGACAAAGTAATATGGCTCTTTGAAAGCTAAACAGGTATGCATACAAGAGCCACTAAACATTGTAACCAATATCTTCTATCTTGACCCAAAGAAAAAGAAAACAATTTACACGGCAAAGCTCCCAACAAGCAAAAGAAGAAAAAGAAAATATTTTTGGTTTTTCTCAAACTAGACGGACACACGAAAAGAAAACGAAAAAAGAAATAAACTAGCATGGATGATACAGTGGCAAAGTGTGAACACCGACTAACAAAGTGAAAGCGTAAGCAAGAATGTAAAGTCGGTGAGAACACGTACTCCCCCAAGCTTAGGCTTTTGGCCTAAGTTGGTCTACTCCCAAGGATGGTCCTGGCGAAACCCAAAATCATAATGGGGGTTATACGGGAGCGCTGCAGCCACTGCCTGAATAGCTGCCTCACGGAGACGAGCAGCCTTTGCCTCCATCTCGTACTCCTCTGCCTGTCCTCTGGTTATGTAATATCTCCATTTTACCTGAAAGTCAAAGAAGGCAGGAGCAGGAAGAGTAATATGGAAAACACGCTACCGGTTAAATATCAAACGGTATAGGAGGGATTAATCATCCTTCTCAATGAACTGGTAGCCTGTCAAAGCGACGCGGTCATGGAAAGCTATATGGAGCAGGGGATCTCCTTCGCGGAATGGTACTCCAAGAAAATTTGATATGCGAGTGGCATAGAACCGACCAAAGAAATCCCCTTCAATAGCATTCATATTCAGCCTCCTTGCTATAATAGCTCCCATGTTGAAGCTTTTGTCACCCATCACTGCGCTCTTAAGGATACTAAGGTCGGGTGCGTGCTACTACAACAAAAGACCTTCCAATGGCGCCAGAAATAGGTGTGTTGACGGCACCCGGAATCCTTCTGCTACGGCTACGCCTTAAGGGACTTCCTAGGCAAATATGCAAAGGATTCCCCCTGTGGCGTTGAAGCCTTGCGTTGGTGTTCCCTCGAAGCGGAAAGGGTGATGTAGCGCAGCGGTGGTAAGTATTTCCCTCAGTTTGAGAACCAAGGTATCGATCCAGTGAAGGAGTATCACAAGAGCCTGCACAAACACAAAAAGCTTGCTCCCAACGCTATGAAGGGGTTGTCAATCCCTTATAGATTGTTCGCCAAGTGAGAACTGAAAGCAACAAAGTAACAAAGGAAAGTAAAAGCGAAAGAGGAAACGACAGGTGTCAATAGACCTGGGGGCCGTAGTGTTTACTAGTGGCTTCTCTCATGAAAGCAAGTAGACGGTGTGTGAACAAATTACTGTCGAGCAATTGATAGAACCGCGCAAAGTCGTGACGTCATCTATAGCAATGATTATATCTATAGGAATCACTTCCAAAACAAGTAGACCGGTACTTTCTGCATCTACTACTATTACTCCACACGTCGACCGCTATCCGGCATGCATCTAGTGTATTAAGTCCAAAAGAACAGAGTAACACCTGAAGCAAGATGACATGATGTAGATGGACAATCTCATATCTATGACAGAGCCCACCTTGTTACCCTTGATGGCAACTATACGATGTGTGCCTTGCTACCCCTACTATCACTGGGAAAGGTCACCACACGATTAGAACCCAAAACCAAACACTTCTCCCATTGCAAGAATCATAGATCTAGTTGGCCAGAAAAAATCCAAGACTCGGAGAGACTTACAAGGATATCAAATCATACATATAAGAAATCAGCAAAGACTCAAATATATATCATAGACAATCTGATCATAAATCCACAATTCATCGGATCTCGACAAACACAGCGCCAAAATAGATTACATCGGATAGATCTCCATGAAGATCATGGAGAACTTTGTATTGAAGATCCAAGAGAGAGAAGAATCCATCTAGCTACTAACTACGGACCCGTAGGTCTGAAGTGAACTACTCACGAGTCATTGCAGGGGCCATGATGATGATGAAGAAGCCCTCCAACTCCAAAGTCCCCTCCGGCTGGGCACCGCGAAGGGTCTCTAGATGAGATCTCGCGGAAACGGAATCTTGCGGCGGTGGAAAAGTATTTTTGTGAATCCCTTGATTTTTTTTCTGATTTTTAGGGAATATATAGGCGCAAGATCTAGGTCAGGGGGGCGCCAGGGAGGCCACAAGCCTGCCCACCGCCGCCCCCCTAGTGGCAGAGTGGGAGCTTGTGGGCTTCCTGTAGCCCTCCTGGCTTGGCCCACAAGCCCCTTGATCTTCTTCCGTTCGGGAAAAAATCATTTCGGGGATTGTATTCCGTTTGGACTCCATTCCAAAATCAGATCTGAAAAGAGCCAAAAACACAGAAAAAACAGGAACTGGCACTTGGCACTGAATTAATAAGTTAGTACCAAAAAAGATATAAAAGGTACATAAAACATCCAAAGATGACAAGATAACACCATGAAACCATCAAAAATTATAGATACGTTTGAGACGTATCAAGCATCCCCAAGCTTAACTCCTGCTCGTCCTCGAGTTGGGAAGTGATAAAGAATGAATTTTTGATGCTTTCATGCTACCTAGCATAGATGTCCTTTGTAACTCCTCTTATGTGACGTGAATGTTCAGATCCATTAGATTCAAAAAAATAGTTTGCTATTGACGTGGAAACAACTATAATTCAAGCAAACTAGCAAGGTAATCATGAACTTTCAAAATAACAAGGCCAAAAGAAAGTTATCCCTACAAAAGCATATAGTCTGGCTATGCTCTATCATCATTGCACAACGAATTTAAATCATGCACAACCCCGGTATTGGCCAAGTAATTGTTTCACACCTTTACTTTCTCAAACCATTTCAACTCTCACGCAATACATGAGCGTGAGCCATGGTTTATCACTATAGATGGTGTGGAGTGTGGTGGAGGTTGCAAGACAAAACAAGGAGAAGAAGGTCACATTAACTAGGCATATCAATGAGCTGTGGAGATGTTCATCAATAGATATCAATGTGAATGAGTAGGGATTGCCATACAAATGATGCACTAGATCTAAGAGTATGTGAAAGCTCTTAAAGAAAACTAGTGGGTGTGCATCCAACTTGCTTGCTCACGAAGACCTAAGGCAATTTTGAGGAAGCCTATCATTGGAATATACAAGTCAAGTTATATAATGAAAATTTCCCACTAGCTATATGGTGGTGACAAAACGAGAGACTCTGAATCTTGAAGATCATGGTGCTTAATATGCACAAGTGCGGAAAAGTGGTAACATTGTCCCTTCTCTCTTTTTCTCTCATTTTTTTTGGTGGGTTCTTTGGCCTCTTTTTTTGGTGGGCTTCTTTGGCCTCTTTTATTTCCTCACATGGGACAATGCTCCATCAATGATGATCATCACACTTTCAACTCAAAACTTAGAGCAACGATGACTATATATGGAATGCCTTCGGTAGTGTACCGTGACAATGATCTAGCATGGCATAGACATTAATGGAAACATCATGCTAGCTATCTTATGATCATGCAATGGCAATGTAGACGTGATGGCACATGTCATGGTGGTAGTTGCATGGCAATATATCTCGGAATGACTTTGAAAAAGCCATAGTAGGTAGGTATGGTGGCTGTTTTGAGGGAGGCTAATGGTGGGTTTTGTGCACCGGTGGAAGTTGCACGGCACTAAGAAGATAGTGATGGTGGAAGGTGAAAGTGCATCTAAACCATGGAGTCAACATTAGTCATGAAGAACTCATATACTTTTTGCAAAAGTTTTATTAGTAATCGAAACAAAGCATTCAACGCATACTCCTAGGGGAAGGGTTGGTTGGTATAAACCATCGCGCGATCCCGACCGCCACGCAAAGGATGACAATCAATAGACTAATCATGCTCAGATTTCATCACATAGCGATTCACCATACGTGCATGCTACGGGAATCACTAACTTCAACACAAGTATTTCTAGATCCACAACACCCTACTAGCATGACTTCAATATTACCATAACCACAACTCAAAACTAATTGAGATGAATCAAACTTCTCTAACTATTCAATGCACATGAAGGTGGAAGTTTTCGTATCCCTTTGGATAACTACCCATTTTGAGACTACTTTCAAAGCATAGATCAAATACCAAGCCACGCACCGCTGTGCTCTAAAATATATATGTGAAGCACAAAGAGCAAAAGTATCTAGCTCAAAAGATATAAGTGAAGCACATGTGAGCTGAATTGTCTACCAAAAGATATAAGTGAAGCTCGACAAAATCACGGTGATGCATGTCTCTCTCTCCAGGTGTGAATCAAGGATGATTGTGACACAACAAAAATAAAAGACTCCTACGATACGAGACGCTCCAAGCAATAACACATAACATGTGGTGAATAAAAATATAGCCCCAAGTAACGTTACCGATGGATTGAAGACGAGAGAGGGGATGCCTTCCCGGGGCATCCCCAAGATTAGGCTTTTAAGGCATCCTTGAATCTCTTTGGGTCCCTTGGGAATCCCCAAGATTGAGCTCTTGCCACTCTTTATCCCTTTGTCCATAAGAACTTCACCCAAAACTTGAAAACTTCACAACGCGAAACATAAACAGAAACTCGTGATAACATTAGTATGAGAAAGCAAACCACCACTTCCTTAGGTGCTGTAGAAAACTTAAATTATACTTATGCTGATGTTGGGTTAATGTATTTTCAATCTTCCATGGCTAATACCCCCCGATACTATCCATAGTTTCATCAAAATAAGCAACCAACACAACAAAAACAGAATATGTTAACAGCACACCAGTGTGTAGAAATATGTATATTTCATATACTTCTGGTACTTCAAAAATTCTGAAAAATTACGGAAGTCTGAAGAATTTGCGTATCAATCAGAAGCAAAAAGAATCAACTCAAAATCTCCTACAGACATAAACTAAAATTATTTTTGTGAGCAGAAAGTTTCTGTCTTTTCCAGCATGACCAAACGATCATCCCCAAGACTAATCATAACGGTTTTGCTTGGCACAAACGCAAAAAAGAAACACAAAAAACACAATCATAACAGAATTATGAAAGTGTGGAAAACACAAAACAGAAAGAAAAAGGATAGATTCGTTGGGTTGCCTCCCAACAAGCGCTTTTGTTTAACGCCCTTAGCTAGGCATTGAATGATGCTCTCACAAAAGACAAGAATTGAAGCACAACGACAGCATCCTAAAGCATGTGAAAATCACATCTAAGTCTAACATACTTCCTATGCATAGGAATTTTATAGGAAAACAAATTGTCAAGACAACCAATAGCTGCCATATGCAAGGAAGAAGAAAAAGACAAGAGCAATCTCAACATCCTGAGAGGTGATTTGGTAACATGAAGGTTTCTACCACAATATTTTCCTCTCTCGTAGCAATTACATGTGGGATCATATTCAAATTCAAGAATATAGCTATCCCATAGGATATTCTTTTCACTATCCACGTGCATGCAAAGTTGACGCTCTTCAAAAATAGTGGGATTATCATCAACTAAAGTCATGACTGCTCCAATCCCACTTTCAATATTGTTGCAAATATCACATTCATCATGAGGTTTGAACAAATTTTCAAGATCATAAGAAAGATCATCACCCCAATAATGATTATTGCAACAAGTAGTGGACAAAGCAAAACTAGCATCCCCAAGCTTAGGGTTTTGCATAATTTTAGCATGATTATCACTAATAGAATTTATAGTGAATCCATTCCAATCATGCTTTTCATCCAAGGAGACCTCATGAATCACTTCATAAATTTCTTCTTCACAATTTTCAGATTCACGCATCTTAAGCAAAACTCCATAAAGATAGTCAAGTGCCCTCAACTCACTAGCAATTCGTTCCACATAAGTGGGTCTCTTAAAGAGATTAGCAAGTGGATGAGGATCCATACCACTAGATTTTCAGCAAGCGAAGATGCAAGCATATTGAAGGCACATAGCACACAGGCAACGGAAAGGCAAATGAGAGAAAAGGGCGAACGAAAAAGGCAAATGAAAACGGCAAATGTGAAGTGGGGGAGAGGAAAACGAGAGGCAACTCGCAAAAAAGTAAATGCGAGAGATGAGTTTGTGAGACCTACTTGAATAGATCTCTCCTTCCCCGGCAACGGCGCCAGAAATACTTCTGCTACTCCAACAAAAGACCTTCCAATGGCGCCAGAAATAGGTGTGTTCACGGCACCAGGAATCCTTCTGCTACGGCTACGCCTTAAGGGACTTCCTAAGCAAATATGCGAAGCATTTCCACAGCGGTGGTAAGTATTTCCCTCAGTTTGAGAACCAAGGTATCGATCCAGTGAAGGAGTATCACAAGAGCCTGCACAAACACAAAAAGCTTGCTCCCAACGCTATGAAGGGGTTGTCAATCCCTTATAGATTGTTCGCCAAGTGAGAACTGAAAGCAACAAAGTAACAAAGCAAAGTAAAAGCAAAACTGGAAACGATAGGTGTGAATAGACCCGGGGGCCGTAGTGTTTACTCGTGGCTTCTCTCATGAAAGCAAGTAGACGGTGGGTGAACAAATTACTGTCGAGCAATTGATAGAACCGCGCAAAGTCGTGACGTCATCTATGGCAATGATTATATCTATAGGCATCACGTCCAAAACAAGTAGACTGATACTTTATGCATCTAATACTATTACTCCACACGTCGACCGCTATCTAGAATGCATCTAGTGTATTAAGTCCAAAAGAACAGAGTAACGCGTTAAGCAAGATGACATCATGTAGATGGACAATCTCATATCTACGACAGAGCCCACCTTGTTACCCTTGATGTCAACTACACGATATGTGCCTTGCTGCCCCTACTGTCACTGGGAAAGGTCAACACACGGTAAGAACCCAAAACCAAGCACTTCTCCCATTGCAAGAATCATAGATCTAGTTGGCTAGAAAAAACCCAAGACTCGGAGAGACTTACAAGGATATCAAATCAGGCATATAAGAAATCAGCAAAGACTCAAATATATATCATAGATAATCTGATCAAAAATCCACAATTCATCAGATCTCGACAAAAACACCGCCAAAGAAGTTACATCGGATAGATCTCCATGAAGATCATGGAGAACTTTGTATTGAAGATCCAAGAGAGAGAAGAAGCCATCTAGCTACTAACTACGGACCCGTAGGTCTGAAGTGAGCTACTCATGAGTCATTGGAGGGGCGATGATGATGATGAAGAAGCCCTCCAACTCCAAAGTCCCCTCCGGCAGGGCACCGGGAAGGGTCTCCAGATGAGATCTCGCGGAATCGGAAGCTTGCGGCGGCGGAAAAGTATTTTCGTGTATCCCTTGATATTTTTCTGATTTTTAGGGAATATATAGGCACAAGATCTAGGTCAAGGGGGCGCGAGGGAGGCCATAAGCGTGTCCAGCGCCGCCCCCCTGGTGGCAGAGTGGGAGCTTGTGGGCTCCCTGTAGCCCTCCTGGCTTGGCCCACAAGCCCCCTTATCTTCTTCCGTTCGGGAAAAAACATTTCAGGGATTTTATTCCGTTTGGACTCCGTTCCAAAATCAGATCTAAAAAGAGCAGAAAACACAGAAAATACAGGATCTGGCACTTGGCACTGAATTAATAAGTTAGTCCCAAAAAAGATATAAAAGGTACATAAAACATCCAAAGATGACAAGATAACAACATGAAACCATCAAAAACTATAGATATGTTTGAGTCGTATAAGTGCGCAGAGGTGACAATGCTCAATCTTGGCATTAATGCATCTGCCTATGAAGAGGGCAAAGTAATGCAAGGTAGGAAAATGAATACTCCCCATGGTAGCTTGCGTAATGTCTCTGGTTTCTCCAACAGTAATACCACAACAAAAATATCTAACCGAAGATTTAGGAGGATCATTGAGACTACCCCAAATAGGTATCTTGCAAATTCTATTCAAATCCTCTAAATCCATGGTATACGATTTATCATAGAGATCAAACAACACCGTTGTCTCACAGCCAGCAGAAAATTTGAATCTACGAACAAAAGAGGCAGTGAGAGCAACATACTGTTCACATTTATCGGAGATGAATTCTTTGAGTCCGACGTTGTGAACAAGTGCATCAAACTCATCTTTGAAACCTGCCTCAATCATAAATTCATCAGAAGGCCATTCACATGGTTGTACTTTTGCATCGCTTGGTTGGTAAGGATCAGGCTCCCGAATCGCAAGACGAGGACCTCTTTTGGTTGAGGAACCACCATGAAAGTTTCTCCTGAACACCTTCCTTTTCTGAAATTTTCACTGATTCTAAGGAAAGGTCAACAAGGCTCAACGAAACTCGTAGAAACTACTCCCACAAGTGCCTAGAGACCATATTACGCATCAAAACTACTTGGGACCATCTAAAATTAGCATGCAAAGCTCAAGAACATAGTCACCAATGTAGCAAAAATACACGGAGTATAAGGCACTAGAGCAAAAACTAATTGGACCAATAGAGGAGTCACTTACCAAGGAGTAATTTCCCCAAAACAGTTCAGAGAACGGTGATTTGAGCAAAGAGATCGAAAATCCCAGCAAGAGGAGCAAGAACACGGGTTTGAGCTGCGAAACAATTTTTTTTGGAGGTAGGAGAACCAGATGAGAGCAAGGAGTGGAGGGGGTGCATGTGGGCCCCACTAGCGTGGGTGGCGCGGCCAGGGGGTGCCCGCGCCCCTAGGGCTTGTGGCCCACTTGTGTGGCCCCTAGACAAGCTCTTTGTCTCAGAATGTTTCAAAAATTCTAGAAAAGATCATACTTGATTTTCAGGACGTTCGGAGAACTTTTATTTTCGGGGTACTTTTCTATCGGACGCTAAAACAGAAAACAGGGAAAACTAAACTAAATCTATCATTTTTCTGCTAAGCAACCTAAAGTGAAAGCTTGGAACAGAGGTTTGTGACTCCTCAATTCATCCATCTCATGGTCATCGAAAGAAATCCGTCAGTGAGGTTGATCAAGCCTCCTCGACAAACCTTTTCGAATCGCAAAAGAGAACGGAGAATTTTGGAATAGCCACTAGGTCACCTCAATAGGGATGTGTATCTCCCCAACAAGAAAATCATACTTCATCTTGACACGAGGAATAGGGCATTCAAAGCTCCCAATAAGAGTCGATGGAGTCTTTTCGATAGCATTAATGCAATGTACTCGATATTGTTTCTTTGGGAAGTGCATCGTATGATCATTACCGTTGACATGGAAAGTGACATTGCCTTTTTTGCAATCTATAACAGCCCCTGCAGTGTTTAAAAAGTGTGTTCTCAGGATGACCGCCAAGGCATCGTCCTCAGGAATATCCAGATAACAAAGTCTGTTAAGATAGTGACGTTAGCAACCACAATAGGCACATCCTCGCAAATGCCAATAGGGAAAGCATTTCATTTGTCGGCCATTTGCAGAGAGATTTCAGTGGGTGTCAACTTATCCAGTTCAAGTCTACGATAAAGAGAGAGAGACATAACACTAACACCGGCTCCAAGGTTGCATAACGTAGTTCTAACGCAGTTACCTTTAATGGAGCAAGGTATAGTGGGCATACCAGGATCACCTAGTTTCTTAGGAGTTCCACCCTTGAAGGTATAATTAGCAAGCATGGTGGAAATCTCAACCTCAGGTATCCTCCTCTTATTAGTCACAATATCTTTCATGTACTTAGCATACAGAGATATTTTGAGCATATCTGTCAAACGCATTTGCAGAAAGACAAGTTTGATCATTTCAACGAATCGCTCAAAATCCTCATCATCCTTTTTCTTGGATGGTTTGGGAGGAAAGGGCATGGGTTTCTGAACCCATGGTTCCCTTTCTTTACCGTGCTTCCTAGCAGTGAAGTCATTCTTATCATATCTTCTATTCTTAGGCTGTGGGTTATCAAGATCAACAGGTTCAATCTCCACATCCTTTTCATTGCTAGGTTGAGCATCAACATGAACATCACTATTGATATTATCATTAGGATCATGTTCATCACGAGATTGTGTTTCAGCATCAGAGACAGAGGCATCATTTGGACTCTCAGGTGTAGCTGCAACAGGGTTGCTATCGTGCAGGTTCCTATCATCTTTCTTCTTCTTTCTAGGATGACTAGGTGCATCAGTGATAACTCCTTGAGAATCTTGTTCAATTCTCTTAGGATGACCCTCAGGATACAAAGGTTCCTGGGTCATTCTACCGCCTCTAGTGACGACTCTGACAGAATTGTCATTCAACTCGTTGAGCAAGTCATTTTGAGCTTTAAGTACTTGTTCTACTTGAGTAGTAACCATAGAGGCATGTTTACTCAGAATCTTAAGATCATTGACATTTCTGTCCACACAAGCACTTAAATGACTAAGCATACGAGCATTCTGTTCCAATTGTCTGCTAACATAATCATTGAAACTTTGTTGTTTGGCAACGAAGTTATCAAATTCATCCATGCATAAGCTAGTAGGTTTATCAAAAGGAATATCACTCTCATCAAACCTACCCATAGAATTTACTTCTACTACCTGTATCGGGTTATCGAGACCATGGATCTCTTCGATAGGTGGTAGATTTTTGACATCTTCAGATTTAATGCCTTTCTCTCACATAGATTTCTTAGCTTCTTGCATATCTTCACGACTGAGGAATAGAATACCTCTTTTCTTCGGAGTTGGCTTAGGAGGTGGTTCGGGAATAGTCCAAGCATTCTCATTGCACAAGATGTTATTCAGTAGAATCTCAGCTTGTTCTACGGTTCGTTCCCTAAAAACACAACCAGCACAACTATCTAGGTGGTCTTTGGAAGCATCGGTAAGTCCATTATAGAAGATATGAAGTATTTCATTCTTCTCAAGAGGGTGATCAGGCAAAGCATTCAGTAGCTGGATGAGCCTCCCCCAACCTTGTGGGAGACTCTCTTCCTCAGCTTGAGCAAAGTTGTATATTTCCTGCTAGGCAGCTTGCTTCTATAGGGAAGGGAAATATTTTTCAGAGAAGTAGTAGACCATATCCTGGGGGCTACATACACATACAGGAGCAAGAGAAGTGAACCAAGTCTTAGCATCATCCTTTAGCGAGAAAAGAAACAGCTTGAGGATATAGTAGTGGCGGATCTTTTCCTCACTTGTGAATAGGGTGGCTATATCGTGCAGTTTGGTAAGATGGGCTACAACCGTTTCAGACTCATAACCGTGGAAAGGATCAGATTCGACCAGAGTGATTAACTCAGGGTCGACAGAGAATTCATAATCCTTATCGGTCACAAAGATATGCAAAGTAGCAAACTCCAGGTCGTATTTCATCCTAGCGTTCAAAGATTTTTCTTTCCACTTGCGCAGTAGTTTCTCAACATCATATCTATCCTTACACGCAAGAAAGTCCTCAGCTATCTGTCCCTCCATAACATAGCGTTCAGGCATAACAGACAATTCAGGCATAGTAGCAGGCTCTACTTCAATAGTATCAGCAGTTTCAAAAGTATCATCACGTCTAGCAACAACTCTAGCAATTTGTGCATCAAGGAATGCACCTAGTGGCAAAGCAGTATCAGCCATAGCATCATCAGGCAAACCAGTATCAAGCACAGAATCATCAGGCATAGTATCAAGCATAGCATCATCAGGCATAGTATCAAGCATGGCATCATCATAAGCATCATGGGCAGCAGAAGTAGCATCATCAAGCACAGGCGACATATCAATATATCTAGTAGGAGGCGAAGTCGCAAACTTACTCAAAACTGAAGGTGAATCAAGTGCAGAGCTAGATGACAGTTCCTTACCTCTCCTTGTAGTGGAAGGCAAGATTTTAGTTCTTGGATCTTTCGGATTCCTCATAGTGATCAGCAGACGTCAATCCCAAGTGACTCAGTTAATATAGTTGTGCTTCCCCAGCAACGGCGCCAGAAAAAGGTCTTGATAACCCACAAGTGTAGGGGATCGCAACAGTTTTCGAGGGTAGAGTATTCAACCCAAATTTGTTGATTCGCCACAAGGGGAAGCGAAAGAATATTCTCACGTATTAGCAGCTGAGTTTTTCATATTCAACCACACCTGAAAGATTAGTGTCTGCAAGCAAAGTATCAGTAGCAAAGTAGTATGATAGCAACGGTGTCAGAAAAAGATCTGTTGACGGTAGACTATTCCTAACTGTTGTATCAATGGCGCCAGTAAGTTGCACGTGGACGGGGAACTATTCTTTCCCAACAACGGTGTCGGAAAATTATTGCAACAAGTAAGAGCAAAGTGGCAATGAACAATAGTAGCAGCAGAGTAACAACAATAGCGACAGTAGTAGCAAAGTGGCCCAATCCCTTTTGTAGCAAGGGACAAGCCTGGACAAAGTAACATAGCAAGGACCAGTAGTAAAAGACTTGTAGGCAGTTGGTCGGTGATGGATGAGTATGACGGATATGATTCATCATATAACAGCTATAACACGGAGAGATAAGTAACTAGCTCCCGTTCGTCAATCTAATGTAGGCATGTATTCCGTATGTAGTCATACGTGCTTAGGGAAAAGAACTTGCATGACATCTATTGTCCATCCCTCCCGTGGGAGCGGGGTCCTAATGGAAACTATGGGATATTAAGGTTCTCCTTTTAATAAAGAACCGGACCAAGGCATTAACACGTGGTGAATACATGGGATCCTCATGCTATGGTCATCTCCGGGAGTGGTTCCGGCTATTGTCACTCCAGGGTTGCCGGGTCATAAGACATATTAGCTGACTACAACTTGCAAGATAGGATCTCAAACACACATATATTGGCGACAACGTAATAGGTTTAGATCTGAAATCATGGCACTCGGGCCCTAGTGACAAGCATTAAGCATAGCCAAGTAGTAGCAACATCAATCTCAGAACATAGTGGATACTAGGGATCAATCCCCGTCAAAACTAACTCGATTACATGATAGATCCCATCCAACTCATCACCGCCTGCAAGCCTACGATGAGATTACTCCCGAACGGTGAAGAGCATCATGGAATTGTCGATGGAGGAAGGTTGATGATGACGATGGCGACGATTTCCCCTCTCCGGAGCCCGGAACGGACTCCAGATCTGACTCCAGATGAAGAACAGGAGGTGGTGGTGCCTCCGTATCGTAAAACACGATGAATCCTTCTCTTCATTTTTTTTCCGGGCGAGACGGAAGATATAGAGCTGAGTTTGGGGGCGGTGGTGCCACGTGGGCCCCACAAGCCCTCACGGCGCGGCCTAGGGGGGTGGCCGCGGCATGTGGACTTGTGGCCCACTGGCACGCCCCCTCCGGTGGATCTTTGCGTAGGTATTTTTCTTTTATTCCAGAAAAATTCTCCATAAATTTTCAGGACATTCCGAAAACTTTTATTTCCGCACAAAAATAACACCATGGCAATTCTACTGAAAACAGCGTTAGTCCTAGTTAGTTCCATTCAAATCATGCAAATTAGAATCCAAAACAAGGGCAAAACAGTTCGGAAAAGTAGATACGACGGAGATGTATCAAGGAACAGCTTCACTGCCTCGCCCTCGCCCTCGCCGAACTCACGCGGAAGCGGAATATCTTCCTCCGCCGCCGTCGTAGCTGTCTTATGCCGCCATGTTAGGGCACAACAGACATGAACCAAACACCTGATGAGTAATATCTTCTCACCTTTACTGCCCATGTTCTTCTTGTTCGTCGCTCAGGGTAATTAAGATCTCATTTTACTGCCTTTGTTGATCTACTATTTCACTTTAGGTTCGCGAAATCTATTTTTCCTTAGTGTGAGTCAGCCTCGCACACTCAACTCCTCAAACACTTGATGAATTTCACTAAGCCACTAAAATTCTTCATGAGATTCCTCAATTGTATAAACTCTCGAATCTGCACAACTCTGGAACCCAAGATCAGAATGCTTAGTCAAATTCCTCAATCCACTGGTCAAATTCCTCAACTTTTAAAAAATTCAAATTCTTCAAATCTGAGAACGCATATGACCTCTCCAAATTCCTCGCACCCATACTCTGTTCACAGGTACAAAATGTCAGCTTATGAATCACTAGTTTCTCATCAACTTAACTCATTTGCAGCGTTCCTCGAAGAAACTTTACCAGGGTCATCAGAATCTTCAAGAGTGCAAATTCCTCACCAAAAGAATCAGTTGAAGAAAATGGAAGATGACAGAAAGCAAAAAGGAGGAAAAAAAATTGAATAGAACACTTCAGTGGATATTCCTGAAGAAATATACGCTGACTACTGCACAGCTGATGAGGAAATATATGGCAAATATACCATGCCAAAGAGAAAAATAAGGCTTCAGAAAATCAAACACATGTGGACTGAGGAGTGAAGGAATATCGCTATGTAACTCCTAAGTATGCGAAGAAATTCGCCCTCAGTCCACCATGTAAGAGGCCTCCTCTGGGAAACCAACAGGCTGCACATCCCTCAAGTGTTGAAACAGTTCAGGATTACCCTGAGGAGAAAGACAAACATGTGTCCAAGCTTCAGAGGAAAGCAGAAGCTATAGTGAAGAAATTCAATGAGGACTCTGTTGCTGCTGCCACTGCCGCCACATCCTCAACTGCTGAAGCATCTGGTACAGCTATTCCTCAGAAGAATGTTGTGCCAAATAAATCAAAGGCCTCAGTGCCAAAAGAGCAATTGCCTCAGAAGGCTGCAGCAGCGCCAAAACATTCAATAGCACCACAGTCCTCAAAGCCTGAACAAAAGCAGATAGTCAAGCATCAGCCTGCTCATTCTAGCTCCTCTGTGCCATCGGCCACGAGCTCTGCTACAAAGTCTTCACGAACTCTTTTGAAGACTAAAATGACTGCTGGAAGAGGCATCAGGCCCAGTCCAAGAAAAGTCATCAACATCCCTTCTGCATCAGAAGGGAGTGACGAATTCGATGATGAAACTCTTCAAGCAATCATGAGAAACAAGCAGGAATGAGTTGCACAAGCCTTAGGCAGCTCGATTCCTCTTGCCATGGACCCCAAGGTTCTATTCCTCATGTCTGGTATGAAAATCCAAACACTCCCATTGATGACTTGAAGCATCCCCCTGGTCTCAGCCACATGGTTGCCACATTCATCAATGAGGCAAAATGGAAAGAGCAGCAAGCCAAGCAAGCAAAGGCTGCGAAACTGAAGAAGGAGAAATTTCTCAAGCAGAATATCCTCAATCTGACGCTTGAAGCTCTTGTTTCAACCGAGGCTAAACTAAAGACTTTGACAGACAAGTACACGAACGTATATGATTGTCAAAGTCTCAAGGTGAATTTCATCAAGTTTGCAACTCATGTAGTTGATGAATACAACAAGAAGGTTGCTCCTCCTATGCAGCAAAAGCTACATGAGTCCAGCTATTCGGTTCAGCTGATCGAAGAAGATGAAGCTGATGAACCTGCTAATGAGGAAAGTTCTCAAGATACTCCAGCTGATGAATCTACTCCAGCTGAAGAAAATGTTCCAGCTGAAGAAAAAGTTTCACCTGAGGAAACTGCCAAGACTGTGTCTGCATCAGCTTCAGAAGAAACAATTCCTTCACCTCAACCCTCAAATGTGAAGAAGATGATTCTGTCTGCATTAGATCTGAAGAAGACCAAAGCTGCTGAGAAAGAAGCAAAGAAAAGAAAAGCTTCAATGACCTCAAAATCCTGAGAGGCCAAGCGTCCAAAGGTCACAGAGACAGAGTCTTAAACTGCCCCAGTGGATGCTACGCCTCTGAACTTAGCTCCATCCAACGCACTGGTTCCCTTCGGAATTGACTATGTCATTCGTGAAGAAGATGAGGAAATGGAAGATGTTGAAGCTAAAGAAATCATGGATGAGGAAATTCAAATTGATGACATTCCTCAACCATTCTTTCCTCAAAAGTCCTGTGATGATATTGATTGCACCACTCCAGTTTTTCGTGATGATTTCTCGGAAGAGACTCATCACTCACCAAGGTCTGCCCAAATCCCTCCTACTCCTGCTGCAATAGAAATCCTCACATGATCTAATGGGAAGACTATCTGTGAAGAAACTGCTCAAGGATTAGCTGCAACAGCTGAAGATAATGCAGCGATCAATGCTACAACTGTCTCCTCCTCCAAGCCAATTCCTCAAGCTGGGGAAAATCCTCAAGCTGAGGAAAATCCTCAACCTGAAATAAAATGTCAGAATGAAGAAAATGCTCCTGCCCCTAACACCGAAACTGCTATTGTTGTGGTCAACACAGAAACAACAATGATAGTAGCTCCTCCTCAAGAACAGCAGCATAATCTTCAACCACAGCAAAATCAGCATTTGTCGAGGAGGCCAAAGTTTCAAAAGGAAGCATTCTATGAAGAACAGATGTACTTCGGAGGCGTATATCTGTATGATAAGCTTCACATGAGGCACTGGAAATTTTGGACGAGGACTCAACTTAACTACTATGCCTCTGTGCTCTGTGGGAGGAACAAAATATTTCAGCACAAGCATATTCCTCATGTTGACATGTAAGAAATTCCTTGCTTCATTCCAGTCCTCAATCTTCTTCATGAAGCTGGACTGCTGCCTCTCTGCACTGACATAGGTGACAGGAAGAGTGACATAATTCTTCAGTTCTACGGTACTTTGCATATCTTTGGAGACCCGAAGGATGTCAACACTTGGGTGTTGGACTGGATCACTCAGCACACGCACTACAAAGCGCCTGACACTGAATTTCTTCGTGCGCTTCCAGTCTCAATTCCCTCAGGAAATGTAGTGATAATGTATGATGAACGAGAGCTGCCCAACAAACTGATGGAAGTCCTCATGAAGCCTTTGGCCAAGGACCAACCTCCAAGGACTAGCTTTCTGGTTCAAGACTTGAAGTATGAACCATGAACCGTCTACAAAATCCTGGCCAATGTCATCGCTCCTATCAAAGGCCAGGATGATGAAGAAGATGTCGTAGGCATCATGAAGAATATCCTCTTCAATATCATCCATGGCATACCAATAAACCTTCATGACTTCTTCCTCAGGACTTTGGTTGATAATGCTCTGTCGCCCTTCGACATGAAGATTTATGCTCCTTGGATCACGAGATTCATCAGAAGCAGGTCAGGCATCAACTACCTTGCTGATTTTCCTAATCACATTGGATATCTGCCGCTTGTCAAAGTCATCAAGAAGACATTTGAGCCAGTTCAAGGCAAAGGAAAATCTGTATGAAGGAAATCGGCCCCTAGATGGCCAGTTCCGTGAAGTAGAGTCATATTCTTCATATGATGACACTGCTACCCAAGATTCGCCAAGCCCTGTTGCCCCAAGAGTGATGAATAATAGAGAGCTACACTGCAGTCTTCATCAGAAGGTCGATCGCAATCACAAATGGGTAAAATGTCAATTCAGTGCCATTGTGAAAACCCTCAACGCGACTCAGAATGCAGTGAGGAAAAATCACTATTATCTTCATGAGGTGTTTGATCGTACGTGGGCCAGATTGTCTCATCTGAAGACTCAAGAGGATCTTGACGAATTGGAGTTTACTCGGGACTTTGACTGGTCGTGGCCTCCCGAGAAGAAATTCAAGCCAATTCCAGTTCCTGACCTTGAGGGCATTTCTTTTTCTTCATTCCGCACTGCAGAGTCTGATGAAGAACCAAAAGACACTGCTATTGGACCAAGGAAAATCCCGTCGCCAAGAATTCTCACGCCTCTTCATCAGCCAAGAAGTGAAAGTCTTCATGGGGCGTTAGTCCTCAGATTTGTCCCTTTTCGTCACTTGATGACAAAGGGGGAGAAATATGAGTTAGTCTTCACACGAGATATGTTTTGGGGCTTATGAACTTTATTAAGTTACAAACTCTTGGTTCTTCTAACAACTTTGAACGTTTTTATGTAATGAGTTGTAACTTATGCCCGAAGGTACTCTGACAACTTTGAACGTTTTTATTTGAAATTCGTCAGATACCATTTCTCATCATGCATTCTCAAATTCCTCATTTTATATGTAAAATGTATGCATTATTTATAAGATACAGGGGGATATTTCCATGATATAAATCATTAATGTGCATCTGCTGTGAAAAGCAATTTCCTCAAAATATGCACATCTTCAGGGGGAGTCTCTCAGTATCTTGATTTCAAATTCCTCAAACTGAGTATTTACACTTCATATTTTTATCCCCGTTGAAAACTTAACCTAATTGTCATCAACCACCAAAAAGGGGGAGATTGTAAGTGCATGTAGTGCCCTTGGTGATTTTGGTGGTTTGAAGATTTATAGCTTAAGTAACTAATGTGTTTATAAGTGTACACAGGCTCTATAAGTCACTGAAGAATATGGACCCCTAAAAATGTATATCTTCGACTGAAGAAATTGGTCTTATGCTGAAGATTTTTGTCGCGAATAAATTGCGATGAAATTGACATTCGTCATGAAGATATTGAAGATGAGGAACTCGGTGTGTCCTGAAGAAAATTAGCACGAAGAGTTTGAAGCGTGAAGATTTATTCTTTCTGTCTCATTTTCTTCACTATTGAGTCATAGGAAAACCGTACGCTTAAAGGGTTCAAGGTAACACTACGGAATGAATTTCCTCATGATGCTCAACCCTAATCCTACAAAAGCCTCTAGTGACGAATATGAGAGACATGAGGACTCTCACAGTTGACAGTCACGACCGTTGCCGCGATTCGCGCCACCTCACCTATCTTATCCACACCAACAGTCATAATATTTAAGGGCATTTATGTGAAATCATGTCGGGATGCTCCCAGGCTATAAATAGCCGCCCCCACAACCATTAACTGGTTGGCTGCTCCGCGAGAAACTGACACTTGTCATTTAAAGGAACCCAAATTCCTCAGAGTCTTCGAGAGTAAATCATTAGTGAGGAAATACCCCAAACACCAAACCACAAACCAAAACCAAGTGATTGAGTATCACTGAAGAATTTGTTCCTGTGTGGAACTGAGGCCTTTTACCTTTGAGGACTGTGCATCCTCCAGATGGTTAGGTGTCATGGTCTAGAGCAATCCAGCAGTCAATTGTGGATTGCCGGGTGACCGAGTTTGTGAGGGTTTGGAAGTCTGCCCTGAAGACTTACCACGAGTGTTGGGTGAGGATTGTGTGTCCTTAGCTCAAGGAGAATACGATAGGGATTGTGTGTCCCGGGACTGTGTGTCCTTTGGTTTCAATACCAAGACGCTCCAAACCAGACGTACGACTATCATGGCAGTTGGAACTGGGTCATCAACAACTGTCTTCATCGTGATACGGGTTCTATTTCTTCAACTCTTTCAATTCCTCAATATTGTACGTTGAAGACTGTCATTGTCACTGTTTGAAGAATTTACTGAAGACTTTCTCTGAATATCCTCAAACTCAAATTCTTCATACCAGTTAATCTTCACCTGCTGGTTTTGTGCGTGTGTAGTGTGCAAACCGTTTTTCTTAATCTTCATCTAGAAAACGGTTGTTGTAATATTTGCACCTCTGATCCTGCGTTGTTTCCGCTGCACGTTATTCATCAGCGAGGAATTTCCTCGAAAGGAATTTCCTCAGTGATGAAATTCTAAAAATCGCCTATTCACCCCCTCTAGTCGATATAACACACTTCCATGCTTAAAATTGGAACTTCCCCCTTGAGGAAAGGAACACCACACCCATGAATGCTATCCAAGTCAACATTAATGAGAACATAAGAATTCTAGCCAAACTTAAAGATAGATGGGCTAGAGAAAACGAAGAGGAATATATGATTAGGATCCTTCCTACACGCACTACCAATGCTACTATACAAGTTGTTGAGGATCTCAATACTTTTAGCACCCATCACACCCTAGTCCCCATGGACCTATTAATGGTGATGTTAATACCTCAACTATAGGTCAAGAAGGTCCTTTGAAGAGAATACCAAAAGAATGAGCTTAGATGACATTACTACCACTTTAATAAATGGTAGTAACCTTGATTTTGACAATTGTAGACTTTCGGAAGTGATCACCTTTTTGCAAAGAATGGCCAAAGACCCCCACACTAGTACACTCAATATTGCCTTCACCGAGCATATTACCAATACTCTTATCAAAGCTAGGGAGTAGAAGCTCAAGCTAGAGACTTCTATTCCTAGGAAACTAGAAGATGGTTTGGACCCTATGGTCAAGATTAAATTGAATAATATCTCTTCCTTTGCTTTTATGTGATGTTGGAGCTAGTGCCTCCGTTATGCCCAAAAGAATATATGATATGCTTGATTTGAAACCCTATGATCAATGTTCTTTTGGTGTTTGTCTTGTTGATTCTTCCATAAAGAAACCTTTAGGGAGAATTGATGATGTGCTTATTGTTGTCAATGATAATTATGTGCCCGTTGATTTTCTTATTATGGACATTGAGTGTGATCCCTCATGTCCAATTATTCTGGCACGTCCTTTTCTGCGCACCGTTGGTGCTATCATTGACATGAAAGAAGGGACCATTAGATTCCAATTTCCCCTTAAAAAGGGAAGGGAACACTTCCCTCGAAAGAAAATTCAGTTATCTTATGAGTCCGTTATTCGGGCAAGTTATTCTTATGGAGTTGATAATACTTGATCTTTTTGCATCATGCGTAGCTCAAAGGCATAAAAGAAAGTGCTTGTTGGGAGGCAACCCAATTTGTTTTTACTTTCAGTTTTAGTGGTCTTGATGCTTGTTACTACTGTAGCAACATCATTGTATCTTTATTTTTAAGCTTTGTGCCAAGTTTTAGCCTTTGATTGCAAGAAAGTTCAAAAGTTGTGACATGTTGTCTAGAAACAGATTATATCTGCTTAACGGAAAAATTCGCCAAAAATCACCAGATCATATTTTTGATCTGAATACTTTTTACAGCATGCTCTATATAATTGTCTTTCTCGCATCTCTTCTAAGTTTTTTCATTTGAGTTGCAGAAGTGCCTCGAAACAATTATTTACTACATGTTGTTCTGTTTTTTCACAGATTCTGCCACGTTTTGTGTTTTCATCATTTTGCAAATCTTAAGCTTGCTTTTCCTTTGAAATAACCTTTTGGAAATCATGAGAAACATTATATTTTCATGAAAATATTAAATTCCATTAGGTAATGAATTATTTTATCATGGGTAATAACCACTCTAATCAGCTTATGATGAGTTTCGTATGAAGGGAGTTTTCAAGTATGCGATGGAAGATGATGAAAGAAGATCCAGGAGTTTCAAGCACTCAAGCTTGGGGATTCCCCCATGCACCCCCAAGAAATATTCAATGAGACTGAAGCGTCTTAGCTTGGGGATGCCCCCGCGCATCCCCTTCTCTATCAACAATCATAAGTTCGTCCATCTCCATGCTATATTTTTATCACTCCATATGTTATATGCTATCCTTGGAGCGTCCCGCTCTTTATTTTTTAGTTTTTTTAGTTTTTGTTTCTGTACATAACAAGTCAGAACCTAGCCTACCTTCTTTGGGAGAGAAACACGCTCCATTCCACTCTAGAACACAACATAGGTTTTCATGCTTATCTTTTATGTGTGTTCTTTATCTTTACATAGCTACTGTCATGCTTAGCTCTTAGTTTTCATGCTATATCTTTTTAAGAGCTTTTATTTAGGTTGCTTTTGGAACTCTCTTGAGTTATCATTATTATCTTGTTTAGAGAGTTGGCTCGTTGAACTGAGTTGTGTGTCTTGCATGAGTACGTAATTGAAGTTGCTATTTAAGTATAGTAGTAACTTGTAATAGTTTTGAGGTATTGATATGAGTAATGTTTGGACTATTTGTGCCAATATATTGAGCCTATTAGTGACAGGTGTCATATTTTGTGAAATCCGTGTGTTTTTGAAAAACTAAAAATTAGTTGAGAACTCTAGCTACTAGATTGATCGCTAACCTGTGGAGTGGTTGGAATATATAGAGTACCCTCACGTTACCATGGGTCGAGGATGCGCAAGGATAACCAAACCCCCAAACACTCCTCCTCGGGGTACTTGTCTCTTTTTGAATCTCCTAACTAGATAGTGAGTTACTGATAATAAGTGTATGAGTTCTTCGGACTAATGTGAGTATTCGATTGTTGGCACTTCCATCATCCATATTTTGCTAGCCTCTTCGGTATCGTGCATTGCCGTTTCTCATCTTCAGAGTTGGTGCAAACTTCGCCGATGCATCCGAACCCTTGGCATGATACGCTCTGTCATCATAAGCCTCATTATATCTTTCCTCAAAATAGCCACCATACCTACCTATTAAGGTATTTCCATAGCCTTTCCGAGATACATTGCCATGCAACATCCACCATCTCATGACTTAATCTTCATGTCATAAATGCTTTTGCTTGATCGAGGAGCCACATGCTAGTTGGCCCTTGCCCTTATTAGTGCTACATGACGCGCTAGTTTCATTGCATATCCTGCTACACTGGGAGAGGCATACATTTGCATACATCATGATAGTGTTGCCCTTAAGTGAGGAAAAGACCCCAAAGAGGACAAATATAAAGATCCCAAAGAGGACAAATGAGAGATAAATAGAAAGAGCTAAACTGGCCACACAAAAATAAATAAATAATAATAAAAAGAAATAAAAAGAGGGAAGGGGGCAACACTAGTATTCCTTTTGAAAGATCCATACTCGTACTCCATTGTTATATTTGTACTATATAGAGATTATCATTCATGCATAACTATGTGGCGACCTTTACGCTATAGAACTTGGCTTGCATATTCCACTGATGAGCCTCCTCAAATGACCTCTAGGTCTTCATGAGCAAGGAAGTTGGATGCACCCCCACTAGTTCCATTGGAGAGCTTACCTGAGCTCATATGTGCATCCATTACATGGGAATCCCTACTCCTCACACCATATCTATCATTTGGCTTTCTATCGCCTATGGTTGTCCTCATTGATGTGATCCTTTCACACATTTTTGTCTTCCTTCCCCATCATTATTCTCTTTTCCATCCTAAGTGCCAACATATCTTTCTTACGCTCATCCATTGCATGAGTGCTCAAAGTCTAAAGGGAGAGGATCATTTTGACTTGTGCCTGACTAGTGGTCTGGGCATGAGTCAAAATAAGATTTTGACGGAGACTAAGTGTGAAATTTTAGTAGATTGAGTTCTCAATTAAAAAATATATTTTATGACCTCAGCCCATCTCCCATTTCTTGCACGCAAACACCATTTGGAGACATTCGAGTCACGGATAGCGAGAGCTCTTGCACCTTCATGTTCTTCCTTTCCTAAACTCAATACTAGATATAGACTCTTGCTTGTTATTGTCTTGACTTGAATTGCATATCTCACTTGCTTTACTTTGAAGTTATTATATGTGTTTTAGCATGTCACCACAAAAATTATTGTGTTATCATTTATCTACTCGAGGACGAGAAGAAATTAAGCTTGGGGATGTTGATACGTCCCAAACGTATCTATAATTTCTCCTTGTTCCATGATCTATTGGGTGAAATTGTTATATGTTTTGGTACACTTTTATATCATTTTTCACATATTTGGACTAACCTACTTACTCAGTGCACCTAGTGCCAGCTTTCTATCGGCTGATGTCTATTTTGCAGGGGATTTTACCCAATTTTCCGAAGCCCGAAAATTCCACAAAAAATATTTAAAAAATCAGCAAAATAGAAGCTTCCGGATCACCGATGATGGGCTAGAGGGGGCCCACGAGCCTCCCAAGGGACCTGCTGGCGCGGCCAGGCCCTAGGCCGCGCCAGGAGGCCGCCTGGGGGGGGGGTCCCACCTCCTCCGGTGCCCTCCTTTGGCCTATATTTAGAGTCCCAAGAGGAAACCCTTACTGAACTTCTGGAATCACGAATTTCTCCATCGTTCTGCTGCCGTGGCGCTTTCGAGATCGGGAGCGTCAGGAGACCTCTTCCCAGCACCCTGTCAGAGGGAGGATTGACCTCCAGGAGCTTCTCCACCGCCCTGGACACTTCCTGGACGTGTCGTGAGTAGTCCTCCTTGGACCATGAGTCCATGACCAGTAGCTATGTCATGTCTTGTCTCCAATCTTGTGCTTCAATGGTTAGTCCTTGTGAGCTGCCCTACATGATGAAGGCATCTACGTAATTATGTTGCTATTGCTATGCTTGGTTTGTAGGGATTCGATGGATTATGAGATTATTTTTAGATTGTTATGAGTTATATATTTGATTATCCTTTTATATTATGTTCCTTAGTGATTCATGCATGTTCTCCGTTACATGGCAATTCCTACTCCTCACATCATATCTGTCATTTGGCTTTCTCTCGCCTATGGTAGTCCTCATTGATGTGAGCCCTTCACAGCTTTTTGTCTTCCTTCCCCATCATTATTATATTTTCCATCATAAGTGCCAACATATCTTGCTTGCGCTCATCCATTGCATGAGTGCTCAAAGTCGAAAGGGAGATGATCATTTTGACTTGTGTATGACTAGTGGTCTGGGGATGTGTCAAAATATGATTCTGAAGGAGACCAAGTGTGAGGTTTACTAGATTGAGTTCAAAATTAAAAATATATTTTATGATCTCAACCCATCTCCCAATTCTTGCACGCATATACCATTTGGAGACATTCGAGTCACGAACAGCGAGAGCTCTTGCACCTTTATGTTCTTACTTTGCTAAACTCAATACTAAATATAGACTCTTGCTTGTTATTGTCTTGACTTGAATTGCATATCTTACTTACTTTACTTTGAAGTTCTTATATGTGTGTTACCATGTCACCACAGAAATTATTGTGTTATCATTTACCTACTCGAGGACGAGCAGGAATTAAGCTTGGGGATGTTGATACGTCCCAAACGTATCTATAATTTCTGCTTGTTCCATGATCTTTTGGGTGACATTGTTATATGTTTTGCTACACATTTATATCTTTTTACACATATTTGGACTAACCTCCTAACTCAGTGCACCCGGTGCCATTTTCTGTCTACTGATGTCCTTTTTGCAGGGGATTTTACCCAACTTTCCGGAGCCCCAAAAATACAGAGAAAAATATATAAAAATCAATGTAACGGAAGCTTCCAGATAATCGAAGACGGGCCACATGGGAGCCAAGGGATGCCCAGGCGGCCTCCTGGCGCGGCCTAGGCCCTGGCCGCACCCACATGCCGCTTGGGTGGGCCCCACCTCTTCTGACACCCTCCTTTGGCCTATATTTACTCCTCCGAGAGGAAACCCTTCCACAACTTCCAGAATCGCTAATTTCTCCATCATTCCGCTGCCGCAGCGCTTCCGAGAATGGAACGTTAGGGGAGCTCTTCCTGGCACCCTGCCGGAGGGAGAATTGACCTCCGGGAGCTTCTCCACCACCATGGACGCTTCACGGACGTGTCGTGAGTAGTCCTGCTTGGACCATGAGTCCATGACCAGTATCTATATGATGTCTTCTCTCCAATCTTGTGCTTCCATGATTAGCCCTTGTGAGCTGCCCTACATGATTAACGCATCTATGTGATTTTCTTGCTATTGCTATGCTCGGTTTGTTGGGATCCGATGGACTATGAGATTATGTTCAGATTTTTATGAGTTATATATTTGATTATCCTTTTATATTATGTTCTTTAGTGATTCATGCATGTTCTCCGTTGCTTTTTATTGCTTTGGTCGAGTAGTAGATTGTATCTCCAAGAGGGAGCGTTATGCATGATTGTGGGTTCATGCCCCCTGATGTCTAGCTTGAGTGACAGAAACATGAGACTAGGGGATGGCTG
Organism: Hordeum vulgare subsp. vulgare; assembly: GCF_904849725.1. NCBI lineage: Eukaryota > Viridiplantae > Streptophyta > Magnoliopsida > Poales > Poaceae > Hordeum > Hordeum vulgare. The sequence continues at coordinate 233,157,878 of NC_058524.1, read as the reverse complement.
TTGCCACCAGGGAGAAAATAACGGTGCTTGTGACCACAGTTGCAAGGATTGTTTACCTTACGCATAGTTCGTTAATGCAGTTGTCCGTTGCTTTGAGTTTACACTTTGGGTGCGGCTCGCAACTTAATAACAGCAGGATGTTCTGGATAGATATATCAAGGTGGATGATTAGTAAGTAGAGGCTGATGAATAAATGGTCTACATGTCTTAGCGTACTGCCCATTACTATTGAGCCTCTAACTTTCAAGTAGCAAGATTAGCATTGTGGTGCGTTTATAATTCTGCCAATTGCCGACCTGTAATTTGTTTACCCAAGCATAGTTGTTTATCATCTTTGGGAGAGAGACATCACTAGTTAACATCATGTGACTCCCGTTCATATCACCACCATTACTTACACCCCCATCATTTACTGCTTTGATTTACTTTTCTGTTGCAATCACTATCACTATTCACGCTTGTGTTTTGATCCTTTGCAAACTACAAGGCCGGAGAGATTGACAATCTTTCGGTACTCGTTGGGAGCAAATTATTTCTGTGTGTGCAGGTTCACGTCTTCTGCTTGCATCAGGGCAGGGGACACCTACTTGTTGATCCTTGGAGTCCCCCTAGTTCGATAAACCTTACAGTCTCCGTGTAAGGGAAAACTTGCTGCTGACTACATCTCCACCTTCCACTTGGGGTAACCAACGAGGAGCGAGAAGTATATCCATAATCTCGCCATCAAATGGGCGTAATCTTCTTGGGTAAAAGCTAACCTGTCATCTTTATGTTGAGTAAACCCGCTAGCTATCTCCTCCGGGTTAAGTTCTGGTGCATAAGCCAGAGCGCGGCTAAGAGCAGTGATTGCCCCTTTACGTGCGGTTGATTTCAGAAATTCTTCAATTTGTTTGGGCATAGTTGAAAGGCGCCTCTGCATGTCATTGATATACTTCACTGGGTTTTGTCCCCCTTAACAACCTTGATGGTGAACAAACTCACATCATATAGTTGCTCAATTAAAGTATTCCAAGCTTTCAGCTTCATTACACTGTTGTCTTGAAGGTTGAGAGATCAAAGCCCTACAAATAATTCAAGAATATAAGTCGCCCGACGGGTCCTTTTTTGACAAAGGTTTGCTCAAGAAGAGTTGTTGCAAGATAATCAAACAATGCTTACCAATAATTCAAGACAAAGGTTTGCTCAAGAAGAGTTGTTGCAATAATTCAAGAACAGTCGTGATCATCTTGGAGATATGTCGTTTGGGACCAGTTAGTTATTCAGTAACCAGCTTCAACTCATCTTCGACGTCTTCAACACGTTTAACCAAGGTGGCTCTGTCAGTTTCGGAAGATTCTTTATATGCTGTGAACTCAGCTTTGATTTCTTCCATTTCTTCAAAGGAGATCTGAAGTTTCTCCTCAGCTTGAGCTCGGGCGTCTTGTTGTTGTGCCAGATTCTTCATCATGCCGCCTAAGTCTGTGTTGGCCTAGTTTAAAGCTTCCTACACAATAAAATGACCAGGTGGATATTAGTCAAAATCTGAGCTGCCAACATGGTGCATAAAGGCCTTTTGAGGCTGCAAAGAGGATTGTTATCAAGACTCAAGCAGATTGCAAGCAATATACTTGACACTTGGGGGCTAATGCATGTCAGTTTTTATACCATATATACTACGTAACAGACCCAACTCATCTTCAAGAAGATGACCCGACCCTTGGGGGCTACAGGCTGAAATCTTACAAGACAGAATTATAAGACCCGGATCATTATTTTCATAATATCCTCGCCCTTGGGGGCTATAGGTCGAAATCTCACAACTAAGCAGGATCAAGAACCGACTCATCTTCAAGAAGATGGTTCGCCCCTTGGGGCCTACGGGTTGCTTCTTCAAAGTTTTATTTGATCAATAGCGACTCATCTTCAAGAAGATGACTCGGCCCTTGGGGGAAACATGTTGGTTCTTCAAAATTTTATTTCATCAAGACCTGACTCATCTTCACGAAGATGAACCGGACCATGGGGGTGACGTAAGGGTATATGGAATACAAGATTGAGTTCAGCATACCTCATACCTTTTGTTCATCAGACCAACTAGGGTGGCCTCCACATCTCGGCTTGTGGAGAGGCGTCCTAGATATCCAGAGTGCCGTTCGTAGAAAATAAGTTTTTCAATATTGCGAAGCTCAAGATTAGCTTTACCTTTCTCCAGTTCAGGCGCTGCATCTTTGGCGGTGTGCTTGGCCAACACAGAACAGACACGCGTTGTATAACCCGTCCCGTTGATGACAACCCTCTCGTCGTGAGACGTGGCGTCTTTGGTTGTTTTCGGAGGACTAGGCGGGTTAGGATTAGCCTTCGGAATTGTTTCCACGGCCGTGTCATCAGCACTTGTCGGCTCAACATGAGTGTCAGTAGGATCATCAACAACGACTTGATGAGTTTCAGGTAGCTCAAGATGCGTGTCAACAGGATCAACATGAGTCCCAGGAATAAACAATTCCAGTTCCTCTTGCTCATGCGCACTAGTATTATTTGATAACCCGCCAGCTTTCTTCTTCTTGGCTTTAGCCCTGAAAAGTAAAAGTTAAGAGATGTATAAAAGATTAAAAGTACTAAAGCAAGTACTAGACGCAAAAGCAAAAGTTACCCTAGAAGGATAACAAGAGGTGGCAGCTTTGACACAGATGAGTCGCCCAATGAAGGTATTGATTCCTGATAAATTGAATCAAAAAGTTTAAAGGCCATTGGATAAGGCTAGCTTTAAAAGAAAGGGATGGAATATCAGGTACCACTTTTCGTCGTTTACGAGTGGAGGGTTTTTCACGTAAACCTTTCGCAAGATCACCCGAGGAGCTTCGGGTCTTGCGCCTTGGTGCAAATCAAGTCTTCTTCAAAAGGAAATACGGAGCCAAATAAGCTTCCGGGTGAGAGAAAGGTATTTTCCTAACAACCCGCCTTGGTGGCCTTGGAAACGAGAGATCTAAGTCGGAAGAGATGTAAATTACCTCAACATCTTCGTCTTGGCTATCAGCGTCATCATCCTGATACTGAAGAAGTGATTAGCAAGTATAAGTTAGAAATGCGGTGAAGGTAAAGGTCTACCTCAGATTGGTCATCAACGGCTTGTGAATCCCCCATAACCGATGACTCTTGAGCAGTCGCCTTGTTTTTCTTCTTCTTTGGGATGGATTTGGTTTTCATGGCTGGTACTTCTGGTTGTCTTCATTTCCAAAATGGCGAGTTCTTCTGCAGAAATATTGTCAAGGAAAGGAAAGTTTTGAAGCAGCAAAGAAACTCATAAACAAGGCAGGAAATATGAAAGATTATTACCTCAGGAGCCGTGTTCTAAGTATAGAACGGCTTCTGTCCAATTTTATAGCAAGCTACTTTTGTTTCACCCAATCGCTTCTTTACAACTTTGTTGATTTCATATGAGTCGAGAATGACGTTTTTGAAGCATTGTACATTGTTCAAATCGCTGTCATACTCGCACATTAAAGCGCCATGGTGACTGAGGGGCATGATCTGCCAATCTACCCAAGACCAGGTCAGATCAACTCCGGTTAACCCATTGACTGTCAAGGCTCTGAGTTTAGGCCACACAAAGGCAAGATTGGCACGCTCTTCTTGAGTCAGTGAGCCGGATAGTTCAAATTCCATTGGAAGGCGTTCTGCTCTAAAACCCGCCAGGGGTTTCTCATTAACATGAGCAGTGTTCTTGCAGTAAAACCAAGTTTTCCCCAACCTTTAGGGTGACTAGCTAAGGTGGCAGCTAGAAAACCACGGTCTCTTCGCCTCTGGATTGTTACCGCGCCAAGTTTCAAATAGGGTCCATCAGCAAATTATGTTTGGAGGTTGAGATAAAAGAATTCCCTAAATAAAAGGACAGTGGGCTCCATTCCCATGTACACATCACAAAAAACTTGGAATTGGCACAAGTTGGTTATGGAATTAGGGCCCAGATCTTGAGGGTGGAGACTGTAAAAGTGCAAAACATCTCGAAATAATTTTGACCTAGGAGGAGAAAAAACTCGCTCAAGATGATCTGTGAAAACCACTACCTCTCCTTCACCCGGTTGTGGACGTTCCTCCCCAACGGCGGCTCGCCAACCAATATCTTCTTTTTATGACAAGGCCCCTAAGGACACGTAGTTCTGTTGCACGGTATCACAGATTTGAGAAGGCATCGAGTTACACGAAACAGGTTTTAACATGATGGTGGATACAGGGGAAAGGAGCTGCAGAAATATACTTGGCGGGTTATTCAAAAGATAAACAGATAATTTGACAAGCGAAGTGCTCAAGATGGAACTAGTTTGGGTGATTCTAGTTTACAGTGACAGGACTATCTACAATACTTAAGTCGCCACCTAAAGGGAAAGCGACCTATAGAAGCGGGCGGGTTACGATCATATCAAGAAGCCGGCATAGAGTAAAAGGCAGTTAATAAATGGACAAGGTTTCGTGTTTTTTCTGCTAAGTATGGGACAAACATGTTTCTACCGAAGTGCTCAAAATTATGGATCTACAAAAGGTTCAAAAAATGGAAATATTTACTAACCCTATACAACACGGTGCGATGTGGCAGTGATCTTATTGATAGATATAAAAATAAATCTACAAAGCATCATGGCCGAAATAGGACAACTAAACCTACCGCCATAATACTAAAGCCTGATTTCTTCAGAACAATTGAAGATGGATGACAATAGAAGGGATATGTGATGAATGTCGAGGAACTCCAATGAACAAGCTTTGGCCTAATGCAGATCTAGAGATGAAGAAGAAGTTACCTCGAGGGTGGACGATGGCGGCTAAGATGACCAACTGCGTCTTGATGGAGTCAGGAAGCTTCGTGTTCCTCAAAAGCTGTCAACCGATGGAAGAAGATAGTGGTGGCAGTGGCGGCGCGATGAACAGAGGCGTGCATGAGCAAGAAGACAAGGGGGAAGGTAAAAATGGAGGGACCCCTCGCGAGTATTTAAAGTCCGAAGCGTGACTGACATGTGCGAGAATAAAGGAGGCGCAGTAAAAATCGGAGTTAAGAGCGCCTTGATTCACGGGCCAAACGGACAAATATATAGACCGTTATGATGACATCATTGAATCCCTATAATTTCGGAGCGGGTGACGTCACTGATGAGTGGGAGAGAAAAATAGAAGATGAGCCGCCAAGATCAGAGACAAAGCATATTGACATGAATAAATTCAAATCAATTTGGGCCTAATGTTGGGGATATAACCCCGTTGTATAACCCGCCCTATTGGGTTCGGCCACTGGTGTGGTGGCTCAATGATATGACCAAGATGAGCCTTGGTGTGCTGGACTGGAGAGGTAAGGCGGGTCACCAAGATGAGCCTGTTGGCGGCCCAAGACATGAATATGGAGATTCAAGTCCACAAGGTGGAAGGTCACCAGGAGTTTCCTTGCTTAAGGAGCAAGGCGAATTAGAGACATACCAGGTCACGAATCATAATATAACCCGGACGCTTGTAAACCTAGGGGCTTGACCTGTATATAATGGCGAGTCTCTAGGGACAATAGACTTAAGTTACAATCCATCAAGAGCTAGGTCAAGCGAATCTGCACCCTTGTAATTGATTTCATCATTAATACACACAAAGCACGATGTAGGCTTTTACCTCCATCGGAGGGGCTGAACCTCGGTAAACTCATCTCTCGTTCCCGATCAACACCTTTGAGTCGCGACATAGTTGCGACGGCATCATCACCAAGTCCTTTCACGAGGACATCAGTCGTGACAAAACCACGACAAGATGGGTTAGTATGATAAATATAGATCATTCACTTAGTTAATGCCAAGACAAGATTCATGAATGTTATCACATGATTCCTACTGTATTATATCGTTCCCATAATTTATATCACTCAATATAAGCTAAGGAAACACTAAAACAAGCAAACTATGCATGCAAAACAGAATCGGTCAAAAACAGAATAGTGTGTGACGATCTGAATTATACTCATACTAATGCAACTCTAAAAACTCTTAAAAGTAGGAATACTCACAGAATTTGCATACCATTACTGTGTAGAACTTTCAGAAAATTTTGATGCTCCAGTAAAATCAGAGAAATTCTGCACTGGACTTAAAAGTTTCTATTTTTCCACAGAATCAAACAAGCAAGTATCCACACTATCCCAACGGCTTTACTTGGCAGTTTATCGAAATAAAAGACACAAAATATGATTAATACAATAGCTTAATCATGTGAAAACTCAAAAACGGGAAGGGTAAATATTGGGTTGTCTCCCAACAAGCGCTCTTCTTTAATGCGTTTTAGCTAGGCATGATGATATCAATGATGCTCACATAAAAAGTAGTAACTCAAACATGCAAGAGAGCATCATGAAGCACATGACAAGCACATTTAAGTATAACCCACTTCCTATGCATAGGGATTTTGCAAGCAAACAATTTATTGTATCAAGAATCATCTTGCATAGGAAGGAAAAACAAGCATAACTTCAAAACTTTGAACACATAGAGAGGAAACTTGATATTGTTGCAATTTCTACAAGCATATGTTCCTACCTCATAATAATTTTCAGTAGCATCATGATGGAATTCAACAATATAACCATCACATAAGGCATTATTTTCATGACGCATAATTATATAACTTTTATTACTACCCACAAAAGCAAGATTCTTATCATTCATTATAGTGGGAGCAAACTCAACAAAATAACTATCATGAGATAATTTATTGATATAGTACATGTGAAAATTAAGATCATGATGACAAGTTTCATTGTTATACTTATTATTCATAGCATAAATTTCATCACCATAATCATCATAGATAGTAGGCATGATTTCATCATAATAAATTTTCTCATCAAAACTTGGGTGACAAAAAATATCATTTTCATCAAACATAGCATCCCCAAGCTTGTGGCTTTGCGTATCGTTGGCATCATGGATATTTAGAGAATTCATACCAACAATGGTGCTATCATGCTCATCATTCAAGTATTTTACATTAAGCATTTCCATAAATTCTTCCTATAATAATTGAGCATAGTTTTCCTTTCAATTATTTTCAAGAAACACATGATAAAGATGAACAATATGAGATCAAACTAGTGATAAGACAAGAAACTAAGAGATTCAATTGCAACATCTAAAGATATACCTTGAAGTAGTCACCTCCCGGCAATGGCGCGAGAAAAGAGCTTGATGTCTACTACGCAACTTTATACTTGTAGTTATGTTGGGCCTCCAAGCGCAGAGTTTTTTAGGATAATAGCAATTCTCCCTTAAGTGTATGACCTAAGGTTTATCAATCCGTGGGAGGCGTAGGATGAAGATGGTCTCTCTCGAACAACCCTGCAACCAAATAATAAAAAGTCTCTTGTGTCCACAACACATCAAATACAATGATAAATTGTATAGGTGCACTAGTTCGGTGAAGAGATGGTGATACAAGTGTAGTAATGATAGTAGATATTGATTTTTGTAATAGGAACAATAAAAAACATGAAGGTAGCAAGTAAAAAAAGTGAGCATAAACGGTATTGCAATGCTTGAAAATGAGGCCTAGGGTCCGTACTTTCACTAGTGCAATCTCTCAACAACACTAATATAATTGGATCACATAACAATCCCTCAACATGGAATAAAGAATCATCCAAAGTTCCTACCTAGCATAGAACATAAGAAGAAATTGTTTGTAGGGTACGAAACAACCTCAAAGTTATTATTTCTGATCAATCTTTCCAAGAGTTTATACTAAAATAACAAGTTATCATTTCTGATCGATCTATTCAAGAGTCTGTACTAAAATAACACCATTGATATATATCAATCAACCCTATTGTCACCTAGATACAGCAATGTCACGTCAAGTATCTGTAGGCTAATTATACGACATGGATCAAACAATTTCAGATTCTTCATATTCGATCCAACACAAATAACTTCAAGGAGCTGGCCAAGATTTCTATCGGAGAACATAGTATGAAAACGTGCAGTCAACCCCTATGCATAGATCCCCAAAGTAACCGGAATCCGCAAGTTAATGACACAACATATATCAAGTGAATCACTTGAATACCCCAATGCCACTAGTATCTGCATGCAAGACATACATCAGGTGTTCTCAAACCTGAATATTTAATACAACATAACGAGATCTTAAAGTGAAAGACTAAATTTATCACAATAATAGCATGGGACAAACACCATATGATCCGACTATATTAACAAGGCCCGTGACATATCCAAATCATGACATCTCAAGAAGACGAGAGAGAGAGATTAAACACATAGCTACTCGTACAAACCCTCAGCCCCAAGGGTGGACTACTCCCTCCTCATCATCGCCTCCGCCGGGATGATGAAGAAGGCCACTGGAGATGATTCCCCTCCGATAGGGTGCCCAAACAGGCTCCCAATTGCTTTTTGGTCGATAGAGAGAGTTGCGGTGGCGGAACTTCTGCTCTAGGGTTATTGGAATCACGTCAAGATGGGCAAAGAGGTTACCACTAGGTACCGGGGCAGGCACGCCCTGGTGCTAGTGGGCAGCTTGGGGCTTCTCTGGTTTGCTTTCTTGGTCCTGTGGATCTGCGCAGAAAAAAATCTTTAAGAAGTTTCATGGCATTTGGACTCCATTTGATAATGATTTACTGCGAAGTAAAAAACAAGCAAAAACTGCAACTCACACTGAAAACTATATCAATTGATTAGTCCCAAAAAATATATAAAGTTGCTATAAAATAGTTGTAAAACATTCAAGAATGATAATATAACAATATGAAATCATCAAAAATACGTTGAAGACGTATCAGCCTCTTTCCTTTGTGGTATATCTCGGCCTACCTAAATTGGATCCGTGGACGACACATGGATCACCCAACCTGGATGCGTGTAGCTCCGGCTGATCTCCCTTGTTTAATCAATTTTCTATGCTCGTATTAGTACTTGTGCTGGATTTCCAACCCAATGCACCGAGTACTAGTTGATGCATGTGATCCATGGATGTTTGAATTGTATATATCTCAAAAGCAAATATTTGTGTTGTGTATCCACTTAATTAACATGTTGATTGAATTGTATACATCTTAAACATAAAACGAAATTGCTGGATTTTTTAAAAATTCTAATTAGTTAGTAGTAGTGCTTGGTATTATAAACGTGCTACTATATTTCCTAGTAGTAGTAGCATGAGGTAAAACACGCACTAATGCTAAAAATTAGCTGCAGCGTCCTAGCAATAGTGCGGGATCCGTGCTACTGGTAGTCCAGAAATCAGCACTAATGCTAAGGTATTTCCTAGTAGTGGGGGTTCCAGTGTCGATCCCACCTGTGTCTGATGGACCCCTACGTGAGCTGGCTTCCTAGCTGCTGCAAAGGTTTGGGGAAGCAGCTGAGCAAGAAAAGGAGTTGATGATTCAAGTTATTTATGGGCTCTGGTTAGCAAGAGGTATTTCCTAGTAGTGGGGGTTCCAGTATCGATCCCACCGGTGTCTGACGGACCCCGACGTGAGCTGGCTTCCTAGCTGCTGCAATGGTTTGGGGAAGCGGTTGAGCAAGAAAAGGAGTTGATGATTCAAGCTATTTATGGGCTCTGGTTAGCATGAAATGAAGCAAGAGATGGAAAGAGGATAACTTACGCGCGAGCAGTTGCTAATTCAGTGCTACACCGTATGCATGAGTGGGCGTGAGTTCATGCATCCCAAATGAGGAGAGAGCCACTAGGTTTGGTCATGAGATGGAGCAAGGATGGCTTAAGGTCAACTCTGATGGGGTCCTTATAAAGCACAACGATAGAGGTGGTGGCAGCATCGTTCTTCGGGATCACCAGGGGGCGTTTAGAGGAGTTGCAAGCTGCGTCTTCCCTGACGTCTCCGACCCAGGGATTGCAGAGGTCCTGGCAAGTAGGAAAGTTGTGCAGATGGCAATTCATTTGGGATCTCAACGAGTTCTTGTTGAGGTGGATAGAAAGGAGGCCATGAACCAACGAGAAACCTTTCAGTGGAAGGTCTCATGATCGAGGAGTGTAACGAGTTACTCAAGTGTAGGAAAGATTTTAAAGTAACATGGGAGAAAAGAACGGGAAACAACGCAGCTCATGTGCTAGCTAGAGAAGGACTAGGCAATGATTCATGTAGAGTAGTATCAGCCACCGAATTGTATTTTGCATGTTATTTCAGATTAAACCCTAGCTACGGAAACTTAGACCCTGCTTCTTTAAAAAGTTCTAAGACTTTTTTAGTCCCAACTAAAAAGTCTCTAGTCCCTATCCGTTTTTCTTCACGGACTAAACAGGGACTAGAGGACACTAAATAACATGGAAAAAGACCATATTATCGTTAGTAATATAGTAAAAGTTATTAAATGACATGCTAAAAGTAGGGACACTGTTGACAAAAATGTTAAAAAAGTCTCAAAAAGACCCTCCCATAAGGACTTCTTCCTTTAGTCCCAAATACCCCCTTTTAGTCCTTCAAAGTCCCGCCTGTTTCTTTCACATGGGTCCCTACACCAAAAAGTCTCTGTAAAAAAACACCACCTTAAATAGGACTTAGGTTGATCTAAAAATTGTAAAATGAATGTGGATTTTGTTTATTTTTCTTCTTTGGGCCTAGTAACGGAATCATGAGAGAAATGAAGGGTGTGCACAACTTAAAAAACTCAACCTATTCCTTTGGGCTAAATTAGTACATCATAAAAAACAATTCTCCAAATTCTTGATGGCCCACGGCCCATCGTGCCTACACGCTGGCCCCACCATTGTTTGGGCTAGCCTCACGAATAAATTCATCCAGTCATGGCTGGCTTACAGTAAATATGTCCAATGCGGACGCCACATCTTTGATGTGATTACAAAGAAAAACTAAATTCAAATAAATAATTTAAAATATATAGAACTAATAGTTTAAATGCCTGCCAACGTACACTTGCATTAATAATAAATTAAAATAAAAACATAAGAAAGTTGATGCATGCGTCCACAGATCCAGTGCATATAGGCTTCGTTGTCGTTTTGTTTGTTGGTGAGGCCGACGCACATCCACACATGCGCCCAGATGAAGGCTTGCTCATAGGCAACAAGTGTCGTCGCTTGTTGCACCTACGTCGCCTCCTCCTCAGATCGTGTCGCTCGGCCTCCTCGTCGGGCTCCACTTGCATCAACCGCTCCACCAACGTTCACACTCTCACCAGCGTCTGCAACTCTCAGTCCAGGACTTGTTGGTTGATACATCTCCAATGTATTGATAATTTATGAAGTATTTATGTCATATTTTCCTACGTTCGCAATACTTTTATATAGTTTTGATACACTTTATATCATATATTTAGAACTAACCTACACCGACGTTGTTTTGAACAGAATTACCGCGGTGTTGTGTTTGTGCAGAAAACAGAAGTTCTCGGAATCGTCTGAAACTTTTTTATATTTTTTTCTGGAGAAATAATAAATAGCGGAGCGAAGAACCACCCGAGGGGAGCCACATGTGGGCCACAGGGCAACAGGGCGCGCCCACCCCCTGTGCGCGCCATGTTAGATTGTGGGGTCCACGTGACTCTGGCTAACGTGATTGTCACGCTCAAAATTCCTATAAATCCAAAAAAAACCTGAAAGTTAACCTACAACTTCCTCTTCGCTGCTGCAATTCTCTCAATCGAAGAAAGACCCGGTCGGAGGGGTGAAATCATCATAGGTGGCCATCTTCATCATCCCGACGGTTCGATTCCATGACGAGGAGGGAGTCGTTCACCCTCGGGATGAGGGTATGTACCAGTAGCTATGTGTTCAATCTCCCTCTTGTGTTCTTGAGATGGCACAATCTTGATGTGTCACGAGCTTTTTTAATATAGTTGGATCTTATGGTGTTCTTCCCTTGCTATGTTGAAATGATGAATTGAGTCTTTCCCTTTGAGATTTCGTTATGTTGGATTGAATACTTTGGATGTGAACACTTGATGTATGTCTTGCATGTGGATACCTGTGGTGAAAATGGGGTAATATATTGATTCATTCGATATATGTTATAGAACCAACTTGCGGATTCCATTGACCTTAGGGATCAATGCATAGTGGTTGATGCATGTTTTTGTGTCCTACATTCTCCGATAGAAATCTTTGGGCACTCCTTGAAGTTCTTTGTGTTGGATTGAATATGATGATTATGTAATTATTTGATTCATGTCGAATAATTAACCCACGGATACTTTAGGTGACATTGGAGTATCTAGGTGACATTGTGGTTGTCTGATATGTATCATAGGTGTTATTCTAGTACGAACTCTAGAGTTGTTTGTGACACTTATAGAAATAGCTTAATGTATTGATCGGAAAGCATAACTTTGAGGTGATTCGCTTCCTACAACAATTTCATCTTATGTTCTCCACTACTTATGAACTTTGGAAAGCGATGATCATATTATTCTACTATGTTAGAATTGTTGAGAGATTGCACTAGTGAAAGTATGAACCCTAGGCCTTATTTAAAATAATTTATATAACATTTTGCTCGTTTTTTACTACTTGTTACCCAGCTGTATTTATTTATTCATATTATAGAAATCTATTTTTACTATACATAACACTTGTATCACCATCTCTTCGCCGAACTAGTGGACCTATACAATTTGTCATTGTACTGATTGTGTTGGGGACACAATATATTTCTTGTATTTGATTGCATGGTTACTTGATAGAGACCATGTTCATCCTATACCTCCCATGTATTGATAAACATTAGGTCATTCACTTGAGGGAAAATTTCACTTGTCCTACAAAATTATGCACTTAAAGGCCCAACAATGTCTACAATAATAAAGTTATATAGTAGACATCACTCGTGCTCCTCCTCCTCCTCCGTCGCCCCCATCCAAATAGGCGAGCACCACACCTAGGCGGGCACATTGGCCATCCACTACTAGGCGGGCACCCACGCTGGCTCCTCGGGCACAGGTGGTGGTCATGATGACCACGCGTTGGCTTCCATGCCGTCCACGGGTAGTGGCGGCGACGGTGTGTTTGCCTCCACGCTGGCCGTGCTTTCAGACATTGCCTACATGAGGCCAGGCCACTTCACTTCCTCCAAGAAAGTAGACTCCTTGTCAGGTTGGTCGTAATGGGAGTATCATAAGTAGTATCAAGCATGCCAACTAGGCATAATTGATGAGGTGGTATGAAATTAAATGAGGAAAGAGAGGGTTGAGTATCATATTATGATACTGTATCATATAAAATGTTGTGCTACTATGTGTCATGCATGACAATAAATGAACTATTGCATGATACTAGTACATGATACTATGCATTACGGATGTAGTATCATACACTAGTATCATGTGCATCATACTAGGTCTTCTAGAGCGCGGCAAAATACGCCTCTTCCTTCTCCTCCTCGTGTTCATCCTCCTTCACCACCACCGACGGTGGTGGATCAGCCTTTATAGCCGATGGACCCAAGCCTAACGGCAGCGAGCCTTGTTTTCATTGGTGAACCATGCGCATCCCATTAGGAGGAATCGACCACGTAGTCCGAGTGGCCGTGTAAGATGGAATAGGGTAGAATCGTATGCCTTTTAGCAGGGACGAATGCGTGTTTATGTAGGCATAAGCCAACCGAGGTAAACTGGTTTTACAAAAGATTACAGGAGATAGAAGTTGGTTAGGATTGATCTTTATCTATAGAGAATCATAGCTACAAGAGATCAATCCTAACATTCTATCTCTAACACTTTAAACTACACACACCCCTTTACATAATTACAATGTCTAACAATCCCCCTCAATCACAACTTATCTAAGTTGAGATTGCGACGAAAGTTCTCTAACTGTCTTGCTGTGAGAGGTTTGGTGAAGCCATCCGCTAGTTGATCAACAGTAGGAACAAACCGAACATTCAACAGTTTTTGAGCAACCTGTTCTCGCACAAAGTGATAGTCAATCTCAATGTGCTTTGTGCGAGCATGGAAAATAGGATTAGCAGAGAGATAAGTAGCACCCAAATTATCACACCAAAGAGAAGCCGAGGAGGGATGAGGAACGCCCAATTCAGTTAAGAGATGTTGAACCCAAATAATCTCGGTAGTTGCATTGGCAAGTGCTTTATACTCAGACTCAGTACTGGAACGCGAGACAGTAGGTTGCTTGCGAGCAGTCCAAGACACCAAGTTGCTGCCACCAAAAATAGCAAAGCCACCAGTAGACTTTCTGTCATCAGGACAACATGCCCAATCTGCATCTGAAAAGGCATTGACTAACATGGAATCAGATTTGCAAATGCGGAGCCCGTGAGTTAAGGTACCTTGTAAATACCGAAGAATACGTTTAACGGTTTTCTAGTGTACAGAGGTAGGAGCATGCAAAAGCTGACAGACTTTGTTGACTGGAAAGGAAATATCAGGCCGAGTGAGTGTCAAATACTGCAGTGCACCAACAATGCTTCGGTACTGAGTGGAGTCCTCTGGTCCAAGAGGATGACCATCAAATAGTGACAGCTTCTCAGATGTTGAAAAAGGTATGCTAACTGGTTTGCATCCTGGCATAGCCACACGCTGAAGCAACTCTAACAAATACTTGCCTTGAGAGAGAATAATGTCATCACCAATAGGGGTTACCTCAATACCAAGGAAGTAATGTAGAGGACCAAGATCCTTAAGAGAAAAATCCAGACGAAGATCAACAAGTAGTGCTTCAACTTCCTGAGGGGATGAACTGGTAACAATGCTATCATCAACGTAGATGAGAATAAAAATAATGACACCAGCCCGAGAGTAAAGGAATAGTGATGTATCACACTTGGAAGGTACAAAACCAAGGGACTGCAACGTGACAGATAAACGGGAGTGCCATGCTCGAGGTGCCTGTTTCAAACCATATAGTGCTTTATCAAGTTTGCAGACAAGATTAGGTGACCTTGCATATACATACCCAGGTGGTTGTTTCATGAAAACAGCCTCTTCTGGAACACCATACAAAAACGCGTTCTTAACGTCCAACTGTCGCATGCACCAATTTCGAGAGAATCAACCTCATAGTAGCAGCTTTAACAACAAGACTAAATGTATCCTCATAGTCAAGACCATAGCGTTGTTTAAAGCCTTTAGCAACCAACCGTGCTTTAAATCTATCAATACTAATATCAGACTTGCGTTTGACTTTGTAAACCCATTTGCAGTCAATAATATTTGTACCTTTCGTGGGAGATACGAGGTGCCAAGTACGGTTATCCATGACTGCACGATATTCTTCATCCATTGCTGCTTTCCATCGAGGATGAGCAAGGGCCTCCTGCAGGTTGTGCGGTTCACCTGTGGCACAGAAAGAACCCCAACAAATACAACCATCTTTATATTGTTTAGGTTTGAGAATACCACTCCGAGACCATGTGTGAGTACGAGTAGGAGGAGGTGGCGGTGGTGGTGTAACCAAATTTCGAAGAAGGCGATCGGCAGCAGGAGCATCAGACGATCCTGTTGGCGAGGATTCGGGCGTAGAATCACCAGCAGTCGCATGCAGCGAATCGGGAGTCGCCACATGGCCAGGCACAGGAGATGTTGATGACGAGGAGGCCACCTGCGGCACCACATCCTGAGGAGAGGCCGGCACGACAGCAAGAGTGCGCGTCGCAGGAGGGACATGTGCAGCAGGAGGGACAGGTGCAACAGGAGGGACAGGTGCAGCAGTTAGCACCGGACCCGAGGTGCAGCCGTGATCTGACGCGTGGGTGCGATGCGAGGTGCACGCGACAGGCCGATCCATGCGGTCACTGTCTAGGTCCTGCCCCGGACCCGAGGCAGAGGCAGGCGGCCTCTCGTGGGAGGCGACACCCGTGCCAAGGTCAGGTGGGGCCGGCGAAGGTGATTGGTGGAGAGCGCCGACCGAAGCCGCACCTGGCAAAGGCAGTCCCGAGGCCGATCGGGCAGGAGAATCAGCGTGCGATCCCGACGCGTAGCATGCAGGTGCAGGTGAATCAGCCCCGGGAGTGGTGCCGACCGGATCAGCTGTGGCTGCAACATCTGTAGCGTCTTGTATCTGCATAAAATCACGATATGTTTCTGCAGGAATTTCATCAGATCTTGGCACGTTAGTAGTAGAAATTGACACATAGCCGGTACGCACTTCTTCCTCAGGTACAATAGGTGGAGGGTTAAGGAGAAACGACGGGAGAAGAACAAGTTCTGCACGGAGTTGGGCACCGGCGTTTGGGTGTAAAGCAGCAAAAGGAAAAATATGTTCATCAAAGATAACGTCACGGGAGACATATACGCGTCCTGTAGAGACATCAAGACACTTATAGACTTTGTGGAGAGAACTATAGCCAATAAAAACACATTGCTTGGAATGATATTCAAGTTTGTGTTTGTTGAACGAATGCAAGTTTGGCCACACGGCACACCCGAAAATACGAAGTGATGAGTACTCTGGTTTGTGTTAAAAAGGCGTTCAAGAGGTGTCTGATTATGGATGACATGACTAGGGACACGGTTTATGAGATGAACAGTTGTGAGAAAAGCTTCATCCCAAAACTTTAGTGGCATGGATGCATGGGCTAAAAGAGAGAGACCAAGTTCAACAATGTGGCGATGTTTACGTTCAACGGAACCATTCTGTTGGTGTGCATGGGGGCATGAAACATGATGGGTAATACCAATACTTTGAAAAAATTGATTTAACATTTGGTATTCTCCACCCCAATCAGTTTGCATGGCAATGATTTTGCGATCAAAGAGACGCTCAACAAGAGCTTGAAAAATATGAAACTTTTGGAACACATTAGATTTATGTTTGAGAAGATAAATCCAACTAAACTTGCTAAAATCATCGTTGAAACTGACATAGTATTTTTGTGTACCAACAGAAAGAGGCCCAGGGCCCCATACGTCCGAAAAAATAAGCTCTAAAGGAGCATGTGACACACTAGTTGAACGAGAATAAGGTAGCTGGTGGCGTTTGGCCATCTGACAGGCATCACAACCAAGGTGATGATCTGTTTTATTAGACATTGGAAGATTATGAGTGCGAAGAATTTGTTGAACCACTGGTAGGGATGGGTGACCTAGGCGCCTATGCCACCTAGAGGTAGATGGCTTGATGACACCAAGGATTTGTCGTCCAGGAACAGCCGGCTGGCCAGCAATGGGATACAATCCATCTCTACTCGGACCGTGAAGGATTGTTCTCCCCGTTTCCTGATCATTCACAGAAAAGAATTCAGGGTAAACAATAACATATGCATTGTTATCTTTAGTGAGCTCGTGACCGGAAAGGAGACTTTTAGCTGTGGTAGGAACATGCAGGATGTTGTTCAATCTAAGGGATTCATGTGGAGTAGGAAGAAGTGCATGATCAACGTGTGCAATTTCCATACCTTGACCACTAGCATTGTGGATTTGTTCCGGTCCACTGTAACGATCATGAATGGTGAGTTTCTCCAATTCCCCCATCACATGATCTGTTGCACCAGTGTCGAGATACTAGTTGGTATCGACACCATAGGAGGTTGCTACCGTATTTGTTCACTTGGGACGGTTACCTTGGCGCTTCGGATTGTTGTTGAAGGTCTTGTCGAAATGTTTCTTGCAGGACCACGCGCTGTGGCCATCGAGCTTGCAAATCTGGCACACAAGAGGACCTTGTGGATGAGGGGTTCCTCCTTCTGGAGACGGAGGGGCAGCGCCATAGTTGTTGGGGTAGGGGGCGCTGCCGGCAGGAGGAAAACGAGATGGATTACCGCGACCACTCCCCTTTGATGCACGGTTGATGGAGTGGGCAGCAGTAGTGTTCTGGTCTTCAATCCGAGACTCAACGGAGAGAAGCAGGGAGAACAACTCACCGACACCGATTGGATGATCTGCAGCAGCTCGAGTTGAGATGGCGGACACAAAGGAGTTGTAGTCCGAGTCCAGGCCGTGCAGGATGTGGGAGATGATCTCATCTTCATCAACAGGAGTTCCTGCTGTGGCCAGCTCATCTGCAAAACCCTTCATCTTGGTGTAGTATGAGGCGGCAGAAAGATCACCTTTGCGAGTTGTGGAGAGCTGGCCCCGAAGCTGGATTTTGCGGGACTGAGATTGGGACGCAAATAACAGAAGGATCATCTGCCAGACGCCGAAGGAGGTGGTGACATCGTGGATCTGAAGAAGAACATCCCTCGACAGAGATGCCAGCACGAAGGTGAGAACCTGTTGGTCCTGACTATACCATGCGGTATAGGCAGGATTTGGAGTTGATGTAGACTCCTTTTTCCCAGAGACATATGTCTCCGAGCTCAAAACGGCAGGGGGCGCCGCCGAGGACCCGTCGAGGTAGCCCGTGAGCCCGGCAGCCCTGATGTGGGGGAGGACTTGCGCCTTCCACACCAAAAAAAAAATCGCGAGATAGTTTCTCGGTGATTGTGTGGCCTAGTGCGGCGAGGGAGCTGGAGGACATGGCGACGGCTGAGGAAGAGGACGAGGAGAGGTTGGACATAGGTGGAAGAGGGAGGCTCGATACCATGTAAGATGGAATAGGGTAGAATCGTATGCCTTTCAGCAGGGACGAATGCGTGTTTATATAGGCATAAGCCAACCGAGGTAAACCAGTTTTACAAGAGATTATACGAGATAGAAGTTGGTTAGGATTGATCTTTATCTACAGAGAATCATATCTGCATTCTATCTCTAACACTTTAAACTACAGGCACCTGACCCCTTTACATAATTACAATGTCTAACAGGCCGCACATATCAGAAGAGAGGGCACTAGGGAAACGACATATCTCATCCACCAACCCTGCCATCGCTAACACCCGATCGAGGTTGAGGTGCCAGCCGTGCACCGGGTTCACATCCGGCACAACACGTGGATATTGTTCTACCAGTAGTAAATGCACCGGTGAGTTAGGAGGTACACTCGCACGTGCACTTGCTAAAGCTGGCATGACAGTGGCGGCGTAGGCGCCCTGGTGAAGTTGGCCGCTGGTGTTGCCATCACCACCGACACCTCACAGTCGTGCTTGCCACCACGGTCAAGCTTGCCAAAGGATCCAATCGGCAGCTAGGGCTTGCTTGCTTGTCGTGCGAATGGGGGCAAGGGAAGAGGAAACTAGGGAGAAAAAGTCGAATGCACTTGGTTCCCCCACCCAAGCTAAAAAAGGACATCTCGCTCTTGTTTATATCTCGGCCTAACATAGGCGCGTCAATTTAGTAGGACGGGACAATGTAGTAGCACGATCATAGAACGGTCCCAAGGCGGACACCAAGAGAACCTTATTTGTTGATGTGTCAGCAGGTTGAGCCATCCTTTATATCCATTTTGTTTGAATAATATGACACACTATTCGATCATCTGAGGACGAGTCAATCACACAAAAAACGACATCGAGATTTGTTTATGAGATTCACCACACTCGACTATATCCCTGGGTCCTGACTATGGGCACTCCTCTTGTGACACCATCATAATACCACACCCTGACCACCTGGGCACCGGCACACACCGTCGGCTCCCCCTGAGTGCATGCTTTATTATTTTGGCATAGGTCATGTTGTGTGTCTACTCTCACATGATATAGGAGGTCTAGGATACAAGTGGCCTATTAGGACATAATTCCTATCTTCTCTAGAAATAGTGTAATTCATAGTCCAACTGTAACTTATCGTTTACACATTATTCGACACAATTCCAACAAACTCTACCATGGCAAATATTCTCCACCACCATGAATTTGTCCATGCGTTAAACTTTCATGTACATTGGACTTGAGTTTATTCCATGGTCACCGCTGCTACTCCAAAGACTATGTCACTCCACTTGCAACTTGCAATCCCTTTTTTTCTTGAGTACGTGTTCCCAACTCAAAACAAGAGCAAATTTAAGTTCCTCTTTACTCCAGTTTGTGCGCCCAACTTCTAGAGTATGTGTTCAACGTCATCACACACCAATCACAGATCTATGTTAAAGAGAACAACTCACATATTAGACATCACATATAAGAGTTACATAAACTCAACATCACGGTCTTCCTTAACCTCTTGTCTTAAACTTGATGGAATTTCGCTGTTGCTTGTAGTCATCCTGAGTAAAATTCGTAGTGGTCTCATCACATGTATGACCACCAGAGCCTTGGAATGTATCCATGTAGCATGCTTACCTCACGCCTTGCTAGTATTCCCATGTCAAACCTTTGTTTTCCTAGTCAGGTGTTTAGGGTTGCAAACCCACACCACTTAACCTACAATGCGTAGTACCACCGATCATCCCCAATCGATGACAAGTTTCACGTTTCCATAAGGCCACTCGACTCCAGTCCGACCCACGTGTCACTGGCTTTTCCATCGTTGGATAGGCTTTGACACTTTGTAGACTTACACCATAGACCTTCAATGAACACTCAGTGAAGTCTTCTGTCAGATTCCACCTTCACCTTTAACATGAATCCACCCTCATTGTTGGGTAACGTAGCATAAATTCAAAAAAATTCCTACGAATATTCAGATCTTCCTATGGAGAGACCAGCAACAAGAGAGGGGTAATAGCATCTTCATACCTTTGAAGATCGCAAAGCGGAAGCGTTGCTAGAACGCGGTTAATGGAGTTGTACTCGCAGCGATTCCGATCTAGTGCCGAACTACGACACCTCCGCGTTCAAAACACATGCAGCCCGGTGACGTCTCCCGCACCTTGATCCAACAAGGAGGAGCGAGAGGTTGGGGAAGAACTCCAGCAGCACGACGGCGTGGTGTCGATGGAGAGACGGGGTCTCCCGACAGGGCTTCGCCAAGCACCGGCAGAGAGGAGGAGGAAGAAGGGCAGGGCTACGCCGAGAGAGAGAGAAAACTGTGTGCGAAACAGCACCGAAACCTCAACTATATATAGGGGGAGGGGGAGGGGGCGCAACCCTTAGGGTTCCCACCCCCAAGGGGTGCGGCAGCCCCAGATAGGAGAGGGTGCGGCGGCCAGGGCAGGGAGGAGGGGTGGTGCAGACCCCTGGTGGGTCTTAGGCCCACCTGGCTTAGGGTTTGCCCCCCCCCCCCCTTCCATCTCCCCTGCGCATTGGGCTGAGTGGGGAGGCGCACCAGCCCACCTAGGGGCTGGTTCCCTCCCCCAACTGGCCCATCTTACCTCTCGGGGTCGTTGCCACCCTTCGGTGGACCCCCGGGGCCACCTCTGGTGGTCCCCGTGGTCCTGGTACATTACCGGTGATGCCCAAAACACTTCCGGTGTCTGAAACCATCCGTCCTATATATCAATCTTTACCTCCGGACCATTCCGGAGCTCCTTGTGACGTCCGGGATCTCATCCGGGACTCCGAACAACTTTCGGTAACCTCGTATAACAATTCCCTATAACCCTAGCATCATCGAACCTTAAGTGTGTAGACTCTACGGGTTTGGGAGACAGACACACATGACCGAGACACCTCTCCGGCCTATAACCATCAGCGGGGTATGGATACCTATGGTGGCTCCCACTTGCTCCATGATGATCTCATCGGATGAACCACGATGTCAAGGATTCAATCAATCCCGTATACGATTCCCTTTGTCTATCGGTATAGAACTTGCCCGAGATTCGATCGTCGGTATACCCATACCTTGTTCAATCTCGTTACCGGTAAGTCTCTTTACTCGTTCCGTAGCACGTCACCGTGTGACTAACTCCTTAGTCACATTGAGCTCATGATGATGTTCTAGCGAGTGGGCCCAGAGATACCTCTCTGTCACACGGAGTGACAAATCCCGATCTTGATTCGTACCAACCCAAAGACACTTTCAGAGATACCCGTAGTGCACCTTTATAGTCACCCAGTTACGTTGTGACGTTTGATACACCCAAAACACTCCTACGGTATCCGGGAGTTGCACAATCTCACGGTCGAAGGAAAAGACACTTGACATTAGAAAAACTTTAGCATACGAACAATACGATCTAGTGCTATGCTTAGGATTCGGTCTTGTCCATCACATCATTCTCCCAATGATGTGATCCCGTTATCAATGACATCAAATGCCCATGATCAGGAAACCATGATCATCTATTGACTATCGAGCTAGCCAACTAGAGGCTTGCTAGGGACACATTGTGATCTACTTATTCACAAATGTATTACTGTTTCCTGTTAATACAATTATAGCATGAACGATAGACTATTATCATGAACATATGATAATAACCATTTTACTATTGCCTCTAGGGAATATTTCCAACAGTCTCCCACTTGCACTAGAGTCAATAATCTAGTTACATTGTGATGTATCGAATACCCCTAGCATTATGGTGTTGATCATGTTTTGCTCGTGGAAGAGGTTTAGTCAACGGGTCTGCAATATTCAGATCCGTGTGTACTTTACAAATATCTATTACTCCACTCTGGACATGGTCCTGGATGGAGTTGTAGCGGCGTTTGATGTGCTTCGTCTTCCGGTGAAACCTGGGCTCCTTGGCTATGGCAATGGCCCCAGTGTTATCATAGAAGAGTGTCATTCGACCCGACGCGCTTGGAACCACTCCAAGGTCGGTGATGAGCTCCTTCATCCAAATTCCTTCATGAGCCGCTTCTGAAGCAGCTATGTACTCCGCTTCACATGTAGATGCTGCCACGACTTCTTGCTTGCTGCTACACCAGCTCACTTCCCCACCATTCAAAACATATACATATCCGGTCTGTGACTTAGAGTCCTCCGGATCTGTGTCGAAGCTAGCGTCGGCGTAACCCTTTATGACGAGCTCTTCGTCACCTCCATAAACGAGAAACATTTACTTAGTCCTTTTCAGGTACTTAAGGATATTCTTGACCGCTGTCCAGTGTTCCATACCGGGATCACTTTGGTACCTCCCTACCAAACTTATGGCAAGGTTTATATCAGGTCTGGTACACATCATGGCATACATAAGAGAGCCTATGACTGAAGCATAGGGGACAGAAGTCATCTTCTCTCTATCTGCTGCCGTGGTCGGCGACTGAGTCTTACTCAACCTCATACCTTGAAAAACTGGTAAGAACCCTTTCTTTGAGTTTTCCATATTGAACTTCTTCAATATCTTGTCAAGGTATGTACTTTGCGAAAGACCTATGAGGCGTCTTGATCTATCTCTGTAGATCTTGATGCCTAATATGTATGCAGCTTCTCCAAGGTCCTTCATTGAAAAACTCTTGTGCAAATAGGCCTTTATGCTCTCCAACATCTCTATATTATTCCCCATCTATAATATGTCATCCACATACAGTATGAGGAAAGCTACAGAGCTCCCACTCACTTTCTTGTACAGACAGGCTTCTCCGTAAACCTGTATGAACCCAAACGCTTTAATCACCTCATTAAAGAGAATGTTCCAACTCCGAGATGCTTGCACCAGCCCATAGATGGAGCGCTGGAGCTTGCACACTTTGTTAGCACCCTTAGGGTCGACAAAACCTTATGGTTGCATCATATACAACTCTTCCTTAAGGTTCCCGTTAAGGAACGCTGTTTTGACGTCCATTTGCCAAATTTCATAATCATAAAAGGCGGCAATCGCTAACATGATTTGGACTGATTTCAGCTTCGCTACGGGAGAAAAAGTCTCTTCGTAGTCAACTCCTTGAATCTTTCGAAAACCCTTTGCGACAAGTCGAGCTTTATAAACGGTTACATTACCGTCTGCATCAGTCTTCTTCTTGAAGATCCATTTATTTTCTATGGCTCGCCGGTCATCGGGCAAGTCCACCAAAGTCCATACTTTGTTCTCATACATGGATCCTATCTCGGATTTCATAGCTTCAAGCCATTTGTTGGAATCCGGGCCCGCCATCGCTTCTTCATAGTTCGAAGGTTCACCATTGTCTAACAACATGATTTCCATCACAGGGTTGCCGTACCACTCTGGTGCGGAGCGTGCCCTCGTGGACCTTCGCGGTTCAGTAGTAACTTGATCCAAAGCTTCATGATCATTATCATTAACTTCCTCTTCAGTTGGTGCAGGCGCCACAGGAACAACTCCTATTCGAGAGGGGGTGTAATTACCTCATCAAGTTCTACCTCCTCACACTTACTTCTTTCGAGAGAAACTCTTTCTCTAGAAAGGATCCGTTCTTGGCTACAAAGTTTTTACATTCGGATCTATGATAGAAGGTATACCCAATAGTTTCCTTAGGGTATCCTATGAATACGCATTTCTCCACTTTGGGTTCGAGCTTTTCTGGTTGAAGTTTCTTCACATAAGCATCGCAGCCCCAAACTTTAAAAAACGACAACTTAGGTTTCTTGCCAAACCATAGATCATACGGTGTCGTCTTAATGGATTTAGACGGTGCCCTATTTAAAGTGAATGCTGCAGTTTCTAATGCGTATCCCCAAAATGATAGCGGTAAGTCGGTAAGAGACATCATAGATCGTACCATATCTAATAAAGTGCGATTACGACGTTCAGACACTCCGTTGCGTTGCGGTGTGCCAGGTGGCGTCAGTTGTGAAACGATTCCACACTTCCTTAGGTGTGTGACAAACTCCTGACTCAAATATTCTCCTCCACGATCATATCGTAGACACTTAATTTTTCTGTCATCTTGGTTCTCGACCTCACTCAGAAATTCCTTGAACTTTTCAAATATCTCAGATTTGTGCTTCATCAAGTAGATATACCCATACCTACTCAAATCATCGGTGAGTGTGAAAACATAACGATAGCCACCGCGAGCTTCAACGTTCATTGGACCACACACATCAGTATGTATTATTTCCAATAAGTCGGTTGCTCTCTCCATTATTCCTGAGAATGGAGTCTTAGTCATCTTGCCCATGAGGCACGGTTCGCATGTGTCAAATGATTCAAAATCAAGAGACTCTAATAGTCCATCCGTATGGAGCTTCTTCATGCGTTTAACGCCGATATGACCAAGGCGGCAGTCCCACCAGTATGTGGGACTATCATTATCAACTTTACATCTTTTGGTACTCACACTATGAATATGTGTAACATCACGATCGAGATTCATCAAGAATAAACCATTCACCAGTGGAGCATGAGCATAAAACATATCACTCATATAAATAGAATAACCATTATTCTCTGACTTAAATTAGTAGCCGTCTCGCATTAAGAAAGACCCTGATACAATGTTCATGCTTAAAGATGGTACTAAATAACAATTATTAAGGTTTAAAACTAATCCCGACGATAGATGTAGAGGTAGCGTGCCGACGGCGATCACATCTACCTTGGACCCATTCCTGACGTGCATCGTCACCTCTCCTTTGCCAGTCTCTGATTATTCTACAGTTCCTGCTTTGAGTTGCAAATGTGAGCAACAACACCGGTATCAAATACCCAGGAGCTACTACGAGCGCTGGTAAGGTACACATCAATAACATGTATATCACATATACCTTTAACGTTGCCGGCCTTCTTGTCCGCTAAGTATTTGGGGCAGTTCCGCTTCTAGTGACCTTTTCCCTTGCAATAGAAGCACTCAGTCTCAGGCTTGGGTCCATTCGTTTTCTTCTTCCCGGCATTTGGCTTACCGGGCACGACAACAACTTTACCGTCTTTCTTGAAGTTCTTCTTACCCTTTCCCTTCTTGAAACTAGTGGTCATGTTGACCATCAACACTTGATGCTCTTTCTTGATTTCTACTTCTGCAGACTTGTGCATCGAGTACAACTCGGGATTGGTCTTCTCCATCCCTTGCGTGTTGTAGTTAAGCACAAAGCCTTTGTAGCTTGGTGGAAGAGACTGCAGGATTCTGTCAATTATAGCATCATCTGGAAGTTCGACTCCAAGTGAAGTCAGACGACCGTGTAACCCAGACATTTTGAGTATGTGCTCACTGACATAACTGTTCTCCTCCATCTTACAGCTAAAGAACTTGTCGGAGACTTCATATCTCTCGACACGGGCATGAGCTTGAAAAACCAGTTTCAGCTCTTTGAACATCTCATATGCTCCGTGTTGCTCAAAACGCCTTTGGAGCCCCGTTTCTAAACTGTATAACATGCCACACCTAACCAGAGAGTAGCCATCGCTCCGCGTTTTCCACACGTTCAGAATGTCCTGGGCTGCTGCGGGAGTGGGAGGGTCACCTAGCGGCGCATCAAGGACATAAGCCTTTTTAGCTGCTTCAAGGACGAGCTTCAAGTTGCGAACCCAGTCCGCATAGTTGCTACCATCATCTTTCAGCTTGTTTTTCTCTAGGAATGCGTTGAAATTGAGGTTGACGTTGGCCATCTACAATATTTATAAAGACAACTTTTAGACTAAGTTCATAACAATTAAGTTCATTTAATCAAATTAAGTATGAACTCCCACTTAAATCGACACCCCTCTAGTCATCTAAGTGATACATGATCCATGTTGACTAACCCGTGTCCGATCATCACGTGAGACGGACTAGTCACCATGGTGAGCAACTTCATGCTGATCGTATTCAACCATACGACAAATGTTCGACCTTTAGGTCTCTTGTATTGGAGGTCATGTCTGTACATGCTAAGCTCGTCGAGTCAACCTAGGTGTTTCGCGTGTGTAAATCTAGCTTACACCCGTTGTATGTGAACGTTAGAATCTATCACACCCGATCATCACGTGGTGCTTCGAGACAACGAACCTTCGCAACGGTGCACACTTAGGGGAATACATTCTCGAAATTTTAAGAGGGATCATCTTATTATGCTACCGTCGTTCCAAGCAATAACATGAAAAACATGATAAACATCACAATGCAATCATATAGTGACATGATATGGCCATTATCATCTTTGCCCTTTCGCTCTCCATCTTCAGGCATCGCATGATCATCATCATCACCGGCGTGACACCATGATCTCTATCATCGTGTCTCCGTGAAGTCTTCACGCCAACTACTACTATCACTACTACTATAGCTAACCATTAGCAATGAAGTAAAAGTAGTAAGCACATGGCGTTGCATCTCATACAATAAATTAAGACAACTCCTATGGCTCCTGCCGGTTGTCATACTCATCGACATGCAAGTCGTGAAACCTATTACAATAACATGATCATCTCATACATCATACATGCAACATCACAACTTTGGCCATATCACATCACATGTCAAACCCTGCAAAAACAAGTTAGACGTCCTCTAATTGTTGTTGCAAATTTTACGTGGCTGATTTGGGTTTCTAGCAAGAACGCCTTCTTACCTACGTGACAGCCACAATGATGATATGCCAAAGCTATTTACCCTTCATAAGGACCCTTTTCATCAAATCCAATCTGACTAGAGTAGGAGAGATAGACACCCTCTAGCCACCTTTATGCACGGTGTGCATGTCTGTTGTTGGAACCAGTCTCACGTAAGCGTACGTGTAAAGTCGGTCCAGGCCGCTTCATCCCACAATACCGCCGGAAAAGAATAAGACTAGTAGCGGCAAGCAAATTGAGAAATCATCTCCCACAACTTTTGTGTTCTACTCGTGCATAGAATCTACGCATAGAAAACCTGGCTCGGATGCCACTGTTGGGTAACGTAGCATAAATTCAAAATTTTCCTACGCATATTCAGATCTTCCTATGCAGAGACCAGCATTGAGAGAGGGGTAAGAGCATATTCATACCTTTGAAGATCGCTAAGCGGAAGCGTTGCTAGAACGCGGTTGATGGAGTCGTACTCACAGCGCTTCCGATCTAGTGCCGAACTACGGCACCTCCGCGTTCAACACACGTGCAGCCCGGTGACGTCTCCCGCACCTTGATCCAGCAAGGAGGAGGGAGAGGTTGGGGAAGAACTCCAGAAGCACGATGGCGTGGTGTCGATGGAGAGACGAGGTCTCCCGGCAAGGCTTCGCCAAGCACCGGCAGAGAGGAGGAGGAAGAAGGGCAGGGCTGCGCCGAGAGAGAGAGAAAACCGTGTGCGAAACAGCCCCGAAACCTCAACTATATATAGGGGGAGGGGGAGGGGGCGCAGCCCCAGATGGGAGAGGGGGTGGCGGCGAGGGCACGGAGGAGGCGTGGTGCGCACCCCTGGTGGGCCTTAGGCCCACCTGGATTGGGTTTGCCCCCCTTCCATCTCCCCTGCGCATTGGGCTGAGTGGGGAGGCGCACCAGCCCACCTAGGGGCTGGTTCCCTCCCCCAATTGGCCCATCTTACCTCCCGGGGTCGTTGCCCTCCTTCGGTGGACCCCCGGGGCCACCTCCGGTGGTCCCGGTACGTTATCGGTGATGCCCGAAACAGTTCCGGTGTCCGAAACCATCCGTCCTATATATCAATCTTTACCTCCGGACCATTCTGGAGCTCCTCGTGACGTCCGGGATCTCATTCGAGACTCCGAACAACTTTCGGTAACCTCGTATAACAACTCCCTATAACCCTAGAGTCATCGAACCTTAAGTGTGTAGACCCTATGGGTCTGGGAGACAGGCAGACATGACCGAGACACCTCTTCGGCCAATAACCATCAGCGGGGTCTGGATACCCATGGTGGCTCCCACTTGCTCCATGATGATCTCATCGGATGAACCATGATGTCAAGGATTCAATCAATCCCGTATACGATTCCCTTTGTCTGTCGGTATAGAACTTGCCCGAGATTCCATCGTCGGTATACCCATACCTTGTTCAATCTCGTTACCGGTAAGTCTCTTTACTCGTTCCGTAGCACGTCATCGTGTGACTAACTCCTTAGTCACATTGAGCTCATGATGATGTTCTACCAAGTGGGCCCAGAGATACCTCTCCGTCACACGGAGTGGCAAATCCCGATCTCGATTCGTACCAACCCAACAGACACTTTCAGAGATACCCGTAGTGCACCTTTATAGTCACCCAATTACGTTGTGACGTTTGATACACCCAAAGCACTCCTACGGTATCCTGGAGTTGCACAATCTCATGGTCGAAGGAAAAGACACTTGACATTAGAAAAGCTTTAGCATACAAACAATACGATCTAGTGTTATGCTTAGGATTGGGTCTTGTCCATCACATCATTCTCCCAATGATGTGATCCCGTTATGAATGACATCTAATGCCCATGATCAGGAAACCATGATCATCTATTGACTAACGAGCTTGCCAACTAGAGGCTTGCTAGGGACACATTGTGATCTATTTATTCACACATGTATTACTGTTTCCTGTTAATACAATTATAGCATTAACAATAGACTATTATCATGAACAAGGAAATATGATAATAACCATTTTATTATTGCCTCTAGGGCATATTTCCAACACTCATATCATGTTGACTTGAAGCTCCGTGTTACGCCACCTTGAATCAAACTCACGCCATAGTCTTGTTGAAGCCACACGAGCCCTCGGGCATGTGCCAAATATTTCCACACCCAGAGGTCGGTCACTATCAACATCACACTCCTATGTCATTATTGTCATCGATCCCTCCACCTTCTTGTGCTTGAGTGACATCCCCCAACCCGTAACACTATCTAGTCCAACTCAGGCTCCATATCATCTTTCGTGAATTTCCATCCATCACTGATAATTCCACCTCAGCAAAGATGACTTCGTGCAACACCTTCAAGCATTCATGTTGTGTTAACATATATTTCATCCCTGTCTACCATAACCCAAGGCTTTCTGTATTGTTGAATTACACCACCTCAAACTTGATGTCCAATGACATGATGGTTCTTCTTACGGGTGACCTTGTGGAAAAAACCAAGCTTCTTTCCATGATGTCAAAGTCCATAAGTACCTAATGTGGTTGTCTACCACTACTAGTAGCAATTCAACAAAATAATTTTGGCCTAGCCTCAACTCCCAATGCTAGATATTTCCTTTGTCAAAACCTTGCCTTGCTGATCTATGTGTATCACAAGATGCAACTTTCCCCACAAATTGGTTTGCCTCCTTATTTCGTCATGAGGTTGCCTACTGCTGTATTTAGGGCAACTCTAGTAGATCTGTTATATTCATCCATCCACTATAATAACTACCAATATGAGGGTCGGGAAGTTTTTTGTATCCCATGTAAATCCTTTATATTCGTTCACCCGCTAATTTTGTGTGGGTCCTGTAAAATTCAGCCCCGTTTTTCATATATACGGTTTTCTCCCATCCTAATGTCGGCTCCTCTATTCCACCTGTTTGTTGACGCGAAGGAATTTTCAGCTCTTACCATCTTGGCCACCGCCTGCGCTGCTACATCTCCCGTCAACGCTTGCTACCCCCACCCACCTCACACCGTCGAGTAGCTCCATATTCCTCACCGCACCTTGTACAATAATTTTATAGGCTTGGACTGTGATTTTTTTCCACAGACGAGCGGCCGTCGGCACTGCTGATCCTCCTGGAGCTTGCCTCGCCGCCTCGTAGTGGGAGGACCAAGTTGGTCTAGATGCCAACGAGCCAGAAAATTGACCGACTTGTAGACACACGTGTGAACGAAGCAGATTTGGGGTCATGGTGAAGAAGAGGCCAACCGATTTTCTTTAGTTGGTTATGGACAAGAAAGGGGTGGCTGACTTGATTCAGGGTGGTGAATTTGCTTCTAGGGAAGGTAATTCGGAGGTAGTTAAATAGTAGGCACGACAATATTTGAGAAAAAATGTTAGGAGTGAATTTATTTTTTAAATGGATGTGACGCCCTCGATTTGATCGTAAGCTAATCATACACGCAAATGTGTACAACCAAGCTCAAGGATTCACGAGAAGATATCACAACACAACTCTAGACACAAATAAAAACATACAAGCATCATATTGCAAGCCAGGGGGCCTCGAGGGCTAGAATACAGAAGCTCAATAAACACACGAGTCAGCGGACGCAACAAATATCTGAGTACAGAGATGAAACATGATAATGCCTTAGAGAAGGCTAGCACAAAAGATACACCGATCGAACGAGGCGAGGCCTCCTGCCTGGGAACCTCCTAAACTACTCCTAGTATTCAGCGGCCTCCACGTAGTAGTAGGCACCGTCGGGGTAGCAGTCGTCGTCGGCGGGAAACGTCATCTCCTGGCTCCATCATCTGGTCCCAGCAACGGAACAAGGGGAAAAGGGGGGAGCAAAGGAACGGTGAGTACTCATCCAAAGTACTCGCAAGACTGACATCAAAACTATGCTAAGTATGCATCAGTATCAAAGGAAGGGGTTATATGTGGACTGACTGCAGCAATGCGAGAATAGAGAGAGAAGGCCTAGTCCTATGAAAGACTAGCATCTTCAGGGGTCTTGTAGCAATAGACGAGAGTAGAACAGGTAACAAAAATAATAGTCATATTGTTGCAACAATATTAATTAGAGACATGCCTAGAGATCCTTCCTCGACTCCCTACGAGGAAGCAATGCCAGAGCAAACCTTCCAGTTATGTAACAGTTGTAGTTGTATAAGATCGGGGCACAACTCCAAGTCATCCTATAACCGTGGACACGACTATCCCAATAGTTAATTTTCATCCCTGTAGGGGTGCACCACATATTCCCCGTCACGCTCGATAAACTCTACCCGGACACACTTTCCTGGTTCATGCCAGGCCTCAGAACAACAACCCGTCGCAGCCCCACCTAGACTCAACAGAGAGGCCAGCCCATCGGTCTAAATCCTAAGCGCGCAGGGGTCATGGGCCCATCACCCTTTGCACTCCTGCACGATGCGAGGGCTCCCGATGTCAGTCCTGGCACCTCTTATACAAAAACGGTGATAATCCATACCACTCGGGCGCGCGCCGCTCCATTGCTGACATCTGAAGAGATTCGGCTGATACCACAACGTCGAGTACCCATAACTTCTCCCACATAGACGGTTAGTGAGAAAAGGTCTCCGACCAACCTAGATCAAATACCCGAATCCATTAGCATTTTAATTAACTCATCGACACATCCACGCGGGAACCTACCTGCCAAACATTTTATTCATCAATGTTTCGAGTAACACGGTCAACTAATTGTGTGGTTGTAACATCAGAGGGTCCGAGGTATCACCCTAGTGGGATTCCGAACGATGTAACCGTCATGGTGGCCAGGGAGGAATCACCCTGAATGGGCCACACCTGATTGGTTGTACGACAGAGTCGTTATCAGAAGTGGTGAACGAGGAATCACCCTCGAGAACCACCGCCGGTCAACTACACTACTATGCTAACATCGGGGTACGTAACGAGGTGTCACCCTTGGTACTCGATAGTAGCTCGGGAGCGTTGTACAACTAAGGGGGTGTGAGTTTTGTGTGGGGTCTTGGCTCGTCGATCAGTGCTCGAGACTTCACGATAAAGCGGGGGCAACTGGACTAAGGGGGCAAAGGGGATGACAGCTCCACCTATACTAGACAGTTTAGATCATGGTACAGTAAAGTAGTAGTTCATCAAAAATAGGATATGCATCAGAATAGGATCTATCTACAACAGTAGCAGAATTCTAATGCAAGCATGAGGGAAAAAGAAATAGGCGATATAGGGATGATCAAGCGGGGTTTGCTTGCCTTGTTGGTCTGCGGCAAAGGTTTGGTCGTCAGAGGCGTAATGGTACCCGGTAGCAGCGTCAGTGTCGGGGTCTACCGGAGAGAAGAGGGGAAGAAACAATAAGTAACAGCAACTCATGCAACACGATGCAAGACATGGCAACATGCAGTGCTAGGCATGAGCTAACGCGGTAATACACGTTATGAACGGATTGGCACAATATCTAACGATATTTCCTCGGGTCTCTTGCTACTACTGGACAGGCGAAACAGATGGAAAGTTCAACGTTTGCTATGCTAGAGACACGTGACACACGAACGGATAGCGTATCCGGGTTCGTCTCGTTTTTCTGATGAACTTTCATGTACAAATTATTTTCATCTGGATTATGGATTATTTCATATTCATTTTTAAAGTTTTATTAATCAATTTGGAATAAAAATATATTCAATTAAATTCAACAAATAGATATGACATCAGCATGATGTCACTGTGACATCAGCATTCAACAGTCATGTTGACTGGTCAACTTTGACCAGTGAGTCCCACGTGTCATACCCACACTTTTATAATTTAGTTTAATTAATAATTAATCAGATTAATTTAGGGGGGCCCACGTGTCATTGACTCTAGTTTAATTCAGTTAATATAACTTAACTAGGTTTAATTAATAGGGTGGGTCCCCATGTCATTTACACATTTTAATTTAGGTTTGAAAATAATTAAACAGGTTTAATTAGCACATGGGGTCCACAAGTCATGCCCTATGATTTAACTAACAAAAATTAACTTAGTTAGATTAGGTTTATTTAACCTAATTAGTTAGGCAAATTAACCAATAGTTAATTCAGCTAACTAATTACATATTAACTAAATAATTAATTGGTTAATTGATTAATTAGTTAATTATTGCAATATTATTTATCTTATTTATTTTATTTTTACATTCTCCTCCTTCTAATATGGTTTTAGGGGGGAGACCCAACGTGTCATAGTGTGTGGAGTGGGGTTAGTGGAAGAGGGGGATTAGCCCCCTCACTAACCAGATCACTCCCGGTCACAGAGGCACGCTGGGCACGCATGGCGCACAAAGGTAGCCGGCAGACATGGCTCCAGGGGCGAGCAGGGCAGCGGCTAGGAGGAGGCGCGTGAGCGCGCGCTTGGACGCGGGGCGCGGCAGGGGATGTGCGGACCCAACCGATGGGACGGGGGCCCACGGCAAGCACGGACAAGCAGGGGCCGGTGCGGGGCCACAGGCGTGGCGACGGGGCAAAGGACGGTGGTCAACGGCTGTAGGGTGGCATGGCATCGCAGAGTGCGGCGGGGACGTAGCGGGAGAGGAGGGAGAGGGAGGGGAGATCACCCCCGTCCTGAGAAGGGGCGGTGATGACGAGTTGATGGATATACTTCTCGCCCCTCGTTGGTTACCCCAAGTGGAAGGTGGAGATATAGTCAGCACCAAATTTCCCTTACACGGGGACTATAAGGTTTACCAAACCAGGAGGACTCCTAGGCTCAACAAGTAGGTGTCCTCCACCCTGGCGCTAGCAGAACACGTGGACCTGCAAACACAACAAATAACTTTGCTCCCAACAAGTACACAGAGGTTGTCAATCTCTCCGGCCTTGGAGTTTGCAAAGGATCAAAACACAAGCGGGAAAGTAATAGTGATTGCAACGGAAAACTAAATGAAAGCGGTAAATGATGGAGGTGTAAACAATGATGGTGATATGGACCGGAGTGACATGATGTTCACTAGTGATGTCTCTCTCCCAAAAGATGATAAACAACTATGCTTGGGTAAACAAATCACAGTTGGGCAATTGATAGAATTATGATCGTACCGCAATGCTAATTATGCTACTTGATAGTTAGAGGTTCAATACTAATGCGCAGTATGCCAAGACAAGTAGACCGTTTATTCATCAGCAACTACTTACTAATCATCCATCTTATTATATCTATCCAGAACATATCTCCGTTATTAAGTTGCGAGCCCCTCCCAAAGTGTAAACTCAAAGCAACGGACAACTGCATTAATGAACTATACGTAAGATAAACAATCCTTGCAACCTGGTCACAAGCACTGTTGTTTTCTCCCTGGTGGCAACAAGCACATCCCCTAGTCTCATGTTTCTGTCACTCAAGCTAGACATCGAGGGGCATGAATTTACAATCATGCATAACACTCCCTCTTGGAGTCACAATCTACTACCCGGCCAAAGCAATTAATAGAACATGCATGAATCACTAAGGAACATAATATAAAAATATAATCAAATATATAACTCATAACAATATGAACATAATCTTATAATCCATTGAATCCCAACAAACCAAGCATAACAATAGCAAGAGAATTACATAGATGCCTTGATCATGTAGGGCAACTCACAAGGACTAACCATTGAAGCAAAAGATTGGAGAGAAGACATCACATAGCTACTGGTCATGGACTCATGGTCCAAGGAGGACTACTCACGGCACGTCCGGGAAGCATCCATGATGGTGGAGAAGCTTCTGGAGGTCAATCCTCCCTCCGGGAGGGTGCCGGGAAGAGGTCTCCTGAGGGTCCCAATCCCGGAAGCGCTGCGGCGGCGGAACGATGCAGAAATTCACGATTCCGGAAGTTCTGTAAGGGTTTCCTCTCGGTACTCTAAATATAGGCTAAAGGAGGGCACCGGAGGAGGTGGTAGCCACCCAGGTGGCCTCCTGGCGCTACCTAGGGCCTGGTCGCGCCAGCAGGTCGCCTGGGAGGCCCGTGGCCCCCTCTGGCCCATCTTCGGCGATCCGAAAGCTTCTATTTCGCTTATTATATATATATATTTTCTAGAATTTTTCGGGCTTTGGAAAATTGGGTAAAAGCCCCTGCAAAATAGACATCAGCAGACAGAAAATGGTATTGGGTGCACTCAGTTGGTAGGTTAGTCCAAATATGTGCAAAATGATATAAAAGTGTAGCAAAACATATAACAATTTCACCCAAAAGATCATGGAACTAGCAGAAATTATTGATACGTTTAAGACGTATCACCATCCCGAAGCTTAATTTCTGCTCGTCCTCGAGTAGATAAATGATAACACAATAATTTCTATGGTGACATGCTAACACACATATAAGAACTTCAAAGTAAAGGAAGTGAGATATGCAATTCAAGTCAAGACAATAACAAGCAAGAGTCTATATCTAGTATTGAGTTTAGCAAAGTAAGAACATAAAGGTGCAAGAGCTCTCGCTGTCCGTGACTCGAATGTCTCCAAATGGTGTTTGCGTGCAAGAAGTGGGAGATGGGTTGAGCTCATAAAATATATTTTTAATTGAGAACTCAATCTACTAAAATTTGACACTTAGTCTACTTCGAAATCTTATTTTGACTCATCCCCAGACCACTAGTCAGGCACAAGTCAAAATGATCCTCTCCCTTTCGACTTTGAGAACTCATGCAATGGATGAGCGTAAGCAAGATATGTTGGCACTTATTATGGCAAAGAGAATAATGATGGGGAAGGAAGACAAAAAGGTGTGAAAGGCTCACATCAATGAGGACAACCATACGCGAGAGAAAGCCAAATGATAGATATGATGTGAGGAGTAGGGATTGCCATGTAATGGATGCACATATGAGCTAAAGTAAGCTCTCCAATGGAACTAGTGGGGGTGCATCTAACCTGTTTGCTCATGAAGACCTAGAGCTCATTTGAGGAGGCTCATCATTGGAATATGCAAACCAAGTTCTATAGTGTAAGGGTCCCCACATAGTTATGCATGAATGATAATCTCTATGTAGTACCAATATAGCAATGGAGTATGAGTGTGGATCTTTCAAAAGGAATGTAGAGTTGCCCCCTTCTCTCTTTTTATTTCTTTTTTTCTTTTCTTTTTCTCTCTTTTTCTGTGGCCTCTTTGGTTGTTTCTTTTTATCTCTCATTTGTCCTCTTTGGGATCTTTCGTTTGTCCTCTTTGGGATCTTTTCCTCACTTAAGGGCAACACTCTATGTTTTACATGAATAAAACAAAAACCATCACACTTTATAAGAAGTACTCAACATAAAGACAAGTGAAAACTATCATGATGTATGCAAATGTATGCCTCTGCTAGTGTAGCAGGATATTCAATGATACTAGCGCATCGTGTAGCAGTAATAAGGACAAGGCCCAACTAACATGCGGATCCTCGATCAAGCAAAAGCATGTATGACATGAAGATCAAGTCATGAGATGGTGGATGTTGCATGGCAATGTATCTCGGAAAGGCTATGGAAATGCCTTAATAGGTAGGTATGCTGTTTTGAGGAAAGATATAATGAGGCTTATGTATGATAGAGTGTATCATGTCATGGGTTTGGATGCACCAGCGGAGTTTGCCCCAACTCTAAATGTGATAAAGGGCAATGCATGCTACCAGAGAGAATAGCAAAATATGGATGGTGGAAGTGCCAACAATCGAATGCTCACATTAGTCCAAAGAACTCATACACTTATTATCGATAACTATTTATTTAGTTAGGAAATTCACAAAGAGACAAGTACCCCGAGGAGGAGTGTTTGGGGGTTTGGTTATCCTTGCGCATCCTCGACTCATGGTAACGTGAGGGTACTCTATATATTCCAACCCCACAAGAGGTTAGCGATCAATTTAGTAGCTTGAGTTCTCAACTAATCTTTAGTTTTTGAAAAACACACGGATTTCCCAAAATACGAAACCTATCACTAATAGGCTCAAGCTCTTGATACCTATAGTCCAAAAATTACTCAAATCAATACCTCAAAACTATTGCAAGTTACTACTATACTTAGATAGCAACCTCAATTACCTACTCATGCAAGACACACAACTCAGTGCAACGAGCCAACTCTCTAAACAAGGTAAGCATGATAACTGAAGAGAGTTCCAGAAGCAACTTAAATAATAGCTCTTAAAAAGATAAGCATGAAAACTAAGAGCTAAGCAGGACGGTAGGTACGAAAAGATGAAGAACACACAAAAAAGATAATCATGAAAACCTATCTTGTGTTCTAGAGTGGAATGCAGCGTGTGTCTCTCCCAAACAAGGTAGGCTAGGTGACGACTTGTTATGAACAATAAGAAAAACTAAAACAAACTAAAAAGTAAAGAATGAGACGCTCCAAGCATAGCACATATCATATGAAGTGATAAAAATACAGCATGGAGATGGACGAACTGATGATTGTTGATAGAGGAGGGGATGCACGGGGGCATCCCCAAGCTTAGACGCTTGAGTCTCCTTTGAATATCTCTTGGGGTGCATGGGGGCATCCCAAGATTGAGCGCTTGACACTCCTGTATCTTCTTTCATCATCTCCCGTCGCATACTTGAAAACTCCCTTCATACGAAACTCATCATAAGCTGATTAGGGTGGTTAGTTCCCGTAATAAAATAATTCATTACCTTCTGGAAACAAATATTTTCATGAAAATCTACCTCTTATTATGAATTCCAAAAGTTTTTTGCAAATAAAAAGTAAGCTTAGGATTTGCAAAACAATGAAAACGCAAAACATGGCCGAATCTTTGAAAAACAGAACATTAGGTAGTAAATAATTTATTAGGAGCACTTCTGCAACTCAAATTAAAAAACTCAGAACATATTACAGAAAGGAAATTATATAGAGCACGCTTTCAAAAAATTCAGATCAAAAAGATTATCTGGTGATGCTTGGCGAATTGTTGTGTCAAGCAGACAAAATCTGTTTATGGACAACATGTCACAACTTTTGAACTTTCTTGCAATCGGAGGCTATAACTTGGCACAAAGCTTAAAACTAAAGATACAATAGTGTTCTACAGTACTAACAAGCATCAAGACCACTAAAACATAAAATAAAAACAAATTTGGTTGCCTCCCAACAAGCGCTTTATTTTATGCCTTTGAACTAGGCATAATGCAAGAAGATCAGGTGTTATCAACTCCAAAAGAATAACTTGCCCGAGTAACAGACTCATAATGTAACTTAATATTATTTATAGGGAAGTATTCCTTTCCCTTTTTAAGAGTAAATTGGAATTTAATAATTCCCTCTTTCATTTCAATGGTAGCACCAACGGTGCGGAGAAAAGGACGTCCCACAATAATTGGACACGAAGGATCGCATTCAATGTCCATAATAAGAACATCAATGGGCACATAATAATCATTGACAACAATAAGAACATCATCAATTCTCCCTAATGGTTTCTTTATGGAAGAATCAACAAGACGAACACCGAAAGAACATGGATCATAAGGTTTCCAATCAAGCATATCATACATTCTTTTGGGCATAACGAAAGCACTAGCTCCAACATCACACAAAGCAAAGCAAGAGATATTATTCAATTTTATTTTGACCATAGGATCCCAACCATCTTCTAGTTTCATAGGAATAGAAGTCTCTAGCTTGAGCTTATCCTCCCTAGCTTTGATAAGAGCATTGGTAATATGCTTGTTGAAGGCAATATTAAGTGTACTAGTGTGGGGGTCTTTAGCCATTCTTTGCAAAAAGGTGATAACTTTGAAGAGACTACAATTGTCAAAATCAATATCATTGATATTAAGTAAAATTGTAGTGTCATCCTCTATGTTTGATTTTCTCACTATGATAAGAGTTTGGACGTCTTCCCAAGTTTGGGGACGTTTAGGAGCAACTTCAAACCAAAGATCTTGTGGCTTCCCGATGCAACCATGCCAAGTGTATAATTCTCCATAATGACTAGTATAGTCACATGGTTTACTTGTAAAAAGGCCCTTAGTGGTAAATGGAGAAATAGAGGAGAAGGTATAATCATTATTGTTGTGACTAGTGGAGTCACCCAACATGGTGTTCTCAGCGGAACCCATAGCAACGGCAACGAGCAAGAGCAAAGCAACTAATTATTTTATGGTTTTTGGTATAAGAATCTAAAGCAAAAACTAAAAAAGCAAACTAACAAGACTAAAAAGCAAAGGTAAAGGATAGTGTGCAACTCCCCTATCTTGAAGACTGGAGTCCCCGGCAACGGCGCCAAAAATTTGCTTGATGACGAGTTGATGGATATACTTCTCGACCCTCGTTGGTTACCCCAAGTGGCAGGTGGAGATGTAGTTAGCAACAGATTTCCCTTACATGGACACGTTAAGGTTTATTGAACCAGGAGGACTCCTAGGCTCAACAAGTTGGTATCTTCCACCCTGGCGCTAGCAGAAGACGTGGACCTGCACACACAACAAATAAGTTTGCTCCCAGCTGTTGGGGAACATTGCATGGGAAACAAAAAAATTCTTACGCACACGAAGACCTATCATGGTGATGTTCATCTACGAGAGGGAGATCGGATCCACATACCCTTGTAGATCGCTAAGCGGGAAGCATTAAGAAACGCGGTTGATGTAGTGGAATAACTTCGTGATTCAAATCATCGACGTCGCACGATCCGTTCCGATCTAGTGCCGAACGGACGACACCTCCGCGTTCAACACACGTATAGCTTGATGGCGATCTCCACCTTCTTGATCCAGAAAGAGAGATGGGGAAGTAGATGAGTTCTCTGGTAGCGTGACGGCGCGTCGGCGATGCTGATGATCTATTCCTGCAATGCTCCGCCCGAGCTCCGTAGAAAACAGATCTAGAGGAAGAACTACGAAGTAGAGGTTTAGGGTTGCACGTGGCAAAGTTGTGACTCAAAAAGCCTAAAACCTCTAGTATATATAGGAGGAGTCAAGGGGTGGGGCTTGCACTTGGGGCACCGGCCGAAGGAAGGAGGGATCCTCCTCCAAGTCGGTTCGGAGGAAGGAGTCTCTTCCTTCCTTCCTTCCCACCTCCTCTTTTTTTCCTTTTTTTTCTTTGTCCTTGATTTTTTCTTCTTGGCCAAAATAGCCAAGTTGGGCTGGCCTCACCAGCCCACTAAGGGCTGGTGCGCTACCCTTGGTCTATTAGGTTCACTCCCGGATGGGTGGGCCCCTCCCGGTAAAAACCAGGAACCCATTCGTCACTCCCGGTACACTGTCGGCAATGCCCGAAATCTTTTAGGAGGCCAAATGAAAGAATCCTATATATCAATCTTCGTTTCCGGACCATTCCGGAAACCCTCGTGATGTTCTGATCTCATCCGGGACTCCGAACAAACCTTCGGTCACCAACACCTATAACCCAACTATACTGAAACGTCACCGAACCTTAAGTGTGCAGACCCTGCGGGTTCGAGTTCTATGCAGACATGACCTGAGGCACTCCCCGGTCAATATCCAACAGTGGGACCTGGATGTCCATATTGGATCCGACATATTCTACGAAGATCTTATTGGTTCAACCTCTGTGCCAAGGATTCATATAATCCCGTATATCATTCCCTTTGTCCTTCGGTATGTTACTTGCCCGATATTTGATCGTTGGTATCCCTATATCTATTTCAATCTCGTTACCGACAAGTCTCTTTACTCGTTCCATAATACAAGATCCCATGACTAACACTTTAGTCACATTCCTTGCAAGGCTTATATGTGATCTTGTACTACCGAGTGGGCCCCGAGATACCTCTCCGTCACACGGAGTGACAAATCCCACTCTTGATCCATGCTAACTCAACGAACATCTTCAGAGATACGTGTAGAGCACCTTTATAGTCACCTAGTAATGTTGCGGCGTTTGATACACTCAAGGTATTCCTCCGGTGTCAGTGAGTTACATGACCTCATGGTCATAGGAATGAATACTTGACACGTAGAAAACAATAGCAACAAAATGACACGATCACATGCTACGTTTATAGTTTGGGTCTTGTCCAGCACATCATTCTCCTAATGATGTGATCCAGTCATCAAGTGACAACACTTGCGTATGGTCAGAAAACCTTAACCATCCTTGATCAACTAGCTAGTCAACTAGAGGCTTACTAGGGACATTGTTTTGTCTATATATCCACACATGCATTTATGCTTTCATTCAATACAATTATAGCATGGATAATAAACGATTATATTGAAACATGAAATATAATGATAACTATTTTATCATTGCCTCTAGGGCATATTTCCAACACCAGTGAGTATAGAGACGTTGTCAATCTCTCCGGCCTTGGAGTTTGCAAAGGATCAAAACACAAGTGGGAAAGTAATAGTGATTGCAACGGAAATGTAAATGAAAGCGGTAAATGATGGAGGTGTAAACAATGATGGTGATATGGACCGGAGTCACATGATGTTCACTAGTGATGTTTCTCTCCCAAAAGACGATAAAAAACTATGCTTGGGTAAACAAATCCCAGTTGGGAAATTGACATAATTATGATAGCGGTGCAATGCTAATTATGCTACTTGATAGTTAGAGGTTCAATAGTAATGGGCACTACGCCAAGATAAGTAGACCGTTTATTCATTAGCATCTACTTACTAATCATCCACCTTGAGATATCTATCCAGAACATCTCTCCGGCATTAAGTTGAGCCCCACCCAAAGTGTAAACTCAAAGCAACAGAGACAAGTACATGAATGAACTATGCGTAAGGTAAACAATCCTTGCAACCGTGGTCACAAGCACCGTTGTTTTCTCCCTGGTGGCAACAAGCACATCCCCTAGTCTCATGTTTTTGTCACTCAATCTAGACATCGAGGGGCATGAACCCACAATCATGCATAACGCTCCCTCTTGGAGTCACAATCTACTAATCGGCCAAAGCAATATATAGCAACGGAGAACATTCATGAATCACTAAGGAACATAATATAAAAGGATAATCAAATTTATATAACTCATAAAAATATGAACATAATCTCATAATCCATAGGATCCCAACAAACCGAGCATAGCAATAGCAAGACAATTACATCGATGCCTTGATCATGTAGGGCAGCTCATAAGAACTAACCCTTGAAGCACAAGATTGGAGAGAAGACATCACATAGCTACTAGGCA
The DNA here is from genome assembly GCF_904849725.1 of Hordeum vulgare subsp. vulgare. Lineage (NCBI taxonomy): Eukaryota > Viridiplantae > Streptophyta > Magnoliopsida > Poales > Poaceae > Hordeum > Hordeum vulgare. Next base: position 233,115,671 of record NC_058524.1, on the reverse strand, counting down.
TGGACTCATGGTCCAAGGAGGACTACTCACGACACGTCCGGGAAGCGTCCAAGGCGGTGGAGAAGTTCCTGGAGGTCAATCCTCAGTCCGGCAGGGTGCCGGGAAGAGGTCTCCTGACGCTCTCGATCTCGGAAGCGCTGCGGCGGCGGAACGATGGAGAAATTCGCGATTCCAGAAGTTCTATAAGGGTTTCCTCTCGAGACTCTAAATATAGGCGAAAGAAGGGCACCGGAGGAGGTGGGACCCACCCAGGTAGTAACATCCCAAATTTTGGAATGTTAATATAGTTATTATATTTTTTGTTTGTTTGCTTGAGTGATTGAAATTTGAGTGAAATTTGAAACTTTTCAAAAACTTTTGAATGAGAGGGAATAAAATGACTTTCCCCTTCTCCGGTAGATTCAAATTCAAAAGCAATGAGAGAAGATGACATGACTTCTTCAACTATAAAGAATTTGAATGGAGCTGGCATTTGAATTTCCTTCGATTTTAATTTGCAACTTCGATTTTAATTTGAAATGCCGGGGAATAATATTCTGTCAAACAGAAAAGAGAGGAGGAACATGACCCTCCAAAGCCACGGGCATTTGTTGAAGTACATTGAGACAAGAAAACAAAATTTAATTGAGAAAATATTTGCAAAAAAGAAAATAAGGCTTTTATGGATTTTTTGAAAAAAATTATTTTTTCAAGTATTTATTTTGGACGTGGAAAAATGTCCATCTTCTCGGATTTATTTTTCTGATATTTGTGGTATATAACACTTATATTTTTGGGAAGGAATTTATTTCCTTTTCATATATATTCTTTCCTGTTTTAATTATTAGGAAGTAAATCATTTTTTTTGGAAACTTACCCTGGCCCATTAAGGAACTTCCTATTCAGGCCCGGCAAAGGATCTTCTCCTTCCTCTGGACTCCCTCCTCCCGTGCTCAGGCACCTTCCATGGAAGGGAGCCAAGAAATCCTCCCCTTCCGGAATTCGCGAAGTTCTTTCCCTCCTAGCTTCTCCCGTCGCCCCTATAAGAATGCCCAGGTCCTCTTCGTTCCATTCCCGTTGGAACCGCCGCCTCTCCCCACCTCCTCCTCCCCCTGCGGAGCTCGCCAGAGCCGGCCACAGGAACTCGTCGGCGACCTTCCCCATCGCCCCTGCACCCCCTCCTCCACCGAACCCTCCCCACGCCAGAGCCACCCTTCCCCACCCTCGCCGGCGACCCCCCCCCTCGCCGGAGAAGCCCCTCCATGCCATCGTCCTCCCTGCCGTCGCTGCAAGCCAGGAGCGCAGGTAACTCCCTCTCCTTTTTTTTCCTTTCTATTCCTTTCACCGTTAGATCTAGATCCCACAGTGTAGATTAGAAGGAACTTACCTCTTCGATTTTCTAAAAAGAACCGGCCAACCTGTTAAGTTAACCGAAATATTTTACTTATATAGCGGCCATTTGCTAGTTAAGCTGTAGTAGTGAACGGTTTTCATCAAATCAGATCGTGCCACGTCATCTGTTCTCTTTTCTATTTTAATTCCAAAACAGAGAAAGTTCCAATCTTGTTTTGATCGTAACTTTTGATACACAACTCCAATGAGGTTGATTCTTTTTCCAGTAGGTCACAATTTTCCTGTAGTTTTGAAAAACATATAATTTGTATATCTTTGAAATTTTAAAATTTGAATTAAATCAGATTTAGTGTAAACCTTGTTTTGCTTATTCCAGGAGGTTAAAAATAGCTTTTAATTTGATTATTTTTGTTACTAATCACTATTGATCTTAGTTATCAGTGGTAAAACTTTCAGAATTATTTAAGTACTTTAGCGCATTGTTTCTTGTGAAATAATTTCTGTTTCACCTCTTTTAGGATTGTGACTAATTTCCTTTCCCTAGTTGTTTTTAAATTATTTTTCTTTTATATTTCAGAAAGATTATGTTTTGTTTCTGTTAGTTAACAGTAGGTTTGCAACAAGTTTTGATTTTGATTTTTATATGTTATGATGAAATCAATTCTAGTTCTCAAATAATTTGCAATTGGTTTCTCCACTGTTTCAAATCCCGTTTGGAAATACTTTCAAATAGTTTTGTGAAAAAAATACTTTATTTTTATCTTAGTTAAATTTATATCTTAGTTCCTTGTTATTATTTTTCTGTTGGACAAAAACTATTTAGTGTTTGATGTAGTAGAAGACTCCCTAGTCTTATTTGAAGTTTCCTTCGGATTCTTATGCACCCTCTCTTTTGTTTTGATTACTAGAATGATTGCTAGTATGAGTGCTTATGTGAATGATATGTTTGTTATATAGATTTCATCGGAGAGTGACGAGTAGCCTATCAAGTTAATTCTCGAGAAATTCTTCTTCGTCAACATCGCCAGGCAACTCATTTGATCATGTATCACCTATGTTTTATGCATCGTAGTTCTACCATCCTATGCCCAATTTGCATGCTGAGTAGGTACTTGGAAATTATGGTTACATATTGTAGTATCATGTGGTAGGCACCCAACAACCCCGTTACTTGGCCCGGGACGACAAATTTCATATTGCTATGCTTGAGTAGACGGGATTCTGGTTGAGAGTTGACCACGAGTGATGCGAGAATAATTTAATAACCAAGACCGGTTAAGTCAAGACTTTTCAAGACCTCGTGATGCAATGCAACTCTGGGTGAAGGACGGTTGATCGGCTCCCTGGAGAAACTAGTGGATGACCCGGGATGCTGGAGACGGCCATGACATCTTGCGGAAAGCTTCACCCAGGCTCAAAGAGACGGACGGATATTTTCAAGACCCAAGGCTTACCTGCACAGCCACAAGTCATTATGGGCTCTGGCTTGGTTGGACAACACGGCGACTCTGGACAGGCGGTGCTAGCAGATGTAGAAGAACGGTAGGATTGGATGGGCACCGACAGGGATTCAGAGGGACCCGTTGAAAGACCATGTTTTGATCATCCGGTCCTCAAACACCCTGAAGTGCGAGGACATACACGGAGGCGATCAAATCTTGTGGGGAACGTGTGCAAAACTCTGCAGAGTACTCAAACCTAATCGATTAGCCGTGTCCACGGTCATGGACAACTTGAGCCAAAGGAACTGAAGTTATCTAGAATTCTCAACACCATTATATATATTTGATGTGGGTAACATTGATAAATTGGGTATGAGAACTGGTTGGCGGAACGATCTCATTGACAACCAACTACGTAGTAATATTTTGCTTTTAGCCCTCTCTTGATGTAGATGAAAACTTGCTTTTCGCTAAAAACTTATAGCCCCACCTGCCATATATGCATATAGTATAGATGATTACTTTTCACCCCTCTCTTATGTGACTTGCCGACATATTCAACATGCTGACCTACACGGCTGCAACGTCTTATGTTGCAGATATTTTTCTTCAACGAGTAAGAGTACGATTCAGGGTTATGGTCTACACTCAACTTGTCGTTGGTGTTTATTGGGACTCCACTCCCTTGACTGCTTCCGCTGAGATATTTAAGGTATATATCAGTTTTACGCTATTTACATGTGATTGCACTTTGGTATATACATTGATGTACGGTGTGTTCCAACATACTGATCCAGGGATGGCACAGATACACAAAGGCTTGACTCGTTTTGAGTCAGGTCGCTACAGAAATGGTATCAGAGCACATGTTGACTGTAGGACGTGACCCTAGAAACTGGAAACTTTTTAGGATAGGATCTCTCAAAAAATCTTATTCTCGAGAACACCTTTCACTTCTCATCTCTTCTGTTTTCATCAAACGTTCTCTCCCACCTCAAATAGATAGACAATGCCCTTTTCCCTTTGACCACGTGAAGGATCAACCGACTCCCACTTCAAAGTATACAGGATTTCATCATGTAGTTGAAGCTACACCAATTGAAGAACTCGAAGACCCCGAAACGTTCCAATGTTTATTTGAAGTCCAAACCCCAAATATATACCCACATTAGTTACGATGATTTGTGAGTCGTCATTGGTGTGTGTTTTCCGACGGCCACAAATAAAACCTATTCGCAAAAAAAATTGTTTGTATTGTGTGTATCTCCCTCCCTCTCTTACCCGTCTCATCCCCAAAACCTCAACCCTACCAGATGGAGTATGAAGCTGGACTTGTAGTCTTTGGACCAATGACCCAGCTGGAAGCTGAGATATGGATTCAGAACATGGAGAACCACTTCGGGAGCAACTTGATCTCAAGGAAGTATGAAGTGGAACATGCTCTCCAGTACTTTACCCAAAGTGCTGCTATCTGGTGGAAAATGCACCATGCCATACAAGGATTTAGTGGAGCAGAAACTTGGGACGAATTCAAGAACACTCTGTTAAGATCCCGACTTATTCAGAAGTGCTATGACAATCCGAAGGAGAAGACTTGTGCATGCAAGATCTGTGGAGAAATAGGACACACCCAGGAAGGACACAAGGATGGATGCACTCATTGTGAAGAAAATCACCCAGCTGAGGAGTGCCCAAGTAGTCAGGTGACTTGGTTCCTTTGTGAAGGAACCACCCACTACCCAGCTCAGTGTCACATTTACCCCAAGGTGCAACAAGTTGTCAAGCAGCAGAAAGATGCAGTGAAGGAAACCCTCAAGAACAAGATTCTAGAAGAACTGGTGATGAACGAAAATATTGAAGACCCTGGCGGACAAGGTCTGACCAGATTCTTCTCCAATGCTTGCTACTCATGTGGAGAAGAAGGACATTATTCATAGGATTGCACGAAGAGAAGCCAAGAGTGTCTGGGAAACTTCCCGACGGAAAAAGTGGAGTTTGATCCACTTGAAATAGAAGGACTGGCCAAAATAAAGGAGTCCGAAAAGAAGAAAAAGTACCCTCAGAAGAGACAAATCTCTATAGACATAGACCTGAGTCATGTCAGATCTTACAAGTATATGGAATTTGGCCACCACAAATAGATGTGCTCAGGAAGGAAGCCGGAAACCCAAGGAGAAAAAGCAAACACTAAGACACCTCGAGACTTGTCAGAACTCATTTGCTTTCGTTGCAAGGAAGCAGGACATTTTGCTAGCGATTGTCCACAATGGAAGAAAGCTAAAAATGAGTAGTTAAGTTTTGACCGCGGCAATTAGTGTAATCTGAAGAACTCTTGTTTTTTATGAGATTATGGAGTTGAATTTTCGTAATAGAAGCCTCTGAGATTGTAATAACTCAGGAATCAATAAAATTGTAGTGTCATGATCTCCTATGTTGAAACAGTATGCGTTGTTTACTCTACGAGCAAAGATCTCTGAACATTTATGAGGATATGAGCAAATATGGTCTATGCAGGCATGAGTATAATTTATTTTAAGTGTGGTAGTAATCGGTAAACCCACAGGATCCACTGAGTAGGAATGTACCATGATTACCAAGGAGACACATACATTCCTCTGAGTACCTATTTACCGACACCTGCAGATGACAACTCTCTACGAGTCATTCCTCAAGGGCCCAGAAACGATCATGACCCTGACCAGTGACCATGATTACCCAAAAATCCTGAAGGACATGATGAAGCACATTCGTCTTGAAGGAGATGCAGTCTACAAAGGCTACCCATTCACGGAAAGTGGAGTAGAACTTTGGTATGTGGAAGTACACCTCCACCATGTGAAAGGAGTTTGTCCAAAGACTATGGGGCAATACTTTTTCATTTCACGTGTACCACGAGCAACCTTCTTTGATGCTGTTCGTGAAGCTGCCATGGAAGCCATATGTCAGATTGGAGAAATACTTGAAGGAAGACAGCGTCATACCCAGGAATACCTGAGTGAGGTACGTGCGGAGATGATGAAGATGAAGCTCATGACCACCATGATGAAGCGAAAGATGGATGATTTCAAGGAGCACCTCGGAATGTTCCAGTGGAACTAAAATACCTCCAAGAGAGACGAATGAATAATGTTGGCAGAAATGCTCGACCATACCGAACCATGTGGATGGCAGCATTGTAATAGAGTACTTTTGAATTGGAGTTTTTGAGAAGAAACTAAGGATGTAATACAGGATTGAACATGAAATAAACTATGAATTATCGATGAGCAATACCTTCTTATGGTATCCCATTTAGTGGCGTGTGAACCAAAAATACGTCTGAGGATTTTTATTATATGATGGTTACCCCAAGAGTATGATGGAGGAAACACTAAAGGATTTAAGGCGTAGTGATTCCGAGTATGCCTGCAACCCACAGACCCTGGGACTAATAAGGATCAAGTACTATCTTTTCGGAGAAGGAAACTTGTTTCAGCAAACGTTTTCTTAGGAGCATACGAAAACCTGAGAGTTGTAAAGAAACGATAGATGTTTGTTCAGCTTGCAGAATCATTGGATTTATCCGAACTTCGTTCATGGACAAGAGAAACTCTGCAATGCTTGTGAGGATGCCCAAGTGTTAGAATACAAGATTCACTAAACCTTATACAAGGTAATGATTTCAGTGCGACATGGCTTGGCCACCATGATGACTTACTATTATCATTCTCTTGGTATTCGGAATGGTAAATCTGAGAGACTTGCCCATAGTGAGAGACGACGTTCTTTGAAGATTTTATTCAAGCCTTAGAATGGAATAAGAAAAGCCCATGTACATGGCACTTGTTGTCACGCGTAGGAAATTTTACGGTGAGGATGAAACCAAGACCCCTCTCTCTGCAGGTTAAGCACAAATGGTAGACCACCATGAGAATCGTCGATAGGTTATTTAGTATTAATCACGAGACTGTTAGTTAAGAAGACCCAGTAACGGAAGAAGCTTATACCAACAGAGGAACCCTCGATTTTGATTGAAACGTTATGAATAGAACGGAAGAGCATCACCAGAGGAGTTAGTATGAAGACCGTGAGGAGTCAGATGCCAAGATCCTAGAGGATTGTTAAAAATTTGCGGGACTGGTAACTCTCATTTTAAGTGTGGTAGCACCCCACTTTGGAGGAAGTTGGATTTGTTAGAAGACCCCCAAACCCTAACCTTTCTTTCTAGCCTCGTCGAATCTCGAGGACGAGATTCATTTTAAGTGTGGTAGGTTTGTAACATCCCAAATTTTGGAATGTTAATATAATTATTATATTGTTTGTTTGTTTGCTTGAGTGATTGAAACTTGAGTGAAATTTGAAACTTTTCAAAAACTTTTGAATGAGAGGGAATAAAATGACTTTCCCCTTCTCCGGTAGATTCAAATTCAAAAGCAATGAGAGAAGATGACATGACTTCTTCAACTACAAAGAATTTGAATGGAGCTGGCATTTGAATTTCCTTCGATTTTAATTTGTAACTTCTATTTTCCGTCCACTCAAGAAATGCCGGGGAATAATATTCTGTCAAACAGAAAAGAGAGGAGGAACATGACCCTCCAAAGCCAGGGGCATTTGTTGAAGTATTTTGAGCCAGGAAAACAAAATTTAATTGAGAAAATATTTGCAAAAAAGAAAATAAAGCTTTTAGGGATTTTTTGAAAAATATATATTTTTTGAAGTATTTATTTTGGCCGTGGAAAAATGTCCATCTTCTCGGATTTATTTATCTGATATTTGTGGTATATAACACTTATATTTACGGGAAGGAATTTATTTCCTTTTCATATTTATTCTTTCCTGTTTTAATTATTAGGAAGTAAATCGTTTTTTTGGAAACTTACCCTGGCCCATTAAGGAACTTCCTATTCTGGCCCGACAGAGGATCTTCTCCTTCCTCTGGACTCCCTCCTCCCGTGCTCAGGCACCTTCCATGGAAGGGAGCCAAGAAATCCTCCCCTTCCGGAATTCGCGAAGTTCTTTCCCTCCTAGCTTCTCCCGTCACCCCTATAAGAATGCCCAGGTCCTCCTCGTTCTATTCCCGTTGGAACCGCCGCCTCTCCCCACCTCCTCCTCCCCCTGCAGAGCTCGCGAGCCGGCCACAGGAACTCGTCGGCGACCTTCCCCATCGCCCCTGCACCCCCCTCCTCCACCGACACCTCCCCACGCCGGAGCCGTCCTTCCCCACCCCCGCCGGCGACCCCCACCCTCGCCGGAGAAGCCCCTCCATGCCATCGTCCTCCCTGTCGTCGCTGCAAGCCAGGAGCGCAGGTAACTCCCTCTCCTTTCTTTTTTTTTCCTTTCTATTCCTTTCACCGTTAGATCTAGATCCCACGGTGTAGATTAGAAGGAACTTACCTCTTCGGTTTTCTAAAAAGAACCGGTCAACCTGTTAAGTTAACCGAAATATTTTACTTATATAGCGGCCATTTGCTAGTTAAGCTGTAGCAGTGAACGGTTTTCATCAAATCAGATCGTGGCACGTCATTGGTTCTCTTTTCTATTATACTTCCAAAACAGAGAAAGTTCCAATCTTGTTTTGATCATAACTTTTGATACACAACTCCAATAAGGTTGATTCTTTTTCTAGTAGATCACAAGTTTTCTATAGTTTTGAAAAACATATAATTTTTCTATCTTTGAAATTTTAAAATTTGAATTAGATCAGATTTAGTTTAAACCTTGTTTTGCTTATTCCGGGTGTTTAAAAATAGCTTTTAATTTGATTCTTTTTGCTACTGATCACTAGTGATCTTAGTTATGAGTGGTAAAACTTTCAGAATTATTTGAGTATTTTAGCTCATTCTTTCTTTTGAAACAATTTCTGTTTCACCTCTTTTAGGATTGTGACTAATTTCCTTTCCTTAGTTGTTTTTAAATTATTTTTCTTTTATATTTCGGAAAGATTATGTTTTGTTTCTATTAGTTAACAGTAGGTTTGCAACAAGTTTTGATTTTGATTTTTATATGTTATCATGAAATCAATTCTAGTTCTCTAATAACTTGCAATTGGTTTCTCCACTGTTTCAAATCCAATTTGGAAATACTTTCAAATAGTTTTGTGAAAAAAATACTTTATTTTTATCTTAGTTAAATTTATATCTTAGTTCCTTGTTATTATTTTTCTGTTGGACAAAAACTATTTAGTGTTTGATGTAGTAGAAGACTCCCTAGTCTTATTTGAAGTTTCCTTCGGATACTTATTCACCCTCTCTTCTGTTTTGATTACTAGAATGATTGCTAGTATGAGTGCTTATGTGAATGAGATGTTTGTTATATAGATTTCGTCGGAGAGTGACGAGTAGTCTATCAAGTTATTTCTCGAGAAATTCTTCTTCGTCAACATCGCCAGGCAAGTCATTTGATCATGTATCACCTATGTTTTATGCATCGTAGTTCTACCATCTTATGCCCAATTTGCATGCTGAGTAGGTACTTGGAAATTATGGTTACATATTGTAGTATCATGTGGTAGGCACCCAACAACCCCGTTACTTGGCCCGGGACGACAAATTTCATATTGCTATGCTTGAGTAGGCGGGATTCTGGTTGAGAGTTTACCACGAGTGATGCGAGAATAATTTAATAACCAAGACCGGTTAAGTCAAGACTTTTCAAGACCTCGTGATGCAATACAACTCTGGGTGAAGGACGGTTGATCGGCTCCCTAGAGAAACCAGTGGATGACCCGGGATGCTGGAGACGGCCATGACATCTTGCGGAAAGCTTCACCCAGGCTCAAAGAGACGTACGGATATTTTCAAGAACCAAGGCTTACCTGCACAGCCACAAGTCATTATGGGCTCTGGCTTGGTTGGACAACTCGGCGACTCTGGACAGGCGGTGCTAGCAGATGTAGAAGCACGGTACGATTGGATGAGCACCGACAGGGATTTAGAGGGACCCGTTGAAAGACCATGTTTTGATCATCCGGTCTTCAAACACCCTGAAGTGCGAGGACATACACGGAGGCGATCAAATCTTGTGGGGAACGTGTGCAAAACTCTGTAGAGTACTCAAACCTAATCGATTAGCCGTGTCCACGGTCATGGACAACTTGAGCCGAAGGAACTGAAGTTATCAAGAATTCTCAACACCATTATATATATTTCATGTGGGTAATATTGATAACTTGGGTATGAGAACTGGTTGGCGGAACCATCTCATTAACAACCAACTACGTAGTAATATTTTGCTTTTAGCCCTCTCTTGATGTAGGAGAAAACTTGCTTTTCGCTAAAAACTTATAGCCCCACCTGCCATATATGCATATAGTATAGATGATTACTTTTCACCCCTCTCTTATGTGACTTGCCGGCATATTCAATATGCTGACCTACACGGCTGCAACGTCTTATGTTGCAGATATTTTACTTCGACGAGTAAGAGTACGATTCAGGGTTACGGTCTGCACTCAACTTGCCGTTGGTGTTTATTGGGACTCCACTCCCTTGACTGCTTCCGCTGAGATATTTAAGGTATATATCAGTTTTACGCTATTTACATGTGATTGCACTTTGATATATACATTGATGTACTGTGTGTGCCAGCATACTGATCCAGGGATGGCACAGATACACGGAGGATTGACTCGTTTTGAGTCGGGTCGCTACACAGGTTGTCAGGACCCCGATCCTAAGTCCTAAGAACCCAGCATGTAACACATCACATCACTTTGCGGCCTCACGCACGGTAAAACCACAGCTGCCACCTGACCTTGGAAGGGACCGTTTGCATCTTTTGGCTCACGTATATGAATGTGTTGCTAGAATTCAACCGACAAAGAACTCGGGTCGACATGACTAGTTATAAACCCAAGTGGTACATGTGTACATGGACATGCATACAGAACCCAGCAAAGCAGGTGTCGGTCAACAGCATATGTAGACGAGTCGTAGCAAGCTACAAGGACTCCATTACACCGCATGACATTTCCCCGAGGGGACAGACACAAAAGCAAAGAAGGATACTACTAAAGGCACAAAACTAGGTTTCTAATTCCACACATACCAATGCATTTCAAACATACAAACAATATACACGATATGTGTAGATACAACATGACATCACAACATAACTCTATGACTCAAGCATTTATTAAAAACTCATAAGAGTCAACATAGTACGGTATTACAAACAGGGGTTATATGACCCAACACTCAAGTCATACAAGCATCGAGCGGAAGCAAAACATGTCTGGGTACATACATCTACTAAAATGGCTGGAGGAGCGTGAAAATCTATAATGACCCTACCAAAGAAACTAGACCTCTGTCTGGGATTCCCAAGCTATTCCGGTCAATGTCGATCAAATCGTGTAGACCCAATAGAGAGACTAATGTTTCCTTTGCAAAAACATAAATAAGCAAACGTGAATACAAATGTACTCAGCAAGACTTACGTCAGAACTATGCATCAGTATCAATGAAAGGATTGTGGGGTTTGACTACAGCAAGCCATCTTTGACTCTTGGCTAACCTATACTACGTCTACAAATACTTTCTTTGAAGTGGGATAGCGCACACGAGTCCACATATTCACCAATTCAATACGCCACTATGGATCCACTCTCGTCTTCCTACGAGAAGGCCATCCATAGCACTCACACTTATCTTGAATATTTTATAGTATCCATTTAAGTTGCCTATGACCATATAAGCTTCCAAGTAGTCCATATCCGCGGACGCGGCTATTCAAATATATTAGATTCCCTGCAGGGGTGTAATTCTTCACACACGCTCCCACCACTTATCACTATATGTACGTCATGCATCTCGGCAACCTTCAAGCGGAAGCACTGGCGTGGGTGTCGGCCACGACCTAACTAACCACACAAGACTCTAGTCCAGGTTTATCGCCTATTCGAGACTGAACTCGCAAGGAAGTCCGGCTGATGTTTCCTCTACGGTCCCAAATGGTGTGTACAGGCTTCACAAGCCCACCTCGACTAATGGTACTGCTCTTGGTACACCGGGCTATGATGCCTAGTCTGTCCTAAGCCCACCTGTACGAGGTGCCACTCGGTAGACTACTAGCATGTCCTACAAACACCAGAAACTAGTTGCAACTCCTCGACAGAGATCTAGGCAATTAATAAGTCGACACAGTCAATTAAGGATCCCAATGTGCGGTAGTATCTACTCTTGGATAACATACACGAGACTCAGTTCTTAAGGACGATCCCAATGAGACAACCCGCCATGTACTCCTACATAGCCTCTCATCGGTACCTTTACCAAATCAGGTTCACACCTTTATTCTCACACTGTGGGACATGAACGCAACCATTCCGATTTGTTGTCCATATGGATCAGACCAAACGCAACTCTAACCATAGCAGGCACATTAAGCAAGCATGGATGAGTAGCTCATCAAGGCTCAAGAATTTGCTACTCATGCTAAGTGGTTTCAACTATTTACTGTGGCAAAATCAGGTCATGCACAGGAATGTGTTCAACTAACGAGAATAAATAACAGTTGAATCGCTGTTGTCCTAATGTAGTAAAAGAGAGCAGGAGCAAGAGAGTAGGATTTTATCAGAATGTTCAAGGGGGGCTTGCTTGCCTGACAAATTTGAAGATAGCAATGAGTCTTCATTAATGTCAACGATCACATCGTCGGAATCATCGTCTACCGAGACGGAACAAAACTGACAAAACAAGAAAGGAGCACATTCAATGCAATGCAACAAACATGATGTATGATATGGCATGTTAAAGCAATGAATTAACCTAATGGAAAGGATGGTCACATTAATTGAAGTGGAATTCAATAATAAACCAAATTCCAGCTCCAACACTATTTATCAAATTGTCCTAACCATCATTTTCACTACTTGGTGATGTTAACTTGTTCAAAGATGCATGAACATGTCATAAACAGATTCCTTGCATTTTTCTGATCATTTTCCATATATTATTAATTTAATTTGGAGTTATATTTTATTTTCTATGATTTTTAGATGTTTAGGATATTTTCTGCATTTATTTTTATATCGGAAAATCATTTATTTCATCATGGTGATGTCATCAAGTCAAACGTGCCTCGGCCAGGTCAAACTGGCCAGTGGAGGCCAATGGTTAGTGCCCATTAGTTAATCCCGCGCTGACCCACCCCTAATGGGGTTTGACCCACCCCCAGGTCCCACTGTCATCGACAAATGTGGTGGGGATTTGGTCCTAATGACATCCACGTCGACCCCCATCGGAGGGGGGGCGTCGACGACCATAGCCGCGGCGGAGGGCTCGCCGGAGATGGCCTATATGGCGCTATAGAGTACGGTTTCGAGAGTGGTTTGCGGCTACGCGAAGCTGGCAAAGTGGCTGATCTAGTACAGGCAACGTGAGGAGCTAGGGCGGCCGGAGAAGGCGTTGTCGACGAGGCGCGCGGTGGCTAGAGTTCGGGTTCTTCGGAACCGGCGATAGAGGGGACGAACGACCCCGGGGAGAGGGGAATGGCGGCTCAGCACGGATCCAGGGGCGCAGACGGCAGGTTCAGCAGCATGCTGTGGCCAGCGAATCGACGAGAGGGGACCGACGACTGGAGGTTAGGAAGACGGTGGTGATGGCGGTGCTCCGATGCCTTCGGGCTCGATTCCGGTGGCGAGGAGGAGCAGGGCGACGGGGCGGTTTCGTTGGCCACGAAAGAGAGGCGAGGGGTGACCGGAGGCTGAGTGGACGACGACAGCCTGCTCGAGCACAGCTCGGCCATGGCGAGGGGAACGCGATGCAGAGCTGGGGAAGAAGAGAGACAGATCCAGGAGGATGTGTGGCGTCATCTAAGAGCTCCGGGGCTAGCCACACAGGAGGGAGGAGCTGGCCTCGTCGGCTGCGGCATGCTGGACAACGAGCTGCTTCTCCTTCTGGCAGAAGATAGAAGCTCTCGCTGGTGGGCTGGGCCTTAGATGAGCGCCACGTAAGGTTCTTCCTCTGTTTTTATTTTTTTGTTATTTCCTTTTTTCTAATTTCTGTGATATATTTTGAATTTAGTTTTACAATCAAATCACTTTTATAGCTTCTAAAAATGATTATGTGGCTTGATGATATATATTCATAGCCACACACCAATTTTCAGAATTATTGGAATTATAATTCTATTATAGAAGAATTAAATCCAACTCAAATAACTATTGATTTAATTCAAAGTCCCAAAATAAATGCTTACGTGATTCCAAAAATATTGATTTGAATTTTACCTCATGTCAATATTTTAGTAGAATACGAGGGACATTTTCTTGGACTTCTTTGAAGCAATTTTTATCATGGTCATTTGACAAAATTCTTTGTGAGGCTTGATCATACCTCAATTGAAATTCATTTAAATTGAAAAATGCATGCATGAGTATGCAATGGCAAGCAATGCTAAACTAGGGTTGTGAAAACTCACACCCACTAAAGAAGAATCTCGTCCCGAGATTCAAGCGTAGGGTAGGAGTAAAGAGGGGACACTAGCTATCACAATCTTCATGATACAATTTCCCTTCTCGGAGATGTTGATTCATTGCATCATGCTGATCTTGACATCTTTTCCTTCGAGATATCCACCCAACATAACAACAAGGAACAAGAAAGACTCTACAAGATTCGACCTCCTCGAAGAACGAGCAACTCATGATAAACTCATAGAATGGGATGTAGGAACATCCCTTGAGCTGAGACACAAAACACATAACATGGATGAGGAAATGAGGCATATGACGAAGGTTCAATTGGTAGGCAACAATTCCATGCTTAAAAGAGATGGTGACAAGGTTTCAAAGTAACGAGGAGTTAAGTTGCCCTTCATACCATAACGAGGCACATTAGAAAGGTGACTCATAGAGTTATTCCCTTAAGTGGCAAAAATAATTAGTTTCGATAAAAATATCATTGAAACTCTTCATACCAGAATAAGGCAATTCGCAAATGATCGTTCGAAGGAATTTGAAAGACTGGCATACTCATTTTGAGTAGGAAGCTAGATTTATAGAACAACTCGGCAAATGGAGGGACATTACAATTGATACCGGGGGTATAACCAAGTGTGTGAGCGTGCTCTCAAGAACTTGAGCATTTCCGTATTCATCAAAGTTTTACCCATATCTATGCCAAGATCTTGGAGACACATCATACTACCATGATGAATAATAATGGTGAATGCAGATGCAAAGGAAGACAACACTTTCTTAGATTTCACCTTGGCTATGCCAATGGAACGAAATCTGGATGATCAACCGAGAGACATTTAGCACTCCGCTTCTAATGTTCTCCTTGATGTAATGGCACAACGCAATTATAGGTCATGCTTGATATCTCGCACATCAAGTATAGGTTGGACTTCGGGGCTCCAAGGGTCCATGAGGTACAACTTTTGAAATAAGTCATCCAAAGTCCTCATGGGGAGGTGGCTAGGGTTGCTGATATAAGATATTATAACAATAGGTCTTCCGGGTAGGAGTGTTAGCCACGACATCACTTTACCGGTTATAGAGAGACCAATATTATAATTCTTGGGAAATTTTCCAACCATTATAACTGCATGAGATTCAGCTCTAATTGGTGACATGATGTTTCAGACTCAGCATGTCTGAAAAGAAAGTTTGCAACACAAATCGACGAGATAACATTGCGAGATTCTCAGGAAATGAACTACGGAAGACAACTCCAAAACATGATCTGGATTGCAAGATCCACTTGAACACACTGCCCAAGACAGTGATGACCACATGAAAAGTCTTACAACAGTACACTACTAAGTTCTCGGTGGGAACAATCATTGCGGATAATGAAGTCATGTGCAAGTCCGTATGGGCCCTTCGGGAATAACACTTAACTTATTTTCCTTGAACAAATCAATCAGTGGCTTGGTGTTATAGGAATACATATGGAATGAAAATGATCAGTCTATCAAACCATAGAATACTTTGCACGTGCATGATTGACTTGGGATGATTCTGAAGAAAACAAAATAACTTTTCTCAAATTCACGGTGGCAACTTGCATCAAATGCATGCGAATTAGAGGAAGTCAGTTCTTACACCTAACAAAACTTCATGTACGAGACATAAAGGTAATGAATACAAAAGTTTCCAACACTAGCTTAATGTCCAACATAAATCATGGAACAAATAAAATGTTGCTGATGGACTTAACAACAATTCATTGTAATATCCATATAAATGGATTTCCACAACTATGTGAGCAAGATAGTAGAATTGGTCAGATCAAGGAATATAATGGTGTATGCTCAAGGAAATCCACGAGTAAGACACTGTTACGAAAATCTTTGGTTTTAAGTTTGATTTGACAATATCCCATACTCAAATCAAAAATTGGACAAGATAATATTTACAACAATTGATCACACGTATCAAGCGATGAAATATCATATTAGTTCAACACTCACACACACAGCACAAATATATCCCTTTGACATGAACTAAGTTAGGCAAAGCTTTTATCTTTCAACTCTCCAAGTTGTTATTTAGCTTAACCAGCTAGTTTCACGGGTATCCAACACGGATTATTGGAGAAGGGTTGGTTTATAGGAAAACCAACTTGATCACGAGCTCTATCATAACAGTCAGGAAACAACCTGGTAATACTTTCGAGAAGATATTCAGAAAATCACGAACCACCGATATGTTATTAAGCTCGGGAACAATCTCACTTTTCAAGGCAAGATGATATGATCAAAGAGTGAAGGATTGACACAATCCTAACCCATTGATCGAAAAGTGCACCGTGAACATGGATTAGGTAGCACGGTCAATCTTAGGATGACGATTCAATCACCACCACCATAAGAGTGAAATTATTGTCCATTAACTACAAAGCAATGGCATTGATTGCACACATCATGGTTCACTTGTCGATATCTCTGTTACAGCCAACACGGAAACCGAAGAATGAACAATCATAGCGAGAAGTATCACTACATCAAGAGTTCATAAGGGATGGTGCATTTCTTACGACATTCTTGACAAAAGAAGGTAATACTCCAAGATAGAACATAACAAAAGATGGATTGGCATTTTGATCGACAGAATACAACTACTTTGACCTAATCGAGGAAATGGATGAGGTACTGGAGTTTGCTTCTCCCAGTCATTCCAAAATAGAACAACTTGACAGACCACAGGAATAATAGACATTGATGACACGAATGCACAACTACTCTTGATTATCCTCTCATAAATGAAGGTCAGAGACAATTGAAGAGGGCCAACTCAAGAGCACGTGATTTTTCTGAGTTGTAGATGCATAGATTAGCATGTCGAACGAGTTCAACATAATTCTTCCAGATAACCCATGCAGAAAGGCGGAGTTGGCAGAGTCACAATATGGAGTAGAGAATTCATGACGATCACTCTTGTTGTGATTTTTAGTTCATGAAGAACTTCTGCCAGAGATGGTCCATGGTATTGGAAGAATGATATACCACGAACCTTGGAAACTACAACAAGGTTACTAATCATTCTAAAGGAACTAGCAACACTATCAACAGAAGTGAGAAGAATGATCCTTCGGTTCAAAACCCACAAATAGAATACCTACTAACTAAATAACATGGACAAAATTATCATACTAGAAACACAAAACACATCTAGACTATTGGCTGGTTTTCCGAGGTAAGATGGTTTCCTAATGCTTTAACAATACGTCGAGCTAATAGGGTACCTCAACAGAATAATTAGTGTGCTTTGTGTGGCCAAATAGACATCGGGAATAGGAGGAAGGAATTTGCAATTGCACAGATTTATAACCCTTGGATAACTCAGACAGCATAACGGCTGTACAGGCATGAAATATCAGGCAACCTGCATGAAAACTGACAACATAACATCGAATCTTGTGGAGACATCGATCCAAGAAGACAACAACTGGCCTATGAGTCTCCAGCATAGTAACTCGTCATCCTGATGAATAGATGAGAAAATCTAACCCTTAAATCCCGTATAATAAAGAAGAGGGTGACTCATAATACGAATGACACAAGGAAAGGAGTAAAGTGAGCCTTACGTTCCCTTCCACAAAGAATTCTCTTATATAACTAAAGAGTTGCTAGACTCAACATCGACCAGTTTGGCTTGGTTATCCTATAGGCAGTCAAGCTCTGATACCAAAGCTGTCAGGACCCCGATCCTAAGTAATAAGAACCCAACATGTAACAGATCACATCACTTTGTGGCCTCATGCACGGTAAACTCCATGGCTGACACCGTACCTTGGCTGAGACCGTTTGCATGTTTTGGCACACGTATATGAATGTGTCGCTAGCATTCAAATGACAAAGAACCCGGGTCGACATGACTAGTTATAAACCCAAGTGGTACATCCGTATAGGGACAAGCATACATAACCCAGCAAAGCAGGTGTTGGTCAACAACGCGTGTAGATGAGTCATAGCAAGCTACAAGGACTCCATTACACCGCATGACATTTCCCCGAGGGGATAGACACGGCAACAAAGAAGGATAAAAGCCGGTCAATCAATGTGTCCGGAGCTGTAGGAAGCTACCAGGGCTTGGTGGAAGCACAAAGAGGTATTTCCCCATAAACAGTACTACTAAAGGCACACAACTAGGTGTAGAATCCCACACATACCAATGCATTTCAAACACACACAATATGCACAATATGTGTAGAGACAACATGGCATCACAACATAACTCTATGGCTCAAGCATATATTAAAAGCTTAAGAGTCAACATAGTATGATATTACAAACAGGGGTTACATGACCCAACACTCAAGTCATACAAGCATCGAGCGGAAGCAAAACATGCCTGGGTACACACATCTGCTAAAATGGCTGGAGGAGCCGGAAAAGCTACAATGACCCTACCAAAGGAACCAGACCTCTGTCTGGGATTCCCAAGCTATTCCGGTCAACGTCGATCACATAATGTAGACCCAATAGAGAGACTAATGTTTCCTCTAGAAAAACATAAATAAACAAACGTGAGTACAAATGTACTCAGCAAGACTTATGTCAGAACTATCTACATATGCATCAGTATCAATGAAGGGATTGTGGGGTTTGACTGTAGCAAGCCAGCTTTGACTCTTGTCTAACCTATACTACGTCTAAAAATTCTTTCTTTGAGGTGGGATAGCACACACGGGTCCACATATTCACCAACTCAATACGGCACTATGGATCCACTCACGTCTCCCTACGAGAAGGACATCCATAGCAGTCACACTTATCTTGAATATTTTATAGTATCCATTCAAGTTGTCTATGACCATATAAGTTTCCAATTAGTCCATATCCGCCGACGCTGCTATTTGAATAGATTAGATTACCCTGAAGGGGTGTATTTCTTCACACACGCTCCAACCACTTATCACCATATGCTCGTCATGCATCTCGGCAACCTTCAAGCGGAAGCACTGGCGTGGGTGTCGGACACGACCTAACTAAACACACAAGACCCTAGTCCAGGTTTATCGCCTATTTGAGACTGAACCCGCAAGGAAGTCCGACCGAAGTTTCCTCTACGGTCCCAAATGATGTGTACAGGGTTCCCAAGCCCAGCTCGACGAATGGTACTACGCTTGGCACACCCGGCCACGATGCCTAGTCTGTCCCAAGGCCACCTGTACGGGGTGCCACTCGGTAGACTACTAGCATGTCCTACAAACACCAGAAACTAGTTGCAACTCCTAGACAGAGATCTAGGTGAGTAATAAGTCGAGAGAGTCAATTAAGGATCCCATTGTGCGGTACTTGCTAGTCTTGGATAACATACACGGGACTCAGTTCTTAAGGATGGTCCCAATGAGACAACCCGCCATGTACTCCTACACAGCCTCTCATCGGTACCTTTACCAAATCAGGTTCACACCTTTATTCTCACACTGTGGGCCATGAACCCAGACATTCTGATTCATCGTCCATATGGATCAGACCCAACGCAACTCTAAGCATAGCAGGCGCATTAAGCTAGCATGGATGAGTAGCACATCAAAGCTCAAGAAGTTGCTACTCATGCTAAGTGGTTCCAACTATTTACTGTGGCAAAATCGGTCATGCAGAGGAATGGGTTCAACTACCAAGAATAAATAACAGTTGAATCGATGTTGTCCTAATGGAGTAAAAGAGAGAAGGAGCGGCAGAGTAGGATTTTATCAGAATGTTCAAGGGGGGTTTGCTTGCCTCATAATTCTGAAGATAGCAATGAATCTTCATTAATGTCAACGATCACATCATCGGAACCATCGCCTATCGAGAGGGAACAAAACCGACAAAACAAGAAAGGAGCACATTCAATGTAATGCAACAAACAAGATGTATGATATGGCATGTTAAAGCATTGAATTGACCTAGTGGAAAGGATAGTCCCATTAAGTGAAGTGGAATTCAATAATAAC
Organism: Hordeum vulgare subsp. vulgare; assembly: GCF_904849725.1. Taxonomy (NCBI): domain Eukaryota; kingdom Viridiplantae; phylum Streptophyta; class Magnoliopsida; order Poales; family Poaceae; genus Hordeum; species Hordeum vulgare. The sequence continues at coordinate 233,095,522 of NC_058524.1, read as the reverse complement.
CCAAATTCCAACTCCAACACTATTTATCAAATTGTCCTAACCATCATTTTCCCTACTTGGTGATTTTAACTTGTTCAAACATGCATGAACATGGCATAAACGAATTCCTTGCATTTTTCTGATCATTTTCCATATATTATTTATTTAATTTGGAGTTATTTTTTATTTTCTATATTTTTATAAGTTTAGGATATTTCCATGGAATTATTTTTATATCAGAAAATCATTTATTGCGTCATGGTGATGTCATCAAGTCAAACGTGTGTGTGCCAGGTCAAACTGACCACTGGGGGCCTCTAGTCAGTGACCGATTGGTTAATCCCGCGCTGACCCGCACCTAATGGGGTTTCACCCACCCCCAGGGCCTACTGTCATCGACTAATGGGGTGGGGATTTGGTCCTAATGATGTCCACGTCGACCCCCACCGGAGGGTGGTCGCCGGAGACCATAGCCGCGGCGGAGGGCTTGATGGAGATGGCCTAGATGGCGCTAGAGAGCATGGTTTGGAGAGCGCTTTGTGGCTACGCGAAGCTGGTGAAGAAGCTACACGAAGCACAGTTTCAGGATCGATTCCGGTGGCGAAGAGGAGAAGGGCGACGGGGCGGTTCCGTTGGCCATGAAAGAGAGGCAAGGGGTGGCCGGAGGCTGTGTGGACGACGGCGGCCTGCTCGAGCGGAGCTCGGCCATGGCGAGGGGAAGGCGATGCAGAGTGGGGGAAGAAGAGAGAGGGGTCCATGGGGGTGCGTGTTGGGGAACGTAGCATGGGAAACAAAGATTTTCCTACGCACATGCAATACCTATGCACGGTGATGATCATCTACGGGAGGGGAGAGTGAATCTACATAAGATTGTAGATCGCTAAGCAGAAGCGTATATAACACGGTTTATGTAGTGGAACATCTTCGCGACTCAAATCGCAGCCCGTCCCGCGATATCATCACGATCCGTCCCACGATCCCATCACGATCCATCCCGACTAGTGCCGAACGGACGACACCTCCGCGTTCAACACATGTACAACTCGATGACGACCCCCGGCTTCTCGATCCAGCAAGAGAGACGGGGAAGTAGATGAGTTCTCCGGCAGCGTGACGGCGTGCCGGTGATGGTGGTGATCTAATCATGCAGGGCTACGCCTAAGCACCGCAGAAATCCGATCTAGAGGAAGAACTACAAACTAGAGGAGAGGGTAGCACGTGGCTGAAATTGTGTGTCTCAAAAACCCTCAATACCTTTAGTATATATAGGATAGAGGGAGAGGAGGAGGCATCCTCAAACCCTCAAGGTTTGGCCAAACTTGGAGGTGGAGGAGTCCTACTGCAATCCTACTAGTAGTAGGATTTGTCCTTGCCACTTGGAAACCCTTTCCACCTTTTCCACCTTTGGGTTTTTGCCTCTCAAACCTCATGGGATATAGTGGGAGCTTATGTCAGCCCACTAAGGGCTGGTTTGTATCCTCCCACAACCCATAAGGCCCCTCATGGCATGACACCCCTCCCGATGGTCCCCGGTACCATCCCAGCACTCCCGGTACACTATCGATGAGCCTGAAACTTTTCCGGTGACCAAAACAAGACTTCCTATATGCAAATCTTTTCCTTCGGACCATTCCGGAGCTCCTCGTGATGTCTGAGCTCTTATTCGGGACTCTGAACAACTTTTGGTTACCAACACTTATAAATCAACCGCTACAGGAATTAGCTTCTTTGTCGTCTGCCATTACAGACGGCAAAGAGTAAACCACCGACGACAAAGAGTAATACACAGACGACAAAGAATCCCACTGTCGGCAAAATTTTTGTGTCAGCCTACGACAACATTGTAGCTTGTTTGCCGTCTGGCTCACCGAAGCGAACGACAAAGAGCTTTGCCATCAGCTTTTCATAAGAGCAGTCGGCAAATATGTCGAGACGGCAGCCGGCACGCGTTGCCTCCGTTAGGGGCTAACGGAGGCTTTGCCGTCTGCCTCCTCCTCTTCTTTGTTGTCTTCCTCCTCCTCCTCCCCCCCCACTCTTTGTCGTCTGCCTCCCGCCCTCTTCTTTGCCGTCTGCCTCCACCTCCTCCCCCCTCCACTCTTTGCCGTCTGCCTACCCCTCCTCCCCCCTCCTCCGTGCCCTCTTCTATGTCGTCTGCCCCCCTGGAAGTAGACGACACATATAATATATGGCTAGCTACTGCTGCCCCGGTTGCACAGCTGGGCGCCACGTGGCACCTTTGCCGTCGGTCAGCCGATGGCAAGGGCCTTTGCCATCTGCTGGATCATAGCAAAGAGCCCATATTGTCACAGTTTTGTTTTTTTTTTGTTTATTTCACATCACATATACATACACATAGCACATATATAGGTCACAACACATATACATATACATAGCACATATAATTCATAGTACATATATAGGTCAGAACACATATTCATAGCAAAAAAGTTTCATCCATATTCATAGCACATATATAGGTCACAACACATATACATATAGTTCCACATATACTGTTCATCCATATATACATATACATATAATTCCACATTGTTCATCAACTCAAATGAAAACTAGAACTAAAGCAATCCATCAATGCCAGCTTCCATGCATGTAGTACATCCAATCTACAAAATGGGATAAGAAACTCAGAAAAAGAACAACAACAACATATATATAACAAATAAGCTAAATTGAAGAAGAAAGAGAAGAAGCAAGAAGAGAACAAGGAGAATAAAAACAAGAAGGAGTAGGAGGAGGAGGAGGAGGAGGGGAAGGAGAAGGAGAAGGAGGAGGAGAATAAGAAAAAAGAAGAAGAGAAGAAGAAGGAGAAGAAGGAGGAGAAGAATGAGGATAGAAGAAGGAGAAGAAGGAGGGCTCCTTCTCCTTCTTCTTCTCTTCTTCTTCTCCTCCTCCTCCTTCTTCTCCTTCTCCTTCTCCTTCTCTTCTTCTTCTCTTCTTCTTCTTCTTCTTCCTTATTTTCATTTCTCCTCTTGTCCTCTTCTTGGAGCAAAATTAGCTAACTATGTCTTTTTGGAGCTAAATGGGCTAATTATCCCATTTTAGAGGAAAACAAGCTAAGTATATAATATTAATGAGCTAACCAAGGTTCTTATGCCATTTTGAGGTTATTATGGCATTTTGGAGCTAAATGGGCTAATTATGTCATGGTTGGGGAAATTAAGGCAAGGAGAATATGAAAGAGGATAAGAAAGAGGAGGAGGAGGAGAAGAAGAAATAAAGAAGGAGGAGAAGGAGGAGGAGGAGGAGAAGGACTAGAAGGTCCTTGGCCTTCTCCTCCTTCTCCTACTCATCCTCCTCCTTCTCCTTATTCTCTTCTTCTTCTTCTTTCTTTTCATTTTTCCTGTTTCTTCTCCTCTTCTTGGAGCTAAATTAGCTAACTATGTCTTTTTGGAGCTAAATGGGCTAATTATCCCATTTTAGAGGAAAACAAGCTAAGTATATAATATTAATGAGCTAACCAAGGTTCTTATGCCAGTTTGAGGTTATTATGGCACTTCTGTTAGGTTGTTGAAGATATACAACAAAATGTTCCGCCATTCTTCAACATCCAACGTTATTGGTTTTGAAGCACCGGCTGGTGTGAGCTTCCCTTTGAATAGGCTGAGGTTGGACCCACCTTTTTTAGGGTCTGCATCATTGTGCCGAGGCTTCGAATTATGCAAATGATGATTTTTGGCTTCGTAGTGTGCTGTCACAAAGTTTGCCACCTCCTCAGTAATGAATGCCTCAGCCATCGATGCTTCAATTCTACGCTTATTTCTTACATTTAGCTTGAAGGGTCTTCTGCATCCTCTCAGTTGCATAGTACCAACGATCTTGCTCGGGCCCACCCAATCTTGCCTCGGTCGGTAGATGTAAAATCAAATGCTGCATTGGATTAAAGAAGCCCGGTGGAAAGATCTTCTCTAACTTGCACAACAACTCCGGTGCAAACTCCTCCATGTCTTTTACCACGCCACGTGAAAATTCTTTCGCACAAAGAACACGAAAGAAATAGCTCAGCTCCGCCAGTACTAGCCATTCAATCTCACGAATAAAGCCACGTAACATCACCGACATTACCTGCTCTAGCCATATGTGCCAATCATCACTCTTGAGACCAAAGATTTTTAATTTTTCAAGACTCGCTCCCCTCTTTAGATTCGGTGCATACCCATTGCGGAACATCAAGTGCATTTTGACCCACAAGATAATTAGGTCCAGGCAACCTACACACTAATAGGTAAAGATAGGTTCTAATCCCACCCGAGTATGTGTAGATTGGGTTCGTTTTCCCATGCTCTGCTCTGGATCCAATGCAAAATTTTGGCAGCACCTCCCCGCTGTTCTCCTGATACACGTCTCCGCAACAAACAGAGAGGATGTGCATCCGGAGAACAACAGGGAGGCATTGACGAAATTCTGCATCGGATCCAGAGCACAGCATACGGGAAAACGAACCCAATTTACACATACTCGGGCTGTCCATGGATAATGTTGGACAATTCGAAAGGATGGCGGTTATAAATATGCAAAGACATGCATATTTAGAGATGTCGCCCTTTCGAATGGGAGATGCATACTGGTCACGCATACTGATAAATTAATTTAATTACATAAATCTAGAAAGTTTCATCCGGAAACCGAGCCAGAGTAAATGAAGGGGCGAGGAGGTGATGAAATTTGTACTGACCCACGAATGCAGGGGCGGAGCTCGTACAACGCACGGGGAGGTCTTCGCACAGCAGACCTCAAAGTGACGAGACAACAATCACATGTAAATCCACGGGATCAACACAAATATTCTAATTGTGTCATTTTAGAGTAAAACAAGTTAAGAATATAATATTCATGAGCTAACCAAGGTTTTTATGCCATTTTGTAGCTAAATGGGATAATTATCTCATTGTTGGGGAAAATAAGGTAAGGAGAATAAGAAAGAGGAGAAGAAAGAGGAGGAGGAGAAGAAGAAGAAGAAATCAAGAAGAAGGAGAAGGAGGAGGAGAAGAAGAATGAGGAGAAGAAGGATAAGGAGGAGAAGGTATTCTTCTTCTCTTCTTCTCTTCTTCTTCTCTTCTTCTTTTCTTCTTCTTTTCTTCTTCTCCTTATTTTTTTTTCTTATACTCCTCCTCTTCTTCTTCTTCTTCTTCTTCTCCTCCTCCTCTTCTCCTCCTCCTCCTCTTCTTCTTCTTCCTATTCTTTCTATTAAGATAACTAACTAACTAACATAACTAACCAAGCTAACTAAACCTATCGCTAAACCTATATAGCACTAAATAGCAAAAAATGACAAAAACAGAATCTATCACTAAGTAACTAAAAAAGAATCTAGCTACCACTAATTAACAAAACAAAATCTACCACTAAACTACCTACTAAATATGCTAATTAAATAACTAAATCTACCAACTAACTAAACTACCACTAAAACTACTAATTAAGTAACCTACCAACTAAACTATATATGCCACAACTACTACAATAACAACAACTACTACTACAACAACAATAAAAAACCATGCCGGTAGTTATAATCTAATTCCAAAAAACTAAATACCAACCAATAAAAAATCAAATTCTTCTTCTTTTTTCTCTTCTTCTCCTTATTATTTTTTTCTTATTCTCTTCTTCTCTTCTTCTTATCTTTTTCTTTACTTCTTATCCTTCTTATTTTTTCTTCTCTTCTTCTTCTTCTTCTTCTTCTTATTTTTTTCTTCTCCTCCTCTTCTTCTTCTTATTCTTCTTATTCTTTTTCTGCTCCTCCTCCTCCTCCTCCTACTCCTCTTCTTCTTCTCCTCTTCTCCTCCTCCTCCTCCTCTTCTTCTACTTCCTCCAAAAAACTAAATAACAAGGGTTGGGTGTGTGGGGGATTACCGGCAGTGTTGGGGTTGCGGGGGCTGCTGCAGGGCAGTGCCTGGGCTGGCGGCGCCGGCGGTGTGGCTGCGGGGGCGGCACCAGGGGCGTCAGGGGTGGGGCTGCGGGGGCGGCACCAGTGGCACGAGCGGCGCCGGCGGTGGGGCTTCGGGGGCGGCACCAGGGGCGCTGGGGGTGGCCGGGCGACGGTGGTGGAGGCGTTGGGCGTCAGGGGAGGAGAGAGAGAGAGGGCCGGGGTGGGGGCGGAACAGCCGTTAGTAGATTCAGGACCTTTGCCGTCTGCTGGTGGACGGCGAAGGGGTCTATACTCTTTGCCGTCTACCTCTGGCATCTTTGCCATCAGCCAGCAGATGACAAAGAAGGGCGTAGTTTGACCTAAGGTTCCCCCGGCCCGATGAGCTTCTTTGCCGTCTGCTGTCCCCTTTTTTGCCGTCTGTGGAAGACGGCAAAGAATTGACTGTTGGCAAAGACCTTCTTTGCCATCAGCCAGTTCTTTGCCATCTGCTTTCTAGGAGCTGACGGTAAAGACACTCTTTGCCATCACCTAGCAGACGGCAAAGATTTGGCAGACAGCAAAAAACTGATTTCCAGTAGTGAACTATACCAAAACATCACCGAACCTTAAGTGTGCACACCCTACGGGTTCGAGAACTATGCAGACATGACTTGAGACATTCTTCAGTCAATAACCAATAGCGGGACCTGGATGTCCATATTGGCTCCTACATATTCTATGAAGATCTCTATCGGTTGAACCTCTATGTCAAGGATCCAGTTAATCCCGTATGTTGTTCCCTTTGTCTTTCGGTATGTTATTTGCCCGAGATTCGATCGTCGGTATCTCCATACCTAGTTCAATCTCATTACTAGCAAGTTCTTTTTACTCGTTCCATAATACAAGATCCTGTGGCTAACTCTTTATTCACATTGCTTGCAAGGCTTGTTTGTGATGTTGTATTACCGAGTGGGCCCCGGGATACCTCTCCGTTACACAGAGTGACAAATCCTAGTCTTGATCCATGTCAACCCAACAAACACCTTTGGAGATAACTGTAGAGTAGCTTTATAGTCACCCAGTTACATTGCGACGTTTGATAACACAGAAGGTATTCCTCCGGTGTCCAGGAGTTGCATGATCTCATGGTCATAGGAAAAGATACGTTGACATGTAGAAAACTGTAGCAATAAACTCACATGATCATATGCTACGTTCATAGTTTGGGTCTTGTCCATCACATCCTTCTCCTAATGATGTGATCCCGTTATAAAGTGACAACACTTGCCTATGGCTAGGAAACCTTAACCATCTTTGATCAAGGAGCTAGTGAACTAGAGGCTTACTAGGAACAGTGTTTTGTCTATGTATCCACACATGTTTTGAGTTTCCAATCAATAAATTATAGCATGGATAATAAACGATTATCATGAACAAGGAAATATAATAATAACCATTTTATTATTGCCTCTAGGGCCTATTTTCAACAGTCTCCCACTTGCACCAGAGTCAACAATCTAGTTCACATCACTATGTGATTTTGATGACTCTAACACCCATACAGTTCTGGGTTTTGATCATGTCTTGGTTGTGAGAGAGGTTTTAGTCAACGGGTCTGAACCTTTCAGATATGAGTGTGCTTTACAAATCTCTACGTCATCCTGTAGGTGCTGCTACCAACGTGCCATTTTTTAGCTATTCCAAATGACTGATCCACTATACGAATCCGGTTTACTACTTAGAGTTTTCCGGATTAGTGTCAAAGCTTGCATCGGCGTAACCCTTTATTACGAACTCTTATAACACATGGTAACTAAGGATAACTTTTGAATGTTGTTTAGTAATTCAATCCTGGATCACTCTTTGTACCCCTTGACAGACTCATGGCAAGGCACACATCGGTGCGGTACACAGCATGGCATAGTTTAGAGCCTACGGCTAAGGCATAGGGGACGACCTTCGTCCTTTCTCTTTCTTCTGTCTTGGTCGGGCTTTCAGTCTTACCCAAATTCACACCTTACAACACAGCCAAGAACTCCTTCTTTGCTGATCTATTTTGAACTCCTTCGAAAACTTGTCAAGGCATGCAATTCATTGAAAGTTCTATTTACCGTTTTGATCTATCTCGATAGATCTGGATGCTCAATTTTCAAGTAGCTCTATCCAAGTTTTCCTTTGAAAAACTCCTTTCAAACAACCGTTTATGCTTTCTAGAAATTCTACTTTACTTCTGATAAACAATATGTCAACCACATACACTTATCAGAAATTCTATAGTGCTCCCACTCACTTCTTTGGAAACACAGGTTTCTCATAAACCTCATATAAACCCAAAATCTTTGATCATCACATCAAAGTGTATATTTCAACTCCAAGATGCTTGCACCCGTCCATAGAAGGATCGCTGGAGCTTGCATACTTGTTAGCATCCTTAGGATCGACAAAACCTTCTGGTTGTATCACATACAACCTTTCCTCAAGGAAACCGTCGAGGAAAGATTGTTTTGAAATCCTATGTGCAATATTTCATAAATAATGCAACAACTGCTAACATAATTGCAACAGACTTTTAGCATTGCTATGAGTGAGAAAGTCTCATCATAGTCCACTCTTTGAACTTGTCAGAAACATCTTTGCGACAAGTCGAGCTTTTCTTAATGGTGACTTTTCATCATCATCGTCTGTCTTCCTTTTAAAGATCCATCTGTACTTAATAGTCTTACGACCATCGACTAGTTCTTCCAAAGTCTACACTTTGTTTTTATACACGGATCCTCTCGGATTTCATGGCCTCCAGCCATTTGCCGGAATCTGGTCCCACCATCGCTTCGCCATAGCTCGTAGATTCATTGTTGTTCAACAACATGACCTCCAAGACAGGGTTACCGTACCACTGTGTAGCAGTACGCGACATTGTCGACCTACGAGGTTTGTAGTAACTTGATCTGAAGCTTAATGATCACTGTCATCAGTTTCCACTTCAATTGGCGTAGGCGCCACAGGAACAACTTTCTGCGCCCTGCTACACACTGTTGAAGTGATGGTTCAATAACCTCATCAAGTTCCACCACCCTCACACTCAATTCTTTCGAGAGATACTTTTGCTCGAGAAAGGACCCGTTTTAAGAAACAAACACTTTGCTTCCGAATCTGAGATAGGAGGTATACCCAACTAGTTTAGGTGTCCTATGAAGATGGATTTATCCGCTTTGGGTTCGAGCTTATCATGCTCAAACTTATCCACATAAGCATTCCAGCCCCAAACTTTTAAGAAACAACAGCTTAGGTTCCTCCAAACCATAGTTCATACGGTGTCATCTCAACGGAAATACATGGTGCCCTATTTAAAGTGAATGTGGTTGTCTCTAATGCATAACCCATAAATGATAGTGGTAATTCGATAAGAGACATCATAGTATGCACCATATCAAATAGGGCACGACTATTACGTTCGGACACACCATCACACTATGGTGTTCTAGGTGGCATGGGATGTGAAACACTTTTCACATTTTACTTAATTGTGTACCAAAATCGCAACTCAGATATTCATCTCTATGATCATATCATAGACATGTAACCCTCTTGTCACGACGATCTTCAACTTCACTCTGAAACTACTTGAACCTTTTAGTAATTCAGACGTGTGTTTCATCAAGCAAATACACTAGTATCTACTCAAATCATGTGTGAAGTAAGAACATAACGATATTCACTGCATGCCTCAGCACTCATTGGACTGCATACATCCAAATGTATTACGTCCAATAAGTGACTTTCTAGTTCCATCTTACTGGAAAATGAGGCCTTCGGTCATCTCGCCCATGTGGTATGATTTGCATGTCTCAAGTCATACAAAATCAAGTGAGTCCAAACGATCCATCTGCATGGAGTTTCTTCATGCGTTTATACCAATAGGTATGGTTTGCATGTCTCAAACGTTTCAACAATGAGTGAGTACAAAGATCCATTAGCATGGAGCTTCTTCATGCATTTTATACCAACATGACTCAAGCGGCAGTGCCACAAGTAAGTGGTACTATCATTACTACTTTGTATCATTCGACATCAATATTATGAACATGTGTAGCACTATGATCGAGATTCAATAAACCATTGAAGGTATTTATTCAAACAAATAGAATAACCATTATTCTCTTTAAATGAATAATCGTATTGCAATAAACACGATCTATCATGTTCATGCTCAACACAAACACCAAATAACAATTATTTAGGTTTAACACTAATCCCGATGGTAGAGGGAGCGTGCGATGTTTGATCACATCAACTTTAGAATTACTTCCAACACACATCATCACCTCACCCTTGCTAGTATCCATTTAATCCGTAGCTATACTTTTGAGTTACTAACACTTAACAACTGAACTGGTATCTAATACACTAGTGCTACTAGGAGTACTAGTAAGGTACACATCAATATCAGGTATATCCAATATACTTTTGTCGACTTCGCCAGCCTTCTCATCTACCAAGTATCTAGGGCAGTTCCGCCTCAGTGACCGTTCCCCTCATAACAAAAGGACTTAGTCTCGGGTTTGGGTTCAACCTTGTGTTTCTTCATTAGAGCAGCAACTGGTTTGCCGTTTCATGAAGTCTCCCTTCTTGCCCTTGCCCTTCTTGAAACTAGTGGTTTTACTAAACATCAACAAGTGATGCTCCTATTTGATTTCTACTTTCGCGATGTAAAACATCGTGAATAGCTAAAAGATCATCATATCTATCCTTGATATGTTATAGTTCATCACGAAGCTCTAGTAGCTTGGTGGCAGTGACTTTGGAGAACCATCACTATCTCATCTCGAAGATTAACTCCCACTCGGTTCAAGCGATTGTATCACTCAGACAATCCGAGCACATGCTCAACGATTGAGCTTTTCTCCCTTAGTCTTTAGACAAAGAATCTTGTCGGAGGTCTCATACCTCTTAACAAGGGCACGAGCATGAAATCCAAATTTCATCTCTTGGAACACCTCATATGTTTCGTGACGTTCAAAACGTCTTTGGTGCCTCAATTCTAAGCAGTTAAGTATTACACACTGAACTATCACGTAGTCATCAAAAATGTGTATGTCAGATGTTCGCAACATCCATAGACGACGCTGGAGGTTCAGCACACCGAGCGGTGCATTTGGGACATAAGCCTTCTACGTAGTGCTACGGCAACAAAAGTCCTTCCCAAGCAATGCCAGGAATTCTTCCTGCTACTTCTATTGATTGCATTGGTTTTTCTCTTGAAGAGGAACGGGTGATGCAGCACAGGAGAAGTAAGTATTTCCCTCAGTTTCGAGAACCAAGGTATCGATCCAGAAGGAGGGTCTCGTCAAGTCCAGAGTACCGGCGCAAACACAAACAAGATTGCACCCAACGCTTCAAAGGGGTTGTCAATCCCTTCAAGATTGTTAGCAAAGTGAGATCTCAAGGCGGAAAGTGCAACGAAGTAAAAAGTGTAAGGTTGAAAATATGGTGTGGAGTAGACCCGGGGGCCATAGTGTTCAGTAGAGGCTTCTCTCAAAATAGCAAATATCACGGTGGGTGAACAAATTACTGTCGAGCAATTGATAGAACCACGCAAAGTCATGACGATATCTAAGTCAATGATCATACATATAGGCATCACGTCCGAGACAAGTAGACCGATACTTTTTCCATCTACTACTATTACTCCACACATCGACCGCTATCCAGCATGTATCGAGTGTATTGAGTTCATGACGAACAGAGTAACGCCTTAAGCAAGATGGCATGATGTAGAGGGATAATCTCAAACCAATGATGAAAACCCCATATTTTTACCCTTGATGGAAACAACACGATGCATGCCTCTCTACCCCTTCTGTCACTGGTGAGGTCACCGCATTGTATGAACCCAAAACCAAGAACTTCACCCATTGCAAGAATCATAGATCTAGTTGGCAAGACAAAACACACAAGTACAAGAGAATTACAAGGATATGAAGTCATGCATAAGAGAGATTAGAAGAAACTCAAATAAGATTCATAGATAATATGATCATAAATCCACAATTCATCGGATCTCGACAAACACACCAGAAAAGAAGATTACATCGGATAGATCTCCATGAAGATCGTGGAGAACTTTGTATTGAAGATCCAAGAGAGAGAAGATTACATCGGATAGATACTAACTATGGACCCGTAGGTCTATGGTGAACTACTCACGCATCATCGGAGAGGTCATGGTGTTGATGAAGAAGCCCTCCGTGTCCGAATCCCCCTCCGGCAGGGCACCAGAACGTGCCCCAGATGGGATCTTGCGGAGATAGAAGCTTGCGGAGACGAAAAAGTGATTTCGATGATCTCCTGATTTTTTTGGGATTTTTAGGGAATATATAGGCGCAACCCCTAGGGCAGAAGGCGCCCAGGGGGCCACAAGCCTGTGGGCCGCGACCTTACCCCCTGGCCGCGGGGTGGGGGCTTGTGGGGTCCCTGAGGCTCCCCTGCCTTGGCTCCCAATCTTCCCGATCTTCTTCCATTATGAAAAAAATCTTTTCGGGGATTTTCTTCCGTTTGGACTCCGTTTCAAAATCTCCACTGAAAGGGGTCAAAAACATGGAAAAAACATAAACTGGTACTTGGCACTGAGTCAATAAGTTAGTCCCAGAAAATATACAAAAGGCATGCAAAACATCCAAAGTTTGACAAGATAATAGCATGAAACCATCAAAAATTATAGATACGTTGGAGACGTATCAAGCATCCCCAAGCTTAATTCCTGCTCGTCCTCGAGTAGGGAAGTGATAAATAATGAATTTTTGATGTGGAATGCTACATAGCATAGTTGTCCTTTGCAACTTCTTTCATGTGACATGAATGTTCAGATCCGTAAGATTCAAAACAATAGTTTGCTATTAACATGAAAACAATAATACTTGAAGCAAACTAGCAAGGTAATCATGAACTTTCAAAATAACAAGGCGAAGGAAAGTTATTCCTACAAAATCATATAGTCTGGCTATGCTCCATCATCCTCACACAACTAATGTAAATCATGCACAACCCCCATATTGGCCAAGTAATTGTTTTCGCACTCTTACTTTCTCGAACTTTTTATAACTATCAGGCAATACATGAGCGTGAAACATGGATATAGCACTATAAGTGGAATAGAGTGTGGTGGTGGTTGTGAGACAAAAAGGAGGAGATGGTCACATTGACTCGGCATATCAAAGGGCTATGGAGATGCCCATTAATAGATATCAATGTGAATGAGTAGGGATTGCCATACAAGGGATGCACTAGAGCTATAAGTATGTGAAAGCTCAAAAGGAGAACTAGTGGGTGTGCATCCAACTTGCTTGCTCACGAAGACCTAGGGCAATGTTGAGGAACCCCATCATTGGAATATACAAGCCAAGTTATATAACGAAGATTCCCACTAGCATATGGTCGTGACGAAGCAAGAAGCTCTCAATCGTGAAGAACATGGTGCTATTATGTCGCACAAGTGTGAAAAAAATATATAGTAGCATTGTCACTTCTCTCTTTTTCTCTCTTTTCTATTTTTTTCATTTGGGATCTTATGCCTCTTTTTTTTCTTTTTTCTTTATTTTTGGGCTCTTTGGCCTCTTTTTTATATTCCCTCACATGGGACAATGCTGTAATAATTATGATCATCACACTTTTATTTACTCGTAGCTCAAAATGATGATGACTCTAAAAGAAATGACTCCGGAAGTATACCGGGATGTGCAACGATCTGGCATGGCGTATGATGTTGAAAACATCTCGCTAGCTATGTTACAATCATGCAATGGCAATATGAGAGTGACGGCACAAGTCATGAGACGGAACGTGGGAGTTGCATGGCAATATATCTCGGAATGGCTATGAAAATGCCATAGTAGGTAGGTATGGTGGCTGTTTTTAGGAAGGCATATGGTGGGTTTGTGTACCGGCGAGAATTGTGCGGCACTAAAGACGATAGCAATGGTGGAAGGTGGAAGTGCATCTATACCATGGACTCACATTAGTCATGAAGAACTCACATACTTGTTGCAAAAGTTTTTATTAGTAATCAAAACAAAGTGCTAAACGCATACTCCGAGGGGAAGGGTTGGTAGGTGTTAACCATCGCGCGATCCCGACCTCAACACAAAGGATGACAATCAATAGATCAATTATGCTCCTACTTCCTAACATAGCGGTTCACCATACGTGCATGCTACGGGAATCACTAACTTCAACACAAGTATCTCTAGATTCACAACACCCTACTAACATAGATCTCAATATTACCGAGTCCATGTCTCAAAAGTAATCGAGAGGAATCGAAACTTCTCTTTCTACTCAATGCACATGAAGATGTAGGTTTTTGCATCCTCTTTGGGTACCTATCACATTTGGGACTACTTTCATAGCATAAGCCAACTACCAAATCACGCACCGCCGTGCTCTAAAAGATATAAGTGAAGCACTAGAGCAAAAGTATCTAGCTCAAAAGATATAAGTGAAGCACTATGAGCATTCTAGCAAAATCACGATGAGTGCATGTCTCTCTCTCTCAAAAAGGTGTGCAGCAAGGATGATTGTGACACAACAAAAAGAAAAGACTCCTACGATACAAGACGCTCCAAGCAAAACACATATCATGTGGTGAATAAAAATATAGCTCCAAGTAATGTTACCAAGGGATTGAAGACGAAAGAGGGGATGCCTTCCCGGGGCATCCCCAAGCTTAGGCTTTTTGGTGTATTTGAATTGGGCTTGGGATGCCTTGGGCATCCCCAAGCTTGAGCTCTTTCCACTCCTTATCTCATCGTCCATGAGAACATCACCCAAACTTGAAAACTTCACAACGCAAAACTTAAACAGAAACTTGTGATAACATTAGCACAAGAAAACAAACTACCACTTCTTTTGGTACTGTAGCAAACTTGAACTCTATCTATATTGGTGTTGGGCTACTGTATTCTCACTTTTCCATGGCTAGTACCCCCCGATACTAACCATAGTTTCACCAAAACAAGCAACCAACTCAACAAAAACAGAATCTATCAAAAAACAGACCAGTCTGTAGCAATATGTATACGTCGTATACTTCTGGTACCTCAAAAACTCTGACAAATTACGAAGGCCAGGGCAAAAAGCATATCAACCAGCAGCAAAAAGAATCAACTCAACAACTCTTTCTGAATAAAAATTAAAAAGCATGTCGTGAGAGAAAAGTTTTTGTCTTTTTCCAGTAGGATCAAACAACCATCACCAAGACTAGTCATAAAGGTTTTGCTTGGCTCAAACACAAAAAGAAACACAATAAACACAATCACAACATAATTATGATGGTGTGGACGCAACAAAATAGAAAGAAAAAGATAAATTCATTGGGTTGCCTCCCAACAAGCGCTATTGTTTAACGCCCTTAGCTAGGCATTGATAATTCAATGATGCTCACACAAAAGACAAGAATTGAAGCACAACGAGAGCATCGTAAAGCATGTAAAAATCACATCTAAGTCTAACTTACTTCCTATGCATAGTGATTGTATAGGAAAACAGATTGTCAAGACAACCAATAGTTTCCATATGCAAGGAAGAAGAAACAAACAATAGCAATCTCCACATAACGAGAGGTAATTTGGTAACATGAAAGTTTCTACCACAATATTTTCCTCTCTCATAGAAGTTACATGTGGGATCATAATCAAATTCAACAAAATAGCTATCACAAAGGATATTCTTGTCATGATCCACATGCATGCAAAGTTGACACTCTTCAAAAATAGTGGGATTATCATCAACTAAAGTCATGACTTCTCCAAACCCACTTTCAATATTATTGCAAAAATCATACTCATCATGAGGCTTAATTTTTTTTTCAAGATCATAAGGAAAATCATCACCCCAATCATGATCATTGCAACAAGTAGTGGACATAGCAAACCTAGCATCCCCAAGCTTAGGGTTTTGCATATTTTTAGCATGATTGTCACTAATAGAATTTATAGTGAAACCATTGCAATCATTCTTTTCATCCAAGGATCCCTCTTGAATCACTTCATAAATTTCTTCCTCAGAATTTTCAGATTCACGCATCTCAAGCAAAACTCCATAAAGATAGTCAAGTGCACTCAACTCACTAGCAATTGGATCAACATAATTGGATCTCTTAAAGAGATTAGCAAGTGGATGAGGATCCATATTACTAGATTTTTAGCAAGCGAAGATGCAAGCATATTGAAGGCACATGGCACACAAGCGAACAAAAAGCAAGCGAGAGAAAAGGGCGAACAAAAAAGGCAAATGAAAAAAGGAAAACGAAAAAGGCAAATTGGTGAAGTGGGGGAGAGGAAAACGAGAGGCAACTGGCAAACAAAATAAATTCAAGAGATGAGTTTGCGACACCTACTTGGATGAGTTCTTGACTTGATCTTCCTCCCTCGCAATGGCGCTAGATATTCTTCTGCTACGGCAACAAAAGTCCTTCCCAAGCAACGCCAGGAATTCTTCTTGCTACTTCTCTTGTTTGCGTTGGTTTTTCCCTTGAAGAGGAAAGGGTGATGCAACACACGAGCAGTAAGTTTTTCCCTCTGTTTTGAGAACCAAGGTATCGATCCAGAAGGAGGGTCTCGTCAAGTATAGAGTACCCGCGCAAACACAAACAAGCTTGCACCCAACGCTTCAAAGGGGTTGTCAATCCCTTCAAGATTGTTTGCAAAGTGAGATCTGAAGGCGGAATGTGCAACGAAGTAAAAGTGTAAGGCTGAAAATATGGTGTGGAGTAGACCCGGGGGCCATAGTGTTCACTAGAGGCTTCTCTCAAAATAGAAAATATCACGGTGGGTGAACAAATTACTGTCGAGCAATTGATAGAACCGCGCAAAGTCATGACGATATCTAAGGCAATGATCATACATATAGGCATCACGTCCGAGGCAAGTAGACCTATACTTTCTGCATCTACTACTATTACTCCACAATTGACCGCTATCCAGCATGCATCTAGTGTATTGAGTTCATGACGAACAGAGTAACGCCTTAAGCAAGATGACATGATGTAGAGGGATAATCTCAAACCAATGATGAAAACCCCATCTTTTTACCATTGATGGCAACAACACGATGCGTGCCTCGCTACCCCTTCTGTCACTGGGTGAGGTCACTGCATGGTATGAACCCAAAACCAAGCAGTTCTCACATTGCAAGAATCATAGATCTAGTTGGCCAAACAAAACCCACAACTCGAAGAGAATTACAAGGATATGAAATCATGCATAAGAGAGATCAGAAGAAATTCAAATAAGATTCATAGATAATCTGATCATACATCCACAATTCATCGGATCTCGACAAACACACTGCAAAAGAAGATTACATCGGATAGATCTCCATGAAGATCATGGAGAACTTTGTATTGAAGATTCAACAGAGAGAAGATTACATCGGATAGATACTAACTATGGACCCGTAGGTCTATGGTGAACTACTCACGCATCATCGGAGAGGTCATGGTGTTGATGAAGAAGCCCTCCGTGTCCGAATCCCCCCTCCGGCAGGGCACCAGAACGTGCCCAGATGGGATTTGCGGAGACAGAAGCTTGCGGCGGCGGAAAAGTGATTTTCATTATATCCTGATTTTTTGGGGATTTTTAGGGAATATATAGGCGCAACCCCTAGGACAGAGGGCGCCCAGGGGGCCCACAAGCCTGTGGGCCGCGGCCTACCCCCTGGCCACAGGGTGGGGGCTTGTGGGTCCCCAGATGCTCCCCTGCCTTGGCTCCCAAGCTTCCCGGTCTTGTTCCGTTATGAAAAAAATCTTTTCAGGGATTTTCTTTCGTTTGGACTCCGTTTCAAAATCTCCTCTGAAAGGGGTCAAAAACATGGAAAAAACAGGAACTGGCACTTGGCACTGAGTCAATAAGTTAGTCCCAAAAAATATATAAAAGGCATGCAAAACATCAAAAGTTTGACAAGATAATAGCATGAAACCATCAAAAATTATAGATACGTTGGAGACGTATCACGCAGCAATGAGGATAATCCTCAGTTTACGGACCCGGTCCGCATAATTGCTACTAACAACTTTCAACTAAATTTTCTCTAGGAACATATCAAAAATAGTAGAGCTACATCGCAAGCTACAACATAATCTGCAAAGACCTTTTGACTATGTTCATGATAATTGAGTTTAGCTATTCATAACTAATAACTCCCACTCAAATAGACATCCCTCTAGTCATTCGAGTGGCGCATGATCGAAATCCACTAACTCAAGTCCGATCATCACGTGAGTTGAGTATAGTTTGAGTGGTGAACATTTCCATGTTGATCATATCAACTATATGACTCATGATCGACCTTTCGGTCTCTTGTGTTCCGAGGCCATGTCTGTACATGCTAGGCTCGTCAAGTTTAACCCGAGTGTTCCATGTGTGCAACTGTTTTGCACCCGTTGCATGTGAACGTTGAGTCTATCACACCCGATCATCACGTGGTGTCTCGAAACGACGAACTGCCGCAATGGTGCACAGTGAGGGAGAACACAGTTTTCTCTTCAAATTTTAGTGAGGGATCACCTTATAAAGCTACTGTCATTCTAAGCAAAATAAGGTGCATAAAAGAATTAACATCACATGCAAATCATAAGTGACATGATATGGCCATGAGCTTGTGCTTCTTGATCTCCATCACCAAAGCACCAGCATGATCTCCTTCGTCACCGACCGCACCATGATCTCCATTGTGCCGCCATCGAGGTTGTCGTGCTATCTATGCTATTACCACTAAAGCTACCACCTAGTGATATAGTAAAAACATCTGCAAGCACAAATGTTAGTTTAAATACAACCCTATGGCTCCTGCCGGTTACCGTAGCATCGAAGTGCAAGTCGATATTTAAATATTACAACATGATCATCTCATACATCCAATATATCATATCATGTCATTGGCCATATCACATCACATGCATACCCTGCAAAAACAAGTTAGACATCCTCTAATTTGCTGTTGTATGTTTTACGTGGCTGCTATGGGTATCTAGTATGATCGCATCTTACTTACGCAAAGCCACAACGGTGATATGCAAATTGCTATTAAACCTTCTCCAATGACCCCCTCGGTCAAATCCGATTCAACTAAATTTTAAGAAACAGACACCCGCCATTCATCTTTATGCAACAAGTTCCATGTCAGTCAATGAAATCGTTGTCTCGTAAGCGTACGAGTAAAGTTGGTCCGGGCCGCTTCAATCCAACAATACCGCCGAATCAAGAAAAGACTAAGGAGGACATAAACGCCCACAAACACTTTTGTGTTCTAATCGAGTTATCATCTACACATGAACCTAGATCATGATGCCACTGTTGCGGAACGTAGCATGCGAAACAAAAAATTTCCTACGCACACGCAATACCTATCCATGGTGATGATCATCTACGAGAGGGGAGAGTGAATCTACATACCCTTGTAGATCGCTAAGCGGAAGCGTATATAACGCGGTTGATGTAGTGGAACATCTTCGTGATTAAAATCGCAGCCCATCCCACGATCTCATCACGATACGTCCCGCGATCCCATCACGATCCATCCCGATCTAGTGCCGAACGGACGGCAACTCCGCGTTCAGCACACGTACATCTCGATGACGACCCCCGCCTTCTCGATCTAGCAAGAGAGATGGAGAAGTAGATGAGTTCTCCGGAAGCGTGACGGTGCCGGCGATGGTGATGACCTATTCCTGCAGGGCTTCGCCTAAGCACTGCAGAAATCCGATCTAGAGGAAGAACGACAAACTAGAGGAGAGGGTAGCACGTGGCTGAAATTGTGTGTCTCAAAAACCCTCAGTACCTCTAGTATATATAGGAGGGGGGAGGGAGGGGAGGAGGCAGCCTCAAACCATCAAGGTGTAGGAGAAATTGGAGGTGGAGGAGTCCTACTCCAATCCTACTAGGAGTAGGATTCCTCGTTTCCACTTGGAAACCCTTTCCACCTTTTCCACCTTTGGGTTTTTGCCTCTCAAACCTCATGGGCCTTAGTGAGAGCTTATGTCAGCCCACTAGGTGTTGGATATATGTCCTAGAGGCAATGATAAAATAGTTATTATTATATTTCCTATTCCAAGATAATCATTTATTATCCATGCTATAATTGTATTAAATGAAAACATAAATGCATGTGTGGATATATAGACAAAATAATGTCCCTAGTAAGCCTCTAGTTGACTAGCCAGTTGATCAAGGATGGTTAAGGTTTTCTGACCATATGCAAGTGTTGTCACTTGATGACTCGATCACATCATTAGGAGAATGATGTGATGGACAAGACCAAAACTATAAACGTAGCATGTAATCGTGTCATTTTGTTGCTATTGTTTTCTGCGTGTCAAGTATTCATTCCTATGACCATGAGGTCATGTAACTCACTGCCACTGGAGGAATACCTTGTGTGTATCAAATGTCGCAACGTTACTGGGTGACTAGAAAGGTGCTCTACAGGTATCTCCGAAGGTGTCCGTTGAGTTAGCATGGATCAAGACTGGTATTTGTCACTCCATGTGACGGAGAGGTATCTCAGGGCCCACTCGGTAATACAACATCACATATAAGCCTTGCAAGCAATGTGGCTAATATGTTAGTCACGGGATCTTGTATTACGGAACGAGTAAAGAGACTTGCCGGTAACGAGATTGAAATAGGTATACTGATACCGACGATCAAATCTCGGGCAAGTAACATATTGAAGGACAAAGGGAATGGTATACGGGATTATATGAATCCTTGGCACAGAGGTTCAACCGATAAGATCTTCGTAGAATATGTAGAATCCAATATGGACATCCAGGTCCCGCTGTTGGATATTGACCAGGGAGTGTCTCAGGTCATGTGTGCATAGTTCTCGAACCCGGAGGGTCTGCACACTTAAGGTTCAGTGACGTTTCAGTATAGTTGAGTTGTAGGTGTTGGTGACCGAAGGTTGTCCGGAGTCCCGAATGAGATCACGAATGTCACGAGGGTTTTCGGAATGGTCCGGAAACAAATATTGATATATAGGATTGTTTCATTTGGCCTCCAGAAAGATTTCGGGCATTACCGATAGTGTACCGGGAGGGGGCCACCCACCCGGGAGAGAACCCAATAGCCCATGTGTGGTGCACCAGCCCTTGGTGGGCTGGTGAGGCCAGCCCAATGGGGCTATGTTGGCGAGAAGAAAAATCAAAGGAGAAAAATAAAAAAAAGAGGGAGGTGGGAAGGAAGGAGGGGACTCCTCCTTCCCCAAACCGAATTGGAGTTGGAGTCCCCTCCTCCTCTACTCGGCCGACGCCCTAGGGGCTCTCTTGAGCCCCAAGGCTAGCACCTCCCCTCGTCCTATATATACTAGAGGTTTTAGGGTTTTTGAGACACAACTTTGCCACGTGCGGAATAGATCATCACCATCACCGGCGCGCCGTCACGCTGCCGGAGAACTCATCTACTTCCCCATCTCTCTTGCTGGATGAAGAAGGCGAAGATTGTCATCGAGTTGTACGTGTGCTGAACACGGAGGTGTCGCCCGTTCGGTGCTAGATCGGGACGGATCGTGGGACGACGATGATTTGAATAACGAAGTTGTTCCACTACATCAACCGCGTTTCTTAACGCTTCCCGCTTAGCGATCTACAAGGTATGTGGATCCGATCTCCCTCTCGTAGATGAACATCACCACGATAGGTCTTCATGTGCGTAGGAAATTTTTTGTTTCCCATGCAACGTTCCCCAATAGTGGTATCAGAGCTAGGTTCATGCGTAGATGCAATCTCGAGTGGAACACAAATTTTTTTGTGGGCGTTGATGTTCGATTTGCTGCCCTCCTTAGTCTTTTCTCGATTCGGCCGTATTGTTGGATTGAAGCGGCCCGGACCAACATTACTCGTACGCTTACGAGATACCTGTTCCATCAACTAACATGCAACTTGTTGAATAAAGATGACTGGCGGGTGCTTGTTTCTTCAACTTTAGTTGAATTGGATTTGACCGAGGCGGTCCGTGGAGAGAGGTTAAATAGAAATTTGCACATCTCCATTGTGTTTTTGCGTAAGTAAGATGCGATCATACTAGATACCCATAGAAGCCACGTAAAACATACAACAACAAATTAGAGGACGTCTAACTTGTTTTGGCAAGGTATGCATGTGATGTGATATGGCCAAAGACATGATGTGATATATTGGATGTATGAGATGATCATGTTGTAATAGTTAAATATCAACTTGCATGTCGATGCTGTTGGAAATATGCCCTAGAGGCAATAATAAAATGGTTATTATCATATTTCCTTGTTCATGATAATCGTCTATCGTTCATGCTATAATTGTATTAACAGGAAACAGTAATACATGTGTGACTGAATAGATCACAATGTGTCCCTAGCAAGCCTCTAGTTGGCTAGCTCGTTAGTCAATAGATGATCATGGTTTCCTGATCATGGACATTGGATGTCATTGATAACGGGATCACATCATTGGGAGAATGATGTGGTGGACAAGACCCAATCCTAAGCCTAGCACTAGATCGTATTGTTCGTATGCTAATGCTTTTCTAATGTCAAGTATATTTTCCTTCGACCGTGATATTGTGCAACTCCCGGATACCGTAGGAGTGCTTTGGGTGTATCAAACGTCACAACGTAACTGGGTGACTATAAAGGTGCACTACGGGTACCTCCGAAAGTGGCTGTTGGGTTGGCACGAATCGAGATCGGGATTTGTCACTCCGTGTGACGGAGAGGTATCTCTGGGCCCACTCGGTAGAACATCATCATGATCTCAATGTGACTAAGGAGTTAGTCACACGATGACGTGCTACGGAACGAGTAAAGAGACTTACCGGTAACGAGATTGAACAAGGTATAGGTATACCAACGATCGAATCTCGGGCAAGTTCTATACCGACACACAAAGGGAATTGTATACGGGATTGATTGAATCCTTGACATCGTGGTTCATCCGATGAGATCATCGTGGAGCTAGTGGGAGCCACCATGGGTATCCAAACCCCGCTGATGGTTATTGGCCAGAGAGATGTCTCGGTCATGTCTGCCTGTCTCCCGAACCCGTAGGGTCTACACACTTAAGGTTCGATGACGCTAGGGTTATAGGGAATTGTTATACGAGATTACCGAAAGTTGTTAGGAGTCCCGGATGAGATCCCGGACGTCACGAGGAGCTCCGGAATGGTCCGGAGGTAAAGATTGATATATAGGACGGATGGTTTCGGACACCGGAAGTGTTTCGGGCATCACCGGTAACGTACCGGGACCACGGGGACCACCGGAGGTGGTCCCGGGGACCACCGAAGGGGGGTGACGACCCCGGGAGGCTAGATGGGCTAAGTGGGGAAGGGAACCAGCCCCTAAGTGGGCTGGTGCGCCCCCCACCCAGCCCATGTGCACCAGAAAAAGGGGAAAGGGGGGAACCCTAACTAAGGTGGGCCTTAGGCCCACCAGAGGGGTGCGCCACCCCTCCTCCTTGCCCTGGCCGCCACTCCCCCCATCTGGGAGGGCTGCCGCACCCCCTAGGGTGGGAACCCTAGGGGTGGCACCCCCTCTCCCCTTCCCCTATATATAGTGGGCACTTTTGGCCTTTGGAGGACACGGTTTTCCCACTCCCTCGGCGCAACCCTGCACTTCTTCCTCCTCCTCTCTGCCGGCGCTTGGCGAAGCCCTGCCCGGAGACCTCGTCTCACCACCAACACCACGCCGTCGTGTTGCTGGTCTTCTTCCCCAAGCTCTCCCTCCTCCTTGATGGATCAAGGTGCGGGAGACGTCACCGGGCTGCACGTGTGTTGAACGCGGAGGTGCCGTTGTTCGGCACTAGATCGGAATCGCTGCGAGTACGACTCCATCAACCGCGTTCTAGCAACGCTTCCGCTTAGCGATCTTCAAAGGCATGAAGATGCTCTTACCCCTCTCTCGTTGCTTGTCTCTCCATAGGAAGATCTGAACATGCGTAGGAATTTTTTTGAATTTATGCTACGTTACCCAACAGATGCTACAGCACCCGGCAGGAGCCACAGGGTTGTCTTTAAACTAAAGTTTATGTTTGGAGATGCGTTTACTATATTGCTAGGTCGTAGCTTTAGTAGTAATAGCATAGATAGCACGACAATCTCGATGGTGGCACGATGATGGAGATCATGGTGTGGCGTCGGTGACGATGAAGATCATGCCGGTGCTTTGGTGATGGAGATCAAGAAGCACAAGATCATGGCCATATCATGTCATTTATAAATTGCATGTGATGTTAATCCTTTTATGCAACTTATCTTGCTTAGAATAACAGTAGCATTATAAGGTGATCCCTCACTAAATTTCAAGATAAAATTGTGTTCTCCCCGACTGTGCACCGTTGCGACAGTTTGTTGTTTCGAGACACCACGTGATGATCGGGTGTGATAGACTCAACGTTCACATACAACGGGTGGAAAACAGTTGCACACGTGGAACACTCAGGTTAAACTTGACGAGCCTAGCATGTGCAGACATGTCCTCGGAACAGAAGAGACCGAAAGGTCGAGCATGAATCGTATAATAGATATGATTAGCATAGAGATGTTTACCACTGAAGCTACACTCAACTCACGTGATGATCAGACTTGAGTTAGTGAGTTTGGATCATGCCACACCCAAGTAACTAGAGGGATGTCTATTCGAGTGGGAGTTTATTAGTAATTTGATTAGCTGAACTCTAATTGTCTTGAACATAGTCTAAGTCCCCTTTGCAATATTTTATGGTGTAGATCAATGGCTCACGCAGTAGCAACCCTGAATTTCAATACATTCCTAGAGAAAGCTAAGCTGAAAGATGATGGTAGCAACTTTGTAGACTAGGCTCGTAATCTGAGGATCATCCTACAAGCTGGGAAAAAGAATTATGTCCTTGATGCAGCGCTAGGAGATGAACCACCCGCTACGTCTGGTCAAGATGTTTTGAACGCTTAGCAAGCACGTAAGGAGGACTACTCAGTAGTTCAATGTGCAGTCTTGTATGGCTTAGAACCGGGACTTCAATGATGCTTTGAACGTCATGGAGCATATGAGATGTTCCACGATTTGAACTTTATCTTTCAGAAGAATGACTGGATCGAGAGGTATGAGACCTCCGATAAATTCTATGCTTGCAAAATGGAGGAGAATTCGTCTGTCAGTGAACATGTGCTCAAAATGTCTGGGTACTCAAACAGCCTAGCTGAGCTGGGAGTCGCGCTTCCACAAGAGGCTATCACTGACAGAATTCTTCAATCACTACCACCTAGCTACAAGAGCTTTGTGTTGATATATAATATGCAAGGGATGAACAAGTCACCTGATGAGTTATTCACGATGTTGGAAGTCGCAAAGTTAGAACTCCGGAAAGAACATCAAGTGTTGATAGTCAATAAGACCACTGGTTTCAAGAGAAACGACAAAGGCAAGAAGGGTAACTCCAAGAAGAGCGGCAAAACTATTGCCACTCCAACGAAGAAACCCAAGGCTGGACCTAAGCCAGAAATAGAGTGCTATTATTGCAAGGGGATGGGTCACTCGAAGTGCAACTCCCCCAAGTAATTGGCTGATAAGAAGGGAGGCCAACACCAAACCAGGTATATGTGATATACATGTTATTGATGTGTACCTAACCAACTCTCGTAGTAGTGCCTGGGTATTTGATACCGGATTTCTTGCTCACATTTGCAACTCGAAGCAGGAACTGCGGAATAAACGAAGGCTGGCGAAGGATGAAGTGACGATGCGCGTGGGAAATGGTTCCAAGGTTGATGCAATCGCCGTCAGTATTGTCTCACTTCAGTTACCATCGGGATTAGTTATGAACTTAAATAATTGTTATTTAGTGCTTGCGTTAAGCATGAACATTATATCTGGATCTTGTTTATTGCGAGACGGTTACTCATTTAAGTCAATGAATAATGGTTGTTCCATTTTTATGAGTAATATATTTTATGGTCATGCACCCAATGTGAGGGGTTTGTTCATATTGAATCTTGATTGTGATAACACACATATACATGACATTGAGGCCAAAAGATATAGAGTTAACAATGATAGCGCCACCTTTTTGTGGCACTGCCGCTTAGGTCATATTGGTGTAAAGGGCATGATAAAACTCCATGCCGATGGGCTTTTGGAGTCACTTGATTTCGAATCACTTGACACGTGAGAACCATGCCTCATGGGCAAGATGCCTAAGACTCCGTTCTCCGGAACAATGGAGCGTACAAGTGACTTGTTGGAGATCATACATACTGATGTGTGCGGTCCAATGAGTGTGGAGGCACATGGCGGATATCGTTATTTTCTCACCTTCACTTATGATTTGAGTAGGTATGGATATATCTACTTGATGAAGCACAAGTCTGAAACGTTTGAAAAGTTCAAGCAATTTTAGAGTGAAGTTGAAAATCATCGTAACAAGAAGATCAAGTTCCTACGGTCTGATCGAGGGGGCGAATATCTGAGTTTCGAGTTTGGTTCTCACTTAAGACAATGGGGAATCGTTTCACAATTGACACCGCGTGGAACACCACATCGTAACGGTGTGTCCGAACGTCGTAATCTTACTTTGTTAGATATGGTGCGATCTATGATGCCTATTACCGATTTGCCATTATCATTTTGGGGTTATGCATTAGAGACAGCTGCATTCACTTTAAATAAGGCACCATCAAAATTTGTTGAGACGACACCATATGAGCTCTGGCATGGCAAGAAGCCAAAGTTGTCGTTTCTTAAAGTTTGGGGATGCGATGATTATGTCAAAAAGCTTCAGCCTGAAAAGCTGGAATCCAAAGCGGAAAAGTGTGTCTTCATAGGTTACCCAAAAGAGACAGTTGGGTACACCTTCTATCTCAGATCCGAGGGCAAAGGGTTTGTTGCTAAGAATGGAGCTTTTCTCGAGAAGGAGTTTCTCTCGAAAGAATTGAGTGGGAGGAAGATAGAACTTGATGAGGTTGTGGAACCTCTGCTCCAATAGGATGGTGGTGCAGGGCAGAGAGAAATCTCTATCGAGGCAATACCAGTTGAGGAGGAAGCTAATGATGATGATCATGAAGCTTCGGATCAAGTTACTATCGGACCTCAGAGGTTGACAAGATCACGTACTGCTCCTGAGTGGTACGAGAATCATGTCTTATCTATCATGTTGTTAGACAACAATGAGCCTCCGAATTATGAAGAAGCAATGGTTGGCCCGGATTCCAACAAATGGTTAGAGGCCATGAAGTCTGAGATAGGATCTATGTATGAAAACAAAGTATGGACTTTGGAAGTATTACCTGAAGGTCGCAAGGCTATTCAGAACAAATTGATCTTTAAGAAGAAGACGGACGCGGACGGTAATGTGACCGTTTATAAAGCTCGACTTGTTGCAAAGGGTTTTTCATAAGTTCAAGGAGTTGACTAGGATGAGACATTCTCACCGGTAGTGATGCTTAAGTCCGTCCGAATCATGTTAGAAATAGCTGCGTTTTTTGATTATGAAATCTGGCAGATGGATGTCAAAACGGTGTTCCTTAATGGTTTTCTTAAGGAAGAGTTGTATATGATGAAACCCGAAGGTTTTGTCGATCCAAAGAATGCTAACAAAGTATGCAAGCTCCAGCGATCCATTTATAGACTGGTGCAAGCATCTCGGAGTTGGAATAAGCTCTTTGATGAGGTGATCAAGGCATTTGGGTTTATACAAGTTGTTGGAGAATCTTGTATATACAAGAAAGTGAGTGGGAGCTCTGTAGCATTTCTAATATTATATGTGGATGACATATTGCTTATTGGAAACAATGTGGAGGTTTTACCAAGCGTAAAGCATTACTTGAAGAAATGTTTTTCAATGAAAGACCTAGGAGAAGATGCTTACATATTAGGCATTAAAATCTATAGGGATAGATCGAGGCGCCTAATAGGACTTTCATAAAGCACATACCTTAATAAAGTTTTGAAGAAGCAAAATGGAGCAGTCCAAGAAGGGGTTCTTGCCAGTGTTAAAAGGTATGAAGTTGAGTAAGACTCATTGTCCAGTAACTGCGGAACATAGAGAAAAGATGAGTGTCGTCCCCTATGCTTCAGCCATAAAGTCTATCATGTAGGAAATTCTGTGCACAAGACCGTACATCAGCCTGGCCATAAGTATGGAAAGCAGGTTTCAAAGTGAGCCAGGAGTGGAACACTGGGCGGTGGTCAAGAATATTCTAAAGTACCTAAAAAGGACTAAGGAAATGTTTCTCATTTATGCAGGTGAAAAAGAGCTCGTCGTAAAGGGTTACGTCGATGCAAGCTTTGACACTGATCCGGATGACTCTAAGTCTCAAATCAGATATGTATTTATTCTCAATGGGTGTGCGGTAAGCTGGTGCAGTTCCAAGCAAAGCATCGTAGCAGATTCTACAAGTGAAGCGGAGTACATGGTTGCCTCGGAGGCAGCTAAGGAGGGTGTGTGGATGAAGCAATTCACGACGGATCTTGGAGTTGTGCCGAGCGCACTAAATCCAAGAACTCTGTTCTGTGACAACACTGGTGCCATTGCTCTAGCAAAGGAACCAAGGTTTCACAAGAAGACCAGACACATCAAACGACGCTTCAACCTCATCCGCGACTATGTCGAAGGAGAGGACATAAATATTTGCAAAGTGCACACAGATCTGAATGTTGCAGATCCGCTGACTAAACCTCTTCCACGAGCGAAGCATGATGAACACCAGAACTGTATGGGTGTTAGATTCATTCCAATGTAGATCGCATAGCGATGTGAGACTAGATTATTGACTCTAGTGCAAGTGGGAGACTGTTGGAAATATGCCCTAGAGGCAATGATAAAATAGTTATTATTATATTTCCTGTTTCAAGATAATCGTTTATTATCCATGCTATAATTGTATTGAATGAAAACATAAATGCATGTGTGGATATATAGACAAAACAATGTCCCTAGTAGGCCTCTAGTTGACTAGCCAGTTGATCAAGGCTGGTTAAGGTTTTCTGACCATATGCAAGTGTTGTCACTTGATGACTGGATCACATCATTAAGAGAATGATGTGATGGACAAGACCCAAACTATAAACGTAGCATGTGATTGTGTCATTTCGTTCCTATTGTTTTCTGTGTGTCAAGTAGCCATTCCTATGATCATGAGGTCATGTAACTCACTGACACTGGAGGAATAAAACGCCGCAACATTACTGGGTGACTATAAAGGTGCTCGACAGGTATCTCCAAAGGTGTCCCTTGAGTTAGCATGGATCAAGACTGGTATTTGTCACTCCGTGTGCGGAGAGGTATCTAGGGGCCCACTCGGTAATACAACATCACATATAAGCCTTGCAAGCAATGTGGCTGATGTGTTAGCACGAGATCTTGTATTACGGAACGAGTAAAGAGACTTGCCGGTAACAAGATTGAAATAGGTATAGGGATATCGACGATTAAATCTCGGGCAAGTAACATACCGAAGGACAAAGGCAATGGTATACGGGATTATATGAATCCTTGGCACAGAGGTTCAACTGATAAGATCTTCGTAGAATATGTAGGATCCAATATGGATATCCAGGTCCCGCTGTTGGATATTGAACGGGGAGTGTCTCAGGTCATGTCTGCATAGTTCTTGAACCCGCAGGGTCTGCACACTTAAGGTTCAGTGACGTTTCGGTATAGTTGAGTTGTAGGTGTTGGTGACCGAAGGTTGTTCAGAGTCCCAGGTGAGATCACAGACGTCATGAGGATTTCCGGAATGGTCCGGAAATGAAGATTGATATATAGGATTGTTTCATTTGGCCTCCGGAAAGATTTCGGGCATTACCGGGAGTGACGAATGGGTTGTGGGTTTTTACCTGGAGGGGGCCACCCACCCGGGAGAGAACCCAATAGCCCATTGGTGGCGCAACAGCCCTTGGTGGCTGGTGAGGCTAGCCCAATGGGGCTATGTCGGCTAGAATAAAAATCAAAGGAGAAAAAAAAGAGGGAGGTGGGAAGGAAGGAGGGGAGTCCTCCTTCCCCAAACCGAATTAGAGTTGGTGTCCCCTCCCCTCCACTCAGCCGAAGCCCTAGGGGATCTCTTGAGCCCCAAGGCTAGCCCCTCCCCTCCTCCTATATATACTAGAGGTTTTAGGGTTTTTGAGACACAACTTTGCCACGTGCAACCCTAAACCTCTACGTCGTAGTTCTTCCTCTAGATCGATTTTCTGCGGAGCTCGGGCGGAGCCTTTCAGGAATAGATCATCACCATCACCGGCGCGCCGTCACGCTGCCGGAGAACTCATCTAGTTCCCCGTATCTCTTGCTGGATCAACAAGGCGGATATAGTCATCGAGCTATACGTGTGCCGAATGCGGAGGTGCCGTCCGTTCCGTGCTAGATCGTGACGGATCGTGGGAGGACGGTGATTTGAATCACGAAGTTGTTCCACTATATCAACCGCGTTCCTTAATGCTTCCCACTTAGCGGTCTACAAGGGTATGTGGATCCGATCTCCCTCTCGTAGATGAACACCACCATAATAGGTCTTCTTGTGCGTAGGAAAATTCTTGTTTCCCATGCAACGTTCCCAACACTAGGGGCTGGTTAGTATCCTCCCATAGCCCATAAGGCCCTCGGGGCGTGACACCCCTCCCTATGGTCCCCGGTACCCTCCCGGCACTCCAGGTACACTAATGATGAGCGCGAAACTTTTCCGGTGACCAAATCAGGACTTCCTATATATCAATCTTTACCTCCGGACCATTTCGGAGCTCCTCGTGATGTCTGGGATCTCATCCGGGACTCCGAACAACTTTCGGTTACCAACACCTATAACTCAACTATACCGAAACATCACCGAACCTTAAGTGTGCACACCCTGTGGGTTCGAGAACTATGCAGACATGACCTGAGACATTCTTCGGTCAATAACCAATAGCGGGAACTGGATGTCCATATTGGAACTTACATATTCTACGAAGATCTCTATCGGTTGAACCTCTATGTCAAGGATCCAGTTAATCCCGTATGTTGTTCCCTTTGTCATTTGGTATGTTACTTGCCCGAGATTCGATCGTCGGTAAATCCATACCTAGTTCAATCTCATTATTGGCAAGTCTTTTTACTTGTTCCGTAATACGAGATCCCGTGGCTAACTCTTTAGTCACATTGCTTGCAAGGCTTGTTTGTGATGTTGTATTACCGATTGGGCCCCGTGATACCTCTCCGTCACATGGAGTGACAAATCCCAGTCTTGATCCATGCCAACCCAACATACACCTTTGGAGATACCTGTAGAGCACCTTTATAGTCACCCAGTTACGTTGCGACGTTTGATAACACACAAGGTATTCCTCCGGTGTCCGGGAGTTGCATGATCTCATGGTCATAGGAACAGATACATTGACATGTAGAAAACAGTAGTAATAAACTTGCACAATCATATGCTACGTTCATAGTTTGGGACTTGTCCATCACATCATTCTCCTAATGATGTGATCCCATTATCAAGTGACAACACTTGCCTATGGCTAGGAAACCTTAACCATCTTTGATCAACGAGCTAGTCAACTAGTGGCTTACTAGGGATAGTGTTTTGTCTATGTATCCACACATGTATTTGAGTTTCCAATCAATACAATTATAGCATGGGTAATAAATGATTATCATGCACAAGGAAATATTATAATAACCAATTTATTATTGCCTCTAGCATATTTCCAATAGTGTGTGGTGTCGTCTAAGAGCTCCAGGGCAAGACACACAGGCAGGGAGGAGCTGTCCTCGTCGGCTACGGCATGCTCGACACCGAGCTGCTTCTCCTTCTGGCAGAAGGTAGAAGAAGCTCTCGTTGGTGGGCTCGGCCTAGGTTAGCGTGAGTTAAGTTTCCTCCTCTGTTTTTATTTTTTTGTTATTTCCTGTTTTCTAATTTCTCTGATATATTTTGAATTTAGTTTTAAAATCAAATCATTTTTATAGCTTCTGGAAATTATTATGTGGCTTGATGATATATATTCATAGCAACTCACCAATTTTCAGAATTGTTGGAATTATAAATCTGTTGTTGAAGAACTAAACCCAACTCAAATAACTATTGATTTAGGTCAAAGTCCCAAAATAAATGCTTTTGTGATTCCAAAAATATTGATTTGAATTTTAACTCATGTCAATATTTTATTAGAATACCCGGGACATTTTCTTGGACTTCTTTGAAGCAATTTTTATCTTGGTCATTTGACAAAATTCTTTGTGAGCCTTGATCATACCTCAATTCAAATTCATTTGAATTTAAAAATGCATGCATGAGTCTGCAATGGCAAGCAATGCTAAACTAGGGTTGTGACACAGGCGGCCTCCTGGCGCGGCCTAGGGCCTAGCCTCGCCAACAGGCCGCCTGGGAGGCCCCTGTCCCCACTCTGGCCCATCTTCGGTGATCCGAAAGCTTCTGTTTCGCTGATTTTTTATATATTTTTTGGAATTTTTCGGGCTTCGGACATTGGGTAAAAGCCCCTGCAAAATAGACATCAGCACAAAAAACTGGCACTGGGTGCACTGAGTTAGTAGGTTAGTCCAAATATGTGTAAAATGATATAAAAGTGTAGCAAAACATATAACAATGTCACCCAAAAGATCATGGAACAAGCAAAAATTATACATAAGTTTGGGACATATCAGGCGGCGAGGCGCGAGGTCGGCCGACGAGGAGGAGTTGCGGAGGATCCGACAGGGGCAACGGTGGTGCATTGCCGGCGAGGTGGCACCGGCGTCGGCAGGGTGGCACCGGCCGGTGGGGAGATGTCGGTTGGGGCAATGGGGGTGGGGGCGCCTGTCCCTCGCGGGAACGAGCGCGGTGGCCGACGTGGGCCAGCGCGGTGGCGATGGTCAGTGGGGAGGGCCACGGATATTTTATTCTTTTCTATTTTGCATTTCTTTTAAAAAAATTGAATTTGGTTAAACATGAAAATGTTCCCATAATTACCATGTAATATTTTGGAGTTGTCCATAAAGTTTCACATACTTTTTTGAAAAGCATAATTATTTGTTTACTTAGTAATAGCCCAAATTTTAATGTTGTTGGGTCACTTTAAATATTTCTAGGGCAATTGAGGAATTCAAATTATGTTGGTTTCTTCATGAAAATTAGTTAGTGAATACTTACAACACATCGAACATTTTTGTGTTGTTGTTTGAATAAATATTACTTTTTGACTTTATTTTAAATTTGATTCGGCTTTGATTTTCAACAAGTGGCAATTTGCTTAGCTAATCTTGATGAAATGGCACCATTAGCGGGTGATTACTGTAGCTTGATTATAGGGGTTACTGTAGCTTAATCCGGGGATTTCACAACTCTCCACCACTAAAAGAAATTCTCGTCTAGAAAATTAAGAGGTAGGGTAAGGTGGAAATGTTTGGTTACGAAATTCTAACGAGTCATCTTGGTCTTGTTTGCTCTTCCCGAAGAAATTTATCCTTTCTGTTGAAACCTTCAATTCTCTGACTTAGGTCACCCTAATGAATTTGTCATCCTTCCTTCCGATCTTCATTGTCCTACGAATGCGATAATAGGGAAAAATGTTGGAACAACGTACCTACACCAAGTTGGGCATCTGACGGTGAACTCACAGAACAACACATGAATTATTCCTCGAGTTGTGACTCATGGAATTCATTTGGAATATAACATGATGGTACACAGGTTTCAAACGATTAGGCAATCGTTTAATTCCTAAATAGATATGATAGGGGGTTTAGAGCAATGAATATAAATGTTGCTTCTGATACAGAATAGATTGTCCCATGGGACGGTGGCTCGGGGGTTTCACACGAAACCAAGTGTAGAGGATACTTTGGAGTCAAGGATGTCTAGGAGAGTCAGGTTTCGATCCTGTGGAACTTTGTGTTATAGGTCCACCATGTGGGCCAAGAGTAGGCAGAGCGGTGACATCTTATATGGTCTTGGTAGCAAGACATGTAAGAGGATAGCATGTCAGTTATGTTGGCAACAACGTCGGTACCAAGGGAGGGGGATGAATAGAACCATTTTCATGTACGTTGAAACGAGGTGGACCAATAGGCAAAGTTCTCGTCCACCGATGGCTAACGGAATGTTATCCACAATAGTAAGAAGCTTGTAGCGACCTGACTCAAAAAGAGTCAAGCCTCTGTGTATCTGTGCCATCCCTGGATCAATATGCTGGCACACACAATACATCAGTGTATATATCAAAGTGCAATTACATGCAAATAACGTAAAACTGATATATACCTCAAAATCTCAGCGGAAACAGTCAAAGGGAGTGGCGTCCCAATAAACACCAACGACAGGTTGAGTGCAGACCGTAACATTGAATCGTACTCTTACTCCTCGAAGAAAGTATCTACAACATGAGACGTTGCAGCCGTGTAGGTCAACATATTAAATATGCCGGCAAGTCACCAAAGAGAGAGGTGAAAAAGTATCATCTATACTATATGCATATATGGCAGGTGGGGCTATAAGTTTTTAGCGGAAAGCAAAGTTTTCTCCTACAATAAGAGAGGGCCAAAAGCAAAAAATTACTACATGGTTGGTTGTTAATGAGATGGTTCCACCAACCAATTCTCATACCCAAGTTGTCAATAATACCCACATCATTATTATTTGTCTTGAGAATTCCAGATAGTTTCAGTTCCTTCGGCTCAAGTCGTCCATGACCGTGGACGCGGCTGATCCATTAGGTTTGAGTACTCTGCAGAGTTTTGCACACATTCCCCACAAGATTTGATCGCCTCCGTTGGAGTCCTCGCACTTCAGGGTGTTTGAGAACCGGATGATCAAAACATGGTCTTTCAACGGGTTCCTCTGAGCCTCTGACAGTGCCCATCCAGTCCTACCGTTCTTCTACATCTCGTAGTACCACTTGTCCAGAGTCACCATGTTGTCCAACCAAGCCAGAGCCAATAATGACTTGTGGCTGTGCAGGTAAGCCTTGGGTCTTGAACTATCCATCCATCTCTTTATGCCTGGGTGAAGCTTCCCGCAAGATGTCATGGTGCTTCTCCATGCATCCCGGTTCCTTCGCTGGTTTATCCCAGGGGGCCCATCAAATCCGTCCATCACCCAAAGGTATATAGCATAACGAGGTCTCGAAAGTCTTGACATATCCGGTGTTGGATTATTAAAATATTCTCACAACACTCGTGATAGACTCTCAACCAAAACACTGTCTACTTAAGCATAGCAAAATAACATGTATCATCCCGGGCCAAGAAAAAGGGTGATGGGTGCCTACCATACGATACTACATCAAGAACCAAATTATCGAGTTCCTACTTATCATGCAATAGGTGAAGAAAGGTAGAACTACAATGCATATAAAACATAGGTAATATTTTGATCGACCTGACTTGCCTTGCTGACGACTATCAAACTCGAGCGTTTCTAGATAACAATCTTCGCACTCTGGGTGATCTAACGACCCAAATAAATTCACACAATAAGCACCACAATGAGAAGCAATCAAAATAAAGCATCTAATAAAAGAGTAGCTATAGCACAAGGAGTAAATTTGGTGAAAACCCCAAGATAAATATCTAAAAAATTCTGAAATATAACCTACTGATAAATAAGATCACTAGTGATCAGTAGCAAAAATAATCAATTAAAAATCTATTTTTAAACTCCCGGTATAAGAAAAACAAGATTTAAACATAATCTGTTTAAATTAAAATTTTACATATTCAAACATGGACAAATTATATATAAACAGAAACTACATAAAATTTATGATCCAAGGCAAAACGAATCACCTAATTCGGAGTTATACACTAATAGATAGGAATTTTATAAGTTTGCTCTTTTACCGAAAAACAAATGTTACGGGATTTTTTTTAAAGCTCACCGGAGTTAGTCGCCGGAGTTGGAGAAGACGACGGGAAGGTGGCTTCGGTGGTGATCCAGTGACACTTGGAGGT
Source organism: Hordeum vulgare subsp. vulgare (assembly GCF_904849725.1). Lineage (NCBI taxonomy): Eukaryota > Viridiplantae > Streptophyta > Magnoliopsida > Poales > Poaceae > Hordeum > Hordeum vulgare. The sequence goes on along the minus strand of NC_058524.1, from coordinate 233,059,754 downwards.
ACTTGAGCATGCAACGGGGAAGGGTTTGTCGCAACAACCTCAGGGGAGGCCGGGGAAGGGCCAACCGATCGTCGGGCGGCGGTGGAGAAGCTGCCAGAGTGTGGTTTGGGCTCCCGAGGGGAAAAATCGGTCGAGCGGAATGAGGGGGCCTCAAGGGGACTTTATATAGGGGCAAGGAGGGCCGAGGGTGCAGCAGCAAGGTCGTGCCATTCCAGTCATGGACGGATTTTTCGCGACGGCGATCTCGGCCATTAAGCCGTCTTAATGATGGGGAGGAGCGGGAAAGGAAGGATCTGGAGGGAAGGAAGCTTCCGCGGGATGAGAGGAAGGAAGGGGGCACCGGGGCGCGAGATTTCCGGTGTCAATGGTGATCTGGAGCTCACACACTAGAGCTCTCGTGAGGTAGGAGAAGACCTCTTCTTGGGCCGGGCCTTAAGTCTTTTCTTTTTCTGAAATACCGACAAAAAGAAACTAAACTACCGATAAAATAAAAGTTTTATATAGACATATTATATATCAAAATTTGCAGAAAAAGATTTCCTACAAGATGAACATATTTTCAAGGTCAAACAAAAATCTCACAAATTCAAACAAATCAAACAGTGCTATTGTTTTAAATAAAATGCAAAGAAATCATTTCAAAAATACCAAAATAGTCTAAATTTAATTATCTCCATTTTTATATTGAAGGGAATCATTTTACCCTATTTTTCATGTATTTTATTTTTGGGAAAAAAAATTTTAAAACCACTTCAAAAATTACTTTTTGAAACATAATATGAAATATTTTCAAAATAGTCTTGTGAGTTTTATAAGTTAAAATATAATTCAAATGGTCTCTCGTTTGGAGTGTCATATTTCTGCTCTCAAGATTTTGAATTTGGGCATGGGAATTTGAATTCATTTAAACTTTTAAATAGGACCAAATATGAAATAGATTGCAAAAGGAATTATTTTCACAAACTATTTTTTTTTCCAAGTCCTTTATTTTGAAGAAATCATGATATCTTCTCTTAGTGATTTGGATTGGATGAAATTGGGTTCATAAGAAAATGGGAAAGTCATTTTATTCCCTCTCATTCAAAAGTTTCAAAAAGTTTCAAGTTGCACTCGAGTTTCAATCACTCAATCAAACAATCAATCAATATAGTAATTATTATAACATACCAAGATTTGGGATGTTATAAACCTACCACACTTAAAATGAATATCGTCCTCGAGATTCGAAGAGGCTAGAAAGAAAAGGTTAGGGTTTGGGGGTCTTCTAACAAATCCAATCTCCTGCAAGGTGGCGTGCTACCATACTTAAAATGAGAGTTACCAGACCCTGAAATTTTTAACAATCCTCTAGGTTTTGGCATATGGCTCCTCACATTCTTCATGGTAACTCCTGTGGTGATGATCTTTCATTATACTGATAATGTTTTCCATCAAAATTGATTGCTCTTTCATTAATATAAGCTTCCTCCTGCACTGGGTGTTCTTAACTCACAAGTCTCGTGACCGTTCTAAATAACATATCGATGATTCTCATGGTGGTCTACCATTTGTGGTTATCCTGCAGAGAGAAGGGTCTTGGCTTCATCCTCACCGTAAAAAATTTCCTACGCGTGACAACAAATGCCATGTACATGGGGCTTTCATCATACCATTCTAAGGCTTAAACAAAAGCTTCAAAGACGTCGTCTATCTCTATGGGTAAGTCTCTCAGATTTACCATTCCGAATAGCAAGAGAATAATAAGAGTAAGTCGTCATTGTGGCCAAACCATGTCGCACTGAAATTATTACCTTGTATAAGGTTTAGTGAATCTCGTATTCTAACACTTGGGCGTACTCACAAGCATTGTAGAATTTCTCTTGTACACGAACGAAGTTCGGATAATTCCAATGATTCTGCAAGATGAAAAAACATCTATCGTTAGTTCACAACTTTCAGGTTTTCGTATGCTCCTAAGAAAACGTTTGCCGATCCATCATAGCTTCTTCCAAGTTTCTTTCTTCATAAAGGTAGTGCTTGATCCTTATTAGTCTCGGGGTTTGTGGGTTGTAGGCCCACTTTAACTCATACTTGGAATTACTCTGCCTTTAAATCCTTTGGTGTTTCATTCCATCATACTCTTGGGGTAACCATCATATAATAAAAATCCTCAGACTTATTTTTGGTACACACTCCACTCTGTGGGATACTCTTTTTTTCATTGGTGTGTTTACCATAGAAGGTATTGGTTCATCCATATATAATATTCATTTCTATTTCAATCCTTTATTACATACTTAATTTCTTTTCAAAACTCCAATTCAAAAGTACTTTATTACAAATGCTGCCATCCACATTGTTCGATATGGTCAAGCATTTCTGCCAACTTTATTCATTTGTCTCCCTTGGAGATACTTTAGTCCCAGTGGAATATTTTGAGGTGATCCTTCAAATCATCCATCTTTTGTTTTATCACGGTGGCCATGAGCTTCATCTCCATCATCTCCGCATGCACTTCACTAAGGTATTCCTGGGTATGACGGAGTCTTGCTTCAAGTATTTATCCAATCTGACGTATGGCTTCCATGGAAGCTTCACGAACAACATCAAAGAAGGTTGCTCGTGGTACATGTGAAATGAAAAAGTATTGCCCCATAGTCTTTGGACAAACTCCTTTCACTTGGCGGAGGTGTACTTCCACATACCAAAGTTCCACTCCACTTTCCGTGAATGGGTAGCCTTTGTAGACTGCATCTCCTTCAAGATGAATGTGCTTCATCATGTCCTTCAGGATTTTCAGGTAATCATGATCACTAGTCAGGCTCATGATCGTTTCTGGGCCCTTAAGGAAGGACTCGTCGAGGGTTGTCATCTGCAGGTGTTAGAAAATGGGTACGCAGAGGAATGTATGTGTCCCCTTGGTATGCATGGTACATTCCTACTCATTGGATCTTGTGGGTTTCCCGATTACTACCACACTTAAAATGAAATATACTCATGCCTGCATAGACCATATTTTCTCATGTCCTTATAATTGTTCAGAGATCTTTGTTCGTAGAGAAATAACGCATACAGTTTCAACATAGGAAATCATGACACAATAAATTTATTGATTCATGAAGTTATTACAATCTCTGAGTCTTCTGTTACAAAATTCAACTCCATAATCTCATGAAAACAAGAGTGCTTCATGTCACACTTATTGTCATTGTCAAAACATAACTACTCCATTTTAGCTTTCTTCCCCTATGGACAATTACTAGCATAATGTCCTGCTTCCTTGCAATGAAAAGAAATGAGTACCCACAAGAGTCGGGGCTTCTTGGAGTTGGCTATTACTCCTTGGTTTTCCTGCTTCCTTTTTGGGCACATATTTATGTAGTGGCCAAATTCCATACACTTGAAACATCTGATATGACTCAGCTCTTTATGTGTAGGGATTTGACTCTGGCTGGTGTACTTTCTCTTCTTTCCGGACTCCTTCGTTCTGGCCAGTTCTTCCATTCCATGTGGATCAAACTCTACTTTTTCCGTCGGGAAGTTTCCCAGATATTTATGGCTTTCCTTCGTGCAATCCTTTGAGAAATGTCCTTCTTCTCCACATGAGTAACTGGCATTGGAGAAATATATAGTTAGGCCTTGTCCATCAGGGTCTTCTATATTTTCCTTCATCACAGGTTCTTCTAAAATCTTCTTCTTGAGTGTTACCTTCATTGCTTCTTTTTGCTTCTTGACAACTTGTTGCACCTTGGGGTAAATGTAACACTGGGCTGGGTATTGGGTGGTTCCTTTACACAAGAAACAAGTCACCTGACTAGTTGGGCATTCTTCTGATGAGTGCTTTTCTTCACAATGAGGGCATCCATCATTGTGTTCTTCGTGGGCGTGTCCTACTTCTCCACAGATCTTGCATGCATAAGGCTTCTTCATCGGATTGTCATATCTCTTCTGAATGAGACGGGATCTTAACAGAGTCTTCTTGAATTTGTCCCAAGTTTCTGCTCCACTAAATCCTTGTATGGCATGATGCATTTTCCACCAAATAGCAGCACCTTGGGTAAAGTACTGAAGAGCGTGTGCCACTTCATATTTCCTTGAAATCAAATTGCTCCCGAAGTGGTTCTCCATGTTCTGAATCCATATATCAGCCTCCAGCTGGGTCATTGGTCCAGAGATTACAAGTCCAGCTTCATACTCCATCTGGTAGGGTTGAGGTTTTGGGGATGAGATGGGTAAGAGAGAGAGAGAGATACACGCAATACAAACAATATTTTTGAGAATAGGTTTTATTTGTGGTTGTCGAAAAACACATACCAATGACGGCTCACAAATCATCGTATCTAACGTGGGTATATAACAGGGATTTGGACTTCTAATGGTCATATAAATATTCGAACGCTTCAGGGTCTAAGAATTCTTCGAGTCTTGGGAGTGTTCAATTGGTGCAGCTTCAGTTCTTCAAATGCATGGTGACATTCTCTTTACTTTGAAGTGGGGCTCTGTTGATCCTTCATGTGTTCAAAGGGGAAAAGGTATTGTCTAACTATTTGAGGCGAGAGAGAACATTCGACGAAATCAGAGTGATGAGAAGTAAAGGTTTTTCTTGAAAATAAATTTTTTGAGAGATCCTTTCCTAAGGGATTTCCAGTTTCTAGGGTCACGTCCTACAATCAACATGTGCTCTGATACCATATTTGTAGCGACCCGACTCGAAAAGAGTCAAGCCTCTGTGTATCTATGTCATCCCTGGATTAGTATGCTGTCACACACAGTGCATCAATGTATATATCAAAGTGCAGTCACATGTAAATAACGTAAAACTGATATATACCTCAAAGGGAGTGGAGTCCCAATAAACACCAACGGCAGGTTGAGTGCAGACCGTAACCCTGAATCGTACTCTTGCTCGTCGAAGAAAGTATCTGCAACATGAGACGTTGCAGCCGTGTAGGTCAGCATATTGAATATGCCGGCAAGGCACAAAAGAGAGAGGTGAAAAAGTATCATCTATACTATATGCATATATGGCAGGTGGGGCTGTAAGTTTTTAGCGGAAAGCAAAGTTTTCTCCAACAACAAGAGAGGGCTAAAAGAAAAATAGTACTACATGGTTGGTTGTTAATGAGATGGTTCCACCAACCAATTCACATATCCAAGTTGTCAATAATACCCACATCATTATTATTTGTGTTGAGAATTCCAGATAGTTTCAGTTCCTTCGGCTCAAGTCGTCCATGACCGTAGACGCGGCTAATCGATTAGGTTTGAGTACTCTGAAGAGTTTTGCACACATTCCCCACAAGATTTGATCGCCTCCGTTGAAGTCCTCGAACTTCACGGTGTTTGAGAACCGGATGATCAAAACATGGTCTTTCAACGGGTTCCTCTGAGCCTCTGACGGTGCCCATCCAATCCTACCGTTCTTCTACATCTCGTAGAACCGCCTATGCAGAGTCACCACGTTGTCCAACCATGCCTGAGCCCATAATGACTTGTGGCTGTGCAGGTAAGCCTTGGGTCTTGAAGTATCCATCCATCTCTTTACGCGTGGGTGAAGCTTTCCGCAAGATGTCATGGCGCTTCTCCATGCATCCCGGGTCCTCCGCTGGTTTATCCCAGGGGGCCATCAAATCCGTCCTTCCCTGGAGGTATATTGCATCACGGGGTCACAAAAGTCTTGACATATAAGGTTTTGGATTATTAAAATACTCTCACAACACTCATGATAGACTCTCAACCAAAACTGTAAGTGCATCTAGTGCCCCTTAGTGATTTTGGTGGTTTGACGACCTATATGTTAAGTATCTAATGTGTTCTTGAGTGTACATAGGATCTATAAGTCGCTGTGGAGTTTGAAATATTTGATGAATATCGACCCCTAAAAATGTATATCTTCGGTTGAAGAAATTGGTATGAAGCTGAAGAAATGAATCGCGAAGAACTTGCGATGAAATTGATATTCCTCATGAAGATATTGAAATTGAGGAATTTGGTGTGTCCTGAAGAAAATCAATCTGTAGACTTTGAAGCATGAAGATTTATCCTTTGTGTTTTATTTTCTTCACACTTGAGTAATAGGAACACCGTACTGTTAAAGGGGGTCAAAGTAACACATTGGAATGAATTTCCTCATGATGCTCAGCCCAAGCCCAATCCTACCAAAAGCCTCAAGTGAGGAATATGAGAGACATGAGGACTCTCACAGTTGAGGGTCCCGACTGTTATCGATAGCCACGCCACATCATTTGTCTTATCCACACCAACGGTCATATTATTTAAGGACATTAATGTCAAATCATGTCGGGATGCTCCCAGGCTATAAATTGCCGCCCCCCACAACCATTAGCTGGTTGGTTGCTCCGTTAGAAACTGACACTTGTCATAAGAGCAACCCAAATTCCTCAGAGTCTTCGAGAGTAATTCATCAGTGAGGAAATACCCCAAACACCAAACACCAAAACGAAAACCAAGTGATGGAGCATCACTGAACAAGTTGTTCCTGTGTGGGACTGAAGCCTTTTACCTTTGATTATTGTGCATCCTCCAGATGGTTAGGCGTCATGGTCTAGAGCAATCCAGCAGTCAGCTGTTGATCGCCAGGTGACCGCGTTTGTGAGGGTTTGGAAGTCTGCCCTGAAGACTTACCACGAGTGTTGGGCAAGGACTGTGTGTTCTTAGCCCAAGGAGAATACGGTAGGGACTGTGTGTCCCGAGACTGTGTGTCCTTTGGTTTCAATACCAAGCCGCTCCAAACCAGATGTACAACTGTCACAACTATTGGAACTGGGTCATCCACCACTGTCTTCACTATGAAACGGGTTCTATTTCCTCAACTCTTTATATTCCTCAGATTGTGTGTTGATGATTTTCACTGTCACTGTTTGAAGAATTTGCTGAAGACTTTCTGTGAAGTTCCTCAACCCCAAATTCTTCACGCGAGTTAATACTCATCTGTTTTCTCCGTGCCTACATACTGTGCAAACTGTTTTTCATATTCTTCACCTTGAAAACTGCTGTAGGGATACTTTGCACTTCTGATCCTTTGTTTTTTCTGGTGTAAGTTAGTCATTAGTGAGGAATTTCCTCAAAAGGAATTTCCTCAATGATGAAATTATCAAAATCTCCTATTCACCCCCCTCTAGTCGATATAACGCACTTTCAATTGGTATCAGAGCAAGGTACTCCCTTGTTCCATGTGATTTTGGTTTAACCACCTGGAGTTTTAGTTATGTCGACTGCAGGCATGATTAAGGTTACTGCAACATGTCCTACGTTCGAAGGAAAGGACTTCCCTTCTGGAAGACCAAGATGCAGATGCATCTACAAGCTATTGACAACGATCTCTCGTATATTGTGGAACATGGCGTCCCTATCGTCACTGCTACCGTCTCTGCTGCTGATGTGAAGAAATTCAAGCAACTTGACTCTCAAGTGAAGAATATCATCTGTGGCCATCTGAACAAAGGCCAGTATGGCAGAGTAAGTGCTTTGGGCTCAGCAAAACTTATCTGGGAAAGGCTGTCCAAAGTGAATGAAGGAGTATCAACCCAACGTGATTCTCGTGTTGATGTTCTTTCCAATCTCTTCAATCGCTTCAAGAGGTTTGATAATGAAAGCTGCCAAGATACCTTTGATTGCCTCACTGACATATCAAATGAACTGCAAGCACTGGGAGCTCGAGATATTACTGATCACGAAGTTGTGAAGAAATGGCTAAGATCCTTGGATTCTTCATTTGATACCTTAGTTCTGATGATTCAAGAGAGACCAGACTACTAGATGCTTGATCCAGCTGATATACTTGAAAGACTCAATACTCATGAATTCCATCAAGAAGAAAAGAGAGATCTATATGGACCAAGCTATTCTAGACCACGTGCACTTAAGGCCAAACCAATTTCCTCAACTGAAGAAGAAGACTCAGATGGTAGCATTGGTGATCCTGAAGAATTTGGACACGAGCTAGCAATGCTCATGAGGAAATTTCTGAAGTTTACACGACTTGGCCAGTTTGGTAAATCTTCAAGAAGAGATACGAGGAGATCAGAATCTTCATCTGAGGACTACAAGAAAGAACGTGCCACAAATGCAAGAAATCAGGTCACTACATTGTTGATTGTCCTCGTTGGGGGAAAGGAATCAAAGAAGAAGAAATAAAAGGATGAAAGTTCTCATGACTCGAAGAAAAAGAAGAAACCTTCAAAATCCTCATCTTCAAAGTCCTCATCGCACAAGAAGACCAGTTTCAGAAAGGCTCAGGCACTTATTGGCAAGGAAATGGACTCCGAGGCACAATCCGAGAATGTGATGAAGAGGAGGGTTCTCATGAAGACTCAGAATCTGCACAGGCTAGCCTTGCACTTGCAACCACATCCGTCAGCAAGTCAATCTTCAACCTTGAAGAAAATGATAACACCATCCATATTGATGACTATGCTGATGACTTCGCTCCAACCTATTGCTTCATGGCAAAAGGTTCAAAGGTACCAAATGATGCTTCCTCCTCTGATTCAAGTGACTATGAACCTCATGATTATAAAAAAAACCCAGTTATAGTAAACTTGCTATCATTGCCAATAAATAACAAACTGCCCTGGAAAAGCTTCAGAAAGTGCTAGATAGAAGTCATGATCTGTTGAATAATGAAATGAATCTTACCCAAATCCTCACTGAAGTTATGAAAAGTCTTCAGTCAAGATTTGATAATCTTCAAGATCGTCATGTTACACTCCTCCCTGATCATGAGAAACTTTCCTATGAATTTCTTCAAAGGAAGCTTGATCTTGAGAAGCTGAGGATTTCTCATGATGATCTTCGTATGGAAAATGATTCATTACTAGCTCAACAGATCAGTGCTGCTCAAGATGAATTCATTTCTCCATGACTTAAATGCATCAAACGTGAAACTGCTAATTCTTCACCAGAATCATCAAATGCTTCAATTTCTACAAATTCTTCAACTGCTCCTATAGTGTCAAATTCCTCACTTGAGGAGAACACAAATGTCACTGATGAAAATGCAGGGTTGAAGGAATTGTATGTGACAGGCATATACAAAAGTCTCAAAGGACATCAAACCCTTTGTGATGTGCTCAAAAAGCAGATCTTGAACAAGAACCCGAGGAAAGAAGGAATTGCCTTTGAGAGGAAATTGAATGCTGATGGATCTTATTGGAAACCTGAGCAGTATCCCAAAACCTCATGGGTTGCTGCTACTGGGCCTCCTTTTGATCCATCCAATCTAACAGGCTATTTATGTGAATTATCCTATTCCTCAGATGAGTCATTTGACTCCAACTATAAACTGTTCAAAAATCAATCTGGTGAAGTATTTTGCTCGATATGTTGGAACTAACTCCAGGATGGCCCTCCCTTGAGGAAAATCTGGGTTCCCAAAAGTTGCCTTGAAAATCCTCACGTGAATGTCCTCATGACACCACCTATGAAGAATTTTAACCCCAGGTCAAATTCCTCAGCAGGACCAAAGTATTCAACAGGATCAAAATCCTCATCCAGTCAAAACTATGCTCGTACCCGTGCTAATGCTTCTAACATGCAGGGAAATTACAAGGAATATGAATATGAGTGTTATTCTTCAAATAATTTTGTTCATAAATCCTCAAAAAAGTTCTCTACATATTCATATGAGTACTTTACCCCCCCTACTGTTAAGAGAAGTTCATTAGCTTCAATGCCCCCTTTCTCATATGGTGCTCGCAGGATGATGAATGCTTTACCACCGCTTAAGATGTGGGTGGTGAAGAAATTGAACTAATCACTTATGCAAGTCAGGTCTCCAGATGAAAATCATCATCTGAAGAATTTGCTGGAGACCTGAGGAAAATGCTTGATAGGACGCAAGCTAATATTGATGAAATAGAAATATTTCACACGTCCTTATAATTCAGTTTATGATGAAAGTCCTATCTGATGAAATTGATATCATATTGTTCAAAGCTGAAGCATATGAGATGGTAAGCTGTACTAATTCATCTGCAGGATGACAAACCCAAGAGTACTGAGTGGGTTCTTGATAGTGGCTGCACACATCACATGACTGGTGACAAAAGCTTGCTGATGAATATGCCACTAACTCCATCACCCCTGAAGCAAATCACATATGGTGACAATGGTAAAAGCTAGGTATTGGGACTTGACAAAGTGGCTATTTCCAAGGATAGGCACATGGACAAAGTGATGCTTGTTGAATCCCTTGGATTTAACTTTAGTTTCAATGCTTTGTGATCTTGATATGATTGTTATCTTTGGAAGATATAGATGTGTTGTCATCATGGAATCTGACAGATCCAAAGTCTTCGAAGGTGTTAGAAGAGGGATCTGTACATTGTTGATTTCTCTACAGGTCCTCAACCAGCCACTTTCTTACTAGAAAAAACCTCAGAAGGGTGGTTGTGGCATCGAAGACTCGGTCATGCAGGAATGAGGAATTTGCACACGCTCGCAAAGAAGAAGCATGTCATCGGCATCGAATCAGTCAAATTCCTCAAGGATCACCTCCGCGATGCTTGTGAATCTGGGAAAATGACCAGATCCAAGCACCCCTCGAAGACTATCATGACCACTACTCATCCATTTGAATTGCTTCACATGGATCTTTTTGGACCTACTCATTATGCCACACTAACAAATACAACATCTTTATATGGCTTCGTCATAGTTGATGATTATTCCAGATATACATGGGTACATATCATCTTATATAAAACTGAAGTGCAGGAAGTCTTCAAACGATTTTCTTCAAGGGCCTCGATGAACTTCGGCATCAAGATCAAACACATCAGGAGTGATAATGGAAAAGAGGTCAAAAACACTGGTCTTGATAATTATCTTGATGAACTTGGTATTACTCACGAATTGTGTGCTCCTTATACTTCTCAACATAATTGTGTCGTCGAAAGAAAGAACAAGACTCTGGTTGAAATGGCAAGAACCATGCTTGAAGAATATCAGACTCCTCGTCGCTTTTGGCCTGCAGCAATCAACACTACATGCCATATCATCAACAGGGTATATCTTCACAAATTCCTCAAGAAAACCTCATATGAACTCCTCACAAACAAGAAACCCAATGTAAGTTATTTCAAAGTCTTCGGTGCCAAATGTTGGATTAGAGATCCTCACCATAGCTCAATGTTTACACCTAAGGTACATGAGAGTTTTATGCTCGGTTATGAAAAGGACTCGCACACCTACAGAGTCTTCAAAAACTATCACAACAAGGTTGTTGAGACTGTAGATGTTTGGTTCGATGAAACTAATGGCTCGCAAAGAGAGCAATTCCCTCCTGATCCAGATAAGATGTCTCCTGAGGAAGCCATAAAGCTCAAAGCTAATGAAGATATTGTTCCCACTGAGGAAATTGATGAAGAAATCATTCCCAGCACTGATGAAAATCAAGAAGATGCTTCTGAGGAAATTGCTCCAGAACCAATTCCTCAGCCCAGACGAAATCCTCAACCAGCTCATCCGGGGATTGCAAATGAAGTGGAACTTGACAAAATCCTCAATGACATCAACGCGCCAGGTCCTCTCACTCGCTCAAAAGCTTCACACTTAGTTAACTTTTGTGGGCATATCTCCTTTGTATCTACCACAGAACCTTCAAAATTTGCTGAGGCTTTCATGGAACCGGAGTGGATCCAAGCCTTGCAAGACGAACTTCTTCAATTCAAGCTGAATGACGTATGGGAGCTCGTCAAACGACCAGATCCTTGCAAGAACAATATCATCGGAAGAAAGTGGATTTTCTGAAACAAGCAAGATGAGGATGGTCAAGTGATGAGGAATAAGGAACGACTTGTAGCCCAAGGCTACACATAGGTAGAAGGAATAGATTTCGATGAAGCTTTTGCACCTGTTGCTAGACTTGAAGCTATTCGAATACTACTTGCTTATGCTAATCATCATAACATCATCTTATATCAAATGGATGTGAAAAGTGCATTCCTCAATGGTAAGCTTGAGGAAGAAGTATATGTTGCTCAGCCCCCAGGTTTTGAGGATCCAAAGAATCCACACAAAGTCTTTAGACTCAAAAAAGCGCTCTATGGTCTCAAGCAAGCCCCTCGGGCATGGTATGATACATTGAAGGAATTCCTCATGACGAAAGGTTTCAAACCTGGTTCACTCGATCCAACTCTTTTCACTAAATCCTATGATAACGAACTATTTGTGTGCGAGATATATGTCGATGACATCATATTTGGCTGTACTGATAAACGTTATAGTGATGAATTTGATTACATAATGAGTGAAGAATATCAGATGTCTATGATGGGGGAGCTAAAATTATTCTTAGGTCTTCAAATTCGTCAACAACGCAACGTAATCTTCATATCACAGGAGAAAGACCTCAAGGATGTTCTGAGGAAATTCGACATGCATGAATGCAAAGGTGCCAAGTCTCCAATGCCTACCAATGGCCACCTCTGCACTGACGAAAATGGTAAAGAATTCGATCAGCAGGTATATCGCTCTATGATTGGCTCTTTACTATATTTATGTAAATCTAGGCTAGATATAATGCTTAGTGTTTGCATGGGTGCACGTTTTCAAGAAAAATCGAAGGAATCACACCATAAGGCTGTGAAGCATATTCTTTGATACTTAGCTCACACACCAACACTAGGATTATGGTACCCCAAGGGCTCAAATATTCATCTTGTGGGATATTATGATTCTGACTATGCTGGTGACCGTGTGGATCGCAAGTCAACCTCTGGCACATGTCATTTCCTCGGAAGATCACCAGTCTTCTGGTCCTCAAAGAAGCAGAATTGCGTTTCACTTTCCACTGCCAAAGCTAAGTGCATTGCTATTGGTTCATGCTGTGCTCAATTGCTATGGATGAAGCAAACCCTCCAGGACTACGGCATCAACATGAAGAATGTGCCTCTCTACTTCGACAATGAGAGTGCAATCAAGATTGCATACAACACTGTACAACACTCGAAAACCAAGCACATCCAGATTCGTCATCATTTTCTTCGGGACCATGTCCTCAAGGGCAATATCCTCATCGACCAAGTGAAGACCGACGATCAACTGGCAGATATTTTCATTAAGCCCTTGGATGAGAAAAGGTTTTGCAAGTTGCGGTGTGAGCTAAATATCTTCGAATCTTCAAATGTTTTGTAAAAACATGCACACATCCTAACACTTATGCAAAATTGATGACTTAGATGTGCAACACACGATGAATCGATTTTCTTCAATCAATGAAGAATATCACTCTTAGTGTGAGGAATTCAACGAAGAAATTGATTCTCAGGGCCCTACGACAATTGTACGCGGTGTCTGTAATCAACATTCTTATATGGTGGGTCACGCCACCACCCAACTTGAAATTCCTCAAGTTGAATTTCTTTAAAGCTGATTTTCTTCATAAGTTGATTTTCTTCAAAACATTTGTTCTTCAAGCTTGTTTTTCTTCAAAACTGAAATTCATCATCATGACGCTGTGTCACAAAATCCTCAAGTTAATCAAAATCTTCAAAACACTTGATAATTTTCGTTCACCTAGATAGACTGTGATTTCAAGTCCTCAACAACATTCACTTATAGTTATATTCTTCTATTTGGTATTTCCTCTAAGTGAATGTGATCGGACCCTACTTTCCATCTATGCTACTCTCATCCAGTCTATTCAATTCTTCATATGCGTTGTACTTGAAACTTTGTTTAAAATCCTCACTGCGTCCTTGTTAGTTGATGATTTTGTAACAAAATCCTCAAATCTTCAAAAATATGTTTTTAAGTAACCGAACTCCACTTTCCCTGTTCGTATAACCACGATCTCCACGATCTCCACCGCTTCCGTTGTGGGCTACAAGTGTCCTGCGGAGATGTAGAGACACGGGCTATTTGGTCCGATACTTTCACGCCAACAGTTACCGACTGGCTATAAATATGTTCCCATCTCCCTTCGGTAAAATCTTCTTCGTCCCATCGCCCTCCTGCTACAGCGAAGCCCTCCTGCTACAGCAAAGCCCTCCTGCTACAGCAAAGCCCTAGCGCCACCGCTAGAAATCTCGTCGCCGGCGAGGAAAAGCTTGACTTCCTCGACTTCTTTGTCGTCGAAACCACGCCGGAACCGGACCATCTTCGTCCGCCAACGCCGTAGCTGTCCTCTGTTGCCGAGTTAGGGCACATTGGACTCGCACCGAAGAGCATCTACTGCTACTCCCTTCTTTGTTCTTCGTGCGCGCCATCTAGGGTAAATAAAATCCCTATTTTTCTAGCTCATTTGATCTACTATTTTACCTTAGAGATATGAAATCTGTTTTTCCTCAAGTATCCATCAGATTCTTTTTCCTCAAACACTGCCTATCACCCAACTATTGATGAACTTCACTAAGCATCTAAGATTTTCACGAGATTCCTCAATTGTGCAAATTTTCGAATCTGTACAACTCTGGAACCCAAGAACTGTGTGCTTAGACGAATTCCTCAACCACTGGTCAAATTCCTCAACTTTCAAAAAATTTCATTTCATCAAATCTGAGAACGCATATGTCGGTGAATACTCACAACATACGCCATAGGTAGGCTCAAGTCGGTGAGAATCAAAGGGACAAAGGTGGACGCTGGGAACGAGGTTGGTACATGCATGGAACGCACGATGTACCCAGGTTCAGGGCTCTCCGTAGTGATAATACCCCTAGTTCAGCCGGAGTGTTTGGTGTGTATGAATAGAGTACAGATTTTCTCCTGGAGCTATGTTGGGAGGAGGAAGATGGGAGCAGTCGGCTCGTCTCTGCCTCTCTCTATGTGGTTGGTGAGTGTAGGGTGTTGTTCGACTGTGGAATGATCGGCCCCCCTTGCATGGAGGGCGACCGGGGGGTTTTATAGACGAACCCGCCGGCCTACAATATGGATAAAGGGTACAAGTATGGGACCCGGATGGCAGCCTCGCCGGCTGGCCAGGGGACCACTAGAGTGTTGGCTTGTCGCTTGAGGGGCCCGCCGGCTGCATGGTCTCGATTTGCAGTGGGACCCGCCGGCTGGCCAATGAAGCTCTCGCGTAAGGTTGACGCCAATCACACGCTATACGTCAAGGGTCGTCCAGTGAGATTCGTCATGGGCAGGATGTACGGCCGCCTCCACTATTCCCCACGCCGAGTGCAGTAATGGAGTGGGAGTGCGACGGTCTGACACTATGCTAGGTGATGGATCAGAGCCGGGGTAGGTCAGTGGCGTGGCCGCCGATGCTCGTACCTGCCGGGCGTCCTAATCCAGTACCTTTGCTGACGCGTAGCTACCTTTAATCGTAAGGTCTCATCCTGACCTACGATCTGGTGTGACTTGTGATCTTTGGCTGGCTAGCCTGCGTGGCTAGCCGGCTTGGGTGCGGCCGCCTCACTCCTAGCCGGACTGGCTGGACCAGGCCGGCTCAGAAGAGGTAGTCGCCTCGACTCTAGCCGGCAGGGGTTGCCTGGCCGGCCAGCGGGATGGCCGCCTTGTCCTCTAGCCGGTAGGCGCTGCCTAGACGGCCGAAAGACTTGGGCCTTGGGAATCTGTATATGTTCATGTCCTTTGGGCCGGAAATGAAGGAGCAGGCTTGATGAGCCTACCCCGGGGTTATCCCCCCGACAGCATATGACCTCTCCAGATTCCTCGCAACTATACTCTGTTCACAGGTACAAACATGTCAGCTGATGAATCTCTAGGTTCTCATCAACTTAACTCATTTGCAGCGTTTTTCAAGAAAATCTGCAAGTTTCATCAGAATCCTCAAGAGTTCAATTTCCTCACCAAAAGCCTGAGCTGAAGTAAATGGAAGATGAAGGAAGCAAAAGGGTGGAAAGAAGCTCGAGCAGAACACTGCCATAGATATCCCTGAGGATATATACCTGGAATACTGCACACCTGATGAGCAAGAATCGATGCCCAAGAGGAAGATAAGGCTTCAAAAGATAGAACGCCGATGGGCTAAGGAGTCGAAAGAGTACAGATTCGTCACTCCGAAGTATGCGAAGAAATTCGCTCTGAAGCCTCCTCGCAAACGGCCTCCTCTTGAGGATTATCAAGATGCACACCCCTCAAGCCTCAAGACAATTGATGACTATCCTGAGTAAAAGTCAAAACACTTGTCAAAGCTTCAGAAGAAAGCAGAAGCTGTTGTGAGGAAATTCAATGAAGAATCTGGTGCTGCTACAACTGCCGCCACTTCCTCTGGAGCTGAGACTTTTGGTACGGCCATTCCTCAAATGAAGTCAGTGCCACCAAAACCAAAGGCTTCAAAGCCTCAATATAAAATGCCTCAGAAAGCTGCACCAGCATGAGCACCAAAACCCTGAGCACGACCAAAGGCTTCAAAGCCTGAACAGAAGCAGATAGTGAAGCAACTGCCCACTGTCTCCAGCTCCTCAGTCCCGTCCGCAACAAGCTGTGAGACAAAGTCTTCACCAACTCCCCTGAAGACTAAGGTGACTGCTGGGAGAGGAACAAGACCAAGCCCAAGAAAAATCATCAAGGTTCCTTCTGCATCAGAAGGTAGTGATGAATTTGATGAGGACACTCTGCAAGCCATCATCAGATACAAGCAAGAGAGGGTAGCTCAAGGTTCTGGCAGCTCCATTCCTCTGTCCATGGACCCAAATGTCCTCCTAGAGTACATCAACATCTGGTATGAGGACCCCAATACTCCAATCGATGATTTGAAGCTTCCCCCAGGCATCGGCCACATGGTGGCCACATTCATCGACGAGGCCAAGTGGAAAGTGCAGCAAGCCAAACAAGCTAAGGTTGCAAAGCTCAAAAAGGAGAAATTCCTCAGACAGAATCTCCTCAACCTGACGCCTGATGCACTTGTGTCAACACAGGCTGAATTGAAGACTTTGACTGACAAGTACACTAAGCACTCTGATCGTCAAAGTCTAAAAAACAACTTCATCAAATTTGCCACTAATGCAGTTGATGATTACAACAAGAAGGCTTCCCCTCCAGTACCAACACCTCAGCCTCTGATTGAAGAACCAACTGATGAAAGTGCTCATGCTGAGGAAGTCCCTCAAGAAAGCCGCACTGATGAACTGGATATTGAGGAAATTGCCAAGGAAAATCCAACTGATGATTCTCCTACAGCTGGTGAACCTGCTCCAGCTGCTTCTAAGCCAGCTGATGACTCTGCTCCAGCTTATGAAACTGCTTCAGCTGAGACAACGCCTTCACCAAAAGCTTCAAATGTGAAGAAAATGACTCCGTCTGCATCATACGTGAAGAAGACTGGAGCTGCTGAAAAGGAATCCAAGAAGAGAAAAGCTTCCTCAGCAGAAGAATCCACTAAGGCCAAGCGCCTCAAAGCTCTTGAAGAAAATGCTTCTCTGGATCCTCTGCCTCTCAACGTTGCTCCATCATATGAGATGACTCCCTTCGAAAGCGAAGACAAGGAGCACGGGGCTGATGAGGAAATGAAGAATGTTGAATCTGAGGAACTTACTGCTGAGGAAATTCACATTGATGACAGTCCTCAGTCCTTCTTCCTCCTGAAGAAACTGCACAAGGATAAGCTGCACCAGCTAATGAATCTGGCTCCTCCACCAAGCAAGCTCCTCAAGCTGAGGAAAACAAAGTGAAAATCCTCAGCCTGATGAAATTCAAAATCCTGAGCAAATTCTCAACCCGAGGCTGAGGCTGACCCAATTCCTCCTCCTGAGAAAAACCCTGAAGCTGAGGCTCAGGATGAACAAATTCCTCCTCCAGAGCAAAACCCTCAACAGGAAGCTCCGGTTGATGACATTCCTAAACCAGAGCATGCTCCTCAGCCTGAAGCACAAGCAGATGAAATTCCTCACCCTGAGGAACATGCTGAGGACAATGCACCAGATCCAGAGAATGCCCTTGTTGTTCTCAACCCAGAAACTGCAATGATTGTCTCTCCTCAAGGCAAGACACAAAATCTAGAGCCAATGCACCGTCAGCCGTTCTCTAAGCGGCCAAACTTTCAAAAGGAATCCTTCTTTGAGGAACGCATGTTCTTCATCGGATAAAATCCCTATGACAAGCCTCGCATCACGCAACTAAAGTTTTGGACCAGGACACAACTCAACTACTATGTCTCTGTGTTGTGTGGAAGAAACAAGATTTTCAGCACACGCACATTCCTCACGTTGAGCTTGAAGAAATTCCTTGCTTCGCCCCAGTCCTCAACGTCCTTTATGAAGCTGGACTCCTCCCTATGTGCTCAGATATCTGTGATTGGAATAGTGAACTCATTCTTCAATTCTAGGCAACTCTGCACATCTCTGGAGATCCAACAGACATCAACACATGGGTGCTGGATTGGATGACGCAGAACACACACTTCAAGGCTCCTGCCAATGAGCTGTTGCGTGAACTTCCGGTGTCAATTCCCTCAGAGCAGGCGGTAAAGTTGTATGATGAACGTGAGCTGGCAAACAAGCTCATGGATGTCCTCATGAAGCCTTTGGCTAAGGGGCAACCACCAAGAAAAACCTTCCTGGTCCATGAGCAGAAGTATGAACCCAGGACGGTTTACAGAATCCTCTACAGCGTTCTTGCGCCAATCAACGGCCATGATGATGAAGAAGACGTCGTAGGCATCATGAAGAATATCCTCTTCAACATCACACATGGCATTCCCATCAACATCCATGATTTCTTCTTCAGGACTCTGGCGGAAAATGCTATGGCCCCTTTTGAGCTGAAGATTTACGCTCCATGGATCATGAGATTCATCAGACGCAGGTCAGGCATTAACTATCACGCTGATTTCAACAATCGTATCGGTTATATGCCTCCTCTAAGGGTCAACAAGAAGAGTTTCGAGCCTGTTGAAGGAAAAGGCAAGTCTGTCATTGATGAAGGCAGTCGGCCCCTTGATGGCCACTTCCGAGAGCCAAAGGCTTATTCCTCATGGGATGACACTGAAACCCATCCTCCAAGTCCTGTTGCTCCTAGGGTGATGAATACCAGAGAGCTTCTTCTCATTCTTCACAAGAAGGTGGATCGGAATCACAAGTGGGTCAAATGCCAGTTCGGCGCAATTGTAAAAACCCTCAATGAAACGCAGAATGATGTGAAGCTTAACCATCATTATCTTCATGAGGTTTTTTATCGCACCTGGGCCACACTGGCTCATTTGAAGACTCCGGCAGAACTTGAAGAATTGGAGTTTGTGCAGGACTTCGACTGGTCGTGCCACCAAAGAAGAAATTCATGCCAATTCCAGTTCCAGACCTTGAGGACAGTTCATTTTCTTCATTCCGCACTCCTGAATCAGATGAAGATCAACAAGACACTGCCACCGGTCCAAGGAGGATGTATGCTCCCAAGAATCCTCACGCGTCTTCCTCAACTGCCAAGAAGTGAAAGTCTTCACGGACGTTAGTCCTTAGTTTGTCCCTTTTTGTCACTTCATGACAAAGGGGGGAGAAACTTGAGAGTTAGTCTTCACGCGGGATATTTTGGGGGCTTATAAACTTTATTTAAGTTACAAACTCTTGGCTCTTCTGAAGTGTTTTATGTAATGAGTTGTAACTTAAGCCCAATGGTACTCCGACGCTTTTGAACGTTTTTCTTCGCATGCTTATTCCTCAAAATTTTAAAGCACGCATGTTGGAATTCATCAACTACCATTTGTCATCATGCATCCTCAATTTCTTCATACTATATGTCGTATGTATGCATGATTTACAATACTCAGGGGGAGATCTCCATGATATAAATCATCAAATGTGCATTTGCTGCGAAAAGCAAAATCCTCAAGATATGCACATCTTCAGGGGGAGTCTCTCTGAATCTTGATTTCAAATTCCTCAAATCAGTATTTAGACTTCATATTTTTATTCCCGTTGAAGACTTAACCAAATTGTCATCAACCACCAAAAAGGGGGAGATTCTAAGTGCATCTAGTGCCCCTTAGTGATTTTGGTGGTTTGAAGACTTATAGGTTAAGTATCTAATGTGTTCTTGAGTGTACATAGGATCTATAAGTCTCTAAGGAGTTTGAAATATTTGATGAATACCAACCCCTAAAAATGTATATCTTCGGTTGAAGAAATTGGAATGAAGCTAAAGAAAAGAATCGCAAAGAACTTGCGATGCAATTGATATTCCTCATGAAGATATTGAAATTGAGGAATTCGGTGTGTCGTGAAGAAAATCAATCTGAAGACTTTGAAGCATGAAGATTTATGCTTTCTGTTTTATTTTCTTCACACTTGAGTAATAGGAACATTGTACTGTTAAAGGGGGTCAAAGTAACACATTGGAATGAATTTCCTCATGATGCTCAACCCAAGCCTAATCCTACCAAAAGCCTCAAGTGAGGAATATGAGAGACATGAGGACTCTCACAGTTGAGGGGTCCCAACCGTTATCGATAGCCATGCCACATCATTGGTCTTATCCACACAAACGGTCATATTATTGAAGGGAATTAATGTCAAATCATGTCGGGATGCTCCCAGGCTATAAATAGCCGCCCCCACAACCATTAGCTAGTTTGCTGCTTCATTAGAAACTGACAATTGTCATAAGATGTCACGCCCAAGATGCGACCCTATCCTCAATTTGGCACGAAGGCCTCGTCAGGGATAGAAGCGCATATCGTCGTGTCGCAAGAGTGCATATCATTACAAGTACATGTACTGGAAAGAAGAGATATATAAATAGAATTGCCTTACACTCGCCACAAGCTACATCAGAGTCACATCAGTACATCACGTAATCATCAAGAGTAAGAGCAGGGTCCGACTACGGATGAAAACAAACGAGAAAAGAAGAACGACGTCCATCCTTGCTATCCCAGGCTGCCGGCCTGGAACCCATCCTAGATCGAAGAAGAAGAAGAAGAAGAAGAAGAAGAATAAGCAACTCCAAACGAACAATCAACGCGCTCGCTTCAAGTAACCTTTACCTGTACCTGCAACTGGTGTTGTAGTAATCTGGGAGCCACAGGGGACTCAGCAATCTCATTTCAAAAGGTATCAAGACTAGCAAAGCTTAATGGGTGAGGTAAGGTTAAGTGGTGAGGTTGCAGCAGCGGCTAAGCATATCTTTGGTGGCTAAACTTACGAGTACAAGAAAATAAGAGGGGGAGATCTACGCATAACGGACGTGAACTACTCATGATCAAATGAATGATCCTGAACACCTACCTACGTCAGACATAACCCCACCGTGTCCTCGATCGGAGAAGGAACTCACGAAATAGACAGTCACGGTTACGCACATAGTTGGCATATTTTAATTAAGTTAACTTCAAGTTATCTAGAACCAGTGTTAAACAAAGTTTCCGCGCTGCCACATAACCGCGGGCACGGCTTTCCGAAAAGATTTAACCCTACAGGGGTGCTCCAACTAGTCCATCACAAATTACCACAAGCCGCATAGAAATCCTCAATCACGAAGCTCGCGATCTCGTCGGATTCCCTAGTGGAAAACCTCAACTCTCAGATTACCCAAAGCATCACCGGAATCCCGATGCACAAGATATCTCGTCAAAGGTAAAACTTATGCAGCAAGGCCGCCCGACGTGTCGATGATCCCGATAGGAGTCGCGTACCTCGTTCTCAGGACACGGCGGATGAGCTAGACGTCGGGATCGCTAAACCTCCGGGTGACCAGAGGGGCGCCGGACATCGCTCAGGTGGGACCAACACTCATGAGGAGCACTGGCCCGGGGGTTGGTTAAATTATTCTCGGGGTCCGGAAAGTCCCTATGCAATTTATTAGGTGTTTAGGCAAATGTAGTACCAAAGATGGGCCTTCCAGACCAACTTTAATCTAAAACGAATTATCAAGGGGGTCCCCATAACAACCCCTATCGTGTTAGGAGCGCTCAAATATGGAACATAACATCGATAGCCGAAACTAAGGGGGCAAAGGTGGAACAAAACACCAAGCTAGAAAGGCCGAGCCTTCCACCTTTTACCAAGTATATAGGTGCATTAAATTAAATAGCATTTAAATATGGTGATATAACAAGGAACCCATGTTATCACATGGAAGCAAGTGCACCTGCAACTAGCAACGCTAACACAGGGTTAAGCAAGCGGTAACATAGCCAATCAGTGGTTTGCTAGGTTGAGAACAGTTGAAGGTTTCCATTGCATTGTTGAGAGGCTGATATTTAACATGTGGTAGGCTACGAGACATGATAGAAGCGATAAACTAGCATGGAAATGGTAGTAATGGTATCTGGGGAAATGGTCATCTTGCCTGAGATCCCGCTTGGAAGAAGAATGCCTCCGTGAAGCACACGAACCGATGTAGTCGAACGGGTCCTTACTTTCCGACACGCTGCGGAACTCTATCGAGACGAAGCAACCGGAAACACAAATCAACACACGGAATTCACCACACGATGCACAACACATATGATGCATGAGCAGCTGAATACATGCAAGTCACGGCATGACAAGTCACACACTCAAACACTACACATTAAGTGAAGTTCAATATGCAACGAGTTGCATATTGATGAAACTCCACGTTAATTTATTTAGTTCTATCCCGATTAGGTACACGGCAATATTAAATGTGGTTAAACATGGCAAGAGGTGAAGCATAATTAAACTAACTACCTAGACATTTTAAATGAGGTCGGAAATGACATATAGCATCTCCGAGACGACCTCACATGTTAATTTACAATTCTGTCCAGATCTGAGTTAACACATTTAATTAGTTTTTAAACAGCAATACAAATAGGTTCTCGTGATTCTACGCGTCATTTCAAGCAATCTACACATAGAGATCATCTCCAACGGAGCTACGGGTCAAAAGATACAAGCACCGCAAGATGTGATGGCATGAATGCAAAATGTGTACAACGACGGTCACGAGCACTTCAAAACATACAAACAGAAAGAGAAAATGAAACTATACTAGATTCTAAGCAAGTTTCATGTAGGACACGATCAAAACAGAGCTACGGTTCAAAAGATACGAGCAAATCAAGAAATCACTACAATCTGCCAAAATCAGCCACATAGCATTTTCTACGCCCCACAACTACGGCTACACAACTCCGATATGCTCAAGCAAGGCATGGCACGGAAGAGGGCAAGAAGCACTACTACAAACAACTAACAACAACTAGCATGGCATCATGGATCACTAGGGAAAGAAGTCACAAAAAGGCATCCCACTCACTATTTCAGACTTGGTGAAAATTACACCTCATGAAAGTGCAGTTTTCGATCTAAAGCAACATTTACAGCAGAAAAACCTATAGCTACAGGACTCCAAATGGCATGAAAATTTACAGCATTCTAGAGAAACACAAGGGGTACAACTAACTCCATTGGACCAACCTCAAAAGAGCTACAGATCACAAGATAGAAGCAAAACAGAACATCAACAAAATAATAACAGATTCCAGACTTAGAAATATTTCACCTCCTCCAAATCAGCACTATTTCTAGCAACTTGAGAGCAAGCAAACCACACCTAAACATGCATTTCTATTGCAACCAAAATACGAGGGGCTAGACTAAACATCAAAGAACAACTCCCTAGTTGACAACTCCGTCAAACGAAGAACGGATTAAATCCTACGAATTAAACAAAAGGGCATCACGACAAAATATCGCGCGAACTAACCTACTCAAGAGCTAAAACTAATTGCACAGAAAAATGCATGGGATTTTTCTACCCCGGAAACATATAAAATATGTGGGGTTGCAACACAAAATAATGCCACACATAAATGCGAGAAAATAACCTATACATGGGAAAATAAACTACCGACAAACCCTACACGCAAAAATACCAATGACCGCTCTAAAATACATGGAATAAAGGTTCCTAAAACATGGACATTTTATCGATGGCGTACGAGCAACCCGGTCTTGTGCGAAAAATAAATACGGGTCAAAACCTTTTAGGACAGCACGCATATCTAGGCAAACAGTGGGTCAAACCACCTCAAACATTTATGCAAGTTGGAAAAACGGACACTACGCGACAAACTACAAGAAAAACATATCTAATACGTTCCGATCCGATATACGGATTAAAAGTTACGAGCGTTTTAAATTATAGCATTTTTTCTAAAATTAACTAAATCACACAGAAATTCCTAAAATACTTATATGGGCCAAAACTCCTAATTCTACTCGGCTACACGGGTCGCGAGTTGTTATGCACCGCCAGGGGCGGGGAATAGCTAGCAGGGGGGGGCTACTCACCTTATGGTCTGGCCCGGTTGGAGGAAGAGGCGGCCTGGGGGAGGCGGCTGGAGAAGGCCGAGCGGATGGGCCGAGGCGCGCGGCCCAGGCGCTGGCGAGCGGGGACTCCTCCCGATCCGATCTGGATCGGGGTCTCCCACGCGGCGGCGGATGCTCCCGCAAGGGAGGTGCGGTGGCGCGGGATTGGCCGGCGCGGGAAGGCGGCGTAGTGCCGGCGGCGGGGGCTGAGGGAGGTGGCGCGGGACGCGGCGCTGCGGGCTCTGGCGCACAGGGAGGCGCGGCCGGCGAGGAAGGCTGCACGCGACGGCGTCTCAGGCAGCACGGGGACGGCAGGAGCTCGGGGGCGAGGCTGCTCGGGCAGCACGGGGACGGCAGGAGCTCGGGGGCGAGGCTGCTCGGCCCAGATCCGCTTCAGGCGGGCCAGATCTGGGTTGCGCGGGCCGCGGCGGTGGGAGGCGCTGGAGGGCCACGTGGCACGCTCCGGTTGGCTGCGGGGGTGGCTACCGGTCCTCTGGGGCGGCGCCAAGTGGCGAGGTGGTGGCGGCTCGGCGGGGAAAACGAGGCAGGAGGTGGGAGAAGGCAATTTTTGGCACGGGAGGCCGCCTATTTATAGGAAGGGGCTAGGATGCAGGGATTGTGGGTGTTTTTCGACCCTCCGGTCGCGATCGTGCGGTCCGATCAGAGAGGCGGGTTAGGGTTAGGTGTGTAGAGTGGCGTTGGCTAAGATGAGAGAGGAGTGGTGTGGCGCGGCAACGATTTTTTTTACAACACCGACACACGTCCGACGGTAGACCGAATACGGTTCCGCTACAGTCGACCGTTCGGGTACCAGACGAACTCCGATCGCGACGAAATTCGACAGGTGGTCTAACTAAAAAAAATTACGACCGCATGCCAAGTTTCACCCCGATCAGAGAAAGTTTTCAACACACTTTTAAAACAGGGTTTCAACGGTGCCGCGGGTGCGTGCGAGTGTGATCGGACTCAGAACGGACAATGTCGAGAACCGGCAACTACTAACGGCTGCAAGTTTTGAAAACTGGCGGCAACGGAGATGCCGATGCAATGCAGATGATGCGAATGATGCGATGATGATGCGACAAAATAAACAGACACACGACGAAAATGGAAAGGAAAGGGAATCTTCTGGAACGTCGACATCAGGCTGTCACATAAGAGCAACCCAAATTCCTGAGAGTCTTCAAGAGTAATACATCAGTGAGGAAATAACCGAAACACCAAACCCCAAACCGAAAACCAAGTGATTGAGCATCACTGAAGAAGTTGTTCCTGTGTGGGACTGAAGGCTTTTACCTTTGAGGACTGTGCATCCTCCAGACGGTTAGGCGTCATGGTCTAGAGCAATCCAGCAGTCAATTGTGGATCGCTAGGTGACCGAGTTTGTGAGGGTTTGGAAGTCTGCCTTGAAGACTTACCACGAGTGTTGGGCAAGGACTGTGTGTTCTTAGCCCAAGGAGAATACGGTTGGGATTGTGGGTCCCGGGACTGTGTGTCCTTTGGTTTCAATACCAAGCCGCTCCAAACTAGATGTACAACTGTCACAGCAGTTGGAACTGGGTCATCAACCACTGTCTTCACTGTGAAACAGGTTCTATTTCCTCAACTCTTTATATTCCTCAGATTGTGTGTTGATGATTTTCACTGTCACTGTTTGATGAATTTGCTGAAGACTTTCTTCGAAGTTCCTCAACCCCAAATTCTTCACGCGAGTTAATCCTCATCTGTTTTCTCCGTGCCTGTATACTGCGCAAACTATTTTTCATATTCTTCACCTTGAAAAATGTTGTAGTGATACTTTGCACTTGTGATCCTTTGCTGTTTCCGTTGTAAGTTAGTCATCAGTGAGGAATTTATTCAAAAGGAATTTCCTCAAAAGGGATTTCCTCAGTGTTTAAATTCTAAAAATCTCCTATTCACCCCCCTCTAGACGATATAACGCACTTTCAAAAACCTCGTCTACTTAAGCATAGCAAAATAACATGCGTCGTCCCGGGCCAAGTAATAAGGGTGATGGGTGCCTACCACACGATACTACATCAAGAACCAAATTATCGAGTTCCTACTTAGCACGCAATAGGTGAAGAAAGGTAGAACTACAATGCATATAAAACATAGGTAATATTATGATCAACGTGACTTGCCTTGCTGACGACTGTCAAACTCGAGAGTTTCTAGATAACAAGATTCACACTCCGGGTAATCTAACGACCCAAATAAATTCACACAATAAGCACCACAATGACAAGCAATCAAAATAAAGCATCTAATAAAAGAGTAGCTATAGCACAAGGAGTAAAATTGTCTTCCATAACCAAATCAGAATCTGTTTTGGTGAAAACCCCAAGATAAAATATCTAAAACTTCCGAAACTTAACCTACCGATAGATAAGATCACTAGTGATCAGTAGCAAAAAGAATCAATTAAAAATCTATTTTTAAACTCCCGGTATAAGCAAAACAAGATTTAAACAAAATCTATTTAAATTCAAATTTTACATCGGGTCTGGATGGGGAGGGTGGTTTGGGCTCCCGAGGGGGAAAATCGGTCATGGGGAATGAGGAGGGCCGCGAGGGGACTTCATATAGGGGCAAGGAGGGTCGAGGGTGCAGCAGCAAGGTCGTGCCATTCTGGTCATGGCCGGATTTTTCGCGACGGCGATCTTGGCCATTAAGCCGTCTTAATGATGGGGAGGAGCGCGAAAGGAAGGATCTGGAGGGGAGGAAGCTTCCGCGGGATGAGAGGAAGGAAGGGGGCACCGGGGCGCGAGATTTCCGGCGTCAATGGTGATCTCGAGCTCGCACACTCGAGCTCTCGTGAGGTAGGAGAAGACCTCTTCTTGGGCTGGGCCTTAAGTCTTTTGTTTTTCTGAAATACCGACAAAAAGAAACTAGACTATAGATAAAATTAAAAAAATTATAGACATATTATATATAAAAATTTGTAGAAAAAGATTTCCCACAAGATGAACATATTTTCAGGGCCAAACAAAAATCTCACAAATTCAAATAAATCAAACAGTGCTACTGTTTTAAATAAAATGCAAAGAAATCATTTTGAAAATACCAAAATAGTCTCAAATTTATTTATCTCCATTTTTATATTGAAGGGAATCATTTTACCCTATTTTCCATGTATTTTATTTTTGGGAAAAATGAATTTTAAAAGCACTTCAAAAATTTATTTTTGAAACATAATATGAAATATTTTCAAAATAGTCTTGTGAGTTTTATAAGTTAAAATATAATTCAAATGGTCCCTGGTTTGGAGTGTCATATTGCTCCTCTCAAGATTTTGAATTTGGGCAAGGGAATTTGAATTCATTTAAACTTTTAAATAGGACCAAATATGAAATAGATTGCAAAAGGAATTATTTTCACAAACCATTTTTTCCAAGTCCTTTATTTTGAAGAAGTCATGATATCTTCTCTTAGTGATTTGGATTGGATGAAATTGGATTCATAAGAAAATGGGAAAGTTATTTTATTCCCTCTCATTAAAAAGTTTCTAAAAGTTTCAAGTTTCACTCAAGTTTCAACGACTCAATCAAACAATCAATCAATATAGTAATTATTATAACATACCAAGATTTGGGATGTTACAAAGGTCTTACTGACAATTGTGGCACCAAGGGATTTTACGAAAGCAGGAATTTACCAATGCTGAGATAAATTAGATTACAACAAAGGTTAGGCAGACCAATGGAAAGGAAAATATGTTCACACACACAAGTATTTAGAGTACACCCTTCCCGAGGAAAAAATAGAGTATGGTATACAAGATAGGTCATCAGTACATAACCATTTTTATAAAAGGGCAAGGAGAATCATGATGCTTACCCATACAACATTGTTTGGATAGTTGATCAAGAACATTTAAGCATTGCACTTCCAAGGTTCCTATTGACATTTTAAGTACCATATTCGTGCTTCAAGGTAGCATCGACATAGTCATCAGATAAAGGTCGGACTTTGGGTACACAAAGGATCCATCAGGAACAACTTATAGAATAAGTCGTACAATTCCCTCATGGAAGAATGGCGAATCTTGTTAAGGAGGATAATATAACAATAGGTCCTTCGGCTAGGTGTGCTAGACAAGACACCACCGTACCAGGTTATATAAAAACCAAAGTTAGAATTATTGGAAAATATTCCACCCATCAAATCTGCCAGAGATTCTGATCTGATTGGTGTCAGGATACCTCACGATCGGGATGCCTCAGAAGAAAAGGAGGCAACAAAAATCGACAAGATGGTGATGCAAGATCCTCGCGATATGAACTACGGAAGTAGGTATTGGATCATGAGTTGGATTGTAAGACATGTGAACAGAATGTCCGGACATTCGTGTCCACATGTAATTCTTTCCATAAAATGCAACCGAGTTTTGAATTGGGAACCATCATTGAGGATAACAAAGTCTTTGTGTAAGACTGGACTAGCTCTTATGAAGCAACTTAATTTCCTTGATCAATTCAGTCGGTGGCTTGGGGTGCTAAGAGAAGTTATATGAAGTGAACAAAGCAAATCTTCAAAACATATAACAATTCGCATATGCGCGAATGATTTGGGATGATCCCAGAGGAAGCAAGACAAATATTTCTCATATTCATGGTGGCAAGAATGCATGTGGACTTTGGGAAAACCTTCTTATCAAGCCTATCCTTCATAAGCTACGCACAAAGACAATGCTTTCAAGAGATTCATCATGGAACATGGAGAAGTTGAGGGTGTGTCTCATGGGCTCACAAACAATCCCTCAAGATTTTGATAGGGATGAATTTCCAAAATTATAAGAACAAGGAGATAGCATTTGTCGGATCAAATTATACGATGACGTATGATCGAGGGAACATTAACAATTAATCATTGATCGAAGAGAGCACCCGAAAATACGGAATGAGTAGCACGACCAATGCTAGAATGGTGAGTCAACCACATACACACCAACAATGAAACAATCAGTTGTTAACCTCAAGGCAATAGGGTTAACAGAAGTATTGGAATCACACATCAAAGTTCACTTGTTGGTATTCCGGTTTGAAACAACATGGGCACCAAGAAATGGATGGTGATGACGAGAAGTATCACTTCTATCAAGAACTCTTTAAGAGGTGGAACAATGCGCACAACATTCTTGACATAAAAGATGGTAACACTCCAAGGTAGATGATAACCTAACTTGAATTAGCAAAGAACTCAAAAGACAACACAAAACACAAACACGTTTGTGTTGGAGGCAAGCCAACAACGTTGTCGATGATAATACAATTCATCGAGGGGAAGGTATGGTATTTCTCATCATGCATTCGGTTGATACCTTGCAAGAGCTCAGAATGCTGATGATGATCACGACACATTTGTCGAGAAGTTTCATGAAGATGTAATTGTTCAACGACGACATCAAGCAAAGGTTGTCGGAGCCACACATAAGATTGCCAGCTCATAATTGAAATTGCCTTTCAAGACAACAAACATGATGTTGAAAGCTTGATGTAAGCTTATTGCACAGTTGGAATTGTGTTCCAGGGATGAAGGGCATAGATAGCATGGTCAAGCTCTATCATGATAAAGATGATGTAGCCTAATAGCTTGGAATGACATGATCGAGTACAAACTCGTATACAAGGAAGATTACTAAAAGTTGTTGAATCGCAGTGCGTACTCGATTCAGTTATCGGTGTACTTGAGTGTAAAACAACTCAAATCATGAGGAATTGGAAATAGTGAAATATCATAGCTGATGAAGATCTCACAAGAAGTTATATAGCTCCGTGATATTCTCGAGCTACAAGGGATAATACTCAGAGGTAGATCAACATTAAGGCTTGGACCCATGTATTGATCTGAAGAAGACAAGTGTTTTAACTTGCCTACGTATGGAATTCAAAGAGGATCAATCATGGTCGGAACCACGGTTGCAAAGGACAAGATCACAAATACCATATCGAATCATATAAAGGAAATGATTATTGATACGAGAAGCTTCTATGGTAGGAATAACGTTGTTTTCATGGGCATGAACACAAAGTTCAAGGTCGACTCCCACTTCATCAATGCATCACCTGCAATTTAATCCTCGCCTTTGATGAGGTTGTAGCTTGGAAAGAATATCTAGCAAAACACGAGAAGAGTAAGACTCGTGAAAACTCTTCAGATCATTTTTTAGGAAGGCATAGGTTCAATCCATCGGGGTATCTTAGGAACATATACCACAAACTTCAAGAATAATTAACACATGCTTAAAGAGCATGGCTGACAAAAGCATAGTATACAACTTATCAGAGGGAGAAGACACAATTTACCAATAGCATTATGTATCAGGGGAACAATAACACAAGAATTTTGAATGCAAAGGATGCCGTCGGATGATAACCCAGCAATGGATCTAACGGTTCACAAAGGACCTGATGTGAGTATCGTTACTCGATAAGAGGAAGATAGAATGCAAGGCTTCGGATTGTAGAACATCTAAAAAACACCGATACTTAATTACCAGAGGAATTATGATTACCAGGTTGGTGTATCAGATTCAGATGCTCCGATCAAATAGAAGTAAACTAAATGGACTTAGATGGACAATTAGTCAAGGTTGATTTGCCGAGAACCAGCTCATGTGTGGACGGACATTTGAGCTAGAAAGATAATTTATGTGAATCAACTCATGATTGTGTGCATTCACACAAAGGGAGAATCAATAAGATCAAAGGAAAATCACAAAGGATTTTAACGAATGTCGCTAGAGATATGGATTTAACCATAATGCAAGCAGGTGAGAAAGGTCAGGAACAAAAGTCAACTAAGGATTTCGGAAGATCGAATAGCAATTCAAAGGACTTACGAAACCCATGACAACTGAGAACGAACAAATCCTCGGTAAGGCAATTTGTCATACCTTGTAAAATCAAGAGCAACTTGAAAAGAAGGTATGAACGACATTTGTATATAGTCATCCATAAGGGTTGACGGAGGGGGGAAATTGCAAAATCAATGAGCACAAGTTCTCAGGATAACATCAGAGAGTATCTTCGGAGTCTTCTGACGAATCAAGCCATCACCTCGAATGCGGGGCTCTCCGGGAGAAAGTATTTACGAGAACCTAAAGTTAGAGTTAGCAAATCCTTAACCCGAAAGAGAACAGAGAGTAGAACTTATAGTATAGAAAAGGAGTAGAAGATACTAATACCACCCGATTGAGATCTGGGCCCGTAAGCCATAGAATCAAAGTTAGTAAGTTTTTCAAGTACTAGACTCAACTTTGGCCAAGGAGTTAGAAATGGGGCTACCTATAGTCAGTCGGCTCTAATACCAACTTGTGACGCCCTCGATTTGAACGTACGCTAATCATACACGCAAATGCGTACGACCAAGCTCAAGGACTCACGGGAAGATATCACAACACAACTCTAGACACAAATAAAAACATACAAGCTTCATATTACAAGCCAGGGGGGCTCAAGAGCTAGAATATAGAAACTCGATAAACACACGAGTCAGCGGAAGCAACAAATATGTGAGTACACACATGAAACAAGATAATGCCTTAGACAAGGCTAGCACAAAAGATACAGTGATCGAACAAGGCGAGGCATCCTGCCTGGGAATCTCCTAAACTACTCCTGGTCTTCAACGGCCTCCATGTAGTAGTAGGCACCGTCGGGGTAGCAGTCGTTGGCGGCGGAAAACGCCATCTCCTGGGCTCCATCATCTGGTCGCAGCAACGGATCAAGGGGAAAATGGGGAGCAAAGCAACGGTGACTACTCATCCAAAGTACTCGCAAGACTAAAATCAGAACTATGCTAAGTATGCATCAGTATCAAAGGAAGGGGATATATTTGGACTGACGGCAGCAATACGAGAATAGATAGAGAAGGCCTACTCCTATCAAAGACTAGCATCTTCAGGGGTCTTGCACCAATAAACGAAAGTAGAATAGGTAACACAAATAATAGTCATATTGTTGTAGCAATGTTAATTAAAAACACGCCCAGAGATCCTTCCTCGACTCCCTACGAGGAAGCAATCCCGACGCAAACATTCCAGTTAAGTAACAGTTGTAATTATACAAGATCGGGGCACAACTCCAAGTCATCCTGTAACCGTGGACAATGCTATCTGAATAGTTAACTTTCATCCCTGGAGGGGTGCACCACATATTCCCCGTCACGCTCCATAAACTCTGGCCGGGCACACTTTACTAGGTCATGCCCGGCCTCGGAATATCGACACGTCGCAACCCCACCTAGACTCAATAGAGAGGCCAGTCTATCGGTCTAAATCCTAAGCGCGCACAGGTCATGGGCCCATCACCCTTTGCATTCCTGCATGATGCCAGGGCGGCTGGTGTCAGTCCTGGCACTTCTTATACAAGAACGGAGATAATACATACCACTTGGGCGCGCGCTGCTCCATTGTTGAAGTCTGAAGACATTCAGCTGATACCACGATGTCGAGTACCCATAACTTCTCCAACGTAGACGGTTAGTGCGAAAAGGTCTCCGACCAACCCATATCAAATACCCAAATCCATTAACATTTTAGTTAACTGATCGACACATCCACGTGGGAATCCACCTGCCAAACATTTGTTTATCAATGTTCCCAATAACATGGTCAAGTAACTGTGTGGTTGTAACATCAGGGGGATCCGAGGTATCACCCTCCTTGGATTCCGAATGATGTAACCGTCAAGGTGGCTAGGGAGGAATCACCCTCAATGGGCCACGCCTGATGGGTTGTATGACACAGTCGTTATTAGAAGTGGTGAACGAGGAATCACCCTCCGAGAACCACTGCCGGTCAACTACACTACAACGCTAACATCGGAGTATGTAACGAGGTGTCACCCTTAGTACTCGATAGTAGCTTTGCAGCATCGTACAACTAAGGGTGTGTGAGTGCTGTGTGGGGTCTTGGCTCGTCGATCAGTGATCGAGACTTCACGATAAAGCACGGGAAACTAGACTAAGGGGGCCAAGGCGGTGACTGCTCCACCTATACTAGACAGTTTAAATTGCGGGACAGTAAAGTAGCAGTTCATCAAAAACAGGCTACTATCAGAATAGGATATATCTACAACAGTAGCAAAATTCTAATGCAAGCACGAGGGAGAAAGAAATAGGTGAACATGGATGATCAAGGAGTGTTTGCTTGCCTTGTTGCTTAGCGTCAAAGGGCTGGTCGTGAGAGGCATAGTCGTACCGGGCAGAAGGGTCAACGTCATGGTCTACCGGAGAGAAGAGGGGGAAGAAACAATAAATAACAACAATAGGTGCAACATGATGCAAGACATTTCAACATGCAGTGCTAGGCATGAGCTAACGCGGTACTACACGTCATGGAGGGATTGGGACAATATCTGACGATATTTCCTCGGGTCTCTGGCTACTACCGGACAGGCGAAATCGATGGAAAGTTCCACGTTCGCTATGCTACACACGCGTGACACACGAACGAATAGCGTATCAGGGTTCATCTCATTTTTCTAATGAACTTTCATGTACAAATTATATTCATCCGGATTACAGATTATTTTATATTAATTTTCAAATTTTATTAACTAATTTGGAATTAAATATATTTAGTTGAATTCAACAAATATATTTAATTAAATTCAACAAATATATTTAATTAAATATATATATGACAAATTTTATCTACCACCGGTGGTAGTTACCACCACTTGTGTTTCATATATTGTATGTAGTATATATCAAATCGGAGAGTATGTACACGTATTATGTAGTATATAATAATGTTTAGGTACTATATATACTATTTTTTTGGTAGTATGTATCACATTTTGTGTATGTCCATTTTTACGAACAAATCTATACGTATTTTACGAACATACTAAAAACTATGGGTTAACTTGTAATTTTTCATGTAACTCACTTTGAAAAATCTTATGTATAGTATCCCAACATAATTAAAATAATAAATTAGTATATATAGTACCGCATGATAGTATATGGAACATGTGAGGTAACTACCCCTGGGTGGTAGGATATATTTTTCCTATATATACATATACATATATATATATATATATATATATATATATATATATATATATATACAGAAACTCTATTCATCACCTAGGGTGCAGAATAAATTATTCCTCACTCGAGGTAATTTTACAATCATTTCATAAATAAATTAAATTTGAAATGCAAATAGATACATTTATATTGATTAACTACTCGAAGTGCGTTATATCGACTAGAGGGGGGTGAATAGGAGATTTTAAGAATTTCATCACTGAGGAAATTCCTTTTGAGGAAATTCCTCACTAATGACTAACTTACAGCGAAACAGTCAAGGATCACAAGTGCAAAGTTTCACAAGAGTAGTTTTTCAGTGTGAGGAATGTGAAAACAGATTGCACAGTGAGCAGGCACACAGACAACAGATGAGGATTAACTAGCGTGAAGAATTTGGGTTTGAGGAATTTCAGAGAAAGTCTTCAGCAAATTCTTCAAACAGTAACTATGAAAGTCATCAACACATAATCTGAGGAAAGTAAGGAGTTGAGGAATTAGAACCCGTTTCTCAGCGAAGACAGTAGTTGATGACCCAGTTCCAACTGTTGTGACAGTCGTACATCTGGTTTGGAGCGGCTTGGTATTGAAACCAAAGGACACAAAGTCCCGGGAGACACAGTCCCTACCGTGTTCTCCTTGGGCTAAGAACACACAGTCCTCGCCCAACACTCGTGGTAAGTCTTCAGGGCAGACTTCCAAACCCTCACAAACTTGGTCACTCGGTGATCCACAATTGACTGCTGGAAAGCTCTAGACCATGACGCCTGACCGTCTGGAGGATGCACAATCCTCAAAGGTAAAAGGCTTCAGTCCCACACAGGAACAACTTCTTCAGTGATGCTCAATCACTAGGTTCTAGGTTTTTGGTTTCGGTGTATAGGGTATTTCCTCACTGATGAATAACTCTCGAAGACTCTGAGGAATTGGGTTGCTCTTATGACAAGTGTCAGTTCCTAACGGAGCAGCCAACCAGCTAATGGTTGTGGGGGCGGCTATTTATAGCCTGGGAGCATCCCGACATGATTTGACACTAATGCCCTTAAATAATATGACCGTTGGTGTGGATAAGACCAACGATGTGGCGTGGCTATCAAAACGGTCGGAACCCTCAACAGTGAGAGTCCTCATGTCACTCCAAAGTGTAACTTCGACCCCCTTTAACAGTACGGTGTTGCTATTACTCATGTGAAGACAATAAAACAGAAAGAGTAAATCTTCATGCTTCAAGGTCTTCAAAATGATTTTCTTCAGGACACACCGAATTCCTGAATTTCAATATCTTCATGAGGAATATCAATTTCATCGCAGATTCTTTGCGATTCAATTCTTCAGCTTTAGACCAATTTCTTCAACCGAAGATATACATTTTTAGGGGTCGATATTCATCAAATATCTCAAACACCTCAGTGACTTATAGATCCTGTGTGCACTCATAAACACATTAGATACTTAACCTATAAGTCTTCAAACCACTAAAATCACTAAGGGGCACTAGATGCTCTTACAACTACGAGAAATTTGACATAAGAAAACAAAAGTATAGATCATAAGACGAGAAAAATCGCATTTTATGTATAATTTACACTATGTTTTTATGTTTGTAATTTTACGTGACATAAAATATTTTTTATGGTGACTATGTATTTTTACGGTCTCTTTCTACGTATGAGATAAGATTAAAATTTAAGAAACGTAAAATTATGGTGTATTAATGTGAAAATAGAGGGGGTGAAGAATAACTATTCCTCACCGAGGGTGACTAATAGCTATATGTATATTCTTTTAAATTTATTATTTTCTATTTTGCATTTCTTTTAACAGAAATTGAATTTGGTTAAACATGAAAATTGTCCCATAATTACGATGTAATATTTTGGAGTTGTCCATAAAGTTTCATATACTTTTTGAAAAGCATAATTATTTGTTTACTTAGTAATAACCCAAACTTTAGTGTTGTTGGGTAACTTTAAATATTTCCAGGGCAATTGAGGAATTCAAATTATGTTGGTTTCTTCATGAAAATTAGTTAGTGAATATTTGTAACACATCAAACATTTTTGTTTTGTTGCTTGAATAAATGTTATTTTCTGAATTTATTTTAAATTTGAGTCGGCTTTGATTTTCAACAAGTGGCAATTTAGCTTAGCTAATCTTGATGACATGGCACCATTAGCGGGTGATTACTGTAGCTTGATTATAGGGGTTATTGTAGCTTAATCCGGGGATGTCACAATGGATGCATGGAGTTCTTTGCCATCGTCTTTTTCACATGATTCTCACATAGGGGAGGTGACTTTGGAAGACGATGATGACCACCTAGTTGATACGTTCATTTTGCATCATGTTTTATTATTAGTATTTTTATGATTCTTGATCATTATTCCACTTTATGACACAATTCTAATGCCCTTTCTCCGTGAAATTACAAGGTACACCACAAAGAGGGAAATTGCTGAAAACTGGAATTCTCGACCAAAAAAATCAAGAAAAGGCAGAAAATTCACTCGACTCCAAATGACCTAAAACTTCAGGAGGAATTTTTGTGCATTATATATTACTTTATGGAACAAAAATACACCATAGGGGGGCAAATGTAGTGCCAAGCTGAGGTCTACTACACAACTAGTTCTAGTAGACTCGTGTTGGGCCTACAAGCGCAGAGTTCTGTAGGACCGTAGCAAATTTACCTCGAGTGGATGAACTTAGGTTTATCGATCCATGGGAGGCGTAGGATGAAGATGGTATCTCTCAAACAACACTGCAACCAAATAATAAAAAGTCTCTTGTGTCCCCAACACACCCAATACGATGGTAAATTGTATAGGTTTACTAGTTTGGCGAAGAGATGGTGATACAAGTATAATATGGATGATAGAAATGTATTTTTGTAATTTGAATAAATAAAAATAGCAAGGTAGCAAGTAACGAAAGTCAGCACAAATGGTAATGAAATTCTTAAAACATGGCCTAGAGTCCGTACTTTCACTAGTGCAGTCTCTGAACAATGCTAATTTAATTGGATCATAAAACCATCCCTCAACGTGCGATGAAGAATCGCTCCAAAGTGCTAATCTAGCGGAGAACATAAGAAGAATTTTTTTGTACGGGTACGAAACCACCTCAAAGTCATTCTTTCCGATCAATCTTTTGAGCTATACCTATAAGTGTCACAAACCGTCTTAGAGTTCGTACTAAAATAAGACCATATGACACACATCAACCAACTCTGATGTCACCTAGATACTCCAATGCCACTGCAAGTATTCGTGAGTTGATTATATGATATGCATCAAACAATTTGAGATTAATAATACTTAATACAAAGAACCTCAAAGAGTGCCCAAAGATTTCTACCAGAGAAACAAGGACAAAAATAGGCATCAAACCCTATGCCTAGAGTACCCGAATGTCACCTCGGGAATATGCGAGTTAAGTGCCAAAACATAGATCAAGTGAACCAATATGATACCCCATTGTCACCACGGGTATTCATAGCAAGACATATGTCAAGTGTCCTCAAATCCATAAAAGTATTCAATGTGATAATAACAAAATCTCAAAGGGAAAACTCAATTCATCACAACAAGATAGAGAGGGCAAAACACCATATGATCCAACTATATTAACAAAGCTCATGATAGATCGAGATCGTGCCAAATCAAGAACACGAGAGAGAGAGAGAGAGAGATATTAAACACATAGCTACTAGTACAAAACCTCAGCCCCGAAGGTGTACTACTCCCTTCTCATCATGGTGGCCGCCGGGATGGTGAAGATGGCCTCCAGTGATGATTCCCCCTTTGGTTGGGTGCCGGAACGGGATCTCGATTGAGTTTTCATGGATACACAGGCTTTCCACGATCGAACTTTCGATCTAGGGTTATTTTTGGGGTTTTATGTATTTATAGGATTTTGGCGTCGGTCTCACCTACAGATGGGGTACGAGATGCCCACTAGACACTAGGGCACGCTAGGGGCCCAGGGCATGCCTCGGTGCCTTGTTGGCCACCTGGGCCTCTCTTGGCGAGCTTCCCTGGTTCTCACGTTTCCTTTTGGTCCAAAAAAATCTCCAAGAAGTTTTGTGATATTTGGACTTCATCTGATATTGATTTTGTGCGAAGGAAAAAACAAGCAAAAAACAGTAACTGGCACTGGGAAGTATGTCAATAGGTTAGTGCCAAAAAATGATATGAAGTTGCTATAAAATGATAATATAACAACATGGAACAATCAAAAATTATATATACGTTGGAGAGGTGTTAGCATCCACAAGCTTAATTTATGTTCGTCCTCTAGTAGGTAAATGGTAAAAACAAATTTTTTGATGTGGAATGCTACCTAACATAGTCATCATATTATTTTATTTATAACATGGACATGTGGACTTGTAGATGATTCAAAGCAATAGTATATAATTTGACATGTAAACTTTAATAATCAAGCATAGCAACAAGCAATCAAGTCTTTCAAAATATCAATACTAAAGAACGCTATCCCTAGCCCATGATGCTCAATTATTGATCCATTCATGCAGCACACCCAAATGTTAGCTACATCCAATGCTGAAGTATCATAATAGTGTTCCGTAGTTGGTTCTTCATAAGATAAGATAGAGACCCAAATAAAAAAATAAATATTGCATAAAATAAATAGATAGGTCCTTCGCAGAGGGAAGCAGAGATTCGAGCGGTGTGAGAGCTGAGAGAGAAAAAAATGAGAGATCAAATATTTTGGGTGGCATGCTTTTTGTGTCAACGAAAATGACTTTGTGTTACCAATATCTTCCATGCAAAACAAATCATAGGCGGTTCCCAAACTGAAAATAAATTTTATTCCTTTTTCCACCATTCTTTCACACTCCACGGCTAGCCGCATCCACGGGTACCGTCCATACAAATACTTTCCAAGGAATTTATTATTTGAAAAAATAAAATAAATTTTATTTGCATTTCGAGAATGGGCATCCGTATTACCTCCATATTCTCTTACAATGACAAGTGAATAAAAACTCATCTTCAGAATAAGCTATTTAACATGGAAGATACCAACCACCCATTGCCGCTTCATGAGCGATAGGGGCACACAAAACATAAGTTTATTTTGAATATTAGAGTTGGCACATACAAATGTACTTAGAACGGCAATGAAATAACTCATATAGATAGGTATGGTGGACTCATTTGGCACGACTTTGGGTTTAGGATTTGGATGCACAAGGAGCATCCCCGCTTAGTACAAGTGAAGGCTAGCAAATAGATTGAGAAGCGTCCAACCAAGGATCAAAAACCATCATAAGCGAACATTAAACATAAATAACACCTAATAATGCAACTCAAGTAGGATGTAATTTTATTGCATAATTATTGACTTAATGTGCATGCATAGGGAATCACAAACCTTAACACCCATATTCTTACTAAAGCATAATTACTCATCAATATAACTCACATATCACTATCTTCATATCACAGAACTATTGCAAATAATCAAGTTTAACATCCAATGATCTTCATCAAAGGTTTTATTATATCTCCCCTTGATATATATCACTTTGGGACCAATTTCATTTAAAGAAAATTGCCACTGGTAATAACGAGCTCTCAAACAAATATAAGTGAATAACGAGAGCACAAGTTTCTTTAAAAAATTCAACTCTCGAAATAATCTAAGTGAAGCATGAGAGAATATATCTTCAAAATAACAACAACACCATGCTCAAAAATATATAAGTGAAGTACTTCAGCAATTCCATGGCTCAAAAAATTTAAGTGAAGCATAGAGAGCGATTCTAACAAATCATAGCATAATTTGGCTCTATCAAAGAGGTGTGTCCAGCAGACATTATTATGACAAACTACAAGATAAGAAAGCAAAGACTCAAATAATACAAGAGGCTCCAAGCAAAACTCATAATATGTGATGAAAAGAAATGTAACTCCAAGTAAAATTACTGATGGTCGTTAGAAGAAAGAGGGGATGCCTTCTGGGATATCCCCAAGCTTAGTTGCTTGGTACTGTTTGGATATTACCTTGGGGCTCCAAGGGGCATCCCCAAGATTAGGATTTTTTCACTCCTTATTCCTTCATCCATCGTGATCTCACCCAAAATTTAAAAACTACAATCACTAAAAACTCAACAAAACCGTTGTGACATATGTTAGTATAAGAAAAACAATATTTGAGTTAAGTACTGTTGAATACCCATTCAAATTTTGTTTTTGAATTATACCTAGTGTATTTTAACTTTACCATGGCTTATAACCCCCAATACAATCCATAGACTCATCAAAATAAGCACACAACACAAAGAAAACAGAATTTGTCAAAAATAGAATAATGTGTAAAGACTCGAATTTTACTCATAATTCTGTAACTCAAAAAATTCTGAACAATTAGGACAATGTAGGCAATTTGTACATAAATAATGTGTAAAACATTCACACACTTTCGTTGCTTCTGTGATTTTTTTTAAATTCCGCTACTTGTTACTAAAGTTTTTGTTTCAACAAAGGATCAAATTAACTAGCAACCAAATCATCCCAAACGTTTTCCTTGGCACAAACACTAAATTAAAACAAAAATACACATATGGATAGAGGTAGAAACGCTTATTTATTAAAGAATAGCAAT
This sequence comes from Hordeum vulgare subsp. vulgare, assembly GCF_904849725.1. Classification (NCBI taxonomy): domain Eukaryota; kingdom Viridiplantae; phylum Streptophyta; class Magnoliopsida; order Poales; family Poaceae; genus Hordeum; species Hordeum vulgare. The sequence continues at coordinate 233,018,901 of NC_058524.1, read as the reverse complement.
AATACCAAAAAAGGAAAGGAAAAATAAGTATTGGGTTGCCTCACAACAAGCACTTTTCTTTCATGCCCTTTTAGCTAGGCATGATGATTTCAATGATTCTAACAGAAACATAATGGGAGCATCACGAAAAATTTAAGCCTAAAATAGTTACTATGCATAGAGATTTTTTGAGCAAACAATTTATGGGAACAAGAATCAACTAGCATAGGAAAGCAAAACAAGCAATACTTCAAAACTTTCAACATAAAGAGAGGAAACTTGGTATTATTGACATATGTAGAAGCATATGTTTATCTCTCAAAATAATTTGAAGTAGAATCATGAATGAATTCAACAACATAGCTATCCCATAAAACACTCTTTTCATGATCCACAAGCACATAATTTTTACTACTCTCCACATTAGCAAAAAATGTCTCATTCATAATAGTGGGAGCATCATATGAAACTCGAATACTATAAATTGTGTCCACATTAAAAGAGTAATGTTCACTACTTGGATATTCAAAATTATGCCAATAATTATCACTAATTTTTATAACATAAGTATCGTCACAATAATCATCATAAGTATAGTTTGGTTCTCACCATAATCAATTAGGACTTCTTCCAAAATACTGGAATCATTACTAAATAAAGTCATGATCTCTCCAAATCCAATTTATTATTATCATAAGATTCAAAACCCTCCAAAGTAGTGGGATAATTAATATCTAAAGTTGACACTGTTCCAAACCCACTTTCATAAATATTGCAATCATCATAAATAGGAGGCATGCAATCATCATAACAAATTTGACCATCCAAAGTAGGCGGGCTAAAAATAATATCCACATTAAGCATAGCATCCCCAAGCTTGGGAAAACATTAATTGCAGCAAATAAATTCACAAACTTGTCATTCTGATCAAACATAGCATCCCGAAGCTTTTTTTCTTGGCATATCATAAGCATAATCACCCTCATCATTAAAAGTATGAATAGCACCAATAGTATAACAATAATTATCATCATAATTTCTGAAGTTGGTGCCAAAAATATTTTAAGATTGTAAGAAGAATCATTATCTTCCCAATCATAATCGTCACAACAAGCAATATGAATAAGAAAATCATCATCAATAGTTCTTTCGAGCATTGTACCATAAGACAAAGAAGCAATATCATCATCAAGTGCATCATCTTGCACAACTATTTTTGATTCATTCTCATGAGGCACAACAATAATAGGAGAGACATCATTTGGGACAGATACCTTTTTACATCTACTATTTCTTCTTTTCTATTTCTTCACCACATCATGTGTGGGTTTAATTAATTTTTTCGAGCTTCTTATTGTTGAGATTGGTTGAATAGGGAACTCCTTCTCGTGACCTATTTCATCATGAGAGAGAATAGGAGGGAAAGTGGAAATCTTTACCCTTGCATTACTATTCCTTTTATATTCTATTTCTTTTCCCATGTTTCTATAGTTGGCAATATAATCACTCTCATTGCAATTTACCATGCAAAGCATATAGATATCTTTTAGATTAGTTTTGGATGTCATCCGTGAGAATGAACACTTCAAACTAACTATTTTTATGTGTTAATTCTTCACTCCCCAAAATTGACAAAGCTCATTATAAATTTCAAGGGTGATCAAGTCATTACAATATTTGGCCATGATTTGATTATGAAAAAATTGTGTTGGTAATTAAGATGACCAACCTTGTTGCAAACTTCACAAGTAATAGGACAAATAGAACTTAATTTTGTAGAGAATTAATCTATCACTTTGAGAAAAAAACTAGTTCTATCATGTTTATGCTTCTTACAAAAACTATCATCCCTATAAGGAACATCATCACAAACTTTATGCACTCCACAAAAATTGGCATGCTTATAAGAAACATTTTTATCATGACTAGTGAAATCATTATTAGTATTTTGGATGTTCATAGAATTCATACTAACAGCATTGCAATCATGCCCATCATTTGTGCCAAATATTTATTAAATTCTACTATTATCACTTGAGCACAATTTTCTTTTCCATCATTTTCAAGAAAGACATGATAAAGATGAATAATATGAGGCAACTCAATTGCAATTTTTTGTATTCTTTTGTAGGCCAAACTAGTGATAAAAAAGAAACTAAAAGAGTCAATTGCAAGATATAAAGATATACCTTCAAGCACTCACTTCCCCGGCAACGGCGGCAGTAAAGAGCTTGATTTCTACTCTACAACTAGTTCTTGTAGACTCGTGTTGGGCCTCCAAGCGGAGAGTTTTGTAGGACTGTAGCAAATTTCCATCTAGTGGATGACCTAAGGTTTATCAATCCATGGGAGGATTAGAATGATGATGGTCTCTCTCAAACAACCGTGCAACCAAATAGCAAAGAGTCTCTTGTGTCCCCAACATACCCAATACAATGGTAAATTGTATAGGTATACTAGTTCGGCGTTGAGATGGTGATACAAGTGTAATATGGATGGAAGAAATATATTATTATAATCTCAATAAATAAATAAAAGTTAGTAAGTAACAAAAGTAAGCGCAAATGATATTGCAATGCTCAAAAACAAGGCTTAGGGTCCATACTTTCGCTAGTGCAGTCCCTCAACAATGCTAATATAATTGGATCATATAACCATCCCTCAACGTGCGATGAAGAATCACTCCAAAGTTCTTATCTAGAAGAGAACATAAGAAGAAATTGTTTGTTGGGTACGAAACTACCTCAAAGTTATTCTTTTCAATAAATCTTTTGAGCTATCCCTATAAGTGTCACAAACAGCCTTAGAGTTCATACTAAAATAACACCATATGATACACATCAACCAACTCTAATGTCACCTACATACTCCAATGTCACACGAGTATCCGTGAGTTGATTATATGATATGCGCCAAACCTTTTCAGATTCATAATACTCAATCCAACCCAAAAAACCTCAAAGAGTGCGCCAAGATTTCTACCGAAGAAACAAGGACGAAAATGTGCATCAACCCTTATGCATAGATTACCCCAATGTCACCTCGGGAATCTGCAAGTTATGTGCCAAAACATAGATCATGTGAATCAATATGATACCCAACTGGCACCAAGGGTATTCATAGCAAGACATATGTCAAGTTTCCTCCAACCCATAAAAGTATTCCATCTGATAATAATGAAATCTCAAAGGGAAAATTGAATTCACCACAACAAGATAGAGAGGGGAAACACCATATGATCCAACTATATTAACAAATCTTGTGATACATCAAGATCGTGCCAAATCAAGAACACGAGAGAGAGAGAGGGAGAGATTAAACACATAGCTACTAGTACAAACCCTCAGCCCCGAGGGTGGACTACTCCATCCTCATCATGGTGGCTCTCGGGATGATGAAGATGGCCTCCGGTGATAATTCCCCCCTCCGACAGGGTGCCGGAACAGACTCCCAATTGAGTTTTCATGGATACACAGGCTTGCAATGGCGGAACTTATGATCTAGGTTTATTTCTGGGTGTTTCTGTATATATAGTATTTTTGGCCTTAGTATCGAGTACAGATGGGCCACGAGGTGCCCACTACTCACCAGGCGTGCCCTGGTTCATAGTGGTCCACCTAGGCCTCCCCTCCTGAACTTCCTTGGTTCTCACGTTACCTTTTCGTCCAAATAAAATCTCCAAAAAAATTGTAGCATTTGGACTATCTGATATTGATTTTCTACGAAGGAAAAAACAAGGAAAAAAAGAGCAACTGACACTGGGCACTATGTCAATAGGTTAGTCCCAATAAATGATAAAAAGTTTCTATAAAATGATTGTAGAACATCCAACAATGATAATATAACAACATGGAACAATAAAAAATCATAGATACATTGGTGACATATCACAAGCCAAGAGGCTTGGGGCCACCTCCGAGGTGCTACAGACTCTCTCTTATGATATAAGTTAGGTTTTCAACTAGAAAAAAATAATATGATGCTTTCAGGGTGAATCGCCACCATCTCGAGGCGGAAACCTGGGCAGAGGCCCTTTTGCTCTCCGGTAGAGTGATTCTGCCGGGGAAATGAACCTCCGGGAGTGGGAAATCGAATCCATCATTACCACCAATGCTTCCTCCTTCATGGGAGGAACAATCTTCATGAACATGTTCAGAAGCACCATCTCATCTCAAACCCTAGTTCATCTCTTGTATTCAACCTTTGCCTCAAAACCTCAGATTGGTATATATGGGTTACTAGTAGTGTTGATTACATCTTGTAGTTGATGCTTGTTGTCTTACTTGGTGGAAGATAATATGTTCAGATCCTTATTCATAATTATCATACCTACCAGCTTGAACATGGTGATGATTTGTGATTACTTATGTTTGTTCCCAAGGACATGGGATAAGTCTTGTTATAAGTAATCATGTGAAGTTGGTATTCAGTCAATATGTGTTGTTGCTTCTATTAGTCGTGTCATGTGAACATCGACTACACGACACTTCACCATATTATGGGCCTAAAGGAAGTCATTGTGGAGTAATAAGTAGATGATGGGTTGTTAGAGTGACATAATCGTAAACCCTAGTTTACGCATTATTTCATAAGGGGCTGACTTGGACCCATATGTTTCGTCCTATGGTTTGATTTATCTTGATTCTTATTTCGTAGTTGCGGATGCTTGTGAGAGGGGGTAATCATAAGTTGGTTGCTTGTTCAAGTAAGAACAACACCTTAGCACCGGTCCACCCACATATCAATTTATCAAAGTAACAAATGTGAATCAACTCAACTTGATATACGTGACTAGATGAAAATTCACATGTGTCCTTGGGAGTGCTTTGTTTCATATAAGATTACTTCCAGGCCTGTCCTTTTCTACAATATGGATTGGGCTTTATTTCTACACACTTGCTACTACTGTTGCATGTCACTTGTTATGAATTGTCTTGCTACAAACTATCTATCGCTATCATTTATAGCATTTGCAGAGAATACCTTGGTGAAAAGTGCTTATCATCCCTTGTGTTCCTCATTGGGTTTGACACTCTTACGTATGTAAAGGACTATGATTGATCCCCTATACTTGTGGGGTCATCAAGACTCTTTTCTGGCATCATTTCCGGGGAGTGAAGCGCCTTCGGTAAGGAAACATTTTTGGTATATGCTAAAATTTACTATTGCTTGCTACCAACCTACTAAAATTTCTGAAAATATTTATTATGATATTCCTTCGGGTATGTTAGAGAAAATGCTAGCTAATCCTTATACAGGAGACGGTACAACTCATCCTCATTACCACTTGATACATGTAGATGAGATTTATGGATTCTTGAAGCTTGCAAGTTTATCCGAGGATAAAGTGAATAAGAAGGTTTTCCCTTTATCTTTGGAGAAAAATCATTGATTTGGTATAGGCTATTGATACGTCCATTTTGCATCATGCTTTCATGTTGATATTTATCACTTTATGGACTACTATTACACTTTGTGGTACCATATTTATGCCTTTTCTCTCTTTTTTTGCAAGGTTTATTTGAAGAGGGAGAATACCGGCAGTTGGAATTCTGGACTGGAAAAGGAGCAAGTCTGAGTCCTCTATTCTGCGCAACTCCAAATGCCCTGAAAATCAACGTGGAATTTTTTAGGAATATATAAAAAATTACTGGGCGAAAGAAGTGTCAGAGGGGAGCTGCCAAGGGCCCACAAGCCTGGTTGACGCGGCCTACCCACCTGGCTGCGGCAACAGGGCTTGTGGGCACCCTGGTGGCCCACTGGCCCCCCTCATTTGCTATATGAAGCGTTTCGTCCAAGAAAAAAAAAGGGTGGAGCTTTTTTGTGGATTCGCCGCCGCCACGAGGCGGAACTTGAGCGGAACCAATCTAGAGCTCCGATAGGACGATCCTGCCGGGAAACTTCCCTCCCTGAGGGAGAAATCGTCGCCATTGTCATCACCAACACTCCTCTCGTCAGAGGGGAGTCATCTTGATCAACATCTTCATCAGCACCATCTCCTCTCCAAACCCTACACTACAAGGAATATGCTTGAACACGACGCTATATTTTCGTCGCTACATCGTAACGGTTTTTAGTTTACGACGATCTCACGACGAAAAACCAAGCGTCAAAAACGGAGCGTCACAAATGAACAGCGCCGACGTTTTGATCAAAATTGTCCTAACCTTTACGACGATTTCTGGATTGTCGTAACCTTTACGAAAATCCTAAATCGTCGTTGGCAAATAACCCAGTACTACGTGGCAAAATTACAACGAAATCAAAACGTCATGGTTGAAATCAACCCAACCCATTTCAATTGATCACATGGGCTGTTTTTTTTTGGGCCTTTTCTTATTAGGCTTCTTTTTGGGCCTTAGCCCATTTATAACCACTTTTAGTTTTTCTTTTTCGAATATTTTTTGGGCCCTGGCCTTTTAGTGCCCAAATACATTTGGTCCAGTTTCAGTTTTGGCCTTTTTCATTTTTGAATTCAGCAACTTTTTTTCCAAAACTTGGTTTCATTTGTATTTATCGGGCCTTTTCAACCAATTATTTTCCAATATTAAATGCAGTACTATTTCATATTCAAATTAAGAAAACTCCAAGTCGAATTAAAATCATCCATCATATAACATCACATAATACATCTCCCAGGTTTACATAACAGAATAACTCATCTGATTCACAGTTGACAATCAGATACCAGTTTTCACAGCTGAAGCATGAAGCGAGAAGAATCTCAAAACAAAATACAGAAATTAGCACTCGTTGTGAAGAAGTCATCCTGCTCTTGCTTCCCCACTCCTAGTTTTGCATCCCTGATACCAGCTTTTATGGGCTCTACTATACCTGCATCCAAACAAAGTAATGTATTGTTGAGGCGCAGGAACTATATGGCAATGCTAAATTGTAAAACGTCTTTCGAAGAACAAAATATCATCTCAGGTGAAACTGTAGCGTAAGTTTAAACAAAATATGAGGAAGAAATAAAAAAATGTTCAGATCTTCAGTAATATGAAGTAACAGATATACTCTCGTTACCAAAGTTGGCGAGAAAACTGTTGTAGATTAATCTTATCTGGGTTCTTTTAGAGTAGAATAAAGCTACATTAATTAATTTTAGAGTAGAATAAAGCTACAGTATGCGTACACAACAGCACTACACCAATTAATTTGTAAGCATTGTCTGCTATTGGATTGATAGCCACTATTGGATTGATAGCCACTACAAATTAATTTGTACTACAAATAAAACTAGGCTGATACAGGACCTCCACGGGTAGGAACCACCCGTCCATCATACGCGAACTAAAGGATTGCGTCATGCAAAACAATGTATATCCAACACCAAGCAAATTTGTTTTAGGTAAAAATAACAGTGAGTAGCTAGATGAGGTGCAATCTAGCTGAAACACTATTCGTGAAGTACCAAAACTACTCCCTTGGATAATAAGTGACCACCAGGAACTACCCATACATATATTCAGCAAGTTTGCATCAGGTAGGCTAGTGTTAGCAAGCATGGTAAGCAGAAAAACGAGAAAACTAAAAAACAAACAGTGGCATGATGATTATGAAAGGACTCTAGCAGCCTAACCAGACAGCCATGGAACGATGGCCATAGACCCACACCATAACCGTGGCTCGAAGGCCACGAGGATCATCAAAGCAACCGGGGATAGGAGGCGTGGAGCAGAGGAGGGAGAGGAGCTCACCATGCCGATGCCAAACAGCGTCGCTGGCATCAGCGGGGCAATCCAATGGAAGACGCGGAAGCTGAACCTACCTCCATGCACCGTGCCTGTAAGAGATGGTAAAGTAGTTTCAGATATCACATTATTCAATTGCTTGCAGTGTGACAAGAGCTAGCCAAAAGTATGTAAGGGACTAAAAAGTTTTAGGAGTCTAGAATCATATATGCCCCTGGCATGCATCTCTCAAATACTTAACTAATCAGACTTGCACTGTTGTACTAACAAGCATGAGCGTTTAATTTGTACTCAAAACTGAACCTAGAGGATATATATGATAAATCTCACTCACAGCTAGCCAAATCAACAACTAGAAATTGGTAGTGTGCTATTTAGAAGGTCAACAATGAAGACATGTTTGTGTCTTTCAAAAGAAACATGTGTGTGGTGTTTTTCCCAACAAGATATAATTAAGCGGTCCAAGTAAATATACTGAAGCAATAATTATCTGAAAAAATGATGTTTTCCTGCTGCACTTAGCCTCATTGTACAAAAACAAATGTGACTGAGAGAAGTAGGAGCAGTAGGCTGTGATCCTATATGAATGATCTCAACTTCAAATATGGCAGCACAGACCATCCATACATCCATCATAAACATTAGAAATCAGGGAATCAGTGCTACAAAATTGAACAAAAAGGTGCCTCTCCAGGACGTCACTTTTACTCGGGTGCTAATCTAGGAAACAAAAATTCCTACTCTCAAGGACCGTTATCCGGTACGAGCATTTCATTTGTACTTTGGATTAAACCTGGATCACAAATCTGAGACTAGTCAGGTCAACAATACTTGTTAACTAGCAATAAATGGTGATGTGGTACAATATGTTCTCTCCTGCATGAAAGGATTAACTAAAAGTTGATTCAGGAAAATATCTGCTCAGATGAAATTTCTTGGTCTGATCAAGTTAAACTGTATATAAGATTAACTTTGCGAACACCCCATGTCTATAAGTAAATAGACTTCAAGAATTTATAATGTTATCTTTAAGAAATATTGTGTTGGAGGGGTACGAAATTGTTGTTAATATTGGAAATAATTGACGACACAGAGAACTGCAGTCCTGAAACTGCACACCAGAAGAATCAAATTGAGAACCCTATATATTAATTTGCAACAGAGTTGTAAGCAAAAGCGTTGAAATAAAAAGGACCAGCTCCAAACCTGAAAATGATAGATGGCCATTAGAATGGCTACACATATTAATAAATCAAAGCTGAAGCTAAACTAATGTCTAATAGGAACAGAAGTATGAAAGGATCATCAAAAGAGAGAACCACGGGCAAACCACATCAAACTGCACCAATTGTTTAATTCCGAATTATAACAACTACTTCTACCATCAAGGGAATGTACACCAATCATGATAAGGAATTCAACTTAGTTAATATAATAAAATTGGTTAACTATAAAAAAAGTATACATCCGAACATGACTTCCATGCTATTTCCAGCATCCTGATTTCTGCAATATTCGTTATGTTTTACTGGAATGCATTAGCTGGATATTATTTATTCTGGGACATTATTTTAACTTGTTATCTTGTGAACAGTAAAGGTATTCTGTAAACTTGTGTGATGAACTGATGATCCTGTGAGCTGGGAGAATGATTTAATGGCTCGAGGTCATTTTAACGACTGTGGTCATGTGCATGTCTCTTTATAATATCATTGTTTCCCATGTATCGAATTAAATCAATACAAAAAAGCGCCAGCTCCATGGCAGAAGTGTAATGCTGAAAGCTGACTTCAGTATGTTAGTCAAATCTGTGCCACTCAGTGCAATGACAAGTATGCAGAATAGATTACATTTCCAAACACCATACGATGCTGTGAATGAATGGTAAAATCCCCAACAGTCATCGTTCAGGCTCCTCCAAAAATTCATGGAAGATTTCTTTAGTAGATATTACCATCTCCCCTTTTAAATTTCTGCTCCGTAAGCAGTATGGGACTAAATAAGAGGTATTGAAAAGCATTCCCTGATGTTCAAACCAGCAACCAATCCTTCGTCGTCAAACTTAGCCAAATGGTACACCGCACATACATCCAAATCTGTTAGAAGAAGTGATCCTTGGGAGAGGAGAGAATCCACCATTGGAACCGAGAGATCTAACCTATTCTATTCTATCTAATCCGAAGGAAGCAAGGAAGGAAGAAGATGTGGGAGAGGAGAAGGGGGTTGGGGGATGGACTTACGCCGGCGGTGTGTGTTGTTGGCGAGGGACGTGGTTAGGGGAGGCGGTGGGTTGCGGGACGGCGCCGACCATCTTCATGAGCCTCTCCTTGTTCATCTCCGGAACCAACCACCAAAGTACCCATGAGATCTCTGTAACCAAGGACGTAGCGATGGAGTAGAGCACCACGAACATCCCTGTAGCGCGTGGGTCGCGGCACGACATGAGCGCCCGCAACCTCTCCGCATGCGTCGCCACGTCGCCGACCATGCCCTGCAGCCGTCCTCCGACCATCCTAGCGCGATCGTACCGCTGGCGTACCACATCCAGCGACTTCGCGTTCGGTATCGTGTCGAACTCCTCGTCCAGCTCCTCCCTGTCAGGCGCCTCCACCATGGACGCGCGCACGCACGGGTGCGGCGCTGGCACGCGCGGCCTGCGCTGGTACTTCCATATGCCGACGACCGCGACGTGGAGCGTGAGCGTCGGCACGATGAGATCCGGGTGCCACGCCAGGAGCACGAGCATGGCGTGCGCCATTGTCGTAGTCGTCGGGTTCCACTGGTGGGTAAGGGAGGGCCATGGGGGAGGCCATGGGTAAGAGGAGGAGGATGGCGACGAGCTCGTGACGGCGTTGATCTGGAAGGGAGGTGGCGGCGCGGATCTAGAAGGGGGAGGGGTTCGTGGGGAGGGAGACTGGGAGAGCGAGGGGTTGGGTTGACCCGATAAACTGCTCGCTGACCGGTGGGCCGGGCTGGGATCTGTGGTGGATGTGGGGTGCGGATCTGTCCGCCACGTCATTGATCCAGGAGAGTTCTATTCCATCTAATAGGAAAGCTTCAAATAATTTGTGTTCCTTTAGCCTATTACTTTTGTCAAAATAAACATGTTAAAAATTAGTAAAAAAATTCACAAATTTTCCACGCCTTCTAGAGACTATAAACCAATACCACAGCAAATTTCATAAACATCAAAGCTTGTTTACATTTTCAAATAATATGAATGACCATACCCGTCATTTTGACCGCATTTTGAAATAGCCATAAAAATTCAAAAAAATTCAAAAAAATTGAAAACCTTCGCGTTCACCTCATCAGGATATTCCTATCTAGTACTTCCTTCACAAAGTTGTTAGATGAACACAAACTTTCGAAATTTGCTGAGAAATATTTACAAGGAAAATCGTTACGAAAGTTTTCATGAGGCAATGATTTGGATAGGAAAGAGTGCTCAAAAAATATTAGGGTAATCAAAGAAATAGGAATAGCACTTCCTTCACAAAGTGCTATTCTGAACACAATAGGAAAATGAATATTCCAGAATTATTTTTAAACAATGGAAGGAAGAGTTTTCACATATTTGAGGAATATATGATCCAAAGTATTTATGATAATTTTTCGAGAATTTTTGGAATGATAGAATAGTAGGTTGCTTCACAAACTAGGATGAGGTGGGATAAAATGGACCCACGAGGGACATGTCAACATAGTTAGAACATGTTACGACATTTTTATAATCATCGTAAAAGTTATGACGATCTCATCTTATGCGGTTACGACGTTTTTGAATCACATCGTCGTAATTTATATGTAGATTTTATTCCCTCAAATGGTTTACGACGATCTCGGATGGAATCGTCATAGATTTATGACGAATTCATCAATGACGTCTTAAAAAACATCATGTATGAGCATATTTCTTGTAATGCTAGTTCATCTCTTGTAACCAATCTCCGTCTCGCAACTCCGATTGGTACTTGTAAGGTTGCTGGTACTGTGGATTACTCTTTTTAGTTGATGCTAGTTGGATTACTTGGTGGAAGAGTTTATGTTCACATCCTTGATGCTAGTCATTACACCTCTGATCATGATTATGATTATGCTTTGTGAGTAGTTACTTTTGCTCCTGAGGACATGGGATAAGTCATGCTGATAATAGTCATGTGAATTTGGTATTCGTTCAGTATTTTGATATGTTGTATGTTTTCTTTTCCTCTAGTGGTGTTATGTGAACGTCGACTACATAACACTTCACCATATTTGGGCCTAGAGGAAGGCATTGGGGAGTAGTAAGTAGATGATGTGTTGCTAGAGTGACAGAACCTTAAACCCAGTCTATGCGTTGCTTCGTAAGGGGCTGATTTGGATCCACTAGTTTAATGCTATGGTTAGACGTTGTCTTAATTCTTCCTTCGTAATTGCGGATGCTTGCGAGAGGGGTTAATCATAAGTGAGATGCTTGTCCAAGTAAGGGCAGTACCCAAGCGCCGGTCCACCCACATATCAAATTATCAAAGTAACGAACGTGAATCATATGAACATGATGAAACTAGCATGACAGAAATTCCCGTGTGTCCTCGGGAGCGTTTTTCCTCTTTAGTTCGATTGTGTTAATTCATTTATGGAAACTCATACTTTTCATAAATTTAGCGAAAAATATGGGCTTCATTCTGAGATAGTAGCTACTTTCTGTGAATCATTTACTTCTCATGTTGATCTTCCTAATGCTAAGTGGTTTAAATTTCATCCCCCTATTTAAAATTATTACAGGAAACCATTAAAGTTAAGGAAGAAACAATTGTTTACCATGTTGATCTAGTTGTGCCAACTGCTTGTATTGACAAACCATTATTCCCTATTAGGATTAAGGAACATACTAAATCTGTAACTATGGTAAACAAAATCTATATTAGGACACTTGAACCTTCTAAAAATAAATGTAGAACCTAATATCTCTATGGTCAAAGATCTCCTAATTGACAATATAAATTGACAGGTTATTTACTTGTGCGATGAAGCTGCTAGAATTGCTATCTTTTGTTGTTGGCATACCTTTTGTTTCTATTAATTGACCTATTAGAAACAAGCAAGATTAGTTAGATAAAAATAAATCAATCGTTGGCATACCTTTTGTTTCTATTAAGGTTGGAAATCAATGCTATCATGGATTGTGTGACATGGGTGCTAGTATTAGCGCTATACCTTTTACCTTATATCAAAAATTATGAATGACATCGTGCTAATGCAACAAAAGACCTTCCAATGGCGCCAGAAATAGGTGTGTTGACCGCACCAGGAATCCTTCTGCTACGGCTACGCCTTAAGGGACTTCCTAGGAAAATATGCAAAGGATTTCCCCCGTGGCCTTGGAGACTTGCGTTGGTGTTCCCTCGAAGCAGAAAGGGTGATGTAGCGTAGCGGTGGTAAGTATTTCCGTCAGTCTGAGAACCAAGGTATCGATCCAGTGAAGGAGTATCACAAGGGCCTCCACAAACACAAAAAGCTTGCTCCCAACGCTATGAAGGGGTTGTCAATCCCTTATAGAGTGTTCGGCAAGTGAGAACTGAAAGCAACAAAGTAACAAAGCAAAGTAAAAGCGAGAGTGGAAACGATAGGTGTCAATAGACCCGGGGGCCGTAGTGTTTACTAGTGGCTTCTCTCATGAAAGCAAATAAACGGTGGGTGAACAAATTACTGTCGAGCAATTGATAGAACCGCGCAAAGTCATGATGTCATCTATGGCAATGATTATATCTATAGGCATCACGTCCAAAACAAGTAGATCGATACTTTCTGCATCTACTACTATTACTCCACACGTCGACCGCTATCCAGCATGCATCTAGTGTATTAAGTCCAAAAGAACAGAGTAACGCCTTAAGCAAGATGACATGATGTAGATGGACAATCTCATATCTATGATAGAGCCCACCTTGTTACCCTTGATGGCAACTACAAGATGTGTGCCTTGCTGTCCCTACTGTCACTTGGAAAGGTCACCACACGGTGAGAACCCAAAACCAAGCACTTCTCCCAGTGCAAGAATCATAGATCTAGTTGGCCAAACAAAACCCAAGACTCGGAGAGACTTACAAGGATATCAAATCATGCAAATAAGAAATAAGCAAACACTCAAATATATATCATAGATAATCTGATCACAAATCCACAATTCATCGGATCTTGACAAACACACCGCCAAAGAAGATTACATCGGATAGATCTCCATGAAGATCATGGAGAACTTTGTATTGAAGATCCAAGAGAGAGAAGAAGCCATCTAGCTACTAACTACGGACCCGTAGGTCTGAAGTGAACTACTCACGAGTCATTCGAGGGGCGATGATGTTGATGTAGAAGCCCTCCAACTCCAAAGTCCCCTCCGGCAGGGCACCTGGAAGGGTCTCCCGATGAGATCTCACGGAAACGGAAGCTTGCGACGGCGGAAAAGTATTTTCGCGGATCCCTTGATTTTTTTTCAAATTTTAAGGGAATATATAGGCGCAAGATCCATGTCAGGGGGCGCCAGGGAGGCCACAAGCCTGCCCACCGCCCCCCTGGTGGCGGAGAGGGGGCTTGTGGGCTCCCTGTAGCCCTCCTGGCTTGCCCCACAAGCCCCCTGATCTTCTTCCGTTCGGGAAAAAATCATTTCGGGGATTTTATTTCGTTTGGACTACGTTCCAAAATCACATATGAAAAGAGCCAAAAACAGAGAAAAAACAGGAACCGGCACTTGGCACTGAATTAATAAGTTAGTCCCAAAAAAGATATAAAAGGTACATAAAACATCCAAAGATGACAAGATAACAGCCTGAAACCATCTACAATTACAGATACGTTTGAGACGTATCAAGCATCCCCAAGCTTAACTCCTACTCGTCCTCGAGTAGGGAAGTGATAAAGAATGAATTTTTGATGCTTTCATGCTACCTAACATAGATGCCGTTTGTAACTCCTCTTATGTGACGTGAATGTTCAGATCCAGTAGATTCAAAAGAATAGTTTGCTATTGACGTGGAAACAATAATAATTCAAGCAAACAAGCAAGGTAATCATGAACTTTCAAAATAACAAGGCCAAAAGAAAGTTATCCCTACAAAGGCATATAGTCTGGCTATGCTCTATCATAATTGCACAACGAATTTAAATCATGCACAACCCCGGTATTGGCCAAGTAATTGTTTTCACACCTTTACTTTCTCAAACCTTTTCAACTCTCAGGCAATACATGAGCGTGAGCCATGGTTATAGCACTATAGATGGTGTGGAGTGTGGTGGAGGTTGCAAGACAAAACAAGGAGAATATGGTCACATTAACTAGGCATATCAATGAGCTGTGGAGATGCTCATCAATAGATATCAATGTGAATGAGTAGGGATTGCCATACAAATGATGCACCAGAGCTAAGAGTATGTGAAAGCTCTTAAAGAAAACTAGTGGGTGTGCATCCAACTTCCTTGCTCACGAAGACCTAAGGCAATTTTGAGGAAGCCTATCATTGGAATATACAAGCCAAGTTATATAATGAAAAATTCCCACTAGCTATATGGTGGTGACAAAACGAGAGACTCTTAATCATGAAGATCATGGTGCTTAATATGCACAAGTGTGGAAAAGTGGTAACATTGTCCCTTCTCTCTTTTTCTCTCATTTATTTTTATTTTTTTGGTGGGCTCTTCGGCCTCTTTATATATATATATATGTTTTTTGGTGGGCTTCTTTGGCCTCTTTTATTTCCTCACATGCCACAATGCTCCATCAATGATGATCATCACACTTTCAACTTAAAACTCAGAGCAACGATGACTCTATATGGAATGCCTTCGATAGTGCACTGTGACAATGATCTGGCATGGCATAGACATTAATGGAAACATCATGCTACCTATCTTACGATCATGCAATAGCAATGTAGATGTGATGGCACATGTCATGGTGGTAGTTGCATGGCAATATATCTCGGAATGACTTTGAAAAAGCCATAGTAGGTAGGTATGGTGGCTGTCTTGAGGGAGGCTAATGGTGGGTTTTGTGCACCGGCGAAAGTTGCACGGCACTAAGAAGATAGTGATGGTGGAAGGTGAAAATGCATCTAAACCATGGAGTCAACATTAGTCATGAAGAACTCATATACTTGTTGTAAAAGTTTTATTAGTAATCGAAACAAAGCATTCAACGCATACTCCCAGGGGAAGGGTTGGTAGGCATAAACCATCGCGTGATCCCGACTGCCACGCAAAGGATGACAATCAATAGACTAATCATGCTCAGGATTTCATCACATAGCGGTTCACCATACGTGCATGCTACGGGAATCACTAACTTCAACACAAGTATTTCTAGATCCACAACACCTTACTCGGATAACTTCAATATTACCAAAACCACAACTAAAAACTAATTGAGATGAATAAAACTTCTCTAACTATTCAAGTCACATGAAGGTGGAAGTTTTCGTATCTTTTTGGATAACTACACCTTTTGAGACTACTTTCAAAGCATAGATCAAGTACCAAGCCACGTACCACTTTGCTCTAAAAGATGTAAGTGAAGCACATAGAGCAAAAGTATCTAGCTCAAAAGATATAAGTGAAGCACATGTGAGCTGAATTGTCTACCAAAAGATATAAGTGAAGCTCGACAAAATCACGGTGAGTGCATGTCTCTCTCTCTAGGTGTGCAGCAAGGATGGTTGTGACACAACAAAAATAAAAGACTCCTACGATACAAGACGCTCCAAGCAAAAACACATAACATGTGGTGAATAAAAATATAGCCCCAAGTAACGTTACCAATGGATTGAAGACGAGAGAGAGGATGCCTTCCCGGGGCATCCCCAAGCTTAGGCTTTTACGGCATCCTTGAATCTCTTGGTGTTCCTTGGGCATCCCCAAGCTTGAGCTCTTACCACTCTTTATCTCTTTGTCCATAAGAACTTCACCCAAAACTTGAAAACTTCACAACACGAAACTTAAACAGAAACTCGTGATAACATTAGTATTAGAAAGCAAACCACCACTTCCTTGGTACTGTAGCAAACTTAAATTCTACTTATGCTGATGTTGGGTTACTGTATTTTAAATCCTCCATGGATAAGACCCCCGATACTATCCATAGTTTCATCAAAATAAGCAAGCAACACAATAAAAACAGAATTTGTTAACAGCAGACCAGTCTGTCGCAATCTGTATATTTCGTATACTTCCGGTACTTCAAAAATTATAAAACATTACAACAGTCTGAAGAATTTGTGTAGCTATCAGCAGCAAAAAGAATCAACTCAAAAGCTCTTACAGAAAAAATTCATTTCATGAGCAGAAAGTTTCTGTCTTTTCCAGCATGACCAAACGATCATCCCCAAGACTAATCATAACGGTTTTTCTTGGCACAACCGCAAAAGGAAACACAAAAAACACAATCATAACAGAATTATGAAAGTGTGGAAAACACAAAATAGAAAGAAAAAGGATAGATTTGTTGGGTTGCCTCCCAACAAGCGCTTTTGTTTAACGCCCTTAGCTAGGCAAAAGGTGATGGAATCACGTATAGTCATCTTTGGTGCTCAAACCATAAGTAGTGTGATCATTTATCATCTTAAGATCTTCATATTTATTGGATGACTCACCACTAGATTTAGGAACAAAAATAGGCTTGACAATTCTTTTTGAGAGTGAGATTTGGAGTATTTTGCACAGCGGCAAATGCAGAACCCAAGTTGGTTATGACATCTTCTAGTTTGCCAATTCTAGAAGAATCATTAACTATAAGTTCCTTCTTCCTTCAATTTCTTAAAAAAATTCCCACTTTGGATCCGTACTGAGTAATTTGATTGTGGATCTTTCTATCCAAATCCTCAATAAGTTCAACTGTGGCAATTTTGTTTTCAATAGCGTCAAGCCTTTGCATCACGTGTTCCAAGGTCAAGGTAGTTCCATTAACCATGAGCGGGGGTGAGCGTACCAAATTCATTATAGCTCCATAGGAGTCAACAGTATGGCTCCCCAAAAAATTCCCGCCTACAATGGTATCAAGGATGTACCTATTCCAAGGAGAAATCCCAACATAGAAACTACGAAGGAGGACGGTAGTGGATTGCTTACGAGTAGATCTACTTTGAGCATTGGAAATCATGTACCAAGCATCCTTTAAATTTTCTTCCTGATTCTACCTGAAATTTAAAATTTCATTGTCAGGAGTATCGTTTGGAGTGGTGGGTCTAGCCATTGATGGACTATCTCACACACAAAGGAGCAGGAAGAGAGAGTGAAATGGGTGAAAGAAATCGGCAAAGGAGAAAGGCAAATGAAAACGGCAAATGTGAAGTGGGGGAGAGGAAAACGAGAGGCAACTGGCAAAGAAAAGTAAATGCAAGAGATGAGTTTGTGAGACCTACTTGGATAGATCTCTCCTTCCCCAGCAACGGCGCCAGAAATACTTCTGCTACTGCAACAAAAGACCTTCCAATGGCGCCATAAATAGGTGTGTTGACGGCACCAGGAATCCTTCTGCTACGGCTACGCCTTAAGGGACTTCCTAAGCAAATATGCAAAGGATTTCCCCCGTGGCCTTGGAGCTTTGCATTGTTATTCCCTCGAAGCAGAAAAGGTGATGTAGCGCAGCGGTGGTAAGTATTTTCCTCAGTTTGAGAACCAAGGTATCGAACCAGTGAAGGAGTATCACAAGAGCCTGCAAAAACACAAAAAGCTTGCTCCCAACGCTATGAAGGGGTTGTCAATCCCTTATAGATTGTTCGCCAAGTGAGAACTGAAAGCAACAAAGTAACAAAGCAAAGTAAAAGCAAGAGTGGAAACGATAGGTGTGAATAGACCCGGGGGCCGTAGTGTTTACTAGTGGCTTCTCTCATGAAAGCAAATAGACGGTGGGTGAACAAATTACTGTCGAGCAATTGATAGAACCGCGCAAAGTCATGATGTCATCTATGGCAATGATTATATCTATAAGCATCACATCCAAAACAAGTAGACCGATACTTTCTGCATCTACTACTATTACTCCACACGTCGACCGCTATCCAGCATGCATCTAGTGTATTAAGTGCAAAAGAATAGAGTAAGGCCTTAAGCAAGATGACATGATGTAGATGGACAATCTCATATATACGACAGAGCCCACCTGTTTACCCTTGATGGCAACTACACGATGTGTGCCTTGCTGCCCCTACTGTAACTAGGAAAGGTCACTACACGGTAAGTACCCAAAACCAAGCACTTCACCCATTGCAAAATCATAGATCTAGTTGGCCAAACAAAACCCAAGACTCGGAGAGACTTACAAGGATATCAAATCATGCAAATAAGAAATCAGCAAAGACTCAAATATATATCACAGATAATCTGATCACAAATCCACAATTCATTGGATCTCGAGAAACACACCGCCAAAGAAGATTACATCGGATAGATCTCCATGAAGTTCATGGGGAACATTGTATTGAAGATCCAAGAGAGAGAAGAAGCCATCTAGCTACTAACTACGGACCCGTAGGTCTGAAGTGAACTACTCACGAGTCATTGGAGGGGCGATGATGTTGATGTAGAAGCCCTCCAACTCCAAAGTCCCCTCCGGCAAGGCACCGGGAAGGGTCTCCAGATGATATCTCGCGGAAACGGAAGCTTGCGGCGGCGAAAAGTATTTTCGTGGATCCCTTGATTTTTTCTGATTTTTAGGGAATATATAGGCGCAAGATCTAGGTCAGGGGGCGCTAGGGAGGCCACAAGCCTGCCCACCGCCGCCCCCTGGTGGTGGAGAGGGGGCTTGTGGGCTCCCTGTAGCCCTCCTGCCTTGGCCCACAAGCCCCCTAATCTTCTTCCGTTCAGGAAAAAATTATTTCGGTGATTTTATTCTGTTTGGACTCCGTTCCAAAATCAGATCTGAAAAGAGCCAAAAACATAGAAAAACAGGAACTGGCACTTGGCACTAAATTAATAAGTTAGTCCCAAAAAATATATAAAAGGTACATAAAACATCCAAAGATGACAAGATAACAACATGAAACCATCAAAAATTAAACTTGCAAACAAAGACGTTTGAGACGTATCACATCGCACACTCTCGATTTCTCCACTTGGGATGATTAGAAATGTCGAAGTCTTGTGTGGAAAAATTAAGTATCATATTGATTTCTTAGTACTTAGTTCACAACAAGGAAATTTTCCTTGATTATATTTGGTAGACCTTTCCTGAATACCGTCAATCTTGAAATTAATTGTGTTACACACAAGGTTAAAGTAAGCTTTGGTGAAGTGTCTCGTGAATTTAATTTCTCTAAGTTTGGTAGATAACCTCATGAGAAAGAATTATCTAGTAAATATGTAATAATTGATCTTGCTTCTATTGTTGTATGTCATATTGATCCATTAGAGCAATATTTACTAGACCACGGGAATGATATGCATAGGAATGAGAGAGATGAAATAGATGAGATATTCTTTAGACAAACACCTAGTCTTAAACACAACTTGCCTATTGACATTTGAGGGGATCCTCCAACTCCTAAGGAAAATCCCGTGTTTGATCTAAATAAATTTCATGATACTTTGAAATATGCTAATCTCGATGAAAAGAAAATATATCCTGTTATTATTAGTGCTAATCTTTCAATGCATGAAGAAAAGAGATTACTTAAAACTTCGAGAAAGCACCGAGCTGATATTTGATATACTCTTTATGATCTTAAGGGCATTATTCCCACTCTATGTCATCCCCAGATTAATATGGAACGGGATGCTAAACGTGTCATCGATCATCAATGCCTCTTGAATCTTAAAATGTGAGAACTGAAATATTAAAGCTTCTAGAGGCATGTATAATTTATCCTATTGAAGATAGTAGATGGGTAAGTCATGTACATTGTTTTCCTAAGAAAGGAGGTATAAGTGTTGTTCCTAATGATAAAAATGAACTTGTCCCTCAAAGGATCATAATTGCTCATAAGATAGTAATTGATTTCAAGAAATTAAACAAAGCTACTATAAAAGATCATTACCCCTTCCCATTTATTGATCAAATGTTTGAAAGATTATCTAAGCACACACATTTTTTGCTTTCTTGATGGATATTTTGGTTTTTCTCAAATCCATATGTCAAAGGAAGACCAAGAGAAAACTACTTTCACATGCACATTTGCAACTTATCCTTATAGACGCATGCCTTTTGATTTATGCAATGCACCTCCTACCTTTCAAAGATGTATGCCTACTATATTCTTTGACTTCTGTGAAAAGATTCTTGAGCTATTCAAGGATGATTTTTCCGTTTATGGTACCTCTTTTGATGATTGCTTAAGCAACCATGATAAAGTTTTGCAGAGAGGAAAAGAATCTAATATTGTCTTGAATTGGGATAAGTGCCACTTTATGGTGAATGAAGGTATCACTACATGAATCAGGGAATTTGCCATCTGCCTGATCTTTGTCGTCTGCTCGCTGGTGGCAAAGTGGCTCTTTGCTGTCAGCTGCCAGAAAAAAGACGGCAAAGAACTGGCTGATGGCAAAGATACTCTTTGCCATGAGTGCCTTCTTTGTCGTAGGCTGGCGAATGGCAAAGATGGACCAGGCAAACGACAAAGACATAACTCATGGCAAAGATGGTCCACGCAGACGGCAAAAATACACAACAGATGGAGCCTTCACCTTTCCCATTTGCGGCCTCGTTGCCATCTGCCAAAAACTTATTTGTGGTCTCCCTCATACCCAGACGGATGGCAAAGGGGAGGGCGGCCCACCTCCCCACTAATGGTGCCCTACGTCTCTCCACCCCCATCCCCACTCTCTGTGCCTCTCACCCCATCCCCACTCTCTCTGCCTCCCACCACCGCACCGCCCCCCACCACCGAGTCGGCCCCACCCTACGCCCCCCACCACGTCGCACGCACCACCGTGCCGCCCCCTCCACACATCGGCTACCCCGCGCCGCCACAGACCATCGTAGCTACCCCATCCCGGTGCCTACGCCTCCCTGCATTGCCCCCTCCCTGCACCGCCCCTCCCCTAAGTCGCCCCACTCTCCTGCGACGCTCCTTCCCCACGCCCACCTCCCTACGCTGCCCCACCTCCTTGCGCCTCCCCCACCACTGCGCAACCCCCGTGCCCGCGCAGACCCTCCCCACGCTGGCCCCACCATCGCGGCTCCCTCGTTCCGGCGACGCACCCCCCACCACGGCCCCGCTCCCACATGTAAGTTTTTTCTAATTTTTTTGTTTTTTTGTTTTCTCTTGTTTAGGTTTAGGATAATTAGTTTATTAGGTTAGAATAAAAAAAGGAAAAAAATGAGAAAGTAAAAAATAAAAAGAAGAAAACAATAAGAAGAAGAAGAAGGAAAAGAAGAAGGGAAAGAAGAAGGAGAAGAAGAAGAGGAGGAGGAGGAGGAGGAGAAGAAGAAAAAAAGAAGACGAAGTATAAAAAGAGGAGAGAAGGAGAAGAAGAGGAGGAAAAAGAAGAAGAAGAAGAAGAAGAAGAAGAAGAAGAAGAATAAAAGGAAGAGAAGAGGAGAAGAAGAAGAAGAAAAAAAAAGAGAATAGGGGAAGAAGAAGAAGAAGAAGATGAGGAGAAGAAAAAATAATAAGAAGACTAAGAAGGAGGAGAAGAAGAAGAGGAGAGGAGGAGAAGAAGAGGAAAAATAAAATATTTTCCGACAGCCCTACACGACACCCTCACACCCCGACACGGGGTCATAGTTTTGTAAATTATGAATTAGGTCATATATTTTCCTATTTTGTTATAAAACACAAAATATTTGTGTTGATTAGGTGGATTTAGATGTGGAGTTGTTCCGTCACTGCGAGGTCTGGTGTTCGAAGACCTCCCTGTGTGTTCGATGAGCTCCGCCCCTGCGTTCGTGGGTGATCACAAATGACATCTCATCCTCCCCTCTTCATTGGCGCTCGGTCGGTCCTCCTTCCGATGAAACTTGTTGGATATAAGTACATTAAATTTTCAGTATGCTTGACCACTATGTGTCTCCCGTTTGAAAGGGTTGGAGTTATAAATAAGCATGCATTTGCATATATTTATAACTGTGATTCTTCCGAATTGTCCAACGTTATCCATGGATAGCTCGAGTATGTGTAGATTGGGTTCGTTTTCCCGTATACTCTGCTCTGAATCCGATGCATGATTTCGTCAGTGCCTCCCTGTTGTTCTCCGGGTACATATCATCTCTATTAATTGCCGAGATGTGTACCGGGAGAACATCGGGGAGGTGTTGCCGAAATTTTGCGTTGGATCCGGAGCAGAGCATGGGAAAACGAACCCAATCTACACATACTTGGGTGGGATTAGGACCTATCTTTACCTATTAGCGTGTAGGTTGCATGGATGTAATAAATCTAACAAACTTGATTAACTCATGAATATATATGATGAATTATATATATATATATCCACTTGCGTTTTATTACATCCACTTCCGTTTTGTATGTTGTACGTATGTAGTATCTATCAAATCGAAGAGTATGTATGCGTAGTATGTAGTATATAATAAAGTTTAGGTAGTATATATACAAATTTTTTGGTAGTATGTATCATATTTTGTGGATGATTTTTTTACATACAAATATATACGTATTTCATAAATATAATAAAAACTATGGGTTAACTTGTAATTTTTTAGTGTAACTCACTTTGAAAAATCTTCTATATAGTATATGAACATAATAAAAATGATAAATTAATATATATACTACCGGATGATAGTAAATGGAACATGTGGGGTAACTACCCCTGGGTGGTAGGATGTATATATATATATATATATATATATATATATTTCTTGTGTGTTTAGTATCTAGGCAATATTAGTGATCGTGCGTGGATGTACACCGGTCATAGTAGTCAGAAAGAGATTACCAAAGAATGGTTTACAAAACCAAGGAGTTTGTAAAAGCCACATTTGCAAATGGCCACACAACAAACTATGCCCTTGTCATGGGTGCGACAACTATAAAAATAGGAAAGAGGATGTAATGGTTAAACACCTGCAGGGGAGGGGTTTTACGTCTGATTATACGGTGTGGACATTTCATGGTGAGTCTGTCCAACGCACCAGAACTGAGGTGGTTCGTCGTCGCACCGAGAAGCATGGTATCGGGATCAATGACGTGGTGCAAGACTTTGATGATGCTCGGGATACGAACCATGAGATGGAGGAATCTACAAAGGCCTTCTATGAAATGTTGGAGTCTTCAAAACGTCCTCTCCACGAGCACACCGAGCTTTGTCAGCTGGATGCCATTGCACAAGTAATGACTCTAAAGGCTCAATTCAACTTGGGAAGAGAATGCTACGACGCGATGATGACACTATTTGGACGCTTTCTACCCAAAGGACATATCATGCCTACAAACATGTACTAGTCGGACAAAATACTTCGTGTACTAAAGATACCCTATGACAATATACATGCATGTGAGAAAGGATGTGTCTTATTTAGGCTTGAGTATGCGGACTTGAACTATTGTCCCATTTATAAGTCTTCCAGGTATGTTGTGGTAGGCAACGTTATGGGTGAGAAGAGCCAGACCCAAATCCCAGTTAATGTTCTTCGGTATATGCAAATCATACCAAGGCTTCAACATCTTTCCATGGTCGAAGAGACGACTAGATAGATGACATAGCACAAATTGGGAAAAAGAACCAAACTAGATGTAGATGGGAATAAGATGGCAGTACACACATCGGATGGAGAAGCGTGGAACCACTTTGATGCATTACATCTTGGTAAAGCGGCAGATCCAAGGCATCCTCGAGTCTGCATCACCACGGCTAGTTCAATCCCTTTGATATGACGAGAACTGATACGTCCGTTTTGCATCATGCTTTTATGTTGATATTTATCGCTTTATGGGCTGATATTACACTTCACGGTACAATACGTATGCCTTTTCTCTCTTATTTTATAAGGTTTACATGAAGAGGGAGAATGTCGGCAGTTGGAACTCTGGTCTGAAATGGGAGCAAGTTTGAGATACCTATTCTGCGCAACTCCAAAAGCCGTGAAAATCAACGTGGAATTATTTTGGATTTTTTGAAAAATACTGGGCGGAAGAAGTACCGGAGGGGAGCCACCAGGAGGCCACAAGCCAGCGAGGCCCGGCCTACCCCCTCGTCGGGCCTAGGTGGCTTGTGGGCCCCCTGTTGCCCCTCTGGCGCTCATATTTTGCTATATGGAGGGTTTCGTCCCAAAAAAATCATAAGGAGGCTTTCGGGAGGAGCCACTGCCGTCACGAGGCGAAACTTGAGCAGAACAAATCTAGAGCTCCGGCAAGGTCGTCCTGTCGGGGAAATTTCCCTCCCGGAGGGGGAAATCATCGCCATTGACATCACCAACACTCCTCTCATCGGAGGGGACTCATCTCCATCAACATCTTCATTAGCACCATCTCATCTCCAAACCCTAGTTCATCTCTTGTAACCAATCTCCGTCTCGCGACTCCGGTTGGTACTTGTAAGGTTGCTAGTAGTGTTGATTACGCTTGGTAGTTGATGCTAGTTGGATTACTTGGTGGAAGATTATATGTTCAGATCTATGATGCTATTCAATACCTCTCTGGTCATGAACATAATTATGCTTTGTGATTAGTCACTTTTGTTCCTGAGGACATGGGATAAGTCTTGCTATAAGTAGTCATGTGAATTTGGTATGTTGTTTTTCCTCTAGTGGTGTTATGTGAACGTCGACTACATCACACATCACCATTATTTGGGCCTAGAGGAACGCATTGGGAAGTAATAAGTAGATGATGGGTTGCTAGGGTGACAGAAGCATAAACCCTAGTTTATGCGTTGCTTCGTAAGGGGTTGATTTGGATCCACTAGTTTAATGCTATGGTTAGACTTTGTCTTAATTCTTCTTTCGTAGTTGCGGATGCTTGCGAGAGGGGTTAATCATAAGTGGGATGGTTGTCCAAGTAAGGGCAGCACCCAAGCACCGGTCCACCCACATATCAATTTATCAAAGTAGCGAACGCGAATCATATGAGCATGATGAAAACTAGCTTGACAGAAATTTCCATGTGTCCTCGGGAGCGCTTTACCTCATATAAGAGTTTGTCCAGGCTTGTCCCTTGCTACAAAAGGGATTGGGCAATCTTGCTGCAGCTTTGTTACTTGCTAATTGCTACGAATCATCTTATCACACAACTATTTGTTACCGATAATTTCAGTGTTTGCAGAGAATACCTTGCTGAAAACCACTTGTCAGTTCCTTCTGCTCCTCCTTGGGTTCGACACTCTTACTTATCGAAAGGAGTATGATAGGTCCCCTACACTTGTGGGTCATCAAGACTCTTTTCTGGCACCGTTGCCGGGGAGTGAAGCGCCTTTGGTAAGTGGAATTTGGTAAGGAAACATCTATATAGTGTGCTGAAATTTATTGTCACTTGTCACTATGGAAACTAATCCTTTGAGGAGCTTATTCGGGGTATCTTCACCTCGAACGGAAGCACAAGGAGTTGCTCCTTAACCTGCTGCACCTACTGAAAATATTTGTTATGAAATTTCTTCGGGTATGGTAGAGAAACTGTTGGCTAATCCTTTTACATGAGATGGAACATCACATCCCGACTTGCATCTAATCTATGTAGATGAAGTTTGTGGTTTATTTAAGCTTGCAGGTTTGCCAGAGGATGAGGTCAAGAAGAAGGTCTTTCCCTTATCTTTGGGGGATAAAGCATTGACATGGTATAGGCTATGTGATGATACTGGATCATGGAACTACAACCGACTGAAATTGGAATTTCATCAAAAGATTTATCCTATGCATCTAGTACATCGTGATCGGAATTATATTTGAAAAATTTGGCCTCGTGATAGGGAAAGCATCGCTCAAGCTTGGGGGAGGCTTAAGTCAATGTTATATTCATGCCCCAACCATGAGCTCTCGAGAGAAATTATTATTCATAACTTTTATGCTCGGCTTTCTCATGATACTCGCACCATGTTGGACACTTCTTGTACCGGTTCTTTTATGAAGAAAGATATTGACTTCAAATGGAATTTATTGGAAAGAATTAAACGCAACTCTAAAGACTGGGAGTTTGATGAAGGTAAGGAGTTAGGTACGAATCTCAAGTTCTTTGTTGAAACAAATACTTTTTGTGATTTTAGCGCCAAATATGGACTTGACTCTGAGATAGTAGCTTCATTGTGTGAATCATTTGCTGCTCATTGGATCTCCCTAAAGAGAAGTGGTTTAAATATCATTCTCCCTTAGAAGTCTATGTAGTTAAACCCAATCCAGTTGAAGAGAAAGTCATTGCTTATAATGATCCTATTGTTCCTAGTGCTTACATTGAGAGACCACATTTCCCTATTAGAATAAAGGATAATTCTAAAGCTTCAACTATGATACGTAGGGGCTACATTAGAACACGTGCACCCCCTGAGCAAATTAGAGTTGAACCTAGCATTGCTATTATCAAAGATCTCCTGTCCGACAATGTTGATGGGCGTGATATTCACTTCTGTGAAGATGCTGCTAGAATTGCTAAACCTCATACTAGAGACAAGCATAGGCCTGTTGTTGGCATGCCTGTTGTTTCTGTTAAGATAGGAGATCATTGTTATCATGGTTTATGTGACGTGGGTGCTAGTGTTAGTGCAATACCTCAATCTTTATATGATGAAATTAAAGACAAGATTGCACCTGTCCAGATGGAACCTATTGATGTCACTATTCATCTTGCCAATAGAGATACTATCTGCCCTTTGGGAATTGTTAGAGATGTTGAAGTCTTGTGTGGTAAAACTAAGTACCCTGCTAAGTTTCTCGTTCTTGCTACCACACAAGATAGCTTTTGTCCCATCATATTTGGCACACCTTTTATCAATACTGTCAATGCGCATATTGACTGTGAGAAGCAAACTGTCACTGTTAGCTTTGAAGGTGTGTCACATGAATTCAATTTCTCCAAGTTTGGTAGACAACCTCATGAAAAAGAATTGTCTAGTAAGGATGAAATTATTGCCCTAGCTTCTATTGTTGTGCGTCCTACTGATCCTTTAGAGCAATACTTTCTTGAGCATGAAAATGATATGCATATGGATGAAAGGAACGAGATAGATAGAGTTATCTTTGAACAACATCCAATTCTTAAGAATAATTTGCCTGTTGAGCTGCTTGAAGATCCACCCCAACCAAAGGGTGATCCTGTGTTTGAGCTTAAATAGTTACCTGATACTCCTAAGTATGCTTATCTTGATGAAAAAGAGATATATCCTGTTATTATTAGTGCTAGCCTTTCAGAGCATGAAGAAAAAAAATTGTTGAAAACTCTGAGAAAGCACCGTGCTGCTATTGGGTATACTCTTGATGATCTTAAGGGCATTAGTCCCACTCTATGTGAGCACAAAATTAAAACCGATCCTGATTCGAAACCAGTTGTTGATCATCAACGGAGATTAAATCCTAAGATGAAAGAGGTAGTAAGAAAAGAAATACTAAAGCCCCTGGAAGGAGGTATTAAATCCTAAGATGAAAGAGGTAGTAAGAATAGAAATACTAAAGCCCCTAAAAGGTATAAGAAGTTTCCTTGGTCATGCTGGTTTCTATAGAAGGTTCATTAAAGACTTCTCTAAGATTTCTAGGCCTCTTACCAATATCTTGCAAAATGATATTCCTTTTGTTTCTTACGATGATTGTGAGGAAGACTTTGAAATACTTAAGAAGACCTTGATAACTGCACCTATTGTTCAACCACCTGATTGGAACTTACCTTTTGAAATTATGTGTGATGCTAGTGATTATGTTGTTGGTGCTGTTCTAGGATAAAGAGTTGATAAGAAGTTGAATGTTATTCACTATGCTAGTAAAACTCTAGACAGTGCCCAAAGAAACTATGCTACTACTGAAAAGGAATTTTTAGCAGTCGTGTTTGCATGTGAAAAGTTCAGGTCTTACATTGTTGATTCCAAGGTGACTATTCACACTAATCATGCTGCTATTAAGTATCTTATGGGAAAGAAAGATGCTAAACCTAGACTTATCAGATGGGTTCTCTTGCTACAAGAGTTTGATTTGCATGTTGTTGATAGGAAGGGTGCTCAGAACCCCGTAGCAGATAACTTGTCTAGGTTGGAGAATGTTCTTGATGACCCACAACCTATTGATGATAGCTTTCCTGATGACCACTTGAATGTCATCAATGCTTCACGTAGTACACCGTGGTATGCTGATTATGCAAATTATATTGTTGCTAAATATATACCACCTAGTTTCACATACCAACAAAAGAAGAAATTATTCTTTGATTTGAGACATTACTTTTGGGATGATCCTCACCTTTATAAAGAAGGAGTAGATGGTGTTATTAGACGTTGTGCGCCTGAGCATGAACAGGGACAAATCCTACAGAAGTTTCATTCTGAGTCTTACGGAGGACACCATGCGGGAGATAGAACTACACACAAGGTATTGCAATCAGGTTTCTATTGGCCCACTCTCTTCAAGGATGCCCGTAAGTTTGTCTTGTGTTGTGATGAATGTCAAAGAAAAGGTAATATCAGTAAACGTCGGGAAATGCCTATGAATTAACCACTTGTCATTGAACCATTTGATGTTTGGGGTTTTGATTATATGGGACCTTTTCCAAAATCCAATGGGTATACTCATTCCTAGTTGATGTTGATTATGTCACTAAGTGGGTAGAAGTTATCCCAACTAGTATTGCTGATCACAACACCTCTATCAGGATGCTTAAAGAAGTTATTTTCCCTAGATTTGGAGTCCCTAGATATCTAATGACCGATGGTGGTTCTCATTTCATTCATGGTGCTTTCCATAAAACGCTTGCTAAGTATGATGTCAATCATAAAATTGCGTCGCCCTATCATCCTCAGTCCAGTGGTCAAGTAGAGCTAAGCAATAGAGAGATTATACTAATTCTGCAAAAGACTGTTAATAGGTCTAGAAACAATTGGTCTAAGAAGCTTGATGATGCAATGTGGGCTTATAGAACTTCTTATAAGAATCCCATGGGCATGTCTCCGTACAAAATGGTGTACGGTAAAGCATGTCATTCACCCCTTGAGCTAGAGCATAAGGCTTATTGGGCAGTCAAAGAGCTCAACTTTGATTTCAAACTTGCTGGTGAGAAGAGGTTATTTGACATTAGCTCACTCGATGAATGGAGAGCTCAGGCATATGAAATTGCCAAGTTGTTCAAAGAAAAAGTTAAGTGGTGGCATGATAAAAGGATACAGAAACGCGAGTTCAATGTAGGTGATTATGTCTTGCTATATAATTCTCGTTAAAGTTTTTTGCAGGCAAGCTTGTCTCCAAATGGGAAGGTCCTTACATTGTTGAGCAAGTATATCATTCTGGTGTCATCAAGATCAACAACACGGAAGGTAATTATCTGAGAGTTGTAAATGGTCAAAGAATCAAGCATTATATCTCAGGTAATCCCATAAATGTTGAAAGCAATATCATTAATACCATAACTTCGGAGGAGTACATAAGGGATATTTATGAGCCTGTTTCAGACTCCGAAAACGAAGAGGTATGTGATTCGGTAAGTAAACCGACTCCAAAACTTTTCCAGTAGAATTTTTTCTCCGTTTTGGAATTTTTAGAAAAATAGAAAATTTTAAAGTAGTCCGGAAAGTGCACGAGGAGGCGACAAGCCTGCCAGGCCCGGCCTACCCCCCTTGCCCGGCCTGGGTGGCTTGTGGGCACCTCGTGTGCCTCCCGGACTCCGTTTTCTTGCGGAGTACTCCTTTTGGTTGGGGAAAATTCATTATATATTCTCCCGGAAGGTCTGACCCTCGTATCACACAAATATCCTCTGTTTTCGTTTCGAGCCTGTTTCTGCCGCAGATTTAGGGCAAGGATGTCGTCTCAGGAATCTGTCGGGGAGAACGATCTCCCTCAGGTCTATGAAGAAGTAATTGCTGATCTAAAAAGAATGAAGGTCATGGAGGACAAGGAAAGGCTGCTTGAAGAAACTAAGGGCAAAACTAAGGTGGAGAATCCGGCGTTGGACGAAGGGCAGTCTGTGCTCGACAAGGAAGAAGCTGAGGAAGAGGATTTTCTTCGACCCTACCTTCACCTTTTACCTCCTTCCTTGATCGAACTCTTGAGGTTATGTGAAATAACTCGTGTTCGTAATACTTATCTCACCCATGAAGTTGTTTTGCTGGATAAACATATCACAGAGCTCCAAGGTATAAATCAAAGATTAATGGCCCTCTTGGCATCAAAAGACAGGACAACTCCACCACCATCACCTTCGAAGGAAGACAACTAAGCACGGCTATGGGCAATCCCCTTTGCTTGTGCCAAGCTTGGGGGAGTTGCCCCGGTATCGTATCACCATCAAATCTTTTACTTTTACCTTTTTCTTAGTTCGATCCTTTTTGGTTTTAGCTTTTTCTAGTACAATAAAGCTCTTAGTATGTTCTAGGCTTGAGTTTTGCTTTGTTTCACCCCCGATGTAATCGAGCTCGTGAGTAATATAATAAAGAGTGCTTTAGTTAAGGGCCTTGCCTCATGCCATGATCTAAAGAAAAGAATGATAAAAAACAAAAGCATGAAAGATCATGTATTGATCTTATGGGAAGTGATGGCTTCACATATAAAAAGAATGATGATTGAAACTTGTTGCGGGTGGACAAACGTAGACCTTGGTCATTGTTGCAACTAATAGGAAGTAATAAAGAAGGAGAGGTTCACATATAAATATATCATCTTGGGCACCATCTATGATTGTGAACACTCATTAAACTATTACATTCTTAGAAGTAGATGTTCGACAAGGAAGACAACATAATGAACTATGTTTGCTTGGTTCAGAACAATGTTATATGACTAGAGATCCCTTAGCATGTGACGCTTGCTTCCACCTCATATCAGCCAAAACTTCCGCACTAAATAGAGAAAATACTTGTGCATCCATAAACCTTCAACGCAGTTTTGCCATGAGAGTCCACCATACCTACCTATGGATTGAAGAAGATCCTTCAAGTAAGTTTTCATCGGTGCAAGCAATAAAAATTGCTCCCTAAATATGTATGATCTATTAGTGTGTGGAAAATAAGCTTTGTACGAACCTGTGATGAGGAAGACATAAAAGCGACGGACTGCATAATAAAGTTCTTTATCACAGGAGGCAATATAAAGTGACATTCCTTCACACTAAGAGGACACACATCCAAACTTCAAAAGCGCATGACAACCTATGCTTCCCTCTATGAAGGGCCTATCTTATGCCTTTACTTTTTGTCCTTAAAAGTGTCGTGGTGATCGACACCAATTCCTTATTTCTCCTTTATCTTGGCTAACGTCATGTGCTAGGGAAAGATCTATATTCATATGTCAACGTGGAAGTAAGTACTCATGAATTATTATTGTTGACATCACCCTTGAGGTAAGTCGTTGGGAGGCGAAACTATAAGCCCCTATCTTTCTCTGTGTCCAACTGAAACTTTGATCTCATGAGTACCACGTGAGTTTTAGCAATTGTAGAAGACGACAGGATGATTGAGTATGTGGATTTGCTTTACAAGCTCTTATTTGACTCTTTCCGATGCTATGATAAATTGGAATTGCTTCAATGATTAAGGGCTATTGGTTGTTAATTCTCAGTAAGGTTCTTGATCCATACTTTACATTGTGAAGGAAGTGTCACTTTAGCATAAGAGATTATACGACGTTATGATCATGATGCATGCATGTCTGTATCTTGTTTTGTCGACACCTCTATCTCTAAACATGTGGGCATATTTGTTGATCTCAGGTTCCGCTTGAGGACAAGTGAGGTCTAAGCTTGGGGGAGTTGATACATCCATTTTGCATCATGCATTTATGTTGATATTTATCGCTTTATGGGCTGTTATTACACTTCACGGTACAATACTTATGCCTTTTCTCTCTTATTTTATAAGGTTTACATGAAGAGGGAGAATGCCGGCAGCTGGAATTCTGGTCTGAAAAGGGAGCAAGTTTGAGATACCTATTCTGCGCAACTCCGAAAGCCGTGAAAATCAACATAGAATTATTTTGGATTTTATGAAAAATACTGAGCGGAAGAAGTACCGGAGGGGAGCCACCAGGAGGCCACAAGCCTGCCAGGCCCGGCCTACCCCCTGGCCTAGCCTGGGTGGCTTGTGGGCCCCCTGTTGCCCCTCCGGCACTCATCTTTTGCTATATGGAGGGTTTCGTCCCAGAAAAAATCATAAGGAGTCTTTCGGGAGGAGCCGCCGCCGTCACGAGGCGGAACTTGAGCAGAACCAATCTAGAGCTCCGCGAGGGTCGTCCTGCCAGGGAAATTTCCCTCTCGGAGGGGGAAATCGTCGCCATCGTCATCACAAACACTCCTCTCATCAGAGGGGATTCATCTCCATCAACATCTTCATCGGCACCATCTCATCTCCAAACCCTAGTACATCTCTTGTAACCAATCTCCGTCTCGCGACCCCGATTGGTACTTGTAAGGTTGCTAGTAGTCTTGATTACTCTTTGTAGTTGATGCTAGTTGGATTACTTGGTGGAAGATTATATGTTCAGATCTTTGATGCTATTCAATACCTTTCTCGTCATGAACATAATTATGCTTCGTGAGTAGTCACTTTTGTTCTTGAGTACATGGGTTAAGTCTTGCTATAAGTAGTCATGTGAATTTGGTATTCGTTCGATATTTTGATTCGTTGTATGTTGTTTTTCCTCTAGTGGTGTTATGTGAACGTCGAATACATAACACTTCAACATTATTTGGGCCTAGAGGAAGGCATTGGGAAGTAATAAGTATATGATGGGTTGCTAGAGTGATAGAAGCTTAAACCCTAGTTTATGCGTTGCTTCATAAGGGTTTGGATCCACTAGTTTAATGCTATGGTTAGACTTTGTCTTAATTCTTCTTTCATAGTTGGGGATGCTTGCGAGAGGGGTTAATCATAAGTGGGATGGTTGTCCAAGTAAGGGCAGCACCCAAGAACCGGTCCCACCACATATCAATTTATCAAAGTAGCGAACGCGAATCATATGAGCATGATGAAAACTAGCTTGGTAGAAATTCCCATGTGTCCTCGGGAGCGCTTTACCTCATATAAGAGTTTGTCCAAGCTTCTCCCTTGATACAAAAGGGATTGGGCTATCTTGCTTCACCTTTGTTATTTGCTACTTGCTACGAATCATCTTATCACACAACTATCTGTTACCGATAATTTTAGTGTTTGCAGGGAATACCTTGCTGAAAACCACTTGTCAGTTCCTTCTCCTCCTCGTTGGGTTTGACACTCTTACTTATCGAAAGGACTACGATTGATCCCCTACACTTGTGGGTCATCAAGAACCCAATACGATAGTTAGCCTATATTTGTCATTCCACTCAATATCCCCAGACCGATTATGCAAAGAAATAACATATTCCTGACATTGATAATTCCAGGGACCAACAATCCGGGAAGGAATATGAATGTGTACATGCAGCCTCTTAAGGATGAATTGCAAGAAGCTTGGGATAATGGGTTCAAGACATACGACGCCACTAGAAAAGAAAACTTCAAAATGCATTTCTCGTACATGTACTCGATAAATGACTTGTCGGCATATGCGCTATTCTCTGGCTTGTGTGTGCATAGAAGGTACTCGTGCCGCACATGCAAGGATGCTCTTCAGTTTCATTGCTTGTAGGCGTGTTGAAAGTGTTCTTGCTTTGATTTGCATATACAGTTCCTAGATCCTCGCCAACAGTTCAGAAAAGACAAGAATAACTTTGCCACAGGTAAAGTTGTCAAAAACTCGGCACCACCTACGATGACATGCCAACAGATCCTGGATCACTTAAACGCTCTCTAGCCTGATCCAGAGTGTCCAGGGTATTTCAAGGGGTATAATTCAGAACACGCATGGACTCATAAGACATGCTTGTGGGATCTGCCTTAGTTTAAAGACCTCCTTCTTCCACACAACATCGACATGATGCACACTGAAAAGAATATCGTAGAGGCCATTTTTGGTAGATTGTTCAGCCTAGAGGGGAAGTCAAAGGACAATCCTAAGGCTAGAGTCAATCAAGAGACTCTATGTCATAGACCATTACAAAACATGTGACAATCAAAAGTAAAGCAGAATTGGTTGAAGCCAAAGGCCTGGTTCAATCTTGGAATGCCAGCTATGAGGGAGGTTATCTTGTGGGTCAAAATGCACTTGATGTTCCCCGATGGGTATACAGCGAATCTAAAGAAGGGAGTGAGCCTTGAAAAATTGAAAATAATTGGTCTCAAGAGTCATGACTGGCACATACGGCTTGAGCGGGTAATGCCGGTGATGTTACGTGGCTTTATTCCCGAGGATAAATCGCTAGAGCTGGCAGAGCTGAGCTATTTCTTCTGTGTTCTTTGCGGGAAAGAACTATCGCCTGGCATGGTAGATGACATGGACGAGTTGCTGCCGGAGTTTCTCTGCGACTTAGAGAAGATCTTTCCATCGGGCTTCTTTAATCCAATGCAGCATTTGATTTTACATCTCCCGATCGAGGAAAGATTGGGTGGGCCCATGCAAAATCGTTGGTGCTTTGCAACTGAGAGGATGCAGAAGACGCTTCGAGCAAAATGTAAAAATAAAAGTTGAATTGAAGCATCAATTGCCGATGCACTCATTACTGAGGAGGTGGCAAACTTCGCGACAACACACTACCAAGCCAGAAATCGTCATTTTCATAATCTGAAGTCTTAGTACAATGATGGCGACCCTAAAAATGTGGATCCAACCTCAGCCTATTCAAAGGGAAGCTCGCACCAGCCGTTGCTTCGAAACCAATAACGTTGGATGTTGAAGAATGGTGGACCAATTTCATTGTATATCTTCAACAACCTAACAGAATTGCGGCCGAACATCGAGTAAGTTCTCCATACATATTCCACAACTTCTAATTCCTTTGAACTGCTCTTATTCCCGGATATTTGATACAATTGATACGACGCCAATTTTTCGTATGGAGCAGTGATCCAAAATTATTCCGTCGAAGAGTATGAGCTTCTAGCAAAGCATGGAGGCGGCTATCCCGGTTTCATCTCTTGGTTCAAACAAATGGTAATTAGCAATAATGGACCATTTCATTTCTTGGTCTAATTTGTGGCTAATGCAATAATCATTTTGTATTAAAATTGTAGGCTAATTCAGAGCCTATGGACGCCGAATTGAGACAAGCTGCTAATGGTTTTGACTATAAGGTCCCTTCATTTGAGAAATAGAACATCAACGGGTATGCTTTCATACCTTTGTGAAAGAGCTATCTATGCCCGACCGGAAATCTACAAATTGTGGTGTCTCTTCTATTGGTGAAGGAGGTACCAAGTATTATGGAAAAGTTGAAGCAATTTACGAACTTCAATTCTATGGTGAAAACCCACCGAATGTCGTAGTATTCAAATGTTATTGGTTCGGGCTAAAGGAGAATAGAAGGACTCATGAACATATAGGGCTAGTCGAAATCAATCAAAGCACCCGTTTAGATGTTCCCGATGTCTATATTACGGCTCAACAGTCGACCAAAGTTTTCTATATACCGTGGGCCTACCAAACTAATAAGAATCTGAATGGTTGGGATGTTGTTTATGAAGTGCCGCCACATGCTAGGGCAGCTCCCCCAAATTAAGAGGATTATGGACCTCACATTAACCCACGCACATATGACGTAGAATTATTCCAAGAAACACGTCTTTCCAAGAAACGTTTCAAGAACCGCTCTACTTCACCCTAGAACATGGAAGTAGACATCGACAGTGAATCTAATTTCACCCGTGAGCCAGAACCAACAGAGCCGGAAATAGAAGAGGTTACTGTTGTGGATGACCTGTCAATGCTTGACCGGTTATACAAAGGCCTTCCATATGTTGATGCCGGTAAACCCGATGAGTACGTCATTCATGAAGGCACGTCTCATAGTGATGATGATTATGCATTTATTGATCCCGAAGCATATATAGACGATTCAGATTATTATTAGTTTGTATGCATCCCAACTTAAATTATATATGTACATATTATTATTCATGTCAGGTATTCAATTTTTTTATGTTGTACTAATTTATTTTACTCTTTGTCATGGCAGGTGTTGAAAGATGGTTGGCGTTGGTCCAGATCGCTCGGCGGGTACTTCTTCTTCAGCGGCCTGCCGGAGGGGTCCTTCCATAATACCCCTATCTCTGTGGAGAGTGTTGGAAAACTGTCTGGGGACACCCGTGGGTGCTTCTTCATCGGTGCAGTTGCCCACTGGAAGAGGAGGTCGGGTAGGGAAGAAGTCCAAGGGTACATGATGTAGCCTCGGGAGAGGTAGGCCGATTGCTATAACGTCCTCACCGCCACCCCTAGCTCATTCACCCGAGCACAAGACTACTTGGGTGGACCCATTTGAGGTGGTGGCTAAAGGGACTCCGGACCAGTAGTCTCGGGTCGATGGGCCTTGGGCCCATGAGACTCCGGCTCCACAGGCTTCGGCCCACGAGACTCCTGTACCAGGGGTTACATCCCAGGAGACTCCCGCCCCAGAGGCTTCGTCCGGATGGGGTACCTGGCCGGAGCGAACCGAGGGGTCGGGTGGCCATGCTGATGGTGGTTGGTATGAGTGTTCTGGTAGTGAGGGCGAGGTGGTTGAGGAGGTCAACATGTACCAGCGTGGTAGTACACGTCTCTCGGTCGTGCCGGCGACCCGCAAGCAGAGGCCGATGATTAGGCTTGAAGGGGAGAAGTAAGTTCATTTACTCTTTTTGTACCTTTTGCCTTCAACATTATTAAAATATCTAATGCATTGACCTTGTCATACTACAGGGGTTGGGATCTCCCCCTTGGAGTCCGCAAGCCAAACATCCTTGGTGTGCTTTGCCCGCAAAATTTCCCGTGGTTTGTCACGTTTCCCGGTGAGGGTGAGGTTCCTACACTAGATTTAGCTGGGAGCACTACAAGGCTCCCCAGGCCTCGCCGAGGAGATGATCGATCATGTCTTGTGCCACACGAGGGTCGATATGGTGACCAACAACTTTTGGGTAATTTCTCCTTTTACACAATCTAAAATTAAAAATATAGCTAGTTATTTTACTAATCAGTGTTGTCTCATTTGATTGCATATCTTCTATATAGGTGTAGGAGGGATATGAGGAGGAGGAGGCCAAGTTTATCGAGGCTGAGTGCAAGCAACTATTACAGAAGTTATGCCACGAGGCTCGGCCGTAGGTTGTTAGAGACTACTACGCATCGCGTAGTATTAAGAAGGACAAGTCTGAGTGCCACAGAATGTTTTTGAAGAAGGAGCAGTACATGAAGGTAATTACCTATTCTTAAGGCTTTGTACTTAGTTTTCTTGATTTGATTCATAGGCATAGCGCTCAAATTTCTCCTTACTAACTCATAGGTGCCCCCGAGATGGTGTGCAGATAAGGTGGATTGTTGGGTGGCGTTGGTGGATGAGTGGTGCACAGGCGAATGTCGAGCCATCCACGATAATGCGAAGGACCGGCGTGCCCAAATGGTTGGTGTGCCACACCATCAAGGTAGCATGAACTTATTTTAATTTGGATGGAACCGGGTATGTGGTTTGCCTCATGATTCATGCAATTCATTCTTCATGCTATCTTTGTTCTCTCTTTTAGGCGCATCACAATAACACGGAGGTGCCACATGTGTACAACCTCTATGGCATGGCCCATACTGCCTCCTAAAAGAAGGTCAAGGCATTCTATTAGTCTAACCTCGATCATACAGATAAGTTCACCAACATCTCCTACCACAACAAGCTCGTGAGATATAAGGAGGAGGGAAAGGCGACGAAAGGGGAGGACTTTAACCCGAGCCAAGAATCTTTCGATCCAGAGATGGTGATGATATGTTGTGGCGGGAGGCCCCATGGCTCGATAGCCATTGGAGATGGGCGGATACGTTGTCCTCTCACTCTCTCGGAGATCAAGGTGCACCATACGAGCTCCTGTCCTCAGATAAGGCATCGTCCACGGCTAGTCGATCTCGCCATCGAGGTTAGTTATACAGACTCAGAAAACTTTCGTCCATTACATTGTGTGTGTGGTCATCGATGATTACAATGCTAACGAGGAGTGGTGTTGCAGGCTTTTATTCAGAGAGAGAGAGAGAGAGAGAGAGCGCGACAATTCACGAGCTTCTGCAAGAGAGGGACCGGACGACGACGGAGACGGCTCGGGCCATGGATGAGAAGACGGCTCAGTTGTTGGAGGAGGAGAGGGCACGGAATGAGGCGATTCACCGGGCCATGTACGAGCTCCTTGTGGTAAGTTTCTTTTTCACATTAGCCAAATCATGGATGTAATGTTCATTTCATTACTAACTAATATGACTGACTCTTCAAAACCAAATATGCAGTCTATGTGCAAGAAGACCGGTCAGACCCCTCCGTCGATGCCAATCATTTCTGTGGTTGGAACGGTGAGTTTCATTTTAATGGTCATTATTTACTAGTATTAACATTTGAGTGCCATCATGCTAACAAGACATTGCAAAATATCTTTGGTGAAGAATAACCCCTGAGCCTCACGCACAACCCTTCTCGAGGGCAACCTTCTCCAGATGAACCCGCCCCGAGCAACGCCGGTGATTCACATCCTTGATAACGATGACGGTAAATTTTCCCTAGTGTTTTGCTTAAAAATGCATAATTAGCTTCATACATGCTAGTTAGCCCTATTATGCGATATAATTATCTTATTTTCCCAAAGAGCGGCATACTTAGCTAATTATCCTCCAAAATGACATAATTAGCTTATTTAGTTCATTTATGACATAATTAGCTTAGTCAGATCAGAAATAGCATAAGAACCTTAGTTAGCTCATAAATGTCATATACTTGGCTTATCTTCCTCCTAAATGACACAAGAAGCTCAAAATAAGATAAGCATTTTAATCATCTTCTCTTTCTTCTTCCATTTCTTCTCCTCCTCCTTCTTCTTATCCTTCTCCTTCTCCTTATTCTTCTCCTCCTTCTTGTTCTTCTTCTCCTTCTTCTTCTTCTTCTCCTCCTCCTCCTTCTTCTTCTTCTCCTCCTTCTCCTTCTTCTCCTTCTTATCCTCCTTTTCTTATCCTTCTTCTTCTTCCTCTTATTTTCCTTCTTCTTCTCCTTCTCCTTCTTCTTCTCCTCCTCCTTCTTCACCTTCTCCTTCTTCTTCTTCTTCTTCTTCTCCTTCTTCTTCTTCTTCTTCTTCTCCTTATTCTTCTCCTCCTCCTCCATCTTCTTCTTCTCCTCCTCCTCCTCCTCCTCCTCCACCTCCTTCTTCTTCTTCTTCTTCTTCTTTTCTTCGTCTTATTTTTCTTCTTATTCTTCTTCTTCTTCTTCTGATTATTATTATTATTCTCCTTCTCCTTCTTCTTCTTCGTCTTCTTCTTCTTCTTCTTCTTCTTCTTCTAGTCTTTTTCTTCTTATTCTTCTAACTTCCTTATTCTCATTTTGCACATTTGGTTCACCTCATGGATGGTGGCATTGGTGGGCTGTTATTGGTTTCTTTTTCTTTTGATTTGTATGGATGAACAGTGGGATGTTTTAAACTATGTGTATATATGGATGAATTATATGAAAATATTTGTTGTCTTGCTCAATATTTTCACAGTGATGTTGGATACATGGCCTATGCTTATTTTATGATGTCTGAATCTACATGTGATGTTTGAAATTATATATATCATAGAAGTATTTTTAAAATGAAGTGAAATAACTGATAACAAACAAAAAAGTGACAATACGAGCATTTTGCCCTGTGCCAGCGGACGACAAAGGTCTTTGTTGTCCACGAGCTGATGACAAAGGTGCCACATGGCGCACACATGTGCAACCTGGGAAACACAGTTGACCTATATGGTCACTTTGCCATCTGCGGCATACGACAAAGGTGACTCATGAAAGACGGCAAAGGCACATTGATGTCGAAACTAATATTATTCAAGTGATTACACCGGAAGAACACATAAGAGAGACCTTCCAAAACACTCCAAAAATCTGAAAAAGGTGTAGGTATGTGATACACTAAGTAAACCAACTCCAAAAAATCCATAAAAATATTTTCTATTAGTTTTGATATTTTAGAAAAAAATACAAAAATAAAAAACAGCAAGGGGGACCACGAGGGATTCCCAAGCCAATTGGGCGCGACCACCCCCTAGGCACATGATGATGGCTTGGGAGTACCTCGTGTGCCTCATGGACTCCGTTTTCTTCCTGGACACGTATTCTGACCTAGAAAATTTCATTATATATACTCCCATATGTTTTGACCACCACATTGCAAGTTTCTCCTTTGTTATTGTTTGGGTTGTTTCCTAACAACTCTAGATTGCCATGACACCGTCAAGCTCGTCCAAGGACAATTTCTACAAGAAGGTCATCAACCCCTTCCTTTCGGAGGTGGTGAAACACCCTTAGGCCATTGAGATGTGTGAGGTGTGCTTCACATCCGAGATGTTCAAGCACATAAGAAGGAGGGAAGCGAGAAGGCCAGGCTTGCAAGAGTGGAACAGGACATCTTCAAGTGCCAAGGGATGGTGGAGCATTGACTCAGCGCCAATCACCCTATAATCATGGATTTTATTCTTGAACATAAAATGTACAAGAAGGAGATTGTGGAGATGACTTTCAATCTCCACGACAAGCTTCAAGATCTCCACGCTCAAATCTTTGACCTACAAAATGAAAACTATGAGTATGAATCTTGTTTCAAGAGGATGAGTATAGCTCCAAGTTTCAGTATCGGAGAGACAAGCTCTTCCTTCTTCAACGGGAAATCTATGACATGGAAAATGGAGGAAAAGCCTGATAACCCACAAGTATAAGGGAACAAGCGCAGCCGTTTTGATAAGTAAGAGTGTCAAACCCAACGAGGAGTACAAGGAAATGGTAAGCAGTTTTCAGCAAGATATTCCCTGCAAATGTTGTGAGTAACAGTGATAGATAGTTTTGTATCAAGATAATTCATAACAAGTGACAAGAACAATAGTATAAAGTGTGCAATAAGATAGCCCAGTCATTTTTATAGCAAAGGAAATGCCTGAAAGTACTCTTATATGAAGCAAGTGCTCTCGGGGACACGTGTGAATTACTGTCTAGTCGTGTTCATAACGTTGAGTTGATTCACATTCGTTACTTTGATAATTCCATTTGTGAGTGGACTGGTGCTAAGTTGTTGTTCTTACTTCAACAAGCAACCCATTTATGATTACCCCCTCTCGCAGGCATCCGCAACTATGAAAGAGGAACTAAGATAAATCTTACCGTAGCATGAAACGTGTGGATCCAAATTAGCCCCTTATGAAATAATGCATAAACTGGGGTTTAAGATTCTATCACTCTAGCAACCCATCATCTACTTATTAATACACAATGCCTTCCGTTAGGCCCAGGTGAAGTGTCGTGTAGTCGACGTTCACACGACACCAGTAAGACAAGAAACAACATAGATATCATCAAAATAACAAATGAGTGACAACTTCACATGATTACTTATAACAAGACTTCTCCCATGTCTCAGGAACAAAAGTAACTACTCGCAAATCATCACCATGTTCATTATCACAGGTATAATAATTGTGATTAAGGATATGAACATAGGATCTTCCACCAAATAAACAATCTAGCATCCAGTATAAGATGTAATCAACACTACTAGTAACCCAGATGTACCAATCTGAGGTTTTGAGACAAATATTGAATACAAGATATGAATTAGGGTTTGATATGAGATGGTGTTGGTGAAGTTGTTTATGAAGATTGGTCCTCCCTGAAAGGACAGAGTGTTGGTGATGACGATGACTTCGATCTCTCCCACCTGGAGGAAAGTTTCCCGAGAAGAATCACTATGCCGAAGAGCAAAAGGGCCTCTCCCAGGTTTCTGCCTCGAGACGGTGGCGCTTCTTCCCGATAGATCCTTCTTATTTTTTTCTATGTCAAAACACTTCTTATATCAGAAGAGAGAGGTCGGGGCACGTGTGAGGGGCCCACGAGCTAATAGGGGTGCCTAGGGTGGTAGTGGGTGCGCCCTTTTGGATTGTGGCCAGCAGGTGGGCCCACTCTAGTATATTTTTGGCCCAGAAATTCTCAAATATTCGACAAAAAATATTCATGAAACTTCAGGTTATTAGGAGTCTAGTGAATTTTCACCCTTTTTCTTGGTTTTCATGTATAGAATTCTAGTTCCCGCCAATTTCCCTCTTTGTGATGTACCTTGTATATTTAATGAGAAAAGACATAAGAATTGTATCATAAAGTGGAATAATGGAGAAGTATACTATAAATATTGATAGGAAATCGTGATGCAAAGTGGACATATGAACTCCCCCAAGCTTAGACATCGCTTGTCATCAGGTGAAAACCAAACTCGAAAATAATGACCACATAATTTGAGAGAGAGGTGTCGATAAAACAAATACAGACATGAGAGCGTCATGAATATTAACATAACATCAAGTTTTTCATCATATAACTTGTCATAAACAAGTAACAATCTATCCACAATTATTAAATTATAAAGCATAAACTTTCTTTGACAATCAACAAACTATGTTCTTAGTAATTGAGACAGTCAATTCATCGTTTTTTAGAGAAGAGTCTATGTAAGAGCTTTTCAATTTAGCAAGTTCAAATACTCAACTATCATTTAGTCTTGTATGATTGCTGACACTCATCGCATATTTTTGGAGCTAATGGTTCCATCAGACACATAGGAAGATAGCGGCTTTATTGTTTTTGCCACCCAAATTATTTACCTCAAGGATAATTTCAACAATAATTAATATACGTGGATCATTCCCCAACAAACGATGCTTGCGAACTAAAGAATTAATATGATGAAATAGGAATAAACATTATTGGCTCTTGCATAAAAGTAAATACATGAAAGTAAAAGATAGGCCCTTTTGCAGGGGGGCAAAGGTTATCATGGACTTTCTAATTTTTGATGTGCAAACTCTTAATGTAAAGGAACATCACTTTAATTGTCCCTTATGATAGAAACCTTTATTATGCAGTTTGTTGATTTTATTTCTTTGCCATCACAAGAACGTACAAAGCTTATTTTCCATCATTCATATTTAGGAGCAATTTTTATTGCTTTATGCACCGATGCAAACTTACTTGAAGGATCTTATTCAATCCATAGGTAGGTATGGTCAACTCTCATGGCAAGAAACTGTGTTTAAGGGTAATGGATGCACAAGTAGTATCTCTACTTAGTGCGAATTTTTGGGCTAGCAAAAGGTCCTAAGCAAGCAGCACATATGACAATATAACTTCTATGTGAATGTAAACAAACATAACCATTACGATGTCTTCCTTGTCCAACATGAACACTTCGATCATTATATAATATTTGGTGGGGGCTCACATTCATAAAAGATGTCAAAAATAGTAT
Organism: Hordeum vulgare subsp. vulgare; assembly: GCF_904849725.1. Classification (NCBI taxonomy): domain Eukaryota; kingdom Viridiplantae; phylum Streptophyta; class Magnoliopsida; order Poales; family Poaceae; genus Hordeum; species Hordeum vulgare. Next base: position 232,974,859 of record NC_058524.1, on the reverse strand, counting down.
ATTCGTATGTGAATCTCCTCTCCTCTTATCATAATTTTCATGGATTGTATCAATGACTAACACTATGTTTGTTAACTCCCAACAACTTTTATTAGTTGTACTTTTTCTATGTGAAGTCATTATTCCCCATGGGATTATCATATGATTTTCTATTTCTTTTATTTCATTGCAATGATGATTGATGGATGAGAGTAAAGAAAGCAGACTCAACTAACCTTTATTGTATAACTATCACAACTGATTTCAAGGATAGATAGATCACAAAGCAAACACTAAAGGCAAAATAATACTAGATTTTATTCCTCTAAATCAAGAAATACTATGGATCAAACTAAGATAGATGATAATGGTAAAAAGGGATGGTGATATGATACCGGGGCACCTCCCCAAGCTTGGAACAAGCTAAGGTTAGTGCCCATGCCCATGTACTCAAGCATCCCTATTGGGTGATGGTGGTCGTGATGTAAACCTCTTAGAGATGATGCCCCTTAGGTTATATATCTCCTCATTTCTCTTATCAACCTCTCGCTTAAGCTGTAGATTCTCCTTGGGGAGTTTTTGGTGATGATCATTGCTCCTTCTATCAAAGGATGTGTTTTTTTCACTTGGGCAGTGGTGGTGTCTACCTGCGCACGTCGATAAGTGGTAAATCGAGTATTGGAAGGTGTAATATTGTTTGGTAAACTCGACTTTTTGAATTCCACGTGCATACCTCCAGGTTGAGGTAGAGGTACTTCCTCTTCTTCTTCATCTATTGAGGGCTCAATCCTTTTTAGGCTAGCTTCCAGCTCTTCCTCCGTTGACCACTCATAAGGATCCACATCCCCATAGACTCGGGCATTGGCAGTGAGATCTGAAACATAGCTCTCTCCCTCTGAAACTTTTGATGGCATATTGCTTTTAATCAGCCAGAAAAATAGCCGAAAACAAGAGCAAAGCAGAAGCTTGCGATGCGGTGGTAAAAACACACGAGAGTATATATATTGATTTTGATTTTTTCTAGGTTATAATATTTGTCGAGGAAGAAAACCGAGTCCAGGAGGCACACGAGGTGCCCACAAGCAATTGGGTTGCATCTAGGGGGGTAGGGTGTCGGCGTCAAAACTGGCAGATCTCGGGTAGGGGGTCTCGAACTATGGACCTTAGATCGATTGGTTGCGGGAAAGAGGGGGAGACAATATTGATGGGGAACGATGGTTACAGAGTTGATCTACCTCGAGATCATACGAGCTAAACCATAGATGAGATAAACTGCCTCTACGCATAAGAGCATCTGGTTTATATACACACCAGGACCCCTAGGGTTATATGTAACTGACTTAGATCGGGGTAGATGGGCCGAACTGGTCCTTGTGCCTTGGAGTGCACGCCTACTCTTCGGAGCTTACCATCTCGATTACACAGTTGTCAGATAATCCGGTCTTCAATGATGCCGCCTATATGATCGGCCCATAGGGACAACCCGACTGCCAGAGGACCCCTTAATCCGGAACTCCCTCAGTAGCCCCCAAACTGGCCTTCTACGCTGATGTGTATGGTCTTCGGCACCCGAACACATAGACAAATCGGCTTGCACGGCGAGTATCCCTCATACTCGGTTGGTATCAGTTTAGTCGCTCCAATGACGTAGTACTCTCAAAAATGGGTGCCATTAGATCGAAAGGCTTTTAAAGGCCCGAAGGTGAATAGTAACCTATATGACAACTCTTGTGATGAAAAGTGGCAATAACAAACAATGAGAAAACTCGAGTCGCGGCTCGAGGACACTCTCCCCGGGGTATATTCTCTCAAAAATCTATCCATTCCATCTCCCACCCCTTCCTAACGCCCTCCGTCTCAAGCTCTGCAATGGCCGGCTCGGGCTGTCACGGCAAATGGGAGGTCTCATGTGTCTCCAGGAGAGACATCCAGGAGCCGAAGAGCTCCGGCTACATCATAGCTGGCATCACCCATCGAGCACCGGAAAAGGACCAGGTGGTACTTATGCTAAGGCCCCGGGAGCGGGTGGTGTTCGTCCACCACTTCCTCCGGGGACTAGGCTTCCCGCTTCACCCCTTCGTCACGAGTTTCATGTTTTACTATGGGTTAGATTTCCATGACCTCTGATACGTCTCAAATGTATCTATAATTTTTGATGGCTTCACGTTGTTATCTTGTCTTCTTTGGTTGTTTTATGTACCTTTTATATCTTTTTTGGGACTAACTAATTAATTCAGTGCCAAGTGACAGTTCCTGTTTTTTCCGTGTTTTTGACTCTTTTCAGATCTGATTTTGGAATGGAGTCCAAACGGAAGAAAAAACCCGAAATGATTTTTTCCCGAATGGAAGAAGACCAGGGGGCTTTTGGGCCAAGCCAGGTGGGCTCCACGGAGCCCACAAGCCCCCACTCCGCCACCATGGGAGGCGGCGGTGGGCAGGCTTGTGGCCTCCCTAGCCGCCCCCTGACCTAGGTCTTTGGCCTATATATTCCCAAATATTTCGCAAAAAATCAGGGGAGCCTCGAAAATACTTTTCCGCCACCGCAAGCTTCCGTTTCTGCGAGATCTCATCTGGAGACCCTTACCGGCGCCCTGCCGGAGGGGACTTTGGAGTTGGTGGGCTTCTTCATCATCATCATCGCCCCTCCAATGACTCGTGAGTAGTTCACTTCAGACCTACGGGTCCGTAGTTAGTTGCTAGATGGCTTCTTCTCTCTCTTGGATCTTCAATACAAACTTCTCCATGATCTGCATGGAGATCTATCCGATGTAATCTTCTTTGGCGGTGTGTTTGTCGAGATCCGATGAATCGTGGATTTGTGATCAAATTATCTATGATATATATTTGAGTCTTTGCTGATTTCTTATATGCATGATTTGATATCCTTGTAAGTCTCTCCGAGTCTTGCGTTTTGTTTGGCCAACTAGATCTATGATTCTTGCAATGGGAGAAGTGCTTGGTTTTGGGTTCTGCCATGTGGTGACCTTTCCAGTGACAGTAGGGGCAGCAAGGCACACATCAAGTAGTTGCCATCAAGGGTAAAAAGATGGGGGTTTTATCATTGGTTTGAGATTATCCCTCTACATCATGTCATCTTACTTAAGGCGTTACTCCGTTCTTATGGACCTAATACACTAGATGCATGTTCGATAGCGGTCGACGTGTGGAGTAATAGTAGTAGATGCAAAAAGTATCGGTCTACTTGTTTCGGACGTGATGCCTATAGATATAATCATTGCATAGATATCGTCATGACTTTGCGTGGTTATATCAATTGCTCGACAGTAATTTGTTCACCCACCATCTACTTACTTTCATGAGAGAAGCCACTAGTAAACACTATGGCCCCCGGGTCTATTCACATCCATCGTTTACACCTCCGCTTTTACTTTGCTCTGTTACTTTGTTGCTTTCAGTGAAAACCCCTTCATAGCGTTGGCAAATAATCTATAAGGGATTGACAACCCCTTCATAGCGTTGGGTGCAAGCTTTTGTGTTTGTGCAGGATCTTGAGATACTCTTCCGCCGGATTGATACCTTGGTTCTCAAACTGAGGGAAATACTTACCGTCGTTGTGCTACATCACCCTTTCCGCTTCGAGGGAACACCAAGGCAAGGCTCCAAGGCCACGGGGAAAATCCTTTGCATACTTGCCTAGGAAGTCCCTTAAGGCGTAGCCGCAGCTGAAGGATTCCTGGTACCGTCGACACAACTATTTCTGGCGCCGTTGCAAGGGATACACGACAAACATCAGAAGTATTTCTGGCGCCGTTTTCGGGGAGGAGAAATCAAGATCTATCCAAGTGGGTCTCACAAACTCTTCTCTTGCATTTTCTTTTGTTGCCAGTTGCCTCTCGTTTCCTCTCCCCCACTTCACATTTGCCGTTTCCATTTGCCTTTCTCCGTTGCCTTTTCGTTTGCCTTATGTTCGCTTGTGTGCCATGTGCCTTCAATATGCTTGCATCTTAGCTTGCTGAAAATCTATTGATATGGATCCTCATCCACTAGCTAGTCTCTTTAAGAGACCCACTATTGTTGAACGAATTGCTAGTGAGTTGAGGACAATTGACTATTTCTATGGAGTTTTCCTTGAGAGGCTTGAATCTGAAAATTGTGAGGAAGAAATTCATGAAGAGATTCACGAGGGCTCCTTGGATGAAAAGCATGATTGCAATGATTTCACTATAAATCCTATTAGTGACAATCATGCTAAAATTATGCAAAACCCTAAGCTTGGGGATGCTAGTTTTGCTTTGTCCACTACTTGTTGCAATAATCATGATTGGGGTGATGATATTTCTTATGGTCTTGAAAACTTGTTCAAACCTCATAATGAATAAGATTTGCAACAATACTGAAAGTGGGATTGGATAAGTCATGACTTTATTTGATGATAATCCCACTATTTTTGAAGAACGTCAACTTTGCATGCATGTGGATCATGAAAAGAATATCCTATGGGATAGCTATATTTTTGAATTTGAATATGATCCCACATGTAATTGCTATGAGAGAGGAAAATGTTTTGGTAGAAACTTTCATGTTACCAAATCACCTCTCGTCATGTTGAGATTGATATTGTCTCTTTCTTCTTCCTTGCATATGGCAACTATTGGTTGTCTTGACAATATGTTTTCCTATAAAATTCCTATGCATAGGAAGTATGTTAGACTTAGATGTGGTTTTTCTAATGCTTTAGGATGCTCTCGTTGTGCTTCAACTCTTGTCGTTTGTGAGAGCATCATTGAATGCCTAGCTAAGGGCGTTAAACAAAAGCGCTTGTTGGGAGGCAACCCAACGAATCTATCCTTTTTATTTCTGTTTTGTGTTTTCCACACTTTCATAATTCTGTTATGATTGTGTTTTTTGTGTTTCTTTTTGCGTTTGTGCCAAGCAAAACCGTTATGATTAGTCTTGGGGATGATCGTTTGGTCATGCTGGAAAAGACAGAAACTTTCTGCTCACGAAAATAATTTTCGTTTCTTTTCTGTAGGAGCTTTTGAGTTTATTCTTTTTTCTTCTGATTGCTACGCAAATTCTGCAGACTGTCGTACTTTTTTCAGAATTTTTGAGGTACCAGAGGTATACGAAATATACAGATTGCTACAAACTCGTCTGCTGTTAACAGATTCTATTTTTGTTGTGTTGGTTGCTTATTTTGATGAAACTATGGATAGTATCGGGGGTATTAGCCATGGAAGATTGAAAGTACAGTAACCCAACATCAGCACAAGTAGAATTTAAGTTTGCTACAGTACCTAAGGAAGTGGTGGTTTGCTTTCTTGTACTAATGTTATCACGAGTTTCTGTTTAAGTTTCGTGTTGTGAAGTTTTCAAGTTTTGGGTGAAGTTCTTATGGACAAAGAGATAAAGAGTGGAAATAGCTCAAGCTTGGGGATGCCCAAGGCACCCCAAGAGATTCAAGGATGTCGTAAAAGCCTAAGCTTGGGGATGCCCCGGGAAGGCATCCCCTCTCTCGTCTTCAATCCATCGGTAACGTTACTTGGGGCTATATTTTTATTCACCACATGATATGTGTTTTTCTTGGAGCGTCTTGTATCATAGGAGTCTTTTATTTTTGTTGTGTCGCAATCATCCTTGCTGCACACCTAGAGAGAGAGACATGCACTCACCGTGATTTTGTCGATCTTCACTTATATCCTTTGGTAGCCAATTTAGCTCACATGTGCTTCACTTATATCTTTTGAGCTATATACTTTTGCTCTGTGTGCTTCACTTATATATTTTAGAGCGCTGCGGTGCATGGCTTGGTAGTTGATCTATGCTTTGAAAGTAGTCTCAAAAGGGGTTGTTATCCAAAGGGATACAAAAACTTCCACCTTCATGTACATTGAATAGTTAGAGAAGTTTGATTCATCTCAATTAGTTTTGAGTTGTGATTTTGGTAATATTGAAGTCATGCTAGTAAGGTGTTGTGGATCTAGAAATACTTGTGTTGAAGTTAGTAATTCCCGTAACATGCAAGTATGGTGAACCGCTATGTGATGAAGTCTGAGCATGATTAGTCTATTGATTGTCATCCTTTGTGTGGCGGTCGGGATCGCGCGATGGTTTATACCTACCAACCCTTCCCCTAGGAGTATGCGTTGAATGCTTTGTTTCGATTACTAATAAAACTTCTGCAACAAGTAAATGAGTTCTTCATGACTAATGTTGAGTCCATGGTTTAGATGCACTTTCACCTTCCACCATCACTATCTTCTTAGTGCCGTGCAATTTTCACCGGTGCACAAAACCCACCATTAGCCTCCCTCAAAACAGCCACCATACCTACCTACTATGGCTTTTTCAAAGTCATTCCGAGATATATTGCCATGCAACTACAACCATGACCTGTGCAACCACGTCTACATTGCCATTGCATGATCGTAAGATAGCTAGCATGATGTTTCTATTGATGTCTAGGCCATGCTAGATCATTGCCACGGTACACTACCGAAGGCATTCCATATAGAGTCATCGTTACTCTAAGTTTTGAGTTTAAAGTGTGATGATCATCATTAATGGAGCATTGTCCCATGTGAGGAAATAAAAGAGGCCAAAGAATCCCACAAAAAAAAGAGGCCAAAAGAGCCCACCAAAATAAAAAAATGAGAGAAAAAGAGAGAAGGGACAATGCTACCACTTTTTCCACACTTGCGTATATTAAGGACCATGATCTTCATGATTGAGAGTCTCTCGTTTTGTCACCACCATATAGCTAGTGGGAAATTTTCATTATATAACTTGGCTTGTATATTCCAATGATAGGCTTCCTCAAAATTGCCTTAGGTCTTCGTGAGCAAGCAAGTTGGATGCACACCCACTAGTTTTCTTTAAGAGCTTTCACATACTCGTAGCGCTAGTGCATCACTTGTATGGCAATACCTACTCATTCACATTGATATCTATTGATGAGCATCTCCACAGCTCATTGATATGCCTAGTTAATGTGACTATCTTCTCCTTTTTGTCTTGCAACCTCCACTAAATTCCACACCATCTATAGTGCTATAAACATGGCTCACGCTCATGTATTGCGTGAGAGTTGAAAAGGTTTGAGAAAGTAAAGGTGTGAAACAATTACTTGGCCAATAACGGGGTGGTGCATGATTTAAATTCGTTGTGCAATGATGATAGAGCATAGCTAGACTATATGCTTTCGTAGGGATAACTTTCTTTTGGCCTTGTTATTTTGAAAGTTCATGATTACTTTGCTAGTTTGCTTGAATTATTATTGTTTCCACGTCAATAGCAAACTATTGTTTTGAATCTAGTGGATCTGAACATTCACGTCACGTAAGAGGAAATACAAAGGACACTTATGCTAGGAAGCATGAAAGTATCAAAAATTCATTCTAATCACTTCCCTACTCGAGGACGAGCAGGAGTTAAGCTTGGGGATGCTTGATATGTCTCAAACGTATCTATAATTTTTGATGGTTTCACACTGTTATCTTGTCTTCTTTGGTTGTTTTATGTACCTTTTATATCTTTTTTGGGACTAACTTATTAATTCAGTGCCAAGTGCCAGTTCCTGTTTTTTCCGTGTTTTTTGACTCTTTTCAAATCTGATTTTGGAACGGAGTCCAAACGGAAGAAAACCCCGAAATGATTTTTCCCCGAATGGAAGAAGACCAGGGGGCTTTTGGGCCAAGCCAGGTGGGCTCCATGGAGCCCACAAGCCCCCACTCCGCCACCAGGGGGAGGCGGCGGTAGGCAGCCTTGTGGCCTCCCTAGCCGCCCCCTGACCTAGGTCTTTGGCCTATAGATTCCCAAATATTCCGCAAAAAATTAGGGGAGCCTCGAAAATACTTTTCCGCCACCGCAAGCTTCCGTTTATGCGAGATCTCATCTAGAGACCCTTCCCGGCGCCCTGCCGGAGGGGACTTTGGACTTGGAGGGCTTCTTCATCATCATCATCGCCCCTCCAATGACTCGTGAGTAGTTCACTTCAGACCTACGGGTCCGTAGTTAGTAGCTAGATGGCTTCTTCTCTCTCTTGGATCTTCAATACAAAGTTCTCCATGATCTTCATGGAGATCTATCCGATGTAATCTTCTTTGGTGGTGTGTTTGTCGAGATCCGATGAATTGTGGATTTGTGATCAAATTATCTATGATATATATTTGACTCTTTGCTGATTTCTTATATGCACGATTTGATATCCTTGTAAGTCTCTCCAAGTCTTGGGTTTTGTTTGGCCAACTAGATCTATGATTCTAGGAATGGGAGAAGTGCTTGGTTTTGGGTTCTGCCATGGGGTGACCTTTCCAGTGACAGTAGCGGCAGCAAGGCACACATCAAGTAGTTGCCATCAAGGGTAAAAAGATGGGGTTTTTATAATTGGTTTGAGATTATCCCTCTACATCATGTCATCTTGCTTAAGGCGTTACTCCGTTCTTATCGACTTAATACACTAGATGCATGTTGGATAGCGGTCGACGTGTGGAGTAATAGTAGTAGATGCAGAAAGTATCGGTCTACTTGTTTCGGACGTGATGCCTATAGATATAATCATTGCATAGATATCGTCACGACTTTGCGTGGTTCTATCAATTGCTCGACAGTAATTTGTTCACCCACCGTCTACTTGCTTTCATGAGAGAAGCCACTAGTAAACACTACGGCCCCCGGGTCTATTCACATCCATCGTTTACACTTCCGCTTTTACTTTCCTTTGTTACTTTGTTGCTTTCAGTTCTCACTTGGCAAATAATCTATAAGCGATTGAAAACCCTTCCTAGCGTTGGGTGCAAGCTTTTGTGTTTGTGCAGGATCTTGAGATACTCTTCCGCCGGATTGATACCTTGGTTCTCAAACAGAGGGAAATACTTACCGTCGCTGTGCTACATCACCCTTTCCACTTCGAGGGAACGCCAAGGCAAGGCTCCAAGGCCACGGGGGAAATCATTTGCATACTTGCCTAGGAAGTCCCTTAAGGCGTAGCCGGAGCTGAAGGATTCCCGGTGCCGTCGATACAACTATTTTTGGCGCCGTTGCAAGGGATACACAGCATACATCAACCCCCCGCCCCCAAATTCCATTATGCACATCTCCATCTTCATCACCATCTGCGAGGCTTTTCTACGGGTTCATCCGCATTTCGGTCTCAAGCTCAAGTTCTTCAGTGTCAAGCTAAATTCAGTCAGCAGCCAGCAGACCGACTGTGGTGGCGCTGTGATAAGCAAGATTTTTCTTGTGCCATGGCCGGAGGGAACAGTGATCGACACCATCAAGAACTAGCAGGAGGAGTGGTTCTATATCACAGAACCCCGAGAAGCAGACTGGGTGATGCCCATCGAGTTCAGGTCTGGTCCCTCGGTGAGGCTGATCTCATGGGTCAGGAATGGTCTGGACTGTGCTCGACTTCGTACGTGAAGCAGCTACAAAAACGCATCAAGCAAATGGTGGCGTCCAACATCCGGCTGGCCAATGTAGTACAAGTCATGATTCATTGCCACATCCTCCCCTGCAAGCACCGAGACAACCCGATGTTGTCTCACAAGGTCGACGAGCCCTGGACGGTGCTCGATTTCTACCACACCACTCATGAAGACCTATGGCGGATACTACTCAAACCGCAGCATGAGTTGTCAGGCGAGGACGAAGACACCAGCTTGAACAATAATACTCCCTATGTGGAGGTACGTCTGAGCTCCTATACTTACTCTGAGTCTTTGTTTTATCAAAGGTCATACTGTCCCTAATTCTTTACAGGATTGGATGGAACTGGACAAGAACATAGATGACCCAGCTCCCCTGCAAAAGGAACCCCGAACTCCTTTGTTGGATTTAATGTTGGTAGACCGTCGTACGTGGTGCCGGACAATAAGAAGAAAGAGACCCACGAGGGTCTCCATTCGAGGGGTCTGCCGAACACAAAGTCCGAAGACACTCATGCCCCCTCTACCCACGAGGGGGATGCAGACGAGGAGGAAGAGAAAGATTCGCGTGAGGCGAGGAAGAGGGAGAAACCGGAGGGGGCCGAGGAGGGACTACCTCCTCGGGCTCCAAAGAAACCTTGCAAGAGCAAGGTTGGGCTTCTTGGCGCTCACCTAGACTCCGATGACGAGGTTGGAGCCTTCGGGGAGATTTCAAGCCGAACCCTTAGGGTCAAGCCCCCGGCCCTAAGGTACGGAATCCACTCCTTAATTTAACAGAGTCATAGAAAAAAATCAGTTGTGAGAATCGAGTTGTTTCCTATCACAACCTGGTTTGAGATTTTCCAATGGATCAGGTGTCGGACTAGGGTTCGTTGCCTTCCGAGCTGACGCGGAGTGGGAACGCGTCCCACAATACCTCTCCCCGGTCCTCGGATGAGCAGGACGAGGTGATGTCCCATCAGGCCCTGCCGACCTCTACTGAGGTGGTTATGGTCGAGGCAGATACATTGGACACAAGCGATTGGGAGGTCCCGACGGTAGTCGATACACCAGACTCCAAGGACTGAGAGGTTCCCACTGGTGTTAATACATCGGTCATCGAGGACGACAAGATTTTGGCCGAGGTACATACCTCGGTCATTGAGACCCACGGGCCAGTTCCTTCTCCTCAAGTGGAGAAAAGAACCAAATTCCCTCTGATCATTGCCCGTAGAAAGCTTCCGGGGGACCTGATGCTTCAGTGTATTCAGTGCCGCCCCCAGTGCTGCCCACCGCAGAACAACTGTGGCTTGGTGGCGGTCCATAATGGAGGACGCCTTGACCAACTCCTCTATTGCCAAATAACATCGCACCCTTATGGGTGTTGTCTTAAAAGAGGATGCATGCCGTTAACAGTGGACTAAGCGAAGCCTTCGACGACTTGCTGATGGGTTTTACGGTAAGCCATGTAATCTTTTTGGATTTTATTTACAAAGTTATATATACCTTTATGGGTATAACAGCCCCCCGAGCCAGGGGTAAGTTTGAAAAGCTTATCTATGGCTTAGTATAACTCCCAGCCGCGAAGAGTAATCTCGGGTTTTTTTTCAATTAGAACAGTGTTCTAAAGTAATTCCGACCAAATTTCTTGGATGTCGATAACTCATAGTCGTTGGAATTCATAATTCTATCGTGCAGGATTCATGCTCCACTGCTTATGCCAACGCGCTATAGATAACCGAGCTGAACCAGAAATTGAAGGTTTTCGATGAGGAACTTAGTCGCGTGAATGTTCGGCTTGATGAAAAGCAGGGTAAGTTGCAAGTACTGCTAGAAATGTTACTTCCTTTTTAATACAGAAGGCCTCTCCTGACTTTCAATGTCTGGCCTTGTTATGTCGACTTAGTCAGCAGCACAGGATGAAGAGTTCAAGAAACTCAAGGCCGAACTGGAGAAGGCCAAGAAGGAGGCCTCTGCTCACAAAGTGGCGGTCGAACAAGCGGCTGCCGAGCTGAGCTCCATTAAGGTGGAAAGTAGCAAGCATGAGGCCAGGGTGACCGAGGTTCAACAGGAACTACATGAAGCCATCTCTAAATTTGAGGCTTTGGAGGAGAAGTCTCGGCAACTCGTAAGCAATACTTATTGCAATGTGCCTTTGATGGAAACAGGTATGCATTTCTTAAGCGGATGTGGCGTCCCTCGGGCACCTTCACGGACCTCCCAAGGAATGTGGCGGAGGCAAACATGCACTACTCAGACCATGACGGGGATGTTGAGCAGAGGCTCTTCTGGGATTAGTTTCAGACTCCCGAGCCCAACCCTAGTCTCAGTTATCAAATGAAGCAACTCATGGAGCTGCATAGGATGGCGGAGCCCGCCATGAAGGATTTCTGTATCCGCCTATGGCCTACCAAGCCTTTGATGAGGAGTTACTTTGGTTTAGTGCAGAAGTTTGTTGATGCCACGCCTCGTATTGAGGTCCTGAAGCATTCGCTCTGCATAGAAGGAGCTCGGATTGAGGGGCACTATCCAGGGATGAAGCCCCTAACAATGTCCACCGCACCTCCACCAGCCGGGAAGGAGCACACACGCCCCGAGCTTTATTTTTCCTCCGCTATAGAAGGTGCTTGGGTTATAGAAGCCCAGTGCTCGAAGCATGTAATCTTCGAGTAATTGTACTGTCATGTGTCTTCGAACAACTTATATTCGCAATGTTTAGTATTTGTGCTATGTGTATTATTTGGACTCCTATCATTTGGCCGGTTTAATCTGGAAGTTACCAGTCGTTGGCTTCAGCCCCCGGGTAGATACTACGTGGGGTATTTCATCGTCTGTACTAATACCCTTAGTTGATGTTTCGGTGCCCGAAGGTGGTGTTGTGCGGTAGAAACGAGGCAATCAGACATTTGGTTTTATTGCCTTCCCTTAGCCTTAGGAGTATAAATTTGGGTGGTTGATCGGAAGCCCCCATGCTTTTTGTTGGTAGACTGGTAAGCCAAATTTTGAAATAGCTACCATAGGGTCTGCAAAGGCATAAACCCTCCATTTAACACGGAATAGCCTCCAACGCCTTTTGTTTTTGAGCTCGGGTTGTAGACCAGTTCTCGCTTATTATGACGGTCAGTTTTCGACTTCCTCCACTGAGGTATTTTTGGCCAGACTAGCCGACAATACAATCGCAGTGGTTCTCCCTTTACCCCTTAGCCGAACTAGTGGAACGTAAGGAGGTAAGCACAGGAGCAGGGCAACCCAAGTGTAGACCCAAGACATAATTCAGAACCGATGCATATAACACGAGACCCGAGAGACCGGACACTTAAGAAGCAATGACAGTATAGTAATCGGAGTGGTGTTAGCATCCATGCCTCCGGTCTATAATCGATTGAACTTTAGCATGTGTAAAAAGTAATGTTGATCTGTTATCGCCGATGAGCATAAAATGTGTGTATACAAAAGTACTTGGAATAATGTGTCCGATGAATTTTTGTAACTCGTAGCATCAAGGCAACTATTATAGGTAACTATTGATACAAGTTTTTGAAGCAACTTTTCCAGCGACCTTACACGGGTGACTTGATGTCCGCCTTGTTTTCGGTCGTACTATATCTATCACCCCTGCTAGGGGTGGAAGTACTATCCTTTACAGGAAGTTGCTGTCAGCAGGCGGACCTTGAGTAGAGGGTCTTGAGAAGCTGCTGATGAAACAGAGGAGCTTGATGCTTGGGATTATTCAAGATACCCTGTCGTTGGTTCGTAGGAGTGTGTTGGACCATAGCTCGGTTGACCCGATCCATAACCCCTGGTGGGTTGCTCCCACGGCTTCCCATGGAATTTTAAGGATGAAATTGTTTACGAGGGGAATACCTTGATGGTGTTCGGGCTGTGTCGTGGGAGCCGTATCCATACGTACTCTGAGGCAAAGATGTACCCGGCTGGTCGGATTGGGCCGGGGCTCATTTTCCTTTTGTACGCGCCTTTGTTGCCGGCTTGTGACTTGAAGTGTCGACGTCGTGTTGGCACTCAGCTACCAGTGCATCCGTGTGCTCCTCGGTCCGGAGAGAACCTTTGTATTTCCCTTGACCGTGATGAATCCCTTGGGTCCGGACATTTTGAGATTCATGTAGGCATAGTGGGGTACGACGTTAAAGCGTGTGAAAGTTGTGCGGCCGATCAGGGCATCGTATCCTCTAAGAAAGGGGACAATATCGAAGATCAAGTCCTCACTGCGAAAGTTTTTGGGAGAACCGAACATGACTTCCAGTGGTATTGTGTTCGAGAAGCGGGCTTCAACGCCTGGAATCACTTCTTTAAAGGTAGTGTGGCTTGGTTTACTACGGGCTCTACGGCGTATACCTCCTGAAGGGCCCGTTTCCTCTCCTTTTTTGGTATATGGGTGATAGAGATCATGTTCATAGTTTTAACCTCAGGAGCGAACTGCTTTTGGCCTTGCTGCTGGCTATGCCTATAGGGATTTCCTTAGCAAATATGTAAAGGATTCCCCCGCGGCCTTGGAGCCTTGTGTTGGTGTTCCCTTCAAGAGGAAAGGGTGATGTAGCACAGTGGCGGTAAGTATTTCCCTCAGTTTGAGAACCAAGGTATCAATCCAGTAAGAGGATCGCGTCAAGTCATAAGTACCTGCTCAAACACAAAGAGCTTGCACCGAACGCTATGAAGGGGTTGTCAATCCCTTACAGATTGTTTTCAAAGTGAGAACTGAAAGCAAAAAGTACAAAAAGCAAAGTAAAAGTAAAAGCTGAGATGATAATTGTGAGTAGACCCAGGGGTCGTAGTGTTCACTAGTGGCTTCTCTCATGAAAGCAAGTAGACGTTGGGTGAACGAATTACTGTCGAGCAATTGATAGAACCGCGCAAAGTTGTGACGTTATCTATGGCAATGATCATACATATAGGCATCACGTCCAAAACAAGTAGACCGATACTTTCTGCATCTACTACTATTACTCCACACGTCAACCGCTATCCAGCATGCATCTAGTGTATTGAGTTCATAAGAATAGAGTAACGCCTTAAGCAAGATGACATGATGTAGATGGACAAACTCAAATCTATGATGAAAGCCCATCTTGTTACCCTTGATGGGAACAACAAGATGCGTGCCTTGCTGCCCCTTCTGTCACTGGGAAAGGTCACCGCACGGTATGAACCCAAAACCAAGCACTTCTCCCATTGCAAGAATCATAGATCTAGTTGGCCAAACAAAACCCAAGACTCGGAGAGACTTACAAGGATATCAAATCATGCATATAATAAATCAACTAAGACTCAAATATAATTCATAGATAATCTAATCACAAATCCACAATTCATCGGATCTCGACAAACACACCGCCAAACAGGATTACATTGGATAGATCTCCATGAAGATCATGGAGAACTTTGTATTGAAGATCCAAGAGAGAGAAGAAGCCATATAGCTACTAACTACGGACCCGTAGGTCTGAAGTAGACTACTCACGAGTCATTGGAGAGGCAATGATGTTGATGTAGAAGCCCTCCAGCTCCAAAGTCCCCTCCGGTAGGGCACCGGGAAGGGTCTCGAGATGAGATCTCGCCGAAAAGGAAGCTTGCTGCGGTGGAAAAGTGGTTTCTTGGACGCCCTGATTTTTTCTGGGATTTTAGGGAATATATAGGCCAAAAAGCTAGGGCAGGGGAGCTCCAGGGAGGCCACAAGCCTGGTAGCCGCGCCCCCCTGGCTGCGGCTACAGGGCTTGTGGGCTCCCTGTGGGCCTCCTGCCTTGGCCCTCAAGTCTCCCGATCTTCTTTTGTTCTGGAAAAATTCATTTCGGGGATTTTATTCCGTTTGGACTCCATTCCAAAATCAGATCTGAAAAGAGTCAAAAACACAGAAAAACAGGAACTGGCACTTGGCACTGAATTAATAAGTTAGTCCCAAAAAAGATATAAAAGGTATATAAAACATCCAAAGTTGACAAGATAACAGCATGAAACCATAAAAAATTATAGATACATTTGAGACGTATCAAGCATCCCCAAGCTTAACTCCTGCTCGTTCTCGAGCAGGGAAGTGATAAAGAATGAATTTTTGATGCTTTCATGCTACCTAGCATAGATGTCCTTTGTAACTCTTCTTATGTGACATGAATGTTTAGATCCGTTAGATTCAAAACAATAGTTTGCTATTGACGTGGAGACAATAATATTTCAAGCAAACTAGCAAGGTAATCATGAACTTTCAAAATAACAAGGCCAAAAGAAAGTTATCCCTACAAAATCATATATTTTGGCTATGCTCTATCATCCTTGCACAATGAATTTAAATCATGCACAACCTTATTATTGTCCAAGTAATTGTTTTCACACCTTTACTTTCTCAAACTTTTTCAACTCTCACGCAATATATGAGCGTGAGCCATGGTTTTAGCACTATAAGTGGAATGGAGTGTGGTAGAGGTTGCAAGGCAAACAAGGAGAAGATGGTCACATTGACTAGGCATATCAATGAGCTATGGAGATGCTCATCAATAGATATCAATGTGAATGAGTAGGGATTGCCATACAAATGATGCACTAGACCTAAGAGTATGTGAAAGCTCTTAAAGAAAACTAGTGGGTGTGCATCCAACTTGCTTGCTCACGAAGACCTAAGGCAATTTTGAGGAAGCCCATCATTGGAATATACAAACCAAGTTATATAATGAAAATTTCCCACTAGATATATGGTGGTGACAAAACGAGAGACTCTCAATCATGAAGATCATGGTGCTTAATAAGCACAAGTGTGGAAAGATAGTAGCACTGTCCCTTCTCTATTTTTCTCTCATTTTTCTTGGTGTGCTCTTTGGCCTCTTTTTTTATATATATTTTTTAATTTGGTGGGCATCTTTGGCCTCTTTTTGTAAATGGGCTTCACTGGCCTCTTTTATTTCCTCACATGGGACAATGCTCCATCAATGATGATCATCACACTTACAACTCAAAACTTAGAGCAATGATGACTCTATATGAAATGCCTTCGGTAGTGTACCGTGACAATGATCTAGCATGGCATAGACATCAAGGGAAACATCATGCTAGCTATCTTATGATCATGCTATGGCAATGTAGAAGTGGTGGCACATGTCATGGTGGTAGTTGCATGGCAATATATCTCGGAATGGCTTTGCAAATGCCATAGTAGGTAGGTATGGTGGCTGTTTTGATGGAGGCTATATGGTGGGTTTTGTGCACCGGCGAAAGTTGCACGGGACTAAAGAAGATAGTGATGGTGGAAGGTGAAAGTGCATCTAAACAATGGACTCAACATTAGTCATGAAGAACTCATATACTTGTTGCAAAAGTCTTAGTAGTAATCGAAACAAAGCATTCAACGCATACTCCTAGGGGAAGGGTTGGTAGGTATAAACCATCGTGCGATCCTGACCGCCACACAAAGGATGACAATCAATAAACTAATCATGCTCAGACTTCATCACATAACGGTTCACCATACGTGCATGCTACGGGAATCACTAACTTCAACACAAGTATTTCTAGATCCACAACACCTTACTACTATAACTTCAATATTACCACAACCACAGCTCAAAACTAATTGAGATGAATCAAACTTCTCTAACTACTCAATGCACATGAAGGTGGAAGTTTCCATATCCCTTTGGATAACTACCCCTTTTGAGACTACTTTCATAGCATAGATCAACTACCATGCCACGCGCTTCTGTGCTCTAAAAGATAGAAGTGAAACATATAGAGCAAAATCAACTAGCTCAAAAGATATAAGTGAAACACATGTGAGCTGAATTGTCTAACCAAAGGATATAAGTGAAGCTCGAAAAAATCACGGTGAGTGCATGTATCTCTCTCTAGGTGTGCAGCAAGGAATATTCTGACAAAAAAAAAAGACTCCTACGATACGAGACGCTCCAAGCAAAACACATAACATGTGGTGAATAAAAATATAGTCCCAAGTAACGTTACCGATGGATTGAAGACGAAAGAGGGGATGCCTTCCCGGGCATCCCCAAGCTTAGGCTTTTTAGACATCCTTTAATCAACTTGGGGTGCCTTGGGAATCCCCAAGCTTGAGCTCTTGCCACTCTTTATCTCTTTGTCCATAAGAACTTCACCCAAAACTTGAAAACTTCACAACACGAAACTCAAACAGAAACTCATGATATCATTAGTATAAGAAAGGAGATCACCACTTCCTTAGGTACTGTAGCAAACTTAAATTCTACTTATGTTGATGTTGGGTTGCTGTATTTTCAATATTCCATGGCTAATACCCCCCGATACTATCCATAGTTTCATCAAAATAAGCAACCAACTCAACAAAAACAGAATCTGTTAACAGCAGACCAGTCTGTAGCAATATGTATACTTCGTATACTTCTGGTACTTCCAAAATTCTGAAAATTACGACACTCTGAAGAATTTGCGTAGAAATCAGTATCAAAAAGAATAAACTCAAAATCTCTAATAGAAACAAAATGAAAATTCATTTAGTGAGAATAAAGTTTCTGTCTTTTCCAACATGATCAAACGATCATCCCCAAGACTAATCATAACGGTTTTACTTGGCACAAATGCAAAAGAAACACAAAAAATCCAATCATAACAGAATTATGGAAGTGTGGAAAACACAAAACAGAAAGAAATAGGATAGATTCGTTGGGTTGCCTCCCAACAAGCGCTATTGTTTAACGCCCTTGGCTAGGCATAAGGTGATGGAATCACGTATAGTCATCTTTGGTGCTCAAACCATAAGTATCCCTCATCATAGATTCATAAGGCAATCTTATTTTATTTGTAGGAAAATGCTCCATGCCCTTCTTTAGAGGAAATTGAAATCTAATATTCCCTTCCTTCATATCGATGATAGCACCAATAGTCCTTAGGAAAGGTCTACCAAGAATAATGGGACATGAAGGATTGCAATCTATGTCAAGTACAATGAAATCCACGGGTACATAGTTCTTATTTGCAACAATAAGAACATCACTGATCCTTCCCATGGGTTTCTTGATAGTAGAATCCGCAAGATGCAAATTAAGAGAACACTCTTCAATCTCATGACACCAATAATATCACATAAAGACTTTGGAATCGCGGAAACACTAGCACTCAAATCACACAAAGCATTGCATTCATAGTTTTTTATTTTGATTTTGATAGTAGGTTCCCACTCATCATGAAGTTTTCTAGGTATAGAGACTTCTAATTTGAGTTTCTCTTGAAGAGATTTCATCATAGCATCTACGATATGAGCGGTAAAGGCTTTGCTTTGACTATAAGCATGTGGAGAGTTTGCAATGGATTGCATCAAGGAAATGCATTCAAACAAGGAGCAACTATCATAATTGAATTCCTTGAAATCCAATGTGGGAGTTTCATTACTACCCAATATTTTGATTTCTTCTACTCCACTCTCCATACCTATATCATCAAGATAGGTGGACTCCAAATCATTGGGGCGTTTTTCAACCAAAGTGGATTCATATCCAGCCCCTTCATCAATAGGTTTGACACGCGAAAACAAAGATTCAAGAGGAGTCACACCAAGCACTTTAAGATCTTCATGATTCGCATCACTAGAACGCACCCTTTTAAACCATTCATGCTTAGCGCGAATTTGGGCGGTTCTTTCTTTGCTCTCATTCATGGAGACACGCATAGCTTTTAAAGTTTCATCCAAGTTAACCTTGGGAGGAGCACATCTAACTTTCAAAGCATCAATATCACAAGACATCCTATCAACGCTCTTAGCCAAATCATCTATTTTGAGTAGTTTTTCCTCTATGGACGCATTGAAAATATTTTGAGAGTTGATGAACTCTTTGATATTACTCTCTAAATCAGAGGGTAATTTGTTATGATTTCCATAAGTGTTGTTGTAGCAATTGACATAGTTGTTAGAGGAGTTACTAGGAAAAGGCCTAGGAACATAGTTTCTTCTAAAAGCATGTTTGTTGCCAAAATTGTTCCTACCAACAAAATTAACGTCCAAACTAGCGTTGCTACTCTCAATCAAGGAAGATAGTGGCATGTCATTAGGATCTAAAGGAGCATTTCTACTAGCAAGCAAATTCATCAACTCGTCCATTTTAGCACTAAGCGAGTTAATTTCTTCTATAGCATGTACCTTTTTGCTAGCAGGTGTCCTTTCAGTGTGCCACTGAGAGTAGTTGGTCATGATATTGTCTAGGAGTTTTGTAGCTTCTCCGAACGTGATTTCCATGAACGTTCCACCTGAGGCGGAGTCCAAGATATTTCTAAAAGAAAAATTCAAACCAGCGTAAAATATTTGTATAACCATCCACAAACTCAAGCCATGAGCGGGACAATTTCTAATCATTAACTTCATCCTCTCCCAAGATTGTGCAATGTGTTCATGATCAAGTTGCTTGAAATTCATGATATCGTTACGGAGAGAGATAATCTTAGCTGGCCGAAAATACTTGGTTATGTAAGCATCTTTGCACTTATTCCAAGAACCGATACTATTTTTAGGCAAAGAAGAAAACCAAGTTTTTGCACGATCTCGCAAAGAGAACGGAAAAAACTTCAATTTAACAACATCATTATCCACATCTTTCTTCTTTTGCATATCACAAAGTTCAATGAAAGTATTAAGATGGGATGCGGCATCTTCACTAGGAAGGCCAGAAAATTGCTCTTTCATAACAAGATTCAGCAAGGCGGCGTTGATTTCATATGATTCCGCACTACTGGCGGGAGCAATCGGAGTACTAATAAAATCATTATTATTATTATTCGAGAAGTCGCAAAGTTTGGTGTTTTCAGCCATGATGACTTCAACAAACAAACAAGAACACAAGCAAGCAAGAAAACTGGCAAAGGAAAACGGCAAAAGGCAAATGAAAACGGCAAATGTGAAGTGGGGGAGAGGAAAACGAGAGGCAACTGGCAAAAAAGGTAAATGCAAGAGATGAGTTTGTGACACTTACTTGCATAGATCTTGACTTGATCTCTCCCCGACAACGGCGCCAGAAATTGGCGTGTTGACGCGAGATTATTCTTCTCTTGATACTTCTCGGCGAGCGATCCTCCCCGGCAACGGCGCCAGAAATCCTTCTGCTGCTGGCTACGCTTATAGGGATTTCCTTGGCAAATATGCAAAGGATTCCCCCGCGGCCTTGGAGCCTTGCGTTGGTGTTCCCTTGAAGAGGAAAGGGTGATGTAGCACAGCGGCGGTAAGTATTTCCCTCAGTTTGAGAACCAAGGTATCAATCCAGTAGGAGGATCGCGTCAAGTCACAAGTACTTGCACAAACACAAAGAGCTTGCACCCAACGCTATGTAGGGGTTGTCAATCCCTTATAGATTGTTTGCAAAGTGAGAACTGAAACCAAAAAAGTAAACAAAGCAAAGTAAAAGTAAAAGCTGAGATGATAATTGTTAGTAGACCCGGGTGCCGTAGTGTTCACTAGTGGCTTCTCTCATGAAAGCAAGTAGACGGTGGGTGAACGAATTAATGTCGAGCAATTGATAGAACCGTGCAAAGTCGTGACGTTATCTATGGAAATGATCATACATATAGGCATCACGTCCAAATTTTGTCAGGCCTATGCGAAATATATACTGTTGGCTTAGCTGCAGTTTGTTGGTCCATTTGGTTGGCTCGGAATCGGTCTACCTTTGAGAAGAAATTGATCAAAACTCCTTTTGAAATTGCTTTCACAGCGAGTGCACTTATTTATTACTGGGCAGGTATGCAGAAACCGGCGATGGCAGAAAATGTCAAGAAGGGGGCTCAGCTGCTAAAGAAGAGCGCAACTCAAATGATGCGGCTGTGTGAACCGCCGAGGGCAGAAGCAAGCGAGCAGGCTGGGGATGAAGAAATCTGGGATGAATGGTGAATGCAGATAGGGAGATGTTCGGTTCACTTTTGCTGATTTGTAGTGATGGTGGCCTGTTGTCCATGGTGGTGCTCGAGGCTTTGTGTTCTATTTAGTGTGAACTTTTTCAGTTTGTTTTTGTGCTCTTTTGGTGAGCCTGGTCTGGTGGTAGTTGTTGTGGGGTGCCTGGCAGTGGTACTGATACTTGTGATCCTTGTTGTGTAGTTTAGGGTGATATCAGGTTTTCGCCCTGCAGTTCATGTTCCTGACGACAGGTGTGAACGGCGGGTTTCCTGATATTGCTCCGAACTCGCTTTTTTCCCTTTCCCTCTCTTTCTGGTCCTGGTGTCATGAACATTGTATTTCAGTTATGAAAGTAATGGAAAGGGGAGAAAGCCCGGTTCGAAAAAGGCATCACGTCCAAAGCAAGTAGACCGATACTTTTTGCATCTACTACTATTACTCCACACGTCGACCGCTATCCAGCATGCATCTAGTGTATTGAATTCATAAGAACGGAGTAACGCCTTAAGAAAGATGACATGATGTAGATGGACAATCTCAAATCTATGATGAAAGCCCATCTTGTTACCCTTGATGGCAACAACACGATGCGTGCCTTGCTGCCCCTTCTATCACTAGGAAAGGTCACCGCACGGTATGAACCCAAAACCAAGCACTTCTCCCATTGCAAGAATCATAGATCTAGTTGGCCAAACAAAACCCAAGACTCGGAAAGACTTACAAGGATATCAAATCATGCATATAAGGAATCAGCAAAGACTTAAATATAATTCATAGATAATCTGATCACAAATCCACAATTCATCGGATCTCGACAAACACACCGCCAAAGAGGATTACATCGGATAGATCTCCATGAAGATCATGGAGAACTTTGTAATTGAAGATCCAAGAGAGTGAAGAAGCCATCTAGCTACTAACTACGGACCCGTTGGTCTAAAGTAGACTACTCACGAGTCATTGGAGAGGCAATGATGTTGATGTAGAAGCCCTCCAGCTCCAAAGTCCTCTCCAGCAGGGCACCGAGAAGGGTCTCCAGATGAGATCTCGCGGAAATGGAAGCTTGCGGCGGCGGAAAAGTGGTTTCGTGGACGCCCTGATTTTTTCTCGGATTTTAGGGAATATATAGGCCAAAAAGCTAGGGCAGGGGAGCTCCAGGGAGGCCACAAGCCTGGTAGCCGCGGGCCCCCTGGCCGCGGCTACACGGCTTGTGGGTTCCTGTGGGCCTCCTTCCTTGGCCCTCAAGTCTCCCGATCTTCTTCTGTTCTGGAAAAATCATTTCGGGGATTTTATTCCGTTTGGACTCCGTTCCAAAATCAGATCTGAAAAGAGTCAAAATCACAGAAAAAACAAGAACTGGCACTTGGCTCTGAATTAATAAGTTATTCCCAAAAAAGATATAAAAGGTATATAAAACATCCAATGTTGACAAGATAACAACATGAAACCATAAAAAATATAGGTACGTTTGAGACATATCAGGCCTCCATTGTTTGGGCCATGGGGCTCATCATCGTCTTCACTTCGTGGGCCCCTATTTTGTTCATCGGTGGCTAGCTTGCCAACCTGTTTGAACACCCAACAATTATGGTTGGTGTGGGTGGCGGGCTGATCTTGGTGTCGTGAATCTGGCAGGGCCGTCCCATGGACTTGGTCCCTCCATGTTCCCTTTGAAGGGTTTCTTACGTTGTCCTGGCTTTGTACTGCAGAATCCAACATTTATTATTGTGTCGTCGGCATCACCATTACGGTGGCGGCGTTTATTCTTGTTTTTTCTTGGTTTGCTATTTCCATCCCGGACTTCAGAGGTTCCAGGGTCGTCCGCATTGTGGTTGCGCCAAGCTAGCAAATTATCTTCACCCGTGCAAAAGCGTGTCATGATGGAGGTAAGGGCACACATTGCTTCAACATTCGGACAGTCTATGATTTGATTCTTCTTGGCGAGGAACCGGTTCCAGAATTGTCTTACTGATTCCCCGCCTTCTGGATGACGTTGCTAGGTCGGATGAATCCGGTGGCCGAATGACAACCCACAAGTATAGAGGATCACAACAGTTTTCGAGGGTAGAATATTCAACCCAAATTTGTTAATTCGACACAAGGGGAAGCCAAAGAATATTCTCGAGTATTAGCAGTTGAGTTTTCAATTCAACCACACCTGAAAGACTTAGTATATGCAGCAAAGTTTTAGTAACAGAGTAGTGTGGTAGCAACAGTAGCAACGGTAACAGTAGCAGCAGTGACAACAGTAGTGGTAACAGTAGCAAGGACCAGTAGGAAAAGACTCGTAGGCATTGGATCGGTGATGGAAAATTATGCCGGATGACATTCATCATGCAACAGTTATAACATGAGGATATATGTAACTAGCTCTAGTTCGTCAATGTAATGTAGGCATGTATTCCGTATATCGTCATACGTGCTTATGGAAAAGAACTTGCATGACATCTATTGTCCATCCCTCCCGTGGCAGCGGGGTCCTAATGAAAACTACGGGATATTATGGTTCTCCTTTTAATAGAGAACCGGAACAAAGCATTAGAACTTAGTGAATACATGAACTCCTCATACTATGGTCATCTCCGGGAGTGGTTCCGGCTATTGTCACTCCGGGGTTGCTGGGTCATAACACATAGTAGGGGACTACAACTTGCAAGATAGGATCAAGAACACACATATATTAATGAAAATATAATAGGCTCGGATCTGAAATCATGGCACTCGGGCCCTAGTGACAAGCATTAAGCATAGCAAAGTGGTAGCAACATTAATCTCAGCACATAGTGGATACTAGGGATCAATCCCCATCAAAACTAACTCGACTACATGATAGATCTCATCCAACCCATCACCGTCCAGCAAGCCTACGATGAGATTACTCACGAACGGTGATGAGCATCATGGAATTGACGATGAAGGAAGGTTGGTGATGACGATGGCGACGATCTCTCCTCTCCGGAGCCCAGAATGGACTCTAGATCTGCCGTCTAGAGGAAGAACAGGTGGTGGCGGCGCCTCCGTATCGTAAAACGTGATGAACTCTTCTCCTTGATTTTTTCTGGGCGAAAGGGACTAAATAGAGCTGGAGTTGGAGGCGGCAGAGCCCCGAGGGCCCCACAAGCCTGCTAGGCGCGGCCAGGGGGGCCCGCGCCTCCTGGGCTTGTGGGCTCCTTGCTTCACGTCTCCGGTTGATTCTTGCGCCAATATTTTTTATATATTCCACAAAAAACCCTCGTAAATTTCCAGGTCATTCCGAGAACTTCTATTTTTGCGCAAAAACAACACCATGGCAATTCTGCTGAAAATAGCGTTAGTCCGGGTTAGTTCCATTCAAATCATGCAAATTAGAGTCCAAAACAAGGGCAAAATAGTTTGGAAAAGTAGATACGATGGAGACGTATCAAGTCCCCCAACCTTAAAGCCTTGATTGTCCTCAACCAATTCAGTTGACAAACTGAAAGAGACAAAACAAAAACTTTTACGAACTCTTGTTGCTATAATTATGTCTAACTCGTATTCAGATTTTCAGCAAGGTCATAAGCTAACCACATAAGCAATAACATTTAGGTCTCATGGTAAACTCATATCAATGGCAAAATCAACTAGCGAGCAATAATAATAAGTTTCAAACGTCAACACTTCAATCAAAACAATCATGAAGCGATATGAACAGATGGCATCTCACTAGCTCTTTCTGAGACCGCAAAACATAAATGCAGAGCACCTTCAAAGACCAAGGGCTGACTGAACATTGTAATTCATGGCAAAGAAGATCCAGTCACCGTCATACTCAATATCAATTAAAATCAAAGCATAGAAATGATGGAGGTAAAGTTTTGACTCCCCCACCACCGGTCAATCACACTCCACGGCTAGCCGAATACTCGGGTGCCGTCCATAGCAATAACAATCCACGGGGAGTTTTGTTTGCAATTATATTTTCGATTTGAGCATGGAACTGGGAATTCCAAATATAGGCCCCTTTCTCGTGAGTCATAGTGAATAAACACATATCGAGGATAACACGCCTAGCATGGAAGATACTGATCGCCCCTTGTCACCACATGAGCGGTTCGGGCATGCAAAACAGATTATTACTTGAAGGTTTAGAGAGTGGCACATGCAAATTTACTTGGAAATGCACGTAGATACCACATATAGGTAGGTATGGTGGGCTCATATGGAACAACTTTGGGTTTATGGAAGTGGATGCACAAGCAGTATTCCCGCTTAGTACAATTGAAGGCTAGCAAAAGACTGGGAAGCGACCAACTAGAGAGCGACAATAGTTATCAATATGCATTGAAATTAACCAACATTGAGTGCAAGCATGAGTAGGACATAAATCACCATAAACATGAATATCATAGAGGTTATGTTGATTTTGTTTCAACTACATGTGTGAACATGTGCCAAGTCAAGCCACTTGAATCATTCAAAGGAGGATACCATCCTATCATACTACATCATAATCATCTTGAAATTCATGTTGGCATCCAAGACAAACCATTATAAGCTGCTAGCTAATTAAGCATGGCATTAGAAACTATGATCTCTAAGTTGTCATTGCAAACATGTTTCTCTCATAACGAAGCTGAATTAGGAACGATGAGCTAGTCATATTTACAAAAACAAAATAGATCGAGTTCATACCAGCTTTTCCAAGCTCAGTCACTTCATCATATATCGTCTGTATTGCCTTTCACTTGCACGACCGAATGATGTGAACAATAATAAGAGTGTTCGTGCATTGGACTAAACTGGAATCTACAAGCAAACACAAAGGAGAAGACAAAGTAATATGGCTCTTTGACAGATAAATAGGTATACATGCGAGAGCCACTAAACATTGTAACCATGGTATTCTACCTTGACCAAAACAAAAAGAAAACTATTTACACGGGAAAGCTCCCAACAAGGAAACGAAGAACGGGAAATCTTTTTGGGTTTTCTCAATATAAACAAACACACGAGAAGAAAGTGAGAAAAAGAAATAAACTAGCATGGATGATACAGTGGCAAGGTGTGACCACCGACTAACAAAGTGAAAGTGTGAGCAAGAATGTAAAGTCGGTGAGGAACACGTACTCCCCCAAGCTTAGGCTTTCGGCCTAAGTTAGTCTACTCCCATGGCTGGTCCGGGCGATATCCAAAATCATAATGGGGGTTGTACGAGAACGCGGCAGCTACCGCCTGAATAGCTGCCTCACGGAGGCGAGCAGCCTTCGCCTCCCTCTCATACTCCTCTACCTCTCCTCTGGTTATGTAATATCTCCGTTTTACCTGAAAGTCAAAGAAGGCAGGAGCAGGAAGGGTAACGTGGAAAACACGCAAAACAGGAAAAATAAACCTAAATTTATCATTTTTCTTCTAAACAACCGAAAGTAAAGGTTTGGAACAGAGGGTTGTGACTCCTAGATTCATCAATCTCATGGTCATCAAAAGAAATCTGTCAATGAGGTTAATCAAGTCTCCTTGACAAACTTTTTTGAATCGCATAAAACCGGAGAATTTCGAATAGTCACTAGGTTACCTCAATGGGGATGTGCATATCCCCAACAAGCGAATCATACTTCATCTTAATAGTAGGTATACGACATTCAAAGCTGCCAATAAGAATCGATAAAGTTTTTTCAATAGCATTGATGCAATGTACTCAATATTGTTTCTTCGGAAAGTGCACCATATGCTCATTACCATTGACATGGAAAGTGACATTGCCTTTGTTGCAATCAATAACAGCCCCCTGCAGTGTTTAAAAAGGGTCTTCCAAGGATGACCGCCATGGCATCATCCTCGGGAATATCCAGAATAACAAAGTCCATTAAGATAGTAACGTTAGCAACCACAACAGGCACATCCTCACAAATGCCGATAGGGAAAGAGGTTGATTTGTCGGCCATTTGCAAGGAGATTTCAGTGGGTGTCAACTTATCCAATTCAAGTCCATGATAAAGAGAGAGAGGCATAACACTAACACCAGCTCCAAGATCGCATAAAGCAGTTCTAACGTAGTTGCCTTTAATGGAGCAAGGTATAGTGGGCACTCCGGGATCACCTAGTTTCTTAGGAGTTCCACCCTTGAAGGTGTAATTAGCGAGCATGGTGGAAATCTCAACCTCAGGTATCCTCCTCTTATTAGTCACAATATCCTTCATGTACTTAGCATAAGGAGACATATTGAGCATATCTGTCAAACGCATTTGCAGAAAGACAGGTCTAATCATGTCAACAAATCGCTCAAAATCCTCATCGTCCTTTTTCTTCGATGGTTTGGGAGGAAAGGGCATGGGTTTTTGAACCCATGGTTCCCTTTCTTTACCATGCTTCCGAGCAATGAAATCGTTCTGATCGTATCTCCTATTCTTAGGTTTTGGGTTATCATGAACATCACTATCGGTATTATCATTAGGCTCATGTTCATCACCAGATTGTGTTTCGGCATTAGAAACACAGACATCGTTTGGATTCTCGGGTGTAACAGCAACGGGGTTGCAAACCTGCAAGTTCCTATCATCATTCTTTTTCTTCCTAGGATGCCTAGGTGCCTCGTTGTTAACTCCTTGAGAATCTTGTTCAATTCTCTTAGGATGACCCTCAGGATACAATGGTTCCTGGGTCATTCTACCACCTCTAGTGATAACTCTAACAGACTTGTCATTCAGCTCATTGAGCAAGTCATTTTGAGCCTTAAGTACTTGGTCTACCTGAGTAGTGACCATAGAGGCATGTTTACTCAAAAGCTTAAGGTCATTGACATTTCTATCCACACAAGCACTTAAATGACTAAGCATACGATCATTCTGCTCCAATCGTCTGCTACCGTAATCATTGAAACTTTCTTGTTTGACAACAAAGTTATCAAATTCATCTAAGCATAAGCTAACAGGTTTATCAAAAGGAATATCACTCTCATTGAGTCTACAAATTGAATTTACCTCTACTACCTGTGTAGGGTTATCAAGACCATGGATCTCTTCGATAGGTGGTAGATTCTTAACATCTTCAGATTTAATGCCTTTCTCTTGCATAGATTTCTTAGCTTCTTGCATATCTTTAGGACTGAGGAATAGGATACCTCTTTTCTTTGAAGTTGGCTTCGGAGGTGGTTCGGGAATAGTCCAAGCATTCTCATTGCACAAGATATTATTCAATAGAATCTCAGCTTGTTCCACAGTTTGTTCCCTGAAAACACAACCAGCACAACTATCTAGGTGGTCCCTAGAAGCATCGGTTAGTCCATTATAGAAGATATCAAGTATTTCATTTTTCTCAAGAGGGTGATCAGGCAAAGCATTCAGTAGCTGGACAAGCCTCCCCCAAGATTGTGGGAGACTCTCTTCTTCAACTTGCACAAAGTTATATATATCATGCAAGGTAGCTTGTTTCTTATGGGCAGGAAAATATTTCTCAGAAAAGTAGTAGATCATATCCTGGGGACTACGCACACAACCAAGAGCAAGAGAAGTGAACCAAGTCTTAGCATCACCCTTTAGCGAGAAAGGAAACAACTTAAGGATATAGTAGTGGCGGATCTTTTCCTCACTCGTGAACAGGGTGGCTATATCGTGCAACTTAGTAAGATGTGCTACAACCGTTTCAGACTCATAACCATCAAAAGGATTAGATTCGACCAAAGTGATTAACTCAGGATCGATAGAGAATTCATAATCCTTATCGGTCACAAAGATAGGCGAAGTAGCAAACTTCGGGTCGTATTTCATTCTAGCGTTCAGAGATTTTTCTTTCCACTTGCGCAGTAATTTCTCAAGATCATAGCTATCCTTACAAGCAAGAAAGTCCTCAGCTATCTCTCCCTCCATAACATAACCCTCAGGTATATCAGGCAATTCATATCTAGGAGAGCTAGTTCTAATAGGTGAAATAGCAGTTTCAGAAGTATCATCACATTCAGCAGCAACTCTAGCAATTTGTGCATCTAGGAATGCACCTAGTGGCAAAGAAGTATCAGGCAAAGCATCATCACAAGCATCATGGATAGCAAAAGTAGCATCATCAAGCACACGCGACATATCAGAATTTCTAGCAGGTGGTGGTGTCGCAAACTTACTCATGCCTGAAGGTGAATCAAGTGCAGAGCTAGATGGCAGTTACTTACCTGTCCTCGTAGTTGAGAGAAAGACTTTAGTTTTTGGATCTCTCAGATTCCTCATAGTGATCAACAGAAGTAAATCCGAAGTTACTCAGAGAATAGAGCTATGCCTGCCCGGCAACGGCGCCAGAAAATAGTCTTGATAACCCACAAGTATAGGGGATCGCAATAGATTTCGAGGGTAGAGTATTCAACCCAAATTTGTAGATTCGACACAAGGGGAAGCCAAAGAATATTCTCGAGTATTAGCAGTTGAGTTGTCAATTCAACCACACCTGAAAGACTTAGTATCTGCAGCAAAGTTTTAGTAACACAGTAGTGTGATAGCAATAGTAGAAACGGTAACAGTAGCAGTAGTGACAGCAGTAGCGGTAACAGTAGCAAGGACCAGTAGGCAAAGACTCGTAGGCATTGGATTGGTGATGGATAATTATGCCGGATGACATTCATCATGCAATAGTTATAACATGGGGAGATATGTAACTAGATCCAGTTCGTCAATGTAATGTAGGCATGCATTCCGTATATAGTCATACGTGCTCATGGAAAAGAACTTGCATGACATCTATTGTCCATCCCTCCCGTGGCAGCGGGGTCCTAATGGAAACTACGGGATACTAAGGTTCTCCTTTTAATAGAGAACGGGAACGAATCATTAGCACTTAGTGAATACATGAACTCGTCATACCATGGTCATCTCCGGGAGTGGTTCCGGCTATTGTCACTCCGGGGTTGCCGGTTCATAAGACATAGTAGATGACTACAACTTGCAAGATAGGATCAAGAACACACATATACTGATGAAAATATAATAGGTTCAGATCTGAAATCATGGCACTCGGGCCCTAGTGAGAAGGATTAAGCATAGCCAAGTAGTAGCAACATCAGTCTCAAAACATAGTGGATACTAGGGATTAATCCCCATCAAAACTATCTCGATTACATGATAGATCGCATCCAACCCATCACCATTGATAACCCACAACAGTAGGGGATCGCAACAGTTTTCGAGGGTAGTGTATTCAACCCAAATTTGTTGACTCGCCACAAGGGGAAGCGAAAGATTTTTCTCAAGTATTAGCAGCTGAGTTTGTCAGATTCAACCACACCTGAAAGATTAGTGTCTGCAAGCAAAGTATCAGTAGCAAAGTAGTATGATAGCAACGATGTCTGAAGTAGATCTGTTGACGGCACACTATTCCTAACTGTTGTATCAATGGCGCCAGTAAGTTGCACGTGCACAGGGAACTATTCTTTCCCAACAAAGGTGTCGGAAAAGTCTTGCAACAAGTAACAGCAAAGTGGCAAGGAACAGCAGTAGCAGCAGAGTAACAACAGTAGCAACAGTAGTAGCAAAGTGTCCCAATCCCTTTTCTAGCAAGGGACAAGCCTGGACAAAGTAACATAGCAAGGACCAGCAGTAAAAGACTCGTAGGCAGTGGATCAGTGATGGATGAGTATGACGGATGTGATTCATCATGTAACAGCTATAATACGGAGAGATAAGTAACTAGCTCCCGTTCGTCAATCTAATGTAGGCATGTATTCCGTATGTAGTCATACATGCTTAGGGAAAAGAACTTGCATGACATCTATTGTCCATCCCTCCCGTGGCAGCGGGGTCCTAATGGAAACTACGGGATATTAAGGTTCTCCTTTTAATAAAGAACTGGACCAACGCATTAACACGCGGTGAATACATGAACTCCTCATACTATGGTCATCTCCGGGAGTGGTTCCGGCTATTGTCACTCCGGATTTGCCGGGTCATAACACATAGTAGGTGACTACAACTTGCAAGATAGGATCTAAAACACACATATATTGGCGACAACATAATAGGTTCAGATCTGAAATCATGGCATTCAGGCCCTAGTGACAAGCATTAAGCATAGCCAAGTAGTAGCAACATCAATTTACAACATAGTGGATACTAGGGATCAATCGCCGTCAAAACTAACTCGATTACATGATAGATCTCATCCAACTCATCACCGTTCAGCAAGCCTACGATGAGATTACTCACGAACGGTGAAGAGCATCATGGAATTGTCGATGGACGAAGGTTGATGATGACGATGGCGACGATTTCCCCTTTTCGGAGCCCGGAACGGATTCCTGATCTGCCCTCCAGATGAAGAAAAAGGAGGTGGCGGCGCCTCCGTATCGTAAAACGCGATGAATCCTTCTCTTTGATTTTTTTTCCGTGCAAGACGGAAGATATAGAGCTGAGTTTGGAGGCGGTGGTGCCACGTGGGCCCCACAAGCCCTCACGGCGTGG
Source organism: Hordeum vulgare subsp. vulgare (assembly GCF_904849725.1). Taxonomy (NCBI): domain Eukaryota; kingdom Viridiplantae; phylum Streptophyta; class Magnoliopsida; order Poales; family Poaceae; genus Hordeum; species Hordeum vulgare. The sequence goes on along the minus strand of NC_058524.1, from coordinate 232,943,258 downwards.
CCTAGGGGGGTCGCCGCGGCCTGTGGGCTTGTGGCCCACTAGCATGCCCCCTCCGGTGGATCTTTGCGCAAGTATTTTTCTTTTATTCCAGAAAAATTCTCCGTAAATTTTCAGGACATTCCGAGAACTTTTATTTCTGCACAAAAACACACCATCGCAATTCTGCTGAAAACAACGTTAGTCCGGGTTAGTTCCATTCAAATCATGCAAATTAGAGTCCAAAACAAGGGCAAAAGAGTTGGGAAAATTAGATATGAGAGAGACGTATCAACTCCCCCAAGCTTAAAGCCTTGCTTGTCCTCAGGCAACTCAGTTGACAAACTTAGAGAGACAAAAGAAAAACTTTGACGAACTCTCTTTGATCTTGTTGTTGCAACTATGTCTAACTCACAACCAGAATTTCAGCAAGATCACCAGCAAACCACATAAGCAAATGACATCTAGGTCTCACGGTAAACTCATATCAATGGCATAATCAACTAGCAAGCAAATAATAATAAGCCTCAAATGTCAACACTTCAATCAAAACAACATGAAGTAGTACGAATAGATGGTATCTGGCTAGCTCTTTCTGAGACCGCAAAAAATAAATGCAGAGCACCTTCAAAGACCAAGGGCTGACTAAACATTGTAACTCACGGCAATGAAGATCCAGTCACAGTCATACTCAACACAGTTAAAAGCAAAGCATAAAAATGACAGAGGTGCTCTCTAATTGGTGCTTTTATAAGAGGAGGATGACTCAACACGAACATAAATAGACATGCCCTTCACAGAGGGAAGGATTGATTTGCAGAGGTGCCAGAGCTCAAGCTTTGAAAACAGAGATAATAATTTTGGGTGGCATGCTTTCATTGTCAACGCAATGACTAAGAGTTCTCAACATCTTCCACGTTACACATTCTATAGGCGGTTCCCAAACAGAAAAGTAAAGTTTTGACTCCCCCACCACCAATCAATAACACTCCACAGCTAGCCGAATCCTCGGGTACCGTCCATACCAACATCAATCCTGAGGGAGTTTTGTTTGCAACTATATTTTCAATTTGAGTATGGAACTGGGAATTCCAATTACGGGACCTTTCTCGTGAATGATCGTGAATAAACACATATCGAGGATAACACACCAAGCATGGAAGATACCGATAGCCCCCTGTCACCACATGAGCGGTTCCGGCATGCAAAATAGATTATTCCTTGAAGATTTAGAGAGTGGCACATGCAAATTTACTTGGAACGGCAGGTAGATACCGCATATAGGTAGGTATGGTGGAATCATATGGAACAACTTTAGGTTTATGGAAGTGGATGCACAAGCAGTATTCTCGCTTAGTACAAGTGAAGGCTAGCAAAAGACTGGGAACCGACCAACTAGAGAGCGACAACAGTCATCAAAATGCATTGAGATTAACTAACATTGAGTGCAAGCATGAGTAGGACATAAATCACCATGAACATGAACATCATAGAGGCTATGTTGATTTTGTTTCAACTACATGCGTGAACATGCACCAAGTCAAGCCACTTGAATCATTCAAAGGAGGATACCATCCTATCATACTACAACACAGTCATCTAAACATTCATGTGGGCATCCAAGACAAACCATTATAAGCTCCTAGCTAAGTAAGCATGGCATAAGCAACTATGATCTCTAAGTTGTCATTGCAAACATGTTTCTCTTAGAACAAAGCTGAATCAGACATGATGAGCTAGTCATATTTACAAAAACAAAATAGATCGAGTTCATACCAGCTTTTTCAGGCTCAGTCACCTCATCATATATCATCATTATTGCCTTTCACTTAAACGATCGAACGATGTGAACAATAATAAGCGTGCTCGTGCATTGGACTATGCTGGAATCTACACGCAAACACAGAGGAGAAGACAAAGTAATATGGCTCTTTGAAAGCTAAACAGGTATGCATGCAAGAGCCTCTAAACATTGTAACCATGGTCTTCTACCTTGACCCAACGAAAAAGAAAACTATTTACATGGGAAAGCTCCCAACAAGCAAAAGAAGAAAAGAAAATCTTTTTGGGTTTTTCTCAAACTAGACAGACACACGAAAAGAAAATGAAAAAAAGAAATTAACTAGCATTGATGATACAGTGGCAAAGTGTGAAGACCGGCTAACAAAGTGAAAGCATAAGGAAAAATTTAAAGTCGGTGAGAACACGTACTCCCCCAAGCTTAGGATTTTGGCCTTAGTTGGTCTACTCCCAAGGATGGTCGTGGCGAAACCCAAAATCATAATGGGGGTTATCCGGGAGCGCTGGAGCCACTGCCTGAATAGCTGCCTCACGGAGACGAGCATCCTTTGCCTCCCTCTCATACTCCTTTGCATCTCCTCTGGTTATGTAATATCTCCGTTTTAGCTGAAAGTCAAAGAAGGCAGGAGCAGGAAGGGTAATATGGAAAACACGATGTCGGTTAAATATCAAACGGAATAGGAGGGATTCGTCATCCCTCTCAAGGAACTGGTAGCGTGTCAAAGCGACGCGGTCAAGGAAAGCTGGATGGAGCGGGGGATCTCCTTCATGGATGGGTACTCCAAGAAAATTTGTTATGTGAGTGGCATAGATCCTACCAAAGAAATCCCCTTCAATAGCATTCTTATTCATCCTCCTTGCTATAATAGCTCCCATGTTGAAGCTTTTGTCACCCGTCACTGCGCTCTTAAGGATACTAAGGTCGGGTGCGCAGAGGTGACAATGCTCAATCTTGTCATTAATGCATCTGCCTATGAAGAGGGCAAAGTAATGCAAGGCAGGAAAATGAATACTCCCCATGGTAGCTTGCGTAATGTCTCTAGTTTCTCCAACAGTAATACCAGAGCAAAAATCTCTGACCGAAGATTTAGGAGGATCATTGAGGCTACCCCAAATAGGTATTTTGCAAATTCTATTGAAATCCTCTAAATCCATGGTATACGATTTATCATAGAGATCAAACAGTACCGATGTCTCATGGCCAGCTGAAAATTTGAATCTACAAACAAAAGAGGCAGTGAGAGCAACATACTGTTCACATTTGTCGGAGATGAATTCTTCGAGTCCGACATTGTGAACAAGTGCATCAAACTCATCTTTGAAACTTGCCTCAATCATAAATTCATCAGAAGGACATTCACATGGTTGTACTTGTGCATCCCTTGGTTGGTAAGGATCAGGCTCCCGAATCGCAAGACGGGGACCTCTCTTGCTTGAGGAAACACCATGAAAGTTTCTCCTGAACATCTTCCTTTTCTGAAATTTTCAGTGATTCTAAGGAAAGGTGAACAAGGCTCAATGGAACTCGTAGAAACTACTCCCACAAGTTCCTAGAGACCATATTATGCATCAAAACTACTTGGGACCAGCTAGAATTAGCATGCAAAGCTCAAGAACATAGTGACCAAGGCAGCAAAAATACGTGGAGTATAAGGCACTAGAGCAAAAAATAATTGGACCAATGGAGGAGTCACTTTCCAAGGAGTAATTTCCCCAAAACAGTTCGAAGAACGGTGATTTGAGCAAAGAGATCGAAAATCCCAGCAAGAGGAGCAAGAACACGGGTTTGAGCTGCGAAACGATTTTTTCTGGAGGTAGGAGAAGGAGATAGGAGCAAGAAGGAGCGGAGGGGGTGCCTGTGGGCCCCACAAGCCTGGGTGGCGCGGCCAGGGGGTGCCCGCGCCCTTAGGGCTTGTGGCCCACTGGTGTGGCCCCCAAACAAGCTCTTTGTCTTACAATTTTTCAAAAATTCCAGAAAAAATCATACATGATTTTCAGGACGTTAAGAGAACTTTTATTTTCGGGGTACTTTTCTTCCGGACGCTAAAACGGAAAACAGGGAAAACTAAACTAAATCTATCATTTTTCTTCTAAGCAACCTAAAGTGAAAGCTTGGAACAGAGGTTTGTGACTTCTCAATTCATCCATCTCATGGTCATCGAAAGAAATCCGTCAGTGAGGTTGATCAAGCCTCCTCGACAAACCTTTTCGAATCGCAAAAGAGAACAGAGAATTTTCGAATAGCCACTAGGTCACCTCAATGGGGATGTGTATCTCCCCAACAAGAAAATTATACTTCATCTTGACACGAGGAATAGGGCATTCAAAGCTCCCAATAAGAATCGATGAAGTCTTTTCGATAGCATTGATGCAATGTACTCGATATTGTTTCTTCGGGAAATGCACCGTATGCTCATTACCGTTGACATGGAAAGTGACATTGCCTTTTTTGCAATCTATAACAGGCCCTGAAGTGTTTAAAAAGGGTCTTCCGAGGATGACCGCCATGGCATTGTCCTCGGGAATATCCAAGATAACAAAGTCTGTTAAGATAGTGACGTTAGCAACCACAACACGCACATCCTCGCAAATGCCGATAGGGAAAGCAGTTGATTTCTCGGCCATTTGCAGAGAGATTTCAGTGGGTGTCAACTTATCCAGTTCAAGTCTACAATAAAGAGAGAGAGGCATAACACTAACACCGGCTCCACGGTCGCATAACGCAGTCCTAACGTAGTTACCTTTAATGGAGCAAGGTATAGTGGGCATACCAGGATCTCCTAGTTTCTTAGGAGATCCACCCTTGAAGGTATAATCAGCAAGCATGGTGGAAATCTCAACCTCACGTATCCTCCTCTTATTAGTCACAATATCTTTCATGTACTTAGCATACGGAGATATTTTGAGCATATTTGTCAAACGCATTTGCAGAAAGACAGGTCTGATCATTTCAACGAATCGCTCAAAATCCTCATCATCCTTTTTCTTGGATGGTTTGGGAGGAAAGGGCATGGGTTTCTGAACGCATGGTTCCCTTTCTTTACCATGCTTCCTAGCAGCGAAGTCATTCTTATCGTATCTTCTATTCTTAGGCTGTGGGTTATCAAGATCAACAAGTTCAATCTCCACATCCTTATCATTGCTAGGTTGAGCATCAACATGAACATCACTATTGATATCATCATTAGGGTCATGTTCATCACCAGATTGTGTTTCAGTATCAGAGACAGAGGCATCGTTTGGAATCTCAGGTGTAGCAGCAATAGGGTTGCTAGCGTGCAGGTTCCTATCATCTTTCTTCTTCTTTCTAGGATGACTAGGTGCATCAGTGCTAACTCCTTGAGAATCTTGTTCAATCCTCTTCGGATGACCCTCAGGATACAGAGGTTCCTGGGTCATTCTACCGCCTCTAGTGACGACTCTGACAGAATTGTCATTCAACTCATTGAGCAAGTCATTCTGAGTTTTAAGTACTTGTTCTACCTCAGTAGTAACCATAGAGGCATGTTTACTCAGATGCTTAAGATCATTGACATTTCTGTCCACACAAGCACTTAAATGACTAAGCATACGAGCATTTTGTTCCAATTGTCTGCTAACATAATCATTGAAACTCTGTTGTTTGGCAACAAAGTTATCAAATTCATCCATGCATAAGCTAGGAGGTTTATCAAAAGGAATATCACTCTCATCAAACCTACGCAGAGAATTTACTTCTACTACCTATATCGGGTTTTCGAGACCATGGATCTCTTCGATAGGTGGTAGATTTTTGACATCTTCAGATTTAATGCCTTTCTCTCGCATAGATTTCTTGGCTTCTTGCATATCTTTAGGACTGAGGAATAGAATACCTCTTTTCTTTGGAGTTGGCTTAGGAGGTGGTTCAGGAATAGTCCAAGCATTCTCATTGCACAAGATGTTATTCAGTAGAATCTCAGCTTGTTCTACAGTTTGTTCCCTAAAAACACAACCGACACAACTATCTAGCTGGTCTTTGGAAGCATCGGCAAGTCCATTATAGAAGATATCAAGTATCTCATTCTTGTCAAGAGGGTGACAGGCAAAGCATTCAGTAGCTGGATGAGCCTCCCCCAAGCTTGTGGGAGACTCTCTTCTTCAGCTTGAGCAAAGTTGTATAGTTCCTTCAAGGCAGCTTGCTTCTTATGGGCAGGGAAATATTTCTCAGAGATGTAGTTGACTATATCTTGGGGGCTACGCACGCAACCAGGAGCAAGAGAAGTGAACCATCTCTTAGCATCATCCTTTAGCGAGAAAGGAAACAACTTGAGGATATAGTAGTGGCGGATCTTTTCCTCACTAGTGAATAGGGTGGCTATATCGTGCAGTTTGGTAAGATGGGCTACAACCGTTTCAGACTCATAACCGTGAAAAGGATCAGATTCGACCAGAGTGATTAACTCAGGGTCGACAGAGAATTCATAATCCTTATCGGGCACAAAGATAGGCGAAGCAGCAAACTTCGGGTCGTATTTCATCCTAGCGTTCAGAGATTTTTCTTTCCACTTGAGTAGTAATTTCTCAACATCATAGCTATCCTTACACGCAAGAAAGTCCTCAGCTATCCCACCCTCCATAACATAGCGCTCAGGCATAACAGGCAATTCAGGTCTAGGAGAGCTATTTTTAGCAGGCAAAATAGCAGGTTCTACTTCAATAGTATCAGCAGTTTCAGAAGTATCATCACGTCTAGCAGCAACTCTAGCAATTTGTGCATCAAGGAATGCACCTAGTGGCAAAGCAGTATCAAGCATAGCATCATTAGGCATAGTATCAACCATAGCATTATCAGGCATAGTATTAAGCATAGCATCATCAGGCATAGTATCAAGCATAGCATCATCAGGCAAAGTATCAAGCATAGCATCATCAGGCATAGTATCAAGATTTCTACCAGGAGGCGAAGTCGCAAACTTACTCAAAACTGAAGGTGAATCAAGTGCAGAGCTAGATGGCAGTTCCTTATCTGTCCTCGTAGTGGAAGGCAAGATTTCAGTTCTTGGATCTTTCGGATTCCTCATAGTGATCAGTAGACATCAATCCCTAGTGACTCAGATAATATAGTTGTGCTTCCCCGGCAAAGGCGCCAGAAAAAGGTCTTGATAACCCACAAGTGTAGGGGATCGCAACAGTTTTCGAGGGTAGAGTATTCAACCCAAATTTGTTGATTCGCCACAAGGGGAAGCGCAAGAATATTCTCAAGTATTAGTAGCTGAGTTTGTCAGATTCAACCACACCTGAAAGATTAGTGTGGGCAAGCAAAGTATCAGTAGCAAAGTAGTATGATAGCAACGGTGTTAGAAGCAGATCTGTTGACGGCAGACTATTCCTAACTGCTGTATCAATAGCGCCAGTAAGTTGCATGTGGACGGGGAATTATTCTTTCCCGGCAACGGTGTCGGAAAAGTCTTGCAACAAGTAACAGCAAAGTGGCAAGGAACAGCAGTAGCAGTAGAGTAACAGCAGTAGCAACAGTAGTAGCAAAGTGGCCCAATCCCGTTTGTAGCAAGGGACAAGCCTCGACAAAGTAACGTAGCAAGAACCAGTAGTAAAAGACTTGTAGGAAGTGGATCGGTGATGGATGAGTATGACGGATGTGATTCATCATGTAACAGTTATAACACGGAGAGATAAGTAACTAGCTCCCGTTCGTCAATCTAATGTAGGCATGTATTCCGTATGTAGTCATACGTGCTTAGGGAAAAGAACTTGCATGACATCTATTGTCCATCCCTCCCGTGGTAGTGGGGTCCTAATGGAAACTACGGGATATTAAGGTTCTCCTTTTAATAAAGAACCGGACCAACGCATTAACACGCGGTGAATACATGAACTCCTCATACTATGGTCATCTCCGGGAGTGGTTCCGGCTATTGTCACTCCGGGCTTGCCGGGTCATAACACATAGTAGGTGACTACAACTTGCAAGATAGGATCTAAAACACACATATATTGTCAGCAACATAATAGGTTCAGATCTGAAATCATGGCACTTGGTCCCTAGTGACAAGCATTAAGCATAGCCAAGTAGTAGCAACATCAATCTAGAACATAGTGGATACTAGGGATCAATCCCCGTCAAAACTAACTCGATTACATGATAGATCTCATCCAACTCATCACCGTCCAGCAAGCCTACGATGAGATTACTCACGAACGGTGAAGAGCATCATGGAATTGTCGATGGAGGAAGGTTGATGATGACAATGGCGACGATTTCCCCTCTCCGGAGCCCGGAACGGACTCCAGATCTGCCCTCGAGATGAAAAACAGGAGGTGGTGGCGCCTCCGTATCGTAAAACGCGATGAATACTTCTTATGATTTTTTTCCGGGCGAGACGGAAGATATAGAGCTGAGTTTGGAGGCGGTGGTGCCATGTGGGCCCCACAAGCCCTCATGGCGCGACCTAGGGGGGTGGCCGCGGCCTGTGGGCTTGTGGCCCACTGGCACGCCTCCTCTGGTGGATCTTTGCGTAGGTATTTTTCTTTTATTCCAGAAAAATTCTCCGTAAATTTTCATGACATTCCGAGAACTTTTATTTCTGCACAAAAACAACACCATGACAATTCTGTTGAAAACAGCGTTAGTCCGGGTTAGTTTCATTCAAATCATGCAAATTAGAGTCCAAAACAAGGGCAAAAGAGTTCGGAAAAGTAGATACGACAGAGACGTATCAACCTTCCAGCAAGCCTACAATGAGATTACTCATGAACGGTGAAGAGCATCATGGAATTGGAGGCGAAAGGAACCCTTCTCCTTGATTTTTTTTTGGGCGAAAGGAACTAAATAGAGCTGGAGTTGGAGGCGGCGGAGCCCCGAGGGCCCCACAAGCCTACTAGGCGCGGCCAGGGGGGCCGCGCCTCCTGGGCTTGTGGGCTCCTCGCTCCACGTCTCTGGTTGATTCTTGCGCCAGTATTTTTTATATATTCCACAAAACATCCTCGTAAATTTCCAGGTTATTCCGAGAACTTTTATTTATGCGTAAAAACAACACCATGGCAATTCTGTTGACAACAGCGTTAGTCCGGGTTAGTTCCATTCAAATCATGCAAATTAGAGTTCAAAACAAGGGCAAAATAGTTTGGAAAAGTAGGTACGATGGAGACATATCACCGAACATATGTTCCTTGAAGTTAGATAGGAAAGCCTCCTCGAGGTCTTCCGAGCATCCAATGGAATCTTCAGGTAGGCTGTTTAGCTAATGCCATGCCGGTCCTATGAGTTTTAGCGCCAGGTATTTTATGGCATGGAGATCATCTCCTATGGCTATATGAATGTGGAGAAGGAAATCCTCTATCCACACAGCAGGTTGCGTTGACCCGTCGTATTGTTTAATGTTTACGGGTTTAAACCGTTTCAGGAACTGGTGCTGCATGACCTCGTTCGTGAAACACAGTGGGTGAGCGGCGCCTCTGATCCAGGCTATGTTGTGTCGCAGCTCGGCTCCGGGTTGAGACCGGTAGGTTCCCTGGCATCTGCTCTTGTAAGCAGCCCGAGGTGGTTCGTCATCCCATTGAGTAGGGAGTACCTCCTGGATCTGTACATGGACCTGTTGCGACCTGATTTGATGTATCGTGAATCGGGATTGTCCCCATGGTGCATACGCTCTTTGCCGTTTCTGCACGGAGGTTCGGGGCTATACTCATTCTCTCTGGTCATTCTGCCGCACCCTCTAGGTGGGCGATCACGCTGGTCATAGTCGGTGCGTCGGGGGGACACGTTTTTTGGGGCCTCATCTCGAACCGTGGGAGCAGGCGTCGGCGCGGGTATGCTTTCTTGTGGACCGACCACTCTCTCTCGTATCCTTCTTCGGCCGCTAGGATTTTGGTCCACCTATTATTGATGGTGTCATGTTCGTCCTAGAACTGTTGTTGCCTTGCTTTTAAGCATTGGGGGGTGGTTAGAAGCCGCTGCCGGAATTGCTCCTCGCCTTCAGGGTCTTCGGGAATTATGAATTCTTCGGCTTCAAGGCCGTCTAGATCATCGACGGGAGGGAGGTAATCATCGTCGTCGTCCGAATTGTTACGGTTCTTGGGGTCGACATTGGTCGGTTCCTCTGGTTGGTGCTCGGGAGCTTCGGGGTTGTCGTGCCCATCCAGGGTCGCATTCTCCCCTATTGCTTCTATGGAGGCCCTTCCCTTATTTGCCTTGGTGCGCTTACGCGGCTTTCGGTGTTTTGAGGGCTCTTCCGTCGGCTTATCTCCATTTTCCTTGGGTCTGACGCTATCCGTATCGCGAGGCATGTCTACCATGTAAACATTGTGGGTAGATGTTGCGGTCCACTACCCTCTGTTTATGGGGGTGGCGTAGTAGGCCTCCTCGTTCATATCCTCGAGCTCTTTAGAGGAGTAGTCCAATGTGTCGGTTATATTTTCGACCGTGACGATCAAGTGGTTGGTGGATGGGCCGTAAAAGTCCCCATAGTCCACCTCGGAGCCGATCTTCGAACAGGTCGGACTTCGGGTAAGTGATATTTGCAGCGACTGGATCTGGTCGAGCGTCTCGTTTAACATCGCGAGGCTCACGTGACCAATCCTTTCTAGGTTTTTGGAGTTAACCTCCGCAGCTTCCACAGGGGAAGCCAATTCGGTAGTAGATGTTTCCTGCTGTCCGGCCACCGTGGTCGGTTCCGAGCTCAAAGCCTCCTCTCCGAAGAAGAGGGGACCGAGACCATGGCCGAACAAGGGACCCGGAGACGAGACTTCGGGATTTTGAGATTCATCGGCCAAGGCTGTGGCTTTGTTGCGGAGCATTGCCTCACGAGTCGGTGGAGACTTCAAAGTTCCGACACCTTATCCGGTGACCGGGGACAAAACCTCCGATCTGACCAGAACGACTGGTTAGGTCCGTGCACGGCGTGAGGCTGCCTAGTGCGGGGACTTGTTCGGGGGAGAAGGTGCCACCATTGCAGACTCGATCGTTGATGATCAAGCGAGCCATCGATCATTTTAGTGATCCAATGGCGGATCTCTCAATGAAAGCACCAATGTCGGCATCAAAACTGACACATCTCGGGTAGGGGGTCCCGATCTGTGGACCTTAGATCGATGGGTTGCAGGAAAGAGGGGGAGACAATGTTTACCCAGTTTGAGGCCCTCTTAAGGAGGTAAAACCCTACGTCCTTCTTGATTATATTGATGGGGAACGATGATTACAGAGTTGATCTACCTCGAGATCGTACGAGCTAAGCCCTAGATGAGATAACCTGCCTCTACGCATAAGATCCTCTGGTTTATATAGACACGAGGGCACCTAGGGTCACATCTTACCGACTTAGATCGGAGGTCGAAGGGTCGAACTGGTCCTCCTGCCTTGGAGTGCACGGTTAGTCTTTGGAGCTCCCCATCTCGATTACACAGTCATCAGATAATCCGGTCTTCAATGAGGCAGCCCATATGATCGGCCCATAAGGGACAACCCGACTGCTCGAGAACCCCTTAATCCGGAACTCCCTCGTAGGGCGTGCCTTGTTGGCTTGTGGATCATTTGTGGGTCCCGTGACATGTTTTTTATTTCTTTTTAAATTTTTCTATAATATAAAAACCCACAGAACAAAGTTTTACGGAATTGTTGGAGTCGTTTTGCTTACTATATCACATACCTACCCCTTTTTAGGTTTCTGGAGTCTTCTGGAAGGTCTCTCTTATGTGTTCTTCTGGTGTCATCACTTGAATAATATTATCCTCAACATTAATGGGCGTACTAGATATGTAATTTTAATTCTCTTCCCATTTACCACCCTCGGGTTTTTGCCCTCGGAGTTGTTGATCTTGATAGCACCACAGCGATAAACTTCTTCGATGAGATAAGGTCCTTCCTATTTGGAGATAATTTCACGTGCAAAAAATCTGAAACAAGAATTGTACAAAAGAACAAGGTCTCCTACATTGAACTCTCGTTATTGCACTCTCTTGTATTGTCATCTTTTAACTTTTTCTTTAAACAACTTGTCAATTTGATAAGCTTGGAAAGTAAATTCTTTAATTGGCCAATAAGCTTTATGTTCTAAGTTAGAAGGTAAATGACACACTTTCCCATAGAGCATTTTATATGGGGACATTCCCATAAGATTTTATAATCAGTTCTATAAGCCAATAAGCATCATCAAGTTTCTTAGACCAATTCTTTCTAGATCTATTAAAAGTCTTTTGCGAGATTAAATTTATTTTTCAATTATTGCTAGAATGAGGACGATATGGTTACGAATTATACCGTAGATATAAACTTACGGAAAGCACCATGAATAAAATTTGAATAACCATGAGTCATTAAATATCTAGGGACTCCAAACCTGAGGAAAATAACATATTTAAGCATTTTACTAGAAGTGTTATGATCACCACTACTAGTTGGAATAGCTTATACCCACTTAGTAACATAATCAACAACAATTAAAATATAAGTATACCCATTAGAGCAAGGAAAAGTTCCCATATAATCAAAAGCCCAAACATCAAATGGTACAATAGCAAGTGAATAATCCACACGCATTTCCTGATGTCTACCAATGTTACCGATTCTTTGACATTCATTAAAAAAGAGGACATACTTATGAGCATCTTCGAAAATAGAAGGCCAATAAAAACAAGACTGTAATACCTCATGTGCAGTTCTACCACCAGCGCGGTGCCCTCCGTACGCCTTGGGATGACACTTCCGTAGGATCTGTTCCTGTTGATGCTCAGGCACACATGTAATAACACCATCTCCTCCTTCTTTATAAATATGTGGGTCATCCAAAAGTAATGTATCAAATCGTAGAAGAACCTTTTCTTTTGTTGGTAGGTGAAACTAGGTGGTATATATTTACAAATAATGTAATTGGCACAATCTGCATCGTAAGGGATACTACTTGAAGCATTTATAATGGCTAGTTGCTCATTAGGAAAATAATCATCAATAGGAAGTGATTCATTAAGAACATTTTCCATTTTAGACATATTATCTACTACACGATTTTCACCTCCCTTTCTATCAACAATATGCAAATCAAACTATTGAAGTAAAAGCACCCACCTAATTAGTCCAGGCTTAGTATCTTTTTTCCATAAGGTATTTACTAGCAGCAAGATAAGTGTGAATAGTAACTTTGGAATCAACAATATAAGGTCTAAACTTATCACATGCAAACACAACTACTAAAAATTCCTTCTCAGTAATAGCATAATTTCTTTGGGCACTATCTAGAGTTTACTAGCATAATGGATAACATTCATTTTCTTGTCTACTCTTTGCACTAGAACAACACCAACATCATAATCACTAGCATCACACGTAATTTCAAATGGTAAATTCTAATCACATGGTTGAGCAATAGGTGTATAAATTAATGCTTTCTTAGGAATTTTAAAGGCTTCCATACAATCTGTAACACCCTGGCTTTTGCCCATTTCTTTTTCCTTTGATTTTGATTTGGTTTTGCTTTTCTCTGGCTTGATAGTTTTGAAACCTAAAGGGATCACCCCTGATTTCTCTTCCCTAGTGGCTTGACAACCTCCAAACCATCCCAAGACCTTGTCATTTCCATATTGAGCCAATCCCAATAATCTTTTCCCTGGGAATATTCCTTTTTCTCATTAAAGGAATAACCCTATTGCCTTGGGTTGTGAAGCAACCCACATTTCTATCATTCCAAAAATTCCCAAATAATTCTCATAAATCTGTTGGGTCATATCTTCCTGAGATATGACAAAATCTTTACTTGTCATGTTCAAAAATAGTCCTCAACTATTCCTTTTCTAATTCTTCCCTATTTGTCAAGTTGTGAAGCAAGTACCCTTTATATTTTCTTGCTTGCTCTCAAATTTGTGGGCACTCTTTCCTATCCATATCATTGCCTGATGCCAAAATTCAACTTCATTTGACTATTAAATATTTCATGGCAAATTTCCAAAGTTTCTGATCCAGAGGAAGCTTTGTGAAGCAAGTGCTAGCTAGGAATGTGAAAATGAGTTGAAACTTTGCCATGATCTTTAATATGCTCAAATAATGCCTCTACACCAAATTTGAGCATGACTCCTTCAACCATGTGACCATAGCATCAAATCTTTGTCTCTGGTCATTATTTTGGATTCTGAAGCAACTATGCTTTATGTTGCTCCATAAATTCTGAAATTTTACCAAGTTATTCTCCTATCTATAAAACATATCTCAACCAAATTTGAGCTCAATTTATCTAGCCAACTATTCCTAGTATTTTTCCTAGAATTCCGCCTAGCAGGATGCTGTGTGAAGGAAGTACCACTTTGGTTCATCCAGATGATATGAAATTTATACAACACCTTCATAATCCTGAATAATTCATCTCCTCCAAGTTTCAACCCCATCCAAGCAAGTTTGTGAGTGCCACATCAAAATCCTTGTTCTAGATCAGATTAGCCAGTTCCAAAGCAACCCTATTAAATCTTGATCCTATGCTTATCAAATTTCAAAGGATTGTAGTCCTTCCGACCCTAAACCTCCCACACATCTTATTTAGCCATTATCTCTTCTCTGTTGATCACAGTAATAGGACCAAGTCTGCTGCAGGAAACTTCCAGTGAAGCCTCCCGTCAACTCTTGGTGTCTTTTGGTGATCTATCAACTCAGTTGGACCCCTCCTTGGAAGGACCATCACCTAGACAAGGTGTGCCATCCTCTCTTGTCCTCTGAGGGCCAGTGCACGCGGTGACCATGCCTTTAGCATGCCAAACGTGTGCTCTGTGCAGTGGAGCCCTCGGCCTCGTCGGTTTCTTCTCTCCGTCGACCTCTAGTCATGTCCAGCAGTTCCCCCTCGTCGTCCCCTTCCTCCTGGACCCCTCTCCCGCTGTAACATCCCAAAATTATAAATTTTGGAATGTTAATATAATTATTAGATTGATTTTTTGTTTGTTTGCTTGAGTGATTGAAACTTGTGTGAAATTTGAAACTTTTCAAAAACTTTTGAATGAGAGGGAATAAAATGACTTTCCCCTTCTCCGGTGAATTCAAATTCAATCTTTTAAAAGCAAAGAGAGAAGATGACATGACTTCTTCAACTATAAATAATTTGAACAGAGATATTTGCATTTGAATTCTTTTGCATTTTTATCCGTTTTCTTCGTGCAAGAAATGCCGGGAAATACATTCTAGAGAGGAGGAACATGACCCTCAAACCCACGGGCATTTTGAAAGTAATTTGAACCCTAAAACTTAGAGGGTCATTTGAAAATTATTTGCAAAAGAAAATAAATCTTTTAGGCAATTTTGTGAAAACAATTTTTTCTGAAGTTTTTATTTTTGCCGTGGAAAAATGCCCATCATTTATATTTTATTTTTTCTGATAATTTTAGTATATAAAAACTCTTTATTCCGAATTGATTTGAATTCCCTTTTATCGTTTTAGTTTCCTAGTTTTAAAATAGGAAAGGAAATCACTTTTATTAGGAAACTCCAGGTGGCCCATTAAAACCTTTCCCTATTTTGGCCCAACAGAAGATCATGTCCTACCTCTCCTCTCCCTCACGTCACAGAACCTTGCCTGTCATGGACAGAGGAATCCCCACCTCCGGGATTTGCGAAGCACCTTCCATCCCAGCCCCTCACGTCGCCTCTATAAGAACTCCCATGGCCTCCTCGTTCCATTCCCGTTGAAACCACCGCCTCTCCCCACCTCCTCCTCCCCCTGCACCACGCTGGAGTCGGCACCAGAGAACTCACAGGAGCTCCCCACCGTCGGCCCCCCTGCACCCTCCCCTCCCTGCCGAGCCCACCTCACCCCGCCAACACCTCCCCACCGTCGCCACCCCACCCCGTCGGCACCCTCCACCTCGCTGCACCCCTCCCCATCGCCCCGACCAAAAACTTCCAGGAACTCCTCCCTGCCGAGCCCCCCCCCTGCAGGTCCCTCCACCTCGCCTCCCTCCCCTCCCTGGAGCCTCGCCGCCCCACCCCTTCCCCCCCCGCCGGAGTGCCCCCTTTCCCCGCCGGCGCAGCTCCCCATCGCCGGAGAAGGCTCCTGCTACTCCCAACCACGGTAACTCCTCCTCCTCCTATTTCTATTTTTTTTCTTTTTCTTGGTTTGCCCTTAGATCTATTTCCAACGGTATAGATTATATAGGTACTTACCCCTTCGGTTTTCAAAAAAGAACCGGCGGTTGTTTTATTTAATTAGTTAGCCAAAAGTTTTCTTATAATGTGCGGACGTTTGTTAGTTTAGCACCGCAGCGCATAGGTCTAAGCCAACCAGAGATCGCCACGTGGCCCGTTCATTAGTTAGCTTTTTTCTGTTTAGTTCAAAAACAGAAAAGTTCCAATTTTGTTTTGGCCATTACTTTTGATCCATAAGTCCAATGTTGTTGATTCTTTTTCCAGTAGCTCACAAATTTCCTGTAGTTTGTAAAAACATATAATTAGTCTATGTTTGAAATTTTGAAACAAATCCAAGGGAAGTGGGTCTAAATTACCAACATCTAGTGGTGGCTGGTCCTCATTAGCTCGAAGTACCCCAAGAATATTGTGGCCTAGGATGATAATAGGTATAGACTAAGTCTTTGGATGAAACTTGTTTCCAGCAAAACAACACAATTATTAGGGAACTGAGCCAAGTCAACAACCAGCACCTTGACAACAACCCTAGAGAAATTACTTGCATTTCTATCCCAATGAACTAGAGTACCAAAATCTTCTACAACCCCCTATATGTGCTTGTGCTCCCAAAGGTCTACTGGAACAGCAAGCAAGGCAAGCCAACATTCCGGACTGTAATTAAAATTACTATGATTAATCCTCTCATTATGATTAACAAAGTTAATCTCCTACCCCTGAAAGTGGTGTGGACTATGCTGCACAAGCCAATTCCTATCTGCACATGAATTTACTTGGATGTATATCATTCCCAGAGGGCATTTTTGCATCATGTCTATCAAAAATACAAGCTCGACTTCCCTAAAGTGATGCAAGATATTTCACATTGTAGAGAAGGGGACGTGAAAACCTGGGTTGAGGGTCACTATGGCAATGGCCACATCCTTATGATGAGCGAAAATCGGACGAGAGACATGGCACATGCATTCTTGTGGTCGACGAACCACCTCGATCGCTTGGTACAACCCTAGGAGAAACGTTTCATGATTAACCGGAAAGTTGGCCATCTAGTCCGAGTGTGGCATGGCGGTAGTGCTAGCCGGAGCAAAAGCCGAGGAGGCAAGAAGGATAAAGGGTATTGTTTGGAATGGATTAAGAGTCTTTGTATTGTTCACTGTCAAGCCCCGGACAAACAGTGAGTTACTATCCTTATGGTGACTCCCCGAATCCACACCTACCTCTTTATCAATAGTGTCCAAATTTGGCAATGAAGAATTCCTATTTTTCACTAACACAGGAGGAAAATTAAGATTGAAAGAATCGAGCTTATCTTGCGAACCATGTTTAGTTCTCCATACCTATTTTGTTGGCCTAGTATTGGCAAGTGGCGGCATTGATGGATTCCAAGAATCTTTACTGACGGGACCAAATTGGTAGCATGAATAACACCCGATTTTATTCTAGCAATTAGCGCGTGAGTGCCCAAGAAATAAACAACATGGACATGGTAGCTCCTGAGGATTTTCTTGATTTTTTTAGCATGTTAGGCTGATAGGCCGTGATACATCTCCAACGTATCTATAATTTTTGATTGTTCCATGCTATTATATTATTTGTACTGGATGCTTTATACGCATTAATATGATGTTTTATATTATTTTTGGGACTAACCTATTAATCTAGAGACTAATGCAAGTTTTTGTTTTTTCCATGCTTTTGAGTATTGCAAATAAGGAATATTAAATGGAGTCCAAACAGAACAAAAATGTCCACAATTATTTTTCTTGGGCCACAAGAAACCCAGAAGACTAGAAGTAGGGGACAGGGCACGTGCCGGGAGGCCAGAAGCCTGCATGGCGCACCCTAGGGTGGTGGCCGTGCCCCTGGTTTGTGGGTCCCCTGCAGGCCTCCTAACCCTATTATTTTCCCTATAAATTCCCAAATATCCTCTCATCGCTAAAAAGAGCCTCGAAAATACTTTTCCAACGCTGGGAGCATCTGTTCCCGTGAGATCCAATCTGGGAGCCTTTTCCGGTAATCAGACGGAGAGGGAATTGATCATGGAGGGCATCTACATCAACTCCATTGCCCATCCGATTATGCGTGAGTTTTTCACCACAGACCTACGGGTCCATAGTTAGTAGCTAGATAGCTTCTTCTCTCAGTTTGATCTTCTATACCATGTTCTTCATGATCTTCATGGAGATCTACCCGATGTAATACTTTATTGTAGTGTGTTTGTCGAGATCCGATGAATTGTGAGTTTATGTTCAGATTATCTATGAATATTATTTGAATCTCTTCTGGATTCATATATGCATGATTTCATATATTAGCAAGTCTCTTCGAGTTATTGGTTTGGTTTGGGCAACTAGATTGGTAATTCTTGCAATGGAAGAAGTGCTTAGTTTTGGGTTCAATCTTGCGGTGTCCTCACCCAGTGACATAGTAGGGGTAGCGAGGCACGTATTGTATTGTTACCATCGAGGATAAAAAGATGGGGTTTTCATCATATTGCTTGAGTTTATCCCTCTACATCATGTCATCTTACTTAATGTGTTACTCTATTCTTCATGAACTTAATACTCTGTTACTTAATGTGTGGAGTGATAGTAGTAGATGCAGAATCGTTTCGGTCTACTTGACACGGACGTGATGCCTATATGCATAATCATTGCCTTAGATATCTTCATAATTATTCGCTTTTCTATCAATTGCTCGACAGTAATTTGTTCACCCACTGTATTATTTTTCTTTATGAGAGAAGCCTCTAGTGAAACCTATGGCCCCGGGTCTATTTTGCATATTATACTTTCACACCTATAAATCAAAAATACCAAAAATATCTTGCAACAATTTATTTACGTTTGTTTCCATAATCTTTTATATCTATCTCTATCAGATATCATCCTTGCAAATAACTATGAAGGGATTGACAACCCCTTTTTAGCATTGCGTGCAAGAGTGTGATTATTTTTGTAGGTACTACGATTGGGGCCTTGATTGTTCCTCCTACTGGATTGATACCTTGATGTTCAAAAAACTGACGGAAATACTTATCTACTTCGCTACATCACCCTTTCCTCTTCAAGGGAAAAACAACGCAAGCTCAAGAGGTAGCAAGAAGGATTTCTGGCGCCGTTGTTGGGGAGAATACATAGCAAGATCAAGCCTACCAACTACCCATCACAAACCCATCTCTTGCATTTACTTTATTTGCCCTTTGCCTCACCTTTTCCTCTCCACCACTTCTAAAACGATATTTACAAAATACCAAAAAGATTTGCCTTTTTATTCGCCCTTTTTTCGTTCGTCTTTTTGTTTGCTTCCTTGTGTGCTAGATTGCTTTCTTTGTCATGATGGCTCAAGAAAATACCAAGTTATGTGACTTTTCCACTACTAATAATAATGATTTTATTAGTACTCCGATTTCTACCGCCACTAGTGCGAAATCTTGTGAAATTAATGCTGATTTGATCAATCTTGTTATGTAAGAAGAATTTTCTAGCCTTCCTAGTGAAGATGTTGCATCCCATCTAAATATTTTCGTTTAGTTGTGTGATCTGCAAAAGAAGAAAGATGTGGATAATTAAATTGTTAAATTGAAGCTTTTTCCTTTCTCATAGTTTTCATATTTACCTAAAAATAGCATTGATTCATGGAATAGGTGTAAAGATGCTTTTATTTCCAAGTACTTTCCGCTCGCTAAGATTATCTCCCTTAGGAACGATATAATGAATTTTAAGCAACTTGATCATGAGCATGATGCACAATCGTGGGAGAGGATGAAACTAATGATTAGGAATTGCCCCGCTCATGGTTTGAGTTTATGGATGATTATACAATTTTTTATGCGGTATTGAATTTTCCTTCTAGAAATCTTTTAGATTCCGCCCCGGGTGGTACTTTTATGGAAATCAGATTAGGAGAAGCTACTAAACTCCTAGATAATATTATGGCAAATTACTCTCAATTGCATACCGAAAGATATCCTACTAGTAAAAAAGTGCACGTTATTGAAGAAATAAACACTTTGAGTGGAAAGATGGATGAATTAATGAATTTTTTTTCTAGTCAGAGTGCTCCTATTGATCCCAAGTATATTCCTTTCTCTTCTTTGATTAGAAATAATAATGAATCTATGGATGTGAATTTTTTTGGTAGGCTCAATTTTTGCAATG
The DNA here is from genome assembly GCF_904849725.1 of Hordeum vulgare subsp. vulgare. Taxonomy (NCBI): domain Eukaryota; kingdom Viridiplantae; phylum Streptophyta; class Magnoliopsida; order Poales; family Poaceae; genus Hordeum; species Hordeum vulgare. The sequence continues at coordinate 232,923,236 of NC_058524.1, read as the reverse complement.
ACGCGTATAGAGGTAATTTCAATCCTAGGTTGTTTCCTAGTAATTCCTCTAACAATTATGGTAATTCCTAAAACAATTATTATGGAAGTTATAATAATATGCCGTCCGATCTTGAGAATAATATTAAAGAATTCATTAGCTCGCAAAAGGGTTTCAATGCTATGATTGAAGAAAAATTGCTCAAGATTGATGATTTGGCTAGGAACGTTGATATAATTTCTCTTGAGATTGATTCTTTGAAAATTAGATCTATTCCATCCAAGTATGATATTAATGAGTCTTTAAAAGCTTTGAGAATTTCTTTTGACGAGTGGAAGGAAAGAACCGCTAGAATACGTGCTAAGCGTGAATGGCTTGAAAAGGTGTTTTCTCGTGATAATAATGATGAAAATCTTAAAGTGATTGATGTGACACCAATTGAATATTTGTTTTGTAGTATAAATCTTGAAAAATATGGGACTGGAGATGAGTCAACTTTAATTAAAAGGCATCCCAATGATTCATAGTTTATAGATCTTAATGATAAGATTGATAAAAGTGGGATGTAAGAGATCAAAACATTAAATAGAAATGAGCCCACTCTTTCGGATTTCAAGGACTTTTATTATGATAGTTGATCTTTGATTGATTGTGTTTGCTTGTTGCAATCCATGTTGAATTCTCCGCACGCTTATAATCAAAATAAAGCTTTTACTAAATATATTGTGGATGTTATGACGAAATCTTTTGAAGAAAAACTTGAGTTGGAAGTTTCTATACCTAGAAAGTTTCTGATGAGTAGGAACCTACTATCAATATTAAAATCGAAGATTAAGTGTGTCATGCTTTCTGTGATTTGGGTGCTAGCGTTTCCACGATTCCAAAAACTTTATGCGATGTGCTAGATTTCCGTGAATTTCATGATTTCTCTTTAAATTTCGATGTGCTAGATTTCCGTGAATTCTACAATCAAGAAACCTACGGGAAGGATTAATGATGTTATTATTGTTAAAATAGGAATTATGTGCCCACAGATTTCATTGTTCTGCATATAGATTGCAATCCTACATGTCCTATTATTCTTGGTAGACCTTTGCTTAGAACGATTGGTGCAATTATTGATATGAAAGACGGAAATATTAGTTTCCGACTTCCATTAAGTAAAGGCACGGAGAACTTTCCTAGAAACAAAATAAGATTACCTTATGAATCTATTATGAGAGCTACTTACGGATTGCATACCAAAGATGATAATACCTAGATCTATTACATTATGCTTAGCTAGGGACGTTAAACAATAGCGCTTGTTCGGAGGCAACCCAATTTTATTTTTATGCTTTTGTTTATGCTTCTGTTTTTGAGTGCTGAACACATTATTACCTCCGTAATAATTGTGTTTTCTTGTTTTGATTAGTGTTTGAACCAAGTAACACCTTTGGGATGGTCTACAGTGTTTGCAAGTTGATTTTGTTGAAAAACAGAAACTTTTTCTCTCAGTCCAGGAATTTTGTATATTCACTCGAATGTTCTTTCTTTCTGAATTTTTTACACACGATTTTTTTTTAAATTTTCCCAGATTCTCCTAATGTTTCATAATTTTGCAAGTTACAAATGTATTCCAAGTAAACAGATTGCTATAAACGGTTCTGTTTTTGACAGATTCTGTTTTCTTTGTGTTGTTTTCTTATTTTGATGAATCTATGGGTTGTATCGGGGGGGGGGGGGGTGGGTATGAACCATGTAGAAGTTGGAATACAGTAAATATTACATCAATATAAATAAAGAATGAGTTCACAACAGTATCTAAAGTGGTGATTTATTTTTCTTATACTAACGGATCTCATGAGATTTCTGTTGAGTTTTGTGTTGTGAAGTTTTCAAGTTTGGGGAAAAGATTTAGTGGACTACGGAATAAGGAGTGGCAAGAGACTAAGCATGGGGATGCCCAAGGCAGCCCAAGCCATATTCAAGGATACGAAAGAGCCTGAGCTTGGTGATTCCCCGGAAGGCATCTCCTCTTTCGTGTTCAATCCATTGGTAAATTTACTCGAGGCTATATTTTTATTCACCACACGATATGTGTTTTTCTTGCAGCGTCGTGTATTATATGAGTCTTTACTTTTTAGTTTTCTATAACCATCCTTGCTTCACACATATTTTGACAGAGACACGCTGATCGTGAATTTATTAGAATACTCTTTGTGCTTCACTTATATCTTTTGAGCTAGGGAATGTTGCTCTAGTGCTTCACTTATAGCTTTTAGAACACAGCGGTGTAGTGTTTTATGGAAATTATTAAAACACTTGTTCCTCACTTATATTATTTTGAGAGTTCTTTAAAAAACATGGTAATTGGATTAGGTTATGAATTTAGTCCTAATATAATGGGCATCCAAGAGGGATATAATAAAAACTTTCATATTAAGTGCATTAAATATGATGAGAAGTTTGATTCCTTGCATATAGTTTTGAGATATGAAGATGGTAATATGAGAGTCATGCTAGTAAGTAATTGTGAATTAGAATAAATACTTTTGTTAAAGCTTGTGATTTCCGTAGCATGCACATATAGTGAACTGTTATGTGATGAAGTCGGAGCATGATTTGTTTAACGATTGTCAACCTTTGTGTGGAGGTCGGGATCGCGATGGTTAACTCCTACAAACCCTTCCCCTTGGAGCATGTGTCTGATACTTTGCTTCGATAAATAATAGGCTTTTTCAATAAATATGTGAGTTCTTTATGACTAATGTTGAGTTCATGGATTATACGCACTCTCACCCTTCCACCTTTGCTAGCCTCTCTAGTACCGCGCAACTCTCACCGGTACATTAAACCCACCTTTCTCAAAATAGCCACCATATATTTTCCTCAAATAGCCACCATATCTACCTATTATGGCATATTCATAGCCATTCTTAGATATATTGCCATGCAACACTACCGACCCATTTTTTATGACACGCACCATCACTTCCATATTGCTTATAGAGCCATATTTTAATATCGAGTTGTAATCTTTGAGTTGTAAGTAAATAAAAGTGTGATGATTTGCACTATTAGAGCATTGTCCCGTGTGAGAAAAGGATGATGGAAGCTATGATTCCTCACAAGTTGGGATGAGTCTCTGGACTTCACAAAAAATAAAAGAGGCCAGCGAAGCCCGTAAAAAAATAATAGAGGCCAAAGAAGCCCATCCGAAAGAATGAGAGAAAGAGAGAAGGGACAATGCTACTATCTTTTTCCACACTTGTGCACCAAAGTAGCACCATATTCTTCATAGAGAGTCTCCTATTTTTTCACTTTTGTATAACTAGTGGAATTACATCTTTTGCACAACCTCTTAGTTTCTGTATTGAGCTTTCATACACTTATATCTCTAGTGCATTTGTTTTATGGCAATGGCTACTCACTCATATTGATATCTGTTGATGGGCATCTCCATAGCCGGGTAATATGCCCAGTTGACGTGAGACTATCTTCTCCTTTTTTGCAACCTCCACCATACTCTATCCCACCTATAGTGTTATATCCATGGCTCACACTCATGTATTGTGTGAGAGTTGAAAACGTTTGAGAACATAAAAAGTGTGAAACAATTGCTTGATTTTCATCGGGGGTTGTGAATGATTTAGATACTTTGTGTGGTGAAGATGGAGCATAGCCAGACCATATGATTTTGTAGGGATAACTTTCTAAAACCATGTTATTTTGAAAGGAAGCAATTGCCTTATTAGTATGATTGAAGTACTATTGTTTTCATGTCAATATTAGACTTTTGTTTTGAATATTATGGATCTGAATATTCATGCCACAATAGAGAATATTACATGGATAACTATGTTAGGTAGCATTCCACATAACAAAGTCTGTTTTTATCATTTACCTACTCGAGGACGAGCAGAAATTAAGCTTGGGGATGCTTGATATGTCTCCAATGTATCTATAATTTTTAATTGTTCCATGCTATTATATTATCTGTTTTGGATGTTTTATATGCATTAATATGCTGTTTTATATTATTTTTGGGACTAACCTATTAATTTAGATCCTAGTGTCAGTTTATGGTTTTTCCACGTTTTGAGTATTGCAGATAAGGAATATTAAACGGAGTCCAAACGAAAAAAATCTCCGGAATGATTCTTCTAGGACCACAAGAAACCGAGAGGGCACGTGTCGGGAGGCCACAAGCCTGCACGACGCGCCCTAGGGGGTGGTTGCGCCCCTGGCTTGTGGGTCCCTTACATGCCTCCTAACCCTATTATTTGCCCTATAAATTACCAAATATTCCCCCATCGCTAAAACGTGCCATGAAAATACTTTTACGCCGCCGGGAGCCTCTGTTCCCTTGAGATCCAATATGGGAGCCTTATCTGGTAATCTATGAGAGAGGGAATTGATCACGGAGGGCATCTACATCAACTCCATTTCCCCTCCGATGATGCGCGAGTAGTTCACCACAGACCTACGGGTCCATAGCTAGTAGCTAGATGGATTCTTCTCTCGCTTTGATCTTCAATACCATTTTCTTCATGATCTTCATGAAGATCTATCCGATGTAGTACTCTTTTGCGGTGTGTTTGTCGACATCCGATGAATTGTGAGTTTATGTTCGAATTATCTATGAATATTATTTGAATCTCTTCTGAATTCTTATATGCATGATTTCATATCTTAGCAAGTCTCTTCATGTTATTGGTTTAGTTTGGCCAACTAGATTGGTAATTCTTGCAATGGGAGAAGTGCTTAGTTTTGGGTTCAATCTTGCGGTGTCCTCACCCAGTGACATACTAGGGGTAGCGAGGCACTATTGTAATGTTGCCATCGAGGATAAAAAGATGGGGTTTTCATCATATTTCTTGAGTTTATTCCTCTACATCATGTCATCATACTTAATGCGTTACTATATTCTTCACGAACTTAATATTCTAGATGCAGGAAGGAGTCGGTCGATGTGTGGAGAAATAGTAGTAGATGCAGAATCGTTTAGTCTACTTCACACGGACGTGATGCTTATGTGCATAATCATTGCCTTATATATCTTCATAATTATTCCCTTTTCTATCAATTGCTCGACAGCAATTTGTTCACCCACCATATTATTTTGCTTTACGAGAGAAGCCTCTAGTGAAAAATATGTCCTCCGGGTGTACTTTCCATATTACATTTTCAGATCTATAAATCAAAAATACCAAAAATACCTTGCTGCAATTTATTTACTTTTGTTTCACAATCTTTTATATCTATCTCTATCAGATCTCATCCTTGCAAATAACTCTGAAGGGATTGACAACCCCTTTATAGCGTTGGGTGCAAGTGTTTGATTGTTTGTGTAGGTACTACTATTGGGGCCTTGCTTGTTCCTCCTACTGGATTGATACCTTGGTTCTCAACAGACTGAGGGAAATACTTGTCTACTTAGCTGCATCACCTTTTCATCTTCAAGGGAAAACCAACGCAAGCTCAAGAGGTAGCAGGCCCCTAGCATGAGAGTCCTAGTCCAGTCGATTAAATATTGAGATAAGCTAACGGGATGGAGGATTAACGTCTCCAACTATGACACACCCATTATGATTTGAAAATACAAGTCCCGCCTTTGATTTTGGTGATTCTTGAGAGAGCCTATATGAATACTTTCCCCGCTGAAATGTCGCGCGCAGATTGAGCAGTAAAGGGTACCCATAAATTCCTTGAATCCTGGGATGAAAGATGTGCCTTAACAAGCTCGGATGAATCCCTTTTCTCTGACTGACTCAAAATGTCAATTGTTGATCTCGAGAAATTTGACCGGAAGAAAGTATCAATGTCCCCTCTAGCCTTCTTGGCACCCAAAAGTTTCTAAAGATCCATAATTTCTTTAGTAGTAAAATGATGAAGAAAGCTGTTGGGGAACGTAGCACGGGAAACAAAAAATTTCCTACGCACACGCAATACCTATCCATTGTGATGATCATCTACGAGAGGGAAGAGTGAATCTACATACCCTTGTAGGTCACTAAGCGGAAGCATATATAATGTGGTTGATGTAGTGGAACAGATTCCCAATCCAAATCGCAGCCCGTCCCGCAATCTCATCACGATCCGTCCCGCGATCCCATCACGATCCATCCCGATCTAGTGTTGAACGGACGCCACCTCCGCTTTCAGCACACGTACAGCTCGATGATGATCCCCGCCTTCTTGATCCAGCAAGAGGGGCGGAGAGTTAGATGAGTTATCCAGCACAGTGTCGTGGTGGTGGTGGTGGTGAACTAACCGAGCAGGGCTTCGCCTAAGCACCGCCGAACTAGACTAGATGAGAAATATATCTAGAGAGAAGTAGAGGGAGCACGTGGCAATTAGGGTTATCCCTCACCTCTAAAACCTCTAGTATATATAGGAGGGAGGGAGGGGAGAAGGCACCTCAAACTCTCAAGGTTTGGCTGAAATTGGAGGTGGAGGAGTGCTACTGCAACAAAAGACCTTCCAACGGCGCCAGAAACAAGCGTGTTGACTGGAGACTATTCTTGTCTTGATACTCCTCAGCAACGGCACCAGGAAACTTTCTGCTACGGCTACGCCTTTAGGGACTTCCTTGGCAAATATGCAAAGGATTCCCCCGAGGCCTTGGAGCCTTGCGTTGGTGTTCCCTCGAAGCAGAAAGGGTGATGTAGCACAGCGGCGGTAAGTATTTCCCTCAGTTTTGAGAACCAAGGTATCGATCGAGTGAAGGATTGTCACAAGTACCTGCACAAACACAAAGAGCTTGCACCCAACACTATGAAGTGTTTGTCAATCCCTTATAGATTGTTTGCCAAGTGAGAACTGAAAGCAAAAAGAAACAAAGCAAAGTAAATGCGAAAGTGGAAACGATAGGTGTGAATAGACCCGGGGGCCGTAGTGTTCACTAGTGGCTTCTCTCATGAAAGTAAGTAGACGTTGGGTGAACGAATTACTGTCGAGCAATTGATAGAACCGCGCAAAGTCATGATGTTATCTAAGGCAATGATTATATCTATAGGCATCACGTCCAAAACAAGTAGACCGATACTTTCTGCATCTACTACTATTACTCCACACGTCGACCGCTATCCAGCATGCATTTAGTGTATTAAGTTCATGAGAACAGAATAACGCCTTAAGCAAGATGACATGATGTAGATGGACAATCTCATATCTACGATAAAATCCCATCTTTTTACCCTTGATGGCAACAACACGATGCGTGCCTTGCTGCCCCTTCTGTCACTGGGAAAGGTCACCACACAGTATGAACCCAAAACCAAGCACTTCTCCCATTGCAAGAATCATAGATCTAGTTGGCCAAACAAAACCCAAGACTAGGAGAGACTTACTAGGATATCAAATCATGCATATAAGAAATCAGCAAACACTCAAATATATATCATAGATAATCTGATCACAAATCCACAATTCATCTGATCTCGACAAACACACCGCCAAAGAGGATTACATCGGATAGATCTCCATGAACATCATGGAGAACTTTGTATTGAAGATCCAAGACAGAGAAGAAGCCATCTAGCTACTAAATACGGACCCGTAGGTCTGAAGTGAACTACTCACGAGTCATTGGAGGGGCGATGATGTTGATGTAGAAGCCCTACAACTCCAAAGTCCCCTCCGGAAGGGCGCCGGGAAGGGTCTCTAGATGAGATCTCGCGGAAACGGAAGCTTGCGGCGGTGGAAAAGTGTTTTCATGGATTCCCCTTTTTTCTGTATTTTAGGGAATATATAGGCGAAGGAGCTAGGTCAGGGGGGCGTCAGGGAGGCCACAAGCCTGGTAGCCGCGGCCCCCCTAGTGGCGGCTACAGGGCTTGTGGGCCCCGTGTGGCTCTCTTGCCTTGGCCCTCAAGTCCCCTGATCTTCTTCCGTTCTGGAAAAATTTATTTCGGGGATTTTATTCCATTTGGATTCCATTCCAAAATCAGATCTGAAAAGAGTCAAAAACACAGAAAAAACAGGAACTAGCACTTGGCAATGAATTAATAAGTTAGTCCCAAAAAAGATATAAAAGGTACATAAAACATCCAAAGATGACAAGATAACAACATGAAACCATCAAAAATTATAGATAGGTTTGAGACGTATCAAGCATCCCCAAGCTTAACTCCTGCTCGTCCTCGAGTAGGGAAGTGATAAGGAATGAATTTTTGATGCTTTCATGCTACCTAGCATAGATGTCCTTCGTAACTCCTCTTATGTGACGTGAATGTTCAGATCCATTAGATTCAAAACAATAGTTTGCTATTGACGTGGAAACAATAATACTTCAAGCAAACTAGCAAGGTAATCATGAACTTTCAAAATAACAAGGACAAAAGAAAGTTATCCCTACAAAAGCATATAGTCTGGCTATGCACTATCATCCTTGCACAACGAATCTAAATCATGCACAACCCCGGTATTGGCCAAGTTATTGTTTTCACACCTTTACTTTCTCAAACCTTTTCAACTCTCATGCAATACATGAGCGTGAGCCATGGTTTTAGCACTATAAGTGGTGTGGAGTGTGGTGGAGGTTGCAAGACAAACAAGGAGAAGATGGCCACATTAACTAGGCATGCAATGAGCTGTGGAGATGCTCATCAATAGATATCAATGTGAACGAGTAGGAATTGCCATACAAATGATGCACTCGAGCTAAGAGTATGCGAAAGCTCTTAAAGAAAACTAGTGGGTGTGCATCCAACTTGCTTGCTGACGAAGACCTAAGGCAAATTTGAGGAAGCCTATCATTGGAATATAGAAGCCAAGTTATATAATGAAAATTTCCCACTAGCTATATGGTGGTGACAAAACAAGAGACTGTCAATCATGAAGATCATGGTGCTTAATAAGCACAAGTGTGGAAGGATAGTAGCATTGTCCCTTCTCTCTTCTTCTCTCATTTTTTTTGGTGGGCACTTTGGCCTTTTTTTATTGTTTATTATTTTGGTGGGCATCTTTGGCCTCCTTTTGTATATGGGCTTCGCTGGCCTATTTTATTTCCTCACATGGGACAATGCTCCATGAATGATGATCATCACACTTACAACTCAAAACATAGAACAATGATGACTCTATATGGAATGCCATCGGTAGTGTACCGTGACAATTATCTAGCATGGCATAGACATCAATGGAAACATCATGCTAGCTATCTTACGATCATGCAATGGCAATGTAGACGTGGTGGCACATGTCATGGTGGTAGTTGCATGGCAATATATCTCGGAATGACTTTGAAAAAGCCATAGTAGGTAGGTATGGTGGCTGTTTTGAGGGAGGCTAATGGTTGGTTTTGTGCACCGGCGAAAGTTGAACGACACTAAGAAGATAGTGATGGTGGAAGGCGAAAGTGCATCTAAACCATGGACTCAACATTAATCACGAAGAACTCATATACTAGTTGCAAAAGTTTTAGTAGTAATTGAAACAAAGTATTCAACGCATACTCCTAGGGGAAGGGTTGGTAGGTATAAACATCGCGTGATCCCGACCGCCACACAAAGGATGACAATCAATAGACTAATCATGCTCAGCCTTCATCACATAGCGGTTCACCATACATGCATGCTACGGGAATCACTAACTTCAACACAAGTATTTCTCGATCCACAACACCTTACTAGCATAACTTAAATATTACCACAACCACAACTCAAAACTAATTGAGATGAATCAAACTTCTCTAACTATTCAATGCACATGAAGGTGGAAGTTTTCATATCCCTTTGGATAACTACCCCTTTTTGAGACTACTTTCATAGCATAGATCACTACCAAGCCACGCGCTTCCGTGCTCTAAAAGATATAAATGAAGCACATAGAGCAAAATCAACTAGCTCAAAAGATATAAGTGAAGCACATGTGAGCTGAATTGTCTACCAAAGGATATAAGTGAAGCTCGACAAAATCACGGTAAGTGCATGTCTCTCTCTCTAGGTGTGCAGCAAGGATGATTGTGACACAAAAAAATAAAAGACTCCTACGATACAAGACGCTCCAAGCAAAACACATAACATGTGGTGAATAAAAATATAGCCCCAAGTAACGTTACCGACGGATTGAAGACGAAAGAGGGGATGCCTTCCCAGGGCATCCCCAATCTTAGGCTTTTACAGCATCCTTGAATCATCTTGGGGTGCCTTGGGCATCCCCAAGCTTGATCTCTTGCCACTCCTTATCTCTTTGTCCATAAGAACTTCACCCAAAACTTGAAAACTTCACAGCACGAAACTTAAACAGAAACTCGTGATAACATTAGTATAAGAAAGCAAACCACCACTTCCTTAGTTACTGTAGCAAACTTAAATTCTACTTATGTTGATGTTGGTTTACTGTATTTTCAATCTTCCATGGCTAATACCCCCCGATTCTATCCATAGTTTCATCAAAATAAGAAACCAACTCAACAAAAACAGAATCTGTTAACAGCAGACCAGTCTGTAGCAATCTGTATACTTCGTATACTTCTGGTACTTCAAAAATTCTGAAAAATTACGGAAGGCTGAAGAATTTCCGTAGAAATCAGCAGCAAAAAGAATAAACTCAAAAGCTCTTACAGAAAGTTTCTGTCTTTTCCAGCATGACCAAACGATCATCCCCCAGACTAATCATAACGGTTTTGCTTGGCACAAACGCAAAAAGAAACACAAAAAATACAATCATAACATAATTATGAAAGTGTGGAAAACACAAAACAGAAAGAAAAAGGATAGATTCATTGGGTTGCCTCCCAACAAGCGCTATTGTTTAACGCCCTTAGCTAGGCATAAGGATTTCAATGATGCTCACACAAAAGACAGGAGTTGAAGAACAACGAGAGCATCATAAAGCATGTGAAAATCACATCTAAGTCTAACATACTTCCTATGCATAGGCATTTTATAGGAAAACAAATTGGCAAGACAACCAATAGTTACCAAATGCAAGGAAGAAGAAGGAGACAATAGAAATCTCAACACAACGAGAGGTGATTTAGTGATATGAAAGTTTCTACCACCATATTTTCCTCTCTCATAATAATTACATGTGGGATCATATTCGAATTCAACAATGTAACTATCACATAGGATATTCTTTTCATGATCCACATGCATGCAAAGTTGACGCTCTACATAAATAGTGGGATTATCATCAACTGAAGTCATGACTTCTCCAAACCCACTTTCAATAATGTTGCAAATATCGTATTCATCATGAGGCTTAAACAAAATTTCAAGATCATAAGAAAAATCATCTCCCCACTCATGATCATTGCAACAAGTAGTGGACATAGCAAAACTAGCATCCCCAAGCTTAGGGTTTTGCATATTCTTAGCATTATTGTCACTAATAGAATTTATAGTGAAACAATTGCAATCATGCTTTTCATCCAAGGAGCCCTCGTGAATCATTTTATAAATTTCTTCCTCACAATTTTCAGATTCACGCATCTCAAGCAAAAATCCATAAAGATAGTCAAGTGCACTCAACTCACTAGAAATTGGATCAACATAATTGGATCTCTTAAAGAGATTACCAAGTGGATGAGGATCCATATCACTAGATTTTCAGCAAGCAAAGATGCAAGCATATTGAAGGCACATGGCACCAAGCGAACATAAAGCAAGCGAGAGAAAGGGGCGAATGAAAAGGCAAACGAAAAAGGCAACCGAAAAAGGCAAATTGGTGAAGTGGGGGAGAGGAAAACGAGAGGCAACTGGCAAAAAAGGTAAATGCAAGAGATGAGTTTGTGACACTTACTTGGATAGATCTCCCCTTCCCCGGAAACGGCGCCAGAAATACTTCTCCTACTGCAACAAAAGACCTTCCAACGGCGCCAGAAACAAGCGTGCTGACTCGAGACTATTCTTGTCTTGATACTCCTCAGCAACGGCACTAGGAATCTTTCTGCTACGGCTACGCCTTTAGGGACTTCCTTGGAAAGTATGCAAAGGATTCCCCCGTGGCCTTGGAGCCTTGTGTTGGTGTTCCCTCGAAGCGGAAAGGGTGATGTAGCACAGCGGCGGTAAGTATTTCCCTCAGTTTTGAGAACCAAGGTATCGATCCAGTGAAGGATTGTCACAAGTACCTGCACAAACACAAAGAGCTTGCACCCAACGCTATGAAGGGGCTGTCAATCCCTTATAGATTGTTTGCCAAGTGAGATCTGAAAGCAAAAAGAAACAAAGCAAAGTAAAAGCGAAAGTGGAAACGATAGGTGTGAATAGACCCGGGGGCCGTAGTGTTCACTAGTGGCTTCTCTCATGAAAGCAAGTAGACGGTGGGTGAACGAATTACTGTCGACCAATTGATAGAACCGCGCAAAGTCGTGACGTTATCTAAGGCAATGATTATATCTATAGGCATCACGTCTAAAACAAGTAGACCGATACTTTCTCCATCTACTACTATTACTCCACACGTCGACCGCTATCCAGCATGCATCTAGTGTATTAAGTTCATAAGAACAGAGTAACGCCTTAAGCAAGATGACATGATGTAGATGAAAAATCTCATATCTACAATAAAATCCCATCTTGTTACCCTTGATGGCAACAACACGATGCGTGCCTTGCTGCCCCTTCTGTCACTGGGAAAGGTCACCACACGGTATGAACCCAAAACCAAGCACTTCTCCCATTGCAAGAATCATAGATCTAGTTGGCCAAACAAAACCCAAGACTCGGAGAGACTTAGAAGGATATCAAATCATGCATATAAGATATGAACAAAGACTCAAATATATATCATAGAAAATCTGATCATAAATCCACAATTCATCGGATCTCGACAAACACACCGCCAAAGAGGATTACATCGGATAGATCTCCATGAAGATCATTGAGAACTTTGTATTGAAGATCCAAGAGAGAGAAGAAGCCATCTAGCTACTAACTACGGACCCGTAGGTCTGAAGTGAACTACTCACGAGTCATTGGAGGGGCGATGATGTTGATGTAGAAGCCCTCCAACTCCAAAGTCCCCTCCGACAGGGCGCCGGGAAGGGTCTCCAAATAAGATCTCACGGAAACGGAAGCTTGCGGAGGCGTAAAAGTGTTTTCGTGGATTCCCCTATTTTTTCTGTATTTTACGGAATATATAGGAGAAGGAGCTAGGTCAGGGGGGCGCCAGGGAGGCCACGAGCCTGGTAGCCGCCGCCCCCTGGTGGCGGCTACACGACCTGTGGGCCCCCTGTGGCTCTCCTGCCTTGGCCCTCAAGTCCCCTGATCTTCTTCCGTTCTGGAAAATTTTATTTCAGGGATTTTATTCCGTTTGGACTCAGTTCCAAAATCAGATCTGAAAAGAGTCAAAAACATAGAAAAAACAGGAATTGGCACTTGGCACTGAATTAATAAGTTAGTCCCAAAAAAAATATAAAAGGTACATAAAACATCCAAAGATGACAAGATAACATCATGAAACCATCAAAAATTATAGATACGTTTGAGACGTATCAAGGAGTCCTACTCCAATCCTACTAGGAGTAGGATTCCACCTCTTCACTTGGAAACCCTTTCCACCTTTGGGTTTCTTTCCTTCCCACCTCCAATCCGCCTTGGGCTTTAGTGGAGGCTTAGGCCAGCCCACTAAGGGATGGTTCACGTCCTCCCACAGCCCATGAGACCCTTTGGGGTGGGTGGGCCCACCTGGTGGACCCCCGGAACCCATTCGTCACTCCCGGTGCATTGCTTGGAGTTCAAAACCCACTTTCCTATACATCAATCCTTACCTCCGGACCTCCTCGTTATGTCCGGGATCTCTGCTGGGACTCCAAACAACTTTTGGTTACCAAACACACGTAACTGAATAATACCGAAACGTCACCGAACCTTAATTGTGCAGACCCCGCGGGTTCGAGAACTATGCAGACATGACATGAGACACTCCCCGGTCAATAACCAATAGCGGGACATGGATGTCCATATTGTCTCCTACATATTCTATGAAGATCTCTATCGGTTGAGCCTCTATGTCAAGGATTCATTTAATCCCGTATGTTGTTCCCTTTGTCCTGCAGTATGTTACTTGCCCGAGATTCGATCGTCGGTTTCTCCATACCTAGTTCAAACTTATTATCGGCAAGTCCCTTTACTCGTTCTGTAATACAAGATCCCGTAACTAACTCCTTAGTCACATTGCTTGCAAGGCTTGTTGTGATGTTGTATTACCGAGTGGGCCCCGAGATACCTCTCCGTCACACGGAGTGGCAAATCCTAGTCTTGATCCATGCCAACCACTCAGACACCTTTGGAGATACCTGTAGATCACCTTTATAGTCACACATTAACGTTGCGACGTTTGATACACACAAGGTATTCCTCCGGTGTCCGGGAGTTGCATGATCTCATGGTCATAGGAACAGATACATTGACATGCAGAAAACAGTAGCAATAAACTGACACGATCATATGCTACGGTTATAGTTTGGTTCTCTTCCATCACATCATTCTCCTAATGATGTGATCCCGCTATGAAGTGACAACACTTGCCTATGGCCAGGAAACCTTGACCATCTTTGATCAACGAGCTAGTCAACTCGACGCTCACTAGGGACAATGTGTTGTCTATGTATCCACACATGTATTTGAGTTTCCAATAAATACAATTATAGCATGGATAATAAACGATTATCATGGACATGGAAATATAATAATAACCAATTTATTATTGCCTCTAAGGCATATTTCTAACAAAAGTCAATATTCAAAGGAGCCTGTGAGGGGCTAATGCACTTGGGTTAGCAGCAGGGAGAATGGATTTTGTATGAACTTTGCCTTTTGAAGGCATGCACTGTTTGTTCTTACTGTTGACCATGGTCCAAGAATTATTTTCCTCACGCTCCCAAGAACGTAGCTCATGCATGTAATCAGGACCTCCATTACCCCGAAAGATTGAAGAAAACTTCAAAATCCTCACATGATAATGAGCGCAAATTATAAAAAAAGACCACTCTTTTAGAATGTAGAGAAAACCAGAATGAGCGATCACGGAGGTGAAGCACATTGAAATCCAGCACAATGCCGCCCAGACAATAATTGAGAGATTGTCCCACAATATATTCAAAAAGCCGGTGACGTAAACTACTGAACAAAGCAAATAAGAAGAACTCTCAACGTCCAAACCCCACAACGAAAGCAACCGAGCAACTGAACTTTCACCAAATGATATGTTGAATGTCCATGCCTGGTTTGAGATCAAGATCACACACACGCGCATTTCAAAAGTCTTTCCCAATATCTGCCTTCTTGTCCACCTTGATTGTGTGGGTACTATAGGAGGATGAATTATCAGATCTGCCACCCACCACCACCTTGTAGCATGCGAAGCATAGGCCATCTCCAATGGCAATCTATTCCCCTTCTCGGAGAAGGAGGGCATCAACAAAGACATTGCAATCGTCCGAGAGGCCGATCCGCCCATTCCCCGATAGGGTGATGTTCGTGGAGTAGATTTCATGGTGAGCCACCCGAAGATCAGTGACGAAGGTTGTAGACCGGCGCGTCGATGGATAATGCGAAGCCTTCCCCTGTGGACACGCATCTAGACCCAACCCGTCAGGTTGCCGTGCCAGAGTGGCGACCGGGAGGGAGTCGGTGGACGCTGAGGCCAGGGTGGCAGTCGATGGGAGGAGTTGGTGGGATGATATATCCCGCTCTTCGTTGTTTAGATGGTCACCACCAGCTGGGTTGGAGTACTATTTCGTTTGGACGCTTATGGCACCGAAGAGGATGTATTCACCTCAATTGGGATTCCTCGACTTTATTTTGTTTGTTCGTGCATGATTTTATACTCCTACCAAGTCGGGAACACTAATTTCTTTTGTTTCTAGCTTTGTTCACATAACATCTTTACTTTTTGATTATTTCCCTCTTTCTTGCGATTATTTTCCATTTTATCTGCTGGTTTCCCAATTTTATTTTCAGTTTTCTATTTGCTATATTGTTCTTATTCTTCTGTTTTTACTTATGTTGCTTCACTTGTTGTTTCAAATTCATTAACTTTTGTATTCGCCTATTTCGTATATGTACATTGTTGAATACGTCATGTATAATGTTCTGAAAATATGATCATGTTTCCATTTTCAGGAATAGTTCTTAGAACATGGGATTATATTAAAATGGAACAAAGTTTGTTTTATAATGTTTTGAAAAAATTCTAAAATTACATAAAAATTTAATTTATGTGTTATGAACAGTTTTAAAAAAATGTGAATATTCATTGGTAAGTTGTATGAACAGTTTTTCGATATGTTTGAACACCTTTTGTCAGTGTATGAAAATTTGAAAATATACCAAGAGAACTTCCATTAGAGATGCGCGATCACATATGTAAGTTGTGTGAACAAATTTCTAAATGCACATTGGACATATTTATTAAAATAAATAATAGTACTAGTCGCGAACCCGTGCATTCACACGGGCTAGCATACAAAAGTAAATGTTATTTTTAATTTTATATCCTAATCATTTTGAATTCATCAGCTGGACACTTTGGACCGCCTGGGTCTGGTACTTCCTCTGTTTCAATAAACATGATCAAAGTTTAGAAATTTTGAGTTTAGACGATATTAACATGCAAAGTAAAATCAAAATGTGTGATTAATTATTTGTTAGATATTTGAACCAAATAATTTGGTAATCACTTTCATATGTTTTATTGATCTGTCATATATAAGTAGCTAATACATCAATGTCTTATAATTGAAGCTTTAATATATTACCAAAGTTGGAAATCATGTTGTCGATTACCATCTACATATTTTCACCATTCGAAGAACCATGATGCTTTCAGTTTTGGCCAGAATGGAAATAGGTTCCAAAAAAATCCAAATATTTGCAATCATTGTTTGCCTTCATTTTTGGATATGTGGCTCAAGCTTGTCTATCTTCTGCTTTTTAGAACACCACATAGCTCATGCTATCTATACTTGTGCGATAGTCATATAACAAACCAAGAATATATATTTATAACTATATATAAACCTTAATAGCATGAATGTCATGAAGTGGGCAAGTCGTGTTCACAATTACCTTGTACAAATTTTCGCAATGGTGTTTCCTCAAAACCATGTACCATGGTATCCTGCAAAACTCATGATGAAGTAAGAATATATATTTTGTACTATCAAAACTTCAAATAGTTGATTGATGGTGAGCAATATTTCTTCTTTTAGTTCAAAATAACAACATTATAATTAAGGCAAAGCTCTTTGTCGTCTGCCACGATGAAAAACTGACGGCAAAGAGGTTGAATGGCGGCAAACTTCCCGATTCCCGTCTTAATTAAGGCATTCAATAAGAGACAGAAGAACACACAACTTCAACTCAGTGTCCTTGTATTTCACTGGTATCTTGTATCCATTGGTTAAAGAATCTCTAGGAGGAAAAAAATTTCGAATGTAACGATCCTCTGATCAACCTGTTGTACATAATGGAAAAGAACCCTTCTGGACACTGAACCGTTACTTGATGCACCTTGACTACATCAGAGGTGCAAATCAGGACGCTTCAAACAAACAACTTGTGTGTCTTCTCGTACAACTTTTTCTCCATGTACATCAAGGTCAAAGAAGGTCAAATCAATATCATGGTAGCAAATTGGTTGTATAGGATAGTAATGTAGAAGAAAACTACATAAGAATTTTGGTAGGTTCAAACCTTCAACTTGAGAAGAATAAATATGAGTAGAAGAAATAACCTACTAGAGACCAAATACTTGAAAATCGAAGCATGTTCTGAAGGAGGACATATTATGTGCATATACTATTTTCCATATTCAGATTTTTCTTCTTTGTTAGAATCTATATCATGCAAATAGGCATCCACAAATCAATCTCTTACACGATTTTTTCATTGCCATCAAATACCATCATCGCCCCATGGATTTTACATGGATTACAATAATACTATGTGGTGGAAGACAGAATGCCACAATGGAAGATATATAGATCAGTATATATATACTCGCACTAATCAATACTAACCTGTGGCCGTCGGACGTCCTAGCCTCCTGATCATCGTTTCACCGCTGTAGACATGCATGCATCAATGGTGTGCATGAATTTATCCTATGTATATGCACGTGAGCCCACCTTCTGTGATTGAAGATCCTTCTAGGTTGCTGTAAATTGTATTAAATTTTTGAAATTTACCTGTTATATAGTTCATTCATATATATAAACTCCTGCAGTTGTGCTGCTATTGTGCAGTCAAAATAGAAGTGTACATTATGAATGCCATTCATGTATAACTATTTCCATGCCTCAACATGTATGTACGAAGCTTCTGATTTTCATGATCTATTGTAGTGGACGGAAGCTGACGTGGCTTGCGGAACAACGCCTTCAGTGGTGTTGCCATGAACAATCCCATGTTGTCTCCATACCCCTGACGTCTGGATCGCTATGTCTCCTGTCTGACTGCTTTCTTAGGGTATAAATTGTATTATATTGTATATATCCTATTTCATAAAAAATAAAGAAAGAAAACTACACTAATTAGAACTAAACAAAGAATAACAACATGAGAAGTGAGCCTTCCCATACCATCTTGAGCAGTCTCGCCTGTATAGCAGTTTTTGTCCTACAATGAGAAAAAATATAGCAGAGACTGCACGTGCAGTAGTTTTTCGGATGTTTCTTAAGCTTCCATCATAGGATGCTCCTGTTCGTGGCTGATGCGCATAATACAGAACTAAAGCAGGTACATACAGGGTATACTGATAATCTCATCATGCATGCCTTACCTAAGCCTCCATCTCAGTCTCAACAGCCTGGTGCTAAGGCACTACGATTCTGCCATAGGGTCCCACCCCCAATCTAATCTGTCATAGGAGTGCTCAGGGAAGAAGTGAAGGAAGAATTCCCTTGTATTGCGCATATAGCAGATCAAATTCACTTGATTCAATTACCTTTTTTTATTCGCATGTGGAGGCAAGTACGGGAAACTCCTTTAAAAAGTAACCATGGAATTGCCACCGATGAGTATTTGCTGGCTAGCAGATCCAACATCCTGACGTATGGATGATTAGCCGATTATCCTCATTACTCCAGATCGTGAGGCAACGCTTCACCTATCAACATATGTGTGCTCATCGAGCATTCTTTTGCCTATCGTTCGTGGATCAGATTTTTTTTATTTTGCCGACCGATAGAAGATATTGGGAGAGATGACCACCTCTGCATATCCTTTGTGAGAACATGAGATTTGTTTTGAGGAAGCAGAGAGTCGTGAGAGATTGGGAAAATTCTTAATTAATGTGGAAAATCTGTAACTAACATAAAAAAAATCTAGGATTGATCTACACCGTAATAACTCGGCCTCACTAAATTAACGGCTCATAAATTCTAATTAACCTGTGATTTTCCAGGGAGTGCCTAATTAGTATAAGTATAGATTTGTAACGTATTTCTAAAAATGTTCATCTTAAGTTTTAAAAATTGCGCATGTATATAAAAAAAATCATCATGCATTTCGAAAAGGGTTCATCTTGTCAAAGAAAAATGCGTGTGAGCATTAAAAAATTGTTTGCACTTTTAGAAGTTGTTCGTACATTTATTTAAATACTCGCATGTTTTTTAAAATATATAATTCTTAAATTTAAAGAAAGTATTCAAAAATCTATATATTTTGAGAAGTGTTCTTCAAATTATAAAAATGATATACCTTAAAAAAAGAGTTCACATATCTACACAATAGTTTTTTATCTAAAAGTATTGAAAAATAAATGAAAACAAAATGGGATTGCAAAATAAATAAGAAAATAAGAAAAAAATAAACTTTACTCAACCGGTGGGGGACTATGGATAATTTCTTCTTACCTCAAGCTGGTGTCACGCAAAACGGTAGGCATATGTGTTTTCCAGCTCGCAATAAGCGATGTATACACTCCCCACAAACTCTGTTCACACTCTTAGGCCAAGTCCAACCGGCCAACTCTGTTCAGACTCTTAGGCCAACTCCAACCGGCCAACGTAAATGAGGGCGTGATCTAGACAACTAGAATCGTCATCATCAGTTAAAACACACAAGTATTGGTTGTCCCTGTGGTTGTAGGTTCTAAGTTACATCGAAGGAGAATAAAGCTGAGTGTGTTTTGTCCTGCATGTGGGAGAGAGGAGATGTTGTTCCATCGCTTTTGTACGTGTACATATTCAGTTTTGTTCTGGAAGTATCTTAGCTCAGAGAAGGAGCAATATTAAGAAATATCCTATAAGTAGAAGCTTAGTAGTGACGCACGTTATCAACCCACACTGCTGCTAATTAGTAGTAGCACCCATATAAATCCCACGTCTCTACTGAATTGATAGTAGTAGCACACGTTATTCCTGCGCTACTACTAAATGATTTCAATTGTACCCCCGGGATCGATGTGATACCATGGAATAATAGGGTGTTACACTATTCATAAAAATAAGGAATTCCTTCTTTTTTGGGAGCCCATTCAAACAGAACTCCTAAGTTAAGCATGATTGGTTTGGAGTAGTTATAGGATGGGTGAACGACCGGGAAGTTGGTCCATGGTGCACATGGGTGAGGACAAAATGCACAAAAAGACTAGTATTGATGTGTGCGGATAGTCTAGATTCCGCTAGGAGTAACGACTACCATCTGGTGTGTGCGAGGTGTTACAATCTGAAAGGATCGATATGGTTGACTAGGGGGGTGAATAGGCAACTATCATTTTTATCTTTTCTTAACAAATTAGGTTTAGCAACACAAAGGATGTCTAGATATGCAACTAGGTGAACAGCTTATATGATGCCAACAACAACAAAGATACTAGCAAGCAAAGTATGCAAAAAAAGTAAGGATTGCACAATGTAAAGGTAAGATATAACCCTAAGTGGAACCGGTGGAGACGAGGATGTGTTATCTAAGTTCCTTCCCTTTGAGGGGAAGTACGTCTCGTTTGGAGCAGTGTGCAGGCACAATGCTCCTCAAGAAGCCTCTAGGGACACCGTATTGTCCTCACGCCCTTACACATTGTGAGATGTCGTGATTCCGGCGGTGGTGCCCTTTGAAGGTGGCGACCGAATATTTACAAACAAGGTTGGGGCAATTGCCACAACTTAATTGGAGGCTACCAATGAAACCATGAAGCTTCACCACAATGGATTGTGGCTCTGAGGTCATCTCTTCCGTATAGGGTGCTCAAACACCCAAGAGTAACAAGATCCACAAGGGATTAGTGGGGGAATCAAATTTCTCTTAGTGAAAGTGTAGATCGAGGCCTTTTGCTCCAAACCCTAGAGCACCAACAAGATTTATGGCTAGGGAGCGAGATCAGGCGAAAATGAGCTTAGGAGAAACAATGGAGATTTTTGGGAAAAGAGGTGAGTCTACTTGAGGAATAAGACTGTTGGAAATATGCCCTAGAGGCAATAATAAATTGGTTATTATTATATTTCCTTGTTCATGATAATTGTCTATTATTCATGCTATAATTGTATTAACCGGAAACCGTAATCCATGTGTGAGTACATAGACCACAACACGTCCCTGGTGAGCATCTAGTTGGCTAGCTCGTTGATCAACAAATGGTCAAGGTTTCCTGATCATGGACATTGGATGTCATTGATAAGGGTATCACATCATTAGGAGAATGATGTGATGGACAAGACCCAATCCTATGCATAGCACAAGATCATGTAGTTCATCTCCTAAAGCTTTTCTAATGTCAAGTATCATTTCCTTAGACCATGAGATTGTGAAACTCCGGGATACCGTAGGAGTGCTTTGGGTGTATCAAACATCACAACGTAACTGGGTGATTATAAATGTGCACTACAGGTATCTCCGAAAGTGTCTATTGGGTTGGCACGAATCAAGACTGGGATTTTTTGCTCCGTGTGATGGAGAGGTATCTCTGGGCCCACTCGGTAATGCATCATCGTGATGAGCTCAATGTGACTAAGGAGTCAGCCATGAGATGATGTGTTACAGAATGAGTAAAGATACTTGCCGGTAACAAGATTGAACAAGGTATAGGGATAGCGACGATTGAATCTCAGGCAAGTGTCATACTGGTAGACAAAGGGAATTCCATACGGGATTGATTGAATCCCCGACATCGTGGTTCATCCGATGACATCATCATGGAACATGTAGGAGCCAACATGGTTGCCTAGATCCCGCTGATATTTATTTATTGGAGAGGTGTCTCGGTCATGTTTGCATGGTTCCCGAACCCGTAGGGTCTACCCACTTAAGGTTCGATGATGCTAGAGTTGTAATGGTAATAGTGCGTGGTTACCGAAGGTTGTCCGGAGTCCCGGATGAGATCCCGGACGTAACGAGGAGCTCCGGAATGGTTCGGAGGTAAAGATTCATATATAGGAAGTGGAGATTTGATCGCCCGAAATGTGTCGGGGATCGTCGGTATTGTACCGGGACCACCGGAAGGGGGATCCACTAGGAGGGTCCACCAGCCCCAAAGGGCCACGTGGGACAAAAGTGGATGGGAACCAGCCCCTAGATGGGCTGGTGCGCCACCCACCAAGGCCCAAGGTGCCTAGGGGAGCAAACCCTAGGGCGTGGTGGCTGCCATGGGTGGCAAGCCACCCCCTAGGGCATCGTCCCTCCTCCTCTTGGCCGCCGCACCACCTAGGGGAAACCCTAGGGTGGTCGGACCTCCTCCTCCTCCTATATATACCGAACTATTTTTTGGTCTGAAACACAAGTTCATCTCTCCCTCGGCGCAGCCCTACCTCTCCTCCTCCTATTCCGTAACGCTCGACGAAGCACTGCCGGAGTACCACGCACCTCCACCGTCACCAAGCCGTCGTGCTGCAAGAGCTCTCCCTTAACTTCTCTCTCCTTGCTGGATCAAGGTGAAGGAGACGTCACCGGGCTGCACGTGTGTTGAACGTGGAGGCGCCGTTGTTCGGCGCTTAGATCACAATCTTCCACGATTTGGATCGCTATGAGTATGACTCCATCAACCGCGTTCCTAGTAATGCTTCCGCTTAGAGATCTTCAAAGGTAGGAAGATGCTCTACCCCTTACTAATTGCTAGGATCTCTAAGATAGATCTTGGTGTGACGAAGGAATTTTTTTGAATTACTAATACATTCCCCAACAAAGACTCACTTATATAGTGGTAAGAATAATCCAACCATTAAGTCATTCCACTCGTGCGTAAATGATAGTACCATCGGGGTCAATAGTACTTCCGCTTGTACGGAAGTTCTTCCCGCAAACTTCAACTGACGGGGTCACGCAGGCGAGGTTGTCAAAATCGCGATTCTGAATCGGATCGGAGGCACAACGACAGGATCGCAAATCATAGAATATTCACTATCAGGATCGTAGAAACATAGATTCTATGAACCAAAATCGTAGAATCAGAGGGGTTTGTTTGGATCATAAAGTCGTAGAATCGCACAACAGAATCGCGATTCTAACAACCTTGCACGCAGGTGGTAGTGCTGCTGGAGCAATACTACCGCTCCCACCAGCTGTACTTCCTCTTAGTACTGCAACAACGGGAGAACTAGCGGTTGTGAGGTGGGGTAGCACGGTAGTACTGCCTCGCACGGTACTAGCGCCCTCTAGAGCCGCTCCATTTCCGCATAGAAGAACCAGCTATCGGGAGAGAAAAATATAAGCGATATTCCATAGGTAGTTCACAACAGTGGTACCGTCAAAGCGGTACTTCCGCTTGGACCATGAGTATAGGGAGCAAAATGGGCTATGGAACCACAAAAGCGGTACTACTGCGCCTTACTACCACCGTACTTCCAATGGAGTACCAACATGGTAGAAAATAATAAGCGAAATTTCCTGCGCACTGAACTATGTCAGTACCGCTGGAGCGGTACTACTGTTGTGTAGCGCCGTACTACCACTTAGTGCACTATAGAAAGCTTCAAGGAAGGATAGAAGCTCCACGTGACGGGAAGAAGGCGGGGTGCAAAGTAAGTGGGTACATGATGATTCCACCGAAACCTTTCGGAAGCGGACCCCCTCTTGATAGTACGTATTTCCAATGATTCAACTCCACCAACACTAAATTGATAGAAAATACCCGTCTTCTCTTTGAACACCGAGGGGGGAATAAACTATCTCGTGCCACGTGATAATCTTTGAAATCTAAATGCACGCGGTTAGTCTGCAAAGGACATTGTCATCAATCACCAAAACCACACAGGCAAAATTATGTTCTAACAGTCTTCCCCTTTTTGTTGAGTTCATGACAACATGATATTTGCACATAATATAAACAATAGTGATTAGGCAAACCCAACATCTACAAAATATAGACGGGCTCCCAATAAACATGCGCTCTATTTTAATATGCTTTTGGAATGCAAAAAGCACACACTAGGATCAACACTCCCCCTATATTTCATAGACAAGGTAACAATCTCGCAAACCACAAAATATAAGAGATAAGCATTGGTGCACGAGATAGTAAGTGAGCATAAGGATAGAGCATCCGGAATAACATCTCACAACCTAATAATGTAGACATAAAGATACAAAGTGTAGTGGCATATGTCTTACACCATAATGGAGGTACTCATAAGTCTTTCAGAACATAAAGAAATCAAGCAATAAACGAGTTCACGAGAGAGAAAACGCAAAGAAAAATGAGACATAGAAAATCCCTTAACACTCTCTCCCCCTTTGAAATTGGGACACCAAAAGGGCACAGAAGGCTAAGATGACACTAGGTGATGGTAAGCGCCATACAACCATCCGTCCTTGGGATGCTCAATAGATTCCCCATCAAAACCAGCGGACAACTCCTCGTCAGACTCCGTTCAGGGACAGTTCTTCTTGACCCAAACCTTCTCGTCAGGTATCTTCTCCTCAAACCCACTGGACACCTCCATACCAAGCTTGTTCATGATCTTCTTGCCATGACTACGAGCCTTGTTTTCCTCCAACATGAGCCTTATATTGACCCTAAGCTTGGAAGCAGAGAAGCTTCTTCATCTTCGACTTAAGCTTGGCAGCCCATGACAGTTCAGTCTGAGTTGGTGGAACATATGTGTAATTATCTCCTTCTCATCATCAGAATTAGTGGGGGAAATTTCACGAACAGCCGGTGCAATGCCCCAATTATCCTTCACCCAAAGCTTGAGCACACCATGACACACCATGTGCTATGTGACAAGATACTCACTAGGAAACTCAGCAGCCCAAGTATCTTCAATTAGCTTAAAGATATAGGGGCCATAGATGGGAACCTTCCTGTTAAGCACAAAAAAATGAAGCTCGCGCCACATAATATGGTGACAACAAATGTAGACTCCCTGCCATTCTACTTAATGCACATAAGCAACAGATTCGCGAGATACGAGTGAACCTGATCCTTGTTCACAATGCAAGGGAGCAGAGTGTTGTGAAAGATAAGGTGCATGATATCCAGAAAGGGGATGGGTTCAATTCAAAGACCCTTGGTAGTCTACAATTGTCTCAAGTGGTGAATTAGCTTGGACTTGTGAATAGGAGTAGTATCTATGTGAGGTCTGAGGCCAATAGGGTCATCCAGTCCTCGATCAACATATCCCAGAGAATTCATGAAGGTCTTCCAGTTGGACTTCAATGCCGTTCCACCACTCATCCAAGTCATGCTCCTCTCTGGATCAGCATGAAAGTACAGGATGGCATAGAACTGAGCCACAATCTCACAATCAAAATCCTTCTTGAATCTTAATATGTGAAGCAAACCCCACTGCTAGCATAGAGCACATGCTTCACCAAAGTAATCATTTTGAGTGGGGTTGATTGTGTGCTCCATGTCGCTGGACTTGACCTCCACAAATAAGTTCTTCTTAGCCCTCAAAATGTAAATATAGATAAGTGATTGCTCCTTGGTCTAGAAGGGACGACTAGCAAAAGCATCATCCTCTGCTACTACTAAGTGGACCACCAAGACATATTGTAGTAGTAGCGCGGGGTGAGAAACCTACGCTACTACTATGTTTTTTGCTCGATGGGCTGCAACGAAAAGAAATGTTTATAAGAACGCATCTCATCGCCTCGGTCTATCTCCCTCCCCCCCCATATCTTTCTCTTGATCCGGCCGGCCAGTGCATCCTCAGCCTCCTCCACCGTCAAATCTGGCTACCGTCAAGGTTTCCCTTCACCCAGATCCAGGCGACACTATATGCTACTTCTTCGACCGCCTGCTTGAACACCGGTCACTCGCTGATGTGGGGACCATTCCGTTCCTCGTGCAGCAGTTCACGGACAGCATGCTACTCAACATCTCCCTCCTTGTGCAGGAGCAACTCATGTCGCCCCCATCCTGGTCGTCTCCCATCCTTCCAGCAACACTGTGCCCCCTCTTCTTTCCGTCTCCTTTTTCTTCATTCTCCAAGACAGAAAAATTAACAAGCGAGCCTGTTGAGAGGACGTGGATGTCGCCTAGAGGGGGAGGTGAATAGGCGATTTAAAATAATTATGGTTTACGCTTGAACAAATGTGGAATAAAACTAACGTTTAATTTATCACGCAAAAAACCTAAAACAACTAGGCTCACCTATGTGCACCAACAACTTATGCTAAGGAAAACTAAGTGATAGCAAGATATATAACAAGAAACAACATGGCTATCACAAAGTAAAGTGCATAAGTAAAGGGGTCGGGTAAGACATAACCGAGGCATGCAGAGATGATGATGTATCCCGAAGTTCACACCCTTGCGGATACTAATCTCCGTTTGGAGTAGTGTGGAGGCACAATGCTCCCCAAGAAGCCACTAGGTCCACCGTAATCTCCCCACGACTTACACAATGCAAGATGTCATGATTCCACTATGGAACCCTTGAGGGAGGTCACCGAACCCGTACAACCAAGGTTGGGGAAATCTCCACAACTTAATTGGAGGCTCCCAACAACACCATGACGCTTCACCACAATGGACTATGGCTCTGAGATGACCTCAAATGCTTGGGGCAATCCCCGACGCTTGCCCGGAGCTTTACACCACAATGATTGAGCTCCAAGGCACCAGCAAGCTTCTAGGACGCAAAAGGATCCATGAAGAATAATCACCAGGGTGCCAATCACCCAAGGGTACTAAGATTCTCAAACTTCACTTCCACGTATCACCATGGAGAACTCAAACCTATGCACCAAATGCAATGGTAAGGGCACAAAGAAGTGCCCAAGTCCTTCTCGCTGAAATCCCACTAGAACAACTAATGCTATGGAAGAAAATGAGAGGAAGAACGAAGAAGAACACAGAGAACTCCACGATCTAGATCCAAGGGATTCCCCTCACTAAGAGGAGAAAGTGATTGGTAGAAATGTGGATCTAGATCTCATCTCTCTTTTCCCTCAAGAACAAGCAAGAATCGTTGTAGGGATTGAGAGTTAGCAACCTCAAAGAAGGTCAACAATTGGGGGGCAATACGAGTTCAAGAGTAGGTGAGCAATGGGGAAGAAAACCTCCTTTTATAGCGCTCCCAAATCCAACCGTTATGTGCACTCATCATGCACAAGTGGTACTACCGCTGGGCTGAGCGGTACTACTGCTGGAGCGGTAGTTTCAGGGAAAACAAGAAAAATAGTAGAAACCTCGAGGCGGTAGTGCTGTCGAAGCGACACAATCGCTCGTGCAAGCGGTACTTCCGCTTTTCATTGATAGACACCAAGACGAGTACAAATTTCATCTCCTTCCCGCCCCTTCATTTACTGTGGCTCGGTTTCTGGATGAAACTTTCTACATTTAGGTAATTCAATTAATTTATCAGTATGCGTGACCAGTATGCGTCTCCCGTTCGAAAGGGCGACATCTATAAATATGCATGTCTTTGCATATTTATAACCGCCATCCTTTCAAATTGTCCAAAATTATCCATGGACAGCCCGAGTATGTGTAGATTGGGTTCGTTTTCCCGTATGCTGTGCTCTGGATCCGATGCGGAATTTCGTCAGTGCCTCCCTATTGTTCTCCGGATGCACATCCTCTCAGTTTATTGCGGAGACGTGTATCAGAAGAACAGCGGGGAGGTGCTGCCGAAATTTTGCATTGGATCCGGAGCAGAGCATGGGAAAACGAACCCAATCTACACCTACTCGGGTTGGATTAGGACCTATCTTTACCTATTAGCGTGTAGGTTGCCTGGACGTAATAAAAATGGCGAACCTGATTAACCGATGAATATAAATGCTAAATTATATATAAATATATTTCTTCGGTCTTTACTAGCTACGCAAGATGAGTGATCGTGCGTGGATGTATACCGGTCACCCTAGTCAGAAAGAGATGACGAAAGAATGGTTTTTAAAAACAAAGGAATTTGTGAAAGCCGCATGCGCAAATGGCCAGGAAAGAAACTATTGCCCGTGTCCTGGATGCGACAACTATAAAAAGACGACAGAGGCTGTAATGATTAAACACCTGCAGAGGAGGGGTTTTAAGGCTAATTATACGGTGTGGACATTTCATGGTGAGTCTATACAACGCACAAGAGCTGAGGTGGTCCGTCGTCGCACGGACGAGCATGGTACTGGGATCGAAGACATGGTGCAAGACTTTGAGGATGCTCATGATTCGGAAGATGAGATGGAGGAATCTTCAAAGGCCTTTTATGAAATGTTGGAGTCTTCAAAACGTCCTCTCCATGAGCACACTGAGCTCTGTCAGCTGGATGCAATTGCACAAGTAATGGCTCTGAAGGCTCAGTTCAACTTGGGAAGACAATGCTATGACGCGATGATGACCCTATTTGGACGTTTCCTACCCAAAGGCCATGTCATGCCTGCAAACCTGTACCAGTCGGACAAAATACTTTGTGTACTTAAGATGCCCTATGAGAAGATAGATGCATGTGAGAAAGGATGTGTCTTATTTAGGAAGGAGTATGCACACTTGGACTATTGTCCCAATTGCGAGTCTTGCTGGTATCTTGTGGTAGACAACAGTATGGGTGAGAAGAGGCAGACCAGAATCGCAGTTAGTGTTCTTCGGTATATGCCAATCGTACCAAGACTTCAACGTCTTTTCATGGTCGAAGAGACAGCCAGACAGATGACATGGCACAAATTGGGCAAAAGAACCGAACTAGATGCGGATGGGAATAAGATGATGGTACACACATCAGATGGGGAAGCGTGGAAACATTTCGATGGATTGCATCACGATAAAGCGGCAGATCCAAGGAATCCTCGAGTCTGCGCCGCCATGGATGGGTTTAATCTCTTCGGCATGACGGCAACCCAATACAGTTGTTGGCCTGTATTTGTCATTCCACTCAATCTCCCCCCCCCCCCCCCGGGCAGATTATGCAAAGAAAGAACATATTTCTGACGTTGATAATTCCAGGGCCCAATTATCCGGGGAAGAATATGGATGTGTACGTACAACCGCTTAAGGATGAATTGGAAGAAGCTTGGGAAAATGGGGTCAAGACAAATGATGCCGCTAGAAAAGAAAACTTCAAAATGCATGTGTGGTACATGTACTCTATGCATGACTTGCCAGCCTATGCACTATTCTCTGGATGGTGTGTTCATGGAAGGTTCCCGTGCCCCCAATGCAAGGCAGCTCTTCAGTTTCATTGGTTGCAGGAGGGGTGGAAGTATTCTTGCTTTGACTTGCATAGACAGTTCCTGGATCCTGACCATCAGTTTAGAAAAGACAAGAAGAACTTTACCAAAGGTAAAGTTGTCAAAAACTTGGCACCACCTGCGTTCACAGGCCAAAAGATCCTGGATCAGTTAAACGCCCTCGAGCCTGATCCAGAGCGTCCAGGGTATTTTAAGGGGTATAATTCAAAACATGCCTGGACTCACAAGCCATGCTTCTGGGATCTGCCTTACTTCAAAGACCTCCTTCTTCCACACAATATCGACAAGATGCACACTGAAAAGAATATCGGAGAGGCTATTTTTGGTACATTGTTCGACATAGATGGGAAGACAAAGGATAATATTAAGGCTAGAGTCGATCAAGAGACACTATGTCATAGACCGTTACAAAACATGCGAGAAGGCAAAGGAAAGGAGAAGTGGTCGAAGCCAAAGGCCTGGTTCAATCTTGGAAGGCCAGCTATGAGGGAAATTATCTTGTGGGTCCAAATGCACTTGATGTTCCCCGATGGGTAGGCAGCGAATCTAAAGAGGGGAGCGAGTCTTGAAAAATTAAAAATCTTTGGTCTCAAGAGTCATGATTGGCACATATGGCTAGAGCGGGTAATGCCGGTGATGTTATGTGGCTTTATTCCTGAGGATGAATGGCTAGTACTGGCAGAGCTGAGCTATTCCTTCCGTGTTCTTTGTGCAAAAGAATTGTCGCCTGGCGTGGTAGAAGACATCGAGGAGTTTGCACCGGAGCTGTTGTGCAAGTTAGAGAAGATCTTTCTATCGGGCTTCTTTAATCCAATGCAGCATTTGATTTTACATCTACCGACCAAGGCAAGATTGGGTGGGCCCGTGCAAGATCGTTGGTGCTATGCAACTGAGAGGATGTAGAAGACCCTTCGAGCTAAATGTAAAAATAAGCGTAGAATTGTAGCATCGATGGCTGAGGCATTCATTACTGAGGAGGTGGCAAACTTTGTGATAGCACACCACGAAGCCAAAAATCACCATTTGCATAATCCGAAGCCTCGGCACAATGATGGAGACCCTAAAAAAGGTGGGTCCAACCTCAGCCTATTCAAAGGGAAGCTCGCACCAGCCTATTCGGTGAGTTCTCGACACATTTTCCCGTAACTTCTAATTCATTTGAACTGCTCTTATTCCCGGATGTTTCAAACAGCTGTTACGTCATCAAATTCTCGAATGGAGCGGTGATCGAAAATGATTCCGTCGAAGAGTATGAGCTTCTGTCAAAGACAGGAGGCGGCTATCCCGGTTTCATCTCTTGGTTCAAACAAACGGTAATTATCAATAATGGACCATTTCATTCTTGGTCTAACTTGCGGCTAATGCAACAACCATTTCGTATTAAACTTGTAGGCTAATTCAGAGTCTATGGACGCCGAATTGAGACAAGTCGCTAATGGTTTTGACTATAAGGTCTGTTCATTTGAGAAATACAACATCAACGGGTATCTCTTTCATACCTTTGGCACAGAGCTATTTATGCCCGACCGGAAATCTACAAATTGTGGTGTCTCTACTATCGGCGAAGGTGTTATCGAGTATTATGGAAGAGTTGAAGCAATTTACAAACTTCAATTCTATGGTGAAAACCCACCGAACGTCGTAGTCTTCAAATGTTATTGGTTCCAGCCGAAAAAGACTAGAAGGACTCATGAACATATAGGACTAGTAGAAATCAATCCAAACACCCATTTAGATGTTCCCGATGTCTATATTACGGCTCAACAGGCGACCCAAGTTTTCTATCTACCGTGGGCATGCCAAACGGATAAGAATCTGGAAGGTTGGTATGTTGTTTATGAAGTGCCGCCACATGTCAGACCACCTCTCCCAAATGAACAGGATTATGAACCTCACATTAACCCAGACACATATGATGGAGAATTCTTCCAAGAAGCACGTCTTTCCAAGAAATGTTTCAAGAACCGTCGTGCTTCATCCAAGAACATGGAAGTAGACAGCGACAATGAATCCGACTCCAGCCCTGAGCCGGAACCAGAAGACCTGGAACTCGTAGAGGTTACTGATGCGCATGACCTATCAATGCTTCAACGATTAAAGGAAGGCCTTTCACAACTTCACGCCGTTGAACCCGATCAGCACATCATTCATGAAGACATGCGTGATAGTGATGATGATGATGCATTTATTGATGATGATTATTAGTTTGTAAGATTCAGAACTTAAATTATATATATTTTAATCTTTATTATTCATGTCAGTCATTCAATTTTTTTATGTTGTACTAATTTCTTTTAATCTTTATCATGGCAGGTGTTGAAAGATGGTGGGCGCGGGTCCAGAGCGCTCGACGGGTTCTTCCCAGGCGCCCGGCACGAGGGGTGGTACTTCCCTTCCACCCCTATCTCTCCGTAGAGCCTTGGCAGACAGTCTTTCGACACCAGCCGGGGGTTCTTCTTCGTCGGTGGCATTGCTGGTTGGGTAGGGAGGAAGGGGAAGGGTACAGGGAGAGGTCGTGGCCCTGGAAGATCCAGGAGGACTATTGAGCCATCCTCGCCACCACCACCAGCTCATTCACCCGAGCATAAGACTAGTATGGTCGATCCATTTGCGGAGGAGGCTACGGGGACTCCGGTCCAGGAGCCTGGTGTTCACGGGCATTCGTCCCATGAGATTCCGGTCCAGGAGCAGCCTCGGGTCGAGGTGCATTCGGCCCAGGAGCAGCCGGAGGAGACTACGGTTCCGGAGGCTTCACCCGACGTGGAGAGGCTCGGATGGGAGCCTTGGCCGGATCGTACCGAGTTGCCTGATTGAACCGAGGGTCCGGGTGGCTCAGGGGGCGGGGATGGCGGGGATGAGCTTACGGATAGTGAGGACGATGTGCAGGTGGACGGGGCCACCGTGTACAAGCGTGGTAGTACACGTCTCCTGGTCGCCCCGACTACCTGCGACGAGAGGCCGGTGATTAAACCTGAAGGAGATAGGTAAGTACATTTACCCTTTTTTAGCTTTTGCCTTCAAGTTTGTTCAAATATCTAATGCGCTGACCTTATCATACTGCAGGGGATGGGTACACCCTCTTGGAGTCCGCAGGCCGAACTCCGTCCTTGGTGTGCTTTGCCGGACAAATTTCCCGGGGTTTGTCACGTTGCCTGGTGAGGGTCAGGTTCCTACACTAGGATTTACCTGGGAGCACTACCAGGCTGCGCAGGCCCTGCCGGAGGAGATTATAGATGGTGTCTTGTGCCACACGAGGGCCGAGATGGTGATCAAGAGTTTTTGGGTAAATTATCCATTTACAGAATCTAAAATTAACAATATACCTAATTATTGTACTAATCGGTGTTTTCACGTTTGATTGCAGACCTTCTATAGGTGTGAGGATGGGTATGAGGAGGAGGCGGCCATGGTTCTCGAGGTCGAGTGTAGGCGGTTACTACAGAACTTGCGCCACGAGGCTCGGCCGCAGGCTATTCGAGATTACTACGCCACGCGTGGTATTAAGAAGGAGAAGAAGGCTTGCCGCGGAATGTTTCTGAAGAAGGAGGAATACATGAAGGTAATTACCTATTCTTAAGTCCTTCTACGTAGTTTTCTTGATTTCATTCATAGGCGTAGCGCTGAAAATTATTTCTAATAACTTACAGGTGCCCCCGAGATGGTGTGCGGATAATATGGATTGTTGGGAGGCGTCGGTTGATGAGTGGTGCACAGGCAGCTGGCGAGCCGTCCACGAGAATGCGAAGGATCGGCGTAGCCAAATGGTTGGTGTGCCACACCATCAAGGCAGCGCCAACTTACTTCAGTTTGGACGAAACTGGGTATGTGATTTGCTTCATGATTCATGCAATTCATTCTTGATGCTAATATTCTGTTCCTCTCTTTTAGGCGCATCACATTAAGACTGAGATGCCACACTTGTACGACCTTTATGGCATGGCCCATGCTGCTTCGTACAAGAAGGCGAAGGCATTCTCTGAGTCTGACCTGGATGATCCCAGTAACTTCACCAACATATCATCCCACCAGAAGCTCGTGGCATACAGGGACGCGGGGAAGGCTACGAAAGGGGATGACTTTAATCCTAGCCAGGAACCATTGGATCCAGAGTTGGTGATGATATCTGGTGGCGGGAGGCCCCATGGCTCGATAGCCATTGGAGATGGGATAATACGTTGTCCACTCACTCTTCCGGAGATCAAGGCGCGCCAGTCGAGCAGATGTCCTGAGATAACGCCTCGTCCACGGCCAGTCGAACTTGCCATCGAGGTTAGTTGTACGGACTAAGAACACTTTCATCCATTTCATTATGTGTGTCACCATAGATCATTACTGTGGTAACGAGGAATGGTTTTTCAGGCTGCTCTTCAGAAAGAGAGAGCGGCAAACCAGGCTGCTCTTGAGAAAGAGAGATTGGCAAGCCAGGCTGCTTTTCAGGCTGCTCTTGATGAGAGGGACCAGACCACGACACGATTGCTTGAGGAGGAGAGGGCCCAGAATGAGGCGGGTCAACGGGCCCTATACGAGATTTTTGTGGTATGTTTTTTTTCACATTAGCCAAATCATGTGTGTAATGTCTGTTTCAATACGAACTAATACGACCCACTCTTCAGGGTCTGTGTGAGGTGAGCGGTCAAGTCCCTCCGCCGATGCCCGTCTTCTCTTCGATTGGCACGGTGAGTTTCATTATAAACTAGTATTAATAATTGAGTGTCCTCATGCTAACTGAGACATTGCAAAATATCTTTTCTGCAGAATAACTCCCGAGCGGCATCGCACGACCCTTCTCCAGGGCAACCGTCTCCAAACGAAGCCGGCACGAGCAACCGTGGTGTTTCTCCTCCTTGATGACCACTACGGTAAGTTTCTCCTCCAAACTTAGCTTGTTTTCCTCTAAAATGAGATAATTGGCCCATTTAGCTCCAAGAAGACATAATTAGGTAATTTAGCTCCAACAAGAGGAGAAGAAATAGGAAAAATGAAAAGAAAGAAGAAGAAGAAGAAGAGAAGAAGGAGAAGGAGGAGAAGGAGGAGGAGGAGGAGGAGGAGGAGGAGAAGGAGGAGAAGGCCAAAGACCTTCTAGTCCTTCTCCTCCACCTCCTTCTCCTCCTTGATTTCTTCTTCTTCTCCTCCTCCTCCTCTTTCTTCTCCTCTTTCATATTATCCTTGCTTTAATTTCCCCAACAATGACATAATTAGTCCATTTAGCTCCAAAATACCATAATAAGCTCAAAATGGCACAAGAACCTTGGTTAGCTCATTAATATTATATACTTAGCTTGTTTTCCTCTAAAATGGGATAATTAGCCCATTTAGCTCAAAAACGACATAATTAGGTAATTTATCTCCAACAAGAGGAGAAGAGGAGAAGAAATAGGAAAAATGAAAAGAAAGAAGAAGAAGAAGAAGAAGAAGAGAAGAAGGAGAAGGAGGAGGAGGAGGAGGAGGAGGAGGAGAAGGCCAAGGACCTTCTATCCTTCTCCTCCTCCTCCTCCTTCTTCTTGATTTCTTCTTCTTCTCCTCCTCCTCCTCTTTCATATTATCCTTGCTTTAATTAACCCAACAATGACATAATTAGCCCATTTAGCTCCAAAATACCATAATAAGCTCAAAATGGCACAAGAACCTTGGTTAGCTCATGAGTATTATATACATAGCTTGTTTTCCTCTAAAATGAAATAATTCGAACATTTAGCTCAAAAAAGACATAATTACGTAATTTAGCTCCAACAAGAGGAGAAGAGGAGAATAAATAGGCAAAATGAAAAGATAGAAGAATAAGAAGAGAAGAAGAAGAAGAGAAGAAGGAGAAGGAGGAGGAGGAGGAGGAGAAGGCCAAGGACCTTCTAGTCCTTCTCCTCCTCCTCCTCCTTCTTCTTGATTTCTTTATCTTCTCCTCCTCCTCCTCTTTCTTCTCCTCTTTCATATTATCCTTGCTTTAATTAACCCAACAATGACATAATTAGCCCATTTAGCTCCAAAATACCATGATAAGCTCAAAATGGCATAAGAACCTTGGTTAGCTCATGAATATTATATACTTAGCTTGTTTTCCTCTAAAATGACATAATTAGCCCATTTAGCTCAAAAAGAAGGAGAAGGGAGAAGAAGAAGAAGAGAAGAAGAAGAGAAGGAGAAGGAGAAGAAGAAGGAGGAGAAGAAGAGAAGAAGAAGGAGAAGGAGGAGAAGAAGGAGAAGGAGCCCTCATGCTTCTCCTTCTTCTTCTCACCTTCTTCTCTCCTTCTTCTCCTTCTTCTTCGCTTCTTTTTTCTTCTCCTCCTCCTTCTCCTTCTCCTTCCCCTTCCCCTCCTACTCCTCCTCCTCCTCTTCCTCCTCCTTCTTGTTTTTATTCTCCTTGTTCTCTTCTTGCTTCTTCTCTTTCTTCTTCAATTTAGCTTATTTGTCATATATATGTTGTTGTTCTTCTTCTTCTGACTTTCTTATTCCCATTGTGCAGATTGGATGTACTACATGCATGGAAGCTGGCGTTGGAGTGCTTTAGTTTCCGTTTTTATTTGAGTTGTTGAACAATGTGGAACTATATGTATATGTATATATGGATGAACAATATATGTGCAACTATATGTATGTATATATGTATGAAACTTTGTATGTGTTGCTTCTTTTGACATATGGGATGTACGTTGATGAACAAATGGCATTGATGAGCTTTATATGTATATCATATATGCGTTGTGACCTATTTATCACATATGTGCTATGAATTATATGTATATGTGCTGTGAAATAGAAAAAATAAACAAAAATGTGACAATATAGGCTCTTTGCCGTCTGCCAGCTGACGGCAAAGGCCTTTGCTGTCAGCTGACCGACGACAAAGGTGCCATGTGGCGCCCAGCTGTGCAACCTGGGCAGTAGCAGCTGGCCATATAGTCTCTTTGCCGTCAGCCTCCAGGGGGTAGACGACAAAGAAGAGGGAACATAGGAGGGGGGAGGAGGAGGCAGACGGCAAAGAGTGGAGAGAGGGGGGAGGGGAGGACCCGGCAGACGGCAAGATGGACGTGGAGGCAGACGGCAAAGATGGAGAAGGAGGGGAGGGGAGGAGAAGGAAGACGGCAAAGATGGACGGGGAGGCAGACGGCAAAGATGGACGGGGAGGCAGACGGCAAAGGCTCCGTTAACCCCTAACGGAGGCAACGCGTGTCTACTGCCGTCTCACGAGCTTTGCCGACAGCTCCTGAGGAAAGCTGACGGCAAAGAGCTTTGCCGTCCGCCTTGCGTGGGCAGACTGCAAAGAAGGTCCTATGCCGTCGTAGGCTGACGCAGAAATTTTGCCGGCCATGACAATCTTTGCCTTCTCTGGTATTTTCTTTGCCGTCCGGGATATTGTCTTTGCCGTCTGTGATGGCAGACGGCAAAGAAGGTGATTCCTGTAGTGTATGGTGGACTCTCATGGCAAAACTGGTTGGAGGTTTATGGATGCACAAGTGATATCTCTACTTGGTGCGGGAGTTTTGGCTAATATGAGGTGGAAGCAATCGTCACATGCTAAGGGATCTCTAATCATATAACATTGTTTGGAACCAAGCAAACACAATTCATTATGTTGTCTTCCTTGTCCAACATCTACTCCTAAGCATGTAATAGTTTGGTGAGTGCTCACAATTGCAAAAAGTATCTAAGATGATATATTTATATGTGAACCTCTCTTTCCTTATTACTTCTTATTAATTGCAACAATGACTGAGGTCTATGTTGATTTATTCTCAACAAGTTTCAATCATCATACGTGTCATAAGTGAAGTTATCACTTTCCATAAGATCGTCTCATGGTCTTTCATGCTATCGTTCTTTTCATGCTTCTGATCATGGCACAACGCAAAGCCCTTAACTACGAAACTCTTTATTATATAGCTCGTAAGCTCGAATACAACGGGGGAGAGACAAAAGCAAAAGACTCAAACTAAAAACTAAAGACTTATTCCTCTAAGAGAAGAAATAAAAACTGAAAAGGAAAGAACTAAAACAAAGGTAAAAGCAAAAGATATAAAGGTGATACGATACCAGGGCAACTCCCCCAAGCTTGGCAGAAGCCAAGGGGATTGCCCATACCAATGCTTAGTTGTCTTCCTTTGGTGGTGGTGGTGTTGTTGTGGGAGTAGTCTGATCCTCCGTCTTCCAAGGCATAGGTGCTCCATCATGGCAGGATGAACGAGTCACCGGAATCCTCAAATCTGCAGCCAACCTTATTGATTTAAATCTGTACTCATACTCACAGTTTTGGTTTTGCAGGTCATAGATCTGGCCCTAAAGTTGGTCAACCCTATCATAGAGCTTGGAGAGGTGTTTCCCAATATCAATGGCATCCATCTTGTGATTGCTAGTGAACTCTGTGATCATCGTGTGGTTGGCGTTGAGTCCACGCTCCACCATCCATTGGCACTTGAAGACTTGTTGCTCC
Organism: Hordeum vulgare subsp. vulgare; assembly: GCF_904849725.1. Taxonomy (NCBI): domain Eukaryota; kingdom Viridiplantae; phylum Streptophyta; class Magnoliopsida; order Poales; family Poaceae; genus Hordeum; species Hordeum vulgare. Next base: position 232,885,337 of record NC_058524.1, on the reverse strand, counting down.
ATTGCTTCGAGCCTCGTCTCCACACTTCCGGTCTTCTTAGGCCCCTCAACATCACGGATGTGCAACATCCCCTCGCTCATCCTGATAGATTGAGGGTGTTTCGGCACTTCCGTGAGGTAGAGATTGATGACCTTCTCGAAGATCTTGTCCTTAGGAGCGTTTGGGGAAGTCATGATGATCTAGATCTATCACAGAAACAGGCTCAAAACGAAAGCAGAGGAAAACTACGCGATACAGAGATCAAAACCTTTGGGCGACTATATATTGATTTTTTCTGGGCCAGAAGGAGTCCTCCGCAAGAAAACAGAGTCCAGGAAAACCACAAGCTTGCCCTCCGCCACCAGGGGGGTTGGGGGCGGTGGCAGGGCTTGTGGCTACCTCGTTCGCTCTCCGGACTGCTTTTTATTTTTCTAATTTTCCAAAAATTCCAAAACGGAAGAAATTTCCTATTGGAAAAGTATCGGAGTCCAATTTCTTGGCGAAACAGATACATCTTCGTTTTCCAGGTCTGGAACAGGCTGACAAACATCCCTTATGTACTCCTCTGGAGTTATGACATTGATGATATTGGTCTCAACATTTATGGGAGTACCAGAGATGTAATGCTTGATTCTTTGCCCATTTACCACTCTAGGAAAATTTCCTTCCGTGTTATTGATTTTGATGGCACCGGAACGATATACTTCCTCGATAACTTAAGGATCTTCCCATTTAGAGAGAAGCTTGCCTACGAAAAATCTCAAACGAGAATTGTATAGCAGGACATAATCACCTACATTGAACTCTCATTTCTGTATTCGTTTGTCGTGCCATCTCTTAACCTTTTCCTTGAACAACTTGGCATTCTCATATGCATGGGCTCTCCATTCATCTAACGAGCTGATATCAAACAACCGCTTCTCACCGGCAAGTTTGAAATCAAAGTTGAGCTCTTTGATTGCCCTATAAGCTTTGTGTTCTAGCTCAAGAGGTAAATGATAGGCTTTACCATAAACCATTTTATACGGTGACATGCCCATGGGATTCTTATAACCAGTCCTATAAATCGATAGTGCATCGTCAAGTTTGCTAGACCAGTTCTTTCGAGATCTATTAACGGTCTTTTGTAGGATCAATTTGATATCCCTATTACTCAACTCAACTTGACCACTAGACTGAGGATGATAAGGAGATGCAACTCTATGGTTGACATCATACTTAGCGAGCATCTTGCGGTAAACACCATGAATGAAGTATCTAGGGACTCCACATCTTGGGAATATGACTTCTTTAAGCTTCTTAATAGAGGTGTGGTGATAAGCATTTTTAGTGGGGATAGCTTCTACCCATTTAGTAATGAAATCCACATCAACTAAGATGTGAGTGTACCCATTGGAACTCGGGAAGGGTCCCATATAATCAAAGCCCAGACATCAAATGGTTCAATGACAAGTGAATAGTTCATAGGCATCTCTTGACAATTACTGATGTTCCCTATCCTTTGGCATTCGTCCCAAGACAAGACAAACTTACGGGCATCCTTGAAGAGAGTGGGCCAATAGAAACCTGATTGCAATACCTTATGGGCAGGTCTATCTCCAGCATGGTGTCCTCCGTATGCTTCGGAATGACACTTGTGCTGGATCTGTCCCTGTTCATGTTCAGGCACACAACGTCTAATAACACCATCTACTCCTTCCTTATAAAGGTGAGGATCATCCCAAAATTAGTGTCTCAAATCAAAGAAGAATTTCTTCTTTTGCTGATAGGTGAAACTGGGTGGTATGTATTTGGCTACAATATAGTTTGCATAATCGGCATACCACGGTGCACTATGTGAAGTGCGGATGACATTTAATTGCTCATCAGGAAAGCTGTCATCAATAGGTAGTGGGTCATCAAGGACATTCTCTAGCCTAGACAAGTTATCTGCTACGGGGTTATCAGCACCCTTTTGGTCAACGGTGTGCAAATCAAATTCCTGTAGCAGGAGAACCCATCTAATCAGCCTAGGCTTAGCGTCCTTCTTCTCCATGAGGTACTTAATAGTAGCATGATCAGAGTGAGTAGTGACTTTGGAGTCAACTATGTAAGATCTGAACTTCTCAAATGCAAACACGACTGCTAAAAATTCCTTCTCCGTAGTGGCATAGTTTCATTGTGCACTGTCTAGAGTTTTACTAGCGTAGTGAATGACATTCAACTTCTTGTGAACTCTTTGTCCTAGAACAGCACCAACAGCATAATCACTAGCGTCACACATGATTTCAAAGGGCAAGTTCCAGTTAGGTGGTTGAACAATAGGTGCGGTTATCAAAGCCTTCTTAAGTATTTCGAAAGCTTCCTCACAATCCTCATCAAAAACAAAAGGAACATCCTTCTGCAAGAGGTTGGTAAGAGGCCTAGAAATCTTAAAGAAGTCTTTAATGAACCTTCTATAGAAACCAACATGACCTAGGAAACTTCGTATACCTCTGATATCTGTGGGGCAAGGCATTTTCTCAATTGCATCAACCTTAGCCTTATCAACTTCAATGCCTCTTTCAGAGATTTTGTGTCCTAAGATGATACCTTCATTAACCATAAAGTGGCACTTCTCCCAATTCAAGATGAGGTTGGTTTCTTCGCATCTCTGTAAGACTCGATCAAGGTTGCTGAGGCAATCATGAAAGGAAGTCCCGTAAACAGAGAAGTCGTCCATGAAAACCTCGACGATCTTTTCACAAAAGTCAGAGAATATAGCCATCATACATCTTTGGAAGGTGGCAGGTTCATTACATAAGCCAAAAGGCATACGTCTATAGGCAAAGGTACCGAAAGGGCAGGTGAAAGTGGTTATCTCTTGATCAGATTGTGCAACAAGTATCTGCGAGGAACCTGAATAACCGTCTAGAAAGCAGAAGTGTGTGTGTTTTGATAGCCTTTCTAGCATTTGGTCGATGAACGACAAAGGATAATGATCTTTCCTGGTTGCCTTGTTCAGTTTCGGGAAGTCTATCACCATTCTATAGCCGGTAATAATCCTTTGTGGGATTAGTTCATCCTTATCATTAGGCACGACGGTGATACCTCCCTTCTTAGGTACGCAATGTACTGGACTTACCCAATCACTATGACCAACAGGATAACTGATTCCTGCTTCCATAGGCTTTAATATTTCTTTTCTAACAACCTCTTTCATCTTAGGATTTAATCTTCTTTGATGATCAGCAACTAGTTTAATGTCAGGATCGGTTTTAATCTTGTGCTGACATAGAGTAGGACTAATACCCTTAAGATCATCAAGAGTATATCCAATAGAAGCGCGGTGCTTCCTCAGAGTTTTTAGTAACTTCTTCTCTTCGCGCTATGAGAGGAGAGAACTAATAATGACACGATATATCTCCTTCTCATCAAGATAGGCATACTTAAGAGTATCAGGCAACTGTTTAAGCTCGAACACAGGATCACCCTTTCGTGGGGGAGGATCCCCAAGTAGTTCAACATGCAGATTATTCTTGAGAATAGGATATTGTTGTAAGACAATTTTATTTATCTCATCTCTCTCCTCCATATGCATATCATTTTCATGCTCAAACACATATTGCTCGAAAGGATCCGTAGGAGGTAAGGCAATAGAGGCAAGAGCAATGATTTCATCCCTACCAGACGACTCTCTTTCATGGGTTTGTCTTCCAAACTTGGAGAAGTTAAACTCATGAGACACACCCTCGAAACTTACTGTGACAGTCTGCTTAATGCAATCAATGTGAGCATTGACAGTGTTGAGAAAGGGTCTACCAAATATGATGGGACAAAAGCTATCTTGTGCAGTACCAAGGACGAGGAAATCAGTAGGATACTTCCTCTTACCACACAGGACTTCTACGTCTCTCACAATTCCGAGAGGGCAGATAGTGTCTCTATTAGCTAGCGTAATAGTGACATCAATGGGTTCTAACTCAGCAGGTGCAATCTCATCTTTGATTTCATCATATAGAGAACGGGGTATTGCACTAACACTAGCTCCCATATCACATAAACCATGGTAACAGTGATCTCCTATCTTAACAGAAACAACGGGCAGGCCAACTACAGGTCCGTGTTTGTATTTCGCGTGAGGTTTAGCAATTCTAGCGGAGTACTCACAGAATTTGATAACATGCCCGTCTATGTCTTCGGCTAAGAGATCTTTGATAATAGCAACACTAGGTTCAACTCTAATCTCCTCAGGGGGTGCAAGTGATCTAATGTAACCCCTACGTATCACAGTTGGAGCTTTAGAATAATCCTTTATCCTAGCAGGGTATGGTGGTTTCTCAGTGTAAGCACAAGGAACAACGGGATCACTAAAAGCAATGACTTTCTCCTCAACGAGATTGGTTTTGGCTATGTTGCTTTCTACAGGAGGATGATATTTAAACCACTCCTCTTTGGGAAGGTCAACATGAGCAGCAAAAGATTCACATAGAGAAGCTACTATCTCAGAGTCAGGTCCATACTTAGCGCTAAAATATCTAGAAGTGTTTGTCTCAACAAAAGATTTAACGCAATCAAACTGGAAATTGATACCTGACTCCTTACCTTCCTCCAGCTCCAAATCTTCAGAGTTGCGTTTGATTCTCTCCAATAAATTCCACTTGTGATCAATATCCTTCTTCATAAAAGAACCGGCATAAGAAGTGTCAAGCATGGTACGATCTTCATGAGAAAGCCGAGAATAAAAGTTTTGAGTGGTGATTTCTCTTGAGAGCTCATGATTGGGGCATGAATATAGCATTGATTTAAGCCTCCGCCAAGCTTGAGCTATGCTTTCCCTGTCACGAGGCCAAAAGTTATAAATAAAGTTCCGATCATGATGTACTAAATGCATAGGATAGAACTTTTGATGAAATTCCAATTTCAACCGATTGTAGCCCCATGATCCATTATCATCAGATAGCCTACACCATGTCAACGCCTTATGCTTCAAAGATAAAGGAAAGACTTTCTTCTTTACCTAATCCTCGGGCAAACCTGCAAGCTTAAATAAACCACAAACTTCATCTACATAGATTAGATGCAAGTCTGGATGGGAAGATCCATCTCCTGTGAAAGGATTAGCCAGCAGCTTCTCAAGCATACCCGAAGGAATTTCATAAAAGATATTTTCAGTAGGTACCTCAGGTTGAGGAGCAACTCTTCGTGCTTCCGTTCGTGGTGAATATACCCTGAACAAACTCCTCAAAGTAATAGTTTCCATAGTGACAAGTGACAATAAATTTTAGCACAATATAAAAATGTTTCCTTACCAATTTCCACTTACCAAAGGCGCTTCACTCCTCGACAACGGCGCCAGAAAAGAGTCTTGATGACCCACAAGTATAGGGGATCAATCGTAGTCCTTTTGATAAGTAAGAGTGTCGAACCGAATGAGGAGCACAAGGCTCTGATAAGCGGATTTCAGCAAGGTAATAACTGCAAGCACTGAAAGTAGCGGTAACAAGTGATTGTGTAGCGAGGTGAAACGTAGCAAGCAAAAAGTAACAAGTAACAAGAAGTAGCAATGGTGCAGCAAGTGGACCAATCCCTTTTGTAGCAGGGGACAAGCCTGAACAAAGTCTTATAGGAGGAAAAACGCTCCTGAGGACACACGGGAATTTCTGTCATGCTAGTTTCATCATGTTCATATGATTCGTATTCGTTACTTTGATAGTTTGATATGTAGGTGGACCGGCGGTTGGGTACTGCCCTTACTTGGACAAGCATCCCACTTATGACTAACCTCTCTCGCAAGCATCCGCAACTACAAAAGAAGAATTAAGACAAAGTCTAACCATAGCATTAAACTAGTGGATCCAAATCAGCCAGTCATGAAGCAACGCATAGACTGGGGTTTAAGCTTCTTTCACTCCAGCAACCCATCATCTAATTACTACTTCCCAATGCCTTCCTCTAGGCCCAAATATGGTGAAGTGTTATGTAGTCGACGTTCACATAACACCACTAGAGGAGAAACAACATACAACATATTAAAACACCGAACGAATATCAAATTCACATGAGTATTATCAGCATGACTTATCCCATGTCCTCAGGAACAAAAGTAACTACTCACAAAACATAATCATAATCATGATCAAAGGTGTAATGAATAGCATCAAGAATCTGAACATAAACTCTTCCACCAAGTAATCCAACTAGCATCAACTACAAAGAGTAATCAACACTACTAGCAACCTTACAAGTACCAATCGGAGTTGCAGGACGAAGATTGGTTACAAGAGATGAACTAGGGTTTGGAGAGGAGATGGTGCTGATGAAGATGTTGATGAAGATGCCTCCCCTCCGATGAGAGGAGTGTTGGTGATGACGATGGCGACAATTTCCCCCTCCAGGAGGGAAGTTTCCCCGGCAGGATCGTCCTGCCGGAGCTCTAGATTGGATCTGCTTAAGTTCCGCCTCGTGGCGGCGGAGAAACCACGAAAAAGCTCCCTATTGATTTTTTTTCCAGACCAAAACTGTTCATATAGCAAAAGGGGGGAGCTAGTAGGCCGCCATGCAGCCCACTAGCTTGCCCTGCGCCACCAGGGGGGTGGTGGCGGAGTGGGGGCTTGTGGAGCCCTGGTGGCCCCCCTCCGGTAGTTCTTACGCCCAGAATTTTCTATATGATCCAGAAAAAATCCACGTAACTTTTCAGGGCATTTGGAGATGTGCGGAATAGTGGACTAGGATTTGCTCCTTTTCCAGTCCAGAATTCCAGCTGCCTGAATTCTCCCTCTTCAAATAAACCTTGCAAAATAAGAGAGAAAAGGCATAAATATGGTACCACAAGTAATATAACAGCCCAAAAAGCAATAAATATCAACATGAACGCATGATGCAAAATGGACGTATCAAGGCGGCATCTGGAGGCGTCTCCTGCGAGGATGGCTTGAAGAGAGACTTTTTGCATTCCGCCTTAGGACGTTCCGGCTCCGGCAAATCAGGCAGCATCAAGTCATCATCTCCATGGTCATAGCCTGAGTCTTCGGCGTCCTGAGCCATCAATCCATCATAGGTGGTATTGAAATACCGGTTCAGGTCCTCATCATCATCCTCCGTGTCATCATCAACATTTTCTTCTTCGACAGCGGGGGCGACATGATGTGGCACTAATGGAGGCTGTCCCTCGCGTCGTACGCTACCATCATCCGCCACAACAGGTGCAGGTAATTTGGTAGGTGGGGTGGTGTTCATACCTTCTTGAGAACTTGGTGTTGGCGTGATACTGGGCTCCTTGAGACGAATAAGAGACTTCGGCCAAGTCAAGAACCAGTTCTAGCATCCACCAATAAGCGTAGGGGTCTCGTTGTCACCGACTGGTATCGGAGGAGGCAAATCCTCGAAGCGCGGTAAGACACTGGCCATGTTAACCTTGAAGACGCCATCGGACATCTGTCGGTTGTGGAACATGTGGTCCTTCGGCTTCATGATGGTTGCCTTTCCCACAGCCACCTTCTAGACCTTGATGTCGTCGAGTAGGGTGCACGGGGTGTCGTCGGCCTATAGGAAGGAGACATGTGTGCGGCATCAAATATCTGAAAGAGAACTGAAACGGAAGACTATAGACATGCTGGTGAAAAGGGTATGACACGTAATTACAATGAGGGCGTCGAGCTCAGTGCTACTGCAACAAAATACCTTCCAACGGCGCCAGAAATAGGTGTGTCGATGGCACCAGGAATCCTTCTGCTACGGCTACGCCTTAAGGGACTTCCTAGGTAAATATGCAAAGGATTTCCCCCGTGGCCTTGGAACCTTGCGTTGGTGTTCCCTCGAAGCGGAAAGGGTGATGTAGCGCAGCGATGGTAAGTATTTCCCTCAGTTTGAGAACCAAGGTATCGATCCAGTGAAGGAGTATCATGAGACCCTGCACAAACACAAAGAACCTGCTCCCAACGCTATTAAGGGGTTGTCAATCCCTTATAGATTGTTCGCCAAGTGAGAACTGAAAGCCACAAAGTAACAAAGCAAAGTAAAAGTGGAGGTGTAAACGATAGATGTGAATAGACCCGAGGTCCGTAGTGTTTACTAGTGGCTTCTCTCATGAAAGCAAGTAAACGGTGGGTGAACAAATTACTGTCGAGCAATTGATAGAACCGCGCAAAGTCGTGACGATATCTATGGCAATGATTATATCTATAGGCATCACGTCCAAAACAAGTAGACCGATACTTTCTGCATCTACTACTATTACTCCACACGTCGACCGCTATCCAGCATGCATCTAGTGTATTAAGTCCAAAAAAATAGAGTAACGCCTTAAGAAAGATGACATGTTGTAGATGGACAATCTCATATCCACGATAGAGCCCATCTTGTTACCCTTGATGGCAACTACTCAATGTGTGCCTTGCTGCCCCTAGTGTCACTGGGAAAGGTCACCACATGGTAAGAACCCAAAACCAAGCACTTCTCCCATTGCAAGAATCATAGATCTAGTTGGCCAACAAAACCCAAGACTCGGAGAGACTTACAAGGATATCAAATCATGCATACAAGAAATCAGCAAAGAATCAAATATATATCATAGATAATCTGATCACAAATCCACAATTCATCGGATCCTGACAAACACACTGCCAAAGAAGATTACATCTGATAGATCTCCATGATGATCATGGAGAACTTTGTGTTGAAGATCCAAGAGAGAGAAGAAGCCATCTAGCTACTAACTACGGACCCGTAGGTCTGAAGTGAACTACTCACGAGTCATTGGAGGGGCGATGATGATGATGAAGAAGCCCTCCAACTCCAAAGTCCCCTCCACCAGGGCACCGGGAAGGGTCTCCAGATGAGATCTCGCGGAAACGGAAGCTTGTGGCGGCGGAAAAGTATTTTCGTGGATCCCCTAATTTTTTGCTATATTTTAGGGAATATATAGGCCAAAGATCTAGGTCAGGGGTGCTCCAGGGAGGCCACAAGCCCTGCCACCGCCGCCTCCCCCTGGTAGCGGAGTGGGGGCTTGTGGGCTCCCTGGAGCCCTGGCTTGGCCCACAGGCCCCGTGATCTTCTTCCATTCGGGAAAAAATCATTTCGGGGATTTTATTCCGTTTGGACTCCGTTCCAAAATCAGATCTGAAAAGAGCCAAAAACAAAGAAAAAACAGGAACTGGCACTTGGCAGTGAATTAATAAGTTAGTCCCAAAAAAGATATAAAAGGTACATAAAACATCCAAAGATGACAACATAACAACGTGAAAGCATAAAAAATTATAGATACGTTTGAGAAGTATCAATCGTCCCCAAGCTAAACTCCTGCTCGTCCTCGACTAGGGAAGAGATAAAGAATGAATTTTTGATGCTTTCATGCTACCTAGCATAGATGTCCTTTGTAACTCCTCTTATGTGCGTGAATGTTCAAACCCATTAGATTCAAAACAATAGTTTACTATTGACGTGGAAACAATAATAATTCAAGCAAACTAGCAAGGTAATCATGAACTTTCAAAATAACTAGGCCAAAAGAAAGTTATCCCTACAAAAGCATATAATCTGGCTATGCTCTATCATCATTGCACAACGAATTTAAATCATGCACAACCCCGGTATTGGCCAAGTAATTGTTTCACCCCATTACTTTCTCAAACCTTTTCAACTCTCATGCAATACATGAGCTTGAGGCATGGTTATAGCACTATAAGTGGTGTGGAGTGTGGTGGAGGTTGCAAGACAAAAAGGAGAAGATAGTCACATTAACTAAGCATATCAATGAGCTGTGGAGATGCTCATCAATAGATATCAATGTGAATGAGTAGGGATTGCCATACAAATGATGCACTAGAGCAAAGAGTATGTGAAAGCTATTAAAGAAAACTAGTGGGTGTGGATCCAACTTGCTTGCTCACGAAGACCTAAGGCAATTTTGAGGAAGCCTATCATTGGAATATACAAGCCAAGTTATATAATGAAAATTTCCCACTAGCTATATGGTGGTGACAAAACGAGACACTCTCAATCATGAAGATCATGGTGCTTAATATGCACAAGTGTGGAAAAAGTGGTAGCATTGTCCCTTCTCTCTTTTTCTCTCATTTTTTTGGTGGGCTCTTTGGCCCCTTTTTTTTGGTGGGCTTCTTCGGCCTCTTTTATTTCCTCACATGGGACAATGCTCTGTTAATGATGATCATCACACTTTCAACTCAAAACTTAGAGCAACAATGACTCTATATGGAATGCCTTCGGTAGTGTACCGTGGCAATGATCTAGCATGGCATAGACATTAACGGAAACATCATGCAATAGCAATGTATACATGGTGGAACATGTCATGGTGGTAGTTGCATGGCAATATATCTCGGAACGACTCTGAAAAAGCCATAGTAGGTAGGTATGGTGGCTGTTTTGAGGGAGGCTAATGGTGGGTTTTTGTGCACCGGCGAAAGTTGCACGACACTAAGAAGATAGTGATTGTGGAAGGTGAAAGTGCATCTAAACCATGGAATCAAAATTAGTCATGAAGAACTCATATACTTGTTGCAAAAGTTTTATTATTAATCGAAACAAAGCATTCAACGCATACTCCTAGGGGAAGGGTTGGTAGGTATAAACCATCGCGCGATCCCGACTGCCACGCAAAGGATGACAATCAATAGACTAATCATGCTTAGATTTCATCATATAGCGGTTCACCATACGTGCATGCTATGGGAATCACTAAATTCAACACAAGTATTTCTAGATCTACAACACCTTACTAGCATGACTTCAATATTACCAAAACCACAACTCAAAACTAATTGAGATGAATCAAACTTCTCTAACTATTCGATGCACATGAAGGTGGAAGTTTTCGTATCCCTTTGGATAACTACCCCTTTTGAGGCTACTTTCAAAGCATTGATGAACTACCAAGCCACGCACCGCTGCGCTCTACAAGATATAAGTGAAGCACATAGAGAAAAAGTATCTAGCTCAGAAGATATAAGTGAAGCACAGGTGAGCTGAATTGTCTACCAAAGGATATAAGTGAAGCTGGACAAAATCACGGTGAATGCATGTATCTCTCTCTAGGTGTTGAGCAAGGATGATTGTGACACAAAAAAAATAAAAGACTCCTACGATACAAGACGCTCCAAGCAAAAACACATAACATGTGGTGAATAAAAATATAGCCCCAAGTAACGTTACCGATGGATTGAAGACGAGAGAGGGGATGCCTTCCCGGGCCATCCCCAAGCTTAGGATTTTACGGCATCCTTGAATCTCTTTGGGTGCCTTGGGCATCCCCAAGCTTGAGCTCTTGCCACTCTTTATCTTTTTGTCCATAAGAACTTCACCCAAATCTTGAAAACTTCACAACACGAAACTTAAACAGAAACTCGTGATAACATTAGTATGAGAAAGCAAACCACCACTTCCTTAGGTACTGTAGCAAACTTAAATTCTAGTTATTCTGATGTTGAGTTACTATATTTTCAATCTTCCATGGCTAATACCCCCCGATACTATCCATAGTTTCATCAAAATAAGCAACCAACACAACAAAAACAGAATCTGTTAACAGCACACCAGTCTATAGAAATCTGTATATTTAGTATAATTATGTTACTTCAAAAATTCTGAAAAATTGTGGAAGTCTGAAGAATTTACGTAGAAATCATAAGAAAAAAGAATCAACTCAAAATCTCTTACAGAACAAAAATGAAAATTCTTTTCGTGAGCAGAAAGTTTCTGTCTTTTCCAGCATGACCAAACGATCATCCCCAAGACTAATCATAACGGTTTTGCTTGGCACAATCTCAAAAAGAAACACAAAAAACACAATCATAACAGAATTATGAAAGTGTGGAAAACAAAAAACATAAATAAAAAGGATAGATTCGTTGGGTTGCCTCCCATGAAGCGCTTTTGTTTAACGCCCTTAGCAAGGCAAAAAGTGAAGGAATCACGTATAGTCTTCTTTGGTGCTCAAACCATAAGTAGCCCTCATCATAGATTCATAAGGCAATCTTATTTTCTTTCTAGGAAAGTGCTCCATGCCCTTCTTCAAAGGAAATTGAAATCTAATATTCCCTTCCTTCATATTGATGATAGCACCAATAGTCCTTAGGAAAGGTCTACCAAGAATAATGGGACATGAAGGGTTGCAATCTATGTCAAGTACAATGAAATCCATGGGTACATAGTTCTTATTTGCAACAATAAGAACATCATCGATCCTTCCCATGGGTTTCTTGACAGTAGAATCCGCAAGATGCAAATTAAGAGAACACTCTTCAATCTCATGAAAACCAAGAATATCACATAAAGACTTTGGTATCGCGGAAACACTAGCACCCAAATCACACAAAGCATTGCACTCATAGTTTTTTATCTTGATTTTGATAGTAGGTTTCCACTCATCCTGAAGTTTTCTAGGTATAGAGACTTCTAGTTTGAGCTTCTCTTCAAGAGATTTCATCATAGCATCTACGATATGCGTGGTAAAGGCTTTGCTTTGGCTATAAGCGTGTGGAGAGTTTGCAATGGATTGCATCAAAGAAATGCGTTCAAACAAGGAGCAATTGTCATAATTGAATTCCTTGAAATCCAAAGTGGGAGTTTCATTACTACCCAAAATTTTGACTTCTTCTACTCCACTCTCCACACCTTTATCATCAAGATAGGTGGACTCCGAATCATTGGGGTGTTTTTCAACGAAAGTGGATTTATATCGAGCCCCTCCATAAATAGGTTTGACATGCAAAAACAAAGATTCAAGAGGAGACACAACACGCACTTTAAGATCCTCGTGATTTGCATCACTAGAACACACCCTTTTAAACCATTCATGTCTAGCATGAATTTGGGCGGTTCTTTCTTTGCTCTCATTCATGGAGATACGCATAGATTTCAAAGTTTCATCCAAGTTGACCTTGGGAGGAGCGCATCTAACTTTCAAAGCATCAATATCACAAGACATCCTATCAACGCTCTTAGCCAAATCGTCTATTTTGAGTAGTTTTTCCTCTATGGACGCATTGAAAATCTTTTGAGAGTTAATGAACTCTTTGATATTACTCTCTAAATCAGAGGGTAATTTGTTGTGATTTCCATAAGTGTTTATGTAGGAATTGCCATAATTGTTAGAGGAGTTACTAGGAAAAGGCCTAGGAACATAGTTTCCTCTAAAAGCATTGTTGTTGCCAAAAAATTTCCTACCAACAAAATTCACGTCCAAACTAGTGTTGCTACTCTCAATCAAAGAAGATAGTGTCATGCCATTAGGATCTACAGTAGGGTTTCTACTAGCAACCAAATTCATCAACTCGTCCATCTTAGCACTAAGCAAGTTAATTTCTTCTATAGCATGCACTTTTTTGCTAGCAGGCGACCTTTTAGTGTGCCACTGAGAGTAGTTGGTCATGATATTGTCTAGGAGTTTTGTAGCGTCTCCTAACGTGATTTCGATGAACGTTCCACCTGAGGCGGAGTCTAAGATATTGCGAGAAGCGAAATTCAAGCCAGCGTAAAAGATTTGTATAATCATCCACAAACTCCAGAAATGAGCGGGACAATTTCTAATCATAAGCTTCATCCTCTCCCAAGATTGTGCAACATGTTCATGATCAAGTTGCTCGAAATTCATGATATCGTTACGTAAGGAGATGATCTTAGCCGGCGGAAAATACTTGGATATGTAAGCATCTTTGCACTTATCCCAAGACTCCATACTATTTTTAGGCAAAGAAGAAAACCAAGTTTTTGCACGATCTCGCAACGAAAAAGGAAAAAGTTTCAACTTAATCACGTCATTATCCACATCTCTTTTATTTTGCATATGACAAAGCTCAATGAAGGTATTGAGATGTGATGCATCATCTTCACTAGGAAGGCCAGAGAATTGCTCTTTCATAACAAGATTCAGCAGAGCTGCGTTGATTTCATACGATTCCGCACTAGTGGCGGGAGCAATCGGAGTACTAATAAAATCATTATTATTAGTGCTCGAGAAGTCGCCAAGTTTGGTGTTGTCAGCCATGATGACTTCAACAAACAAACAAGCACACAAGCAAGCAATAAAACTGGCAAATGGAAACAACAAAGGCAAAACAAAACGGCAAAGGAAAAAGGCAAATGAAAATGGCAAAAGAGAAGTGGGGGAGAGGAAAACGAGAGGCAACTGGCAAAAAAGTAAATGCAGGAGATGAGTTTGTGAGACCTACTTGGATAGATCTTGATCTCTCCTCCCCGGCAACGGCGCCAGAAATACTTCTGCTACTACAACAAAAGACCTTCCAATGGCGCCAGAAATAGGTGTGTCGATGGCACCAGGAATCCTTCTGCTACGGCTACGCCTTAAGGGTGTTCCTAGGCAAATGTGGAAAGGATTTCCCCCGTGGCCTTGGAGCCTTGCGTTGGTGTTCCCTCGAAGCAGAAAGGGTGATGTAGCGCAGCGATGGTAAGTATTTCCCTCAGTTTGAGAACCAGGGTATCGATCCAGTGAAGGAGTATCACAAGAGCCTGCACAAACACAAAGAACCTGCTCCCAACGCTATGAAGGGGTTGTCAATCCCTTATAGATTGTTCGCCAAGTGAGAACTGCAAGCAACAAAGTAACAAAGCAAAGTAAAAGCGGAGGTGTAAATGATAGATGTGAATAGACCCGGGGGCCGTAGTGTTTACTAGTGGCTTCTCTCATGAAAGCAAGTAGACGGTGGGTGAACAAATTACTGTCGAGCAATTGATAGAACCGCGCAAATTCATGACGATATCTATGGCAATGATTATATCTACAGGCATCACGTCCAAAACAAGTAGACCGATACTTTCTGCATGTACTACTATTACTCCACACGTCGACCGCTATCCAGCATGCATCTAGTGTATTAAGTCCAAAAGAACAGAGTAACGCCTTAAGCAAGATGACAAGATGTAGATGGACAATCTCATCTCAACGGCAGAGCCCATCTTGTTACCCTTGATGGCAACTACTCAATGTGTGCCTTCCTGCCCTACTATCACTGGGAAAGGTCACCACATGGTAAGAACCCAAAACCAAGCACTTCTTCCATTGCAAGAATCATAGATCTAGTTGGCCAAACAAAACCCAAGACTCGGGGAGACTTACAAGGATATCAAATCATGCATATAAGAAATTAGCAAAGACTCAAATATATATCATAGATAATCTGATCACAAATCCACAATTCAACGGATCTCGACAAACACACCGCCAAAGAAGATTACATCGGATAGATCTCCATGAAGATCATGGAGAACTTTGTATTGAAGATCCAAGAGAGAGAAGAAGCCATCTAGCTACTAACTACGGACCCGTAGGTCTGAAGTGAACTACTCACGAGTCATTGGAGGGGCGATGATGATGATGAAGAAGCCCTCCAACTCCAAAGTCCCCTCCACCAGGGCACCGGGAAGGGTCTCCAGATGAGATCTCGCGGAAACGGAAGCTTGCGGCGGCGGAAAAGTATTTTCGTGGATCCCCTGATTTTTTGCTGTATTTTAGGGAATATATAGGCCAAAGATCTAGGTCAGGGGTGCTCCAGGGAGGCCACAAGCCCTGCCACCGCCGCCTCCCCCTGGTAGAGGAGTGGGGGCTTGTGGGCTCCCTGGAGCCCTGGCTTGGCCCACAGGCCCCTGATCTTCTTCCGTTCGGGAAAAAATCATTTCGGGGATTTTATTCCGTTTGGACTCCGTTCCAAAATCAGATCAGAAAAGAGCCAAAGACATAGAAAAAACAGGAAGTGGCACTTGGCACTGAATTAATAAGTTAGCCCAAAAAAGATATAAAAGGTACATAAAACATCCAAAGATGTCAAGATAACAGCGTGAAACCATCAAAAATTATAGATACGTTTGAGACGTATCACTCAGCCAGCGAGGAAGGCCCGCCGAGTATGCCAGAGACGGAGGTCGGGCTGCTCTGAACAGGAACATGACCTTTTGCGGTTGCTTGGGCAGGTGTTGGTGCTTTGGTGTTCGCCGAGTTACTCGCACCAAAGCTGGGAATTGGGTAGTACTCCGGCCGTGCATTTGGATTGCTCTTTGACCAACTGAAAAATGCCAGAATCAAGATGGCCACCACGTCAGTGACCAACCCACTTACTACGTCGACCAACTCTTCTTTGGTCTCAACTTTGGTCTTATTGACCGCAATCACGACCTCCTTGTCGATGCTCTCCTGAGTGACAACCAACCGTCTCTTCCTTCTATCCTCTGGCCCCTCGGGGTAGCACGTCTTCCACGAGGCGACATCTCTGACGCCGTGCACACGTCCATAGGACGGCGGCTTGTCCACAGGGACCTTTTTCAGTATGTTTAGGGCCCGGTTGAATGGGGTGTACCACTTGGGCCTCGCCAACGACTATGATGACTCTCACTTTTGGCTTCCATTTGGTGGTGCTCTTTCTGCAAAAGGAACGTAGATGGTTTACTAATGTGACAAAACTTGCATTCAAATTTATTGGAAGCTAATATGATAATGTGGTAATATAACAATTACCAGAAGTCTCATGAACTCCCTCGTGTTCGGGTATGTGTAAAAGATCTTTTTGACTTTGATCAACTTGTACCGGGCCCTGATCCAATGATGCTCCAGCGGGTCCGTGAACTCCGCCAAGGGGTCTGTGATCCCGAGACTTTCACGTTCAGCGTCCTCCTTGGCCCATATGTGCCTCTTACCCTCGTAACCACGGCTTCCGAGGCGGTGGGGATGCGTGTTCCCGGCCTAGAGCGCCTTCATTTTCTCCGACTTTGCCTTGACCTCTTCTTTTTCGCAATTCAAAAGGGATTTTGCAAAGTCCTCTTCCGTTATTGTCGGTTTATCAGCATGAATCTTGGACCACGGTTCATTCTTTGCAACCGCTTTTTTCACCCGAACATTCCAGGAGGACAAGTCGTTGGTGAACGTCGCCATCGCCTTCTCGTTTATCTTTGTCATGGTGGGGTCCTTCCACGGGTCTTTATATTCCTTTTCACCCCGGCCAGGGAACATGAACCTACTGTGCAACTTCTTTAGGAGCATGTGCTCCATATGTGGTATCTACTTCAGCCTCTCGTCGTTGATGTTGGCGGTTTCCCTGAGGATGCATCCAAGTTGATTGCCCCAGCACTTGCGCGCTTCCTCTGGCGTCATTGGTTCTAACTTCAAGGGGTGAATCTCCATGACCACAATTTGTCTGATGCCAAGCTCGTTTGGTTTTCATGTCCTCTTCTTCTTCGATGCTTTACCGACTATGACATCATCGGTGCCGGTCTCAGGGGCGGTGTCGGTGCTAGTGCCGGTGTTGGCGGCGGGGTCGGGATTGGGAGCACTGCCGCCACCATGCAACCCCATCCGGTGTTCGTCCAAGTATTCGAAAAAGTGATTTTCTGCCTCCACGGGGTCTACGGAGTGAGCAGAACCACCCACGACTTCGGCTTCGGTAGACATGTTTCCTATGCAACAATTGTAAATAAAAGATATAATGTAGATAAAAAAGGGGACTATATTTGGTTGTAATGTTGATTCATACGTCCTAGTTTCCAGCACAAGGCATGCCGAAAATTTCAGCATGACCTTTGCTAAAAAGTGGACATATGGAGCGCAAGCAATTTTCCGGAACAGAAATGAATCAACATTCCGGCAAAACGTAGGCCACTCGGATACCATGAGGATAATAAATGGAATTCTCTTGACACCATCACAAGATTAATTATACAAATATAAACATAAAAGAGTAAATGGAATTCTCTTGACACCATCACAAGTACTAGCAAAGGGATGCAATGACCTACGCCGAATCTACACTAGTTCAAAACACTATCTACACTAGTTCAAAACACTATCTACACTAGTTCAAAACACTATCTACACTAGTTAAAAAAATTCCATCAAGCACTATCTACACTAGTCAAAAAATTCACTAGTTAAATTTTTTTCCATCAAACACTATCTACACATCAGCCATATGCATGCATACCAAAGCAAAACATTTCAAGTTCAGCAAGCTTTGGACCTTGCCGGGGGGAGGGGGCTCGGGTACCTGCTGCCGAAGAGCACTCTCAGAGAGAGAGATAGAAAGAGACGGTGGGGGTCGGGTACGTGTCGGTGCCTCACCTCAACCCTAGCCGACAGGGAGGGGCGGCAACGCCGATGGTAGAGCTCAGGGCGGCGACGACGACGTTGGGTGGAGTCAGGCCGGCGGCGCGGGGAGGAGCCAGGGACAGCACGGGGAGGAGTCAGGGCGGCGCAGGGAGGAGTCAGGGGCCGCGCTGGGGGTGACGGCGACGCTGGGTGGACACGGGTGGCGGGGGGGGGGGAATTAGGGAAGAAACCCGGCGGCAGGGAGGAATTGGGGACTTAGCGCGCGTGGCGGTTAGCTCAAACTAGCGGTAGCACTTTTTTTAGTTCCAGCGCTACTGCTATAGCCGTTAGCAGTAGCGCTAGTTTAGAACCAGTGCTACTGCTAAGTAGCAGTAGCACTGGAACTAAAAAAGCGCTACTGTTAACGTTATTTTCTTTATTACTTTTTTATTATGTTTCTTTATTACTTTCTTTTTATTATGTTTCTTTATTACTTTCTTTTTATTAATTTTATTTTCTTTTCATTATTTTTCATTTGTTTTCTGTTTACTTTACTTTACTTTTTATTTTATTTTTCTCCCGACAACGACGGCGTCTCCCTCTCCCGCAATGCGTGAATATCATCGGAACCATGCATGTGGTAACATATCATTTGATCGATAACGGTTACTTAAGTCCTTACACAAAATAGATACAAATATATAGATGTAGGTTTCTGATCAACTGCATCGACGATGTTTCACATGGAGCTTCTTCCCTTTCTTGTTCGTTGCCCAGTAATTGAGCCCCTCCTTGTGACTTTTCCGGAGCTATGGAGTACGATCTTTCCGCCACCATGTAGTCTTGATTCTTCTTTTCACGTATGCTTCATCGTCATCGTCATCTTCCCTCATCGGGTTGCCGTATTGGTCGTTGTCTTCCTCGTTAGCGATTCCATCGATTACGACAATGCTCCTTTTGGACCTCCTCACGACAACACGACTGGGATTGGCGAGGTCGGTTATGAAGAAGCATTGTGTCACGTGCTTAGTGTGCACCCATGGATTATTTTTGGCGATGATGTTAAAGTTTATGAGAGTGCTCTTCACGTCGGGTATAGACATGGTGGTGAAATACTTGTTTTCTCTTACGACATCCTTGGCCCATATTACACGGAACATCGTCGCATCGTGCATTCCACCATAGTCAAGCTCCCAGATCTCTTCGGCCCTTCCGTAGAATCTTTCAGTTGTGTCGTTGGCGTCGGTCACGCATTGAATTGTCACCCCGGAGTTGTGTCTTTGGCCTGCGTGTAGAACGTGCACCCATTGATATCGTAGGGCTGATAGGTCGCGAGCTTGGGTGCAGGGCCATGTGATAAGGCGTGTATGAGCAATCCGTCTAAACTGCCCTCTTCCGGGGGATTTTCAACAACTTGATCTTTGAACCAACGCAAGAAAGTAGCATTGTGCTCTACTGTAACTTCGTCGTCCGTCTTGAGCATCCGCTTATCACGGTACTTCTTTGCGATGCTTTCATTGTGTCGTGCCACATAATCATCTACCACATCTAGGTGTTGTAGCACTACTAAGTTAGCCTTGTTAAAGTCGTTCCGTCGTTCCGAGTAGTCCACGTGCAATTCCCTCCGGCCGTTGTTGTGACCATCTCCTTCGAGCTTCCCATCGTGCTTCTTGACGGGCAAACAAACAACAGGGTCTCCGACGCTTATATAATTCTTGCAAAAGGAGACGCACTCATGCATCAGATACCCCTGGACGATGCTCCCTTCGGGACGGGACTTGTTACGAACGAATCCTTTGATGACACCATTCATCCTCTCAAACGGCATCATGCTGTGAAGGAATGTCGGCCTGAGGTCGATGATGTCATCCACCATGTGGACACACAGATGCACCATGACGTCAAAGAATGTGGGCGGGAAGTACATCTTAAGCTCACATAGTATGACAACGATCTCTTCCTGTAGCCTTCGGAGCTGCTTCACACTTATGGACTTTCGAGAGATAACATCGAAGAAGTTGCAGAGACCAATAAGCTTGTCCTGGACGTGCCTGACCATTATCCCTCTAATGGCAACCGGGAGTATCTGCGTCATCATCATGTGACAGTCATGAGACTTCATCCCGCTGAACCTTTTCTTCTTGGGGTCTAGAAATCAACTTATCTTCCCACAGTAACTGGAACTGACTTTGATTCCCATAAGGCACTTGATGAATTGATCGATCTCCTTCGGACTTAAGGTGAAGCAGGAAGGGGAACAATAATTCTCCTCCTTCTTCTTGACTTTTCTGCCCCTTTCCCCCTCCTCTGTCTCAGTCCCCGTCTCCTCCATCAACTTTTTACGGTGGATTTATTTGCCTTCGGCCCATCCTTGGTCTTCTCCGGCATGTTCATCAGTGTGCCAAGCAAACTTTCGAGGACATTCTTCGTGATATGCATTTGATCAAGGCAATGCGGTCTGTCGTGATTGGGCAAGTACTCCAAGTCCCAGAAAACAGACCTCGTTTTCCATACCTTCAGCACCGGCTCTGGTGCCTTTTTGATCTTTCCCGGTGCGGGGCATTGTTCCCAGATTCTCAACAACTCATCGATTTAGGTGCCGATCCTCTTACGTGGAGGTCCTCGAAGCTTAGCCAACCCATTGAATAGATCTCCACACTTTCTCCACGGGTCATCCTTCTCGAGTCATCTACGATGCTCCATGTACACGATTTTCCCAGACCCGCCATCTCTCGTTGTTGTAAGCTGCTGAGACGTTGTATCATCCATGCACCTCGTGCATCCACAGTATCCATGGCACACCTGGCCTGAGGTGTACCCGTAACCGAGATAGTCGTGCACCGTCGTCATCAGCGCGGCTCTCATATGGAAATACTCTCCTTTGC
This sequence comes from Hordeum vulgare subsp. vulgare, assembly GCF_904849725.1. Taxonomy (NCBI): domain Eukaryota; kingdom Viridiplantae; phylum Streptophyta; class Magnoliopsida; order Poales; family Poaceae; genus Hordeum; species Hordeum vulgare. Next base: position 232,864,466 of record NC_058524.1, on the reverse strand, counting down.
TGGCGTCCCGTGTCCATGCCGGTGATTCGTGTCTAGCTCATCTTGCAGAAGCCCCATATACAGGTTAATACTATTTCCCGGTTGTTTCGGCCCTTGAAGCAGCATGCACATGTGTATGTACATTGTCTTCATGCACTTCCATGGGGGGAGGTTGTACATCCATACAAACACGGGCCATGTGGTGTGGTTGGTGTTCTGGTTTCCAAACGGATTCATCCCATCGGTACTCGCACCAAGCATGATGTTCCTTGGATTTTCTTTAGCAAATCCATATGCAGTGTTGAATGCTCTCCACTGGCTACCATCTACGAGGAGTCTCACCCTCGGATCATCTCCATCGTCGGGCTTCTTCCTCTCCGCGTGCCAGCGGATGAGCTCTGCATCCTTACGATCTACGAAATACCGCTGTAGAAGGGGAGTGATCGGAACGTACCATACAAGTTTGTGAGGAGCTTTCTTTCCTGCCTTCTTGTATCGAGAAGCATTGCACACTGGACAGTTGGTTTTTTCCGCGTGCTCCCCCCAATAAATGGTGCAATCGTTGATGCATGCGTGGTACCTAATCTGTGGCAAATCAAAATGGCAAACGATTTTCTTGGCCTCCTCGACACTACTAGGACATAGGGTCCCCGCGGGAAGAAATTTATTATGTACATACTTCAAATGCTCATCGAGGCTTTTGTCTGTCCATTTGTTTTTGGCCTTCGTCTTTAGAAGTTTGAGTGTGAAACTCAAGCGGTTCACCTTTGGATCGCAACCGTCATACAATAGATTCCTCGAGTCAACTTGAAGTTGAGCCAGCTTGGCCTCCTCTCTAGAAGCAGCTCTCTCGGTAGTTGTACTCTTGCGAAGGAGCTCTTGAACATGAGGGTCTTGCACGACTACACTTAGTAGCGTTGAAGACTACGGCGTGACCACCGCCTCTTCTCCGCCATGTCCGGACTCTTCTTCGTCGTGTCCGAAATCTTCTCCGTCATCGTCATGTTAGGCACCATCGTCTTCGTGTCAATCGGTCATCTCTTAGGCTAGCCCCATGTCATTATTCCCTGCCATTTTTGGACGTCCTCATCATCATCATCTTCTTCACTTATCCACTGAGTATAGCCATCCATGAAACCATTCATCAGCAGGTGCGCCTTCAAAGTGCCATGATCAGAAGGGTCAAAAAGGACTCCTTCCTTGCATCTTGCACACGGACATCTAATCCTAGTCCGGTTATTTGCATGCATCTCCATCACCGCAGATTGCATGTACCGCTCGACCTACCATCCACTAACCTTCATGACCGACTGCACAGTATAACAAACAAAAGGGTTATAAAATAAATAATGCATGCATGCTTCAAAGTCATATAAAATTATGGCATGACCTTGCCTAAAAATAGGACATAGTGAGTTTGCTCAAAATTCACCGAAACGGAAATAAATCGACATTTCGGCAAAACATAGGCAACTCGATCGGATGGCATGTCACACTCGCACAAATCTCGCCATATACATATATATATATATATATATATATATATATATATATATCCCAAACACACATATTCTCGTTCACACACATATTCCCATTCTTTAAGTGAACAACTTTTTACTCACCTATATATGTCTCCCGAGAGAGACCGATTGAGTGAGATGATGAGAGAGACCGATCGAAAGAGCACGCGTGGATGGCCAAATAGCTAGCAAGATCTAGTTGTTGGGGAGGAGAGGTGAATCTAGCTATCTAACTAATGGAGAGGGAGTTATGGTGGAGGGGGGGGGGGAATTAATATAATGGAGAGGGAGTTATGGTGGGGAGGATATGTGAGAGAAGTCATTAATGAAGCAGAGTTATGGTGGAGGGGGATATTAATGAGGAGAGAAGAGAGGTAGGAGGAAGAGAGAAGAAGAGCAACAATGGTGTGTAGAGTGTGGAGAGGGGAGAGGAGGGGGAGAGAGGTGAAAGTGAGGGAGAGGAGGGGGAGGGGAGGGGGTAAAAAGGGGGCAGACGCAACTAGCAGTAGTGCTGGATATCAGTGCGCGCTGCTGCTATTTTATTACTAGTAGCGGTGCGTCAGAGACAACGATACAACTAAGTGTGGTCAACTAGCAGCAGCGGTGCTGCAAAACAGAGCGCTACCCCTAAACACTTAGCAGTAGCGCTAGATTTTGGGCAACGCTGCTACTACAGCTACCGTCAGTGGCATAGTCTCGTCCCACATAGTAGTAGCGGGTTTTTACAAAGAAGCGCTACTGCTAAGGTGTTAGTAGTAGCAGTTAGCTGGAGACGTGTTGTTACTAATTAGCAGCAGCGTTTTTTGTTTTCCAGCGCTACTACTGAGGTCCTGCATATAAGGTTTTTCCTAGTAGTGGCAGCGCGAGTATAACTCCTCTTACTGCCTCACTCCATCTTCCGAGGGTCCTAGCCGGCTTGGCGTGGTCCGCGGCCGCAGCCGGGTCATTGCCGAGATCCTAGGCGGCAAGCAGCCCATCTACGAGACTCCTGCGACCAACTTACGGGCTGCCCAGGCGGCCATGGCGTAAATGCCAGATTTGGAGGGCGAGGAGCGCGTCCTTCAGAAGAAGCGGGTCAAGGATCTCCTTGATGCTGCCAACGAGCAGCAGACAGGGCTTGACCTTGGTCAAGGACAGTCGGAGTCTCCGGGACCCAATCTCGGAGCACGCCGTAACCCCAGTGGTCATCATCAAGCCAAGGGATCTACCTCGCATCGCACTTCCGGCCGGAAGGGCGAGGGCAGCCACGACAGGCGTTCTCAGCACCAGAGCGAGCCGACTTCGAGCCGGCGTCGCACAGATGATGAGAGTGACTCGGTGTATGAGGTTCCTCGTTCGGGGAGGGCCCATGCCACTGGCTCACAAGGCACACTTCCGATGACGGCTCGGATCGGCCCTCGCGTCCCACACAACAATAATGATGCTCGCAAGTGCTTCAACGCCCTGGCGCAGTCAGCTCTCCTGGAAGAGGACGGCCCCATCGGTTCGGCATGCTTTGGCCCCCGGATCCGAGGGGAGCCGTGTCCCCGAGGCTTCACTCTCCCTCGGGACACCCCAAGTACAATGGCAGTGCCAAGCCAGAAGACTGGCTGATCGACTACACCACTGCTGTTGGCATCGCTCGGGGCAACAATCGCGTAGCCGGTCAATACGTGCCACTCATGCTAGCTGGCTCAGCTAGGACATGGCTTAACAGCCTTCCAGCCGGTAGCGTCAACTCCTGGGTCGACTTCGAGGAGGCGTTCGTCCGCAACTTCACTGGCACCTACAAGCGCCCTGGCCGGCCTCGCGAGCTGGCCATGTGCGTCCAGAGGCCCGACGAACCCCTTTGCGAGTACGTCACTCCTGCGAGGGAGTGCATGAGGTAGAGGCCATCCAGTACTTCATCGACGGCTACCGAGACGGCACTCTCCTCAAGAACAAGCTCATGTTCTCCGATCCCACCTCTCTGGCGGTGCTCATGGCCAAAGCGGACAAGTACGCCATGGCCGACTCCACGATGCGGGTCAAGGTGACCGCCTCGCACAAAGTTGTCCCCACGCCGACTACTCCCAAGCCGGCTGGCGACAATCGAGGAGGCCAGAACAACAACAAGCGCAAGGTGGATCAACTTGATTCGCACTCCAACAAGAAGCTGGTGGCCAACGTGGAGGGAGATGCGATGGCTACTCAAGCCGGCTCTCAACGGAGGCGGACCGGCAAGAACGACTGGCAGCCCAAGCTCAGCTTCGAGCAAATGCTTGACGCGCCCTGCAATATGCACACTGGGGCGACGCCCGCTACCCATACCCTTCGATAGTGCAGCTTTGCACGACGACTGTCGCAAGGAGAGGGCTTGTAGGCTCCCCCAGGTGCAACTGCAGCGCCTCATGCTCCGGCTCCCGGTCTAGCTCCGGCTCCGCCGCCTCCGCCTCACAACAATGTCCATCACCATGACGACTACCCCTATCAAGACGGAGCATTCGTTGTCTTCACCAGCGAGGGTGACGACAAGCACAACAAGCGCCAACGCCGGGGCGAGGTGAATGCCACGGTCCCTCCGGTTCCCCAATAGATGCATTGGTATGAAAAGCCCATTACATGGGGCCGGGTTGACCATCCCGCGGTGATGCCAAATCCTGGCTCATACGCGCTCGTCCTCGACCCCACTTTCGCCTCCCAGAGGCTCACCTGCCGGTTCTCCCGGGTGTTGGTCGACGGCAGCAACATCATCAACATCCTCTACCTCGACACCATGCTCAAGCTTGGGCCCAAGGAGAAGGACCTCCAGCCGACCAACACTATTTTCCACGGCATTGTGCCGGGACAGTCCTGCTCGCCAATCGGCAAAATTCAGCTGGACGTCCTTTTCGGTGACAAGGCTCACTTCCGCCGAGAGTCCATATGGTTCAAGGTGGTGGATCTCAGCAGCTCGTATCACGCGCTGATGGGCAGGCTGGCTCTGGCCAAATTCATGGCTATCCCCCACTACGCCTACCTCAAGATGAAGATGTCGGGTCTAAAGGGCATCATCACCATTGCTAGCGACTACAAGAAGTCGCTCGAGTGTGCACAGGACAGCATCCGTCTGGCCGACGCCATGGTGATTGCTTAGGAGAAAAGGAAGATCGACCGGCTCCTGGCTGAGGCTACCGAGCAGCCGGCGATCCCTACTCCACCATCCCAGTCGGCCGGTGAAGGCTCGTTCAAGCCGGCGAAAGAAACCAAACAGGTGCCACTCGACCCTACGAACCCCAAGCAGTGTGTCACCATCGGGGCTTACCTCAGCCCCAAATAGGAAGGCGAGCTTGTTGAGTTCCTCCATGAGAATCGGGACATCTTTGCATGGTCTCCAAAAGACATGCCAGGGGTTCTGAGGAAGTACGCCGAGCACAAACTTCACGTGCGGCCGGATGCAAAGCCAGTGAAACAACCTTTGCGCTGCTTCGCCGAGGGGAAGCGATGCACAATTGGAGAAGAGATTGCCTAGCTCCTCGCAACCAGCTTCATCATGGAAGTTTTCCACCTGGACTGGTTGGCCAATCTAGTCCTGGTGCTGAAGAAGAACAATACATGGCGAACGTGTATCGACTACACGAGCCTGACTAAGGCGTGCCCGAAAGACCCTTTCGCCTTGCCCAGGATAGATCAAGTAATCGACTCCATAGCCGGCTGGGAACTGTTGTCATTTTTAGTTGCTTATTCAGGCTACCATCAAATCAAACTAGATCCAGCTGATCGTCTGAAGACCTCCTTCATCACACCCTTCGGGGCCTACTGCTACACCACCATGACGCTCCGTCTGAGGAACGTTGGTGCGACATTCCAATGCTTAATGGAGTAGTGCCTCCAGCCTCAGATTGGCAAAAACACCCACGTCTATGTGGATGATATCATCAGCAAGACCAAGCAGCACTTCAGTCCCCTTCACGACTTGCGGGAGACGTTCGCCAACCTACGTGACTACAATATCTAGCTCAACCCAGAGAAATACGTCTTCGGGGTTCCAGGCGGAAAGCTCTTGGGGTTCTTCGTGTCTGCTCGTGGCATCGAAGCGAACCCTGAGAAGATCGGTACCATCCAGCGGATGGTGAAGCCAGCTCGAATCCTCAATGCCCAGAAGTTCGCCGGCTGCCTGGCGTCCCTTAGCCGGCTCATCAGCGAGCTCGGCGAGAAGGCGCTTCCAATCTACCAACTCATGAAGAAAACAACCAAGTTCGAGTGGAGCGACCAGGCGGACGAAGCCTTCCGCGACCTCAAGCGGGTCATCTCAAGCCTGCCAATCTTGGCAGCACCGGCTGGAAGGGAACCCATTCTCATATACATTGGAGCGACCACTCGCGTGGTTAGTGTAGTGCTGGTAGTAGAGGGCAAGGAGGAGGGCAAGGTACTTTTAGTGCAACGCCCTATCTATTACCTCAACGTGGTCTCGTCCTCCTCCAAGCAAAGCTACCCCCACTACAAGAAAATGTGTTGTGGTGTTTACCTTGCCACAAAGAAGTTGAAGCAATACTTCCAAGATCATGCCATCACTGTGGTGAGCACTGCTGCACTTCCAGAAATCATGGGAAACCGTGATGCGACTGGCCGGATTGCCAAGTGGTCCATCTCCATGCCGGACCTCGATATCCGCTACGAGTGGCGCACTGCCATCAAATCTCAGGTGGTGACCGACTTCCTTGTCGATTGGGCCGAAACCCAATTTGAGCCGCCGCCTCCAAACTCCACTCATTGGCGGATGCACTTCAACGGCTCGAAAATGTGAACTGCTCTGAGAGCAGGCATTGTCTTGACGTCTCTGAAAGGGGACCAACTCAAGTATGCTATCCAGATTCACTACGCCGCCTCCAACAACGTCGCTGTGTACGAAGCGCTCGCTCATGGCCTCCGGCTTGCCAAGGATATTGGCATCCGGCGGCTCCTTTGCTTCGGCGACTCGGATCTCATTGTGCAGGAAGTCTGTGGCGAACGGGATGCCAGGGATGCCAACATGGCGAGCTATCACTTCCTCATCCAGCAGCTCAGCGGCCCTTTCGAGGGTTGTGAGTTTCACCACGTTCCCAGGGCGGACAACGAGGCGGCTGATACATTGGCCAAGATTGGCTCTACAAGACAAGAAATTCCAGCCGACGTCTCCCTCGAACAGCTGCACAAGCCGTCTCCGGAGTCGGCGTCAATTTTTGTGCCTACAGATCCCTCAGTACCAGCGCCCTAGGCTACGCCAGTTGTGCCAGCTACAACTCCTGTGTCGGCTACGTTGGCTCTGCCGACTCCAATTGCAGTGCCGGCTATAACTACTTCGTCGGCTACGACTACTCCGCCGTCTATAACAACAAATCCGGCTTTGCCAAGCTTCAAATCTTGTCGTCTCGACACCCAGTGGGTGGACATCATGGAGGTAGACGGCGAGCCGGCTGCCATGACAGCATCAGAGACAGAGACTCTCGAGCCTGCGACTGCTTCATCAAGCGTGAGGGCTCTAGAAGCCCGTGATACTCAGGTCGAGACGGAGCCAGCCCTTGTGTCGGCTCCGTCATGGGCTCAACCCATCTTGGACTTCCTTCTTCGCGGCTGATGTCAGCTGTGTATCCCCGACAACGGCGCCAGAAATACTTCTGCTACTACAACAAAAGACCTTCCAACGGCGCCAGAAATAGGCACGTCGACGGGAGAATACTTGGCTTGATCTTTCTGCTGCGGCCACGCCTTAAGGGACTTCCAAGGCAAGTATGCAAAGGATTTCCCCCATCACCTTGGAGCCTTGCGTTGGTGTTCCCTCGAAGCAGAAAGGGTGATGTAGCGTAGCGGTGGTAAGTATTTCCCTCAGTTTGAGAACCAAGGTATCAATCCAGTGGAGGAGTATCTCAAGATCCTGCAAACACAAAAACTTGCTCCCAACGCTATGAAGGGGTTGTCAATCCCATATAGATTGTTTTCCAAGTGAGAACTGAAAGCAACAAAGTAACAAAGCAAAGTAAAAGCGGAGGTGTAAATGATGGATGTGAATAGACCCAGGGGCCATAGTGTTTACTAGTGGCTTCTCTCATGAAAGCAAGTAGACGGTGGGTGAACAAATTACTGTCGAGCAATTGATAGAACCGCGCAAAGTCGTGAGGATATCTATGCAATGATTATTTCTATAGGCATCACGTCCAAAACAAGTAGACCGATACTGTCGGCATCTACTACTATTACTCCACACGTCGACCACTATCCAGCATGCATCTAGTGTATTAAGTCCATAAGAACAGAGTAACACCTTAAGCAAGATGACATGATGTAGATGGATAATCTCAAACCAATGATAAAAACCCCATGTTTTTACCCTTGATGGCAACTACTTGATGTGTGCCTTGCTGCCTCTATTGTCACTGGGATAGGTCACCACATGGCAGAACCCAAAACCAAGCACTTCTCCCATTGCAAGAATCATAGATCTAGTTGGCCAAACAAAACCCAAGACTCGGAGAGACTTATAAGGATATCAAATCATGCATATAAGAAATCAACAAAGACTCAAATATATATCATAGATAATCTGATCACAAACCCACAATTCATCGGATCTCGACAAACATACCGCCAAATTAGATTACATCGGATAGATCTCCATGAAGATCATGGAGAACTTTGTATTGAAGATCCAAGAGAGAGAAGAATCCATCTAGCTAACTAACTACGGACCCGTAGGTCTAAAGTGAACTACTCACGAGTCATTCGAGGGGCGATGATGATGATGAAGAAGCCCTCCAACTCCAAAGTCCCCTCCGGCAGGGTGCCGGGAAGGGTCTCCAGATGAGATCTCGCGGAAACGGAAGCTAGCGGCGGCAGAAAAGTATTTTCGAGGCTCCCTGATTTTTTGTGGAATATTTGGGAATTTATAAGCCAAAGACCTAGGTCAGGGGGCGGCTAGGGAGGCCACAAGCCTGCCCACCGCCGGCTCCCCCGTCGTGGCGGAGTGGGGGCTTGTGGGCTCCTTCGAGCCCACCTGGCTTGGCCCAAAAGCCCCTGGTCTTCTTCCATTCGGGAAAAAACCATTTCGGGGTTTTTCTTCCATTTGGACTCCGTTCCAAAATCATATCTGAAAAGAGTCAAAAACACGGAAAAAACAGGAACTGACACTTGGCACTGAATTAATAAGTTAGTCCCAAAAAAGATATAAAAGGTACGTAAAACAACCAAAGAAGACAAGATAACAGCGTGAAACCATCAAAAATTATAGATACGTTTGAGACGTATCAAGCATCCCCAAGCTTAACTCCTTCTCGTCCTCGAGTAGGGAAGTGATAAAGAATGAATTTTTTATGCTTTCATGCTACCTAGCATAGGTGTCCTTTGTAATTCCTATTATGTGACGTGAATGTTCAGATCTATTATATTCAAAGCAATAGTTTGCTATTGACGTGGAAACAATAATAATTCAAGCAAACTAGCAAAGTAATCATGAACTTTGAAAATAACAAGGCCAAAAGAAAGTTATCCCTACAAAGGCATATAGTCTGGCTACGCTCTATCATCATTGCACAACGAATTTAAATCATGCACAACCCCGATATTGGCCAAGTAACTATTTCACACCTTTACTTTCTCAAAGCTTTTCAACTCTCACGCAATACATGAGCGTGAGCCATGGTTATAGCACTATAGATGGTGTGGAATGTAGTGGAGGTTGCAAGACAAAAAAGGAGAAGATAGTCACAGTAACTAGGCATATCAATGATTTGTGGAGATGCTCGTCAATAGATATCAATGTGAATGAGTAGGGATTGCCATACAATTGATGCACTAGTGCTATGAGTATGTGAAAGCTCTTAAAGAAAACTAGTGGGTGTGTATCCAACTTGCTTGCTCACGAAGACCTAAGGCAATTTTGAGGAATCCTATCATTGGAATATACAAGCCAATTTATATAATGAAAATTTCCCACTAGCTATATGGTGGTGACAAAACGAGAGACTCTCAATCATGAAGATCATGGTGCTTAATATGCACAAGTGTGGAAAAAGTGGTAGCATTGTCCCTTCTCTTTTTTTCTCTCATTTTTTTAATTTGGTGGGCTCTTTGGCCTCTTTTTTTGTGGGCTTCTTTGGCCTCTTTTATTTCCTCACATGGGACAATGCTCCATTAATGATGATCATCACACTTTCAACTCAAAACTTAGAGTAACGATGACTCTATATGGAATGCCTTCGGTAGTGTACCGTGGCAATGATCTAGCATGGCATAGACATCAACGGAAACATCATGCTAGCTATCTTACGATCATGCAATGGCAATGTAGACGTGGTGGCACATGTCATGGTGGTAGTTGCATGGCAGTATATCTCGGAATGACTTTGAAAAAGCCATAGTAGGTAGGTATGGTGGCTGTTTTGAGGGAGGCTATTGGTGGGTTTTGTGCACCGACAAAAGTTGCACGACACTAAGAAGATAGTGATGGTGGAAGGTGAAGTGCATCTAAACCATGGACTCAACATTATTCATGAAGAACTCAGATACTTGTTGCAAAGGTTTTATTAGTAATCAATACAAAGCATTCAACGCATACTCCTAGGGGAAGGGTTGGTAGGTATAAACCATCACGCGATCCCGACCGCCACGCAAAGGATGACAATCAATAGACTAATCATGCTCAGATTTCATAACATAACGGGTCACCATACGTGCATGCTATGGGAATCACTAACTTGAACTCAAGTATTTCTAGATCCACAACACCTTACTAGCATGACTTCAATATTACCATAACCACAACTCAAAACTAATTGAGATGAATCAAACTTCTCTAACTATTCAATGCACATGAAGGTGGAAGTTTTCATATCCCTTTGGATAACTACCCCTTTTGAGACTACTTTCAAAGCATAGATCAACTACCAAGCCACGCACCGCTGTGCTCTAAAAGATATAAGTGAAGCACACAGAGCAAAAGTATCTAGCTCAAAAGATATAAGTGAAGCACATGTGAACTGAATTATCTACCAAAAGATATAAGTGAAGCTCGACAAAATCACGGTGTGTGGCATGTCTCTCGCTCTAGGTGTGCAGCAAGGATGATTGTGACACAACAAAAATAAAAGACTCCTACGATACAAGACACTCCAAGCAAAAACACATAACATGTGGTGAATAAAAATATAGCCCCAAATAACGTTTCCGATGGATTGAAGACGAGAGAGGGGATGCCTTCCCGGGGCATCCCCAAGCTTAGGATTTTACGGCATCCTTGTATCTCTTGGGGTGCCTTGGGCTTTCCCAAGCTTGAGCTCTTGCCACTCTTTATCTCTTTGTCCATAAGAACTTCACCCAAAACTTGAAATCTTCACAACACGAAACTTAAACAGAAACTCGTGATAACATTAGTAGAAGAAAGCAAACCACCACCTCCTTAGGTACTGTAACTAACTTAAATTATACTTGTGCTGATGTTGGGTTACTGTACTTTCAATCTTCCATGGCTAATACACCCCAATACTATCCATAGTTTCATCAAAATAAGCAACCAACACAACAAAAACAGAATATGTTAACAACAGACCAGTCTGTAGCAATATGTACATTTCTTACACCTCTGTTACTTCAAAACATCTGAAAAATTACGACAGTCTGAATAATTTTCGTAGCAATCAGCATAAAAAATAATAAACTCAAAAGCTCTTACAGAAAAACAATGAAAATTATTTTCGTGAGCAGAAAGTTTCTATCTTTTCCAGCATGACCAAACGATCATCCCCAAGACTAATCATAACGGTTTTGCTTGGCACAAACGCAAAAAGAAACACAATCATAACAGAATTATGAAAGTCTGAAAAACACAAAACAGAAATAAAAATGATAGATTCGTTGGGTTGCCTCCCAACAAGTGCTTTTGTTTAACGCCCTTAGCTAGGCGAAAGTGATGGAATCACGTATAGTCATCTTTGGTGCTCAAACCATAGGTAGTGTGATCATTTATCATCTTAAGGTTTTCGTCTTTATTAGATGACTCACCACTAGCTTTAGGAACAAAAACAGGCTTGACGGTCTTTTTGAGAGTAAGATTTGGAGTATTTTGCACAACGGGAAAAGCGGAACCAAAGTTGGTTATGACATCTTCTAATTTTTCAATTCTAGAAGAATGATTAACTATAAGTTCCTTCTCCTTTAAATTTTTCAAAAAGTTTCCCACTTTGGATCCGTACTAAGAAATTTTATTGTGGACCTTTCTATCCAAACCCTCAATAAGTTCAACTGTGGCAATTTTGTTTTCAATAGCGTCAAGCCTTTCCATCAAGTGTTCCAAGGTCAAGATAGTTCCATTAACCATGAGCGGGGGTGAGCATACCAAATTAATGATAGCTCTATAGGAGTCAAGAGTATGGCTCGCCAAAAAGTTCCCGCCTACAATGGTATCAAGGATATACCTATTCCAAGGAGAAATTCCAACATAGAAACTGCGAAGGAGGACGGTAGTGGATTGCTTACGAGTAGATCTACTTTGAGCATTGCAAATCCTATACCAAGCGTCCTTCAAATTATCTTCCTCATTCTGACTGAAATTGAGAACTTCATTTTCAGGGGTGTCATTTGGAGTGGTGTGTCTAGCCATTAATGGACTATCTCACACACAAACGATCAGGAAGAGAGAGTGAAACGGGCAAAAGGAAACAACAAAAAGGCAAAAGAAAATGGCAAAGGAGAAAGGCGAATGAAAACGGCAAATGTGAAGTGGGGGAGAGGAAAAATAGAGGCAAGTCACAACAAAAGTAAATGCAAGAGAAGATTTTGTGAGACCTACTTGGATAGATCTTGATTTCTCCTCCCTGGCAACGGCGCCAGAAATACTTCTGATGTCATCTGTGTATCCCCGGCAACGGCGCCAGAAATACTTCTGCTACTGCAACAAAAGACCTTCCAACGACGCCAGAAATAGGCACATCGACGGGAGAATACTTGGCTTGATCTTTCTGCTGCGGCTACGCCTTAAGGGAATTCCTAGGCAAGTATGCAAAGGATTTCCCTCGTGGCCTTGGAGCCTTGCTTTGGTGTTCCCTCGAAGCGAAAAGGGTGATGTAGCGTAGCGGTGGTAAGTATTTCCCTCAGTTTGAGAACCAAGGTATCAACCCAGTGGAGGAGTATCTCAAGATCCTGCACAAACACAAAAACTTGCTCCCAACGCTATGAAGGGGTTGTCAATCCCTTATAGATTGTTTGCCAAGTGAGAACTGAAAGCAACAAAGTAACAAAGCAAAGTAAACGCGAAGGTGTAAACGATGAATGTGAATAGAGCCGGGGGCCGTACTGTTTACTAGTGGCTTCTCTCATGAAAGCAAGTAGACGCTGGGTGAACAAATTACTGTCGAGCAATTGATAGAACCGCACAAAGTTGTGACGATATCTATGCAATGATTATTTCTATAGGCATCACGTCCAAAACAAGTAGACCGATACTGTCTGCATCTACTACTATTACTCCACACGTCGACCGCTATCCAGCATGCATCTAGTGTATTAAGTCCATAAGAACAGAGTAACGCCTTAAGCAAGATGACATGATGTAGAGGGATAATGTCAAACCAATGATAAGAACCCCATCTTTTTACCCTTGATGGCATCTACTTGATGTGTGCCTTGCTACCCCTACTGTCACTGGGAACCCAAAACTAAGCACTTCTCCCATTGCAAGAACCATAGATCTAGTTGGCCAAACAAAACCCAAGACTCAGAGAGACTTACAAGGATATCAAATCATGCATATAAGAAATCAGCAAAGACTCAAATATATATCATAGATAATCTGATCACAAATCCACAATTCATCGGATCTCGACAAACATACTGCCAAAGAAGATTACATCAGATAGATCTCCATGAAGATCATGGAGAACTTTGTATTGAAGATCCAAGAGAGAGAAGAAGCCATCTAGCTACTAACTACGGACCCGTAGGTCTGAAGTGAACTACCCACGAATCATTGGAGGGGCGATGATGATGATGAAGAAGCCCTCCAACTCCAAAGTCCCCTCCGGCAGGGTCCCGGGAAGGGTCTCCAAATGAGATCTCGCGGAAACGGAAGCTTGCGGCGGCAGAAAAGTATTTTCGAGGCTCCCCTGATTTTTTGCGGAATATTTGGGAATTAATAGGCCAAAGACCTAGGTCAGGGGGCGGCCAGGGAGGCCACAAGCCTGCCCACCGCCGCCTCCCCCTGGTGGCGGAGTGGGGGCTTGTGGGCTCCCTGGAGCCCACCTGGCTTGGACGAAAAGCACCCTGGTCTTCTTCCGTTCGGGAAAAAACCATTTCGGGGTTTTTCTTCCGTTTGGACTCCATTTCAAAATCAGATCTGAAAAGAGTCAAAAACACGAAAAAAACAGGAACTGGTACTTGGCACTGAATTAATAAGTTAGTCCCAAAAAATATATAAAAGGTACATAAGACAACCAAAGAAGACAAGATAACAGTGTGAAACCATCAAAAATTATAGATACATTTGAGACGTATCAGCAGCGAGCTTCCTCAAGATGAGGCGGAGGCAAGGCAGATTCAGCGCAGATCAGCAGCCTATGCCATCATCAATCGCGAGCTGGTTCGGCGTAGCATGACTCGCATGTTCCAACGCTGCTCGAATCAGAAAAGGGGTAGGAGATCCTCAGAGGCATTCACTAGGGCGAGTATGGGCATCATGCCGCCTCTAGAACCCTGGTGGCCAAGGCGTTCCGCCACGGATTCTACTGGCCCACGGCCCTCGAGGAGGCCGTGGACATGGTCAACAAATGCGAAGGTTGCGAACGCTTTGGCGCATAGAGCCACATGCCCCCTTCAGCCCTCAAAACCATCCCCCTGTCATGGCCATTTGCCGTCTGGGGGTTGGACATGGTGGGGCTATTCAAGACTGCTATAGTCGGCATGACGCATATCTTGGTAGCCATCGACAAGTTTACCAAGTGGATCGATGCTAGGCCTATCAAGAAGCTTGATGGTCCAACAGCCGTCAGGTTTATAAAGGACATTGTTGTCCGCTGCGGCGTCCCCCACAGCATCATCACAGACAACGACACCAATTTCGCCAAGGGTGCTTTGGCACTCTAATGCTCTAGGGAAGGCATCCGGCTCGACTTGGCATCGGTGGCACACCCGCAATCCAACGGCCAGGTGGAGAGGACTAACGACCTGATCCTGGCCGGCATCAAGCCTAGATTGGTGGCGCCACTCCTCAGGTCAGCCGGCTGCTGGATCGTAGAGCTGCCGGCAGTGTTGTGGAGCCTCCACACCACGCCGAACCGGTCAACCGGCTTCACCCTATTCTTTCTAGTATACGGGTCCGAGGCAATCATCCCCACAGATGTCAAGTTCGACTCGCCTCGCGTCACCTTATACACACAGACAGAAGCGAAGGAGGCAAGAGAAGATAGCGTCAATATGCTCGAGGAGGCACGGGATATAGCTTTGAGCTGGACGACCATTTACCAACAGAAGCTCAGGTACTACCACAACAAGAAGGTCAAGCCTCTCTCTTTCAGAGAGGGGGACTTGGTGCTCAGAAGAATCCACCGAAAAGCCGGCCAGCACAAGCTCTTGTCCCCATGGGAGGGGCCTTTCATCACCAGTCGGGCATTGCATAACAATGCATACTACCTGATCGATGCCCAGAAGCCAAGGAAGCACAAGAGAGATGACTCCTGCCAGGAGACGGAGCGTCCATGGAACGCGGCGTTGCTTCGCCCGTTCTATTGCTAGAATGCAAGTTAGAAAAACGAAAAGAGCATGTATGTATGTATCTTTCTCCCTCTTCGGGATTTCCAAATGAATGCAATGGGTGTTTCAAGCCAAGGCTTGGGGCACGCCTCTTTTGGATTCATACCCACAGTCTTCACACGTTTTTGAGTCCCTTGGTCCGGTTCCATGGGATCGGGGGCTCGCTAGCCGGCCCGAACGGTTTCCTTAGTTTTAGATGAGTGTATAATGTATGCCGGGTCGAACCCTTGCCGTCTCGTAACAGCTACAGACCGGCTCCCGGCTGTCCGGGTAACGAGGCGGCGCCAGGTAAGACTGGTTGCATGAAAAGTTCAACTACAAAAAGGGTTGCCAGCTTGGGTTGGTTTGATCCTTTTTCGATCTGATTATTCTAGTCGGCCTCTGCTGGTTTGTGTTTGAATCTTCAAGTCTTAATGGCTTCGAAAAATCTAAGTCCAATATTCTCAAAGGCAGAAGCCTCGTCCCAGTCACAGACCGCCTCCCGGCTGTCGGGGTGGCGAGGTGGATGCTAGAGGGGGTAAAGGAGTTGGAGAAAAAGGAGTCAAACAAGAAGCAAAAGATGAAAATACAAGGCAGCAAACATGGTGTTTACGAATTTAATGCAGAATATATACATTCAAAAGCATTCAAAAGGCCCACGGTCGAATTTCATTACAATAAACACCCCCAGTGGGTGGAACTATTGGACTGACGATACATTGCAGAGTCAATGAAAAAACAAAAGGACCAACTAAGGGGCGACGGCCTCGTCCGTTGCCCCAGCTGCAGCTCCTGAAGTGGTGGCTTCACCATTGCCGGCTACTCCGGAGGCGGATGCGCCGTCCCCACCACGAGAGCTTTCGGCTCCGTCCCTTGTGGAGTAATAACCCACAAGTATAGGGGATCGCAACATTTTTCGAGGGTAGAGTATTCAACCCAAATTTATTGATTCGACACAAGGGGAGCCAAAGAATACTCTCGAGTATTAGCAGTTGAGTTGTCATCTCAACCACACCTGAAAGACTTAGTATCTGGAGCAAAGTTTTAGTAGCAAAGTAGTATGATAGTAACGGTAGCGGCGGTAACAGTGGGAGTAGTAATTTCTATAGCAAGTGTGACAGCAGTAGCGGTAAAGTAACTTAGCAAGGACCAGTATAGGAAAAGCTCGTAGGTGTTGGATCGGTGATGGATAATTATGTCGGATGGCATTCATCATGTAACAGTTATAACATTGGGTGATATGTAACTAGCTCCAGTTTGTCAATGTAATGTAGGCATGTATTCCGTATTTAGTCATACGTGCTTATGGAAAAGAACTTGCATGACATGTTTTTCCCTACCCTCCCATGGCAGCGGGGTCCTAATGGAAACTAAGGGATATTAAGGTCTCCTTTTAATAGAGAACCGGAAGAACGAATTAGCACATAGTGAATAGATGGGATGCTCATACTATGGTCATCTCCGGGAGTGGTTCCGGGTATTTTCACTCCGGGGTTGCCGGGTCATAACACATAGTAGGTGACTACAACTTGCAACATAGGATCAAGAACACACATATATTGATGAAAACATAATAGGTTCAGATCTGAAATCATGGCACTCGCGCCCTAGTGAGAAGCATTAAGCATAGCAAATTAGTAGCAACATCAATCTTAGAACATAGTGAATACTAGGGATCAAACCCCATCAAAACTAACTCGATTACATGATAGATCTCATCCAACCCATCACTGTCCAACAAGCCTACGATAAGATTACTCATGAACGACGGAGAGCATCATGGAATTGGCGATGGAGGATGGTTGATGATGACGACGGCGTCGATTTCCCCTCTCCGGAGCCCTGAACGGACTCCAGATCTGCCATCCCGAGGAAGAACAAGCGGTGACGGCGGCTCCGTATCATGAAATGCGATGAACTCGTCTCTCCCATTTTTCTGGGCGAGAGAGGTTATATGGAGCTGGAGATGAAGTCGGAGGAGCCACGTGGGCCCCACGAGCCTGCTAGGCGTGCCATGGAGGGCGCCTACAGGGCTCGTGGCCCACTGGCAGCGTATCTTCAGTTGATTCTTTCTCTGATATTTTTCATATATTCCATAAAAAATCATCATAAGTTTCCAAGTCATTCCGAGAACTTTTATTTCTGCACAAAAACAACACCATGGCAGCTCTGCTGAAAACAGCGTCAGTCCGGGTTAGTTTCATTCAAATCATGCAAATTAGAGTCCAAAACAAGGGCAAAAGAGTTTGGAAAAGTAGATACGTTGGAGATGTATCAACTCCACCAAGCTTAAAGCCTTGCTTGTCCTCAAGCAATTCAGTTGATAAACTGAAAGAGACAAAAGAAAAACTTTTACGAACTCTATTTGATCTTGTTGTTGTAACTATGTCTAACTCATATTCAGATTTTCAGCAAGATCATAAGCTAACCACATAAGCAATGACATTTAGGTCTCAAGGTATACTCATATCAATGGCGTGATTAACTAGCGAGCAATAATAATAAGTTTCAAACGTCAACACTTCAATCAAAATAATCATTATACAATATGGATAAATGGTATCTCGCTAGCCCTTTCTGAGACCGCAAAACATAAATGCAGAGCACCTTCAAAGACCAAAGGCCGACTAGAACTTGTAATTCATGGCAAAGAAGATCCAGTCATAGTCATACTCAATATCAATTAATAGCAAAGCATATAAATGATCGAGGTGCTCTCTAACTGGTGCTTTTTAATAAGAAGATGATGACTCAACAGAAACATAAATAGATAGGCCCTTCGCAAAGGGAAGCATTGATTTGCAGAGGTGCCAGAGCTCAAGCTTTTTAAAACAGAGATAAATAATTTTGGGTGGCATGCTTTCATTATCAACGTGATGACCAAGAGTTTTCACCATCTTCCATGCTACACATATTATAGGCGGTTCCCAAACAGAATAGTAAAGTTTTGACTCCGCCACCACCGATCAATCACACTCTATGACTAGCCGAATCCTCGGGTGCCGTCCATACCAACAACAATCCAGGGGGAGTTTTGTTTGCAATTATATTTTTTGATTTGATTTGAGCATGGAACTAGGCATTCCGATTACCGACCCCTTTCTCGTGAGTGATAGTGAATAAACACGTATCGAGGATAACACGCCTAGCATGGAAGATACTGACCGCTCCTTGTCACCACATGAGCGATTCGGGCATACAAAATAGATTATTATTTGAAGATTTAGAGTGTGGCACATGCAAATTTACTTGGAACAGCAGGTAGATACCGCATATAGGTAGGTATGGTGGACTCATACGGAACAACTTTGGGTATATGGAAGTGGATGCACAAGAAGTATTCCCGCTTAGTACAAGTGAAGGCTAGCAAAAACTGGGAAGCGACCAACTAGAGAGCGACAACAGTAATCAATATGCATTGAAATTAACCAATGTTGAGTGCAAACATGAGTAGGATATAAATCACCATAAACATGAATATCGTAGAGGCTATGTTGATTTTGTTTCAACTACATGCGTGAACATGTGCCAAGTCAAGCCACTTGAAACATTCAAAGGAGGATACCATCCTATCATACTACATCATAATCATCTTGAAATGCATGTTGGCATCCAAGACAAACCATTATAAGCTCCTAGCCAATTAAGCATGGAATCAGAAACTATGATCTGTAAGTTGTCATTGCAAACATGTTTCTCTCATAATAATGTTGAATTAGGAACGATGAGCTAGTCATATTTACAAAAACAAAATAGGTCGAGTTCATACCAGCTTTTCCAGGCTCAGTCACTTCATCATATATCGTCATTATTGCCTTTCACTTGCACGACTGAATGATGTGAATAATAATAAGTGTGTTCGTGCATCGGACTAAGCTGGAATCTGCAAGCAAATTCAGAGGAGAAGACAAAGTAATATGGCTCTTTGACGGATAAACAATAATGCATATGAGAACCACTAATTATTTTAATCATGTTCTTCTACCTCGACCCGAAGAAAAAGAAAACTATTTACACGGTAAAGATCCCAACAACCAAAAGAAGAACAGAAAATATTTTTGGGTTTTTCTTTTTAATTACCACTAAGCATGCTGGAAAGTAAACTTACAACTAATTTTTTTCTCATTTTTAAACAAACACACGAGAAGAATGCAAGAAAAATAAATAAACTAGCATGGATGATATAATGGAAGAGTGTGAACACCGAATATCAAAGTGAATGTGTGAGCATGAATATAAAGTCGGTGCGAGACACGTCCTCCCCCAAGCTTAGGCTTTTGGCCTAAGTTGGTCTTGTTCCACAGCTGGTCCGGGCGATATCCAAAATCATAATGGGGGTTGTACTGGGACGCGGCAGTTATCGCCTGAATAGATGCCTCATGGAGGCGAGCAGCCTTCACCTCCCTCTCATACTCCTCTGCCTCTCCTCTGGTTATGTAATATCTCCGATTTCCCTGAAAGTCAAAGAAGGCGGGAGCAGGAAGGGTAATATGGAAAACACGCTGCCAGTTAAATATTAACCGGTATAGGAGGGATTCATTATCCCTCTCAAGGAACTGATAACGTATCATAGTGGCGCGATCAAGGAAAGCTCTATGGAGTGGGGGATCTCCTGTGTGGATGGGTATTCCAAGAGAATTTTCTATGCAAGTGGCATAGATTCCACCAAAGAAATCCCTTCATTAGCATTATTATTTAGCCTCCTAGCAATTATAGCTCCCATCTTGAAACTTCTATCACTCGTTACTGCGCTCTTAAGAATACTAAGGTCAGGTGCGTAGAGGTGACTATGGTCATGCTTGCCGTTAATGCATCTACCTATGAAGAGGGCAAAATAATGTAAGGCAGGAAAATGAATGCTCCCCATGGTAGCCTACGTAATATCTCTAGTTTCTCTAACAGTTATATTAGAAATAAAATCTCTAGCCGAAGACTTAGGAGGGTCATTGGGACTACCCCAATCAGGTATCTTGCATATTCTACTAAAATCTTCTAAATCCCTAGTATACGATTTGTCATAAAGATCAAACAGTATGGATGTGTCACAGCCAACTGAAAATTTGAATCTACGAACAAAAGAGACAGTGAGTGTAGTATACTGTTCACATTTATTGGAGATGAATTCTTCGAGCACGGCATTGTGAACAAATGTATCAAACTCGTCCTTGAAACCTGCATCGATCATGAATTCCTCGGAAGGCCATTCACATGGTTGCACCGATGCGTTCCTGGCTGATAAGGATCGGGCTCCCGAATCGTGAGACGGGGACCCCTTTTTCTCGAGGAACCACCATGATAGTTCTTCCTGGACATCTTCCTTTTTCTGAAATAATTCTGACATTTCTAGTCACTCAAAAATAAAAGTGAACAAAGTTTAACAAAACTCACAACAACTACTCCTACAAGTGCCTAGAGGCCATATCATGCATCAAAACTACTTGGGACCAACTAATATTAACATGCAAAGGTCAAGAACAGGGTCA
Source organism: Hordeum vulgare subsp. vulgare (assembly GCF_904849725.1). NCBI lineage: Eukaryota > Viridiplantae > Streptophyta > Magnoliopsida > Poales > Poaceae > Hordeum > Hordeum vulgare. The sequence goes on along the minus strand of NC_058524.1, from coordinate 232,843,795 downwards.
CCAAGGCAGCAATAATATGCAATGAATAAAGCACTAGAATAAAAACTAATTGGACCAATGGAGGGATCACATACCAAGGAACAATTCCCCAAAATAGTTTGGTGAATGGGGCTTTGCACAAGGAGATCGAAAAATGTAGGAAAATGAGCAAGAACACGGGTTTGAGATGTGGAATGATTTTTTCTGGAGGTTGACGAAGGAGATGGGTGCTCGAATAAGTGGAGGGGCCATGTGGGACACATGAGCTTGCCAGGCGCGCCTCCTGGGCTCGTGGCCCACTAGTGCATCCCCGTGACTAGTTATCTATGTCAGAAATTCTTAAATATTCTAGAAAAAATCATACTTGAATTTCACGTCATTTGGAAAAGTTTTATTTTCAGGTCATTTTTTATTGAATGGATAATGCAGAAAACAGAAAAATAATGCTATAATTATTATTTTTCTACTAAATAACAGAAAGTTAAAGTTGGGAACGGAAGGTTGTGACTTGTAGATTCATCCATCTCATGGTCATCAAAAGAAATCCGTCAATAGGGTTGATCAAGTCTCCTTGACAAACTTTTTTTCGAATCACATAAAACCGGAGAATTTTCGAATAATTACTAGGTTACCTCAACGGGGATCTGCATATCCCCAATAACAAGTATATCATATTTCATCTTGATAGTAGGTATAGGGAATTCAAAGCTTCCAATAATAATTGATGAAGATTTTTCAATAGCATTAATGCAATGAACTCGATATTGCTTCTTCGGAAGGTGCACCATGTGCTCATTACCATTAACATGGAAAGTGACATTGCCTTTGTTGCAATCAATAACAGCCCCTGCGGTGTTTAAAAAGGGTCTTCCAATGATGACCACCATGGTATCATCCTCGGGAATATCAAGAATAACAAAGTCCGTTAAGATAGTAACATTCGCAACCACAACAAGCACATCCTCGCAAATGCCGATAGGTAAAGCAGTTGACTTGTCGGCCATTTGCAAAGAGATTTCAGTAGGTGTCAACTTACCAATTCAAGTCTATGATATAAAGAGAGAGGCATAACACTAACACCGGCTCCAAGATCACATAAAGCAGTTCTAACATAATTTCCTTTAATGGAGCAAGGTATAGTGGGCACTCCGGGATCACCTAGTTTCTTAGGAGTCCCACCCTTAAAAGTGTAATTAGCAAGCATGGTAGAAATCTCAACATCAGGTATCTTTCTTTTATTAGTCACAATATATTTCATGTACTTAGCATAAGGAGACATTTTAAGCATATCAATAAAACGCATTTGCAAAGAGATAGGTCTAATCATTTCAACAAAGCGCTCAAAATCCTCATCATCATTTTTCTTGAATGGTTTGGGAGGAAAGGGCATGGGTTTCGGAACCCCTGGTTCACTTTCTTTACCATGCTTCCTAGCAATAAAATCATTCTTATCATATCTCTTGTTCTTAGGTTGTGGGTTATCAAGATCAACAGCAGGTTCAATCTCCACATCATTATCATTACTAGGTTGAGCATCAACATGAACAGCATTATCAATATTATCACTAGGCTCATGTTCATCACCAGATTGTGTTTCGGCATCAGAAATAGAAACATCATTTGGATTCTCAGGTGTAACAGCAACAGGTTTACTAGCATGCAAGGTCCTATCATCTTTCTTTTTGTTCCTATTACCAGGATGACTGGGTGCATCAGTATTAACTCCTTGAGAATCTTGTTCAGTTCTCTTAGGATGGCCCTCAGGATACAAAGGTTCCTGAGTCATTCTACCACCTCTAGTAACAACTCTAACAGAATTATCATTCAATTCATTAAGCAAGTCATTTTGAGCCTTAAGTACTTGTTCTACTTGAGTAGTGACCATAGAAGCATGTTTACCAATAAGCTTAAGATCATTAACATTTCTATCCACACAAGCACTTATATGGTTAATGATACGAGAATTTTGTTTCAGTTGTCTGCTAACATAATCATTAAAACTTTGTTGTTTGTCAACAAAGTTATCAAATTCATCTAAGCATAAGCTAGCAGGTTTATCATAAGGGATATCACTCTCATTGAATTTACGAAGAGAATTTACCTCTACTACCTGTGTCGGGTTATCAAGACCATGTATTTCTTCAATAGGTGGTACATTCTTAACATCTTTAGATTTAATACCTTTCTCTTGCATAGATTTCTTGGCTTCTTGCATATCTTCAGGACTGAGGAATAGAATACCTCTTTTCCTCGGAGTTGGCTTCGGAGGTGGTTCGGGAATAGTCCAAGCATTATCATTGCACAAGATATTATTCAATAGAATTTCAGTTTGTTCCACAGTTCGTTCCCTAAAAAGACATCCATCACAACTATCTAGGTGGTCCCTAGAAGCATCGGTTAGTCTATTATAAAAGGTATCAAGTATTTCATTTTCTTAAGAGGGTGATCAGGCAAAGCATTAAGTAAGTGGACAAGCCTCCCCCAAGCTTGTGGGAGACTCTCTTCTTCAATTTGCACAAAGTTATATATATCCTACAAGGCAGCTTGTTTCTTATGGGCAGGAAAATATTTCTCAGAGAAGTAGTATATCATATCCTGGGGACTACGCACACAACGAGGAGCAAGAGAAGTAAACCAAGTTTTAGTACCACCCTTTAGTGAGAAAGGAAACAACTTAAGGATATAGTAATAGCGAATTTTTTCCTTATTAGTGAACAGGGTGGCTATATCATTCAGTTTAGTAAGATGTGCTACAACAGTTTCAGATTCATAACCATGAAAAGGATCAGATTCAACCAAAGTGATTAACTCAGGAATGACAGAGAATTCATAATCCTTATCAGTAACAAAGATGGGTGAAGTAGCAAACTTAGGATCATATTTCATTCTAGCATTCAGAGATTTTTCTTTCCACTTGCGTAATAAATACTCAAGATCATAGCTATCCTTACAAGCAAGAAAGTCTTCCGCTACCTCTCCCTCCATAACATAACCCTTAGGTATATTAGGCAATTCATATCTAGGACAGCTAGGTCTAACAGGTGTCACAACAGGTTCGACTTCAATAATTTAATCAGTTTCAGAAGTATCATCAGATTCAACAGTAACTCTAGCAATTTGTGCATCAAGAAATTCACCCAGTGGCATATCACTATCAAGCAAATCATCATCATAAGCATCATGGATAGCAGAAGTAGCATCATCAAACACAAGCGACATATCAGAATTACTATTAGGTGGTGGTGTCGCAAATTTACTCATAACAGAAGGTAAATCAAGTGCAGAGCTAGATGGCAGTTCCTTACCTGTCCTCGTAGTTGAGGGCAAGACTTTAGTTTTTGGATCTCTCAGATTCCTCATATTGATCAACAGATATAAATCCCAAGTGACTCAGAGAATAGAGTTATGCTCCCTGGCAACGGCACAGAAAAAGGTATTGATAACCCACAAGTATAGGGGATCACAACAGTTTTCGAGGGTAGAGTATTCAACCCAAATTTATTGATTCGACACAAGGGGAGCCAAAGAATACTCTCGAGTATTAGCAGTTGAGTTGCCAATTCAACCAGAGCTGAAAGAGTTAGTATCTGTAGCAAAGTTTTAGTAGCCAAGTAGTATGATAGTAAAGGTAGCGGCGGTAACAGTAGAAGTAGTAATTTGTATAGCAAGTGTGAAAGGAGTAGCGGTAAAGTAACTTAGCAAGGACCAGTATAGGAAAAGCTTCACGAGCCTGCTAGGCTTGCCGTAGGGGGGCGCCTGCAGGGCTCGTGGCCCACTGGCAGCGTATCTTCAGTTGATTCTTTCTCTGATATTTTTTATATATTCCATCAAAAATCCTCGTTAGTTTCCAGGTCATTCCGAGAACTTTTATTTCTGCACAGAAACAACACCATGGCAGTTTTGCTAAAAACAGCGTCAGTCCTGGTTAGTTCCATTCAAATCATGCAAATTAGAGTCCAAAACAAGGGAAAAGGAGTTTCTAAAAGTAGATACATTGGAGACGTATCACGGAGTCGGCATAAGCCTCGTAGCTGGAGTCGGCAGCTTCCTCCTCAAGGGCCGCCCATTGGAGCTGCCATCGGCATCATACGGCTGAAGAAGGTGCAAGTCCTCAAGGACGACGTTGCCATCTTGATCCCTCTCCAAGTTGAGCTCGTCCCAGGCGGCATAAGCGGAGATGTCGCTAGCCCTCATGTGCAGCTGGTCCTCCACGACCTGTAGCTCCCCCTCCGAACCGTCGCGTTGTGTGACGAGCTTTCCCAAGTCCAGGTTCCGATACCAGGACTTGGCCAAGCGCAGCGCCATGTAGGCACCAGCACGTGCGGCTGAGGCGTGCCAGGCGTCGAGGCGATCGCCACCGGCTGCAAGCCAGTGGGACAGCCGGCTCATCGACACCGGCTCCAAGGCATTGGTCCACAGAGCCCTTATCATCGACGCGCCGGCAATCTGGAGCCGCTCCATGGATTTGGTCAGTACAAGCAGGCGGGCTCTGATGCCCATGACAATCTCCTCGACAGTCGAGCCGGCGTCGGCATCCACCTCCTCACCAGCAGCGCGACGCTCCTCATGGCTGGTCTCCACAGCCGTTTCAGCCGCTTCCCGTGACTCGGGAAAGATTCTTGGGGAAGGGGAAGGGCTGCGAAGAAGAATAAGAGGGAGATCAACAAAGAAGAAAAGATCATGACAAAATAAAAGAAAGGCTTACGGTTGAAATGGATGACGGTCTCGCGGGCCTCCTCCACGGCCTCGCGCTCCTGCACTGTGCTCGCTTGGGCTACGCGGGAGAGCTCTTCCGGGCCGGCCGCGGCCGTCTCCATCACCTTGGCCAGCCGCACCTGCTTCTGGAACAGGGCCTCTTCCTTCTCCTTCAGGGCAGCGTCCTTGAGCTTCATCTCCTCAAGATGAGACGTCTTGAGATGCTCCGTGCCGGCAGCATATGAGGTGTCCTTCTCCTGAAGGGTGGTGCGCAGCTGCCCAAGTTCGGCCTGAAGGTCCGCCTCGTGATCCTTCTTCTCCATCTAGAGAAGACTCAGCTGCTGCTGGAGCCGCTGGTCCGCCTCGCGCAAGGCATCTCGCTCCGAGACGGAGGCGCCCAGCCGGCCCTGAAGATCAGCAACTTGGCCATTAGCCGCGTGGGTCTGCGCCCGTAGCTCATTGTACGCATGCACTTGGGCGTCATGAAGCTCCTACGAGCAAACCAAAGAAAGCAAGAAGTAAGATTCGTCCCGGCTAATTCATAGCCGGCCCGATTCTCGGGGACTACGCACAGTGGGTGCGTTGGCGCGCCCCCACTAAAAAAGCAAAGACAAACATAACACAAGGAGATTCGGCCGGGCCAATGCTTGGCTGGCCCGATTCTCGGGGGCTACACCCAGTGGGTGCGCTGGCGCGCCCCCACTGATTCAAGAGCAGAAAAAGAAAAAGCCAAAACCAAGGCAATGAAGACACAAAAGATGAAGGACTCACCATGGCGCGTTCCTCCAGGCGCTCCAGATCGCTGTGGGCCACCCGGGCCGCTTGCTTCACCTTGTCCCGGCTACTCGTGAACAGTGCCACCAGTTCCGGGACACAGCTGAGCTCGGTGCCTGGGGTCAGCGTTAGGCGCTTAGCGTTGGCCATGCGCCAAGTCTTCATAGGCCAGCTTCCCATGATGGAGCCGGCTCCTGGACCAGTTGGGCCGCGGTTGGTCACGACGATGGTGCCGTCTCCAGGTGGTTGTTTGGTGCCTGACTCCGTGGATGTTCTGATCGGCACCGTCTCTGCAGCTGGGGGTGGATCGGCCGACTCCGGCGCCTCCTGGTTCAGCACCGGCGTGCCGCCTACGCCAGCCTGTGGCGTGTCGGGGATTACCTCGAGGTGTGCAGGTGTGGAGGCGGCCGGCTCGGGAGGCTTGACCGCCTCGGTTCCCTAGGCGCGCCTTGGAGCCGCCTCGCTAGTTGGCTCCTCCGTGCGAGTTCTCTTGGAGGGGTCATTTCTGGCCTTCGTACGATTATCCTTGGGCTTCTTAGCGAAGGGCTGGGCTGGGATTGTCCCGCGGCCATCGTGTTCGGCGCCACTTCCCAGCGAAGGGCAGATTCAACCTTCAGCGCCTTCTGAGCAGCGTCAGCAGCTGCCCAGCCGGCTCGCTCGGCAGCGAAGGCGGTTTCTTCCTCCACGTCTTCTGCCTCCCTGCCAAGCACTATTTGAGGAACCTATCCTCGCACGACAAAACAAAAAGAGATAACAAGGGACTCTTACCCCGCCATGACGGGCACCTGCTTCCTGCTGGCACCGGCGCGACGCTTCTTGGCGGCGCATGCTCGTCCTCCGGCTGGAGGTCCTGTCGCGGCGTGTTTGGGGGTCGGCTTGGAGGTTCTGGCACTCTTCCCTTGTTCCTGGACGCCTCGCCAGACACGGCCGTCTCGCCAGCATGGCGGCGGCCTCGTGTCAGGGGAAGGCTGGTGACTTCCTCCACCTTCTCAGCATCCTCCCCGAAGGCTACATCGTATGAAGAAGGCGGCGTCTCATCATCGTCCGTCCTGTCAACAAGGGGAGGCCTCAGGTGCTCACTAGACGGCTCAGAGCCCTCCGACTCCAGTGCCTCCTCCGAGACGGCGTCCCGCGGCTCAATCATCCCCTCAGCCTCAATTTCCAAGGGTCTGACGTCTCCACGTTGGCGGCTGGCGGGTTGAGCCCTTGCAGGTTCTCAAACAGCTAAAGCAATAAAGTTTGCAGCCGGCTCAATAGAGGAAACATCAATTTCAAAGACAAGAAAAACAAGATCCGTGAAGATGCTTATCATTGGGGGAGGATGGGATCTGTCGTAAGGGACCAACCCTGATTCCCAATCTCCACTTTCATCCATGTTGGTGGAGGAGATCTGGTTCATGTTCTTAGCCACCGCACCGGCATGAAAGTTTTTGGTGGAGAGCCGACAGGGATCGCACTGGCCGCTCATCTAGCAAATCAGATGAGGCCATCTCTGCAGAGGCAGGATCCGGCGGGTCATCATGGTGGTGAGCAGGTCGCGGCCCAGGAGGCCGCGAGTCTTTAGGCTTTCGAGGTAGGCGCCTATCTGCGCTACCTCGACAATCGGCTTCGGGTATTTGGCCTGCCAGTTCTTCTTCACCGTCGGAGGCTCGATGGCAAAGGGGGGCATGTTGATGGCATCGTGGGAGGGGCTGGCATTCTTCACGTAGAAGAATCCCCTCTGCCACTTCTTGATGGAGTCCTGGAGCGGCATCTCGGGGAAGCCGCACTTCGTCCGGTGATGCACCAGTGCTGCGCCTCATGGGGTCATCGGGCGAGGGCCCGTGAGCTTCTCCACCTCGTCCTTGTCCATCTTGATGGACTGTTGCTTGAAGAAGAAGAGGCTTTTCCAAAGGTCAAGGCGGGGCTCGATCCCCAGAAAGCCCTCGCACACGACGACGAAGGAGGCGAGCTGAAGAATGGCGTTCAGCGCCAGATGGTGCGGCTGCAAGCCGAAGAAAGTAAGAAAGTTGGTGAAGAAGTTGCTCGCCGGGAGACCGAAGCCCCTGTAGAAGTGTTCGTCGAACATGACTACTTCTCCGTCCTACGGCGTCGGGGCGGTCTCGGCTCCGGGAATCCGCACATCCACGAGGGAGGCCGGGTCAACATACGGCGATGGCGGAGCGCATCAATATGGTCGGAGCAGATGTCGCTGCTAATCTAGGCACCGTTCTGTTGGCCCTTCTTGGAGGAGCCGCTAGACATGACCACGGGCGACGAGATCATGAAGAGGTTGCCGGCGGTGGTTTGTGCAATGACGAAGACGAAGACGAAGGCGAGTATCTCTTTCTCTGGGCTCAGCGAGGAGGGAGCGCATGTGTGGGGCGAGAAGGGGGCGAATGGCCTCCTCGGTACCCCCGCACCCCATTTAAACCCCACGATGGATCGTGGGGAGGGGATCCGGTGCGTGTAGGACCCACCATCCCCGATTATTACGGGGACATTACGACTCCTGAAACCCAACCGTCGCGGAGTAAATTCGCAAAGGATGCTCCACGCGGAGGCCGAGGGGCATCGTGGCGGGACCCAAGGCTCAGGCCTGGTCCCATCATGTGAACAAACGTCATCACGTCAGGCCGGGGCCTGGCACGTGGTGCAATTTGCGCAACTTACGACGAAGCCGAGGCATCGCTTAGAAGCCAGCCGGCGTCTCCTGCAGCAGGCGGCGGTAGGAATTCAACAGCAAAACAACTCAAGCCGGCGAGGCCACCCGCTCCAAGGCGGCGGGCCTCCCCTGCTTCGGGGACTACTGTCGGGGGGATAACCCAGGGGTAGGCTCATCAAGCCTACTCCTTTGCCTTCTACCATGAAGGAACAATATGAACCATTCTACAAAGCCCGAGTCCCCCTGGGGGCGAGACGACCAACTCTGTGACCGGCCAGGAAGCTCCTGCCTGCTAGAGGCGAGATGGTTACCTCCCTCTGGTCGTCAAGGCCAAGCCGGCTGGCTAGAGGCGAGGCGGTCATGCCCAGACCGGCTAGTCAAGCGAATAGCCGGCTAGGGAGCTCAAGTCGCATCAGATCGTAGGTCATGACTAGATGCTATGGTTAAAGGTGGCTACGCGTCAGCCAAGGTACTAGATCGGGGTGCACAACAGGTACAGCATCGGCGGCCATGCCGCTGACCTCGTTCAGCTCCGCTCCATCATCCTGCACAGTGTCGGCCCGTCAAACACCCAATCCATAACCGCACTCGGCATGGGAACAGTGGAGACGGCCATACTGGCGGCCGAGGACGAATCTCGTTGGACGATGCCAGACATACCACATGTGTCCTGCGTCAACCTTACACGAAAGCCTTACTGGCTAGTCGGCGGGTCCCAGAGCCAGATGGGACCTCGCAGCCGGCGGCCCCTCCAGCGACAAGAGAAGACCCCTGTGGGCCCCCTGGCCAGCCGGCGAGGCTGCCAGCCGGGGCCCACTCTTGTACTTTTATCCTTATTGTAGGTCGGTGGGTTCATCTATAAAACCCCCCGGCTCCCCTCCATGCAGAGGGTCGGTCAACTTCATACACACACACCACACAGGAGAGGTAGACGTGAGTTGGCTGCTCCTTCGTCCTCCTCCGCAGAACAGCTCTAGGAGGACATTGTAGCCCCATTGATACATCATACACTCCGGCATGATTAGGGGTGTTATCTTTATAGAGAGCCTTGAACCTGGGTACATCGTGTGTTCCATGCTTGTACCATCCTCGTTCCCAGGGCCCTCCAGTGCTACTTCGGTTCCCACCATCTTTATCCTACCCTTGGCTTATGTTGTGAGTAAACACCGACACTATGTGATGTCTTCTCTCCAATCTTGTGCTTCCATGATTAGCCCTTGTGAGCTGCCCTACATTATCAAGGCATCTATGTCATTTTCTTGCTATTGCTATGCTCGGTTTGTTGGGATCCGATGGATTATGTGATTATGTTCAGATTGTTATGATTTATATATTTTATTATCCTTTTATATTATGTTATTTAGTGATTCATGCATGTTCTCCGTTGCTTTGTATTGCTTTGGCCGAGTAGTAGATTGTAACTCCAAGAGGGAGCATTATGCATGATTGTGGGTTCATGCCCCGTGATGTCTAGCTTGAGTGACAGAAACGTGACACTAGGGGATGTGTTGTTGCCACGAGGGAGAAAACAACGGTGCTTGTGACCACGGTTGCGAGGATTGTTTACCTTACGCATAGTTCGTTAATGCAGTTGTCCGTTGCTTTGACTTTACACTTTGGGTGGGGCTAGAAACTTAATACTAGCGAGATGTTCTGGATATATATCTCAAGGTGGATGATTAGTAAGTAGATGCTGATGAATAAATGGTCTACTTGTCTTGGCGTAATGCCCATTACTATTGAGCCTTTAACTTGCAAGTAGCATTATTAGCATCGTGGTGCATTTACAATTCAGTCAATTTCCCAGCTGTAATTTGTTTACCCAAGCATAGTTGTTTATCGTCTTTTGGGTGAGAGACATCACTAGTGAACATCATGTGACTCTGGTCCATATCACCACCATTGCTTACACCTCCATCATTTATTGCTTTCATTTACTTTTTCATTACAATCACTATCACTATTCCCGCTTGTGTTTTGATCGTTTGCAAACTACAAGGCCGAAGAGATTGACAACCTCTATGTACTCTTTGGGAGCAAAGTTATTCGTGTGTGTGCAGGTCCACGTCTTCTGCTTGCGCCAGGGCAGGGGACACCTACTTGTTGATCCTCTGAGTCCTCCTGGTTCGATAAACCTTACAGTCTCTATGTAGGGGAAAACTTGCTCCTGACTACATCTCCACCTTCCACTTGGGGTAACCAAATAGGAGCGAGAAGTATATCCATCATCTCGTCATCAAGCAAGTTTTCTGGCACCGTTGCCGGGGACTCCAGTCTTCAATATAGGGGAGTTGCACACTATCTATTACTTTTGCTTTTTAGTCTTGTTAGTTTTCTTTCTAGTTTTTTCTTTAGAGTCTTATACCAAAAACCACAAAAAAATTAGTTGCTTTGTTCTTGCTTGTTGCCGCTTCTATGGGTTCCACTAAGAACACCAAGTTGTGTGACTTCACTAGTCACAACAACAATGACTTTATGTGCAGTCCTATTCTGCTCCCGCCACTAGGGCTACGTCCTATGATATTAAACCTTCTTTACTGAACCTTGTTATGAAAGATCAATTCTCCGGTGTTGGAGATGATGCTGCTTTGCACTTGAACAATTTTGTTGAGCTCTGTGATATGCAAAAATATGAAGAAGTAAATGTCGATATTGTTAACCTTAAGCCTTTTCCCTTCTACTTGAGAGGAGGAGCTAAAGTGTGGCTTCAATGTTTTCCTAGGAATAGCATAGATTCTTGGGATATGTGCTAATATGCTTTTATTGGGAAGTATTACCCGCCTGCTAAGATAATCCAGTTAAGAAGTAACATGTGAATTTTAGGCAACTGGATAATGAACACGTTGCTCAAGCTTGGGAACGTATGAAATATCTTGTTAACACTTTCCCTACACATGGTTTGACTACTTGGATGGTTATCCAAACTTTCTATGCAGGATTGAACTTTACCTCGCGGAATCGATTAGACTCGGTCATGGGAAGAACCTTTATGATTAGACTTGGTGTTGCCACAAATCTATTGGATGAGATGATGACAAATTATTCTCAATGCCACACCGAGAGAGCTCCAATAGGTAGGAAGGTAAACTCTGTTAAGGAGATCTCCTCCCTTAATGATAAGGTTGACATGATCATGAATTTACTCACTCAGCAAGCTCCTATTGATTCTCACGATGTTCCTTTAAATTCTTTGGGTGCTAAAAAAGAGAGCAAGTTGATGTTAATTTTATCTCTAGGAACAACTTTAATAATAATGCTTATAGGAGTAATTTTGGTAGCAATCCTAGACCGTTCCCATCCAACAACTATGGCAACAACAACAATTATCCTAGCACCAAATACTCCACTTCTGAATTAGAGAGCATGCTTAAAGACTTTATCACTTCTCGAAAAGCCTTCAACAAGAGTGTAGAAGAGAAATTAGAAAAAATAGATAGTCTCTCTTTGAAGGTGGACAACATAGCCCACGACGTAGAGATGCTTTGTAAGTGCATATAGTGCCATTAGTGATTTTGGTAGTCTCTCTTTGAAGGTGGACAACATAGCCCACGACTTATACGATGAATATCGACCCCTAAAATGTATATCTTCGGATGAAGAAATTGGTCTTATGTTGAAGATTTTGATCGCAACAAATTTGGGATGAAATTGACATTCCTCATGAAGATATTGAATATGAGGAACTCGGTGTGTCCTGAAGTAAATCAGTCTGAAGACTTCGAAGCGTGAAGATTTATTCTTTCTGTTTCATTTTCTTCACTATTGAATCATAGGAACACCATACTGTTAAATGGGGTCGAGGTAACACTACGGAATGAATTTCCTCATGATGCTCAACCCGAGCCTAATCCTACAAAAGCCTCAAGTGAGGAATATGAGAGACATGAGGGCTCTCACAGTTCAGAGTCCCAACCGTTGCCGCGATTCGTGCCACCTCACCGAACTTATCCACACCAATGGTCATAATATTTAAGGGCGTTTATTTCAAATCATGTCGGGCTGCAACCAGGCTATAAATAGCTGTCCCCCACAACCATTAGCTGGTTGGCTGCTCTACGATAAACTAACACCTGTCATTTAGAGCAACCCTAATTCCTCTGAGTCTTCGAGAGTAAATCATCAGTGAGGAAATACCCCAACCACCAACCACAAACCAAAACCAAGTGAGTGAGCATCACTTCAGAATTTGTTCCTATGTGGAACTGAAGCCTTTTACCTTTGAGGACTGTGCATCCTCCAGACGGTTAAGCGTCATGGTCTAGAGAAATCCAGCAGTCAATTGTGGATCGCCGGGTGACCGAGATTGTGAGGGTTTGTAAGTTTGCCGTGAAGACTTACCACGAGTGTTGGGAGAGGACTGTGTGTCCTTAGCTCAAGGAGAATACGGTAGGGACTGTGTGTCCTTTGGTTTCAATACCAAGCCGCTCCAAACCAGACATACGACTGTCACATCAGTTGGAACTGGGTCATCAACAACTGTCTTCATCGTGATACAGGTTCTATTTCTTCAACTCTTTCAATTCCTCAATATTGTATGTTGTAGACTGTCATTGTCACTGTTCGAAGAATTTGCTGAAGACTTTCTCTGAATTTCCTCAACCTCAAATTCTTCATACCAGTTAATCTTCACCTATTCATTTTGTGCCTGCGTACTATGGAAACTGTTCTTCTTAATATTCATCTAGAAAACGGTTGTTGTAATATCAAAATCGCCTATTCACCCCCCTCTAGTCAATATAACACACTTTTACTTGGTATCAGAGAAAGGTACTCCCTTGTTCAGTGTGATTTTGGTTTAACCACCTGGAGTTTTAGTTATGTCGACTGCAGGCATGATCAAGGTTACTGCAGGATGTCAGATGACCCACAAGTATAGGGGATCAATTTTAGTCCTTTCAATAAGTAAGAGTGTCGAACCCAATGAGGAGCAGAAGGATCTGACAAGTGGTTTTCAGCAAGGTAAAATCTGCAGGCACTGAAATTGTCGGTAACAAGTGATTGTGTGGTGAGATGATTCATAGCAAGCAACAAGTAACAAAAGTAGCAACGGTGCAGCAAAGTGGCCCAATCCCTTTTGTAGCAAGGGACAAGCCTGGACAAAGTCTTATAGGAGGAAAAACGCTCCCGAGGACACACGGGAATTTATGTCATGCTAGTTTTCATCATGTTCATATGATTCGCGTTCGTTACTTTGATAGTTTGATATGTGGGTGGACTGGCGCTTGGGTACTGCCCTTACTTGGACAAGCATCCCACTTATGATTAACACCTCTCGCAAGCATCCACAACTACGAATGAAGAATTAAGACAAAGTCTAACCATAGCATTAAACTAGTGGATCCAAATCAGCCCCATACGAAGTAACACATAAACTAGGGTTTAACCTTCTGTCACTCTAGCAACCCATCATCTACTTACTACTTCCCAATGCCTTCCTCTAGGCCCAAATAATGGTGAGGTGTTATGTAGTCGATGTTCACATAACATCACTAGAGGAAAAACAACATACAACATAAAACATATCGAAATACCGAACGAATACCAAATTCACATGACTTATCCCATGTCCTCAGGAACAAATGTAACTACTCACAAAGCATAATCATATTCATGACCAGAGAGGTAATGAGTAGCATCAATGATCTGAACATAAACTCTTCCACCAAGTAATCCAACTAGCATCAACTACAAAGAGTAATCAAAACTGCTAGCAACCTTACAAGTACCAATCGGAGTCGCGAGACGGAGATTGGTTACAAGTGATGAACTAGGGTTTGGAGATGAGATGGTGGTGATGAAGATGTTGATGGTGACGAGTCCCCTCCGATGAGAGGAGTGTTGGTGATGACGATGCCGATGATTTCCCCCTCCAGGAGGGAAGTTTCCCCGGCAGGATCGTCCTGCCGGAGCTCTAGATTGGTTGTGCTCAAGTTCCGCCTCGTGGAGGCGGCGAAACCACGAAAAAGCTCCTCCTTGATTTTTTCCTGGACGAAACCCTTCATATAGCAAAATAGGGGGGGCAAGTGGGCCAGCAGGGTGCCCACAAGTCCTCATGGCGCGGCCTCGGGGGGTGGCTGCGCCGTGCAGGCTTGTGTCCATCCCCTAGCGCCCCTCTGGCGCTTCTTCGGCTCAGTATTTTTTATAAATCCGGAAAAAAAATCCTTGTTGATTTTACGGCGTTTGGAGTTGTGCAGAATAGGTATCTCAACTTTGCTCCACTTTCAGGCCAGAATTCCAGCTGCCGGCATTCTCCCTCCTCATGTAAGCCTTGCAAAATAAGAGAGAATAGGCATAAGAATTGTACCATGAAGTTAAATAACATCCCAAGAAGCGATAAATATCAACATGAAAAATGATGCAAAATGGACGTATCAACTGCCCCAAGCTTAGACCTTGCTTGTCCTCAAGCGAAAGCCTAGCTCAATAACTATGTCCACGTGTTTAGGGAGAGATGTGTCGACAAAATAAGATACCAACATGCATGCATCATGATCATGATCAGAACAGCAATACCAACATATAATCTCTCATGCTAAAGTGATAATTCCTTCACAAAGTAAAGCATGGGTCAAGAACCTTACCAAGAAGTAACAACCGATAGCCTTTATTCATTGAAGCAATTGCAATTTATCACAACATCAGAAAGAGTCTAATAAGAGCTTGTAAAGCAAATCCACATACTCAATCATTCTTTCTTTCTCTACAATTGCTAGAACTCACGTGGTACTCATGAGATCAAAGTTTCAGCTGGACACAGAGAAAGATAGGGGCTTATAGTTTTGCCTCCCAACTGCTTACCTCAAGGGTAATGTCAACAATAATAATTCATGAATACTTACTTCCAAGTTGACATATGAATATAGATCTTTCCCAAGCATATGACGCTAGCCAAGATAATAGGCGGAACAAGGAATTGGTGAAGATCACCATCACTCTTTCAAGGGCAAAAAGTAAAGGTACAAGATAGCTGATACGTCTCAAACGTATCTATAATTTTTGATGGTTTCACGTTGTTATATTGTCATCTTTGGATGTTTTATGTACCTTTTATATCTATTTTGGGACTAACTTATTAATTCAGTGCCAAGTGCCAGTTCATGTTTTTTCTGTGTTTTTGGCTCTTTTCAGATCTGATTTTGGAACGGAGTCCAAACGGAATAAAATCCCCGAAATGATTTTTTTCCCGAACGGAAGAAGATCAGGGGGCTGTGGGCCAAGCCAGGAGGGCTCCAAGGAGCCCACAAGCCCCCACTTTGCAACCAGGGGGAGGCGGCGGTGGCAGGGCTTGTGGCCTCCCTGGCGCCCCCCTGACCTAGATCATTGGACTATATATTCCCTAAAATACAGCAAAAAATTAGGGGAGCCTCGAAAATACTTTTCCGCCGCCGTAAGCTTCCGTTTCCGCGAGATCTCATCTGGAGACCCTTCCCAGCACCCTGCCGGAGGGGACTTTGGAGTTGGAGGGCTTCTTCATCATCATCATCGCCCCTCCAATAACTCGTGAGTAGTTCACTTCAGACCTAAGGGTCCGTAGTTAGTAGCTAGATGGCTTCTTCTATCTCTTTGATCTTCAATACAAAGTTCTCCATGAGATTGTCTATCTACATCATGTCATCTTGCTTAAGGCGTTACTCTGTTCTTTTGGACTTAATACACTAGATGCATGCTGGATAGCGGTCGACGTGTGGAGTAATAGTAGTAGATGCAGAAAGTATCGGTCTACATGTTTTGGACGTGATGCCTATAGATATAATCATTGCCATAGATATCATCACGATTTTGCGTGGTGCTATCAATTGCTCGACAGTAATTTGTTCACCCACCATCTACTTGCTTTCATGAGAGAAGCCACTAGTAAACACTACGGCCCCCGGGTCCATTCACATCTATCGTTTACACCTCCGCTTTTACTTTTCTTTGTTACTTTGTTGCTTTCTGTTCTCATTTTGCGAACAATCTATAAGGGATTGACAACCCCTTTATAGCGTTGGGAGCAGGTTCGTTGTGTTTGTGCAGGCACTTGTGATACTCCTTCACTGGATCGATACCTTGGTTCTCAAAACTGAGGGAAATACTTACCACCGCTGTGATACATCACCCTTTCCGCTTCGAGGGAACACCAACGCAAGGCTCCAAGGCCACGGGGAAATCCTTTGCACATTTTCCTAGGAAGTCCCTAAAGGCGTAGCCGTACAGAAGGATTCCTGGTGCCGTTGCTGAGGAGAATCAAGACAAGAACAGTCTCCCGTCAGCACGTGTTTCTTGCACCGTAGGAAGGTCTTTTGTTGAAGTAGCAATAGGCCCTTCGCAGAGGGAAGCAGAGGTTGTCATGAGCTTTTCAGGTTTGGATGCGGGTCCTCTTAGTGCGGAGGAACATCACTTTATATTGCCTCCTGTAATAAAGAACTTTATTATGCAGTCTGTCGCTTTTATGTCTTCCTCATCACAGGTTCGTACAAAGCTTATTTTCCACACATTAATAGATCATACATATTAAGGAGCATTTTTTATTGCTTGCACCGATGACAACTTACTTGAGGGATCTTATTCAATCCATAGGTAGGTATGGTGGACACTCATGGCAAAACTGGGTTGATGGTTTATGGATGCACAAGTAGTATCTCTACTTAGTGCAGGAGGTTTGGCTAATGTGAGGTGGAAGCAATCATCACATGCTGAGGGATCTCTAATCATATAACATTGTTCGGAGCCAAGCAAACACAATTCATTATGTTGTCTTCCTTGTCCAACATCTACTTCTAGGCATGCAATAGTTTTGTGAGTGTTCACAATCATAGATGGTGTCAGAGATGATATATTTATATGTGAACCTCTCCTTCTTTTTCACTTCCTATTAATTGCAACCATGACCAAGGTCTACGTTTGCCAACCCTCAACCAGTTTCAATCATCGTTCTTTTTATATGTGAAGCCATCACTTCCCATAAGATCATTACATGATCTTTCATGATTTTGTTCTTTTCTCACTCTTTTGATCATGGCAAGAGGCAAAGCCCTTCAACTAAGACACTATTTATTATATGGAACAAGAGCTCGAATACATCGGGGGTGACACAAGGCAAAACTCAAGACTAAAACACTAAGACTTTTTAATAGACTAGAGAAAGAGAAAACTAAAAAGGAAAACTAAAACAAAGGTAAATGCAAAAGATGTGATGGTGGTACGATACCGGGGCAACTCCCCCAAGCTTGGCACAAGCCAAGGGGATTGCCCATACCAATGCTCAGTTGTCTTCCTTTGGTGGTGATGGTAGAGTTGTTGCAACATGAGTTTGATCCCCCGTCTTCCAAGGCATAGGTGCTCCATCATGGAAAGATGAACGAGTCTCCGGAATCCTCAAATTTGCAGCCAACCGTGTTGATTTAAATCTATACTCATACTCACAGTTTTGGTTCTGCAGGTCATAGATCTGGGCCTGGAGTTGATCAATCCTGTCATAGAGCCTGGAGAGGTGCTTCCCAATGTCATTGGCATCAATCCTGTGCTTGTTGGTGAACTCCGTGATCATCGTGTGGTTGACTTGAGTCCACTCTCCACCATCCCTTGGCACTTGAAGACTTGTTGCTCCATTGCTTCGAGCCTCGTCTCCACGCTTCCGGTCTTCCTGGGCCCCTCCACATTACGGATGTGCAACATCCCCTCAGGCATCTCGATAGATTGAGGGTGTTGCAGCACTCCCGTGAGGTAGGGATTAATGACCTTCTCAAAGATCTTGTCCTTCGGAGCTTTTGGAGAAGTCATAGCGATCTAGATCTGCAACAGAAACAGGCTCGAAACGAAAAACAGAAGAAATCTGCGTGATGCAGAGGTCAGACCAAACAGGAGTATATATAATGATTTTTTCAGACCAGAAGGAGTACCCTGCACGAAAACGGAGTCCGGGAGGCGCACGAGGTGGCCACAAGCCCTCACGGCGCGGCCAGGGGGTGGGCCCGCGCCGTGCAGGCTTGTCGCCTCCTCGCGCACTTTCCGGACTACTTCCAATTTTTGTATTTTTTCAAATATTCCAAAACGTAGAAAATTTCCTACTGGAAAGGTTTTGGACTCTGTTTTCTTACCAAATCACATACCTATTCATTTTCGGAGTATGAAACAGGCTGATAAATATCCCATAGGTATTCTTCCGGAGTTATGGTATTGATAATGTTGCTTTCAACATTTATGGGAGTACCTGAGATATAATGCTTGATTCTCTGCCCATTTACAACTCTCAGACAATTACCTTCCGTGTTGTTGATCTTGATAGCACCGGAACGATATACTTCCTCAACAACATAGGGACCTTCCCATTTAGAGAGAAGCTTGCCTCCAAAGAATCTTAAATGAGAGTTATATAGCAAGACATAATCACCTACATTGAACTCACGCTTTTGTATCCTCTTATCATGCCACCTCTTAACCTTTTCTTTGAACAACTTGGCATTCTCATATGCATGAGTTCTCCATTCATCAAGCGAGCTAATATCAAGTAACCTCTTCTCACCGGCAAGTTTGAAATCAAAGGTGAGCTCTTTGATTGCCCAATAAGCTTTATTCTCTAGCGCAAGAGGTAAATGACATGCTTTACCGTACACCATTTTGTACGGAGACATGCCCATGGGATTCTTATAACCAGTTCTATAAGCCCACAGTGCATCATCGACTTTCTTAGACCAATTCTTTCTAGACCTGTTGACAGTCTTTTGCATAATTAGTTTAATCTCTCTGTTGCTTAGCTGTACTTGACCACTCGACTAAGGGTGATAGGCAGACGAATTCTATGGTTGACATCGTACTTAGCAAGCGTTTTACGGAAAGCACCATGAATGAAGTGTGAACCACCGTTGGTCATTAGATATCTAGGGACTCCAAATCTAGGGAACATAACTTCTTTCAGCATCCTGATAGAAGTGTTGTGATCAACACTACTAGTGGGGATAGCTTCTACCCACTTAGTGACGTAATCAACAGCAACTAGGATATGAGTATACCCGTTGGATTTTGGAAAAGGTCCCATATAATCAAAGCCCCAAACATCAAATGGTTCAATGATAGGTGATTAGTTCATAGGCATTTCCTGACGTTTTCTAATATTACATATTCTTTTACATTCGTCATAAGACAAGACAAACTTACGGGCAATTTTGAAGAGTGTGGGCCAATAGAAACCTGATTGCAATACGTTGTGTGTAGTTCTATCTCCCGCATGGTGTCCTCCGTAGGCCTCAGAATGACACTTCTGTAGGATCTGTCCGTGTTCATGTTCAGGTACACAACGTCTAATAACACCATCTACTCCTTCCTTATAAAGGTGAGGATCATCCCAAAAGTATTGTCTCAAGTCAAAGAAGAATTTCTTCTTTTGCTGGTATGTGAAAATAGGTGGTATATATTTGGCAACGATATAGTTTGCATAGTCAGCATACCACGGTGCACTACATGAAGCATTGATGACATTTAATTTCTCATCGGGAAAGCTATCATCAATAGGTTGTGGGTCATCAAGAACGTTCTCCAACCTCGAAAAGTTATCTGCTACTGGGTTATCAGCACCCTTTCTATCAACAACGTGCAAATCAAATTCTTGTAGCAAGAGAACCCATCTGATAAGTCTAGGTTTAGCGTCCTTCTTCTCCATAAGGTACTTAATAGCAGCATGATCAGGGTGAATAGTGACTTTGGAATCAACTATGTAAGACCTGAACTTTTCACATGCAAACACGACTGCTAAAAATCCCTTCTCCGTAGTAGCATAGTTTCTTTGGACACTGTCTAGAGTTTTACTAGCATAGTGAATAACATTCAACTTCTTGTCAACTCTTTTCCCTCGAACAGCACCAACACCGTAATCACTAGCATCACACATGATCTCAAAAGGTAAGTTCCAATGAGGTGGTTGAACAATAGGTGCAGTTATCAAAGCCCTCTTAAGTATTCCAAAGGCTTCCTCAAAATCATCGTCAAAGACAAAAGGAATATCCTTTTGCAAGAGATTGGTAAGAGGCCTAGAAATCTTAGAGAAGTCTTTAATGAACCTTCTATAAAAACCAGCATGACCAAGGAAACTTCTTACACCTTTGATATCTGTGGGGTATGGCATTTTCTCGATTGCATCAACCTTAGCCTTATCGACTTCAATACCTCTTTCAGAAATTTTATGTCCTAAGACGATGCCTTCATTAACCATAAAGTGGCACTTCTCCCAATTCAAGACAAGATTGGTGTCTTTACATATCTATAGGACTCGATCAAGGTTGCTGAGGCAATCATCAAAGGAAGACCCGTAAACAGAAAAGTCATCCATGAAAACCTCGACAATCTTTTCACAAAATTCAGAGAATATAGCCATCATACATCTTTGAAAGGTGGTAGGTGCATTACATAAGCCAAAAGGCATACGTCTATAAGCAAAGGTACCGAAAGGGCAGGTGAAAGTGGTTTTCTCCTGATCATATTGTGCAACTGGTATTTGGGAGTAACCAGAATAACCATGTAGAAAGCAGAAGTGTGTGTGTTTAGACAACCTTTCTAGCATTTGGTAGATAAAAGGCAAAGGGTAATGATCTTTCCTAGTGGCTTTATTCAATTTCCTAAAATCGATCACCATCCTATAGCTAGTAATAATCCTCTGTGGGATCAATTCATCCTTATCATTAGGGACAACGGTAATGCCTCCCTTCTTAGCGACGCAATGCACCGGACTCACCCAATCGCTATGAGCAACAGGATAGATAATACCCGCTTCCAAGAGCTTTAGTATTTCTTTTTTTACTACTTCTTTCATCTAAGGATTTAATCTCCTTTGATGATCAGCAACTGGTTTGAAATCAGGATCAGTTTTGATCTTGTGCTGGCATAGAGTGGGACTAATGCCCTTAAGATCATCAAGAGTATATCCAATAGCAGCCCGGTGCTTCCTCAGAGTTTTTAGTAACTTCTTTTCTTCATGCTATGAGAGGCTAGCACTATTAATAACAGGATATATCTCTTTTTCATCAAGATATGCATACTTAAGAGTAACAGGCAACTTTTTAAGCTGGAACACAGGATCACCCTTTGGTGGGGGTGGATCCCCAACCAGTTCAACAGGCAGATTATTCTTAAGGATAGGATATTGTTCTAAGACAACTCTATCTATTTCATCCCTTTCATCCATATGCATTTCATTTTCATGCTCACGCAAGTATTGCTATAAGAATCAGTAGGAGGCACGACAATAGAAGCTAAGGAAATAGTTTAATCCTTACTAGGCAACTCCTTTTCATGAGGTCGTCTACCAAACTTGGAGAAATTGAACTCACGTGACACACCTTCAAAGCCAACAGTGACAGTTTGCTTCTCACAATCAGTATGAGCATTGACAGTATTGAGAAAAGGTCTGCCAAATATGATGGGACAAAAGCTATCTTGGGCGCTAGCGAGAACGAGGAAATCAGCAGGATACTTTTTTTTACCACACAATACTTCAACATCCCTAACAATTCCCACACGACAGATAGTATCTCTATTGGCAAGCTGAATAGTGACATCAATAGGTTCTATCTCAACAGGTGCAATCTCATCTTTGATTTCATCGTATAAGGATTAAGGTATTTCACTAACACTAGCACCCACGTCAGATAAACCATGATAACAATGATCTCCTATCTTAACAGAAACCACATGCATGCCAACAACATGCCTATGTTTGTCTCTAACGTGAGGTTTAGCAATTCTAGCAGCATCTTCATAGAAGTGAATATTATGTCCCTCAACATCGTCGGACAGAAGATATTTGATAATAGCAATGCTAGGTTCAACTCTAATTTTCTCAGGGAATGTAGGTGTTCTAATGTAGCCTCTACGTATGACAGTTGAAGCTTTAGAATGAGCCTTTATCCTAACAGGGAAAGGTGGTTTCTCAATGTAAGCTTGGGAACCATGGGATCATTATAGGAAATGAATTTCTCTTCAACTGGAGTGGGTTTAACTACATTGAATTCTAAAGGAGGATGATATTTAAACCACTTCTCTTTGGGAGATCAATATGAGCAACAAAGGATTCACACAATGAAGCTACTATCTCAGAGTCAAGTCCATACTTAGCGCTAAAGTCACAAAAAGTATTTGTCTCAACAAAGGATTTAACGCAGTCAAACGTGAAATTCATACGTGACTCCTTACCTTCTTCAATCTCCCAATATTTAGAGTTGTGTTTAATTCTCTCCAATATATTCCATTTGAAGTCAATATCTCTCTTCATAAAATAACGGGTACAAGAAGTGTCAAGCATGGTGCGATCATCATGAGAAAGCCAAGCATAGAAGTTCTGAATGATAATTTCTCTCGAGAGCTCATGATTGGTGCATGAATATAACATTGATTTAAGCCTCCCCAAGCATGAGCGATGCTTTCTCTGTCACGAGGCCAAAAATTATAAATATAATTCCGATCACGATGTACTAAATGCATAGGATAAAACTTTTGATGAAATTCCAATTTCAACCGATTGTAGTCCCATGATCCAGTATCATCACATAGCCTATACCAGGTCAACGCCATATCCTTCAAAGATAAAGGAAAGACCTTCTTCTTGACCTCATCCTCGGGCAAACCTGCAAGCTTAAATAAACCACAAACTTCATCTACATAGTTCAGATGCAAGTCTGGATGTGATGTTCCATCTCCTATAAAAGGATTAGCCAGTAGTTTCTCAAGCATACCCGAAGGAAATTCAAAGCAAATATTTTCAGTACGTGCAGCAGGTTGAGGAGAAACCCTTTGTGCTTCCGTTCGAGGTGAAGATACCCCGAACATGCCCCTCAAAGGATTAGTATCCATAGTGACAAGTGACAACAAATTTCAGCACACTATATGAATGTTTCCTTACCAAGTTCCACTTAACAAAGGCGCTTCACTCCCCGGCAACGGCGCCAGAAAAGAATCTTGATGACCCACAAGTATAGGGGCTCATTCGTAGTCCTTTAGATAAGTAAGAGTGTCGAACCCAACGAGGAGTAGAAGGATATGACAAGTGGTTTTCAGCAAGGTAAAATCTGCAGGCACTAAAATTGTCGGTAACAAGTGATTGTGTGGTGAGATGATTCGTAGCAAGCAACAAGTAACAAAAGTAGCAACGGTGCAGAAAAGTGGCCCAATCCCATTTGTAGCAAGGGACAAGCCTGGAAAAAGTCTTATAGGAGGAAAAACGCTCCCGAGGACACACGGGAATTTCTGTCATGCTAGTTTTCATCATGTTGATATGATTCGCGTTTGTTACTTTGGTAGTTTGATATGTGGGTGGACGGGCGCTTCGGTAGTGCCCTTACTTGGACAAGCATCCCACTTATGATTAACCCCTCTCGCAAGCATCCGCAACTACGAAAGAAGAATTAAGACAAAGTCTAACCATAGCATTAAACTAGTGGATCCAAATCAGCCCCTTATGAAGTCACGCATAAACTAGGGTTTAAGCTTCTGTCACTCTAGCAACCCATCATCTACTTACTACTTCCCAATGCCTTCCTCTAGGCCCAAATAATGGTGAAGTGTTATGTAGTCGACATTCACATAACAACCCTAGAGGAAAAACAACATACAACATATCAAAATACCGAACGAATACCAAATTCACATGACTACTATTAGCATGACTTATCCCATGTCCTCAGGAACAAAAGTAACTACTCACAAAGCATAATCCTATTCATGACCAGAGAGGTAATGAGTAGCATCAAGGATCTGAACATAAACTCTTCCACCAAGTAATCCAACTAGCATCAACTACAAAGAGTAATCAACACTACTAGCAACCTTACGAGTACCAATCGGAGTCGTGAGACGGAGATTGGTTACAAGTGATGAACTAGGGTTTGGAGATGATATGGTGTTGATGAAGATGTTGATGGTGACGAGTCCCCTCCGATGAGAGGAGTGTTGGTGATGACGATGGCGACAATTTCCCCCTCCACGAGGGAAGTTTCCCCGGCAGGATCGTCCTGCCGGAGCTCTAGATTGGTTCCGTTCAAGTTCCACCTCGTGCCGGCGGAGAAACCACGAAAAAGCTCCTCCTTGTTTTTTTCCTGGATGAAAACCTTCATATAGAATAAGAGGAGGGCAAGTGGGCCAGCAGGGTGCCCACAAGCCCTCATGGTGCGGCCTGGGGGGTGGCCGCGCCGTGCAGGCTGGTGGCCATCCCGTGGCGCCCCTCTGGCGCTTCTTCGGCCCAGTATTTTTTATAAAAGTGCAAAAAAAATCCTCGTTGATTTTTACGGCGTTTGGAGTTGCGCAGAATAGGTATCTCAACTTTGCTCCACTTTCTTGCCAGAATTCCAGCTACCAGCATTCTCCCTCCTCATGTAAACCTTGCAAAATAAGAGAGAAAAGGCATAAAAATAGTACCGTGAAGCAAAATAACAGCCCAAGAAGCGATAAATATCAATATGAAAACATGATGCAAAATGGACGTATCAATGTCCTAACTTCGAAGGAAAGGACTTTCCCTACTGGAAGACCAAGATTGTAACACCCCAAAAATCGGGTTATCAATTTTTCTGTTGTGATTCCTTCCTAGCTTTTCTCTCCCACATTTTTCCTCTGGAATTTGGCAAATGACCAGGTGAACCCAATCTATCCTGAACCTCTCCGTGCTTTTCACATATCGTTGTGCCCTCTTGTCCTTGCTGAGTAAACTCCGAACCTCTTGGAAACCTTAGCTCCGAAGTATTGGAAG
This sequence comes from Hordeum vulgare subsp. vulgare, assembly GCF_904849725.1. NCBI lineage: Eukaryota > Viridiplantae > Streptophyta > Magnoliopsida > Poales > Poaceae > Hordeum > Hordeum vulgare. The sequence goes on along the minus strand of NC_058524.1, from coordinate 232,818,992 downwards.
TGGGAATCCTGTCTTTGTGTTTTCAAAGGAGCCATCATTTCCAATGCTTTGTTGATCCTCCAATTTTTCCGAGAGATCATTATTCCCTCATAGACCCTAGATGTGCAAAAATATTGCCAAGCCATATGCAATATTTCCCCTTTGGAATTAATTCCTGCTTCTGCTTGTCTGAGGAATTAAATCTTGGAAAATAGCTATCCATCTCCTATGCTCATGAAATCTTGTAGAGGTATTCTTAGTGATCCTATTGAGCTCCCATAAAATATTGGCCATCATAGAATAAAGGAATATTGCATTTTCCTATTTTATGCCAATATAGCATTTTGGGGCCTTTCCAAAGGAACTGCCATTTTGGTAGCTAAGAAAAATCCCAAATAAATTGTGGATCTTCTCATATCCATATGTTCATCATTTCCATCAAAAGACCAAGTTCCCCAGTTGAAAAATTGAGCGCAATATCCCTTTGCAAATTCTGTCCAGATCTTCTGCTTGCAAAGGAAGTGCTTGATTCCTTGTTCCCCTTGAGTTGAAATTTTTGCACACTGGTTCATTATGTTAAATCATCTTTGTCCACCAAAATTTAGCCCATTTCATCATCCTATTATTCCCCAACAAATTATTTAAGATTTTGTCCAGATTGAAGCATTGTGAAGGAAGTACCATTTATATTTGTGCAAATGGTATGAATCTTTGCCAATGCCTTCATATGCCTAAATCATGAGTCCCCTCCAAATTTCAGCCATTTCCATTTAGCCATTTGACCCCAGCATCATCTTCTTCATTTCTGGTCAGTATGCCAAGTTACAAAGGAAGTGCCCCATATACGTATTGGATTGTGCTGCATTTTGGCCAGTAAAGTGACCCTAGTGAGCGATCAACCTCAACCAAATATCATGCCAAGAGGCACCACCACAGCACAAACACCTTGTTGTTGGAGACTATTTGACTTTGGTGTGGTCACCTCATTGCTCCCAAGTGGTGTGTGTTGTGTCATTTCACCTTAGAACAGTGTGTAGATAAGCTCAGACAAGGTTTGACAGCTTGAAGGGTAAGGCAAGGTCGTGGCACCATGGTGACCATGTGTAGAGAAGGCCAAAACAGAGCTTTGTGCGTTCGATCATAGTGGTTTCTATCTTGTCTCAAGGTGTCGACAAGATCCCCACCGCTCTCCCGCACACTCTAGAGCTCTCTCCCCCTCAATTCCTTGCCAAGGAAGCCACTGCCGTGGCCCCGAAGCTTCGGCCGTCGTCGTAAAGCTTCGGCCACCTCTGTGAATCTTCCTTCCGAGGGTATTTAAGCGTGCCCCGAGCCCCTCCTGTCGAGCAGCATGTCCCAGCAGTCCCATCCCCCCTCCTAATTGAGCCTCTGGAGCTCTCCATCTCCTCAATGGCGGAACCCTCCCGTCGTACCTCCATGGCGGTGTCAGCCCCAGGGTCCTCCCCCTCTCCCCTGCCCACGGTAAGAGTCCCTCCTAGAAGTGGTGAAGCCGCCGCCGTCCTCCATTCCTCCGGGGAAGCCCCGAGGCACCGGCACCACAGGCGCCCGTCGGCCACCGCGTCGCCTCCCGCCGTGGTGGTGCTGTGGGTCGCCTCCGGCCACCTTGAGACCACCCCCGGGTGCGGCGAGGGGCGCCCGACCCCCTCGGCCCGCCCGCCGGCGCTCCCGCGGCCGCCAGTCATCGGTTGGCCAGCGGCCGATCTTCTCTGCCCCACCGGCGAGAGGAAGAAGAAGGCGTCAGGCAGAGATGAGAGGAGAGGAGAGAGAGAGAAAGTGGGGTGGGCCCTAGGCGTAAGAGAGAGAGAGAGAGAGAGAGAGCCCGGGCCAGGGGAGTAAGTGGAGACGCATTTCCGAAAAATACGTTTTCCTGTTGGGAAAACGTATTCCGATGAAAGGCACTATCTGTTTCAGCGCCATGGATTCATTTGTAGTTATTCTTTTTCCAGATTGGTCCCTGGTGCTCTAACGATCGTATCTCCGCAACCGTAGCTCCGATTGAGGTAAAACCAGCGCCCACGTCTTCGTATCGTTGAGCCCGTTTTGATAGTATCATTTTCAAAATGTGTTTGCATAGTAGAAATGACTATTTTTCCCTTGCCTTTGTTTGAGCCTTTTGAGAGGGAAACCCTCTCCGGAAAATCTTTCTGGTGTGTTATTGCGCCTTTTCCCGGAGTATTTGTCGACCCCCAGGCAATCCAACCTCTTACCATGAGATCCGGACTTGCATGATGACGTTTCTTGCACTTTGTGTGTCTATCTGTATCACCTGTTAGCCTGCATTTTCATATAACTGTGATGACATTAATAATAGTTCCTAGTGCTACTTTTCATCCAACATACGCCCTCATATCTTGCTCTTGCATATTTAACTTATAATGCTTATATCCGGGGTACATAGTAAGGTGTTGTGTGTGACTCTAACGAACCCTTGCTCGCATTTTCTTCAGTACTGGCACCATGCCTGAGTTTGTGCTGGTTCCGGCTGTTTTGGGTGGATGCCAATGTTATATTTCTCTTGCCAATAGATGTCCCGTGTTCTGAACTGCTTTTCGGCCGTCACGGGCAACTGTTGTATTTCTCTCCGTGGCGGTGACCCTATGCTTTGAGCTGTGCTTTGGCCGTCTTAGGGAACTGCTACTTTCTTCTTATCAACACCGCCTCATGCTCTGAGCTGCTTTCCGGCCGTCTTGAGTCGGAGTTTAGTTATTCTGGTAATGTCCCAGATCTGTGTTGTAAAAACTGTTCTGGTGGCTACCGATTTACTTGATGATTTTATGCGAGGGTTCCGAAGGTACCACCTACAGTTATAACCGGTAAAGTAATAGTTGGCTATTTATATTATACTGCTGAGATTACTGTCTATGATTACTCTGTGTTCTATCCGACAGTTGATGAATGTAGTTTAACAGTAGAGGCTTAATATTATTAATTATCGGGTTGTTGTGACATCGGAGTGTCAGCTATGACAGATAATATTCAGGATAAGATACCTAGCTGGTTGATCAGAGTCACCTCTCCGGGCCCATCCGCAGAACCATCTCTTTCCAATATGGGACGGCGTGACTTGAGCTGATCGCATGATCTCTCACCGGTACCTTCAAAGAGGGAGGATTATGCATGCGCGGTGACCCTAATCAGGTAGGCAGTGATAACCCTGTGAGCCCAGTTAAGTTGAGTTGGGTACCCGTCCCCGGTTGGAACAGTTTTGTTTGGCCACGATGGTGGCAGGTGTCATGAGGACATAGGGCCACCCAGGGCAGGACTCCGGAAGGGAGTGGTTGCTGGTGGTACGTTGAGAGAGTCACGGGTCAGGAAAGTTTCGTTGGAGCAATGCTGGTCCAACCGAATGGGATCGCGAGGTCAGTGCTCCAGCGTGTGGGTAAAGTGTGCAACCTCTGCAGAGTGTCAAACCTATTCGAATAGACGAGTCCACGGTAATGGACAGCCCGACCAGACCTCAGTAGATGGTCAACCATATTGATGGTAGCGATGGTGGAAGGACAAGTCTCGTGTGAACATCAGAGCATGTTGATAATATGATGTGGTAGCCAAGAGAAGGCTACATGATGAATGGTCAGATGACCGTGGGTTCTAAAATAAATCCGTTCAGATTGGATTACGAGTATGTCGAGGGTTGTGGTACAACACAGAAGAGAGTAAGTTGATATTCGGTAACAGTAAGCTCGTTGAGTAATTGTTGTGATCTTTTTCATGCTAGTGAGGTAGATTACATGTTTAGTTCATATCATGCTATGCTTGATTTATATCTTTCCTGTTAATGCCATGCCATGCTTAGAATATCTATGATATAAATGTTATGCTTGCTTTGTTATCTGCTTGTTTAGATGCCCTGTATTTGGTTGTCTTGCAAGTACATTCAAAGTACTCACCTAGCCTTGCACGTGACCAGTTGCAAGAGAAGACTCGTCGTGCTAGATCGTAACCAAGCCAGTCCTGCGAGTTATGGAGCCTAGCCAGGGACGTCGTTGCCAAGACCTCTGCTTCCATTTAGCTAGCATTGGAGTCATGTAATATTGTTGTAAGCAACAGTATTGTAATACTCCATCATGTTAATAAAGCCATATTTCCCTGGAATTTCTGTATCATGCTCTTGACGTGCGTCCGGTCCTATCCTGGGGACGGACGTGTGTTGGCCCTCTATCGGGGTGCCACAAAGATGCAGATGCATCTTCAAGCTATTGACAATGATTTCTGGTACATTGTGGAACATTGCGTTCCCTCCATCGCTGCTACTGTCTCTGCCACCGATGTGAAGAAATTGAAGCAACTTGATTCTCGAGCGAAGAATATCATCTGTGGCCATCTGAGCAAAGGTCAGTATGGCAGAGTGAGTGCTTTGGGCATAGCGAAGTTTATCTGGGATAGGCTGTCCAAAGTCAATGAAGGAATATCAACTCAGCGTGACTCTCGTGTTGATGTTCTTCGCAATCTCTTCAACCGCTGCTAGAGGCTTGATAGTGAAAGCTGCCAAGATACCTTTGATCGTGTCACTGACATCTCAAATGAACTACAAGCACTGGGAGCTCGAGACATTACTGACCATGAAGTTGAGAAGAAACTGCTAAGATCTTTGGATTCATCATTTGATACATTGGTTCTGATGATTCAAGAAAGATCAGACTATAGGATGCTTGATCTTGTTGATATACTCGAAAGACTCAATACTCATTAATTCCAACTTGAACAAAAGAGAGATCTGTATGGACCAAGCTACTCTAGACGTCGTGCGCTGAAGGCCAAAGCAATTTCCTCATCTGAAGAAGAAGACTCAGATTGCAGCATTGGTGATCCTGAAGAACTTGGACAGGAACTTGCAATACTCGTGAGGAAATTCCAAAAGTTTACTAGGCATGGCCAGTTTGGTAAATCTTCAATAAGAGATATGACGAAATTAGAATCTTCATCTGAGGACTACAAGAAAAGAACCTGCCACAAATGCAAGAAATCTGGTCACTACATTGTTGATTGTTCTTGCTGGGTGAAGGAATCAAAGAATAGGAAATACAAGGATGAAATTTCTGATGACTCAAAGAAAAAGAAGAAATATTCAAAATCCTCATCCTCAAAGCCCTCCTCGCACAAGAAGACTAGTTTCAGAAATTCTCGGGCACTCATTGGCAAGGAAATGGATTCTGAGGAAGAATCTGAGGAATGTGATGAAGAGGAAGGTTCTGAAGAAGACTCAGAATCTGGTGTGGCAAGTCTTGCACTGGCTACCACATTCATCAGCAAGTCAATCTTCAACCTTGAAGAAAACAACAACGCCATCTATGCTGATGACTATGATGATGATTTCGCTCCAATCTATTGCTTCATGGCAAAAGGTTCAAAGGTACTGAATGACACTTCCTCCTCTGATTGAAGTGACTGTGAACCTGATGATTATAAAAAACCCAATTACAGTAAACTTGCCAACATTACAACTAAACAACAAATTGTCCTTGAAAAGCTTGAAAAACATCTAGACAGAAGCGATGGCCTGTTGAATGATGAAATGAATCATACCCAAATCCTCACTGAAGATATGAAAAGTCTTCAGTCCAGATTTGTATGTCTTCAAGATCGTCATGGCACACTCTTGGCTAATCGTGAGAAACTTTCCTATGAATTTCTTCAAAGGAAACTTGATCTTGAGAAGTTGAAGATGTCTCATGACAATCTTCAAATGGAAAACGATTCATTACTTGCTCAACAGATCAGTGCCGCTCAGGTTGAATTCACTCCACCATGTTTCAAATGCATCGAACGTGAAACTTCCAATTCTTCACCAGAATCATCAAATGCTTCCATTGCTACAAATTCTTCAACTGCTCAAGTGGTATCAAACTCCTCACTTGAGGAAACAACAAATGTCACTGACGAAAATGCAGGGCTAAAGGAATTTTATTTGTTAGGCATGTACAAAAGTCTCAACAGGCATCAAACCCTTTGCGATGTGCTCAAAAACCAGATATTGAATAGGAACCCGAGGAAAGAAGGAATTTCCTTTGAAAGGAAACTGAATGCTGATGGATCATACTACAAACCTGAGCAGTATCCCAAAACCTCATGGATTGGTGCTAAAGGACCTCCTGTTGATCCATCCAATCTAACAGGCTTTGCATGTGAATTGTCCTATTCCTGAGATGAGTCATTTGACTCCAACTATAAATTGTTCAAAAATCAATCTAGTGCTGTATCTGCATGATATGTTGGAACTAACTGCAGGAATGGACCACTCGTGAGGAAAATTTGGGTTTCCAAAAGTTGCTTGGAAAATATTCAAGTGAGTGTCCTCATGCCACCACCCGTGAAGAAACTGAACCCCAGATCAAATTCCTTAGGAGGACCAAAGTCTTCAAGAGGATCAAAATCCTCAACTGGTCAAAACTATGCTCTTACTCGTGCTAATGCTTCTGATATGTATGGAAATTACAAGGGATATGAATATGAGCATTATACCTCAAATAATTATGTTTATAAATCCTCAAAGAGCTTCTCTGTAACATCCCAAAATTATAAATTTTGGAATGTTAATATAATTATTAGATTGATTGTTTGTTTGTTTGTTGAGTGACTGAAACTTGTGTGAAATTTGAAACTTTTCGAATTTTTGAATGAGAGGGAATAAAATGACTTTCCCCTTCTCCGGTGAATTCAAATTCAAGCTTTTAAAAGCAAAGAGAGAAGATGACATGACTTCTTCAACTATAAATAATTTGAACGGAGATATTTGCATTCGAATTCTCTTGCATTTCTATCCGTTTTCTTCGTGCAAGAAATGCCGGGAAATACATTCTAAAGAGCGGAGGAACATGACCCTCAAATACCCGGGCATTTTGAATGTTATTTGCACCCTCAAACTTAGAGGATCATTTGAAAATTATTTGCAAAAAGAAATAATGCTTTTAGGGATTTTTGGAAAAACATTTTTTCTGAAGTTTTATTTTTGCCGTGGAAAAATGCCCATCATCTATATTTTATTTTTCTGATAATTTTAGTATATAAAAACTCTTTATTCCGAATTGATTTGCTTTCCTTTTTAACGTTTTAGTTTCCTAGTTTTTAAAATAGGAAGGAAATCACTTTTATTAGGAATACCTCCTGGCCCATTAAAACCTTTCCCTATTTTGGCCCAACAGAGGATCATCTCCTACCTCCATCTCTTCTTCACGTGAGAGGAAGCTTTCCTTCCATGGAGAGGGAGAATCCCCACCTCCAGGATTCGCGAAGCACATTCCTTCCCGGCGCCTCCCTTCACCCCTATAAGAACCCCCACACCCTCCTCTATCCATTTCCCCAAGAACCATACCTCTCCTCGCCTCTAGCCGCAGCCCCCGCCTCGCCGGAGTTCATCTTCAACTGTAACTCGCCGGAGGTCCTACTGCCTCCTCCCGTCGCCCCACGCCCCACCGGCACAACCAACCTTCGGCCGGAGCCCTCCTCCCCCACCTGTACCCCTCCGCTGCCTCGGCCGGCCACCGGAGCCACCTTCCCATCATCTTCTCCAACTCCGGCGACTAACTCTGGTGAGATACACGAAATCCGTATTGCAGTTTTTTCAGAAAATTGCAATCTTAGAAAATTCATATCTATTAGTCTATAACTCCGAATTAGGTGATTCTTTTTGCGTTGGATCACAAATTTTATGCAGTTTCTGCAGATATATAATTTGTCTACATTTGGATTTAGAAAAATTGAGTTAGATCAGATTTGAATTAAATCTTATTTTGCTTATTCCGGGAGTTTAAAAATAGCTTTTAATTTGATTCTTTTTGCTGCTGCTTCCTATTGATCATATCATTCAGTAGTTTAAGTTTCTAATTTTTTAAAATATTTTTAATTGGGGTTTTTTCCAAAACAGATTCTGTTTTAGCTCTTTTAGGACTATGGCTATTATTTTTTCTATAAATTGTTTTTAAAATACTTTCTTTATTATTTCAGAAAGATTATTATGTTTTGTTTCCGTTAGATAAATAGTAGTTTTGCAACAAGTTTTTATTTTAGTTTTATTTGTTTTCATTAAATCAATTCTAGTTCCTTAGTAACGTGCAATTGTTTTCACCGTTGTTTCAAATCCCGTTTGGGAATACCTTCAAAGGTTTTGTGAAAAACACTTTATTTTATCTTAGTTAGAATTTATATATTAGTTCTTTGTTAATATTTTCTGTTAGACAAAAACTATTTAGTGTTTCACGTAGTAGAAGCCTCCCTAGTCTTATTCGAAGTTTCTTTCGGATTCTTATCCGCTCTCTCTTTTGTTTTGATTGTTAGAGTGATTGCTAGAATGAGTGCTTATGTGAATGATATGTTTGTTATATAGATTTCATCGGAGAGTGACGAGTAGTCTATCAAGTTATTTTCTCGAGAAATTCTTCTTCGTCAACATCACAGGCAAGTCACTTTGATCATACTATCACCCATGTTTTATGCATTATAGTTCTACCATCCTATGCCGAATTGCATGCTGCCTAGGTACTTGGAAACTTTAGTCTAGTTGTAGTATCATGTGGTAGGAACACAACAACCCCGATACTTGGCCCCGGGACGACAAATTTCATATTGCTATGCTTGAGTAGACGGGATTTCGGTTGAGTGCATAACACGAGTGATGCGAGGTTGATATAATAATCAAGACCGGACTAAGACAAGATTTTCAAGACCTTGGGCGCAATGCAACACTGGGTGAAGGACGGTTGATCGGCTCCCTGGAAAACCTAGTGGATGCCCGGGATGCTGGAGAGGCCATGTCATCCTGCGGAAAGCTTGACCCAGGCTCAAAGAGACGGACGAATATTTTCAAGACCCAAGGCTTACGTGCACAGCCACAAGTCATTATGGGCTCTGGCTTGGTTGGATAACGCGGCGACTCTGGACAGGCGGTGCTAGCAGATGTAGACGAACGGTAGGAATGGATGGGCACCGACAGGGTTTCTGAGCGACCCGTTGAAAGACCATGTTTTGATCATCCGGTCTTCAAACACCCTGAAGTGCGAGGACAAACCCGGAGGCGATCAAATCTTGTGGGGAACGTGTGCAAAACTGTGCAGAGTACCCAACCTAATCGATTAGCCGTGTCCATGGTCATGGACGACTTGAGCCAAAGGAACTGAAGTTATCTGGATTTCTCAGCACCATTAAATATATTTGATGAGGGTAACTATTGACAACTCGGGTACGAGAATTGGTTGGCGGAACCATCTCGTTAACAACCAACTATGTAGTAACATTTTTCTTTTAGCCCTTTCTTGATGTAGGAGAAAACTTGCTTTTCGCTAAAAACTTATAGCCCCACCTGCCATATATGCATATAGTATAGATGATTGCTTTTCACCCCTCTCTTATGTGACTTGCCGGCATATTCAATATGCTGACCTACACGGCTGCAACGTCTTATGTTGCAGATATTTTCTTCGACGAGTAAGAGTATGATTCAGGGTTACGGTCTACACTCAACTTGCCGTTGGTGTTTATTGGGACTCCACTCCCTTGACTGCTTCCGCTGAAATAATTAAGGTATATATCAGTTTTACGCTATTTACATGTGATTGCACTTTTATATATACATTGGTGTACTGTGTATGCCAGCATACTGATCCAGGGATGGCACAGAAACACAGAGGCTTGACTTGTTTTGAGTCGGGTCGCTACAGAGATGGTATCAGAGCACATGTTGACTGTAGGACGTGACCCTAGAAACTGGAAATTTCTTAGGATAGGATCTCTCAAAAATCTTATTTTCGAGAACACCTTTCACTTCTCATCTCTTCTGATTTCATGAAATGTTCTCTCTCACCACAAATAGTTATACAATCCCGTTACCCCTCTGACCTCATGAAGATTCAACGGAGTTCTACTTCAAAGTAAAGAGGATTTCATCATGCAATTGAAGCTACACAAATTGAAGACTCTCAAGACCCGAAGAACTCGAAGACCCTGAAGCGTTCGAATATTTATATGACCATTAGAAGTCCAAACCCCAATTACATACCCACGTTAGTTATGATGATTTGTGAGCCGTCATTGGTGTGTGTTTTCCGATGGCCACAACTAAAACCTATTCTCAAAAATATTGTTTGTATTGAGTGTATCTCCCTCCCTCTCTTACCCGTCTCATCCCCAAAACCTCAACCCTACCAGATGGAGTATGAAGCTGGACTTGTAGTCTCTGGACCAATGACCCAACTAGAAGCTGAAATATGGATTCAGAACATGGAGAACCACTCCGGGAGCAACTTGATCTCAAGGAAGTATGAAGTGGAACACGCTCTTCAGTACTTTACACAAAGTGCAGCTATCTGGTGGAAAATGCACCATGCGATACAAGGATTTAGTGGAGCAGAAAGTTGGGAAGAATTCAAGAAGACTCTATTAAAATCCCGTCTCATTTAGAAGGGCTATGATAATCCGATGAAGAAGACTTGTGCATGCAAGATCTGTGGAGAAATAGGACACACCCAGGAAGAACACACGGATGGATGCACTCATTGTGAAGAAAATCACCCAGCTGAGGAATGCCCAACTAGTCAGGTGACTTGTTTCTTGTGTGAAGGAACCACCCACTACCCAGCTTAGTGTCACATTTACCCCAAGGTACAACAAGTTGTCCAGCAGCAGAAAGAAGCAATGAAGGAAACACTCAAGAAGAAGATTCTAGAAGAGCCAGTGATGAACGAAAATATTGAAGACCCCGATGGACAAGGTCTGACCCGATTTTTCTCCAATGCATGCTACTCATGTGGGGAAGAAGGACATTATTCACAGGACTGCACGAAGAGAAGCCAAGAGTATCTGGGATACTTCCCGATGGAAGAAGTGGAGTTTTATCCTCTTGAGATAGAAGAACTGGCCAAAATGAAGGAGTCTGGAAAGAAGAAAAAGTACCCTCGGAAGAGCCAAATCTCTGCAGATATAGACCTGAGTCATGTCAGATGTTACAAGTGTATGGAATTTGGCCACCACAAATACATGTGCTCAGGAAGGAAGCCTGGAACCCAAGGAGCAAAAGTAAAAGCTAAGAAGCCTCGAGACTTGTCAGAACTCATTTGCTTTCGTTGCAAGGAAGCAGGACATTTTGCTAGCGATTGTCCGCAAAGGAAGAAAGCTAGAATGGAGTAGTTAAGTTTTGACCATGGCAATAAGTGTAACCCGAAGCACTCTTGTTTTTCATGAGATCATGGACTGAAATTTTTGTAACATAAGTCCCTGAGATTGTAATAACATCATGAATAAATGGAATTTATTGTCTCATGATTGCCTATGTTGAAACTGTATGCGTTGTTTCTCTACGAGCAAAGATCTCTGAACACTTATGAGGATAAGAGAAATATGGTCTATGCAGGCGTGTGTATAATTCATTTTTAAGTGTGGTAGTAATCGGTAAACCCACAGGATCCATTGAGTAGGAATGAACCAGGAATACCTGAGTGAAGTACGTGCGGAGATGATGGAGATGAAACTCATGACCACCATGATGAAGCAAAAGATGGATGATTTCAAGGAGCACCTTGGAAAGTTCGAGTGGAACTAAAGTACCTCCAAGAGAGGCAGATGAATAAAGTTGGCAGAAATGCTCGACCATACCGAACCGTGTGGATGGCAGCATTTGTAATAGAGTACTTTTGGATTGGAGTTTTTGATAAGAAATTAAGGATGTAATAAGGATTGATTATGAAATGCATATGATTTATGGAAGAAGCTATGATGGATCGGCAAACGTTTTCTTAGGAGCATACGAAAACCTGAGAGTTGTGAAGATACGATAGATGCTTTGTTCAGCTTGCAGAACCTATGGATTATCCGAACTTCGCTCGTGGACAAGAGAAATTCTACAACGCTTGTGAGGATGCCCAAGTGTTAGAATACGAGATTCGCTAAACCTTATACAGAGAAATGATTTGGGTGCGGAATGGATTGATCACCATGACGACATACTCTTATCATTTATCTTGCTATTCGGAATGGTAAATCTGAGAGACTTACCCATAGAGAGAGACGATGTTCTTTGAAGCTTTTGCTTAAGCCTTAGAATGGTATGATGAAAGCCCCATGTACATGGCATTTGTTGTCACGCGTAGGAAATTTTACGGTGAGGATGAAGACAAGACCTCTCTCTCTGCAGGATAACCACAAATGGTAGACCCCCATGAGAACCATCGATATGTTATTTAGAATTGACCACGAGACTGTCAGTTAAGAAGACCCAGTGATGGAAGAAGCTTATATCAACGGGAGAGCATCACCAAAGGATTTAATATGAAGATTGTGCGATGTCAGTTGCCAAAACCCCAGAGGATCGTTACAGCATTTTGAGGGACCAGTAACTCTCATTTTAAGTGTGGTAGCACCCCACTTTACAGGAGACTATATTTGCTAGAAGACCCCCAAACCCTAACCTTCTTTCTAGCCTCTTCGAATCTCGAGGACGAGATTCATTTTAAGTGTGGTAGTTTGTAACATCCCAAAATTATAAATTTTTGAATGTTAATATAATTATTAGATTGATTGTTTGTTTGTTTGTTGAGTGACTGAAACTTGTGTGAAATTTGAAACTTTTCGAAACTTTTGAATGAGAGGGAATAAAATGACTTTCCCCTTCTCCGGTGAATTCAAATTCAAGCTTTTAAAAGCAAAGAGAGAAGATGACATGACTTCTTCAACTATAAATAATTTGAACGGAGATATTTGCATTTGAATTCTCTTGCATTTCTATCCGTTTTCTTCGTGCAAGAAATGCCGGGAAATACATTCTAAAAAGCGGAGGAACATGACCCTCAAATACCCGGGCATTTTGAATGTTATTTGCACCCTCAAACTTAGAGGATCATTTGAAAATTATTTGCAAAAAGAAATAATGCTTTCAGGGATTTTTGGAAAAACATTTTTTCTGAAGTTTTATTTTTGCCGTCGAAAAATGCCCATCATCTATATTTTATTTTTTTGATAATTTTAGTATATAAAAACTCTTTATTCCGAATTGATTTGCTTTCATTTTTAACGTTTTAGTTTCCTAGTTTTGAAAATAGGAAGGAAATCACTTTTATTAGGAATACCTCCTGGCCCATTAAACCCTTTCCCTGTTTTGGCCCAACAGAGGATCATCTCCTACCTCCATCTCTTCTTCACGTGACATGAAGCTTTCCTTCCATGGAGAGGGAGAATCCCCACCTCCAGGATTCGCGAAGCACATTCCTTCCCGGCGCCTCCCGTCACCCCTATAAGAACCCCCACACCCTCCTCTATCCATTTTCCCCAAGAACCATACCTCTCCTCGCCTCTAGCCGCAGCCCCCGCCTCGCCGGAGTTCATCTTCAACAGGAACTCGCCGGAGGTCCTACTGCCTCCTCACGTCGCCCCACGCCCCACCGGCACCACCAACCTTTGGCCGGAGCCCTCCTCCCCCGCCTGGACCCCTCCGCTGCCTCGGCCGGCCACCGGAGCCACCTTCCCGTCGTCTTCTCCAACTCCGGCGACTAACTCCGGTGAGATTCACGAAATCCCGTATTGCAGTTTTTTCAGAAAATTGCAATCTTACAAAATTCATATCTATTAGTCTATAACTCCGAATTAGGTGATTCTTTTTGCGTTGGATCACAAATTTTATGCAGTTTCTCCAGATATATAATTTGTCTACATTTGGATTTAGAAAAATTGAGTTAGATCAGATTTGAATTAAATCTTATTTTGCTTATTCCGGGAGTTTAAAAATAGCTTTTAATTTGATTCTTTTTGCTGCTGCTTCCTATTGATCATATTTTTCAATAGTTTATGTTTCAAATTTTTTAAAATATTTTTAATTGGGGTTTTTACCAAAACAGATTCTGTTTTAGCTCTTTTAGGACTATGGCTATTATTTTTTCTATAAATTGTTTTTAAAATATTTTCTTTATTATTTCAGAAAGATTATTATGTTTTGTTTCCGTTAGATAAACAGTAGTTTTGCAACAAGTTTTTATTTTAGTTTTATTTGTTTTCATGAAATCAATTCTAGTTCGTTAGTAACGTGCAATTGTTTTCACCGTTGTTTCAAATCCCGTTTGGGAATACCTTCAAAGGTTTTGTGAAAAACACTTTATTTTATCTTAGTTAGGATTTATATATTAGTTCTTTGTTAATATTTTCTGTTAGACAAAAACTATTTAGTGTTTGACGTAGTAGAAGCCTCCCTAGTCTTATTCGAAGTTTCTTTCGGATTCTTATCCGCTCTCTCTTTTGTTTTGATTGTTAGAGTGATTGCTAGAATGAGTGCTTATGTGAATGATATGTTTGTTATATAGATTTCATCGGAGAGTGACGAGTAGTCTATCAAGTTATTTTCTTGAGAAATTCTTCTTCGTGAACATCACAGGCAAGTCACTTTGATCATACTATCACCCATGTTTTATGCATTATAGTTCTACCATCCTATGCCCAATTGCATGCTGCCTAGGTACTTGGAAACTTTAGTCTAGTTGTAGTATCATGTGGTAGGAACACAACAACCCCGATACTTGGCCCCGGGACGACAAATTTCATATTGCTATGCTTGAGTAGACGGGATTTCGGTTGAGTGCATAACACGAGTGATGCGAGGTTGATATAATAATCAAGACCGGACTAAGACAAGATTTTCAAGACCTTGGACACAATGCAACACTGGGTGAAGGACGGTTGATCGGCTCCCTGGAAAACCTAGTGGATGCCCGGGATGCTGGAGAGGCCATGTCATCCTGCGGAAAGCTTGACCCAGGCTCAAAGAGACGGACGGATATTTTCAAGACCCAAGGCTTAACTGCACAGCCACAAGTCATTATGGGCTCTCGCTTGGTTGGACAACGCGGCGACTCTGGACTGGCGGTGCTAGCAGATGTAGACGAACGGTAGGAATGGATGGGCACCGACAGGGATTCAGAGGGACCCGTTGAAAGACCATGTTTTGATCATCCGGTCTTCAAACACCCTGAAGTGTGAGGACAAACCCGGAGGCGATCAAATCTTGTGGGGAACGTGTGCAAAACTCTGCAGAGTACCCAACCTAATCGATTAGCCGTGTCCACGGTCATGGACGACTTGAGCCAAAGGAACTGAAGTTATCTGGATTTCTCAACACCATTAAATATATTTGATGAGGGTAACTATTGACAACTCGGGTACGAGAATTGGTTGGCGGAACCATCTCGTTAACAACCAACTATGTAGTAACATTTTGCTTTTAGCCCTTTCTTGATGTAGGAGAAAACTTGCTTTTCGCTAAAAACTTATAGCCCCACCTGCCATATATGCATATAGTATAGATGATTGCTTTTCACCCCTCTCTTATGTGACTTGCCGGCATATTCAATATGCTGACCTACACGGCTGCAACGTCTTATGTTGCAGATATTTTCTTCGACGAGTAAGAGTACGATTCAGGGTTACGGTCTACACTCAACTTGCCGTTGGTGTTTATTGGGACTCCACTCCCTTGACTGCTTCCGCTGAAATAATTAAGGTATATATCAGTTTTACGCTATTTACATGTGATTGCACCTTGATATATACATTGATGTACTGTGTGTGCCAGCATACTGATCCAGGGATGGCACAGAAACACAGAGGCTTGACTCGTTTTGAGTCGGGTCGCTACATTCTCTGCTTATTCATTTGAGTACTCTAACCCCCCTATTGTTAAGAGAAGTGCATTAGCTTCAATGCCCCCTTTCTCATATGGTGCTCGCAGGATGATGAACTCTTTGCCACCCCTTCAGATGTGGGTGGTGAAGAAATTGAACTAATCACTTCTGTAGGTTAAGTCTCTAGAGGAAAATCAATATCTGAAGAATTAGCTGGACATCTGAGGAAAATACTTGATTGGACGCCAGCTAAAATTGATGAAATGGCAACATTTCACACGTCCTCAGATTTACTATTTATGATGAAATTCCTATCGGATAAATTGATATCATATTCTTCAAGTCTGAAGCATATGAGATAGTAAGTTGTACTAATTCATCTGCAGGATGACAAAGCCAAGAGTAGTGAGTGGGTGCTTGATAGTGGCTTCACACACCACATGACTGGTGAAAAAAGCTTGCTGATGAATATGCCACTGACTCCATCACCACTGAAGGAAATCACTTATGCTGACAAAGGTAAAAGCAAGGTATTGGGACTTGGTCAAGTGTCTATCTCCAAGGACAGGCACATGTACAAAGTGATGCTTGTTGAGTCCCTTGGGTTTAACCTCATGTCAGTCTCAATGCTTTGTGATCTTGATATGGTTGTTGTCTTTGGAAAATATAGACGTGTAGTCATCATGGAATCTGACAGATCCAAAGTCTTAAAAGGTGTTAGAAGAGGAGATTTGTACATTGTTGATTATTCCACAGGTCCTCAACCAGCTACATGCTTACTGGAAAAAACCTCAGAAGGCTGGCTATGGCATCGAAGACTTGGTCATGCAGGCATGAGGAATTTGCACACGCTGGCGAAGAAGAAGCATGTCATTGGCATCGAATGAGTCAAATTCCTCAAGGACCACCTTTGCGGTGCTTGTGAGTCTGGAAAAATGACCAGATCCAAACACCCCTCGAAGACCATCAAGGCCACTACTCGTCCGTTTAAATTGCTTCACATGGATCTATTTGAACCTACTCATTATGCTACTATAAAAAATGCAACATATTTATACGGCTTTGCCATAGTTGATGATTATTCTAGATATACTTGGGTGCATATCATTATGTATAAAACTGAAGTGCAGGAAGTCTTCAAACGATTTTCCTCAAGGGCCTCGACGAACTTCGGCGTCAAGATCAAATACATCAGGAGCAATAATGGGACAGAATTCAAAAACACTGGTCTTGATGATTATGTTTATGAACTTGGTATTACTCACAAATTATCTGCTCCTTATACTCCTCAACAGAATGGCATCATTGAAATGAAGAACAGGACTCTGGTTGAAATGGCACGGACTATGCTTGAAGAATATCAGACTCCTCGTCGTTTCTAGCCTGAAGCAATCAACACTGCTTGCCACATCATCAACAGGGTATATCGTCACAAGTTCCTCAAGAAAACCTCATATGAACTCCTCACTGATAAGAAACCCAATGTAAGTTATTTCAAAGTCTTTGGTGCAAGATGCTGGCTTACAGATCCTCACCATAGCTCAAAATTTGCACCTAAAGCACATGAGGGTTTTATGCTTGGTTACGGAAAGGACTCGCACACCTACAGAGTCTTCAACATCTATCACAACAAGGTTGTTGAAACTACAGATGTGTGGTTCGATGAAACTAATGGCTCGCAAAGAGAGCAATTGCCTCCTGATCCAGATAAATTATCTCGTGAGGAAGCAATCAATTACAAATGTACTGAAGACATTGTTCCGACTGAGGAAATTGCTGAAGAAATCATCCCCAACACTGATGAAATTCAAGAAGGTGCTCCTGAGGAAATTGCTCCAAAGAAAATTCCTCACCCAGAAGAAATCCTCAACCAGCTCATCCAAGGATTGCAAATGAAGTAAAACTTGACAAAATCCTCGATGACATCAACGCGCCAGGTCCTCTCACTCGCTCAAAAGCTTCACACTTGCTTAAATTTTGTGGGCATTCCTCTTTTGTGTCTATCACAGAACCCTCAAAAGTGGAAGATTAACTTCTTCAATTCAAGCTAAATGACGTGTGGGAGCTCGTCAAACGACCAGATCCTCGCAAGCACAATATCATCGGCACCAAGCGGATTTTCCGAAACAAGCAAGATGAGGATGGTCAACTGGTGAGGAATAAGGCACGACTTGTAGCCCAAGGCTACACATAGGTTGAAAGAATTGATTTCGATGAAACTTTTGCGCCTGTTGCTAAGCTTGAAGCTATTCGAATTCTACTTGCTTATGCTAATCATCATAACATTACTTTATATCAAATGGATGTGAAAAGTGCATGCCTCAATGGTAAGCTTGAGGAAGAAGTATTTGTTGCTCAGCCCCCAGGTTTTGAGGATCCAAAGAATCCACACAAAGTCTTCAGACTAAAAAATGCACTCTATGGCCTCAAGCAAGCCCCTCGGGCGTGGTATGATACATTGAAGGAATTCCTCATGAAGAAAGGCTTCAAACCTGGTTCACTCAATCCAACTCTTTTCACAAAATCCTATGACAATGAACTATTTGTGTGCCAAATATATGTTGATGCCATCATATTTGGTTGTACTGACAAACGTTACAGTGATGAATTTAGTTACATGATGAGTGAAGAATATCAGATGTCTATGATGGGGGAGCTGAAATTCTTCTTAGGTCTTCAAATTCGTCATGCATGAATGCAAAGGAGCCAAGACTCCCATGCCTACCAACATCCACCTCTGCACAGACGAAAATGGTAAAGATTTCGATCAGCACGTATATCGCTTGATGATTGGCTCTTTATTGTATCTATGTGCATCTAGGCCAGGTATAATGCTTAGTGATGGCATGTGTGCTCGTTTTCAAGCAAAACCGAAGGAATCACACCATAAGGCTGTGAAGCATATTCTTCGATACTAAGCTCACACACCAACACTAGGATTATGGTACCCCAAGGGCTCAAATATTCATCTCGTGGGATATTCTGATTTTGACTATGCTGGTGACCGTGTGTATCGCAAGTCAACTTCTGGCACTTGTCATTTCCTCGGAAGATCATTAGTCTGCTGGTCCTCAAAGAAGCAGAACTACATTTCTCTCTCCACTGCCGAAGCTGAGTACATTGTTGCTGGATCATGTTGTGCTCAATTGCTAGGGATGAAGCAAATCCTCAAGGTCTACGATATCAACATGAAGAATGTGCCTCTCTACTGCGACAATGAGAGTGCAATCAAGATCGCATACAACCCAGTACAAGACTCGAAGACTAAGCACATCCAAATTCGTCATCATTTTCTTCGGGACTATGTCCTCAAGGGAAACATCATCATCGACCATGTGAAGACTGACGATCAACTAGCAGGTATTTTCACTAAGCCCTTGGATGAGAAAAGGTTTTGCAAGTTGAGGTGTGAGCTAAATATCTTAGAGTCTCCAAATGTTCTGTGAAAACATGCACACATCCTAACACTTATGCAAAATTGATGACTTAGATGTGCAACACACTAAGAATCGATTTTCTTCAATCTATGAAGAATATCACTCTTAGTGTGAGAAAATTAATGAACTATTTGGTTCTCAGGGCCATACAACAATTGTACACGGCGCCTGAAATCATCATTCTTATACGGTGGGTCACGCCACCACCCAACTTTGAAACTCTTCAAGCTGTTTTTCTTCAAAGTTGAAATTCGTCAACCTGACGCTTTGTCACAAAATCCTCAAGATTTTCAAAATCTTCAAAAATCTTCAAAATCTTAAATGCATTTCATGATTTTCATTTGCCTAGATATATATATATATATAGACTCAGATTTCAATGTCCTCAACAGCATTCACTTATATCTATTTCTTCAATTTGATATTTCATCAAAGTGAATGTGATTGGACCCGACTCCCCTCTATGCTATACTCAACCTAGTCTATTCAATTCTTAATATGCGTTCTACTTGAAACTTGTTCAAAATCCTCACTATGTCTTTGTTAGCTGAGGATTTTGCAACAAAATCCTCAAATCTTCAAAAATGAATTTTATGTCGTTACACAGTAACTGAACCCACTTCCCACGCTAGGATAAGCACAATCTCCACCTCTTCTATCGTGGGCTCCATGTGTCGTACGGAGATGAACAGGCAAGGGCAGTTCGGTTCTAAAGATTCGCTCGAACAGTTTTCCACATGAGCTATAAGTAGGACCTTACCACCCTCTGTTGAAACCCTTCGTCCTATCTTCATATCTCTGCTCGAGCCCAAACCTAGCGCCACCGCTAGCAATCTCGTCGCCGGTGAGGAATGATAACACACAAGTGTAGGGGACCGCAATAGTTTTCAAGGGTAGAGTATTCAACCCAAATTTGTTGATTCGCCACAAGGCGAAGCGAAAGAATATTCTCAAGTATTAGCAGCTGAGTTTGTCATATTCAACCACACCTGAAAGATTAGTGTCTGCAAGCAAAGTATCAGTAGCAAAGTAGTATGATAGCAACATTGTGAGAAACAGATCTGTTGATGGCAGAACTATTATTTCCCGGCAACGGTGTCGGAAAAGTCTTGCAACAAGTAACAACAAAGTGGAAACGAACAACAGTAGCAGCAGAGTAACATCAATAGCGACAGTAGTAGCAAAGTGGCCCAATCCCTTTTGTAGCAAGGGACAAGCTTGGACAAAGTAATGTAGCAAGGACCAGTACTAAAAGACTCGTAGGAAGTGGATCGGTGATGGATGAGTATGAAGGATGTGATTCATCATGTAACAGCTATAACACAGAGAGATAAGTTACTAGCTCCCGTTCGTCAATCTAATGTAGGCATTTATTCCGTATGTAGTCATACATGCTTAGAGAAAAGAAATTGCATGACATCTCTATTGTCCATCCCTCCCGTGGCAGCAGGGTTCTAATGGAAACTACGGGATATTAAGGTTCTCCTTTTAATAAAGAACCAGACCAACACATTAACACGTGGTGAATACATGAACTCCTCATACTATGGTCATCTCCGGGAGTGGTTCCGTCTATTGTCACTCCGGGGTTGCCGGGTCATAACACATAGTAGGTGACTTCAACTTGCAAGATAGGATCTAAAACACACATATATTGGCGACAACATAATAGGTTCAGATCTGAAATCATGGCACTCGGGCCCTAGTGACAAGCATTAAGCATAGCCAAGTAGTAGCAACATCAATCTCAGAACATAGTGGATACTAGGGATCAATCCCCGTCAAAACTAACTTGATTACATGATAGATCCCATCCAACTCATCACCGTCCAGCAAGCCTACGATGAGATTACTCACGAACGGTGAATAGCATCATGGAATTGTCGATGGAGGAAGGTTGATGATGATGATGGCGACGATTTCCCCTCTCCGGAGCCCGGAACGGACTCCACATATGCCCTCCAGATGAAGAACAGGAGGTGGCGGCGCCTCCGTATCGTAAAACGCGATGAATCCTTCTCTTCGATTTTTTTCCGGGCAAGACGGAAGATATAGAGCTGAGTTTGGTGGCGGTGGTGCCACGTGGGACCCACAAGACCTCAAGGCGCGGCCTAGGGGGGTGGCCGCAGCCTGTTGGCTTGTGGCCCACTCCCACGCACCCTCCGGTGGATCTTTGCGCAGGTATTTTTCTTTTATTCCAGAAAAATTCTCCGTAAATTTTCAGGACATTCCGAGAACTTTTATTTCTGCACAAAAACAACACCATGGCAATTCTCCTGAAATGAGCGTTAGTCCGGGATAGTTCCATTCAAATCACGCAAATTAGAGTCCAAAACAAGGGCAAAAGAGTTCGGAAAATTAGATACGACGGAGACGTATCAACTCCCCCAAGCTTAAAGCCTTGCTTGTTCTCAAGCAACTCAGCTGACAAACTGAGAGAGACAAAAGAAAAACTTTGACGAACTCTGTTTGATCTTGTTGTTGCAACTATGTCTAACTCACAACCAGAATTTCAGCAAGATCACAAGCAAACCACAAAAGCAAATGACATCTAGGTCTCACGGTAAACTCATATCAATAGCATAATCAACTAGCGAGCAAATAATAATAAGCCTCAAATGTCAACACTTCAATCAAAACAACATGAAGCAGTACGAACAGGTGGTATCTCGCTAGATCTTTCTGAGACCGCAGAACATAAATGCAGAGCACCTTCAAAGACCAAGGGCTGACTAAACATTGTAATTCATGGGAAAGAAGATTCAGTCATAGTCATACTCTCTAATTGGTGCTTTTATAAGAGGAGGATGACTCAACATGAACATAAATAGACAGGCCCTTCGCAGAGGGAAGCATTAATTTGCAGAGGTGCCAGAGCTCAAGCTTTGAAAACAGAGATAATAATTTTGGGTGGCATGCTTTCATTGTCAACACAATGACTAAGAGTTCTCAACATCTTCCACGCTACACATGCTATAGGCGGTTCCCAAACAAAAAAGTAAAGTTTTGACTCCCCCACCACCAATCAATCACACTCCACGGCTAGCCGAATCCTAGGGTACCGTCCATACCGACATCAATCCTGGGGGAGTTTGGTTTGCAATTATCTTTTCGATTTGAGTATGGAACTGGGAATTCCAATTACCGGCCCCTTTCTCGTGAATGATAGTGAATAAACACATATCGAGGATAACACGCTTAGCATGGAAGATACCGATAGCCCCCTGTCACCACATGAGCGGTTCGGGCATGCAAAACAGATTATTCCTTGAAGATTTAGAGAGTGGCACATGCAAATTTACTTGGAACGGCAGGTAGATACCGCATATAGGTAGGTATGGTGGACTCATATGGAACAAGTTTGGGTTTATGGAAGTGGATGCACAAGTAGTATTCCCGCTTAGTACAAGTGAAGGCTAGCAAAAGACTGGGACGCGACCAACTAGAGAGCGACAAAAGTCATCAAAATGCATTGAGATTAACTAACATTGAGTGGAAGCTTGAGTACGACTTAAATCACCATGAACATGAACATCATAGAGGCTATGTTGATTTTGTTTCAACTACATGCATGAACATGCGCCAAGTCAAGCCACTTGAATCATTCAAAGGAGGATACCATCCTATCATACTACAACACAGTCATCTCAAAATTCATGTGGGCATCCAAGACAAACCATTATAAGCTCCTAGCTAAGTAAGCATGGCATAAGCAACTATGATCTCTAAGTTGTCATTGCAAACATGTTTCTCTCACAACAAAGCTGAATCAGGCACGATGAGCAAGTCATATTTACAAAAACAAAATAGATCGAGTTCATACCAGCTTTTCTAGGCTCAATCACTTCATCATATATCATCATTATTTCCTTCCACTTGCACGACCGAACGATGTGAACAATAATAAGCGTGCTCGTGCATTGGACTATGCTGGAATATGCAGGAAAACACAAAGGAGAAGACAAAGTAATATGGCTCTTTGAAAGCTAAACAGGTATGCATACAAGAGCCACTAAACATTGTAACCAATATCTTCTATCTTGACCCAAAGAAAAAGAAAACAATTTACACGGGAAAGCTCCCAACAAGCAAAAGAAGAAAAAGAAAATATTTTTGGTTTTTCTCAAACTAGACGGACACACGAAAAGAAAACGAAAAAAGAAATAAACTAGCATGGATCATACAGTGGCAAAGTGTGAACACCGGCTAACAAAGTGAAAGCGTAAGCAAGAATGTAAAGTCGGTGAGAACACGTACTCCCCCAAGCTTAGGCTTTTGGCCTAAGTTGGTCTACTCCCAAGGATGGTCCTGGCGAAACCCAAAATCATAATGGGGGTTATACAGGAGCGCTGCAGCCACTGCCTGAATAGCTGCCTCACGGAGACGAGCAGCCTTTGCCTCCATCTCATACTCCTCTGCCTGTCCTCTGGTTATGTAATATCTCCATTTTACCTGAAAGTCGAAGAAAGCAGGAGCAGGAAGAGTAATATGGAAAACACGCTACCGGTTAAATATCAAACGGTATAGGAGGGATTAATCATCCCTTTCAATGAACTGGTAGCCTGTCAAAGCGACGCGGTCATGGAAAGCTATATGGAGCAGGGGATCTCCTTCGCGGAATGGTACTCCAAGAAAATTTGCTATGCGAGTGGCATAGAACCGACCAAAGAAATCCCCTTCAATAGCATTCATATTCAGCCTCCTTGCTATAATAGCTCCCATGTTGAAGCTTTTGTCACCCATCACTGCGCTCTTAAGGATACTAAGGTCGGGTGCGTGCTACTACAACAAAAGACCTTCCAATGGCGCCAGAAATAGGTGTGTTGACGGCACCCGGAATCCTTCTGCTACGGCTACGCCTTAAGGGACTTCCTAGGAAAATATGCAAAGGATTCCCCCTGTGGCGTTGAAGCCTTGCGTTGGTGTTCCCTCGAAGCGGAAAGGGTGATGTAGCACAGCGGTGGTAAGTATTTCCCTCAGTTTGAGAACCAAGGTATCGATCCAGTGAAGGAGTATCACAAGAGCCTGCACAAACACAAAAAGCTTGCTCCCAACGCTATGAAGGGGTTGTCAATCCCTTATAGATTGTTCGCCAAGTGAGAACTGAAAGCAACAAAGTAACAAAGGAAAGTAAAAGCGAAATAGGAAACGATAGGTGTCAATAGACCCGGGGGCCGTAGTGTTTACTAGTGGCTTCTCTCATGAAAGCAAGTAGACGGTGGGTGAACAAATTACTGTCGAGCAATTGATAGAACCGCGCAGAGTCGTGACGTCATCTATGGCAATGATTATATCTATAGGAATCACTTCCAAAACAAGTAGACTGATACTTTCTGCATCTAATACTATTACTCCACACGTCGACCGCTATCCGGCATGCATCTAGTGTATTAAGTCCAAAAGAACAGAGTAACGCGTTAAGCAAGATGACATGATGTAGATGGACAGTCTCATATCTACGACAGAGCCCACCTTGTTACCCTTGATGTCAACTACACGATATGTGCCTTGCTGCCCCTACTGTCACTGGGAAAGGTCAACACACGGTAAGAACCCAAAACCAAACACTTCTCCCATTGCAAGAATCATAGATCTAGTTGGCCAGAAAAAACCCAAGACTCGGAGAGACTTACAAGGATATCAAATCAGGCATATAAGAAATCAGCAAAGACTCAAATATATATCATAGATAATCTGATCACAAATCCACAATTCATCAGATCTCGACAAAAACACCGCCAAAGTAGATTACATCGGATAGATCTCCATGAAGATCATGGAGAACTTTGTATTGAAGATCCAAGAGAGAGAAGAAACCATCTAGCTACTAACTACGGACCCGTAGGTCTGAAGTGAACTACTCATGAGTCATTGGAGGGGCGGTGATGATGATGAAGAAGCCCTCCAATTCCAAAGTCCCCTCCGGCAGGGCATCGGGAAGGGTCTCCAGATGAGATCTCACGGAATCGGAAGCTTGCGGCGGCGGAAAAGTATTTTCGTGTATCCCTTGATATTTTTCTGATTTTTAGGGAATATATAGGCGCAAGATCTAGGTCAAGGGGGCGCGAGGGAGGCCACAAGCGTGTCCAGCGCCGCCCCCCTGGTGGCAGAGTGGGAGCTTGTGGGCTCCCTGTAGCCCTCCTGGCTTGGCCCACAAGCCCCCTGATCTTCTTCCGTTCGGGAAAAAAACATTTCTGGGATTTTATTCCGTTTGGACTCCGTTCCAAAATCAGATCTAAAAAGAGCAGAAAACACAGAAAATACAGGAACTGGCACTTGGCACTGAATTAATAAGTTAGTCCCAAAAAAGATATAAAAGGTACATAAAACATCCAAAGATGACAAGATAACAACATGAAACCATCAAAAACTATAGATATGTTTGAGACGTATCAGTGCGCAGAGGTGACAATGCTCAATCTTGCCATTAATGCATCTGCCTATGAAGAGGGCAAAGTAATGCAAGGTAGGAAAATGAATACTCCCCATGGTAGCTTGCGTAATGTCTCTGGTTTCTCCAACAGTAATACCACAACAAAAATATCTAACCGAAGATTTAGGAGGATCATTGAGACTACCCCAAATAGGTATCTTGCAAATTCTATTCAAATCTTGTAAATCCATGGTATACAATTTATCATAGAGATCAAACAGCACCGTTGTCTCACGGCCAGCTGAAAATTTCAATCTACGAACAAAAGAGGCAGTGAGAGCAACATACTGTTCACATTTATCGGAGATGAATTCTTTGAGTCCGACGTTGTGAACAAGTGCATCAAACTCATCTTTGAAACCTGCCTCAATCATAAATTCATCAGAAGGCCATTCACATGGTTGTACTTTTGCATCGCTTGGTTGGTAAGGATCAGGCTCCCGAATCGCAAGACGAGGACCTCTTTTGGTTGAGGAACCACCATGAAAGTTTCTCCTGAACATCTTCCTTTTCTGAAATTTTCACTGATTCTAAGGAAAGGTCAACAAGGCTCAACGAAACTCGTAGAAACTACTCCCACAAGTGCCTAGAGACCATATTACGCATCAAAACTACTTGGGACCATCTAAAATTAGCATGCAAAGCTCAAGAACATAGTCACCAAGGTAGCAAAAATACACGGAGTATAAGGCACTAGAGCAAAAACTTAATTGGACCAATAGAGGAGTCACTTACCAAGGAGTAATTTCCCGAAAACAGTTCAGAGAACGGTGATTTGAGCAAAGAGATCGAAAATCCCAGCAAGAGGAGCAAGAACACGGGTTTGAGCTGCGAAACGATTTTTTTTGGAGGTAGGAGAACCAGATGAGAGCAAGAAGGAGTGGAGGGGGTGCATGTGGGCCCCACAAGCCTGGGTGGCGCGGCCAGGGGGTGCCCGCGCCCCTAGGGCTTGTGGCCCACTTGTGTGGCCCCTAGACAAGCTCTTTGTCTCGGAATTTTTCAAAAATTCTAGAAAAAATCATACTTGATTTTCAGGACGTTCGGAGAACTTTTATTTTCGGGGTACTTTTCTACCGGACGCTAAAACAGAAAACAGGGAAAACTAAACTAAATCTATCATTTTTCTGCTAAGCAACCTAAAGTGAAAGCTTGGAACAGAGGTTTGTGACTCCTCAATTCATCCATCTCATGGTCATCGAAAGAAATCCGTCAGTGAGGTTGATCAAGCATCCTCGACAAACCTTTTCGAATCGCAAAAGAGAACGGAGAATTTTGGAATAGCCACTAGGTCACCTCAATGGGGATGTGTATCTCCCCAACAAGAAAATCATACTTCATCTTGACACGAGGAATAGGGCATTCAAAGCTCCCAATAAGAGTCGATGGAGTCTTTTCGATAGCATTAATGCAATGTACTCGATATTGTTTCTTTGGGAAGTGCATCGTATGATCATTACCGTTGACATGGAAAGTGACATTGCCTTTTTTGCAATCTATAACAGCCCCTGCAGTGTTTAAAAAGTGTCTTCTGAGGATGACCGCCAAGGCATCGTCCTCAGGAATATCCAGATAACAAAGTCTGTTAAGATAGTGACGTTAGCAACCACAATAGGCACATCCTCGCAAATGCCAATAGGGAAAGCAGTTCATTTGTCGGCCATTTGCAGAGAGATTTCAGTGGGTGTCAACTTATCCAGTTCAAGTCTACGATAAAGAGAGAGAGACATAACACTAACACCGGCTCCAAGGTTGCATAACGTAGTTCTAACGTAGTTACCTTTAATGGAGCAAGGTATAGTGGGCACACCAGGATCACCTAGTTTCTTAGGAGTTCCACCCTTGAAGGTATAATTAGCAAGCATGGTGGAAATCTCAACCTCAGGTATCCTCCTCTTATTAGTCACAATATCTTTCATGTACTTAGCATACAGAGATATTTTGAGCATATCTGTCAAACGCATTTGCAGAAAGACAAGTTTGATCATTTCAACGAATCGCTCAAAATCCTCATCATCCTTTTTCTTGGATGGTTTGGGAGGAAAGGGCATGGGTTTCTGAACCCATGGTTCCCTTTCTTTACCGTGCTTCCTAGCAGTGAAGTCATTCTTATCATATCTTCTATTCTTAGGCTATGGGTTATCAAGATCCACATCCTTTTCATTGCTAGGTTGAGCATCAACATGAACATCACTATTGATATTATCATTAGGCTCATGTTCATCACGAGATTGTGTTTCAGCATCAGAGACAGATGCATCGTTTGGACTCTCAGGTGTAGCTGCAACAGGGTTGCTATCGTGCAGGTTCCTATCATCTTTCTTCTTCTTTCTAGGATGACTAGGTGTATCAGTGATAACTCCTTGAGAATCTTGTTCAATTCTCTTAGGATGACCCTCAGGATACAAAGGTTCCTGGGTCATTCTACCGCCTCTAGTGACGACTCTGACAGAATTGTCATTCAACTCATTGAGCAAGTCATTTTGAGCTTTAAGTACTTGTTCTACTTGAGTAGTAACCATAGAGGCATGTTTACTCAGAATCTTAAGATCATTGACATTTCTGTCCACACAAGCACTTAAATGACTAAGCATACGAGCATTCTGTTCCAATTGTCTGCTAACATAATCATTGAAACTTTGTTGTTTGGCAACGAAATTATCAAATTCATCCATGCATAAGCTAGCAGGTTTATCAAAAGGAATATCACTCTCATCAAACCTACCCATAGAATTTACATCTACTACTTGTATCGGGTTATCGAGACCATGGATCTCTTCGATAGGTGGTAGATTTTTGACATCTTCAGATTTAATGCCTTTCTCTCGCATAGATTTCTTAGCTTCTTGCATATCTTCACGACTGAGGAATAGAATACCTCTTTTCTTCGGAGTTGGCTTAGGAGGTGGTTCGGGAATAGTCCAAGCATTCTCATTGCACAAGATGTTATTCAGTAGAATCTCAGCTTGTTCTACGGTTCGTTCCCTAAAAACACAACCAGCACAACTATCTAGGTGGTCTTTGGAAGCATCGGTAAGTCCATTATAGAAGATATGAAGTATTTCATTCTTCTCAAGAGGGTGATCAGGCAAAGCATTCAGTAGCTGGATGAGCCTCCCCCAACCTTGTGGGAGACTCTCTTCCTCAGCTTGAGCAAAGTTGTATATTTCCTGCTAGGCAGCTTGCTTCTTATGGGCAGGGAAATATTTTTCAGAGAAGTAGTAGACCATATCCTGGGGGCTACACACACATACAGGAGCAAGAGAAGTGAACCAAGTCTTAGCATCATCCTTTAGCGAGAAAAGAAACAGCTTGAGGATATAGTAGTGGCGGATCTTTTCCTCACTAGTGAATAGGGTGGCTATATCGTGCAGTTTGGTAAGATGGGCTACAACCGTTTCAGACTCATAACCGTGGAAAGGATCAGATTCGACCAGAGTGATTAACTCAGGGTCGACAGAGAATTCATAATCCTTATCGGTCACAAAGATATGCAAAGTAGCAAACTTCAGGTCGTATTTCATCCTAGCGTTCAAAGATTTTTCTTTCCACTTGCGCAGTAGTTTCTCAACATCATATCTATCCTTACACGCAAGAAAGTCCTCAGCTATCTGTCCCTCCATAACATAGCGTTCAGGCATAACAGACAATTCAGGCATAGTAGCAGGCTCTACTTCAATAGTATCAGCAGTTTCAAAAGTATCATCACGTCTAGCAGCAACTCTAGCAATTTGTGCATCAAGGAATGCACCTAGTGCCAAAGCAGTATCAGCCATAGCATCATCAGGCAAAGCAGTATCAAGCACAGAATCATCAGGCATAGTATCAAGCATAGCATCATCAGGCATAGTATCAAGCATGGCATCATCATAAGCATCATGGGCAGCAGAAGTAGCATCATCAAGCACAGGCGACATATCAAGATATCTAGTAGGAGGCGAAGTCGCAAACTTACTCAAAACTGAAGGTGAATCAAGTGCAGAGCTAGATGACAGTTCCTTACCTCTCCTTGTAGTGGAAGGCAAGATTTTAGTTCTTGGATCTTTCGGATTCCTCATAGTGATCAGCAGACGTCAATCCCAAGTGACTCAGTGAATATAGTTGTGCTTCCCCAGCAACGGCGCCAGAAAAAGGTCTTGATAACCCACAAGTGTAGGGGATCGCAACAGTTTTCGAGGGTAGAGTATTCAACCCAAATTTGTTGATTCGCCACAAGGGGAAGCGAAAGAATATTCTCACGTATTAGCAGCTGAGTTTTTCATATTCAACCACACCTGAAAGATTAGTGTCTGCAAGCAAAGTATCAGTAGCATAGTAGTATGATAGCAACGGTGTCAGAAAAAGATCTGTTGACGGTAGACTATTCCTAACTGTTGTATCAATGGCGCCAGTAAGTTGCATGTGGACGGGGAACTATTCTTTCCCGACAACGGTGTCGGAAAATTATTGCAACAAGTAAGAGCAAAGTGGCAATGAACAATAGTAGCAGCAGAGTAACAACAATAGCGACAGTAGTAGCAAAGTGGCCCAATCCCTTTTGTAGCAAGGGACAAGCCTCGACAAAGTAACATAGCAAGGACCAGTAGTAAAAGACTTGTAGGCAGTTGGTCGGTGATGGATGAGTATGACGGATATGATTCATCATATAACAGCTATAACACGGAGAGATAAGTAACTAGCTCCCGTTCGTCAATCTAATGTAGGCATGTATTCCGTATGTAGTCATACGTGCTTAGGGAAAAGAACTTGCATGACATCTATTGTCCATCCCTCCCGTGGGAGCGGGGTCCTAATGGAAACTATGGGATATTAAGGTTCTCCTTTTAATAAAGAACCGGACCAAGGCATTAACACGTGGTGAATACATGGGATCCTCATACTATGGTCATCTCCGGGAGTGGTTCCGGCTATTGTCACTCCGGGGTTGCCGGGTCATAAGACATATTAGCTGACTACAACTTGCAAGATAGGATCTAAAACACACATATATTGGCGACAACGTAATAGGTTTAGATCTGAAATCATGGCACTCGGGCCCTAGTGACAAGCATTAAGCATAGCCAAGTAGTAGCAACATCAATCTCAGAACATAGTGGATACTAGGGATCAATCCCCGTCAAAACTAACTCGATTACATGATAGATCCCATCCAACTCATCACCGTCCTACAAGCCTACGATGAGATTACTCCCGAACGGTGAAGAGCATCATGGAATTGTCGATGGAGGAAGGTTGATGATGACGATGGCGACGATTTCCCCTCTCCGGAGCCCGGAACGGACTCCAGATCTGCCTCCAGATGAAGAACAGGAGGTGGTGGTGCCTCCGTATCGTAAAACACGATGAATCCTTCTCTTCAATTTTTTTCCGGGCGAGACGGAAGATATAGAGCTGAGTTTGGGGGCGGTGGTGCCACGTGGGCCCCACAAGCCCTCACGGCGCGGCCTAGGGGGGTGGCCGCGGCCTGTGGACTTGTGGCCCACTGGCACGCCCCCTCCGGTGGATCTTTGCGTAGGTATTTTTCTTTTATTCCAGAAAAATTCTCCATAAATTTTCAGGACATTCCGAGAACTTTTATTTCTGCACAAAAACAACACCATGGCAATTCTGCTGAAAACAGCGTTAGTCCTAGTTAGTTCCATTCAAATCATGCAAATTAGAATCCAAAACAAGGGCAAAACAGTTCGGAAAAGTTGATACGACGGAGACGTATCAAGGAACAGCTTCACTGCCTCGCCCTCGCCCTCGCCGAACTCACGCCGGAAGCGGAATATCTTCCTCTGCCGCCGTCGTAGCTGTCTTATGCCGCCATGTTAGGGCGCAACAGACATGAACCAAACACCTGATGAGTAATATCTTCTCACCTTTACTGCCCATGTTCTTCTTGTTCGTCGCTCAGGGTAATTAAGATCTCATTTTACTGCCTTTGTTGATCTACTATTTCACTTTAGGTTCGCGAAATCTATTTTTCCTTAGTGTGAGTCAGCCTCGCACACTCAACTCCTCAAACACTTGATGAATTTCACTAAGCCACTAAAATTCTTCATGAGATTCCTCAATTGTATAAACTCTCGAATCTGCACAACTCTGGAATTCCTCAATCCACTGGTCAAATTCCTCAACTTTTAAAAAATTCAATTTCTTCAAATCTGAGAACGCATATGACCTCTCCAAATTCCTCGCACCCATACTCTGTTCACAGGTGCAAAATGTCAGCTTATGAATCACTAGTTTCTCATCAACTTAACTCATTTGCAGCGTTCCTCGAAGAAACTTTACCAGGGTCATCAGAATCTTCAAGAGTGCAAATTCCTCACCAAAAGAATCAGTTGAAGAAAATGGAAGATGACAGAAAGCAAAAAGGAGGAAAAAAAATTGAACAGAACACTTCAGTGGATATTCCTGAAGAAATATACGCTGACTACTGCACACCTGATGAGGAAATATATGGCAAATATACCATGCCAAAGAGAAAAATAAGGCCTCAGAAAATCAAACACTTGTGGACTGAGGAGTGAAGGAATATCGCTATGTAACTCCTAAGTATGCGAAGAAATTCGCCCTCAATCCACCATGTAAGAGGCCTCCTCTGGGAAACCAACAGGCTGCACATCCCTCAAGTGTTGAAACAGTTCAGGATTACCCTGAGGAGAAAGACAAACATGTGTCCAAGCTTCAGAGGAAAGCAGAAGCTATAGTGAAGAAATTCAACGAGGACTCTGTTGCTGCTGCCACTGCCGCCACATCCTCAACTGCTGAAGCATCTGGTACAGCTATTCCTCAGAAGAATGTTGTGCCAAATAAATCAAAGGCCTCAGTGCCAAAAGAGCAATTGCGTCAGAAGGCTGCAGCAGCGCCAAAACTTTCAATAGCACCACAGTCCTCAAAGCCTGAACAAAAGCAGATAGTCAAGCATCAGCCTGCTCATTCTAGCTCCTCTGTGCCATCGGCCACGAGCTCTGCTACAAAGTCTTCACCAACTCTTTTGAAGACTAGAATGACTGCTGGAAGAGGCATCAGGCCCAGTCCAAGAAAAGTCATCAACATCCCTTCTGCATCAGAAGGGAGTGAGGAATTCGATGATGAAACTCTTCAAGCAATCATGAGAAACAAGCAGGAATGAGTTGCACAAGCCTCAGGCAGCTCGATTCCTCTTGCCATGGACCCCAAGGTTCTATTCCTCATGTCTGGTATGAAAATCCAAACACTCCCATTGATGACTTGAAGCATCCCCCTGGTCTCAGCCACATGGTTGCCACATTCATCAATGAGGCAAAATGGAAAGAGCAGCAAGCCAAGCAAGCAAAGGCTGCGAAACTGAAGAAGGAGAAATTTCTCAAGCAGAATATCCTCAATCTGACGCTTGAAGCTCTTGTTTCAACCGAGGCTAAACTAAAGACTTTGACACACAAGTACACGAACCTATATGATTGTCAAAGTCTCAAGGTGAATTTCATCAAGTTTGCAACTCATGTAGTTGATGAATACAACAAGAAGGTTGCTCCTCCTATGCAGCAAAAGCTACATGTGTCCAGCTATTCGGTTCAGCTGATCGAAGAAGATGAAGCTGATGAACCTGCTGCTGAGGAAAGTTCTCAAGATACTCCAGCTGATGAATCTACTCCAGCTGAAGAAAATGTTCCAGCTGAAGAAAAAGTTTCACCTGAGGAAACTGCCAAAACTGTGTCTGCATCAGCTTCAGAAGAAACAATTCCTTCACCTCAACCCTCAAATGTGAAGAAGATGATTCTGTCTGCATTAGATCTGAAGAAGACCAAAGCTGCTGAGAAAGAAGCAAAGAAAAGAAAAGCTTCAATGACCTCAAAATCCTGAGAGGCCAAGCGTCCAAAGGTCACAGAGACAGAGTCTTAAACTGCCCCAGTGGATGCTACGCCTCTGAATGTAGCTCCATCCTACGCACTGGTTCCCTTCGGAATTGACTATGTCATTCGTGAAGAAGATGAGGAAATGGAAGATGTTGAAGCTGAAGAAATCATGGATGAGGAAATTCAAATTGATGACATTCCTCAACCATTCTTTCCTCAAAAGACCTCTGATGATATTGATTGCACCACTCCAGTTTTTCGTGATGATTTCTCGGAAGAGACTCATCACTCACCAAGGTCTGCCCAAATCCCTCCTACTCCTGCTGCAATAGAAATCCTCACATGATCTAATGGCAAGACTATCTGTGAAGAAACTGCTCAAGGATTAGCTGCAACAGCTGAAGATAATGCATCGATCAATGCTACAACTGTCTCCTCCTCCAAGCCAATTCCTCAAGCTGGGGAAAATCCTCAAGCTGAGGAAAATCCTCAACCTGAAATAAAATGTCAGAATGAAGAAAATGCTCCTGCCCCTAACACCGAAACTGCTATTGTTGTGGTCAACACAGAAACAACAATGATAGTAGCTCCTCCTCAAGAACAGCAGCATAATCTTCAACCACAGCAAAATCAGCCTTTGTCGAGGAGGCCAAAGTTTCAAAAGGAAGCATTCTATGAAGAACAGATGTACTTCAGAGGCGTATATCTGTATGATAAGCTTCGCATGAGGCACTGGAAATTTTGGACGAGGACTCAGCTTAACTACTATGCCTCTGTGCTCTGTGGGAGGAACAAAATATTTCAGCACAAGCATATTCCTCATGTTGACATGTAAGAAATTCCTTGCTTCATTCCAGTCCTCAATCTTCATCATGAATCTGGACTGCTGCCTCTCTGCACTGACATAGGTGACAGGAAGAGTGACATAATTCTTCAGTTCTACGGTACTTTGCATATCTTTGGAGACCCGAAGGATGTCAACACTTGGGTGTTGGACTGGATCACTCAACACACGCACTACAAAGCGCCTGACACTGAATTTCTTCGTGCGCTTCCAGTCTCAATTCCCTCAGGAAATGTAGTGATAATGTATGATGAACGAGAGCTGCCCAACAAACTGATGGAAGTCCTCATGAAGCCTTTGGCCAAGGACCAACCTCCAAGGACTAGCTTTCTGCTTCAAGACTTGAAGTATGAACCATGAACCGTCTACAAAATCCTGGCCAATGTCATCGCTCCTATCAAAGGCCAGGATGATGAAGAAGATGTCGTAGGCATCATGAAGAATATCCTCTTCAATATCATCCATGGCATACCAATAAACCTTCATGACTTCTTCCTCAGGACTTTGGTTGATAATGCTCTGTCGCCCTTCGACATGAAGATTTATGCTCCTTGGATCACGAGATTCATCAGAAGCAGGTCAGGCATCAACTACCTTGCTGATTTTCCTAATCACATTGGATATCTGCCGCTTGTCAGAGTCATCAAGAAGACATTTGAGCCAGTTCAAGGCAAAGGAAAATCTGTATGAAGGAAATCGGCCCCTAGATGGCCAGTTCCGTGAAGTAGAGTCATATTCTTCATATGATGACACTGCTACCCAAGATTCGCCAAGCCCTGTTGCCCCAAGAGTGATGAATAATAGAGAGCTACACCGCAGTCTTCATCAGAAGGTCGATCGCAATCACAAATGGGTAAAATGTCAATTCAGTGCCATTGTGAAAACCCTCAACGCGACTCAGAATGCAGTGAGGAAAAATCACTATTATCTTCATGAGGTGTTTGATCGTACGTGGGCCAGATTGGCTCATCTGAAGACTCAAGAGGATCTTGACGAATTGGAGTTTACTCGGGACTTTGACTGGTCGTGGCCTCCCGAGAAGAAATTCAAGCCAATTCCAGTTCCTGACCTTGAGGGCATTTCTTTTTCTTCATTCCGCACTGCAGAGTCTGATGAAGAACGAAAAGACACTGCTATTGGACCAAGGAAAATCCCGTCGCCAAGAATTCTCACGCCTCTTCATCAGCCAAGAAGTGAAAGTCTTCATGGGGCGTTAGTCCTCAGATTTGTCCCTTTTCGTCACTTGATGACAAAGGGGGAGAAATATGAGTTAGTCTTCACACGAGATATGTTTTGTGGCTTATGAACTTTATTAAGTTACAAACTCTTGGTTCTTCTGACAACTTTGAACGTTTTTATGTAATGAGTTGTAACTTACGCCCGAAGGTACTCTGACAACTTTGCACATTTTTCTTTGCATGATTATTCCTCAAAATATTAATACAGGCATGTTGAAATTCGTCAGATACCATTTCTCATCATGCATTCTCAAATTCCTCATTTTATATGTAAAATGTATGCATTATTTACAAGATACAGGGGGAGATTTCCATGATATAAATCATTAATGTGCATCTGCTGTGAAAAGCAATTTCCTCAAAATATGCACATCTTCAGGGGGAGTATCTCAGTATCTTGATTTCAAATTCCTCAAACTGAGTATTTACACTTCATATTTTTATCCCCGTTGAAAACTTAACCTAATTGTCATCAACCACCAAAAAGGGGAGATTGTAAGTGCATGTAGTGCCCTTGGTGATTTTGGTGGTTTGAAGATTTATAGGTTAAGTAACTAATGTGTTTATAAGTGTACACAGGCTCTATAAGTCACTGAAGAATATCGACCCCTAAAAATGTATATCTTCGACTGAAGAAATTGGTCTTATGCTGAAGATTTTTGTCGCGAACAAATTGCGATGAAATTGACATTCGTCATGAAGATATTAAAGATGAGGAACTCGGTGTGTCCTGAAGAAAATTAGCACGAAGAGTTTGAAGCGTGAAGATTTATTCTTTCTGTTTCATTTTCTTCACTATTGAGTCATAGGAACACCGTACGCTTAAAGGGTTCAAGGTAACACTACGGAATGAATTTCCTCATGATGCTCAACCCTAATCCTACAAAAGCCTCTAGTGACGAATATGAGAGACATGAGGACTCTCACAGTTGACAGTCACGACCGTTGCCGCGATTCGCGCCACCTCACCTATCTTATCCACACCAACAGTCATAATATTTAAGGGCATTTATGTGAAATCATGTCGGGATGCTCCCAGGCTATAAATAGCCGCCCCCACAACCATTAACTGGTTGGCTGCTCCGCGAGAAACTGACACTTCTCATTTAGAGGAACCCAAATTCCTCAGAGTCTTCGAGAGTAAATCATTAGTGAGGAAATACCCCAAACACCAAACCACAAACCAAAACCAAGTGATTCAGCATCACTGAAGAATTTGTTCCTGTGTGGAACTGAAGCCTTTTACCTTTGAGGACTATGCATCCTCCAGATGGTTAGGTCTCATGGTCTAGAGCAATCCAGCAGTCAATTGTGGATTGCCGGGTGACCGAGTTTGTGAGGGTTTGGAAGTCTGCCCTGAAGACTTACCACGAGTGTTGGGTGAGGATTGTGTGTCCTTAGCTCAAGGAGAATACGATAGGGATTGTGTGTCCCGGGACTGTGTGTCCTATGGTTTCAATACGAAGACGCTCCAAACCAGACGTACGACTATCAAGGCAGTTGGAACTGGGTCATCAACAACTGTCTTCATCGTGATACGGGTTCTATTTCTTCAACTCTTTCAATTCCTCAATATTGTACGTTGAAGACTGTCATTGTCACTGTTTGAAGAATTTACTGAAGACTTTCTCTGAATATCCTCAAACTCAAATTCTTCATACCAGTTAATCTTCACCTGCTGGTTTTGTGCGTGTGTAGTGTGCAAACTGTTTTTCTTAATCTTCATCTAGAAAACGGTTGTTGTAATATTTGCACCTCTGATCCTGCGTTGTTTCCGCTGCACGTTATTCATCAGCGAGGAATTTCCTCGAAAGGAATTTCCTCAGTGATGAAATTCTAAAAATCGCCTATTCACCCCCCTCTAGTCGATATAACACACTTCCATGCTTAAAATTGGAACTTCCCCCTTGAGGAAAGGAACACCACACCCATGAATGCTATCCAAGTCCACATTAATGAGAACATAAGAATTCTAGCCAAACTTAAAGATAGATGGGCTAGAGAAAACGAAGAGGAATATATGATTAGGAGCCTTCCTACACGCACTACCAATGCTACTATACAAGTTGTTGAGGATCTCAAAACTTTTAGCACCCATCACACCCTAGTCCCCATGGACCTATTAATGGTGATGTTAATACCTCAACTATAGGTCAAGAAGGTCCTTTGAAAAGACTACCAAAATAATGAGCTTAGATGACATTACTACCACTTTAATTAATGGTAGTAACCTTGATTTTGACAATTGTAGACTTTCGGAAGTGATCACCTTTTTGCAAAGAATGGCCAAAGACTCCCAGACTAGTACACTCAATATTGCCTTCACCGAGCATATTACCAATACTCTTATCAAAGCTAGGGAGTAGAAGCTCAAGCTAGAGACTTCTATTCCTAGGAAACTAGAAGATGGTTTGGATCCTATGGTCAAGATTAAATTGAATAATATCTCTTCCTTTGCTTTTATGTGATGTTGGAGCTAGTGCCTCCGTTATGCCCAAAAGAATATATGATATGCTTGATTTGAAACCCTATGATCAATGTTCTTTTGGTGTTTGTCTTGTTGATTCTTCCATAAAGAAAACTTTAGGGAGAATTGATGATGTGCTTATTGTTGTCAATGATAATTATGTGCCCGTTGATTTTCTTATTATGGACATTGAGTGTGATCCCTCATGTCCAATTATTCTGGCACGTCCTTTTCTCCGCACCGTTGGTGCTATCATTGACATGAAAGAAGGGACCATTAGATTCCAATTTCCCCTTAAAAAGGGAATGGAACACTTCCCTCGAAAGAAAATTCAGTTATCTTATGAGTCCGTTATTCGGGCAAGTTATTCTTATGGAGTTGATAATACTTGATCTTTTTGCATCATGCGTAGCTCAAAGGCATAAAAGAAAGTGCTTGTGGGGAGGCAACCCAATTTGTTTTTACTTTCAGTTTTAGTGGTCTTGATGCTTGTTACTACTGTTGCAACATCATTGTATCTTTATTTTTAAGCTTTGTGCCAAGTTTTAGCCTTTGATTGCAAGAAAGTTCAAAAGTTGTGACATGTTGTCTAGAAACAGATTATATCTGCTGAACGGAAAAATTCGCCAAAAATCACCAGATCATATTTTTGATCTGAATTGTTTTTACAGCATGCTCTATATAGTTGTCTTTCTCGCATCTCTTCTGAGTTTTTTCATTTGAGTTGCAGAAGTGCCTCGAAACAATTATTTACTACATGTTGTTCTGTTTTTTCACAGATTCTGCCACGTTTTGTGTTTTCATCATTTTGCAAATCTTAAGCTTGCTTTTCCTTTGAAATAACCTTTTGGAAATCATGAGAAACATTATATTTTCATGAAAATATTAAATTCCATTAGGTAATGAATTATTTTATCATGGGTAATAACCACTCTAATCAGCTTATGATGAGTTTCGTATGAAGGGAGTTTTCAAGTATGCGATGGAAGATGATGAAAGAAGATCCAGGAGTTTCAAGCACTCAAGCTTGGGGATTCCCCCATGCACCCCCAAGAAATATTCAATGAGACTGAAGTGTCTTAGCTTGGGGATGCCCCCGCGCATCCCCTTCTCTATCAACAATTATAAGTTCGTCCATGTCCATGCTATATTTTTATCACTCCATATGTTATATGCTATCCTTGGAGCGTCCCGCTCTTTATTTTTTAGTTTTTTTAGTTTTTGTTTCTGTACATAACAAGTCGGAACCTAGCCTACCTTCTTTGGGAGAGAAACACGCTCCATTCCACTCTAGAACACAACATAGGTTTTCATGCTTATCTTTTATGTGTGTTCTTTATCTTTACATAGCTACTGTCATGCTTAGCTCTTAGTTTTCATGCTATATCTTTTTAAGAGCTTTTATTTAGGTTGCTTTTGGAACTCTCTTGAGTTATCATTATTATCTTGTTTAGAGAGTTGGCTCGTTGAACTGAGTTGTGTGTCTTGCATGAGTACGTAATTGAAGTTGCTATTTAAGTATAGTAGTAACTTGTAATAGTTTTGAGGTATTGATATGAGTAATGTTTGGACTATTTGTGCCAATATAATGAGCCTATTAGTGATAGGTGTCATATTTTGTGAAATCCGTGTGTTTTTGAACAACTAAAAATTAGTTGAGAACTCTAGCTAGTAGATTGGTCGCTAACCTGTGGAGTGGTTGGAATATATAGAGTACCCTCACGTTACCATGGGTCGAGGATGCGCAAGGATAACCAAACCCCCAAACACTCCTCCTCGGGGTACTTGTCTCTTTTTGAATCTCCTAACTAGATAGTGAGTTACTGATAATAAGTGTATGAGTTCTTCGGACTAATGTGAGTATTTGATTGTTGACACTTCCACCATCCATATTTTGCTATCCTCTCTGGTAGCGTGCATTGCCGTTTCTCATCTTCAGAGTTGGTGCAAACTTCGCCGGTGCATCCGAACCCTTGGCATGATACGCTCTGTCATCATAAGCCTCATTATATCTTTCCTCAAAATAGCCACCATACCTACCTATTAAGGTATTTCCATAGCCTTTCCGAGATACATTGCCATGCAACATCCACCATCTCATGACTTGATCTTCATGTCATAAATGCTTTTGCTTGATCGAGGAGCCACATGCTAGTTGGCCCTTGCCCTTATTAGTGCTACATGACGCGCTAGTTTCATTGCATATCCTGCTACACTGGGAGAGGCATACATTTGCATACATCATGATAGTGTTGCCCTAAAGTGAGGAAAAGACCCCAAAGAGGACAAATATAAAGATCCCAAAGAGGACAAATGAGAGATAAATAGAAAGAGCTAAACTGGCCACAAAAAAATAAATAAATAATAATAAAAATAAATAAAAAGAGGGAAGGGGGCAACACTAGTATTCCTTTTGAAAGATCCATACTCGTACTCCATTGTTATATTTGTACTATATAGAGATTATCATTCATGCATAACTATGTGGCGACCTTTACGCTATAGAACTTGGCTTGCATATTCCACTGATGAGCCTCCTCAAATGACCTCTAGGTCTTCATGAGCAAGGAAGTTGGATGCACCCCCACTAGTTCCATTGGAGAGCTTACCTGAGCTCATATGTGCATCCATTACATGGGAATCCCTACTCCTCACACCATATCTATCATTTGGCTTTCTAT
Organism: Hordeum vulgare subsp. vulgare; assembly: GCF_904849725.1. Lineage (NCBI taxonomy): Eukaryota > Viridiplantae > Streptophyta > Magnoliopsida > Poales > Poaceae > Hordeum > Hordeum vulgare. The sequence goes on along the minus strand of NC_058524.1, from coordinate 232,778,482 downwards.
CGCCTATGGTTGTCCTCATTGATGTGAGCCTTTCACACATTTTTGTCTTCCTTCCCCATCATTATTCTCTTTTCCATCCTAAGTGCCAACATATCTTTCTTACGCTCATCCATTGCATGAGTGCTCAAAGTCTAAAGGGAGAGGATCATTTTGATTTGTGCCTGACTAGTGGTCTGGGCATGAGTCAAAATAAGATTTTGACGGAGACTAAGTGTGAAATTTTAGTAGATTGAGTTCTCAATTAAAAAATATATTTTATGACCTCAACCCATCTCCCATTTCTTGCACGCAAACACCATTTGGAGACATTCGAGTCACGGACAGCGAGAGCTCTTGCACCTTCATGTTCTTACTTTCCTAAACTCAATACTAGATATAGACTCTTGCTTGTTATTGTCTTGACTTGAATTGCATATCTCACTTGCTTTACTTTGAAGTTATTATATGTGTGTTAGCATGTCACCACAAAAATTATTGTGTTATCATTTATCTACTCGAGGACGAGCAGAAATTAAGCTTGGGGATGTTGATACGTCCCAAACGTATCTATAATTTCTGCTTGTTCCATGATCTATTGGGTGAAATTGTTATATGTTTTGATATACTTTTATATCATTTTTCACATATTTGGACTAACCTACTTACTCAGTGCACCCAGTGCCAGCTTTCTGTCGGCTGATGTCTATTTTACAGGGGATTTTACCCAATTTTCCGAAGCCCGAAAATTCCACAAAAAATATTTAAAAAATCAGCAAAATAGAAGCTTCCGGATCACTGATGATGGGCTAGAGGGGGCCCACGAGCCTCCCAAGGGACCTGCTGGCGCGGCCAGGCCCTAGGCCGCGCCAGGAGGCCGCTTGGGGGGGGGGGGTCCCACCTCCTCCGGTGCCCTCCTTTGGCCTATATTTAGAGTCCCAAGAGGATACCCTTACTGAACTTCTGGAATCACGAATTTCTCCATCGTTCTGTTGCCGTGGCGCTTTCGAGATCGGGAGCGTCAGGAGACCTCTTCCCAGCACCCTGTCAGAGGGAGGATTGACCTCCAGGAGCTTCTCCACCGCCCTGGACACTTCCTGGACGTGTCGTGAGTAGTCCTCCTTGGACCATGAGTCCATGACCAGTAGCTATGTCATGTCTTGTCTCCAATCTTGTGCTTCAATGGTTAGTCCTTGTGAGCTGCCCTACATGATGAAGGCATCTACGTAATTCTGTTGCTATTGCTATGCTTGGTTTGTAGGGATTCGATGGATTATGAGATTATTTTTAGATTGTTATGAGTTATATATTTGATTATCCTTTTATATTATGTTCCTTAGTGATTCATGCATGTTCTCCGTTACATGGCAATTCCTACTCCTCACATCATATCTGTCATTCGGCTTTCTCTCGCCTATGGTAGTCCTCATTGATGTGAGCCCTTCACAGCTTTTTATCTTCCTTCCCAATCATTATTATATTTTCCATCATAAGTGCCAACATATCTTGCTTGCGCTCATCCATTGCATGAGTGCTCAAAGTCGAAAGGGAGATGATCATTTTGACTTGTGTATGACTAGTCGTCTAGGGATGTGTCAAAATATGATTCTGAAGGAGACCAAGTGTGAGGTTTACTAAATTGAGTTCAAAATTAAAAATATATTTTATGATCTCAACCCATCTCCCATTTCTTGCACGCAAGTACCATTTGGAGACATTCGAGTCACGAACAGCGAGAGCTCTAGCACCTTTATGTTCTTACTTTGCTAAACTCAATACTAAATATAGACTCTTGCTTGTTATTGTCTTGACTTGAATTGCATATCTTACTTACTTTACTTTGAAGTTCTTATATGTGTGTTACCATGTCACCACAGAAATTATTGTGTTATCATTTACCTACTCGAGGACGAGCAGGAATTAAGCTTGGGGATGTTGATACGTCCCAAACGTATCTATAATTTCTGCTTGTTCCATGATCTTTTGGGTGACATTGTTATATGTTTTGCTACACATTTATATCTTTTTACACATATTTGGACTAACCTACTAACTCAGTGCACCCGGTGCCATTTTCTGTCTGCTGATGTCTTTTTTGCAGGGGATTTTACCCAATTTTCCGGAGCCCCAAAAATACCGAGAAAAATATATAAAAATCAGTGTAACGGAAGCTTCCATATAATCGAAGACGGGCCACATGGGAGCCAAGGGCTGCCCAGGCGGTCTCCTGGCACGGCCTGGGCCCTGGCCGCGCCCACATGCCGCTTGGGTGGGCCCCACCTCTTCTGACACCCTCCTTTGGCCTATATTTACTCCTCCGAGAGGAAACCCTTCCACAACTTCCAGAATCGCTAATTTCTCCATCATTCCGCTGCCGCAGCGCTTCCGAGAATGGAACGTTAGGGGAGCTCTTCCCGGGACCCTGCCGGAGGGAGAATTGACCTCCGGGAGCTTCTCCACCACCATGGACGCTTCACGGACGTGTCGTGAGTAGTCCTGCTTGGACCATGAGTCCATGACCAGTATCTATATGATGTCTTCTCTCCAATCTTGTGCTTCCATGATTAGCCCTTGTGAGCTGCCCTACATGATTAACGCATCTATGTGATTTTCTTGCTATTGCTATGCTCGGTTTGTTGGGATCCGATGGATTATGAGATTATGTTCAGATTTTTATGAGTTATATATTTGATTATCCTTTTATATTATGTTCTTTAGTGATTCATGCATGTTCTCCGTTGCTTTTTATTGCTTTGGCCGAGTAGTAGATTGTAACTCCAAGAGGGAGCGTTATGCATGATTGTGGGTTCATGCCCCCTGATGTCTAGCTTGAGTGACAGAAACATGAGACTAGGGGATGGCTGTTGCCACCAGGGAGAAAATAACGGTGCTTGTGACCACAGTTGCAAGGATTGTTTACCTTACGCATAGTTCGTTAATGCAGTTGTCCGTTGCTTTGAGTTTACACTTTGGGTGCGGCTCGCAACTTAATAACAGCAGGATGTTCTGGATAGATATATCAAGGTGGATGATTAGTAAGTAGAGGCTGATGAATAAATGGTCTACATGTCTTAGCGTACTGCCGATTACTATTGAGCCTCTAACTTTCAAGTAGCAAGATTAGCATTGTGGTGCGTTTATAATTCTGCCAATTGCCGACCTGTAATTTGTTTACCCAAGCATAGTTGTTTATCATCTTTGGGAGAGAGACATCACTAGTTAACATCATGTGACTCCCGTTCATATCACCACCATTACTTACACCCCCATCATTTACTGCTTTGATTTACTTTTCCGTTGCAATCACTATCACTATTCACGCTTGTGTTTTGATCCTTTGCAAACTACAAGGCCGGATAGATTGACAATCTCTCGGTACTCGTTGGGAGCAAATTATTTCTGTGTGTGCAAGTTCACGTCTTCTGCTTGCATCAGGGCAGGGGACACCTACTTGTTGATCCTTGGAGTCCCCCTGGTTCGATAAACCTTACAGTCTCCGTGTAAGGGAAAACTTGCTGCTGACTACATCTCCACCTTCCACTTGGGGTAACCAACGAGGAGCGAGAAGTATATACATAATCTCGCCATCAAATGGGCATAATCTTCTTGGGTAAAAGCTAACCTGTCATCTTTATGTTGAGTAAACCCGCTAGCTATCTCCTCCGGGTTAAGTTCTGGTGCATAAGCCGGAGCGCGGCTAAGAGCAGTGATTGCCCCTTTACGTGCGGTTGATTTCAGAAATTCTTCAATTTGTTTGGGCATAGTTGAAAGGCGCCTCTGCATGTCATTGATATACTTCACCGGGTTTTGTCCCCCTTAACAACCTTGATGGTGAACAAACTCACATCATATAGTTGCTCAATTAAAGTATTCAAAGCTTTCAGCTTCATTACACTGTTGTCTTGAAGGTTGAGAGATCGAAGCCCTACAAATAATTCAAGAATATAAGTCGCCCGACGGGTCCTTTTTTGACAAAGGTTTGCTCAAGAAGAGTTGTTGCAAGATAATCAAACAATGCTTACCAATAATTCAAGACAAAGGTTTGCTCAAGAAGAGTTGTTGCAATAATTCAAGAACAGTCGTGATCATCTTGGAGATATGTCGTTTGGGACCAGTTAGTTATTCAGTAACCAACTTCAACTCATCTTCGACGTCTTCAACACGTTTAACCAAGGTGGCTCTGTCAGTTTCGGAAGATTCTTTATATGCTGTGAACTCAGCTTTGATTTCTTCCATTTCTTCAAAGGAGATCCGAAGTTTCTCCTCAGCTTGAGCTCGGGCGTCTTGTTGTTGTGCCAGATTCTTCATCATGCCGCCTAAGTCTGTGTTGGCCTAGTTTAAAGCTTCCTACACAATAAAATGACCAGGTGGATATTAGTCAAAATCTGAGCTGCCAACATGGTGCATAAAGGCCTTTTGAGGCTGCAAAGAGGATTGTTATCAAGACTCAAGCAGATTGCAAGCAATATACTTGACACTTGGGGGCTAATGCATGTCAGTTTTTATACCATATATACTACGTAACAGACCCAACTCATCTTCAAGAAGATGACCCGACCCTTGGGGGCTACAGGCTGAAATCTTACAACACAGAATTATAAGACCCGGATCATTATTTTCATAATATCCTGGCCCATGGGGGCTATAGGTCGAAATCTCACAACTAAGCAGGATCAAGAACCGACTCATCTTCAAGAAGATGATTCGGCCCTTGGGGCCTACGGGTTGCTTCTTCAAAGTTTTATTTCATCAATAGCGACTCATCTTCAAGAAGATGACTCGGCCCTTGGGGGAAACATGTTGGTTCTTCAAAATTTTATTTCATCAAGACCTGACTCATCTTCACGAAGATGAACCGGCCCATGGGGGTGACGTAAGGGTATATGGAATACAAGATTGAGTTCAGCATACCTCATACCTTTTGTTCATGAGACCAACTAGGGTGGCCTCCACATCTCGGCTTGTGGAGAGGCGTCCTAGATATCCAGAGTGCCGTTCGTAGAAACTAAGTTTTTCAATATTGCGAAGCTCAAGATTAGCTTTACCTTTCTCCAGTTCAGGCGCTGCATCTTTGGCGGTGTGCTTGGCCAACACAGAACAGACACGCGTTGTATAACCCGTCCCGTTGATGACAACCCTCTCGTCGTGAGACGTGGCGTCTTTGGTTGTTTTCGGAGGACTAGGCGGGTTAGGATTAGCCTTCGGACTTGTTTCCACGGCCGTGTCATCAGCACTTGTCGGCTCAACATGAGTGTCAGTAGGATCATCAACAACGACTTGATGAGTTTTAGGTAGCTCAAGATGCGTGTCAACAGGATCAACATGAGTCCCAGGAATAAAAAATTCCAGTTCCTCTTGCTCATGCGCACTAGTATTATTTGATAACCCGCCATCTTTCTTCTTCTTGGCTTTAACCCTGAAAAGTAAAAGTTAAGAGATGTATAAAAGATTAAAAGTACTAAAGCAAGTACTAGACGCAAAAGCAAAAGTTACCCTAGAAGGATAACAAGAGGTGGCAGCTTTGACATAGATGAGTCGCCCAATGAAGGTATTGATTCCTGATAAATTGAATCAAAAAGTTTAAGAGGCCATTGGATAAGGCTAGCTTTGAAAGAAAGGGATGGAATATCAGGTACCACTTTTCGTCGTTTACGAGTGGAGGGTTTTTCACGTAAACCTTTCGCAAGATCACCCGAGGAGCTTCGGGTCTTGCGCCTTGGTGCAAATCAAGTCTTCTTCAAAAGGAAATACGGAGCCAAATAAGCTTCCGGGTGAGAGAAAGGTATTTTCCTAACAACCCGCCTTGGTGGCCTTGGAAACGAGAGATCTAAGTCGGAAGAGATGTAAATTACCTCAACATCTTCGTCTTGGCTATCAGCGTCATCATCCTGATAGTGAAGAAGTGATTAGCAAGTATAAGTTAGAAATGGGGTGAAGGTAAAGGTCTACCTCAGATTGGTCATCAACGGCTTGTGAATCCCCCATAACCGATGACTCTTGAGCAGTCGCCTTGTTTTTCTTCTTCTTTGGGATGGATTTGGTTTTCATGGCAGGTACTTCTGGTTGTCTTCGTTTCCAAAATGGCGAGTTCTTCTGCAGAAATATTGTCAAGGAAAGGAAAGTTTTGAAGCAGCAAAGAAACTCATAAACAAGGCAGGAAATATGAAAGATTATTACCTCAGGAGCCGTGTTCTAAGTATAGAACGTCTTCTGTCCAATTTTATAGCAAGCTTCTTTTGTTTCACCCAATCGCTTCTTTACAACTTTGTTGATTTCATATGAGTCGAGAATGACGTTTTTGAAGCATTGTGCATTGTTCAAATCGCTGTCATACTCGCACATTAAAGCGCCACGGTGACTGAGGGGCATGATCTGCCAATCTACCCAAGACCGGGTCAGATCAACTCCGGTTAACCCATTGACTGTCAAGGCTCTGAGTTTAGGCCACACAAAGGCAAGATTGGCACGCTCTTCTTGAGTCAGTGAGCCGGACAGTTCAAATTCCATTGGAAGGCGTTCTGCTCTAAAACCCGCCAGGGGTTTCTCATTAACCTGAGCAGTGTTCTTGCAGTAAAACCAAGTTTTTCCCCAACCTTTAGGGTGACTAGCTAAGGTGGCAGCTAGAAAACCACGGTCTCTTCGCCTCTGGATTGTTACCGCGCCAAGTTTCAAATAGGGTCCATCAGCAAATTCTGTTTGGAGGTTGAGATAAAAGAATTCCCTAAATAAAAGGACAGTGGGCTCCATTCCCATGTACACATCACAAAAAACTTGGAATTGGCACAAGTTGGTTATGGAATTAGGGCCCAGATCTTGAGGGTGGAGACTGTAAAAGTGCAGAACATCTCGAAATAATTTTGACCTAGGAGGAGCAAAAACTCGCTCAAGATGATCTGTGAAAACCACTACCTCTCCTTCACCCGGTTGTGGACGTTCCTCCCCAACGGCGGCTCGCTAACCAATATCTTCTTTTTATGACAAGGCCCCTAAGGACACGTAGTTCTGTTGCACGGTATCACAGATTTGAGAAGGCATCGAGTTACACGAAACAGGTTTTAACATGATGGTGGATACAGGGGAAAGGAGCTGCAGAAATATACTTGGCGGGTTATTCAAAAGATAAACAGATAATTTGACAAGCGAGGTGCTCAAGATGGAACTAGTTTGGGTGATTCTAGTTTACAGTGACAGGACTATCTACAATACTTAAGTCGCCTTAACATGAGTCGCCACCTAAAGGGAAAGCGACCTATAGAAGCGGGCGGGTTACGATCATGTCAAGAAGCCGGCATACAGTAAAAGGCAGTTAACAAATGGACAAGGTTTCGTGTTTTTTCTGCTAAGTATGGGACAAACATGTTTCTACCGAAGTGCTCAAAATTACGGATCTACAAAAGGTTCAAAAAATGGAAATATTTACTAACCCTATACAACACGGTGCGATGTGGCAGTGATCTTATTGATAGATATAAAAATAAATCTATAAAGCATCATGGGCGAAATAGGACAACTAAACCTACCGCCATAATACTAAAGCCTGATTTCTTCAGAACAATTGAAGATGGATGACAATAGAAGGGATATGTGATGAATGTCGAGGAACTCCAATGAACAAGCTTTGGCCTAATGCAGATCTAGAGATGAAGAAGACGTTACCTCGAGGGTGGACGATGGCGGCTAAGATGACCAACTCCGTCTTGATGGAGTCAGGAAGCTTCGTGTTCCTCAAAAGCTGTCAACCGATGGAAGAAGATAGTGGTGGCAGTGGCGGCGCGATGAACAAAGGCGTGCATGAGCAAGAAGACAAGGGGGAAGGTAAAAATGGAGGGACCCCTCGCGAGTATTTAAAGTCCGAAGCGTGACTGACATGTGCGAGAATAAAGGAGGCGCAGTAAAAATCGGAGTTAAGAGCGCCTTGATTCACAGGCCAAACGGACAAATATATAGACCGTTATGATGACATCATTGAATCCCTATAATTTCGGAGCGGGTGACGTCACTGATGAGTGGGAGAGAAAAATAGAAGATGAGCCGCCAAGATCAGAGACAAAGCATATTGACATGAATAAATTCAAATCAATTTGGGCCTAATGTTGGGGATATAACCCCGTTGTATAACCCGCCCTATTGGGTTGGGCCACTGGTGTGGTGGCTCAATGATATGACCAAGATGAGCCTTGGTGTGCTGGACTGGAGAGGTAAGGCGGGTCACCAAGATGAGCCCGTTGGCGGCCCAAGACATGAATATGGAGATTCAAGTCCACAAGGTGGAAGGTCACCAGGAGTTTCCTTGCTTAAGGAGCAAGGCGAATTAGAGACATACCGGGTCACGAATCATAATATAACCCGGACGCTTGTAAACCTAGGGGCTTGACCTGTATATAATGGCGAGTCTCTAAGGACAATAGACTTAAGTTACAATCCATCAAGAGCAAGGTCAAGCAAATCCGCACCCTTGTAATTGATTTCATCATTAATACACACAAAGCATGATGTAGGCTTTTACCTCCATCGGAGGGGCTGAACCTCGGTAAACTCGTCTCTCGTTCCCGATCAACACCTTTGAGTCGCGACATAGTTGCGACGGCATCATCACCAAGTCCTTTCACGAGGACATCAGTCGTGACAAAACCACGACAAGATGGGTTAGTATGATAAATATAGATCATTCACTTAGTTAATGCCAAGACAAGATTCATGAATGTTATCACATGATTCCTACTGTATTATATCGTTCCCATAATTTATATCACTCAATATAACCTAAGGAAACACTAAAACAAGCAAACTATGCATGCAAAATAGAATCGGTCAAAAACAGAACAGTGTGTGACGATCTGAATTATGCTCATACTAATGCAACTCTAAAAACTCTTAAAAGTAGGAATACTCACAGAATTTGCATACCATTACTGTGTAGAACTCTCAGAAAATTTTGATGCTCCAGTAAAATCAGAGAAATTCTGCACTGGACTTAAAAGTTTCTATTTTTCCACAGAATCAAACAAGCAAGTATCCACACTATCCCAACGGCTTTACTTGGCAGTTTATCGAAATAAAAGACACAAAATATGATTAATACAATAGCTTAATCATGTGAAAACTCAAAAACGGGAAGGGTAAATATTGGGTTGTCTCCCAACAAGCGCTCTTCTTTAATGCGTTTTAGCTAGGCATGATGATATCAATGATGCTCACATAAAAAGTAGTAACTCAAACATGCAAGAGAGCATCATGAAGCACATGACAAGCACATTTAAGTATAACCACTTCCTATGCATAGGGATTTTGCAAGCAAACAATTTATTGTATCAAGAATCATCTTGCATAGGAAGGGAAAACAAGCATAACTTCAAAACTTTGAACACATAGAGAGGAAACTTGATATTGTTGCAATTTCTACAAGCATATGTTCCTACCTCATAATAATTTTCAGTAGTATGATGATGGAATTCAACAATATAACCATCACATAAGGCATTATTTTCATGATGCATAATTATATAACTTTTATTACTACCCACAAAAGCAAGATTCTTATCATTCATTATAGTGGGAGCAAACTCAACAAAATAACTATCATGAGATAATTTATTGATATAGTACATGTGAAAATTAAGATCATGATGACAAGTTTCATTTTTATACTTATTATTCATAGCATAAATTTCATCACCATAATCATCATAGATAGTAGGCATGATTTCATCATAATAAATTTTCTCATCAAAACTTGGGTGACAAAAAATATCATTTTCATCAAACATAGCATCCCCAAGCTTGTGGCTTTGCGTATCGTTGGCATCATGGATATTCAGAGAATTCATACCAACAATGGTGCTATCATGCTCATCATTCAAGTATTTTACATTAAGCATTTCCATAAATTCTTCCTATAATAATTGAGCATAGTTTTCCTTTCAATTATTTTCAAGAAACACATGATAAAGATGAACAATATGAGATCAAACTAGTGATAAGACAAGAAACTAAGAGATTCAATTGCAACATCTAAAGAAATACCTTGAAGTAGTCACCTCCCGGCAATGCCGCGAGAAAAGAGCTTGATGTCTACTACGCAACTTTATTCTTGTAGTTATGTTGGGCCTCCAAGCGCAGAGTTTTTTAGGATAATAGCAATTCTCCCTTAAGTGTATGACCTAAGGTTTATCAATCCGTGGGAGGCGTAGGATGAAGATGGTCTCTCTCAAACAACCCTGCAACCAAATAATAAAAAGTCTCTTGTGTCCCCAACACATCAAATACAATGATAAATTGTATAGGTGCACTAGTTCGGTGAAGACATGGTGATACAAGTGTAGTAATGATAGTAGATATTGATTTTTGTAATAGGAACAATAAAAAACATGAAGGTAGCAAGTAAAAAAAGTGAGCATAAACGGTATTGCAATGCTTGAAAATGAGGCCTAGGGTCCGTACTTTCACTAGTGCAATCTCTCAACAACACTAATATAATTGGATCACATAACAATCCCTCAACGTGGAATAAAGAATCATCCAAAGTTCCTACCTAGCATAGAACATAAGAAGAAATTGTTTGTAGGGTACGAAACAACCTCAAAGTTATTATTTTTGATCAATCTTTCCAAGAGTTTATACTAAAATAACAAGTTATCATTTCTGATCGATCTATTCAAGAGTCTGTACTAAAATAACACCATTGATATATATCAATCAACCCTATTGTCACCTAGATACAACAATGTCACCTCAAGTATCTGTAGGCTAATTATACGACATGGATCAAACAATTTCAGATTCTTCATATTCGATCCAACACAAATAACTTCAAGGAGCAGGCCAAGATTTCTATCGGAGAACATAGTATGAAAACGTGCAATCAACCCCTATGCATAGATCCCCAAAGTAACCGGAATCCGCAAGTTAATGACACAACATATATCAAGTGAATCACTTGAATACCCCAATGCCACTAGTATCTGCATGCAAGACATACATCAGGTGTTCTCAAACCTGAATATTTAATACAACATAACGAGATCTTAAAGTGAAAGACTAAATTTATCACAATAATAGCATGGGACAAACACCATATGATCCGACTATATTAACAAGGCCCGTGACATATCCAAATCATGAAATCTCAAGAAGACGAGAGAGAGAGATTAAACACATAGCTACTCGTACAAACCCTCAGCCCCAAGGGTGGACTACTCCCTCCTCATCATCGCCTCCGCCGGGATGATGAAGAAGGCCACTGGAGATGATTCCCCTCCGATAGGGTGCCCAAACAGGCTCCCAATTGGTTTTTGGTCGATAGAGAGAGTTGCGGTGGCGGAACTTCTGCTCTAGGGTTATTGGAATCACGTCAAGATGGGCAAAGAGGTTCCCACTAGGTACGGGGGCAGGCACGCCCTGGTGCCTAGTGGGCAGCTTGGGGCTTCTCTGGTTTGCTTTCTTGGTCCTGTGGATCTGCGCAGAAAAAAATCTTTAAAAAGTTTCATGGCATTTGGACTCCATTTGATAATGATTTACTGCGAAGTAAAAAACAAGCAAAAACTGCAACTCACACTGAAAACTATATCAATTGATTAGTCCCAAAAAATATATAAAGTTGCTATAAAATAATTGTAAAACATTCAAGAATGATAATATAACAATATGAAATCATCAAAAATACGTTGAAGACGTATCAGCCTCTTTCCTTTGTGGTATATCTCGGCCTACCTAAATTGGATCCGTGGACGACACATGGATCACCCAACCTGGATGCGTGCAGCTCCGGCTGATCTCCCTTGTTTAATCAATTTTCTATGCTCGTATTAGTACTTGTGCTGGATTTCCAACCCAATGCACCGAGTACTAGTTGATGCATGTGATCCATGGATGTTTGAATTGTATATATCTCAAAAGAAAATATTTGTGTTGTGTATCCACTTAATTAACATGTTGATTGAATTGTATACATCTTAAACATAAAACAAAATTGCTGGATTTTTTAAAAATTCTAATTAGTTAGTAGTAGTGCTTGGTATTATAAACGTGCTACTATATTTCCTAGTAGTAGTAGCATGAGGTAAAACACGCACTAATGCTAAAAATTAGCTGTAGCGTCCTAGCAATAGTGCGGGATCCGTGCTACTGGTAGTCCAGAAATCAGCACTAATGCTAAGGTATTTCCTAGTAGTGGGGGTTCCAGTGTCGATCCCACCTGTGTCTGATGGACCCCTACGTGAGCTGGCTTCCTAGCTGCTGCAAAGGTTTGGGGAAGCAGCTGAGCAAGAAAAGGAGTTGATGATTCAAGCTATTGATGGGCTCATGTTAGCAAGAGGTATTTCCTAGTCGTGGGGGTTCCAGTATAGATCCCACCGGTGTCTGACGGACCCCGACGTGAGCTGGCTTCCTAGCTGTTGCAATGGTTTGGGGAAGCGGCTGAGCAAGAAAAGGAGTTGATGATTCAAGCTATTTATGGGCTCTGGTTAGCATGAAATGAAGCAAGAGATGGAAAGAGGATAACTTACGCGCGAGCAGTTGCTAATTCAGTGCTACACCGTATGCATGAGTGGGCGTGAGTTCATGCATCCCAAATGAGGAGAGAGCCACTAGGTTTGGTCATGAGATGGAGCAAGGATGGCTTAAGGTCAACTCTGATGGGGTCCTTATAAAGCACAACGATAGAGGTGGTGGCAGCATCGTTCTTCGGGATCACCAGGGGGCGTTTAGAGGAGTTGCAAGCTGCGTCTTCCCCGACGTCTCCGACCCAGGGATTGCGGAGGTCCTGGCAAGTAGGAAAGTTGTGCAGATGGCAATTCATTTGGGATCTCAACGAGTTCTTGTTGAGGTGGATAGAAAGGAGGCCATGAACGAACGAGAAACCTTTCAGTGGAAGGTCTCATGATCAAGGAGTGCAACGAGTTACTCAAGTGTAGGAAAGATTTTAAAGTAACATGGGAGAAAAGAACGGGAAACAAGGTAGCTCATGTTCTAGCTAGAGAAGGACTAGGCAATGATTCATGTAGAGTAGTATCAGCCACCGAATTGTATTTCGCATGTTATTTCAGATTAAACCCTAGCTACGGAAACTTAGACCCTGCTTCTTTAAAAAGTTCTAAGACTTTTTTAGTCCCAACTAAAAAGTCTCTAGTCCCTATCCGGTTTTTTTCACGGACTAAACAGGGACTAGAGGACACTAAATAACATGGAAAAATACCATATTATCTTTAGTAATATAGTAAAAGTTATTAAATGACATGCTAAAAGTAGGGACACTGTTGACAAAAATGTCAAAAAAGTCTCAAAAAGACCCTCCCATAAGGACTTCTTCCTTTAGTCCCAAATACCCCCTTTTAGTCCTTCAAAGTCCCGCCTGTTTCTTTCATATGGGTCCCTACACCAAAAAGTCTCTGTAAAAAAACACCACCTTAAATAGGACTTAGGTTGATCTAAAAATTGTAAAATGAATGTGGATTTTGTTTATTTTTCTTCTTTGGGCCTAGTAACGGAATCATGAGAGAAATGAAGGGTGTGCACAACTTAAAAAACTCAACCTATTCCTTTGGGCTAAATTAGTACATCATAAAAAACAATTCTCCAAATTCTTGATGGCCCACGGCCCATCGTGCCTACACGCTGGCCCCACCATTGTTTGGGCTAGCCTCACGAATAAATTCATCCAGTCATGGCTAGCTTATAGTAAATATGTCCAATGCGGACGCCACATCTTTGATGTGATTACAAAGAAAAACTAAATTCAAATAAATAATTTAAAATATATAGAACTAATAGTTTAAATGACTACCAACGTACACTTGCATTAATAATAAATTAAAATAAAAACATAAAAAAGTTGATGCATGCGTCCACAGATCCACTGCATATAGGCTTCGTTGTCGTTTTGTTTGTTGGTGAGGCCGACGCACATCCACACATGCGCCCAGATGAAGGCTTGCTCATAGGCAACAAGTGTCGTCGCTTGTTGCACCTACGTTGCCTCCTCCTGAGATCATGTCGCTCGGCCTCCTCGTCGGGCTCCACTTGCATCAACCGCTCCACCAACGTTCACACTCTCACTAGCGTCCGCAACTCTCAGTCCAGGACTTGTTGGTTGATACATCTCCAATGTATTGATAATTTATGAAGTATTTATGTCATATTTTCCTACGTTCGCAATACTTTTATATAGTTTTGATACACTTTATATCATATATTTAGAACTAACCTACACCGACGTTGTTTTCAGCAGAATTACCGCGGTGTTGTGTTTGTGCAGAAAACAGAAGTTCTCGGAATCTTCTGAAACTTTTTTATATTTTTTTCTGGAGAAATAATAAATAGCGGAGCGAAGAACCACCCGAGGGGAGCCACATGTGGGCCACAGGGCAACAGGGCGCGCCCACTCCCTGTGCGCGCCATGTTAGATTGTGGGGTCCACGTGACTCTGGCTAACGTGATTCTCACGCTCAAAATTCCTATAAATCCAAAAAAACCTGAAAGTTAACCTACAACTTCCTCTTCGCTGCTGCAATTCTCTCAATCGAAGAAAGACCCATATGGAGCCTTTCCGATAGCCGGTCGGAGGGGTGAAATCATCATAGGTGGCCATCTTCATCATCCCGACGGTTCGATTCCATGACGAGGAGGGAGTAGTTCACCCTCGGGATGAGGGTATGTACCAGTAGCTATGTGTTCAATCTCCCTCTTGTGTTCTTGAGATGGCACAATCTTGATGTGTCACGAGCTTTTTTAATATAGTTGGATCTTATGGTGTTCTTCCCTTGCCATGTTGAAATGATGAATTGAGTCTTTCCCTTTGAGATTTCGTTATGTTGGATTGAATACTTTGGATGTGAACACTTGATGTATGTCTTGCATGTGGATGCCTGTGGTGACAATGGGGTAATATATTGATTCATTCGATATATGTTATAGAACCAACTTGCGGATTCCATTGACCTTAGGGATCAATGCATAGTGGTTGATGCATGTTTTTGTGTCCTACATTCTCCGATAGAAATCTTTGGGCACTCCTTGAAGTTCTTTGTGTTGGATTGAATATGATGATTATGTAATTATTTGATTCATGTCGAATAATTAACCCACGGATACTTTAGGTGACATTGGAGTATCTAGGTGACATTGTGGTTGTCTGATATGTATCATAGGTGTTATTCTAGTACGAACTCTAGAGTTGTTTGTGACACTTATAGAAATAGCTTAATGTATTGATCGGAAAGCATAACTTTGAGGTGATTCGCTTCCTACAACAATTTCATCTTATGTTCTCCACTACTTATGAACTTTGGAAAGCGATGATCATATTATTCTACTATGTTAGAATTGTTGAGAGATTGCACTAGTGAAAGTATGAACCCTAGGCCTTATTTAAAATAATTTATTTAACATTTTGCTCGTTTTTTACTACTTGTTACCCAGCTGTATTTATTTATTCATATTATAGAAATCTATTTTTACTATACATAACACTTGTATCACCATCTCTTCGCCGAACTAGTGGACCTATACAATTTGTCATTGTATTGATTGTGTTGGGGACACAATATATTTCTTGTATTTGATTGCATGGTTACTTGATAGAGACCATGTTCATCCTATACCTCCCATGTATTGATAAACCTCAGGTCATTCACTTGAGGGAAAATTTCACTTGTCCTACAAAATTATGCACTTAAAGGCCCAACAATGTCTACAATAATAAAGTTATATAGTAGACCTCACTTGTGCTCCTCCTCCTCCTCCGTCGCCCCCATCCAAATTGGCGAGCACCACACCTAGGCGGGCACATTGGCCATCCACTACTAGGCGGGCACCCACGCTGGCTCCTCGAGCACAGGTGGTGGTCATGATGACCACGCGTTCGCTTCCATGCCATCCACGGGTAGTGGCGGCGACGGTGTGTTTGCCTCCACGCTGGCCGTGCTTTCAGACATTGCCTACATGAGGCCAGGCCACTTCACTTCCTCCAAGAAAGTAGACTCCTTGTCAGGTTGGTCGTAATGGGAGTATCATAAGTAGTATCAAGCATGCCAACTAGGCATAATGATGAGGTGGTATGAAATTAAATGAGGAAAGAGAGGGTTGAGTATCATATTATGATACCGTATCATATAAAATGTTGTGCTACTATGTGTCATGCATGACAATAAATGAACTATTGCATGATACTAGTACATGATACTATGCATTACGGATGTAGTATCATACACTAGTATCATGTGCATCATACTATTATATGATACTCCCCATTACAGCCAGCTTCATGATGCTGGTTGGTCTTCTAGAGCGCGGCCAAATACGCCTCTTCCTTCTCCTCCTCGTGTTCATCCTCCTTCACCACCACCGACGGTGGTGGATCAGCCTTTATAGCCGATGGACCCAAGCCTAACGGCAGCGAGCCTCGTTTTCATTGGTGAACCATGAGCATCCCATTAGGAGGAATCGACCACGTAGTCCGAGTGGCCGTGTAAGATGGAATAGGGTAGAATCGTATGCCTTTAGCAGGGACGAATGCGTGTTTATGTAGGCATAAGCCAACCGAGGTAAACTGGTTTTACAAAAGATTACAGGAGATAGAAGTTGGTTAGGATTGATCTTTATCTATAGAGAATCATAGCTACAAGAGATCAATCCTAACATTCTATCTCTAACACTTTAAACTACACACACCCCTTTACATAATTACAATGTCTAACAATCCCCCTCAATCACAACTTATCTAAGTTGAGATTGCGACAAAAGTTCTCTAACTGTCTTGCTGTGAGAGGTTTGGTGAAGCCATCCGCCAGTTGATCAACAGTAGGAACAAACCGAACATTCAACAGTTTTTGACCAACCCGTTCTCGCACAAAGTGATAGTCAATCTCAATGTGCTTTGTGCGAGCATGGAAAATAGGATTAGCAGAGAGATAAGTAGCACCCAAATTATCACATCAAAGAGAAGCCGAGGAGGGATGAGGAACGCCCAATTCAGTTAAGAGATGTTGAACCCAAATAATCTCGGTAGTTGCATTGGCAAGTGCTTTATACTCAGACTCAGTACTGGAACGCGAGACAGTAGGTTGCTTGCGAGCAGTCCAAGACACCAAGTTGCTGCCACCAAAAACAGCAAAGCCACCAGTAGACTTTCTGTCATCAGGACAACATGCCCAATCTGCATCTGAAAAGGCATTGACTAACATGGAATCAGATTTGCAAATGCGGAGCCCGTGAGTTAAGGTACCTTGTAAATACCGAAGAATACGTTTAACGGTTTTCTAGTGTACAGAGGTAGGAGCATGCAAAAGCTGACAGACTTTGTTGACTGGAAAGGAAATATCAGTCCGAGTGAGTGTCAAATACTGCAGTGCACCAACAATGCTTCGGTACTGAGTGGAGTCCTCTGGTCCAAGAGGATGACCATCAAATAGTGACAGCTTCTCAGATGTTGACAAAGGTATGCTAACTGGTTTGCATCCTGGCATAGCCACACGCTGAAGCAACTCTAACAAATACTTGCCTTGAGAGAGAATAATGTCATCACCAATAGGGGTTACCTCAATACCAAGGAAGTAATGCAGAGGACCAAGATCCTTAAGAGAAAAATCCAGACGAAGATCAACAAGTAGTGCTTCAACTTCCTGAGGGGATGAACTGGTAACAATGATATCATCAACGTAGATGAGAATAAAAATAATGACACCAGCCCGAGAGTAAAGGAATAGTGATGTATCACACTTGGAAGGTACAAAACCAAGGGACTGCAACGTGACAGATAAACGGGAGTACCATGCTCGAGGTGCTTGTTTCAAACCATATAGTGCTTTATCAAGTTTGTCGACAAGATTAGGTGACCTTGCATATACATACCCAGGTGGTTGTTTCATGAAAACATCCTCTTCTGGAACACCATACAAAAACGCGTTCTTAACGTCCAACTATCGCATGCACCAATTTCGAGAGAATCAACCTCATAGTAGCAGCTTTAACAACAAGACTAAATGTATCATCATAGTCAAGACCATAGCGTTGTTTAAAGCCTTTAGCAACCAACCGTGCTTTAAATCTATCAATACTACAATCAGACTTGCGTTTGACTTTGTAAACCCATTTGCAGTCAATAATATTTGTACCTTTCGTGGGAGATACGAGGTGCCAAGTACGGTTATCCATGAGTGCACGATATTCTTCATCCATTGCTGCTTTCCATCGAGGATGAGCAAGGGCCTCCTGCAGGTTGTGCGGTTCACCTGTGGCACAGAAAGAACCCCAACAAATACAACCATCTTTATATTGTTTAGGTTTGAGAATACCACTCCGAGACCGTGTGTGAGTACGAGTAGGAGGAGGTGGCGGTGGTGGTGTAACCAAATTTCGAAGAAGGCGATCGGCAGCAGGAGCATCAGACGATCCTGTTGGCGAGGAGTCGGGCGTAGAATCACCAGCAGTCGCATGCAGCGAATCGGGAGTCGCCACATGGCCAGGCACAGGAGATGTTGATGACGAGGAGGCCACCTGCGGCACCACATCCTGAGGAGAGGCCGGCACGACAGCAAGAGTGCGCGTCGCAGGAGGGACATGTGTAGCAGGAGGGACAAGTGCAACATGAGGGACAGGTGCAGCAGTTAGCACCGGACCCGAGGTGCAGGCGTGATCTGACGCGTGGGTGCGATGCGAGGTGCAGGCGACAGGCCGATCCGTGCGGTCGCTGTCTAGGTCCTGCCCCGGACCCGAGGCAGAGGCAGGCGGCCTCTCGTGGGAGGCGACACCCGTGCCAAGGTCAGGTGGGGCCGGCGAAGGTGATTGGTGGAGAGCGCCGACCGAAGCCGCACCTGGCAAAGGCAGTCCCGAGGCGGATCGGGCAGGAGAATTAGCATGCGATCCCGAGGCGTAGCGTGCAGGTGCAGGTGAATCAGCCCCGGGAGTGGTGCCGACCGGATTAGCTGTGGCTGCAACATCTGTAGCGTCTTGTATCTGCATAAAATCACGATATGTTTCTGCAGGAATTTCATCAGATCTTGGCACGTTAGTAGTAGAAATTGACACATAGCCGATACGCACTTCTTCCTCAGGTACAATAGGTGGAGGGTTAAGGAGAAACGACGGGAGAAGAACAAGTTCTGCACGGAGTTGGGCACCGGCGTTTGGGTGTAAGGCAGCAAAAGGAAAAATATATTCATCAAAGATAACGTCACGGGAGACATATACGCGTCCTGTAGAGACATCAAGACACTTATAGACTTTGTGGAGAGAACTATAGCCAATAAAAACACATTGCTTGGAACGATATTCAAGTTTGTGTTTGTTGAACGAACGCAAGTTTGGCCACACGGCACACCCGAAAATACGAAGTGATGAGTACTCTGGTTTGTGTTAAAAAGGCGTTCAAGAGGTGTCTGATTATGGATGACACGACTAGGGACACGGTTTATGAGATGAACAGCTGTGAGAAAAGCTTCATCCCAAAACTTTAGTGGCATGGATGCATGGGCTAAAAGAGAGAGACCAAGTTCAACAATGTGGCGATGTTTACGTTCAACGGAACCATTCTGTTGGTGTGCATGGGGGCATGAAACATGATGGGTAATACCAATACTTTGAAAAAATTGATTTAACATTTGGTATTCGCCACCCCAATCAGTTTGCATGGCAATGATTTTGCGATCAAAGAGACGCTCAACAAGAGCTTGAAAATATGAAACTTCTGGAACACATTAGATTTATGTTTGAGAAGATAAATCCAACTAAACTTGCTAAAATCATCATTGAAACTGACATAGTATTTTTGTGTACCAACAGAAAGAGGCCCAGGGCCTCATACGTCCGAAAAAATAAGCTCTAAAGGAGCATGTGACACACTAGTTGAACGAGAATAAGGTAGCTGGTGGCTTTTGGCCATCTGACAGGCATCACAAACAAGGTGATGATTTGTTTTATTAGACATTGGAAGATTATGAGTGCGAAGAATTTGCTGAACCACTGGTAGGGATGGGTGACCTAGGCGCCTATGCCACCTAGAGGTAGATTGCTTGATGACACCAAGGATTTGTCGTCCAGGAACAGCCGGCTGGCCAGTAATGGGATACAATCCATCTCTACTCGGACCGTGAAGGATTGTTCTCCCCGTTTCCTGATCATTCACAGAAAAGAATTCAGGGTAAACAATAACATATGCATTGTTATCTTTAGTGAGCTCGTGACCGGAAAGGAGACTTTTAGCTGTGGTAGGAACATGCAGGATGTTGTTCAATCTAAGGGATTCATGTGGAGTAGGAAGAAGTGCATGACCAACGTGTGCAATTTCCATACCTTGACCACTAGCATTGTGGATTTGTTCCGGTCCACTGTAACGATCACGAATGGTGAGCTTCTCCAATTCCCCCGTCACATGATCTGTTGCGCTAGTGTCGAGATACTAGTTGGTATCGACACCATAGGAGGTTGCTACCGTATTTGTTCACTTGGGACGGTTACCTTGGCGCTTCGGATTGTTGTTGAAGGTCTTGTCGAAATGTTTCTTGCAGGACCGCGCGCCGTGGCCATCGAGCTTGCAAATCTGGCACACAAGAGGACCTTGTGGATGAGGGGTTCCTCCTTCTGGAGACGGAGGGGCAGCGCCATAGTTGTTGGGGTAGGGGGCGCTGCCGGTAGGAGGAAAACTAGATGGATTACCGCGACCACTCCCCTTTCATGCACGGTTGATGGAGTGGGCAGCAGTAGTGTTCTGGTCTTCAATCCGAGACTCGACGGAGAGAAGCAGGGAGAACAACTCACCGAGACCGATTGGATGATCTGCAACAGCTCGAGTTGAGATGGCGGACACAAAGGAGTTGTAGTCTGAGTCCAGGCCGTGCAGGATGTGGGAGACGATCTCATCTTCATCAACAGGAGTTCCTGCTGTGGCCAGCTCATCTGCAAAACCCTTCATCTTGGTGTAGTATGAGGCGGCAGAAAGATCACCTTTGCGAGTTGTGGAGAGCTGGCCTCGAAGCTGGATTTTGCGGGACTGAGATTGGGACGCAAATAACAGAAGGATCATCTGCCAGACGCCGAAGGAGGTGGTGACATCGTGGATCTGAAGAAGAACATCCCTCGACAGAGATGCCAGCACGAAGGTGAGAACCTGTTGGTCCTGACTGTACCATGCGGTATAGGCAGGATTTGGAGTTGATGTAGACTCCTTTTTCCCAGAGACATATGTCTCCGAGATCAAAACGGCAGGGGGCGCCGCCGAGGACCCGTCGAGGTAGCCCGTGAGCCCGGCAGCCCTGATGTGGGGGAGGACTTGCGCCTTCCACACAAAAAAAAATCGCGAGCTAGTTTCTCGGTGATTGTGTGGCCTAGTGCGGCGAGGGAGCTGGAGGACATGGCGACGACTGAGGAAGAGGACGAGGAGAGGTTGGACATAGGTGGAAGAGGGAGGCTCGATACCATGTAAGATGGAATAGGGTAGAATCGTATGCCTTTCAGCAGGGACGAATGCGTGTTTATATAGGCATAAGCCAAACGAGGTAAACCAGTTTTACAAGAGATTATACGAGATAGAAGTTGGTTAGGATTGATCTTTATCTACAGAGAATCATATCTACATTCTATCTCTAACACTTTAAACTACAGGCACCTGACCCCTTTACATAATTACAATGTCTAACAGGCCGCACATATCAGAAGAGAGGGCACTAGGGAAACGACATATCTCATCCACCAACCCTGCCATCGCTAACACCCGATCGAGGTTGAGGTGCCAGCCATGCACCGGGTTCACATCCGGCACAACACGTGGATATTGTTCTACCAGTAGTAAATGCACCGGTGAGTTAGGAGGTACACTCGCACGTGCACTTGCTAAAGCTGGCATGACAGTGGCGGCGTAGGCGCCCTGGTGAAGTTGGCCGCTGGTGTTGCCATCACCACCGACACCTCACAGTCGTGCTTGCCACCACGGTCAAGCTTGCCAAAGGATACAATCGGCAGCTAGGGCTTGCTTGCTTGTCGTGCGAATGGGGGCAAGGGAAGAGGAAACTAGGGAGAAAAAGTCGAATGCACTTGGTGCCCCCCACCCTGGCTAAAAAAGGACATCTCGCTCTTGTTTATATCTCGGCCTAACATAGGCGCGTCAATTTAGTAGGACGGGACAATGTAGTAGCACGATCATAGAACGGTCCCAAGGCGGACACCAAGAGAACCTTATTTGTTGATGCGTCAGCAGGTTGAGCCATCCTTTATGTCCATTTTGTTTGAATAATATTACGCACTATTCGATCATCCGAGGACGAGTCAATCACACGAAAAACGACATCGAGATTTGTTTATGAGATTCACCACACTCGACTATATCCCTGGGTCCTCACTATGGGCACTCCTCTTGTGACACCATCATAATACCACACCCTGACCACCTGGGCACCGGCACACACCGTCGGCTCCCCCTGAGTGCATGCTTTATTATTTTGGCATAGGTCATGTTGTGTGTCTACTCTCACATGATATAGGAGGTCTAGGATACAAGTGGCCTATTAGGACATAATTCCTATCTTCTCTAGAAATAGTATAATTCATAGTCCAACTGTAACATATCGTTTACACATTATTCGACACAATTCCAACAAACTCTACCATGGCAAATATTCTCCACCACCATGAATTTGTCCATGCGTTAAACTTTCATCTACATTGGACTTGAGTTTATTCCATGGTCACCGCTGCTACTCCAAAGACTATGTCACTCCACTTGCAACTTGCAATCCCTTTTTTTCTTGAGTACGTGTTCCCAACTCAAAACAAGAGCAAATTTAAGTTCCTCTTTACTCTAGTTTGTGCGCCCAACTTCTAGAGTATGTGTTCAACGTCATCACACACCAATCACAGATCTATGTTAAAGTGAACAACTCACATATTAGACATCACATATAAGAGTTACATAAACTCAACATCACGGTCTTCCTTAACCTCTTGTCTTAAACTTGATGGAATTTCGCTGTTGCTTGTAGTCATCCTGAGTAAAATTCGTAGTGGTCTCATCACATGTATGACCACCAGAGCCTTGGTATGTATCCATGTAGCATGCTTACCTCACGCCTTGCTAGTATTCCCATGTCAAACCTTTGTTTTCCCTGTCAGGTGTTTAGGGTTGCAAACCCACACCACTTAACCTACAATGCGTAGTACCACCGATCATCCCCAATCGATGACAAGTTTCACGTTTCCATAAGGCCACTCGACTCCAGTCCGACCCACGTGTCACTGGCTTTTCCCTCGTTGGATAGGCTTTGACACTTTGTAGACTTGCACCATAGACCTTCAATGAACACTCAGTGAAGTCTTCTGTCAGATTCCACCTTCACCTTTAACATGAATCCACCCTCATTGTTGGGTAACGTAGCATAAATTCAAAAAAATTCCTACGCATATTCAGATCTTCCTATGGAGAGACCAGCAACGAGAGAGGGGTAATAGCATCTTCATACCTTTGAAGATCGCAAAGCGGAAGCGTTGCTAGAACACGGTTAATGGAGTTGTACTCGCAGCGATTCCGATCTAGTGCCGAACTACGACACCTCCGCGTTCAAAACACGTGCAGCCCGACGACGTCTCCCGCACCTTGATCCAGCAAGGAGGAGCGAGAGGTTGGGGAAGAACTCCAGCAGCACGACGGCGTGGTGTCGATGGAGAGACGGGGTCTCCCGGCAGGGCTTCGCCAAGCACCGGCAGAGAGGAGGAGGAAGAAGGGCAGGGCTGCGCCGAGAGAGAGAGAAAACCGTGTGCGAAACAGCACCGAAACCTCAACTATATATAGGGGGAGGGGGAGGGGGCGCAACCCTTAGGGTTCCCACCCCCAAGGGGTGCGGCAGCCCCAGATGGGAGAGGGTGCGGCGGCCAGGGCAGGGAGGAGGGGTGGTGCACACCCCTGGTGGGTCTTAGGCCCACCTGGCTTAGGGTTTGCCCCCCCCCCCCCTTCCATCTCCCCTGCGCATTGGGCTGAGTGGGGAGGCGCACCAGCCCACCTAGGGGCTGGTTCCCTCCCCCAACTGGCCCATCTTACCTCTCGGGGTCGTTGCCACCCTTCGGTGGACCCCCGGGGCCATCTCCGGTGGTCCCCGTGGTCCTGGTACATTACCGGTGATGCCCAAAACAATTCCGGTGTCTGAAACCATCCGTCCTATATATCAATCTTTACCTCCGGACCATTCCGGAGCTCCTTGTGACGTCCGGGATCTCATCCGGGACTCCGAACAACTTTCGGTAACCTCGTATAACAATTCCCTATAACCCTAGCATCATCGAACCATAAGTGTGTAGACTCTACGGGTTTGGGAGACAGACACACATGACCGAGACACCTCTCCGGCCTATAACCATCAGCGGGGTATGGATACCCATGGTGGCTCCCACTTGCTCCATGATGATCTCATCGGATGAACCACGATCTCAAGGATTCAATCAATCCCGTATACGATTCCCTTTGTCTATCGGTATAGAACTTGCCCGAGATTCGATCGTCGGTATACCCATACCTTGTTCAATCTCGTTACCGGTAAGTCTCTTTACTCGTTCCGTAGCACGTCACCGTGTGACTAACTCCTTAGTCACATTGAGCTCATGATGATGTTCTAGCGAGTGGGCCCAGAGATACCTCTCTGTCACACGGAGTGACAAATCCCGATCTTGATTCGTACCAACCCAAAGACACTTTCAGAGATACCCGTAGTGCACCTTTATAGTCACCCAGTTACGTTGTGACGTTTGATACACCCAAAACACTCCTACGGTATCCGGGAGTTGCACAATCTCACGGTCGAAGGAAAAGACACTTGACATTAGAAAAACTTTAGCATACGAACAATACGATCTAGTGCTATGCTTAGGATTCGGTCTTGTCCATCACATCATTCTCCCAATGATGTGATCCCGTTATCAATGACATCAAATGCCCATGATCAGGAAACCATGATCATCTATTGACTATCGAGCTAGCCAACTAGAGGCTTGCTAGGGACACATTGTGATCTACTTATTCACAAATGTATTACTGTTTCCTGTTACTACAATTATAGCATGAATGATAGACTATTATCATGAACATATGATAATAACCATTTTATTATTGCCTCTAGGGAATATTTCCAACAGTCTCCCACTTGCACTAGAGTCAATAATCTAGTTACATTGTGATGTATCGAATACCCCTAGCATTATGGTGTTGATCATGTTTTGCTCGTGGAAGAGGTTTAGTCAACGGGTCTGCAATATTCAGATCCGTGTGTACTTTACAAATATCTATTACTCCACTCTGGACATGGTCCTGGATGGAGTTGTAGCGGCGTTTGATGTGCTTCGTCTTCCGGTGAAACCTGGGCTCCTTGGCTATGGCAATGGCCCCAGTGTTATCATAGAAGAGTGTCATTCGACCCGACGCGCTTGGAACCACTCCAAGATCGGTGATGAGCTCCTTCATCCAAATTCCTTCATGAGCCGCTTCTGAAGCAGCTATGTACTCCGCTTCACATGTAGATGCTACCACGACTTCTTGCTTGCTGCTGCACCAGCTCACTTCCCCACCATTCAAAACATATACATATCTTGTCTGTGACTTAGAGTCATCCGGATCTGTGTCGAAGCTAGCGTCGGCGTAACCCTTTACGACGAGCTCTTCGTCACCTCCATAAACGAGAAACATTTCCTTAGTCCTTTTCAGGTACTTAAGGATATTCTTGACCGCTGTCCAGTGTTCCATACCGGGATCACTTTGGTACCTCCCTATCAAACATATGGCAAGGTTTATATCAGGTCTGGTACACAGCATGGCATACATAAGAGAGCCTACGACTGAAGCATAGGGGACAGAAGTCATCTTCTCTCTATCTGCTGCCGTGGTCGGCGACTGAGTCTTACTCAACCTCATACCTTGAAAAACTGGTAAGAACCCTTTCTTTGAGTTTTCCATATTGAACTTCTTCAATATCTTGTCAAGGTATGTACTTTGCGAAAGACCTATGAGGCATCTTGATCTATCTCTATAGATCTTGATGCCTAATATGTATGCAGCTTCTCCAAGGTCCTTCATTGAAAAACTCTTGTTCAAATAGGCCTTTATGCTCTCCAACATCTCTATATTATTCCCCATCAATAATATGTCATCCACATACAGTATGAGGAAAGCTACAGAGCTCCCACTCACTTTCTTGTACAGACAGGCTTCTCCGTAAACCTGTATGAACCCAAACGCTTTAAGCACCTCATTAAAGCGAATGTTCCAACTCCGAGATGCTTGCACCAGCCCATAGATGGAGCGCTGGAGCTTGCACACTTTGTTAGCACCCTTAGGGTCGACAAAACCTTATGGTTGCATCATATACAACTCTTCCTTAAGGTTCCCGTTAAGGAACGCTGTTTTGACGTCCATTTGCCAAATTTCATAATCATAAAAGGCGGCAATCGCTAACATGATTTGGACTGATTTCAGCTTCGCTACGGGAGAAAAAGTCTCTTCATAGTCAACTCCTTGAATCTTTCGAAAACCCTTTGCGACAAGTCGAGCTTTATAAACGGTTACATTACCGTCTGCATCAGTCTTCTTCTTGAAGATCCATTTATTTTCTATGGCTCGCCGGTCATCGGGCAAGTCCACCAAAGTCCATACTTTGTTCTCATACATGGATCCTATCTCGGATTTCATAGCTTCAAGCCATTTGTTGGAATCCGGGCCCGCCATCGCTTCTTCATAGTTCGAAGGTTCACCATTGTCTAACAACATGATTTCCATCACAGGGTTGCCGTACCACTCTGGTGCGGAGCGTGCCCTCGTGGACCTTCGCGGTTCAGTAGTAACTTGATCCAAAGCTTCATGATCATTATCATTAACTTCCTCTTCAGTTGGTGCAGGCGCCACAGGAACAACTCCTGTTCGAGAGGGGGTGTAATTACCTCATCAAGTTCTACCTCCTCACACTTACTTCTTTCGAGAGAAACTCTTTCTCTAGAAAGGATCCGTTCTTGGCTACAAAGTTTTTACCTTCGGATCTATGATAGAAGGTATACCCAATAGTTTCCTTAGGGTATCCTATGAATACGCATTTCTCCGCTTTGGGTTCGAGCTTTTCTGGTTGAAGTTTCTTCACATAAGCATCGCAGCCCCAAACTTTAAAAAACGACAACTTAGGTTTCTTGCCAAACCATAGTTCATACGGTGTCGTCTCAATGGATTTAGACGGTGCCCTATTTAAAGTGAATGCTGCAGTTTCTAATGCGTATCCCCAAAATGATAGCGGTAAGTCGGTAAGAGACATCATAGATCGTACCATATCTAATAAAGTGCGATTACGATGTTCCGACACTCTGTTGCGTTGCGGTGTGCCAGGTGGCGTCAGTTGTGAAACGATTCCACACTTCCTTAGGTGTGTGACAAACTCCTGACTCAAATATTCTCCTCCACGATCAGATCGTAGACACTTAATTTTTCTGTCATCTTGGTTCTCGACCTCACTCTGAAATTCCTTGAACTTTTCAAATATCTCAGATTTGTGCTTCATCAAGTAGATATGCCCATACCTACTCAAATCATCGGTGAGAGTGAAAACATAACGATAGCCACCGCGAGCTTCAACGTTCATTGGACCACACACATCAGTATGTATTATTTCCAATAAGTCGGTTGCTCTCTCCATTATTCCTGAGAATGGAGTCTTAGTCATCTTGTCCATGAGGCACGGTTCGCATGTGTCAAATGATTCAAAATCAAGAGACTCTAATAGTCCATCCGTATGGAGCTTCTTCATGCGTTTAACGCCGATATGACCAAGGCGGCAGTGCCACCAGTATGTGGGACTATCATTATCAACTTTACATCTTTTGGTACTCACACTATGAATATGTGTAACATCACGATCGAGATTCATCAAGAATAAACCATTCACCAGCGGAGCATGAGCATAAAACATATCACTCATATAAATAGAATAACCATTATTCTCTGACTTAAATTAGTAGCCGTCTCGCATTAAGCAAGACCCTGATACAATGTTCATGCTTAAAGATGGTACTAAATAACAATTATTAAGGTTTAAAACTAATCCCGACGATAGATGTAGAGGTAGCGTGCCGACGGCGATCACATCTACCTTGGACCCATTCCTGACGTGCATCGTCACCTCTCCTTTGCCAGTCTCTGATTATTCTACAGTTCCTGCTTTGAGTTGCAAATGTGAGCAACAACACGGGTATCAAATACCCAGGAGCTACTACGAGCGCTGGTAAGGTACACATCAATAACATGTATATCACATATACCTTTAACGTTGCCGGCCTTCTTGTCCGCTAAGTATTTGGGGCAGTTCCGCTTCCAGTGAACTTTTCCCTTGCAATAGAAGCACTCAGTCTCAGGCTTGGGTCCATTCATTTTCTTCTTCCCGGCATTTGGCTTACCGGGCACGACAACAACTTTACCGTCTTTCTTGAAGTTCTTCTTACCCTTTCCCTTCTTGAAACTAGTGGTCTTGTTGACCATCAACACTTGATGCTCTTTCTTGATTTCTACTTCTGCAGACTTGTGCATCGAGTACAACTCGGGATTGGTCTTCTCCATCCCTTGCGTGTTGTAGTTAAGCACAAAGCCTTTGTAGCTTGGTGGAAGAGACTGCAGGATTCTGTCAATTATAGCATCATCTGGAAGTTCGACTCCAAGTGAAGTCAGACGACCGTGTAACCCAGACATTTTGAGTATGTGCTCACTGACATAACTGTTCTCCTCCATCTTACAGCTAAAGAACTTGTCGGAGACTTCATATCTCTCGACATGGGCATGAGCTTGAAAAACTAGTTTCAGTTCTTTGAACATCTCATATGCTCCGTGTTGCTCAAAACGCCTTTGGAGCCCCGTTTCTAAACTGTATAACATGCCACACCTAACCAGAGAGTAGTCATCGCTCCGCGTTTTCCAGACGTTCAGAATGTCCTGGGCTGCTGCGGGAGCGGGAGGGTCACCTAGCGGCGCATCAAGGACATAAGCCTTTTTAGCTGCTTCAAGGACGAGCTTCAAGTTGCGAACCCAGTCCGCATAGTTGCTACCATCATCTTTCAGCTTGTTTTTCTCTAGGAATGCATTGAAATTGAGGTTGACGTTGGCCATCTACAATATTTATAAAGACAACTTTTAGACTAAGTTCATAACAATTAAGTTCATTTAATCAAATTAAGTATGAACTCCCACTTAAATCGACACCCCTCTAGTCATCTAAGTGATACATGATCCATGTTGACTAACCCGTGTCCGATCATCACGTGACACGGACTAGTCACCATGGTGAGCAACTTCATGCTGATCGTATTCAACCATACGA
The DNA here is from genome assembly GCF_904849725.1 of Hordeum vulgare subsp. vulgare. Lineage (NCBI taxonomy): Eukaryota > Viridiplantae > Streptophyta > Magnoliopsida > Poales > Poaceae > Hordeum > Hordeum vulgare. The sequence goes on along the minus strand of NC_058524.1, from coordinate 232,749,197 downwards.
CAAATGTTCGACCTTTAGGTCTCTTGTATTGGAGGTCATGTCTGTACATGCTAAGCTCGTCGAGTCAACCTAGGTGTTTCGCGTGTGTAAATCTAGCTTACACCCGTTGTATGTGAACGTTAGAATCTATCACACCCGATCATCACGTGGTGCTTCGAGACAACGAACCTTCGCAACGGTGCACACTTAGGGGAATACGTTCTCGAAATTTTAAGAGGGATCATCTTATTATGCTACCGTCGTTCCAAGCAATAACATGAAAAACATGATAAACATCACAATGCAATCATATAGTGACATGATATGGCCATTATCATCTTTGCCCTTTCGATCTCCATCTTCAGGCATCGCATGATCATCATCATCACCGGCGTGACACCATGATGTCCATCATCGTGTCTCCGTGAAGTCGTCACGCCAACTACTACTATCACTACTACTATAGCTAACCATTAGCAATGAAGTAAAAGTAGTAAGCACATGGCGTTGCATCTCATACAATAAATTAAGACAACTCCTATGGCTCCTGCCGGTTGTCATACTCATCGACATGCAAGTCGTGAAACCTATTACAATAACATGATCATCTCATACATCATACATGCAACATCACAACTTTGGCCATATCACATCACATGTCAAACCCTGCAAAAACAAGTTAGACGTCCTCTAATTGTTGTTGCAAGTTTTACGTGGCTGATTTGGGTTTCTAGCAAGAACGCCTTCTTACCTACGTGACAGCCACAATGATGATATGCCAAAGCTATTTACCCTTCATAAGGACCCTTTTCATCAAATCCAATCTGACTAGAGTAGGAGAGATAGACACCCTCTAGCCACCTTTATGCACGGTGTGCATGTCTGTTGGTGGAACCAGTCTCACGTAAGCGTACGTGTAAAGTCGGTCCAGGCCGCTTCATCCCACAATACCGCCGGAAAAGAATAAGACTAGTAGCGGCAAGCGAATTGAGAAATCATCTCCCACAACTTTTGTGTTCTACTCGTGCATAGAATCTACGCATAGAAAACCTGGTTCGGATGCCACTGTTGGGTAACGTAGCATAAATTCAAAATTTTCCTACGCATATTCAGATCTTCCTATGGAGAGACCAGCAATGAGAGAGGGGTAAGAGCATATTCATACCTTTGAAGATCGCTAAGCGGAAGCGTTGCTAGAACGCGGTTGATGGAGTCGTACTCACAGCGCTTCCGATCTAGTGCCGAACTACGGCACCTCCGCGTTCAGCACACGTGCTGCCCGGTGACGTCTCCCGCACCTTGATCCAGCAAGGAGGAGGGAGAGGTTGGGGAAGAACTCCAGAAGCACGATGGCGTGGTGTCGATGGAGAGACGAGGTCTCCCGGCAGGGCTTCACCAAGCACCGGCAGAGAGGAGGAGGAAGAAGGGCAGGGCTGCGTCGAGAGAGAGAGAAAACGGTGTGCGAAACAGCCCCGAAACCTCAACTATATATAGGGGGAGGGGGAGGGGGCGCAGCCCCAGATGGGAGAGGGGGTGGCGGCGAGGGCACGGAGGAGGCGTGGTGCGCACCCCTGGTGGGCCTTAGGCCCACCTGGATTGGGTTTGCCCCCCTTCCATCTCCCCTGCGCATTGGGCTGAGTGGGGAGGCGCACCAGCCCACCTAGGGGCTGGTTCCCTCCCCCAATTGGCCCATCTTACCTCCCGGGGTCGTTGCCCTCCTTCGGTGGACCCCCGGGGCCACCTCCGGTGGTCCCGGTACGTTATCGGTGATGCCCGAAACAGTTCCGGTGTCTGAAACCATCCGTCCTATATATCAATCTTTACCTCCGGACCATTCTGGAGCTCCTCGTGACGTCCGAGATCTCATTCGGGACTCCGAACAACTTTCGGTAACCTCGTATAATAACTCCCTATAACCCTAGCGTCATCGAACCTTAAGTGTGTAGACCCTATGGGTTTGGGAGACAGGCAGACATGACCGAGACACCTCTTCGGCCAATAACCATCAGCGGGGTCTGGATACCCATGGTGGCTCCCACTTGCTCCATGATGATCTCATCGGATGAACCATGATGTCAAGGATTCAATCAATCCCGTATACGATTCCCTTTGTCTGTCGGTATAGAGCTTGCCCGAGATTCGATCGTCGGTATACCCATACCTTGTTCAATCTCGTTACCGGTAAGTCTCTTTACTCGTTCCGTAGCACGTCATCGTGTGACTAACTCCTTAGTCACATTGAGCTCATCATGATGTTCTACCAAGTGGGCCCAGAGATACCTCTCCGTCACACGGAGTGACAAATCCCGATCTCGATTCGTACCAACCCAACAGACACTTTCAGAGATACCCGTAGTGCACCTTTATAGTCACCCAGTTACGTTGTGACGTTTGATACACCCAAAGCACTCCTACGGTATCCTAGAGTTGCACAATCTCATGGTCGAAGGAAAAGACACTTGACATTAGAAAAGCTTTAGCATACAAACAATACGATCTAGTGTTATGCTTAGGATTGGGTCTTGTCCATCACATCATTCTCCCAATGATGTGATCCCGTTATGAATGACATCTAATGCCCATGATCAGGAAACCATGATCATCTATTGACTAACGAGCTTGCCAACTAGAGGCTTGCTAGGGACACATTGTGATCTATTTATTCACACATGTATTACTATTTCGTGTTAATACAATTATAGCATTAACAATAGACTATTATCATGAACAAGGAAATATGATAATAACCATTTTATTATTGCCTCTAGGGCATATTTCCAACACTCATATCATGTTGACTTGAAGCTCCGTGTTACGCCACCTTGAATCAAACTCACGCCATAGTCTTGTTGAAGCCACACGAGCCCTCGGGCATGTGCCAAATATTTCCACACCCAGAGGTCGGTCACTATTAACATCACACTCCTATGTCATTATTGTCATCGATCCCTCCACCTTCTTGTGCTTGAGTGACATCCCCCCAACCCGTAACACTATCTAGTCCAACTCAGGCTCCATATCATCTTTCGTGAATTTCCATCCATCACTGATAATTCCACCTCAGCAAAGATGACTTCGTGCAACACCTTCAAGCATTCATGTTGTGTTAACATATATTTCATCCCTGTCTACCATAACCCAAGGCTTTCTGTATTGTTGAATTACACCACCTCAAACTTGATGTCCAATGACATGATGGTAATTCTTACGGGTGACCTTGTGAAAAAAACCAAGCTTCTTTCCATGATGTCAAAGTCCATAAGTACCTAATGTGGTTGTCTACCACTACTAGTAGCAACTCAACAAAATAATTTTGGCCTAGCCTCAACTCCCAATGCTAGATATTTCCTTTGTCAAAACCTTGCCTTGCTGATCTATGTGTATCACAAGATGCAACTTTCCCCACAAATTGGTTTGCCTCCTTATTTCGTCATGAGGTTGCCTACTGCTGTATTTAGGGCAACTCTAGTAGATCTCTTATATTCATCCATCCACTATAATAACTACCAATATGAGGGTCGGGAAGTTTTTTGTATCCCATGTAGATCCTTTATATTCGTTCACCCGCTAATTTTGTGTGGGTCCTGTAAAATTCAGCCCCGTATGCCATATATACGGTTTTCTTCCATCCTAATGTCGGCTCCTCTATTCCACCTGTTTGTTGACGCGAAGGAATTTTCAGCTCTTACCATCTTGGCCACCGCCTGCGCTGCTACATCTCCCGTCGACGCTTGCTACCCCCACCCACCTCACACCGTCGAGTAGCTCCATATTCCTCACCGCACCTTCTACAATAATTTTATAGGCTTGGACTGTGATTTTTTTTCCACAGACGAGCGGCTGTCGGCACTGCTGATCCTCCTGGAGCTTGCCTCGCAGCCTCGTAGTGGGAGGATCAAGTTGGTCTAGATGCCCACGAGCCAGAAAATTGACCGACTTGTAGACACACGTGTGAACGAAGCAGATTTGGGGTCATGGTGAAGAAGAGGCCAACCGATTTTCTTTAGTTGGTTATGGACAAGAAAGGGGTGGCTGACTTGATTCAGGGTGGTGAATTTGCTTCTAGGGAAGGTAATTCGGAGGTAGTTAAATAGTAGGCACGACAATATTTGAGAAAAAATGTTAGGAGTGAATTTATTTTTTAAATGGATGTGACGCCCTCGATTTGATCGTAAGCTAATCATACACGCAAATGCGTACAACCAAGCTCAAGGATTCACGAGAAGATATCACAACACAACTCTAGACACAAATAAAAACATACAAGCATCATATTGCAAGCCAGGGGGCCTCGAGGGCTAGAATACAGAAGCTCAATAAACACACGAGTCAGCGGACGCAACAAATATCTGAGTACAGACATGAAACATGATAATGCCTTAGAGAAGGCTAGCACAAAAGATACACCGATCGAACGAGGCGAGGCCTCCTGCCTGGGAACCTCCTAAACTACTCCTAGTATTCAGCGGCCTCCACGTAGTAGTAGGCACCGTCGGGGTAGCAGTCGTCGTCGGCGGGAAACGTCATCTCCTGGCTCCATCATCTGGTCCCAGCAACGGAACAAGGGGAAAAGGGGGGAGCAAAGGAACGGTGAGTACTCATCCAAAGTACTCGCAAGACTGACATCAGAACTATGCTAAGTATGCATCAGTATCAAAGGAAGGGGTTATATGTGGACTGACTGCAGCAATGCGAGAATAGAGAGAGAAGGCCTAGTCCTATCAAAGACTAGCATCTTCAGGGGTCTTGTAGCAATAGACGAGAGTAGAACAGGTAACAAAAATAATAGTCATATTGTTGCAACAATATTAATTAAAGACATGCCTAGAGATCCTTCCTCGACTCCCTACGAGGAAGCAATGCCAGAGCAAACCTTCCAGTTAAGTAACAGTTGTAGTTGTATAAGATCGGGGCACAACTCCAAGTCATCCTATAACCGTGGACACGACTATCCCAATAGTTAATTTTCATCCCTGTAGGGGTGCACCACATATTACCCGTCACGCTCGATAAACTCTACCCGGACACACTTTCCTGGTTCATGCCAGGCCTCAGAACATCAACACGTCGCAGCCCCACCTAGACTCAACAGAGAGGCCAGCCCGCCGGTCTAAATCCTAAGCGCGCAGGGGTTATGGGCCCATCACCCTTTGCACTCCTGCACGATGCGAGGGCTCCCGATGTCAGTCCTGGCACCTCTTATACAAAAACGGTGATAATCCATACCACTCGGGCGCACGCCGCTCCATTGCTGACATCTGAAGAGATTCGGCTGATACCACAACGTCGAGTACCCATAACTTCTCCCACATAGACGGTTAGTGAGAAAAGGTCTCCGACCAACCTAGATCAAATAACCGAATCCATTAACATTTTAATTAACTCATCGACACATCCACGCGGGAATCTACCTGCCAAACATTTTATTCATCAATGTTTCGAGTAACACGGTCAACTAATTGTGTGGTTGTAACATCAGAGGGTCCGAGGTATCACCCTAGTGGGATTCCGAACGATGTAACCGTCATGGTGGCCAGGGAGGAATCACCCTGAATGGGCCACACCTGATTGGTTGTACGACAGAGTCGTTATCAGAAGTGGTGAACGAGGAATCACCCTCGAGAACCACCGCCGGTCAACTACACTACTATGCTAACATCGGAGTACGTAACGAGGTGTCACCCTTGGTACTCGATAGTAGCTCGGGAGCGTTGTACAACTAAGGGGGTGTGAGTTTTGTGTGGGGTCTTGGCTCGTCGATCAGTGCTCGAGACTTCACGATAAAGCGGGGGCAACTGGACTAAGGGGGCAAAGGGGATGACAGCTCCACCTATACTAGACAGTTTAGATCACGGTACAGTAAAGTAGTAGTTCATCCAAAATAGGATATGCATCAGAATAGGATCTATCTACAACAGTAGCAGAATTCTAATGCAAGAATGAGGGAAAAAGAAATAGGCGATATAGGGATGATCAAGCGGGGTTTGCTTGCCTTGTTGGTCTGCGGCAAAGGTTTGGTCGTCAGAGGCGTAATGGTACCCGGTAGCAGCGTCAGTGTCGGGGTCTACCGGAGAGAAGAGGGGAAGAAACAATAAGTAACAGCAACTCATGCAACACGATGCAAGACATGGCAACATGCAGTGCTAGGCAAGAGCTAACGCGGTAATACACATCATGGACGGATTGGCACAATATCTAACGATATTTCCTCGGGTCTCTTGCTACTACTGGACAGGCGAAACAGATGGAAAGTTCAACGTTTGCTATGCTAGAGACACGTGACACACGAACGGATAGCGTATCCGGGTTCGTCTCGTTTTTCTGATGAACTTTCATGTACAAATTATTTTCATCTGGATTATGGATTATTTTATATTAATTTTTAAAGTTTTATTAATCAATTAGGAATAAAAATATATTCAATTAAATTCAACAAATAGATATGACATCAGCATGATGTCACTGTGACATCAGCATTCAACAGTCATGTTGACTGGTCAACTTTGACCAGTGAGTCCCACGTGTCATACCCACACTTTTATAATTTAGTTTAATTAATAATTAATCAGATTAATTTAGGGGGGCCCACGTGTCATTGACTATAGTTTAATTCAGTTAATATAACTTAACTAGGTTTAATTAATAGGGTGGGTCCCCATGTCATTCACACATTTTAATTTAGGTTTGAAAATAATTAAACAGGTTTAATTAGCACATGGGGTCCACAAGTCATGCCCTATGATTTAACTAACAAAAATTAACTTAGTTAGATTAGGTTTATTTAACCTAATTAGTTAGGCAAATTAACCAATAGTTAATTTAGCTAACTAATTACATATTAACTAAATAATTAATTGGTTAATTGATTAATTAGTTAATTATTGCAATATTATTTATCTTATTTATTTTATTTTTACATTCTCCTCCTTCTAATATGGTTTTAGGGGGGAGACCCCACGTGTCATAGTGTGTGGAGTGGGGTTAGTGGAAGAGGGGGATTAGCCCCCTCACTAACCAGATCACTCCCGGTCACAGAGGCACGCTAGGCACGCATGGCGCACAAAGGTAGCCGGCAGACATGGCTCCAGGGGCGAGCAGGGCAGCGGCTAGGAGGAGGCGCGTGAGCGCGCGCTTGGACGCGGGACGCGGCAGGGGATGTGCGGACCCAACCGATGGGACGGGGGCGCACGGCAAGCACGGACAAGCAGGGGCCGGTGCGGGGCCACAGGCGTGACGACGGGGCAAATGACGGTGGTCAACGGCTGTAGGGTGGCATGGCATCGCAGAGTGCGGCGGGGACGTAGCGGGAGAGGAGGGAGAGGGAGGGGAGATCACCCCCGTCCTGAGAAGGGGCGGTGATGACGAGTTGATGGATATACTTCTCGCCCCTCGTTGGTTACCCCAAGTGGAAGGTGGAGATATAGTCAGCAGCAAATTTCCCTTACACGGGGACTATAAGGTTTACCAAACCAGGAGGACTCCTAGGCTCAACAAGTAGGTGTCTTCCACCCTGGCGCTAGCAGAACACGTGGACCTGCAAACACAACAAATAACTTTTCTCCCAACAAGTACACAGAGGTTGTCAATCTCTCCGGCCTTGGAGTTTGCAAAGGATCAAAACACAAGCGGGAAAGTAATAGTGATTGCAACGGAAAACTAAATGAAAGCGGTAAATGATGGAGGTGTAAACAATGATGGTGATATGGACCGGAGTGACATGATGTTCACTAGTGATGTCTCTCTCCCAAAAGATGATAAACAACTATGCTTGGGTAAACAAATCACAGTTGGGCAATTGATAGAATTATGATCGTACCGCCATGCTAATTATGCTACTTGATAGTTAGAGGTTCAATACTACAGCGCAGTATGCCAAGACAAGTAGACCGTTTATTCATCAGCATCTACTTACTAATCATCCATCTTATTATATCTATCCAGAACATATCTCCGTTATTAAGTTGCGAGCCCCTCCCAAAGTGTAAACTCAAAGCAACGGACAACTGCATTAATGAACTATACGTAAGATAAACAATCCTTGCAACCTGGTCACAAGCACTGTTGTTTTCTCCCTGGTGGCAACAAGCACATCCCCTAGTCTCATGTTTATGTCACTCAAGCTAGACATCGAGGGGCATGAATTGACAATCATGCATAACACTCCCTCTTGGAGTCACAATCTACTACCCGGCCAAAGCAATTAATAGAACATGCATGAATCACTAAGGAACATAATATAAAAAGATAATCAAATATATAACTCATAAAAATCTGAACATAATCTTATAATCCATTGAATCCCAACAAACCAAGCATAACAATAGCAAGAGAATTACATAGATGCCTGGATCATGTAGGGCAACTCACAAGGACTAACCATTGAAGCAAAAGATTGGAGAGAAGACATCACATAGCTACTGGTCATGGACTCATGGTCCAAGGAGGACTACTCACGGCACGTCCGGGAAGCATCCATGATGGTGGAGAAGCTTCTGGAGGTCAATCCTCCCTCCGGGAGGGTGCCGGGAAGAGGTCTCCTGAGGGTCCCAATCCCGGAAGCGCTGCGGCGGCGGAACGATGCAGAAATTCGCGATTCCGGAAGTTCTGTAAGGGTTTCCTCTCGGTACTCTAAATATAGGCTAAAGGAGGGCACCGGAGGAGGTGGTAGCCACCCAGGTGGCCTCCTGGCGCGACCTAGGGCCTGGTCGCGCCAGCAGGTCGCCTGGGAGGCCCGTGGCCCCCTCTGGCCCATCTTCGGCGATCCGAAAGCTTCTATTTCGCTTATTATATATATATATATTCTAGAATTTTTCGGGCTTTGGAAAATTGGGTAAAAGCCCCTGCAAAATAGACATCAGCAGACAGAAAATGGTATTGGGTGCACTCAGTTGGTAGGTTAGTCCAAATATGTGCAAAATGATATAAAAGTGTAGCAAAACATATAACAATTTCACCCAAAAGATCATGGAACTAGCAGAAATTATTGATACGTTTAAGACGTATCACCATCCCGAAGCTTAATTTCTGCTCGTCCTCGAGTAGATAAATGATAACACAATAATTTCTATGGTGACATGCTAACACACATATAAGAACTTCAAAGTAAAGGAAGTGAGATATGCAATTCAAGTCAAGACAATAACAAGCAAGAGTCTATATCTAGTATTGAGTTTAGCAAAGTAAGAACATAAAGGTGCAAGAGCTCTCGCTGTCCGTGACTCGAATGTCTCCAAATGGTGTTTGCGTGCAAGAAGTGGGAGATGGGTTGAGCTCATAAAATATATTTTTAATTGAGAACTCAATCTACTAAAATTTGACACTTAGTCTACTTCGAAATCTTATTTTGACTCATCCCCAGACCACTAGTCAAAATGATCCTCTCCCTTTTGACTTTGAGAACTCATGCAATGGATGAGCGTAAGCAAGATATGTTGGCACTTATTATGGCAAAGAGAATAATGATGGGGAAGGAAGAAAAAAAGGTGTGAAAGGCTCACATCAATGAGGACAACCATACGCGAGAGAAAGCCAAATGATAGATATGATGTGAGGAGTAGGGATTGCCATGTAATGGATGCACATATGAGCTAAAGTAAGCTCTCCAATGGAACTAGTGGTGGTGCATCTAACCTGTTTGCTCATGAATACCTAGAGCTCATTTGAGGAGGCTCATCATTGGAATATGCAAACCAAGTTCTATAGTGTAAGGGTCCCCACATAGTTATGCATGAATGATAATCTCTATGTAGTACCAATATAGCAATGGAGTATGAGTGTGGATCTTTCAAAAGGAATGTAGAGTTGCCCCCTTCTCTCTTTTTATTTCTTTTTTTCTTTTCTTTTTCTCTCTTTTTCTGTGGCCTCTTTGGTTGTTTCTTTTTATCTCTCATTTGTCCTCTTTGGGATCTTTCGTTTGTCCTCTTTGGGATCTTTTCCTCACTTAAGGGCAACACTCTATGTTTTACATGAATAAAACAAAAACCATCACACTTTATAAGAAGTACTCAACATAAAGACAAGTGAAAACTATCATGATGTATGCAAATGTATGCCTCTGCTAGTGTAGCATGATATTCAATGATACTAGCGCATCGTGTAGCAGTAATAAGGACAAGGCCCAACTAACATGCGGATCCTCGATCAAGCAAAAGCATGTATGACATGAAGATCAAGTCATGAGATGGTGGATGTTGCATGACAATGTATCTCGGAAAGGCTATGGAAATGCCTTAATAGGTAGGTATGCTGTTTTGAGGAAAGATATAATGAGGCTTATGTATGATAGAGTGTATCATGTCATGGGTTTGGGTGCACCGGCGGAGTTTGCACCAACTCTAAATGTGATTAAGGGCAATGCACGCTACCAGAGAGGATAGCAAAATATGGATGGTGGAAGTGCCAACAATCGAATACTCACATTAGTCCAAAGATCTCATACACTTATTATCGATAACTATTTATCTAGTTAGGAAATTCACAAAGAGACAAGTACCCCGAGGAGGAGTGTTTGGGGGTTTGGTTATCCTTGCGCATCCTCGACACATGGTAACGTGAGGGTACTCTATATATTCCAACCCCACAAGAGGTTAGCGATCAATTTAGTAGCTTGAGTTCTCAACTAATCTTTAGTTTTTGAAAAACACACGGATTTCCCAAAATACGAAACCTATCACTAATAGGCTCAAGCTCTTGATACCTATAGTCCAAACATTACTCAAATCAATACATCAAAAATATTGCAAGTTACTACTATACTTAGATAGCAACCTCAATTACCTACTCATCCAAGACACACAACTCAGTGCAACGAGCCAACTCTCTAAACAAGGTAAGCATGATAACTGAAGAGAGTTCCAGAAGCAACTTAAATAATAGCTCTTAAAAAGATAAGCATGAAAACTAAGAGCTAAGCAGGACGGTAGGTACGAAAAGATGAAGAACACACAAAAAGGATAATCATGAAAACCTATCTTGTGTTCTAGAGTGGAATGCAGCGTGTGTCTCTCCCAAACAAGGTAGGCTAGGTTCCGACTTGTTATGAACAATAAGAAAAACTAAAACAAACTAAAAAGTAAAGAATGAGACGCTCCAAGCATAGCACATATCATATGAAGTGATAAAAATACAGCATGGAGATGGACGAACTGATGATTGTTGATAGAGGAGGGGATGCACGGGGGCATCCCCAAGCTTAGACGCTTGAGTCTCCTTTGAATATCTCTTGGGGTGCATGGGGGCATCCCAAGATTGAGCGCTTGACACTCCTGTATCTTCTTTCATCATCTCCCGTCGCATACTTGAAAACTCCCTTCATACGAAACTCATCATAAGCTGATTAGGGTGGTTAGTTCCCGTAATAAAATAATTCATTACCTTCTGGAAACAAATATTTTCATGAAAATCTACCTCTTATTATGAATTCCAAAAGTTTTTTGCAAATAAAAAGTAAGCTTAGGATTTGCAAAACAATGAAAACGCAAAACATGGCAGAATCTTTGAAAAACAGAACATTAGGTAGTAAATAATTTATTAGGAGCACTTCTGCAACTCAAATTAAAAAACTCAGAACATATTACAGAAAGGAAATTATATAGAGCACGCTTTAAAAAAATTCAGATCAAAAAGATTATCTGGTGATGTTTGGCGAATTGTTGTGTCAAGCAGACAAAATCTGTTTATGGACAGCATGTCACAACTTTTGAACTTTCTTGCAATCGGAGGCTATAACTTGGCACAAAGCTTAAAACTAAAGATACAATAGTGTTCTACAGTACTAACAAGCATCAAGACCACTAAAACATAAAATAAAAACAAATTTGGTTGCCTCCCAACAAGCGCTTTATTTTATGCCTTTGAGCTAGGCATAATGCAAGAAGATCAGGTGTTATCAACTCCAAAAGTATAACTTGCCCGAGTAACAGACTCATAATGTAACTTAATATTATTTATAGGGAAGTATTCCATTCCCTTTTTAAGAGTAAATTGGAATTTAATAATTCCCTCTTTCATTTCAATGATAGCACCAACGGTGCGGAGAAAAGGACGTCCCACAATAATTGGACACGAAGGATCGCATTCAATGTCCATAATAAGAACATCAACGGGCACATAATTATCATTGACAACAATAAGAACCTCATCATTTCTCCCTAATGGTTTCTTTATGGAAGAATCAACAAGACGAACACCGAAAGGACATGGATCATAAGGTTTCCAATCAAGCATATCATACATTCTTTTGGGCATAACGAAAGCACTAGCTCCAACATCACACAAAGCAAAGCAAGAGATATTATTCAATTTTATTTTGACCATAGGATCCCAACCATCTTCTAGTTTCATAGGAATAGAAGTCTCTAGCTTGAGCTTATCCTCCCTATCTTTTATAAGAGCACTGGTAATATGCTTGGTGAAGGCAATATTAGGTGTACTAGTGTGGGGGTCTTTAGCCATTCTTTGCAAAAAGGTGATAACTTTGAAGAGACTACAATTGTCAAAATCAATATCATTGATATTAAGTAAAATTGTAGTGTCGTCCTCTATGTTTGATTTTCTCACTATGATAAGAGTTTGGACGTCTTCCCAAGTTTGGGGACGTTTAGGAGCAACTTCAAACCAAAGATCTTGTGGCTTCCCGATCCAACCATGCCAAGTGTATAATTCTCCATAATGACTAGTATAGTCACATGGTTTACTTGTAAAAAGGCCCTTAGTGGTAAATGGAGCAATAGAGGAGAAGGTATAATCATTATTGTTGTGACTAGTGGAGTCACCCAACATGGTGTTCTCAGCGGAACCCATAGCAACGGCAACGAGCAAGAACAAAGCAACTAATTATTTTATGGTTTTTGGTATAAGACTCTAAAGCAAAAACTAAAAAAGCAAACTAACAAGACTAAAAAGCAAAGGTAAAGGATAGTGTGCAACTCCCCTATCTTGAAGACTGGAGTCCCCGGCAACGGCGCCAAAAATTTGCTTGATGACGAGTTGATGGATATACTTCTCGACCCTCGTTGGTTACCCCAAGTGGCAGGTGGAGATGTAGTTAGCAGTAGATTTCCCTTACATGGAGACGTTAAGGTTTATTGAACCAGGAGGACTCCTAGGCTCAACAAGTTGGTGTCTTCCACCCTGGCGCTAGCAGAAGACGTGGACCTGCACACACAACAAATAAGTTTGCTCCCAACTGTTGGGGAACATTGCATGGGAAACAAAAAAATTCTTACGCACACGAAGACCTATCATGGTGATGTTCATCTACGAGAGGGAGATCGGATCCACATACCCTTGTAGATCGCTAAGCGGGAAGCATTAAGAAACGCGGTTGATGTAGTGGAATAACTTCGTGATTCAAATTACCGACGTCGCACGATCCGTTCCGATCTAGTGCCGAACGGACGACACCTCCGCGTTCAACACACGTATAGCTTGATGGCGATCTCCACCTTCTTGATCCAGAAAGAGAGATGGGGAAGTAGATGAGTTCTCTGGTAGCGTGACGGCGCGCCGGCGATTCTGATGATCTATTCCTGCAATGCTCCGCCCGAGCTCCGCAGAAAACAGATCTAGAGGAAGAACTACGAAGTAGAGGTTTAGGGTTGCACGTGGCAAAGTTGTGACTCAAAAACCCTAAAACCTCTAGTATATATAGGAAGAGTCAAGGGGTGGGGCTTGCACTTGGGGCGCCGGCCGAAGGAAGGAGGGATCCTCCTCCAAGTCGGTTCGGAGGAAGGAGTCACTTCCTTCCTTCCTTCCCACCTCCTCTTTTTTTCCTTTTTTTCTTTCTCCTTGATTTTTTCTTCTTGGCCAAAATAGCCAAGTTGGGCTGGCCTCACCAGCCCACTAAGGGCTGGTGCGCTACCCTTGGTCTATTAGGTTCACTCCCGGATGGGTGGGCCCCTCCCGGTAAAAACCAGGAACCCATTCGTCACTCCCGGTACACTGTCGGCAATGCCCGAAATCTTTTCGGAGGCCAAATGAAAGAATCCTATATATCAATCTTCGTTTCTGGACCATTCCGGAAACCCTCGTGATGTTCTGATCTCATCCGGGACTCCGAACAAACCTTCGGTCACCAACACGTATAACCCAACTATACTGAAACGTCACCGAACCTTAAGTGTGCAGACCCTGCGGGTTCGAGTTCTATGCAGACATGACCTAAGGCACTCCCCGGTCAATATCCAACAGCGGGACCTGGATGTCCATATTGGATCTGACATATTCTACGAAGATCTTATTGGTTGAACCTCTGTGCCAAGGATTCATATAATCCCGTATATCATTCCCTTTGTCCTTTGGTATGTTACTTGCCCGATATTTGATCGTTGGTATCCCTATATCTATTTCAATCTCGTTACCGACAAGTCTCTTTACTCGTTCCATAATACAAGATCCCGTGACTAACACTTTAGTCACATTCCTTGCAAGGCTTATATGTGATCTTGTACTACCGAGTGGGCCCCGAGATACCTCTCCGTCACACGGAGTGACAAATCCCACTCTTGATCCATGCTAACTCAACGAACATCTTCAGAGATACGTGTAGAGCACCTTTATAGTCACCTAGTAATGTTGCGGCGTTTGATACACTCAAGGTATTCCTCCGGTGTCAGTGAGTTACATGACCTCATTGTCATAGGAATGAATACTTGACACGCAGAAAACAATAGCAACAAAATGACACGATCACATGCTACGTTTATAGTTTGGGTCTTGTCCAGCACATCATTCTCCTAATGATGTGATCCAGTCATCAAGTGACAACACTTGCGTATGGTCAGAAAACCTTAACCATCCTTGATCAACTAGCTAGTCAACTAGAGGCTTACTAGGGACATTGTTTTGTCTATATATCCACACATGCATTTATGCTTTCATTCAATACAATTATAGCATGGATAATAAACGATTATATTGAAACATGAAATATAATGATAACTATTTTATCATTGCCTCTAGGGCATATTTCCAACAACAGTGAGTATAGAGACGTTGTCAATCTCTCCGGCCTTGGAGTTTGCAAAGGATCAAAACACAAGTGGGAAAGTAATAGTGATAGCAACGGAAATGTAAATGAAAGCGGTAAATGATGGGCGTGTAAACAATGATGGTGATATGGACCGGAGTCACATGATGTTCACTAGTGATGTTTCTCTGCCAAAAGACGATAAAAAACTATGCTTGGGTAAACAAATCCCAGTTGGGAAATTGACAGAATTATGATCGCGGTGCAATGCTAATTATGCTACTTGATAGTAAGAGGTTCAATAGTAATGGGCACTACGCCAAGATAAGTAGACCGTTTATTCATTAGCATCTACTTACTAATCATCCACCTTGAGATATCTATCCAGAACATCTCTCCGGCATTAAGTTGAGCCCCACCCAAAGTGTAAACTCAAAGCAACAGAGACAAGTACATTAATGAACTATGCGTAAGGTAAACAATCCTTGCAACCGTGGTCACAAGCACCGTTGTTTTCTCCCTGGTGGCAACAAGCACATCCCCTAGTCTCATGTTTTTGTCACTCAATCTAGACATCGAGGGGCATGAACCCACAATCATGCATAACGCTCCCTCTTGGAGTCACAATCTACTAATCGGCCAAAGCAATATATAGCAACGGAGAACATTCATGAATCACTAAGAAACATAATATAAAAGGATAATCAAATTTATATAACTCATAAAAATATGAACATAATCTCATAATCCATAGGATCCCAACAAACCGAGCATAGCAATAGCAAGACAATTACATAGATGCCTTGATCATGTAGGGCAGCTCATAAGAACTAACCCTTGAAGCACAAGATTGGAGAGAAGACATCACATAGCTACTAGGCATGGACTCATGGTCCAAGGAGGACTACTCACGACACGTCCGGGAAGCATCCAAGGCGGTGGAGAAGTTCCTGGAGGTCAATCCTCAGTCCGGCAGGGTGCCGGGAAGAGGTCTCCTGACGCTCTCGATCTCGGAAGCGCTGCGGCGGCGGAACGATGGAGAAATTCGCGATTCCAGAAGTTCTATAAGGGTTTCCTCTCGAGACTCTAAATATAGGCGAAAGAAGGGCATCGGAGGAGGTGGGACCCACCCAGGTAGTAACATCCCAAATTTTGGAATGTTAATATAGTTATTATATTTTTTGTTTGTTTGCTTGAGTGATTGAAAGTTGAGTGAAATTTGAAACTTTTCAAAAACTTTTGAATGAGAGGGAATAAAATGACTTTCCCCTTCTCCGGTAGATTCAAATTCAAAAGCAATGAGAGAAGATGACATGACTTCTTCAACTATAAAGAATTTGAATGGAGCTGGCATTTGAATTTCCTTCGATTTTAATTTGCAACTTCGATTTTAATTTGAAATGCCGGGGAATAATATTCTGTCAAACAGAAAAGAGAGGAGGAACATGACCCTCCAAAGCCACGGGCATTTGTTGAAGTATATTGAGACAAGAAAACAAAATTTAATTGAGAAAATATTTGCAAAAAAGAAAATAAAGCTTTTATGGATTTTTTGAAAAAAATTATTTTTTGAAGTATTTATTTTGGACATGGAAAAATGTCTATCTTCTCGGATTTATTTTTCTGATATTTGTGGTATATAACACTTATATTTTTGGGAAGGAATTTATTTCCTTTTCATATATATTCTTTCCTGTTTTAATTATTAGGAAGTAAATCATTTTTTTTGGAAACTTACCCTGGCCCATTAAGGAACTTCCTATTCAGGCCCGACAAAGGATCTTCTCCTTCCTCTGGACTCCCTCCTCCCGTGCTCAGGCACCTTCCATGGAAGGGAGCCAAGAAATCCTCCCCTTTCGGAATTCGCGAAGTTCTTTCCCTCCTAGCTTCTCCCGTCGCCCCTATAAGAATGCCCAGGTCCTCTTCGTTCCATTCCCGTTGGAACCGCCGCCTCTCCCCACCTCCTCCTCCCCCTGCGGAGCTCGCCAGAGCCGGCCACAGGAACTCGTCGGCGACCTTCCCCATCGCCCCTGCACCCCCTCCTCCACCGAACCCTCCCCACGCCGGAGCCACCCTTCCCCACCCTCGCCGGCGACCCCCCCCCCCCTCGCCGGAGTAGCCCCTCCATGCCATCGTCCTCCCTGCCGTCGCTGCAAGCCAGGAGCGCAGGTAACTCCCTCTCCTTTTTTTTCCTTTCTATTCCTTTCACCGTTAGATCTAGATCCCACAGTGTAGATTAGAAGGAACTTACCTCTTCGGTTTTCTAAAAAGAACCGGTCAACCTGTTAAGTTAACCGAAATATTTTACTTATATAGCGGCCATTTGCTAGTTAAGCTATAGTAGTGAACGGTTTTCATCAAATCAGATCGTGTCACGTCATCTGTTCTCTTTTCTATTTTAATTCCAAAACAGAGAAAGTTCCAATCTTGTTTTGATCGTAACTTTTGATACACAACTCCAATGAGGTTGATTCTTGTTCCAGTAGGTCACAATTTTTCTGTAGTTTTGAAAAACATATAATTTGTATATATTTGAAATTTTAAAATTTGAATTAGATCAGATTTAGTTTAAACCTTGTTTTGCTTATTCCAGGAGTTTAAAAATAGCTTTTAATTTGATTATTTTTGTTACTGATCACTATTGATCTTAGTTATCAGTGGTAAAACTTTCAGAATTATTTAAGTACTTTAGCTCATTGTTTCTTGTGAAATAATTTCTGTTTCACCTCTTTTAGGATTGTGCGTATTTCCTTTCCTTAGTTGTTTTTAAATTATTTTTCTTTTATATTTCAGAAAGATTATGTTTTGTTTCTGTTAGTTAACAGTAGGTTTGCAACAAGTTTTGATTTCGATTTTTATATGTTATGATGAAATCAATTCTAGTTCTCTAATAACTTGCAATTGGTTTCTCCACTGTTTCAAATCCCGTTTGGAAATACTTTCAAATAGTTTTGTGAAAAAAATACTTTATTTTTATCTTAGTTAAATTTATATCTTAGTTCCTTGTTATTATTTTTCTGTTGGACAAAAACTATTTAGTGTTTGATGTAGTAGAAGACTCCCTAGTCTTATTTGAAGTTTCCTTCGGATTCTTATTCACCCTCTCTTTTGTTTTGATTACTAGAATGATTGCTAGTATGAGTGCTTATGTGAATGATATGTTTGTTATATAGATTTCATCGGAGAGTGACGAGTAGTCTATCAAGTTATTTCTCGAGAAATTCTTCTTCGTCAACATCGCCAGGCAAGTCATTTGATCATGTATCACCTATGTTTTATGCATCGTAGTTCTACCATCCTATGCCCAATTTGCATGCTGAGTAGGTACTTGGAAATTATGGTTACATATTGTAGTATCATGTGGTAGGCACCCAACAACCCCGTTACTTGGCCCGGGACGACAAATTTCATATTACTATGCTTGAGTAGACGGGATTCTAGTTGAGAGTTTACCACGAGTGATGCGAGAATAATTTAATAACCAAGACCGGTTAAGTCAAGACTTTTCAAGACCTCGTGATGCAATGCAACTCTGGGTGAAGGACGGTTGATCGGCTCCTTGAAGAAACTAGTGGATGACCCGGGATGCTGGAGACGGCCATGACATCTTGCGGAAAGCTTCACCCAGGCTCAAAGAGACGGACGGATATTTTCAAGACCCAAGGCTTACCTACACAGCCACAAGTCATTATGGGCTCTGGCTTGGTTGGACAACGCGGCGACTCTGGACAGGCAGTGCTAGCAGATGTAGAAGCACGGTAGGATTGGATGGGCACCGACAGGGATTCAGAGGGACCCGTTGAAAGACCATGTTTTGATCATCCGGTCTTCAAACACCCTGAAGTGCGAGGACATACACGGAGGCGATCAAATCTTGTGGGGAACGTGTGCAAAACTCTGCAGAGTACTCAAACCTAATCGATTAGCCGTGTCCACGGTCATGGACAACTTGAGCCAAAGGAACTGAAGTTATCTAGAATTCTCAACACCATTATATATATTTGATGTGGGTAATATTGATAAATTGGGTATGAGAACTGGTTGGCGGAACGATCTCATTGATAACCAACTACGTAGTAATATTTTGCTTTTAGCCCTCTCTTGATGTAGGAGAAAACTTGCTTTTCGCTAAAAACTTATAGCCCCACCTGCCATATATGCATATAGTATAGATGATTACTTTTCACCCCTCTCTTATGTGACTTGCCGGCATATTCAACATGCTGACCTACACGGCTGCAACGTCTTATGTTGCAGATATTTTTCTTCAACGAGTAAGAGTACGATTCAGGGTTATGGTCTACACTCAACTTGTCGTTGGTGTTTATTGGGACTCCACTCCCTTGACTGCTTCCGCTGAGATATTTAAGGTATATATCAGTTTTACGCTATTTACATGTGATTGCACTTTGATATATACATTGATGTACGATGTGTTCCAACATACTGATCCAGGGATGGCACAGATACACAGAGGCTTGACTCGTTTTGAGTCGGGTCGCTACAGAAATGGTATCAGAGCACATGTTGACTGTAGGACGTGACCCTAGAAACTGGAAACTTTTTAGGATAGGATCTCTCAAAAAATCTTATTCTCGAGAACACCTTTCACTTCTCATCTCTTCTGATTTCATCAAACGTTCTCTCTCACCTCAAATAGATAGACAATGCTCTTTTCCCTTTGACCACGTGAAGGATCAACCGACTCCCACTTCAAAGTAAACAAGATTTCATCATGCAGTTGAAGCTACACCAATTGAAGAACTCGAAGACCCCGAAATGTTCCAATGTTTATTTGAAGTCCAAACCCCAAATATATACCCACATTAGTTACGATGATTTGTGAGTCATCATTGTTGTATGTTTTCCGACGGCCACAAATAAAACCTATTCGCAAAAAAAAAATTGTTTGTATTGTGTGTATCTCCCTCCCTCTCTTACCCATCTCATCCCCAAAACCTCAACCCTACGAGATGGAGTATGAAGCTAGACTTGTAGTCTCTGGACCAATGACCCAGCTGGAAGCTGAGATATGGATTCAGAACATGGAGAACCACTTCGGGAGCAACTTGATCTCAAGGAAGTATGAAGTGGAACATGCTCTCCAGTACTTTACCCAAAGTGCTGCTATCTGGTGGAAAATGCACCATGCCATACAAGGATTTAGTGGAGCAGAAACTTGGGACGAATTCAAGAACACTCTGTTAAGATCCCGACTTATTCAGAAGTGCTATGACAATCCGAAGGAGAAGACTTGTGCATGCAAGATCTGTGGAGAAATAGGACACACCCAGGAAGGACACAAGGATGGATGCACTCATTGTGAAGAAAATCACCCAGCTGAGGAGTGCCCAAGTAGTCAGGTGACTTGTTTCCTTTGTGAAGGAACCACCCACTACCCAGCTCAGTGTCACATTTACCCCAAGGTGCAACAAGTTGTCAAGCAGCAGAAAGATGCAGTGAAGGAAACCCTCAAGAACAAGATTCTAGAAGAACTGGTGATGAACGAAAATATTGAAGACCCTGGCGGACAAGGTCTGACCAGATTCTTCTCCAATGCTTGCTACTCATGTGGAGAAGAAGGACATTATTCATAGGATTGCACGAAGAGAAGCCAAGAGTGTCTGGGAAACTTCCCGACGGAAAAAGTGGAGTTTGATCCACTTGAAATAGAAGAACTGGCCAAAATAAAGGAGTCCGAAAAGAAGAAAAAGTACCCTCAGAAGAGACAAATCTCTATAGACATAGACCTGAGTCATGTCAGATCTTACAAGTATATGGAATTTGGCCACCATAAATAGATGTGCTCAGGAAGGAAGCCGGAAACCCAAGGAGAAAAAGAAAACACTAAGACACCTCGAGACTTGTCAGAACTCATTTGCTTTCGTTGCAAGGAAGCAGGACATTTTGCTAGCGATTGTCCACAAAGGAAGAAAGCTAAAAATGAGTAGTTAAGTTTTGACCGCGGCAATTAGTGTAATCTGAAGAACTCTTGTTTTTCATGAGATTATGGAGTTGAATTTTCGTAACAGAAGCCTCTGAGATTGTAATAACTCAGGAATCAATAAAATTGTAGTCTCATGATCTCCTATGTTGAAACAGTATGCGTTGTTTACTCTACGAGCAAAGATCTCTGAACATTTATGAGGATATGAGCAAATATGGTCTATGCAGGCATGAGTATAATTCATTTTATGTGTGGTAGTAATCGGTAAACCCAGAGGATCCACTGAGTAGGAATGTACCATGATTACCAAGGAGACACATACATTCCTCTAAGTACCTATTTACCGACACCTGCAGATGATAACTCTCTACGAGTCATTCCTCAAGGGCCCAGAAACGATCATGACCCTGACCAGTGACCATGATTACCCAAAAATCCTGAAGGACATGATGAAGCACATTCATCTTGAAGGAGATGCAGTCTACAAAGGCTACCCATTCACGGAATGTGGAGTAGAACTTTGGTATGTGGAAGTACACCTCCACCATGTGAAAGGAGTTTGTCCAAAGACTATGGGGCAATACTTTTTCATTTCACGTGTACCACGAGCAACCTTCTTTGATGTTGTTCGTGAAGCTGCCATGGAAGCCATACGTCAGATTGGAGAAATACTTGAAGGAAGACAGCGTCATACCCAGGAATACCTGAGTGAGGTACGTGCGGAGATGATGAAGATGAAGCTCATGACCACCATGATGAAGCGAAAGATGGATGATTTCAAGGAGCACCTCGGAAAGTTCCAGTGGAACTAAAATACCTCCAAGAGAGACGAATGAATAATGTTGGCAGAAATGCTCGACCATACCGAACCATGTGGATGGCAGCATTGTAATAGAGTACTTTTGAATTGGTGTTTTTGAGAAGAAACTAAGGATGTAATACAGGATTGAACATGAAATAAATTATGAATTATCGATGAGCAATACCTTCTTATGGTATCCCATTTAGTGGCGTGTGAACCAAAAATACGTCTGAGGATTTTTATTATATGATGGTTACCCCAAGAGTATGATGGAGGAAACACTAAAGGATTTAAGGCGTAGTGATTCCGAGTATGCCTGCAACCCACAGACCCTGGGACTAATAAGGATCAAGTACTATCTTTTTGGAGAAGGAAACTTGTTTCAGCAAACGTTTTCTTAGGAGCATACGAAAACCTGAGAGTTGTGAAGAAACGATAGATGTTTGTTCAGCTTGCAGAATCATTGGAATTATCCGAACTTCGTTCATGGACAAGAGAAACTCTGCAATGCTTGTGAGGATGCCCAAGTGTTAGAATACAAGATTCACTAAACCTTATACAAGGTAATGATTTCAGTGCGACATGGCTTGGCCACCATGATGGCTTACTATTATCATTCTCTTGCTATTCGGAATGGTAAATCTGAGAGACTTGCCCATAGTGAGAGACGACGTTCTTTGAAGATTTTATTCAAGCCTTAGAATGGAATAAGAAAAGCCCATGTACATGGCACTTGTTGTCACGCGTAGGAAATTTTACGGTGAGGATGAAACCAAGACCCCTCTCTCTGCAGGTTAAGCACAAATGGTAGACCACCATGAGAATCGTCGATAGGTTATTTAGTATTAATCACGAGACTGTTAGTTGAGAAGACCCAGTAACGGAAGAAGCATATACCAACAGAGGAACCCTCGATTTTGATGGAAACGTTATGAATAGAACGGAAGAGCATCACCAGAGGAGTTAGTATGAAGACCGTGAGGAGTCAGATGCCAAGATCCTAGAGGACTGTTAAAAATTTGAGGGACTGGTAACTCTCATTTTAAGTGTGGTAGCATCCCACTTTGGAGGAAGTTGGATTTGTTAGAAGACCCCCAAACCCTAACCTTTCTTTCTAGCCTCGTCGAATCTCGAGGACGAGATTCATTTTAAGTGTGGTAGGTTTGTAACATCCCAAATTTTGGAATGTTAATATAATTATTATATTGTTTGTTTGTTTGCTTGAGTGATTGAAACTTGAGTGAAATTTGAAACTTTTCAAAAACTTTTGAATGAGAGGGAATAAAATGACTTTCCCCTTCTCCGGTAGATTCAAATTCAAAAGCAATGAGAGAAGATGACATGACTTCTTCAACTACAAAGAATTTGAATGGAGCTGGCATTTGAATTTCCTTCGATTTTAATTTGTAACTTCTATTTTCCGTCCACTCAAGAAATGCCGGGGAATAATATTCTGTGAAACAGAAAAGAGAGGAGGAACATGACCCTCCAAAGCCAGGGGCATTTGTTGAAGTATTTTGAGCCAGGAAAACAAAATTTAATTGAGAAAATATTTGCAAAAAAGAAAATAAAGCTTTTAGGGATTTTTTGAAAAATATATATTTTTTGAAGTATTTATTTTGGCCGTGGAAAAATGTCCATCTTCTCGGATTTATTTATGTGATATTTGTGGTATATAACACTTATATTTACGGGAAGGAATTTATTTCCTTTTCATATTTATTCTTTCCTGTTTTAATTACTAGGAAGTAAATCGTTTTTTTGGAAACTTACCCTGGCCCATTAAGGAACTTCCTATTCTGGCCCGACAGAGGATCTTCTCCTTCCTGTGGACTCCCTCCTCCCGTGCTCAGGCACCTTCCATGGAAGGGAGCCAAGAAATCCTCCCCTTCCGGAATTCGCGAAGTTCTTTCCCTCCTAGCTTCTCCCGTCACCCCTATAAGAATGCCCAGGTCTTCCTCGTTCCATTCCCGTTGGAACCGCCGCCTCTCCCCACCTCCTCCTCCCCCTGCAGAGCTCGCGAGCCGGCCACAGGAACTCGTCGGCGACCTTCCCCATCGCCCTGCACCCCCCTCCTCCACCGACCCCTCCCCACGCCGGAGCCGCCCTTCCCCACCCTCGCCGGCGACCCCCACCCTCGCCGGAGAAGCCCCTCCATGCCATCGTCCTCCCTGCCGTCGCTGCAAGCCAGGAGCGCAGGTAACTCCCTCTCCTTTCTTTTTTTTTCCTTTCTATTCCTTTCACCGTTAGATCTAGATCCCACGGTGTAGATTAGAAGGAACTTACCTCTTCGGTTTTCTAAAAAGAACCGGTCAACCTGTTAAGTTAACTGAAATATTTTACTTATATAGCGGCCATTTGCTAGTTAAGCTGTAGCAGTGAACGGTTTTCATCAAATCAGATCGTGGCACGTCATTGGTTCTCTTTTCTATTATACTTCCAAAACAGAGAAAGTTCCAATCTTGTTTTGATCATAACTTTTGATACACAACTCCAATAAGGTTGATTCGTTTTCTAGTAGATCACAAGTTTTCTGTAGTTTTGAAAAACATATAATTTGTCTATCTTTGAAATTTTAAAATTTGAATTAGATCAGATTTAGTTTAAACCTTGTTTTGCTTATTCCGGGTGTTTAAAAATAGCTTTTAATTTGATTCTTTTTGATACTGATCACTAGTGATCTTAGTTACGAGTGGTAAAACTTTCAGAATTATTTGATTATTTTAGCTCATTGTTTCTTTTGAAACAATTTCTGTTTCACCTCTTTTAGGATTGTGACTTATTTCCTTTCCTTAGTTGTTTTTAAATTATTTTTCTTTTATATTTCGGAAAGATTATTTTTTGTTTCTATTAGTTAACAGTAGGTTTGCAACAAGTTTTGATTTTGATTTTTATATGTTATCATGAAATCAATTCTACTTCTCTAATAACTTGCAATTGGTTTCTCCACTCTTTCAAATCCAATTTGGAAATACTTTCAAATAGTTTTGTGAAAAAAATACTTTATTTTTATCTTAGTTAAATTTATATCTTAGTTCCTTGTTATTATTTTTCTGTTGGACAAAAACTATTTAGTGTTTGATGTAGTAGAAGACTCCCTAGTCTTATTTGAAGTTTCCTTCGGATTCTTATTCACCCTCTCTTTTGTTTTGATTACTAGAATGATTGCTAGTATGAGTGCTTATGTGAATGATATGTTTGTTATATAGATTTCATCGGAGAGTGATGAGTAGTCTATCAAGTTATTTCTCGAGAAATTCTTCTTCGTCAACATCGCCAGGCAAGTCATTTGATCATGTATCACCTATGTTTTATGCATCGTAGTTCTACCATCCTATGCCCAATTTGCATGCTGAGTAGGTACTTGGAAATTATGGTTACATATTGTAGTATCATGTGGTAGGCACCCAACAACCCCGTTACTTGGCCCGGGACGACAAATTTCATATTGCTATGCTTGAGTAGACGGGATTCTGGTTGAGAGTTTACCACGAGTGATGCGAGAATAATTTAATAACCAAGACCGGTTAAGTCAAGACTTTTCAAGACCTCGTGATGCAATGCAACTCTGGGTGAACGACGGTTGATCGGCTCCTTGAAGAAACTAGTGGATGACCCGGGATGCTGGAGACGGCCATGACATCTTGCGGAAAGCTTCACCCAGGCTCAAAGAGACGGACGGATATTTTCAAGACCCAAGGCTTACCTGCACAGCCACAAGTCATTATGGGCTCTGGCTTGGTTGGACAACGCGGCGACTCTGGACAGGCAGTGCTAGCAGATGTAGAAGAACGGTAGGATTGGATGGGCACCGACAGGGATTCACAGGGACCCGTTGAAAGACCATGTTTTGATCATCCGGTCTTCAAACACCCTGAAGTGCGAGGACATACACGGAGGCGATCAAATCTTGTGGGGAACGTGTGCAAAACTCTGCAGAGTACTCAAACCTAATCGATTAGCCGTGTCCACGGTCATGGACAACTTGAGCCAAAGGAACTGAAGTTATCTAGAATTCTCAACACCATTATATATATTTGATGTGGGTAATATTGATAAATTGGGTATGAGAACTGGTTGGCGGAACGATCTCATTGATAACCAACTACGTAGTAATATTTTGCTTTTAGCCCTCTCTTGATGTAGGAGAAAACTTGCTTTTCGCTAAAAACATATAGCCCCACCTGCCATATATGCATATAGTATAGATGATTACTTTTCACCCCTCTCTTATGTGACTTGCCCACATATTCAATATGCTGACCTACACGGCTGCAACGTCTTATGTTGCAGATATTTTACTTCGACGAGTAAGAGTACGATTCAGGGTTACGGTCTGCACTCAACTTGCCGTTGGTGTTTATTGGGACTCCACTCCCTTGACTGCTTCCGCTGAGATAATTAAGGTATATATCAGTTTTACGCTATTTACATGTGATTGCACTTTGATATATACATTGATGTACTGTGTGTGCTAGCATACTGATCCAGGGATGGCACAGATACACAGAGGCTTGACTCGTTTTGAGTCGGGTCGCTACACAGGTTGTCAGGACCCCGATCCTAAGTCCTAAGAACCCAGCATGTAACACATCACATCACTTTCCGGCCTCACGCACGGTAAAACCACGGCTGCCACCTGACCTTGGAAGGGACCGTTTGCATCTTCTGGCTCATGTATATGAATGTGTTGCTAGAATTCAACCGACAAAGAACTCGGGTCGACATGACTAGTTATAAACCCAAGTGGTACATGTGTACATGGACATGCATACAGAACCCAGCAAAGCAGGTGTCGGTCAACAGCATATGTAGACGAGTCGTAGCAAGCTACAAGGACTCCATTACACCGCATGACATTTCCCCGAGGGGACAGACACAAAAGCAAAGAAGGATACATGCCGTTCAATCAATGTGTCCGGAGCATTAGCAAGCTACGAGGGCTCGGTGGAAGCACAAATAGGCATTTCCCCGTAAAGAGTACTACTAAAGGCACAAAACTAGGTTTCTAATTCCACACATACCAATGCATTTCAAACATACAAACAATATACACGATATGTGTAGATACAACATGACATCACAACATAACTCTATGACTCAAGCATTTATTAAAAACTCATAAGAGTCAACATAGTACGGTATTACAAACAGGGGTTATATGACCCAACACTCAAGTCATACAAGCATCGAGCGGAAGCAAAACATGTCTGGGTACATACATCTACTAAAATGGCTGGAGGAGCGTGAAAATCTATAATGACCCTACCAAAGAAACTAGACCTCTGTCTGGGATTCCCAAGCTATTCCGGTCAATGTCGATCAAATCGTGTAGACCCAATAGAGAGACTAATGTTTCCTTTGCAAAAACATAAATAAGCAAACGTGAGTACAAATGTACTCAGCAAGACTTACGTCAGAACTATGCATCAGTATAAATGAAGGGATTGTGGGGTTTGACTACAGCAAGCCATCTTTGACTCTTGGCTAACCTATACTACGTCTACAAATACTTTCTTTGAAGTGGGATAGCGCACACGAGTCCACATATTCACCAATTCAATACGCCACTATGGATCCACTCTCGTCTTCCTACGAGAAGGCCATCCATAGCACTCACACTTATCTTGAATATTTTATAGTATCCATTAAAGTTGCCTATGACCATATAAGCTTCCAAGTAGTCCATATCCGCGGACGCGGCTATTCAAATATATTAGATTACCCTGCAGGGGTGTAATTCTTCACACACGCTCCCACCACTTATCACTATATGTACGTCATGCATCTCGGCAACCTTCAAGCGGAAGCACTGGCGTGGGTGTCGGCCACGACCTAACTAACCACACAAGACTCTAGTCCAGGTTTATCGCCTATTTGAGACTGAACTCGCAAGGAAGTCCGGCTGATGTTTCCTCTACGGTCCCAAATGGTGTGTACAGGCTTCACAAGCCCACCTCGACTAATGGTACTACTCTTGGTACACCGGGCTATGATTCCTAGTCTGTCCTAAGCCCACCTGTACGGGGTGCCACTCGGTAGACTACTAGCATGTCCTACAAACACCAGAAACTAGTTGCAACTCCTCGACAGAGATCTAGGCAATTAATAAGTCGACACAGTCAATTAAGGATCCCAATGTGCGGTAGTAGCTACTCTTGGATAACATACACGAGACTCAGTTCTTAAGGACGATCCCAATGAGACAACCCGCCATGTACTCCTACATAGCCTCTCATCGGTACCTTTACGAAATCAGGTTCACACCTTTATTCTCACACTGTGGGACATGAACGCAACCATTCCGATTCGTTGTCCATATGGATCAGACCGAACGCAACTCTAAGCATAGCAGGCACATTAAGCAAGCATGGATGAGTAGCTCATCAAGGCTCAAGAATTTGCTACTCATGCTAAGTGGTTTCAACTATTTACTGTGGCAAAATCGGGTCATGCACAGGAATGTGTTCAACTAACGAGAATAAATAACAGTTGAATCGATGTTGTCCTAATGTAGTAAAAGAGAGCAGGAGCAAGAGAGTAGGATTTTATCAGAATGTTCAAGGGGGGTTTGCTTGCCTGAAAAATTTGAAGATAGCAATGAGTCTTCATTAATGTCAGCGATCACATCGTCGGAACCATCGTCTACCGAGACGGAACAAAACTGACAAAACAAGAAAGGAGCACATTCAATGCAATGCAACAAACATGATGTATGACATGGCATGTTAAAGCAATGAATTAACCTAATGGAAAGGATAGTCACATTAATTGAAGTGGAACTCAATAATAAACCAAATTCCAGCTCCAACACTATTTATCAAATTGTCCTAACCATCATTTTCCCTACTTGGTGATGTTAACTTGTTCAAACATGCATGAACATGTCATAAACAGATTCCTTGCATTTTTCTGATCATTTTCCATATATTATTAATTTAATTTGGAGTTATATTTTATTTTCTATGATTTTTAGATGTTTAGGATATTTTCTGGATTTATTTTTATATCGGAAAATCATTTATTTCATCATGGTGATGTCATCAAGTCAAACGTGCCTCGGCCAGGTCAAACTGGCCAGTGGAGGCCACTGGTTAGTGCCCACTAGTTAATCCCGCGCTGACCCACCCCCAGGTCCCACTGTCATCGATTAATGTGGTGGGGATTTGGTCCTAATGACATCCACGTCGACCCCCATCGGAGGGGGGTCGCCGACGACCATAGCCGCGGCGGAGGGCTCGCCGGAGATGGCCTATATGGCGCTATAGAGTACGGTTTCGAGAGTGGTTTGCGGCTACACGAAGCTGGCAAAGTGGCTGATCTAGTAGAGGCAACGTGAGGAGCTAGGGCGGCCGGAGAAGGCGTTGTCGACGAGGCGCGCGGTGGCTAGAGTTCGGGTTCTTCGGAACCGGCGATAGAGGGGACGAACGACCCCGGGGAGAGGGGAATGGCGGCTCAGCGCGGATCCAGGGGCGCAGACGGCAGGTTCAACAGCATGCTGTGGCCAGCGAATCGACGAGAGGGGACCGACGACTGGAGGTTAGGAAGACGGTGGTGATGGCGGTGCTCCGATGCCTTCGGGCTCGATTCCGGTGGCGAGGAGGAGGAGGGCGACGGGGCGGTTTCGTTGGCCACGAAAGAGAGGCGAGGGGTGGCCGGAGGCTGAGTGGACGACGACAGCCTGCTCGAGCACAGCTCGGCCATGGCGAGGGGAACGCGATGCAGAGCGGGGGAAGAAGAGAGACGGATCCAGGAGGATGTGTGGCGTCATCTAAGAGCTCCGGGGCTAGCCACACAGGATGGAGGAGCTGGCCTCGTCGGCTGCGGCATGCTGGACAGCGAGCTGCTTCTCCTTCTGGCAGAAGATAGAAGCTCTCGCTGGTGGGCTGGGCCTTAGATGAGCGCCACGTAAGGTTCTTCCTCTGTTTTTATTTTTTTGTTGTTTCCTTTTTTCTAATTTCTGTGATATATTTTGAATTTAGTTTTACAATCAAATCACTTTTATAGCTTCTAAAAATGATTATGTGGCTTGATGATATATATTCATAGCCACACACCAATTTTCAGAATTATTGGAATTATAATTCTATTATAGAAGAATTAAATCCAACTCAAATAACTATTGATTTAATTCAAAGTCCCAAAATAAATGCTTACGTGATTCCAAAAATATTGATTTGAATTTTACCTCATGTCAATATTTTAGTAGAATACGAGGGACATTTTCTTGGACTTCGTTGAAGCAATTTTTATCATGGTCATTTGACAAAATTCTTTGTAAGGCTTGATCATACCTCAATTGAAATTCATTTAAATTGAAAAATGCATGCATGAGTATGCAATGGCAAGCAATGCTAAACTAGGGTTGTGAAAACTCACACCCACTAAAGAAGAATCTCGTCCCGAGATTCAAGCGTAGGGTAGGAGTAAAGAGGGGACACTAGCTATCACAATCTTCATGATACAATTTCCCTTCTCGGAGATGTTGATTCATTGCATCATGCTGATCTTGACATCTTTTCCTTCGAGATATCCACCCAACATAACAACAAGGAACAAGAAAGACTCTACAAGATTCGATCTCCTCGAAGAACGAGCAACTCATGATAAACTCATAGAATGGGATGTAGGAACATCCCTTGAGCTGAGACACAAAACACATAACATGGATGAGGAAATGAGGCATATGACGAAGGTTCAATTGGTAGGCAACAATTCCATGCTTAAAAGAGATGGTGACAAGGTTTCAAAGTAACGAGGAGTTAAGTTGCCCTTCATACCATAACGGGGCACATTAGAAAGGTGACTCATAGAGTTATTCCCTTAAGTGGCAAAAAGAATTACTTTCGATAAAAATATCATTGAAACTCTTCATACCAGAATAAGGCAATTCGCAAATGATCGTTCGAAGGAATTGGAAAGACTGGCATACCCATTTTGAGTAGGAAGCTAGATTTATAGAACAACTCGGCAAATGGAGGGACATTACAATTTATACCGGGGGTATAACCAAGTGTGTGAGCGTGCTCTCAAGAACTTGAGCATTTCCGTATTGATCAAAGTTTTACCCATATCTATGCCAAGATCTTGGAGACACATCATACTACCATGATGAATAATAATGGTGAATGCAGATGCAAAGGAAGACAACACTTTCTTAGATTTCACCTTGGCTATGCCAATGGAACGAAATCTGGATGATCAACCGAGAGACATTTAGCACTCCGCTTCTAATGTTCTCCTTGATGTAATGGCACAACGCAATTATAGGTCATGCTTGATATCTCGCACATCAAGTATAGGTTGGACTTCGGGGCTCCAAGGGTCCATGAGGTACAACTTTTGAAATAAGTAATCCAAAGTCCTCATGGGGAGGTGGCTAGGGTTGCTGATATAAGATATTATAACAATAGGTCTTCCGGCTAGGAGTGTTAGCCACGACATCACTTTACCGGTTATAGAGAGACCAATATTATAATTCTTGGGAAATTTTCCAACCATTATAACTGCGTGAGATTCAGCTCTAATTGGTGACATGATGTTTCAGACTCAGCATGTCTGAAAAGAAAGTTTGCAACACAAATCGACGAGATAACATTGCGAGATTCTCAGGAAATGAACTACGGAAGACAACTCCAAAACATGATCTGGATTGCAAGATCCACTTGAACACACTGCCCAAGACAGTGATGACCACATGAAAAGTCTTACAACAGTACACTACTAAGTTCTCGGTGGGAACAATCATTGCGGATAATGAAGCCATGTGCAAGTCCGTATGGGCCCTTCGGGAATAACACTTAACTTATTTTCCTTGAACAAATCAATCAGTGGCTTGGTGTTATAGGAATACATATGGAATGAAAATGATCAGTCTATCAAACCATAGAATACTTTGCACGTGCATGACTGACTTGGGATGATTCTGAAGAAAAAAATAACTTTTCTCAAATTCACGGTGGCAACTTGCATCAAATGCATGCGAATTAGAGGAAGTCAGTTCTTACACCTAACAAAACTTCATGTACGAGACATAAAGGTAATGAATACAAAAGTTTCCAACACTAGCTTAATGTCCAACATAAATCATGGAACAAATAAAATGTTGCTGATGGACTTAACAACAATTCATTGTAATATCCATATAAATGGATTTCCACAACTATGTGAGCAAGATAGTAGAATTGGTCAGATCAAGGAATATAATGGTGTATGCTCAAGGAAATCCACGAGTAAGACACTGTTACGAAAATCTTTGGTTTTAAGTTTGATTTGACAATAGCCCATACTCAAATCAAAAATTGGACAAGATAATATTTACAATAATTGATCACACGTATCAAGAGATGAAATATCATATTAGTTCAACACTCACACACACACCACAAATATATCCCTTTGACATGAACTAAGTTAGGCAAAGCTTTTATCTTTCAACTCTCCAAGTTGTTATTTAGCTTAACCAGCTAGTTTCAGGGGTATCCAACACGGATTATTGGAGAAGGGTTGGTTTATAGGAAAACCAACTTGATCACGAGCTCTATCATAACAGTCAGGAAACAACCTGGTAATACTTCCAAGAAGATATTCAGAAAATCACGAACCACCGATATGTTATTAAGCTCGGGAACAATCTCACTTTTCAGGGCAAGATGATATGATCAAAGAGTGAAGGATTGACACAATCCTAACCCATTGATCGAAAAGTGCACCGTGAACATGGATTAGGTAGCACGGTCAATCTTAGGATGACGATTCAATCACCACCACCATAAGAGTGAAATTATTGTCCATTAACTACAAAGCAATGGCATTGATTGCACACATCATGGTTCACTTGTCGATATCTCTGTTACAGCCAACACGGAAACCGAAGAATGAACAATCATAGCGAGAAGTATCACTACATCAAGAGTTCATAAGGGATGGTGCATTTCTCACGACATTCTTGACAAAAGAAGGTAATACTCCAAGATAGAACAGAACAAAAGATGGATTGGCATTTTGATCTACGGAATACAACTACTTTGACCTAATCGAGGAAATGGATGAGGTACTGGAGTTTGCTTCTCCCAGTCATTCGAAAATAGAACAACTTGACAGACCACAGGAATAATAGACATTGATGACACGAATGCACAACTACTCTTGATTATCCTCTCATAAATGAAGGTCAGAGACAATTGAAGAGGGCCAACTCAAGAGCACGTGATTTTTCTGAGTTGTAGATGCATAGATTAGCATGTCGAACGAGTTCAACATAATTCTTCCAGATAACCCATGCAGAAAGGCGGAGTTGGCAGAGTCACAATATGGAGTAGAGAATTCATGACGATCACTCTTGTTGTGATTTTTAGTTCATGATGAACTTCTGCCAGAGATGGTCCATGGTATTGGAAGAATGATATACCACGAACCTTGGAAACTACAACAAGGTTACTAATCATTCTAAAGGAACTAGCAACACTATCAACAGAAGTGAGAAGAATGATCCTTCGGTTCAAAACCCACAAATAGAATACCTACTAACTAAATAACATGGACAAAATTATCATACTAGAAACACAAAACACATCTAGACTATTGGCTGGTTTTCCGAGGTAACATGGTTTCCTAATGCTTTAACAATACGTCGAGGTAATAGGGTACCTCAACAGAATAATTAGTGTGCTTTGTGTGGCCAAATAGACATCGGGAATAGAAGGAAGGAATTTGCAATTGCACAGATTTATAACCCTTGGATAACTCAGACAGCATAACGGCTGTACAGGCATGAAATATCAGGCAACCTGCATGAAAACTGACAACATAACATCGAATCCTATGGAGACATCGATCCAAGAAGACAACAACTGGCCTATGAGTCTCCAGCATAGTAACTCGTCATCCTGATGAATAGATGAGAAAGCCTAATCCTTAAACCCCGTAGAATAAAGAAAAGGGTGACTCAGAATACGAATGACACAAGGAAAGGAGTAAAGTGAGCCTTACGTTCCCTTCCACAAAGAATTCTCTTATATAACTAAAGAGTTGCTAGACTCAACATTGACCAGTTTGGCTTGGTTATCCTATAGGCAGTCAAGCTCTGATACCAAAGCTATCAGGACCCCGATCCTAAGTCATAAGAACCCAACATGTAACACATCACATCACTTTGTGGCCTCATGCACGGTAAACTCCATGGCTGACACCGTACCTTGGCTGAGACCGTTTGCATCTTTTGGCACACGTATATGAATGTGTCGCTAGCATTCAAATGACAAAGAACCCGGGTCGACATGACTAGTTATAAACCCAAGTGATACATCCGTATAAGGACAAGCATACATAACCCAGCAAAGCAGGGGTTGGTCAACAATGCGTGTAGATGAGTCATAGCAAGCTACAAGGACTCCATTACACCGCATGACATTTCCCCGAGGGGATAGACACGGCAACAAAGAAGGATAAAAGCCGGTCAATCAATGTGTCCGGAGCTGTAGCAAGCTACCAGGGCTTGGTGGAAGCACAAAGAGGTATTTCCCCATAAACAGTACTACTAAAGGCACACAACTAGGTGTAGAATCCCACACATACCAATGCATTTCAAACACACACAATATGCACAATATGTGTAGAGACAACATGGCATCACAACATAACTCTATGGCTCAAGCATATATTAAAAGCTCATAAGAGTCAACATAGTATGATATTACAAACAGGGGTTACATGACCCAACACTCAAGTCATACAAGCATCGAGCGGAAGCAAAACATGCCTGGGTACACACATCTGCTAAAATGGCTGTAGGAGCCTGAAAAGCTACAATGACCCTACCAAAGGAACCAGACCTCTGTCTGGGATTCCCAAGCTATTCCGGTCAACGTCGATCACATAATGTAGACCCAATAGAGAGACTAATGTTTCCTCTAGAAAAACATAAATAAACAAACGGGAGTACAAATGTACTCAACAAGACTTATGTCAGAACTATCTACATATGCATCAGTATCAATGAAGGGATTGTGGGGTTTGACTGTAGCAAGCCAGCTTTGACTCTTGTCTAACCTATACTACGTCTAAAAATTCTTTCTTTGAGGTGGGATAGCACACACGGGTCCACATATTCACCAACTCAATACGGCACTATGGATCCACTCACGTCTCCCAACGAGAAGGACATCCATAGCAGTCACCCTTATCTTGAATATTTTATAGTATCCATTCAAGTTGTCTATGACCATATAAGTTTCCAATTTGTCCATATCCGCCGACGCTGCTATTTGAATAGATTAGATTACCCTGAAGGGGTGTATTTCTTCACACATGCTCCAACCACTTATCACCATATGCTCGTCATGCATCTCGGCAACCTTCAAGCGGAAGCACTGGCGTGGGTGTCGGACACGACCTAACTAAACACACAAGACCCTAGTCCAGGTTTATCGCCTATTTGAGACTGAACCCGCAAGGAAGTCCGACCGAAGTTTCCTCTACGGTCCCAAATGATGTGTACAGGGTTCCCAAGCCCAGCTCGACGGATGGTACTACGCTTGGCACACCCGGCCACGATGCCTAGTCTGTCCCAAGGCCACCTGTACGGGGTGCCACTCGGTAGACTACTAGCATGTCCTACAAACACCAGAAACTAGTTGCAACTCCTAGACAGAGATCTAGGTGAGTAATAAGTCGAGAGAGTCAATTAAGGATCGCATTGTGCGGTACTTGCTAGTCTTGGATAACATACACGTGACTGAGTTCTTAAGGATGGTCCCAATGAGACAACCCGCCATGTACTCCTACACAGCCTCTCATCGGTACCTTTACCAAATCAGGTTCACACCTTTATTCTCACACTTTGGGCCATGAACCCAGACATTCTGATTCATCGTCCATATGGATCAGACCCAACGCAACTCTAAGCATAGCAGGCGCATTAAGCTAGCATGGATGAGTAGCACATCAAAGCTCAAGCAGTTGCTACTCATGCTAAGTGGTTTCAACTATTTACTGTGGCAAAATCGGTCATGCAGAGGAATGGGTTCAACTACCAAGAATAAATAACAGTTGAATCGATGTTGTCCTAATGGAGTAAAAGAGAGAAGGAGCGACAGAGTAGGATTTTATCAGAATGTTCAAGGGGGGTTTGCTTGCCTGACAATTCTGAAGATAGCAATGAATCTTCATTAATGTCAACGATCACATCATCGGAACCATCACCTATCGAGAGGGAACAAAACCGACAAAACAAGAAAGGAGCACATTCAATGTAATGCAACAAACAAGATGTATGATATGGCATGTTAAAGCATTGAATTGACCTAGTGGAAAGGATAGTCACATTAAGTGAAGTGGAATTCAATAATAACCCAAATTCCAACTCCAACACTATTTATCAAATTGTCCTAACCATCATTTTCCCTACTTGGTGATTTTAACTTGTTCAAACATGCATGAACATGGCATAAACGAATTCCTTGCATTTTTCTGATCATTTTCCATATATTATTTATTTAATTTGGAGTTATTTTTTATTTTCTATATTTTTATAAGTTTAGGATATTTCCATGGAATTATTTTTATATCAGAAAATCATTTATTGCGTCATGGTGATGTCATCAAGTCAAACGTGTGTGGGCCAGGTCAAACTGACCACTGGGGGCCTCTAGTCAGTGACCGATTGGTTAATCCCGCGCTGACCCGCCCCTAATGGGGTCTCACCCACCCCCAGGGCCTACTATCATCGACTAATGGGGGTGGGGATTTGGTCCTAATGATGTCCACGTCGACCCCCACCGGAGGGTGGTCACCGGAGACCATAGCCGCGGCGGAGGGCTTTTCGGAGATGGCCTAGATGGCGCTAGAGAGCATGGTTTGGAGAGCGCTTTGTGGCTACGCGAAGCTGGTGAAGAAGCTACACGAAGCACAGTTTCAGGATCGATTCCGGTGGCGAAGAGGAGAAGGGCGACGGGGCGGTTCCGTTGGCCATGAAAGAGAGGCAATGGGTGGCCGGAGGCTGTGTGGACGACGGCGGCCTGCTCGAGCGGAGCTCGGCCATGGCGAGGGGAAGGCGATGCAGAGCGGGGGAAGAAGAGAGAGGGGTCCACGGGGGTGCGTGTTGGGGAACGTAGCATGGGAAACAAAGATTTTCCTACGCACATGCAATACCTATGCACGGTGATGATCATCTACGAGAGGGGAGAGTGAATCTACATAAGATTGTAGATCGCTAAGCGGAAGCGTATATAACATGGTTTATGTAGTGGAACATCTTCGCGACTCAAATCGCAGCCCGTCCCGCGATATCATCACGATCCGTCCCACGATCCCATCACGATCCATCCCGACTAGTGCCGAACGGACGACACCTCCGCGTTCAGCACACGTACAACTCGATGACGACCCCCGCCTTCTCGATCCAGCAAGAGAGACGGGGAAGTAGATGAGTTCTCCGGGAGCGTGACGGCGTGCCAGTGATGGTGGTGATCTAATCTTGCAGGGCTACGCCTAAGCACCGCAGAAATCCGATCTAGAGGAAGAACTACAAACTACAGGAGAGGGTAGCACGTGGCTGAAATTGTGTGTCTCAAAAACCCTCAATACCTTTAGTATATATAGGATAGAGGGAGAGGAGGAGGCATCCTCAAACCCTCAAGGTTTGGCCAAACTTGGAGGTGGAGGAGTCCTACTGCAATCCTACTAGTAGTAGGATTTGTCCTTGCCACTTGGAAACCCTTTCCACCTTTTCCACCTTTGGGTTTTTGCCTCTCAAACCTCATGGGATATAGTGGGAGCTTATGTCAGCCCACTAAGGGCTGGTTTGTATCCTCCCACAACCCATAAGGCCCCTCATGGCATGACACCCCTCCCGATGGTCCCCGGTACCATCCCGGCACTCCCGGTACACTATCGATGAGCCTGAAACTTTTCCGGTGACCAAAACAGGACTTCCTATATACAAATCTTTTCATTCAGACCATTCCGGAGCTCCTCGTGATGTATGAGCACTTATTCGGGACTCTGAACAACTTTTGGTTACCAACACTTATAAATCAACCGCTACAGGAATTAGCTTCTTTGTCGTCTGCCATCACAGACGGCAAAGAGTAAACCACCGACGACAAAGAGTAATACACAGACGACAAAGAATCCCACTGTCGGCAAAATTTTTGCGTCAGCCTACGACAACATTGTAGCTTGTTTGCCGTCTGGCTCACCGAAGCGAACGACAAAGAGCTTTGCCGTCAGCTTTTCATAAGAGAAGTCGGCAAATATGTCGAGACGGCAGCCGGCAGGCGTTGCCTCCGTTAGGGGCTAACGGAGGCTTTGCCGTCTGCCTCCTCCTCTTCTTTGTTGTTTGCCTCCACCTCCTCCCCCCACTCTTTGTCGTCTGCCTCCCGCCCTCTTCTTTCCCGTCTGCCTCCACCTCCTCCCCCCTCCACTCTTTGCCGTCTGCCTACCCCTCCTCCCCCCTCCTCCGTGCCCTCTTCTATGTCGTCTGCCCCCCTGGAAGTAGACGGCACAGATACTATATGGCTAGCTACTGCTGCCCAGGTTGCACAGCTGGGCGCCACGTGGCACCTTTGTCGTCGGTCAGCCGATGGCAAGGGCCTTTGCCATCTGCTGGATGACAGCAAAGAGCCCATATTGTCACAGTTTTGTTTTTTTTGTTTATTTCACACCACATATACATACACATAGCACATATATAGGTCACAACACATATACATATACATAGCACATATAATTCATAGCACATATATAGGTCAGAACACATATTCATAGCACAAAGTTTCATCCATATTCATAGCACATATATAGGTCACAACACATATACATATAGTTCCACATATACTGTTCATCCATATATACATATACATATAATTCCACATTGTTCATCAACTCAAATGAAAACTAGAACTAAAGTAATCCATCAATGCCAGCTTCCATGCATGTAGTACATCCAATCTACAAAATGGGAATAAGAAAGTCAGAAAAAGAACAACAACAACATATATATAACAAATAAGCTAAATTGAAGAAGAAAGAGAAGAAGCAAGAAGAGAACAAGGAGAATAAAAACAAGAAGGAGTAGGAGGAGGAGGAGGAGGGGAAGGAGAAGGAGAAGGAGGAGGAGAATAAGAAAAAAGAACAAGAGAAGAAG
Organism: Hordeum vulgare subsp. vulgare; assembly: GCF_904849725.1. Lineage (NCBI taxonomy): Eukaryota > Viridiplantae > Streptophyta > Magnoliopsida > Poales > Poaceae > Hordeum > Hordeum vulgare. Next base: position 232,710,355 of record NC_058524.1, on the reverse strand, counting down.
AAGGAGAAGAAGGAGGAGAAGAATGAGGATAGAAGAAGAAGGAGAAGAAGGAGGGCTCCTTCTCCTTCTTCTTCTCTTCTTCTTCTCCTCCTCCTCCCTCTTCTCCTTCTCCTTCTCCTTCTCTTCTTCTTCTCTTCTTCTTCTTCTTCTTCCTTCTTTTCATTTCTCCTCTTGTCCTCTTCTTGGAGCTAAATTAGCTAACTATGTCTTTTTGGAGCTAAATGGGCTAATTATCCCATTTTAGAGGAAAACAAGCTAATTATATAATATTAATGAGCTAACCAAGGTTCTTATGCCATTTTGAGGTTATTATGGCATTTTGGAGCTAAATGGGCTAATTATGTCATGGTTGGGGAAATTAAGGCAAGGAGAATATGAAAGAGGATAAGAAAGAGGAGGAGGAGGAGAAGAAGAAGAAATAAAGAAGGAGGAGAAGGAGGAGGAGGAGAAGGACTAGAAGGTCCTTGGACTTCTCCTCCTTCTCCTACTCATCCTCCTCCTTCTCCTTATTCTCTTCTTCTTCTTCTTTCTTTTCATTTTTCCTATTTCTTCTCCTCTTCTCCTCTTCTTGGAGCTAAATTAGCTAACTATGTCTTTTTGGAGCTAAATGGGCTAATTATCCCATTTTAGAGGAAAACAAGCTAAGTATATAATATTAATGAGCTAACCAAGGTTCTTATGCGATTTTGAGGTTATTATGGCACTTCTGTTAGGTTGTTGAAGATATACAACCAAATGTTCCGCCATTCTTCAACATCCAACGTTATTGGTTTTGAAGCACCGGCTGGTGTGAGCTTCCCTTTGAATAGGCTGAGGTTGGACCCACCTTTTTTAGGGTCTGCATCATTGTGCCGAGGCTTCGAATTATGCAAATGATGATTTTTGGCTTCGTAGTGTGCTGTCACAAAGTTTGCCACCTCCTCAGTAATGAATGCCTCAGCCATCGATGCTTCAATTCTACGCTTATTTTTTACATTTAGCTTGAAGGGTCTTCTGCATCCTCTCAGTTGCATAGCACCAACGATCTTGCTCGGGCCCACCCAATCTTGCCTCGGTCGGTAGATGTAAAATCAAATGCTGCATTGGATTAAAGAAGCCCGGTGGAAAGATCTTCCCTAACTTGCACAACAACTCCGGTGCAAACTCCTCCATGTCTTTTACCACGCCACGCGAAAATTCTTTCGCACAAAGAACACGAAAGAAATAGCTCAGCTCCGCCAGTACTAGCCATTCAATCTCAGGAATAAAGCCACGTAACATCACCGGCATTACCTGCTCTAGCCATATGTGCCAATCATCACTCTTGAGACCAAAGATTTTTAATTTTTCAAGACTCGCTCCCCTCTTTAGATTCGCTGCATACCCATTGCGGAACATCAAGTGCATTTTGACCCACAAGATAATTAGGTCCAGGCAACCTACACACTAATAGGTAAAGATAGGTTCTAATCCCACCCGAGTATGTGTAGATTGGGTTCGTTTTCCCATGCTCTGCTCCGGATCCAATGCAAAATTTTGGCAGCACCTCCCCGCTGTTCTCCTGATACACGTATCCGCAAGAAACAGAGAGGATGTGCATCCGGAGAACAACAGGGAGGCATTGACGAAATTCTGCATCGGATCCTGAGCACAGCATACGGGAAAACGAACCCAATTTACACATACTCGGGCTGTCCATGGATAATATTGGACAATTCGAAAGGATGGCAGTTATAAATATGCAAAGACATGCATATTTATAGATGTCGCCCTTTCGAACGGGAGATGCATACTGGTCACGCATACTGATAAATTAATTTAATTACCTAAATCTAGAAAGTTTCATCCGAAAACCGAGCCAGAGTAAATGAAGGGGCAAGGAGGTGATGAAATTTGTACTGACCCACGAATGCAGGGGCGGAGCTCGTACAACGCACGGGGAGGTCTTCGCACAGCAGACCTCAAAGTGACGAGACAACAATCACATGTAAATCCACGGGATCAACACAAATATTCTAATTGTGTCATTTTAGAGTAAAACAAGTTAAGAATATAATATTCATGAGCTAACCAAGGTTTTTATGCCATTTTGTAGCTAAATGGGATAATTATCTCATTGTTGGGGAAAATAAGGTAAGGAGAATAAGAAAGAGGAGAAGAAAGAGGAGTAGGAGAAGAAGAAGAAGAAATCAAGAAGAAGGAGAAGGAGGAGGAGGAGAAGAATGAGGAGAAGAAGGATAAGGAGGAGAAGGTATTCTTCTTCTCTTCTTCTCTTCTTCTTCTCTTCTTCTTTTCTTCTTCTTTTCTTCTTCTCCTTATTTTTTTCTTATACTCCTCCTCTTCTTCTTCTTCTTCTTCTTCTCCTCCTCCTCTTCTCCTCCTCCTCCTCTTCTTCTTCTTCCTATTCTTTCTATTAACATAACTAACTAACTAACCTAACTAACCAAGCTAACTAAACCTATCGCTAAACCTATATAGCACTAAATAGCAAAAAATGACAAAAACAGAATCTATCACTAAGTAACTAAAAAATAATCTAGCTACCACTAATTAACAAAACAAAATCTACCACTAAACTACCTACTTAATATGCTAATTAAATAACTAAATCTACCAACTAACTAAACTACCACTAAAACTACTAATTAAGTAACCTACCAACTAAACTATATATGCCACAACAACTACAATAACAACAACTACTACTACAACAACAATAAAAAACCATGCTGGTAGTTATAATCTAATTCCAAAAAACTAAATACCAACCAATAAAAAATCAAATTCTTCTTCTTTTTTCTCTTCTTCTCCTTCTTATTTTTTTCTTATTCTCTTCTTCTCTTCTTCTTATCTTCTTCTTTACTTCTTTTCCTTCTTATTTTTTCTTCTCTTCTTCTTCTTCTTCTTATTTTTTTCTTCTCCTCCTCTTCTTCTTCATCTTCTTCTTATTCTTTTTCTGCTCCTCCTCCTCCTCCTCCTCCTCCTCCTCTTCTTCTTCTCCTCTTCTCCTCCTCCTCCTCCTCTTCTTCTACTTCCTCCAAAAAACTAAATAACAAGGGGTGGGTGTGTGGGGGATTACCGGCAGTGTTGGGGTTGCGGGGGCTGCTGCAGGGCAGTGCCTGGGCCGGCGGCACCGGCGGTGTGGCTGCGGGGGCGGCACCAGGGGCGTCAGGGGTGGGGCTGCGGGGGCGGCACCAGGCGCACGAGCGGCGCCGGTGGTGGGGCTTCGGGGGCGGCACCACGGGCGCCGGCGGTGGGGCTTCGGGGGCGGCACCAGGGGCGCTGGGGGTGGCCGGGGGACGGTGGTGGAGGCGTTGGGCGTCAGGGGAGGAGAGAGAGAGAGGGCCGGGGTGGGGGCGGAACAGCCGTTAGTAGATTCAGGACCTTTGCCGTCTGCTGGTGGACGGCAAAGGGGTCTATACTCTTTGCCGTCTACCTCTGGCATCTTTGTCATCAGCCAGCAGATGACAAAGAAGGGCGTAGTTTGACCTAAGGTTCCCCCGGCCAGATGAGCTTCTTTGCCGTCTGCTGTCCCCTTCTTTGCCGTCTGTGGAAGACGGCAAAGAATTGACTGTTGGCAAAGACCTTCTTTGCCATCAGCCAGTTCTTTGCCATCTGCTTTCTAGGAGCTGACGGTAAAGACACTCTTTGCCATCAGCTAGCAGACGACAAAGATTTGGCAGACAACAAAAAACTGATTTCCAGTAGTGAACTATACCAAAACATCACCGAACCTTAAGTGTGCACACCCTACGGGTTCGAGAACTATGCAGACATGACTTGAGACATTCTTCAGTCAATAACCAATAGCGGGACCTGGATGTCCATATTGGCTCCTACATATTCTATGAAGATCTCTATCGGTTGAACCTCTATGTCAAGGATCCAGTTAATCCCGTATGTTGTTCCCTTTGTCTTTCGGTATGTTATTTGCCCGAGATTCGATCGTCGGTATCTCCATACCTAGTTCAATCTCATTACTAGCAAGTTCTTTTTACTCGTTCCATAATACAAGATCCTGTGGCTAACTCTTTATTCACATTGCTTGCATGGCTTGTTTGTGATGTTGTATTACCGAGTGAGCCCCGGGATACCTCTCCGTTACACAGAGTGACAAATCCTAGTCTTGATCCATGTCAACCCAACAAACACCTTTGGAGATAACTGTAGAGTAGCTTTATAGTCACCCAGTTACATTGCGACGTTTGATAACACAGAAGGTATTCCTCCGGTGTCCAGGAGTTGCATGATCTCATGGTCATAGGAAAAGATACGTTGACATGTAGAAAACTGTAGCAATAAACTCACATGATCATATGCTATGTTCATAGTTTGGGTCTTGTCCATCACATCCTTCTCCTAATGATGTGATCCCGTTATCAAGTGACAACACTTGCCTATGGCTAGGAAACCTTAACCATCTTTGATCAACGAGCTAGTGAACTAGAGGCTTACTAGGAACAGTGTTTTGTCTATGTATCCACACATGTTTTGAGTTTCCAATCAATAAATTATAGCATGGATAATAAACGATTATCATGAACAAGGAAATATAATAATAACCATTTTATTATTGCCTCTAGGGCCTATTTTCAACAGTCTCCCACTAGCACCAGAGTCAACAATCTAGTTCACATCACTATGTGATTTTGATGACTCTAACACCCATACAGTTCTGGGTTTTGATCATGTCTTGGTTGTGAGAGAGGTTTTAGTCAACGGGTCTGAACCTTTCAGATATGAGTGTGCTTTACAAATCTCTACGTCATCCTGTAGGTGCTGCTACCAACGTGCCATTTTTTAGCTATTCCAAATTACTGATCCACTATACGAATCCGGTTTACTACTTAGAGTTTTTCGGATTAGTGTCAAAGCTTGCATCGGCGTAACCCTTTATGACGAACTCTTATAACACATGGTAACTAAGGATAACTTTTGAATGTTGTTTAGTAATTCAATCCTGGATCACTCTTTGTACCCCTTGACAGACTCATGGCAAGGCACACATCGGTGCGGTACACAGCATGGCATAGTTTAGAGCCTACGGCTAAGGCATAGGGGACGACCTTCGTCCTTTCTCTTTCTTCTGTCTTGGTCGGGCTTTCAGTCTTACCCAAATTCACACCTTACAACACAGCCAAGAACTCCTTCTTTGCTGATCTATTTTGAACTCCTTCGAAAACTTGTCAAGGCATGCAATTCATTATAAGTTCTATTTACCGTTTTGATCTATCTCGATAGATCTTGATGCTCAATTTTCAAGTAGCTCTATCCAAGTTTTCCTTTGAAAAACTCCTTTCAAACAACCGTTTATGCTTTCTAGAAATTCTACTTTACTTCTGATAAACAATATGTCAACCACATACACTTATCAGAAATTCTATAGTGCTCCCACTCACTTCTTTGGAAACACAGGTTTCTCATAAACCTCGTATAAACCCAAAATCTTTGATCATCACATCAAAGTGTATATTTCAACTCCAAGATGCTTGCACCCGTCCATAGAAGGATCGCTGGAGCTTGCATACTTGTTAGCATCCTTAGGATCGACAAAACCTTCTGGTTGTATCACATACAACCTTTCCTCAAGGAAACCGTCGAGGAAAGATTGTTTTGAAATCCTATGTGCAATGTTTCATAAATAATGCAACAACTGCTAACATAATTGCAACAGACTTTTAGCATTGCTATGAGTGAGAAAGTCTCATCATAGTCAACTCTTTGAACTTGTCGGAAACATCTTTGCGACAAGTCGAGCTTTTCTTAATGGTGACTTTTCATCATCATCGTCTGTCTTCCTTTTAAAGATCCATCTGTACTTAATAGTCTTACGACCATCAACTAGTTCTTCCAAAGTCTACACTTTGTTTTTATACACGGATCCTCTCGGATTTCATGGCCTCCAGCCATTTGCCGGAATCCGGTCCCACCATCGCTTCTCCATAGCTCGTAGATTCATTGTTGTTCAACAACATGACCTCCAAGACAGGGTTACCGTACCACTGTGTAGCAGTACGCGACATTGCCGACCTACGAGGTTTGTAGTAACTTGATCTGAAGCTTAATGATCACTATCATCAGTTTCCACTTCAATTGGCGTAGGCGCCACAAGAACAACTTTCTGCGCCCTGCTACACACTGTTGAAGTGATGGTTCAATAACCTCATCAAGTTCCACCACCCTCACATTCAATTCTTTCGAGAGATACTTTTGCTCGAGAAAGGACCCGTTTTAAGAAACAAACACTTTGCTTCCGAATCTGAGATAGGAGGTATACCCAACTAGTTTAGGTGTCCTATGAAGATGGATTTATCCGCTTTGGGTTCGAGCTTATCATGCTCAAACTTATCCACATAAGCATTCCAGCCCCAAACTTTTAAGAAACGACAGCTTAGGTTCCTCCAGACCATAGTTCATACGGTGTCATCTCAACGGAAATACATGGTGCCCTATTTAAAGTGAATGTGGTTGTCTCTAATGCATAACCCATAAATGATAGTGGTAATTCGATAAGAGACATCATAGTATGCACCATATCAAATAGGGCACGACTATTACGTTCGGACACACCATCACACTATGGTGTTCTAGGTGGCATGGGATGTGAAACAATTTTCACATTTTTCTTAATTGTGTACCAAAATCGCAGCTCAGATATTCATCTCTATGATCATATCGTAGACATGTAACCCTCTTGTCACGACGATCATCAACTTCACTCGGAAACTACTTGAACCTTTCAGTAATTCAGACGTGTGTTTCATCAAGCAAATACACTAGTATCTACTCAAATCATGTGTGAAGTAAGAACATAACGATACTCACTGCATGCCTCAGCACTCATTGGACTGCATACATCCAAATGTATTACGTCCAATAAGTGACTTTCTAGTTCCATCTTACTGGAAAATGAGGCCTTCGGTCATCTCGCCCATGTGGTATGATTTGCATGTCTCAAGTGATACAAAATCAAGTGAGTCCAAATGATCCATCTGCATGGAGTTTCTTCATGCGTTTATACCAATAGGTATGGTTTGCATGTCTCAAACGTTTCAACAATGAGTGAGTACAAAGATCCATTAGCATGGAGCTTCTTCATGCATTTTATACCAACATGACTGAAGCGGCAGTGCCACAAGTAAGTGGTACTATCATTACTACTTTGTATCATTCGACATCAATATTATGAACATGTGTAGCACTATGATCGAGATTCAATAAACCATTGAAGGTATTTATTCAAACAAATAGAATAACCATTATTCTCTTTAAATGAATAATCGTATTGCAATAAACACGATCTAATCATGTTCATGCTCAACACAAACACCAAATAACAATTATTTAGGTTTAACACTAATCCCGATGGTAGAGGGAGCGTGCGATGTTTGATCACATCAACTTTAGAATTATTTCCAACACACATCATCACCTCACCCTTGCTAGTATCCATTTAATCCGTAGCTATACTTTTGAGTTACTAACACTTAACAACTGAACTGGTATCTAATACCCTGGTGCTACTAGGAGTACTAGTAAGGTACACATCAATATCAGGTATATCCAATATACTTTTGTCGACTTCGCCAGCCTTCTCATCTACCAAGTATCTAGGGTAGTTCCGCCTCAGTGACCGTTCCCCTCATAACAAAAGGACTTAGTCTCGGGTTTGGGTTCAACCTTGTGTTTCTTCATTAGAGCAGCAACTGGTTTGCCGTTTCATGAAGTATCCCTTCTTGCCCTTGCCCTTCTTGAAACTAGTGGTTTTACTAAACATCAACAAGTGATGCTCCTATTTGATTTCTACTTTCGCGATGTAAAACATCGTGAATAGCTAAAAGATCATCATATCTATCCTTGATATGTTATAGTTCATCACGAAGCTCTAGTAGCTTGGTGGCAGTGACTTTGGAGAACCATCACTATCTCATCTCGAAGATTAACTCCCACTCGGTTCAAGCGATTGTATCACTCAGACAATCCGAGCACATGCTCAACGATTGAGCTTTTCTCCCTTAGTCTTTAGACAAAGAATCTTGTCGGAGGTCTCATACCTCTTAACAAGGGCACGAGCATGAAATCCAAATTTCATCTCTTGGAACACCTCATATGTTTCGTGACGTTCAAAACGTCTTTGGTGCCTCAATTCTAAGCAGTTAAGTATTACACACTGAACTATCACGTAGTCATAAAAAATGTGTATGTCAGATGTTCGCAACATCCATAGACGACGCTGGAGGTTCAGCACACCGAGCGGTGCATTTGGGACATAAGCCTTCTACGCAGTGCTACGGCAACAAAAGTCCTTCCCAAGCAACGCCAGGAATTCTTCCTGCTACTTCTATTGATTGCGTCGGTTTTTCCCTTGAAGAGGAACGGGTGATGCAGCACAGGAGAAGTAAGTATTTCCCTCAGTTTTGAGAACCAAGGTATCGATCCAGAAGGAGGGTCTCGTCAAGTCCAGAGTACCGGCGCAAACACAAACAAGCTTGCACCCAACGCTTCAAAGGGGTTGTCAATCCCTTCAAGATTGTTAGCAAGGTGAGATCTCAAGGCGGAAAGTGCAACGAAGTAAAAAGTGTAAGGTTGAAAATATGGTGTGGAGTAGACCCGGGGGCCATAGTGTTCAGTAGAGGCTTCTCTCAAAATAGCAAATATCACGGTGGGTGAACAAATTACTGTCGAGCAATTGATAGAACCACGCAAAGTCATGACGATATCTAAGGCAATGATCATACATATAGGCATCACGTCCAAGACAAGTAGACCGATACTTTTTGCATCTACTACTATTACTCCACACATCGACCGCTATCCAGCATGTATCTAGTGTATTGAGTTCATGACGAACAGAGTAACGCCTTAAGCAAGATGGCATGATGTAGAGGGATAATCTCAAACCAATGATGAAAACCCCATATTTTTACCCTTGATGGCAACAACACGATGCATGCCTCGCTACCCCTTCTGTCACTGGTGAGGTCACCGCATGGTATGAACCCAAAACCAAGAACTTCACCCATTGCAAGAATCATAGATCTAGTTGGCCAGACAAAACACACAAGTACAAGAGAATTACAAGGATATGAAGTCATGCATAAGAGAGATTAGAAGTAACTCAAATAAGATTCATAGATAATCTGATCATAAATCCACAATTCATCGGATCTCGACAAACACACCAGAAAAGAAGATTACATTGGATAGATCTCCATGAAGATCGTGGAGAACTTTGTATTGAAGATCCAAGAGAGAGAAGAAGCCATCTAGATACTAACTATGGACCCGTAGGTCTATGGTGAACTACTCACGCATCATCGGAGAGGTCATGGTGTTGATGAAGAAGCCCTCCGTGTCCGAATCCCCCTCCGGCAGGGCACCAGAACGTGCCCCAGATGGGATCTTGCGGAGACAGAAGCTTGCGGCGACGAAAACGTGATTTTGATGATCTCCTGATTTTTTTGGGATTTTTAGGGAATATATAGGCGCAACCCCTAGGGCAGAAGGCGCCGAGGGGGCCACAAGCCTGTGGGCCGCGACCTACCCCCCTGGCCGCGGGGTGGGGGCTTGTGGGGTCCCTGAGGCTCCCCTGCCTTGGCTCCCAATCTTCCTGATCTTCTTCCGTTATGAAAAAAATCTTTTCGGGGATTTTCTTCTGTTTGGACTCCGTTCCAAAATCTCCACTGAAAGGGGTCAAAAACATGGAAAAAACATAAACTGGCACTTGGCACTGAGTCAATAAGTTAGTCCCAGAAAATATACAAAAGGCATGCAAAACATCCAAAGTTTGACAAGATAATAGCATGAAACCATCAAAAATTATAGATACGTTGGAGACGTATCAAGCATCCCCAAGCTTAATTCCTGCTCGTCCTCGAGTAGGGAAGTGATAAATAATGAATTTTTGATGTGGAATGCTACATAGCATAGTTGTCCTTTGCAACTTCTTTCATGTGACATGAATGTTCAGATCCGTAAGATTCAAAACAACAGTTTGCTATTAACATGAAAACAATAATACTTGAAGCAAACTAGCAAGGTAATCATGAACTTTCAAAATAACAAGGCGAAGGAAAGTTATTCCTACAAATCATATAGTCTGGCTATGCTCCATCATCCTCACACAACTAATGTAAATCATGCACAACCCCGATATTGGCCAAGTAATTGTTTTCGCACTCTTACTTTCTCGAACTTTTTATAACTATCAGGCAATACATGAGCGTGAAACATGGATATAGCACTATAAGTGGAATAGAGTGTGGTGGTGGTTGTGAGACAAAAAGGAGGAGATGGTCACATTGACTCGGCATGTCAAAGGGCTATGGAGATGCCCATTAATAGATATCAATGTGAATGAGTAGGGATTGCCATACAAGGGATGCACTAGAGCTATAAGTATGTGAAAGCTCAAAAGGAGAACTAGTGGGTGTGCATCCAAGTTGCTTGCTCACGAAGACCTAGGGCAATGTTGAGGAACCCCATCATTGGAATATACAAGCCAAGTTATATAACGAAGACTCCCACTAGCATATGGTGGTGACGAAGCAAGAAGCTCTCAATCGTGAAGAACATGGTGCTATTATGTCGCACAAGTGTGAAAAAAATATATAGTAGCATTGTCACTTCTCTCTTTTTCTCTCTTTTCTATTTTTTTCATTTGGGATCTTATGCCTCTTTTTTTTCTTTTTTCTTTATTTTTGGGCTCTTTGGCCTCTTTTTTTTATTTCCTCACATGGGACAATGCTGTAATAATTATGATCATCACACTTTTATTTACTCGTAGCTCAAAATGATGATGACTCTAAAAGAAATGACTCCGGAAGTATACCGGGATGTGCAACGATCTGGCATGGCTTATGATGTTGAAAACATCTCGCTAGCTATCTTACAATCATGCAATGGCAATATGAGAGTAACGGCACAAGTCATGAGACGGAACGGTGGGAGTTGCATGGCAATATATCTCGGAATGGCTATGAAAATGCCATAGTAGGTAGGTATGGTGGCTGTTTTTAGGAAGGCATATGGTGGGTTTGTGTACCGGCGAGAATTGTGCGGCACTAAAGACGATAGCAATGGTGGAAGGTGGAAGTGCATCTATACCATGGACTCACATTAGTCATGAAGAACTCACATACTTGTTGCGAAAGTTTTTATTAGTAATCAAAACAAAGTGCTAAACGCATACTCCGAGGGGAAGGGTTGGTAGGTGTTAACCATCGCGCGATCCCTTCCTCAACACAAAGGATGACAATCAATAGATCAATTATGCTCCTACTTCCTAACATAGCGGTTCACCATACGTGCATGCTACGGGAATCACTAACTTCAACACAAGTATCTCTAGATTCACAACACCCTACTAACATAGCTCTCAATATTACCGAGTCCATGTCTCAAAAGTAATCGAGAGGAATCGAAACTTCTCTTTCTACTCAATGCACATGAAGATGTAGGTTTTTGCATCCTCTTTGGGTACCTATCACATTTGGGACTACTTTCATAGCATAAGCCAACTACCAAATCACGCACCGCCGTGCTCTAAAAGATATAAGTGAAGCACTAGAGCAAAAGTATCTAGCTCAAAAGATATAAGTGAAGCACTATGAGCATTCTAGCAAAATCACGATGAGTGCATGTCTCTCTCTCTCAAAAAGGTGTGTACCAAGGATGATTGTGACACAACAAAAAGAAAAGACTCCTACGATACAAGACGCTCCAAGCAAAACACATATCATGTGGTGAATAAAAATATAGCTCCAAGTAATGTTACCGAGGGATTGAAGACGAAAGAGGGGATGCCTTCTCGGGGCATCCCCAAGCTTAGGCTTTTTGGTGTATTTGAATTGGGCTTGGGATGCCTTGGGCATCCCCAAGCTTGATCTCTTTCCACTCCTTATCTCATTGTCCATGAGAACATCACCCAAACTTGAAAACTTGACAACGCAAAACTTAAACAGAAACTTGTGATAACATTAGCACAAGAAAACAAACTACCACTTCTTTTGGTACTGTAGCAAACTTGAACTCTATCTATATTGGTGTTGGGCTACTGTATTCTCACTTTTCCATGGCTAGTACCCCCCGATACTAACCATAGTTTCATCAAAACAAGCAACCAACTCAACAAAAACAGAATCTATCAAAAAACAGACCAGTCTGTAGCAATATGTATACGTCGTATACTTCTGGTACCTCAAAAACTCTGACAAATTACGAAGGCCAGGGCAAAAAGCATATCAACCAGCAGCAAAAAGAATCAACTCAACAGCTCTTTCTGAATAAAAATTAAAAAGCATGTCGTGAGAGAAAAGTTTTTGTCTTTTTCCAGTAGGATCAAACAACCATCACCAAGACTAGTCATAAAGGTTTTGCTTGGCTCAAAAACAAAAAGAAACACAATAAACACAATCACAACATAATTATGATGGTGTGGACGCAACAAAATAGAAAGAAAAAGATAAATTCATTGGGTTGCCTCCCAACAAGCGCTATTGTTTAACGCCCTTAGCTAGGCATTGATAATTCAATGATGCTCAGACAAAAGACAAGAATTAAGCACAACGAGAGCATCGTAAAGCATGTGAAAATCACATCTAAGTCTATCTTACTTCCTATGCATAGGGATTGTATAGGAAAACAGATTGTCAAGACAACCAATAGTTTCCATATGCAAGGAAGAAGAAACAGACAATAGCAATCTCCACATAACGAGAGGTAATTTGGTAACATGAAAGTTTCTACCACAATATTTTCCTCTCTCATAGAAGTTACATGTGGGATCATAATCAAATTCAACAAAATAGCTATCACAAAGGATATTCTTGTCATGATCCACATGCATGCAAAGTTGACACTCTTCAAAAATAGTGGGATTATCATCAACTAAAGTCATGACTTCTCCAAACCCACTTTCAATATTATTGCAAAAATCATACTCATCATGAGGCTTAATTTTTTTTTTCAAGATCATAAGGAAAATCATCACCCCAATCATGATCATTGCAACAAGTAGTGGACATAGCAAACCTAGCATCCCCAAGCTTAGGGTTTTGCATATTTTTAGCATGATTGTCACTAATAGAATTTATAGTGAAACCATTGCAATCATTCTTTTCATCCAAGGAGCCCTCTTGAATCACTTCATAAATTTCTTCCTCACAATTTTCAGATTCACGCATCTCAAGCAAAACTCCATAAAGATAGTCAAGTGCACTCAACTCACTAGCAATTGGATCAACATAATTGGATCTCTTAAAGAGATTAGCAAGTGGATGAGGATCCATATTACTAGATTTTTAGCAAGCGAAGATGCAAGCATATTGAAGGCACATGGCACACAAGCGAACAAAAAGCAAGCGAGAGAAAAGGGCGAACGAAAAAGGCAAACGAAAAAAGGCAAACGAAAAAGGCAAATTGGTGAAGTGGGGGAGAGGAAAACGAGAGGCAACTGGCAAACAAAATAAATTCAAGAGATGAGTTTGCGACACCTACTTGGATGAGTTCTTGACTTGATCTTCCTCCCTGGCAATGGCGCTAGATATTCTTCTGCTACGGCAACAAAAGTCCTTCCCAAGCAACGCCAGGAATTCTTCTTGCTACTTCTCTTGTTTGCGTTGGTTTTTCCCTTGAAGAGGAAAGGGTGATGCAACACACGAGCAGTAAGTTTTTCCCTCAGTTTTGAGAACCAAGGTATCGATCCAGAAGGAGGATCTCGTCAAGTCTAGAGTACCCGCGCAAACAAAAACAAGCTTGCACCCAACGCTTCAAAGGGGTTGTCAATCCCTTCAAGATTGTTTGCAAAGTGAGATCTGAAGGCGGAATGTGCAATGAAGTAAAAGTGTAAGGCTGAAAATATGGTGTGGAGTAGACCCGGGGGCCATAGTGTTCACTAGAGGCTTCTCTCAAAATAGAAAATATCACGGTGGGTGAACAAATTACTGTCGACCAATTGATAGAACCGCGCAAAGTCATGACGATATCTAAGGCAATGATCATACATATAGGCATCACGTCCGAGGCAAGTAGACCTATACTTTCTGCATCTACTACTATTACTCCACAATTGACCGCTATCCAGCATGCATCTAGTGTATTGAGTTCATGACGAACAGAGTAACGCCTTAAGCAAGATGACATGATGTAGAGGGATAATCTCAAACCAATGATGAAAACCCCATCTTTTTACCATTGATGGCAACAACACGATGCGTGCCTCACTACCCCTTCTGTCACTGGGTGAGGTCACTGCATGGTATGAACCCAAAACCAAGCAGTTCTCACATTGCAAGAATCATAGATCTAGTTGGCCAAACAAAACCCACAACTCGAAAGAATTACAAGGATATGAAATCATGCATAAGAGAGATCAGAATAAATTCAAATAAGATTCATAGATAATCTGATCATACATCCACAATTCATCGGATCTCGACAAACACACTGCAAAAGAAGATTACATTGGATAGATCTCCATGAAGATCATGGAGAACTTTGTATTGAAGATTCAAGAGAGAGAAGAAGCCATCTAGATACTAACTATGGACCCGTAGGTCTATGGTGAACTACTCACGCATCATCGGAGAGGTCATGGTGTTGATGAAGAAGCCCTCCGTGTCCGAATCCCCCCTCCGGCAGGGCACCAGAACGTGCCTAGATGGGATTTGCGGAGACAGAAGCTTGCGGCGGCGGAAAAGTGATTTTGATTATATCCTGATTTTTTTGGGATTTTTAGGGAATATATAGGCGCAACCCCTAGGACAGAGGGCGCCCAGGGGGCCCACAAGCCTGTGGGCCGCGGCCTACCCCCTGGCCACAGGGTGGGGGCTTGTGGGTCCCCAGAGGCTCCCCTGCCTTGGCTCCCAAGCTTCCCGGTCTTGTTCCGTTATGAAAAAAATCTTTTCAGGGATTTTCTTTCGTTTGGACTCCGTTTCAAAATCTCCTCTGAAAGGGGTCAAAAACATGGAAAAAACAGGAACTGGTACTTGGCACTGAGTCAATAAGTTAGTCCCAAAAAATATATAAAAGGCATGCAAAACATCAAAAGTTTGACAAGATAATAGCATGAAACCATCAAAAATTATAGATACGTTGGAGACGTATCACGCAGCAATGAGGATAATCCTCAGTTTACGGACCCGGTCCGCATAATTGCTACTAACAACTTTCAACTAAATTTTCTCTAGGAACATATCAAAAATAGTAGAGCTACATCGCAAGCTACAACATAATCTGCAAAGACCTTTTGACTATGTTCATGATAATTGAGTTTAGCTATTCATAACTAATAACTCCCACTCAAATAGACATCCCTCTAGTCATTCGAGTGGCGCATGATCGAAATCCACTAACTCAAGTCCGATCATCACGTGAGTTGAGTATAGTTTGAGTGGTGAACATTTCCATGTTGATCATATCAACTATATGACTCATGATCGACCTTTCGGTCTCTTGTGTTCCGAGGCCATGTCTGTACATGCTAGGCTCGTCAAGTTTAACCCGAGTGTTCCATGTGTGCAACTGTTTTGCACCCGTTGCATGTGAACGTTGAGTCTATCACACCCGATCATCACGTGGTGTCTCGAAACGACGAACTGCCGCAATGGTGCACAGTGAGGGAGAACACAGTTTTCTCTTGAAATTTTAGTGAGGGATCACCTTATAAAGCTACTGTCATTCTAAGCAAAATAAGGTGCATAAAAGAATTAACATCACATGCAAATCATAAGTGACATGATATGGCCATGAGCTTGTGCTTCTTGATCTCCATCACCAAAGCACCAGCATGATCTCCTTCGTCACCGGCCGCACCATGATCTCCATTGTGCCGCCATCGAGGTTGTCGCGCTATCTATGCTATTACCACTAAAGCTACCACCTAGTGATATAGTAAAAACATCTGCAAGCACAAATGTTAGTTTAAATACAACCCTATGGCTCCTGCCGGTTACCGTAGCATCGAAGTGCAAGTCGATATTTAAATATTACAACATGATCATCTCATACATCCAATATATCATATCATGTCATTGGCCATATCACATCACATGCATACCCTGCAAAAACAAGTTAGACATCCTCTAATTTGCTGTTGTATGTTTTACGTGGCTGCTATGGGTATCTAGTATGATCGCATCTTACTTACGCAAAGCCACAACGGTGATATGCAAATTGCTATTAAACCTTCTCCAATGATCGCCTCGGTCAAATCCGATTCAACTAAATTTTAAGAAACAGACACCCGCCAGTCATCTTTATGCAACAAGTTCCATGTCAGTCAATGAAATCGTTGTCTCGTAAGCATACGAGTAAAGTTGGTCCGGGCCGCTTCAATCCAACAATACCGCCGAATCAAGAAAAGACTAAGGAGGACATAAACGCCCACAAACACTTTTGTGTTCTACTCGAGTTATCATCTACACATGAACCTAGATCATGATGCCACTGTTGGGGAACGTAGCATGTGAAACAAAAAATTTCCTACGCACACGCAATACCTATCCATGGTGATGATCATCTACGAGAGGGGAGAGTGAATCTACATACCCTTGTAGATCGCTAAGCGGAAGCGTATATAACGCGGTTGATGTAGTGGAACATCTTCGTGATTAAAATCGCAGCCCATCCCACGATCTCATCACGATACGTCCCGCGATCCCATCACGATCCATCCCGATCTAGTGCCGAACGGACGGCAACTCCGCATTCAGCACACGTACATCTCGATGACGACCCCCGCCTTCTCGATCTAGCAAGAGAGATGGGGGAGTAGATGAGTTCTCCGGCAGCGTGACGGCGCCGGTGATGGTGATGACCTATTCCTGCAGGGCTTCGCCTAAGCACTGCAGAAATCCGATCTAGAGGAAGAACGACAAACTAGAGGAGAGGGTAGCACGTGGCTGAAATTGTGTGTCTCAAAAACCCTCAGTACCTCTAGTATATATAGGAGGGGGGAGGGAGGGGAGGAGGCAGCCTCAAACCATCAAGGTGTAGCCGAAATTGGAGGTGCTGGAGTCCTACTCCAATCCTACTAGGAGTAGGATTCCTCGTTTCCACTTGGAAACCCTTTCCACCTTTTCCACCTTTGGGTTTTTGCCTCTCAAACCTCATGGGCCTTAGTGAGAGCTTATGTCAGCCCACTAGGTGTTGGAAATATGTCCTAGAGGCAATGATAAAATAGTTATTATTATATTTCCTATTCCAAGATAATCATTTATTATCCATGCTATAATTGTATTAAATGAAAACATAAATGCATGTGTGGATATATAGACAAAATAATGTCCCTAGTAAGCCTCTAGTTGACTAGCCAGTTGATCAAGGATGGTTAAGGTTTTCTGACCATATGCAAGTGTTGTCACTTGATGACTCGATCACATCATTAGGAGAATGATGTGATGGACAAGACCAAAACTATAAACGTCGCATGTAATCGTGTCATTTTGTTGCTATTGTTTTCTGCGTGTCCAGTATTCATTCCTATGACCATGAGGTCATGTAACTCACTGCCACTGGAGGAATACCTTGTGTGTATCAAATGTCGCAACGTTACTGGGTGACTATAAAGGTGCTCTACAGGTATCTCCGAAGGTGTCGGTTGAGTTAGCATGGATCAAGACTGGGATTTGTCACTCCATGTGACGGAGAGGTATCTCAGGGCCCACTCGGTAATACAACATCACATATAAGCCTTGCAAGCAATGTGGCTAATATGTTAGTCACGGGATCTTGTATTACGGAACGAGTAAAGAGACTTGCCGGTAACGAGATTGAAATAGGTATACTGATACCGACGATCAAATCTCGGGCAAGTAACATATTGAAGGACAAAGGGAATGGTATACGGGATTATATGAATCCTTGGCACAGAGGTTCAACCGATAAGATCTTCGTAGAATATGTAGGATCCAATATGGACATCCAGGTCCCGCTGTTGGATATTGACCAGGGAGTGTCTCAGGTCATGTGTGCATAGTTCTCGAACCCGCAGGGTCTGCACACTTAAGGTTCAGTGACGTTTCAGTATAGTTGAGTTATAGGTGTTGGTGACCGAAGGTTGTCCGGAGTCCCGAATGAGATCACGAATGTCACGAGGGTTTTCGGAATGGTCCGGAAACAAATATTGATATATAGGATTGTTTCATTTGGCCTCCAGAAAGATTTCGGGCATTACCGATAGTGTACCGGGAGGGGCCACCCACCCGGGAGAGAACCCAATAGCCCATGTGTGGTGCACCAGCCCTTGGTGGGCTGGTGAGGCCAGCCCAATGGGGCTATGTTGGCTAGAAGAAAAATCAAAGGAGAAAAAGAAAAAAAAGAGGGAGGTGGGAAGGAAGGAGGGGACTCCTCCTTCCCCAAACCGAATTGGAGTTGGAGTCCCCTCCTCCTCTACTCGGCCGACGCCCTAGGGGCTCTCTTGAGCCCCAAGGCTAGCACCTCCCCTCGTCCTATATATACTAGAGGTTTTAGGGTTTTTGAGATACAACTTTGCCACGTGCGGAATAGATCATCACCATCACCGGCGCGCCGTCACGCTGCCGGAGAACTCATCTACTTCCCCATCTCTCTTGCTGGATGAAGAAGGCGAAGATTGTCATCGAGTTGTACGTGTGCTGAACACGGACGTGTCGCCCGTTCGGTGCTAGATCGGGACGGATCGTGGGACGACGATGATTTGAATAACGAGGTTGTTCCACTACATCAACCGCGTTTCTTAACGCTTCCCGCTTAGCGATCTACAAGGTATGTGGATCCGATCTCCCTCTCGTAGATGAACATCACCATGATAGGTCTTCATGTGCGTAGGAAATTTTATGTTTCCCATGCAACGTTCCCCAATAGTGGTATCAGAGCTAGGTTCATGCGTAGATGCAATTTCGAGTGGAACACAAATTTTTTTGTGGGCGTTGATGTTCGATTTGCTGCCCTCCTTAGTCTTTTCTCGATTCGGCCGTATTGTTGGATCGAAGCGGCCCAGACCAACATTACTCGTACGCTTACGAGATACCTGTTCCATCAACTAACATGCAACTTGTTGAATAAAGATGACTGGCGGGTGCTTGTTTCTTCAACTTTAGTTGAATTGGATTTGACCGAGGCGGTCCGTGGAGAGAGGTTAAATAGAAATTTGCACATCTCCATTGTGTTTTTGCGTAAGTAAGATGCGATCATACTAGATACCCATAGAAGCCACGTAAAACATACAACAACAAATTAGAGGACGTCTAACTTGTTTTTGCAAGGTATGCATGTGATGTGATATGGCCAAAGACATGATGTGATATATTGGATGTATGAGATGATCATGTTGTAATAGTTAAATATCAACTTGCACGTCGATGCTGTTGGAAATATGCCCTAGAGGCAATAATAAAATGGTTATTATCATATTTCCTTGTTCATGATAATCGTCTATCGTTCATGCTATAATTGTATTAACAGGAAACAATAATACATGTGTGAATGAATAGATCACAATGTGTCCCTAGCAAGCCTCTAGTTGGCTAGCTCGTTAGTCAATAGATGATCATGGTTTCCTGATCATGGACATTGGATGTCATTGATAACGGGATCACATCATTGGGAGAATGATGTGGTGGACAAGACCCAATCCTAAGCCTAGCACTAGATCGTATTGTTCGTATGCTAATGCTTTTCTAATGTCAAGTATATTTTCCTTCGACCGTGATATTGTGCAACTCCCGGATACCGTAGGAGTGCTTTGGGTGTATCAAACGTCACAACGTAACTGGGTGACTATAAAGGTGCACTACGGGTACCTCCGAAAGTGGCTGTTGGGTTGGCACGAATCGAGATCGGGATTTGTCACTCCGTGTGACGGAGAGGTATCTCTGGGCCCACTCGGTAGAACATCATCATGAGCTCAATGTGACTAAGGAGTTAGTCACACGATGACGTGCTACGGAACGAGTAAAGAGACTTACCGGTAATGAGATTGAACAAGGTATAGGTATACCAACGATCGAATCTCGGGCAAGTTCTATACCGACAGACAAAGGGAATTGTATACGTGATTGATTGAATCCTTGACATCGTGGTTCATCCGATGAGATCATCGTGGAGCTAGTGGGAGCCACCATGGGTATCCAGACCCCGCTGATGGTTATTGGCCAGAGAGATGACTCGGTCATGTCTGCCTGTCTCCCGAACCCGTAGGGTCTACACACTTAAGGTTCGATGACGCTAGGGTTATAGGGAATTGTTATACGAGATTACCGAAAGTTGTTCGGAGTGCCGGATGAGATCCCGGACGTCACGAGGAGCTCCGGAAAGGTCCGGAGGTAAAGATTGATATATAGGACGGATGGTTTCGGACACCGGAAGTGTTTCGGGCATCACTGGTAACGTACCGGGACCACCGGGACCACCGGAGGTGGTCCCGGGGACCACCAAAGGGGGGTGACGACCCCGGGAGGCTATATGGGCTAAGTGGGGAAGGGAACCAGCCCCTAAGTGGGCTGGTGCGCCCCCCACCCAGCCCATGTGCACCAGAAAAAGGGGAAAGGGGGGAACCCTAACTAAGGTGGGCCTTAGGCCCACCAGAGGGGTGCGCCACCCCTCCTCCTTGCCCTGGCCGCCACTCCCCCCATCTGGGAGGGCTTCCGCATCCCCTAGGGTGGGAACCCTAGGGGTGGCACCCCCTCTCCCCTTCCCCTATATATAGTGGGCACTTTTGGCCTTTGGAGGACACGGTTTTCCCACTCCCTCGGCGCAACCCTGCACTTCTTCCTCCTCCTCTCTGCCGGCGCTTGGCGAAGCCCTGCCCGGAGACCTCGTCTCTCCACCAACACCACGCCGTCGTGTTGCTGGTCTTCTTCCCCAACCTCTCCCTCCTCCTTGCTGGATCAAGGTGCGGGAGACGTCACCGGGCTGCACGTGTGTTGAACGCGGAGGTGTCGTTGTTCGGCACTAGATCGGAATCGCTGCGAGTACGACTCCATCAACCGCATTCTAGCAACGCTTCCGCTTAGCGATCTTCAAAGGTATGAAGATGCTCTTACCCCTCTCTCGTTGCTTGTCTCTCCATAGGAAGATCTGAAAATGCGTAGGAATTTTTTTGAATTTATGCTACGTTACCCAACAGATGCTACGGCACCCGGCAGGAGCCACAGGGTTGTCTTTAAACTAAAGTTTGTGTTTGGAGATGCGTTTACTATATTGCTAGGTCGTAGCTTTAGTAGTAATAGCATAGATAGCACGACAATCTTGATGGTGGCACGATGATGGAGATCATGGTGTGGCGTCGGTGATGATGAAGATCATGCCGGTGCTTTGGTGATGGAAATCAAGAAGCACAAGATCATGGCCATATCATGTCATTTATAAATTGCATGTGATGTTAATCCTTTTATGCAACTTATCTTGCTTAGAATAACAGTAGCATTATAAGGTGATCCCTCACTAAATTTCAAGATAAAATTGTGTTCTCCCCGACTGTGCACCGTTGCGACAGTTTGTTGTTTCGAGACACCACGTGATGATCGGGTGTGATAGACTCAACGTTCACATACAACGGGTGGAAAACAGTTGCACACGTGGAACACTCAGGTTAAACTTGACGAGCCTAGCATGTGCAGACATGGCCTCGGAACAGAAGAGACCGAAAGGTCGAGCATGAATCGTATAGTTGATATGATTAGCATAGAGATGTTTACCACTTAAGCTACACTCAACTCACGTGATGATCAGACTTGAGTTAGTGAATTTGGATCATGCCACACCCAAGTAACTAGAGGGATGTCTATTCGAGTGGGAGTTTATTAGTAATTTGATTAGCTGAACTCTAATTGTCTTGAACATAGTCTAAGTCCACTTTGCAATATTTTATGGTGTGGATCAATGGCTCACGCAGTAGCAACCCTGAATTTCAATACATTCCTAGAGAAAGCTAAGATGAAAGATGATGGTAGCAACTTTGTAGACTAGGCTCGTAATCTGAGGATCATCCTACAAGCTGGGAAAAAGAATTATGTCCTTGATGCAGCGCTAGGAGATGAACCACCCGCTACGTCTTATCAAGATGTTTTGAACGCTTAGCAAGCACGTAAGGAGGACTACTCAGTAGTTCAATGTGCAGTCTTGTATGGCTTAGAACCGGGACTTCAACGATGCTTTGAATGCCATGGAGCATATGAGATGTTCCATGATTTGAACTTTATCTTTCAGAAGAATGACTGGATCGAGAGGTATGAGACCTCCGATAAATTCTATGCTTGCAAAATGGAGGAGAATTCGTCTGTCAGTGAACATGTGCTCAAAATGTCTGGGTACTCAAACAGCCTAGCTGAGCTGGGAGTCGCGCTTCCACAAGAGGCTATCACTGACAGAATTCTTCAATCACTGCCACCTAGCTACAGGAGCTTTGTCTTGATATATAATATGCAAGGGATGAACAAGTCACCTGATGAGTTATTCACGATGTTGGAAGTCGCAAAGTCAGAACTCCGGAAAGAACATCAAGTGTTGATAGTCAATAAGACCACTGGTTTCAAGAGAAACGACAAAGGCAAGAAGGGTAACTCCAAGAAGAGCGGCAAAATTATTGCCACTCCGACGAAGAAACCCAAGGCTGGACCTAAGCCAGAAATAGAGTGCTATTATTGCAAGGGGATGGGTCACTCGAAGTGCAACTCCCCAAGTAATTGGCTGATAAGAAGGGCGGCCAACACCAAACCAGGTATATGTGATATACATGTTATTGATGTGTACCTAACCAACTCTCATAGTAGTGCCTGGGTATTTGATACCGGATTTCTTGCTCACATTTGCAACTCGAAGCGGGAACTGCGGAATAAACAAAGGCTGGCGAAGGATGAAGTGACGATGCGCGTGGGAAATGGTTCCAAGGTTGATGCAATCGCCGTCAGCATAGTCTCACATCAGTTACCATCGGGATTAGTTATGAACTTAAATAATTGTTATTTAGTGCTTGCGTTAAGCATGAACATTATATCTGGATCTTGTTTATTGCGAGACGGTTACTCATTTAAGTCAATGAATAATGGTTGTTCCATTTTTATGAGTAATATATTTTATGGTCATGCACCCAATGTGAGGGGTTTGTTCATATTGAATCTTGATTGTGATAACACACATATACATAACATTGAGGCCAAAAGATGTAGAGTTAACAATGATAGCGCCACCTTTTTGTGGCACTGCCGCTTAGGTCATATTGGTGTAAAGCGCATGATAAAACTCCATGCCGATGGGCTTTTGGAGTCACTTGATTTCGAATCACTTGACACGTGAGAACCATGCCTCATGGGCAAGATGCCTAAGACTCCGTCTCCGGAACAATGGAGCGTACAAGTGACTTGTTGGAGATCATACATACTGATGTGTGCGGTCCAATGAGTGTGGAGGCACATGGCGAATATCATTATTTTCTCACCTTCACTTATGATTTGAGTAGGTATGGATATATCTACTTGATGAAGAACAAGTCTGAAACGTTTGAAGAGTTCAAGCAATTTCAGAGTGAAGTTGAAAATCATCGTAACAAGAAGATCAAGTTCCTACGGTCTGATCGAGGGGGCGAATATCTGAGTTTCGAGTTTGGTTCTCACTTAAGACAATGGGGAAACGTTTCACAATTGACACCGCGTGGAACACCACATCGTAACGGTGTGTCCGAACGTCGTAATCTTACTTTGTTAGATATGGTGCGATCTATGATGCCTATTACCGATTTGCCATTATCATTTTGGGGTTATGCATTAGAGACAGCTGCATTCACTTTAAATAAGGCACCATCAAAATTTGTTGAGACGACACCATATGAGCTCTGGCATGGCAAGAAGCCAAAGTTGTCGTTTCTTAAAGTTTGGGGATGCGATGATTATGTCAAAAAGCTTCAGCCTGAAAAGCTGGAACCCACAGCGGAAAAGTGTGTCTTCATAGGTTACCCAAAAGAGACAGTTGGGTACACCTTCTATCTCAGATCCGAGGGCAAAGTGTTTGTTGCTAAGAATGGAGCTTTTCTCGAGAAGGAGTTTCTCTCGAAAGAATTGAGTGGGAGGAAGATAGAACTTGATGAGGTTGTGGAACCTCTGCTCCAATAGGATGGTGGCGCAGGGCAGAGAGAAATCTCTATCGAGGCAACACCAGTTGAGGAGGAAGCTAATGATGATGATCATGAAGCTTCGGATCAAGTTACTATCGGACCTCAGAGGTTGACAAGATCACGTACTGCTCCTGAGTGGTACGAGAATCCTGTCTTATCTATCATGTTGTTAGACAACAATGAGCCTCCGAATTATGAAGAAGCAATGGTTGGCCCAGATTCCAACAAATGGTTAGAGGCCATGAAGTCTGAGATAGGATCTATGTATGAAAACAAAGTATGGACTTTGGAAGTATTACCTGAAGGTCGCAAGACTATTCAGAACAAATTGATCTTTAAGAAGAAGACGGACGCGGACGGTAATGTGACCGTTTATAAAGCTCGACTTGTTGCAAAGGGTTTTTCATAAGTTCAAGGAGTTGACTAGGATGAGACATTCTCACCGGTAGTGATGCTTAAGTCCGTCCGAATCATGTTAGCAATAGCTGCGTTTTTTGATTATGAAATCTGGCAGATGGATGTCAAAACGGTGTTCCTTAATGGTTTTCTTAAGGAAGAGTTGTATATGATGAAACCCGAAGGTTTTGTCGATCCAAAGAATGCTAACAAAGTATGCAAGCTCCAGCGATCCATTTATAGACTGGTGCAAGCATCTCGGAGTTGGAATAAGCGCTTTGATGAGGTGATCAAGGCATTTGGGTTTATACAAGTTGTTGGAGAATCTTGTATATACAAGCAAGTGAGTGGGAGCTCTGTAGCATTTCTAATATTATATGTGGATGACATATTGCTTATTGGAAACAATGTGGAGGTTTTACCAAGCGTAAAGGATTACTTGAAGAAATGTTTTTCAATGAAAGACCTAGGAGAAGATGCTTACATATTAGGCATTAAAATCTATAGGGATAGATCGAGGCGCCTAATAGGACTTTCATAAAGCACATACCTTAATAAAGTTTTGAAGAAGCAAAATGGAGCAGTCCAAGAAGGGGTTCTTGCCAGTGTTAAAAGGTATGAAGTTGAGTAAGACTCAGTGTCCAGTAACTGCGGAACATAGAGAAAAGATGAGTGTCGTCCCCTATGCTTCAGCCATAAAGTCTATCATGTAGGAAATTCTGTGCACAAGACCGTACATCAGCCTGGCCATAAGTATGGCAAGCAGGTTTCAAAGTGAGCCAGGAGTGGAACACTGGGCGGTGGTCAAGAATATTCTAAAGTACCTAAAAAGGACTAAGGAAATGTTTCTCATTTATGGAGGTGAAAAAGAGCTCGTCGTAAAGGGTTACGTCGATGCAAGCTTTGACACTGATCCGGATGACTCTAAGTCTCAAATCAGATATGTATTTATTCTCAATGGGGGTGCGGTAAGCTGGTGCAGTTCCAAGCAAAGCATCGTAGCAGATTCTACAAGTGAAGCGGAGTACATGGTTGCCTCGGAGGCAGCTAAGGAGGGTGTGTGGATGAAGCAATTCACGACGGATCTTGGAGTTGTGCCGAGCGCACTAAATCCAATAACTCTATTCTGTGACAACACTGGTGCCATTGCTCTAGCAAAGGAACCAAGGTTTCACAAGAAGACCAGACACATCAAACGACGCTTCAACCTCATGCGCGACTATGTCGAAGGAGAGGACATAAATATTTGCAATGTGCACACGGATCTGAATGTTGCAGATCCGCTGACTAAACCTCTTCCACGAGCGAAGCATGATGAACACCAGAACTGTATGGGTGTTAGATTCATTCCAATGTAGATCGCATAGCGATGTGAGACTAGATTATTGACTCTAGTGCAAGTGGGAGACTGTTGGAAATATGCCCTAGAGGCAATGATAAAATAGTTATTATTATATTTCCTGTTTCAAGATAATCGTTTATTATCCATGCTATAATTGTATTGAATGAAAACATAAATGCATGTGTGGATATATAGACAAAACAATGTCCCTAGTAGGCCTCTAGTTGACTAGCCACTTGATCAAGGCTGGTTAAGGTTTTCTGACCATATGCAAGTGTTGTCACTTGATGACTGGATCACATCATTAAGAGAATGATGTGATGGACAAGACCCAAACTATAAACGTAGCATGTGATTGTGTCATTTCGTTCCTATTGTTTTCTGTGTGTCAAGTAGCCATTCCTATGATCATGAGGTCATGTAACTCACTGACACTGGAGGAATAAAACGCCACAACATTACTGGGTGACTATAAAGGTGCTCGACAGGTATCTCCAAAGGTGTCCCTTGAGTTAGCATGGATCAAGACTGGTATTTGTCACTCCGTGTGCGGAGAGGTATCTAGGGGCCCACTCGGTAATACAACATCACATATAAGCCTTGCAAGCAATGTGGCTGATGTGTTAGCACGAGATCTTGTATTACGGAACGAGTAAAGAGACTTGCCGGTAACAAGATTGAAATAGGTATAGGGATATCGACGATTAAATCTCGGGCAAGTAACATACCGAAGGACAAAGGGAATGGTATACGGGATTATATGAATCCTTGGCACAGAGGTTCAACTGATAAGATCTTCGTAGAATATGTAGGATCCAATATGGATATCCAGGTCCCGCTGTTGGATATTGAACGGGGAGTGTCTCAGGTCATGTCTGCATAGTTCTTGAACCCGCAGGGTCTGCACACTTAAGGTTCGGTGACGTTTCGGTATAGTTGAGTTGTAGGTGTTGGTGACCGAAGGTTGTTCAGAGTCCCGGGTAAGATCACAGACGTCATGAGGATTTCCGGAATGGTCCGGAAATGAAGATTGATATATAGGATTGTTTCATTTGGCCTCCGGAAAGATTTCGGGCATTACCGGTAGTGTACCGGGAGTGACGAATGGGTTGTGGGTTTTTACCTGGAGGGGGCCACCCACCCGGGAGAGAACCCAATAGCCCATGGGTGGCGCAACAGCCCTTGGTGGCTGGTGAGGCTAGCCCAATGGGGCTATGTCGGATAGAATAAAAATCAAAGGAGAAAAAAAGAGGGAGGTGGGAAGGAAGGAGGGGAGTCCTCCTTCCCCAAACCGAATTAGAGTTGGAGTCCCCTCCCCTCCACTCAGCCGAAGCCCTAGGGGATCTCTTGAGCCCCAAGGCTAGCCCCTCCCCTCCTCCTATATATACTAGAGGTTTTAGGGTTTTTGAGACACAACTTTGCCACGTGCAACCCTAAACCTCTACTTCGTAGTTCTTCCTCTAGATCGATTTTCTGCGGAGCTCGGGCGGAGCCTTGCAGGAATAGATCATCACCATCACCGGCGCGCCGTCACGCTGCCGGAGAACTCATGTAGTTCCCCGTATCTCTTGCTGGATCAACAACGCGGATATAGTCATCGAGCTATATGTGTGCCGAATGCGGAGGTGCCGTCCGTTCCGTGCTAGATCGTGACGGATCGTGGGAGGACGGTGATTTGAATCACGAAGTTGTTCCACTATATCAACCGCGTTCCTTAATGCTTCCCGCTTAGCGGTCTACAAGGGTATGTGGATCCGATCTCCCTCTCGTAGATGAACACCACCATAATAGGTCTTCTTGTGCGTAGGAAAATTCTTGTTTCCCATGCAACGTTCCCAACACTAGGGGCTGGTTAGTATCCTCCCATAGCCCATAAGGCCCTCGGGGCGTGACACCCCTCCCTATGGTCCCCGGTACCCTCCCGGCACTCCAGGTACACTAATGATGAGCGCGAAACTTTTCCGGTGACCAAATCAGGACTTCCTATATATCAATCTTTACCTCCGGACCATTTCGGAGCTCCTCGTGATGTCTGGGATCTCATCCGGGACTCCGAACAACTTTCGGTTACCAACACCTGTAACTCAACTATACCGAAACATCACCGAACCTTAAGTGTGCACACCCTGTGGGTTCGAGAACAATGCAGACATGACCTGAGACATTCTTCGGTCAATAACCAATAGCGGGAACTGGATGTCCATATTGGAACTTAGATATTCTACGAAGATCTCTATCGGTTGAACCTCTATGTCAAGGATCCAGTTAATCCCGTATGTTGTTCCCTTTGTCATTTGATATGTTACTTGCCCGAGATTCGATCGTCGGTAAATCCATACCTAGTTCAATCTCATTATTGGCAAGTCTTTTTACTCGTTCCGTAAAACAAGATCCCGTGGCTAACTCTTTAGTCACATTGCTTGCAAGGCTTGTTTGTGATGTTGTATTACCGAGTGGGCCCCGTGATACCTCTCCGTCACATGGAGTGACAAATCCCAGTCTTGATCCATGCCAACCCAACATACACCTTTGGAGATACCTGTAGAGCACCTTTATAGTCACCCAGTAACGTTGCGACGTTTGATAACACACAAGGTATTCCTCCGGTGTCCGGGAGTTGCATGATCTCATGGTCATAGGAACAGATACATTGACATGTAGAAAACAGTAGTAATAAACTTGCACAATCATATGCTACGTTCATAGTTTGGGACTTGTCCATCACATTATTCTCCTAATGATGTGATCCCATTATCAAGTGACAACACTTGCCTATGGCTAGGAAACCTTAACCATCTTTGATCAACGAGCTAGTCAACTAGTGGCTTACTAGGGATAGTGTTTTGTCTATGTATCCACACATGTATTTGAGTTTCCAATCAATACAATTATAGCATGGGTAATAAATGATTATCATGGACAAGGAAATATTATAATAACCAATTTATTATTGCCTCTAGCATATTTCCAATAGTGTGTGGTGTCGTCTAAGAGCTCCAGGGCAAGCCACACAGGCAGGGAGGAGCTGTCCTCGTCGGCTACGGCATGCTCGACATCGAGCTGCTTCTCCTTCTGGCAGAAGGTAGAAGAAGGTCTCGTTGGTGGGCTCGGCCTAGGTTAGCGTGAGTTAAGTTTCCTCCTCTGTTTTTATTTTTTTGTTATTTCCTGTTTTCTAATTTCTCTGATATATTTTGAATTTAGTTTTAAAATCAAATCATTTTTATAGATTCTGGAAATTATTAAGTGGCTTGATGATATATATTCATAGCAACTCACCAATTTTCAGAATTGTTGGAATTATAAATCTGTTGTTGAAGAACTAAATCCAACTAAAATAACTATTGATTTAGGTCAAAGTCCCAAAATAAATGCTTTTGTGATTCCAAAAATATTGATTTGAATTTTAACTCATGTCAATATTTTATTAGAAAACCCGGGACATTTTCTTGGACTTCTTTGAAGCAATTTTTATCTTGGTCATCTGACAAAATTCTTTGTGAGCCTTGATCATACCTCAATTCAAATTCATTTGAATTTAAAAATGCATGCATGAGTCTGCAATGGCAAGCAATGCTAAACTAGGGTTGTGACACAGGCGGCCTCCTGGCGCGGCCTAGGGCCTAGCCGCGCCAGCAGGCCGCCTGGGAGGCCCCTGTCCCCACTCTGGCTCATCTTCGGTGATCCGAAAGCTTCTGTTTCGCTGATTTTTTATATATTTTTTGGAATTTTTCGGGCTTCGGAAATTGGGTAAAAGCCCCTGCAAAATAGACATCAGCACAAAAAACTGGCACTGGGTGCACTGAGTTAGTAGGTTAGTCCAAATATGTGTAAAATGATATAAAAGTGTAGCAAAACATATAACAATGTCACCCAAAAGATCATGGAACAAGAAAAAATTATACATAAGTTTGGGACATATCAGGCGGCGAGGCGCGAGGTCGGCCGACGAGGAGGAGTTGCGGAGGATCCGACAGGGGCAACGGTGGTGCATTGCCGGCGAGGTGGCACCGGCATCGGCGGGGTGGCACCGGCCAGTGGGGAGATGTCGGTTGGGGCAATGGGGGTGGGGGCGCCTGTCCCTCGCGGGAACGAGCGAAGTGGCCGACGTGGGCCAGCGCGGTGGCGATGGTCAGTGGGGAGGCCCACGGATATTTTATTCTTTTCTATTTTGCATTTCTTTTAAAAAAATTGAATTTGGTTAAACATGAAAATGTTCCCATAATTACCATGTAATATTTTGGAGTTGTCCATAAAGTTTCACATACTTTTTTGAAAAGCATAATTATTTGTTTACTTAGTAATAGCCCAAATTTTAATGTTGTTGGGTCACTTTAAATATTTCTAGGGCAATTGAGGAATTCAAATTATGTTGGTTTCTTCATGAAAATTAGTTAGTGAATACTTACAACACATCGAACATTTTTGTGTTGTTGTTTGAATAAATATTACTTTTTGACTTTATTTTAAATTTGATTCGGCTTTGATTTTCAACAAGTGGCAATTTGCTTAGCTAATCTTGATGAAATGGCACCATTAGCGGGTGATTACTGTAGCTTGATTATAGGGGTTACTGTAGCTTAATCCGGGGATTTCACAACTCTCCACCACTAAAAGAAATTCTCGTCTAGAGAATTAAGAGGTAGGGTAAGGTGGAAATGTTTGGTTACGAAATTCTAACGAGTCATCTTGGTCTTGTTTGCTCTTCCCGAAGAAATTTATCCTTTCTGTTGAAACCTTCAAATCTCTGACTTAGGTCACCCTAATGAATTCGTCATCCTTCCTTCCGATCTTCATTGTCCTACGAATGTGATAATAGGGAAAAATGTTGGAACAACGTACCTACACCAAGTTGGGCATCTGACGGTGAACTCACAGAACAACACATGAATTATTCCTCGAGTTGTGACTCATGGAATTCATTTGGAATATAACATGATGGTACACAGGTTTCAAACGATTAGGCAATCGTTTAATTCCTAAATAGATATGATAGGGGGTTTAGAGCAATGAATATAAATGTTGCTTCTGATACAGAATAGATTGTCCCATTGGACGGTGGCTCGGGGGTTTCACACGAAACCAAGTGTAGAGGATACTTTGGAGTCAAGGATGTCTAGGAGAGTCAGGTTTCGATCCTGTGGAACTTTGGGTTATAGGTCCACCATGTGGGCCAAGAGTAGGCAGAGCGGTGACATCTTATATGGTCTTGGTAGCAAGACATGTAAGAGGATAGCATGTCAGTTATGTTGGCAACAACGTCGGTACCAAGGGAGGGGGATGAATAGAACCATTTTCATGTACGTTGAAACGAGGCGGACCAATAGGCAAAGTTCTCATCCACCGATGGCTAACGGAATGTTATCCACAATAGTAACAAGCTTGTAGCGACCTGACTCAAAAAGAGTCAAGCCTCTGTGTATCTGTGCCATCCCTGGATCAATATGCTGGCACACACAATACATCAGTGTATATATCAAAGTGCAATCACATGCAAATAACGTAAAACTGATATATACCTCAAAATCTTAGCGGAAACAGTCAAAGGGAGTGGCGTCCCAATAAACACCAACGACAGGTTGAGTGCAGACCGTAACATTGAATCGTACTCTTACTCCTCGAAGAAAGTATCTGCAACATGAGACGTTGCAGCCGTGTAGGTCAACATATTAAATATGCCGGCAAGTCACCAAAGAGAGAGGTGAAAAAGTATCATCTATACTATATGCATATATGGCAGGTGGGGCTATAAGTTTTTAGCGGAAAGCAAAGTTTTCTCCTACAATAAGAGAGGGCCAAAAGCAAAAAATTACTACATGGTTGGTTGTTAATGAGATGGTTCCACCAACCAATTCTCATACCCAAGTTGTCAATAATACCCACATCATTATTATTTGTGTTGAGAATTCGAGATAGTTTCAGTTCCTTCGGCTCAAGTCGTCCATGACCGTGGACGCGGCTGAACCATTAGGTTTGAGTACTCTGCAGAGTTTTGCACACATTCCCCACAAGATTTGATCGCCTCCGTTGGAGTCCTCGCACTTCAGGGTGTTTGAGAACCGGATTATCAAAACATGGTCTTTCAACGGGTTCCTCTGAGCCTCTGACAGTGCCCATCCAGTCCTACCGTTCTTCTACATCTCGTAGCACCACTTGTCCAGAGTCACCATGTTGTCCAACCAAGCCATAGCCAATAATGACTTGTGGCTGTGCAGGTAAGCCTTGGGTCTTGAACTATCCATCCATCTCTTTATGCCTGGGTGAAACTTTCCGCAAGATGTCATGGTGCTTCTCCATGCATCCCGGTTCCTTCGCTGGTTTATCCCAGGGGGCCCATCAAATCCGTCCATCACCCAAAGTTATATAGCATCACGAGGTCTCGAAAGTCTTGACATATCCGGTGTTGGATTATTAAAATATTCTCACAACACTCGTGATAGACTCTCAACCAAAACACTGTCTACTTAAGCATAGCAAAATAACATGTATCATCCCGGGCCAAGAAAAAGGGTGATGGGTGCCTACCATACGATACTACATCAAGAACCAAATTATCGAGTTCCTACTTATCATGCAATAGGTGAAGAAAGGTAGAACTACAATGCATATAAAACATAGGTAATATTTTGATCAACCTGACTTGCCTTGCTGAAGACTATCAAACTCGAGCGTTTCTAGATAACAAGCTTTGCACTCCGGGTGATCTAACGACCCAAATAAATTCACACAATAAGCACCACAATGAGAAGCAATCAAAATAAAGCATCTAATAAAAGAGTAGCTATAGCACAAGGAGTAAATTTGGTGAAAACCCCAAGATAAATATCTAAAAAATTCTGAAAAATAACCTACTGATAAATAAGATCACTAGTGATCAGTAGCAAAAATAATCAATTAAAAATCCATTTTTAAACTCCCGGTATAAGAAAAACAAGATTTAAACATAATCTGTTTAAATTAAAATTTTACATATTCAAACATGGACAAATTATATATAAACAGAAACTACATAAAATTTATGATCCAAGGCAAAACGAATCACCTAATTCGGAGTTATACACTAATAGATAGGAATTTTATAAGTTTGCTGTTTTACCGAAAAACAAATGTTACGGGATTTTTTTAAAGCTCACCGGAGTTAGTCGCCGGAGTTGGAGAAGACGATGGGAAGGTGGCTTCGGTGGTGATCCAGTGACACTTGGAGGTACTCGAGCATGGAACGGGGAAGGGTTTGTCGCAACAACCTCAGGGGAGGCCGGGGAAGGGCCAACCGATCGTCGGGCGGCGGTGGAGAAGCTGCCAGAGTGTGGTTTGGGCTCCCGAGGGGAAAAATCGGTCGAGCGGAATGAGGGGGCCTCAAGGGGACTTTATATAGGGGCAAGGAGGGTCGAGGGTGCAGCAGCAAGGTCGTGCATTTCCAGTCATGGCCGGATTTTTCGCGACGGCGATCTCGGCCATTAAGCCGTCTTAATGATGGGGAGGAGCGGGAAAGGAAGGATCTGGAGGGAAGGAAGCTTCCGCGGGATGAGAGGAAGGAAGGGGGCACCGGGGCGCGAGATTTCCAGTGTCAATGGCGATCTGGAGCTCGCACACTAGAGCTCTCGTGAGGTAGGAGAAGACCTCTTCTTGGGCCGGGCCTTAAGTCTTTTCTTTTTCTGAAATACCGACAAAAAGAAACTAATCTACGGATAAAATAAAAGTTTTATATAGACATATTATATATCAAAATTTGCAGAAAAAGATTTCCCACAAGATGAACATATTTTCAGGGCCAAACAAAAATCTCACAAATTCAAACAAATCAAACAGTGCTATTGTTTTAAATAAAATGCAAAGAAATCATTTCAAAAATACCAAAATAGTCTAAATTTAATTATCTCCATTTTTATATTGAAGGGAATCATTTTACCCTATTTTTCATGTATTTTATTTTTGGGAAAAAATAAATTTTAAAACCACTTCAAAAATTGCTTTTTGAAACATAATATGAAATATTTTCAAAATAGTCTTGTGAGTTTTATAAGTTAAAATATAATTCAAATGGTCTCTCGTTTGGAGTGTCATATTTCTCCTCTCAAGATTTTGAATTTGGGCATGGGAATTTGAATTCATTTAAACTTTTAAATAGGACCAAATATGAAATAGATTGCAAAAGGAATTATTTTCACAAACTATTTTTTTCCAAGTCCTTTATTTTGAAGAAATCATGATATCTTCTCTTAGTGATTTGGATTGGATGAAATTGGGTTCATAAGAAAATGGGAAAGTCGTCTTATTCCCTCTCATTCAAAAGTTTCAAAAAGTTTCAAGTTTCACTCGAGTTTCAATCACTCAATCAAACAATCAATCAATATAGTAATTATTATAACATACCAAGATTTGGGATGTTACAAACCTACCACACTTAAAATGAATATCGTCCTCGAGATTCGAAGAGGCTAGAAAGAAAAGGTTAGGGTTTGGGGGTCTTCTAACAAATCCAATCTCCTGCAAGGTGTTGTGCTACCATACTTAAAATGAGAGTTACCGGACCCTGAAATTTTTAACAATCCTCTAGGTTTTGGCATATGGCTCCTCACATTCTTCATGGTAACTCCTGTGGTGATGATCTTTCATTATACTGATAATGTTTTCCATCAAAATCGAGTGCTCTTTCATTAATATAAGCTTCCTCCTGCACTGGGTCTTCTTAACTCACAAGTCTCGTGACCGTTCTAAATAACATATCGATGATTCTCATGGTGGTCTACCATTTGTGGTTATCCTGCGGAGAGATGGGTCTTGGCTTCATCCTCACCGTAAAAAATTTCCTACGCGTGACAACAAATGCCATGTACATGGGGCTTTCATCATACCATTCTAAGGCTTAAACAAAAGCTTCAAAGACGTCTTCTATCTCTATGGGTAAGTCTCTCAGATTTACCATTCCGAATAGCAAGAGAATAATAAGAGTAAGTCGTCATTGTGGCCAAACCATGTCGCACTGAAATTATTACCTTGTATAAGGTTTAGTGAATCTCGTATTCTAACACTTGGGCGTACTCACCAGCATTGTAGAATTTCTCTTGTACACGAACGAAGTTCGGATAATTCCAATGATTCTGCAAGATGAAAAAACATCTACCGTTAGTTCACAACTTTCAGGTTTTCGTATGCTCCTAAGAAAACGTTTGCCGATCCATCATAGCTTCTTCCAAGTTTCTTTCTTCATAAAGGTAGTGCTTGATCCTTATTAGTCTCGGGGTTTGTGGGTTGTAGGCCCACTTTAACTCATACTTGGAATTACTCTTCCTTTAAATCCTTTGGTGTTTCATTCCATCATACTCTTGGGGTAACCATCATATAATAAAAATCCTCAGACTTATTTTTGGTACACACTCCACTCTGTGGGATACTCTTTTTTTTCATTGGTGTGTTTACCATAGAAGGTATTGGTTCATCCATATATAATATTCATTTCTATTTCAATCCTTTATTACATACTTAATTTCTTTTCAAAACTCCAATTCAAAAGTACTTTATTACAAATGCTGCCATCCACATTGTTCGATATGGTCAAGCATTTCTGCCAACTTTATTCATTTGTCTCCCTTGGAGATACTTTAGTCCCAGTGGAATATTCTGAGGTGATCCTTCAAATCATCCATCTTTTGTTTTATCATGGTGGCGATGAGCTTCATCTCCATCATCTCCGCATGCACTTCACTCAGGTATTCCTGGGTATGACGGAGTCTTGCTTCAAGTATTTCTCCAATCTGACGTATGGCTTCCATGGCAGCTTCACGAACAACATCAAAGAAGGTTGCTCGTGGTACATGTGAAATGGAAAAGTATTGCCCCATAGTCTTTGGACAAACTCTTTTCACTTGGTGGAGGTGTACTTCCACATACCAAAGTTCCACTCCACTTTCCGTGAATGGGTAGCCTTTGTAGACTGCATCTCCTTCAAGATGAATGTGCTTCATCATGTCCTTCAGGATTTTCGGGTAATCATGATCACTAGTCAGGCTCATGATCGTTTCTGGGCCCTTAAGGAAGGACTCGTCGAGGGTTGTCATCTGCAGGTGTCAGAAAATGGGTACGCAGAGGAATGTATGTGTCTCCTTGGTATGCATGGTACATTCCTACTCATTGGATCTTGTGGGTTTCCCGATTACTACCACACTTAAAATGAAATATACTCATGCCTGCATAGACCATATTTTCTCATGTCCTTATAATTGTTCAGAGATCTTTGTTCGTAGAGAAATAACGCATACAGTTTCAACATAGGAAATCATGACACAATAAATTTATTGATTCATGAAGTTATTACAATCTCTGAGTCTTCTGTTACAAAATTCAACTCCATAATCTCATGAAAACAAGAGTGCTTCATGTCACACTTATTGACATTGTCAAAACATAACTACTCCATTTTAGCTTTCTTCCCCTATGGACAATTACTAGCATAATGTCCTGCTTCCTTGCAATGAAAAGAAATGAGTACCCACAAGAGTCGGGGCTTCTTGGAGTTGGCTATTACTCCTTGGTTTTCCTGCTTCCTTTTTGGGCACATATTTATGTAGTGGCCAAATTCCATACACTTGAAACATCTGATATGACTCAGCTCTTTATGTGTAGGGATTTGACTCTGGCTGGTGTACTTTCTCTTCTTTCCGGACTCCTTCGTTCTGGCCAGTTCTTCAATTCCATGTGGATCAAACTCTACTTTTTCCGTCGGGAAGTTTCCCAGATATTTATGGCTTTCCTTCGTGCAATCCTTTGAGAAATGTCCTTCTTCTGCACATGAGTAACTGGCATTGGAGAAATATCTAGTTAGGCCTTGTCCATCAGGGTCTTCTATATTTTCCTTCATCACAGGTTCTTCTAAAATCTTCTTCTTGAGTGTTTCCTTCATTGCTTCTTTTTGCTTCTTGACAACTTGTTGCACCTTGGGGTAAATGTAACACTGGGCTGGGTATTGGGTGGTTCCTTTACACAAGAAACAAGTCACCTGACTAGTTGGGCATTCTTCTGATGAGTGCTTTTCTTCACAATGAGGGCATCCATCATTGTGTTCTTCGTGGGCGTGTCCTACTTCTCCACTGATCTTGCATGCATAAGCCTTCTTCATCGGATTGTCATATCTCTTCTGAATGAGACAGGTTCTTAACAGAGTCTTCTTGAATTTGTCCCAAGTTTCTGCTCCACTAAATCCTTGTATCGCATGATGCATTTTCCACCAAATAGCAGCACCTTGGGTAAAGTACTGAAGAGCGTGTGCCACTTCATATTTCCTTGAAATCAAATTGCTCCCGAAGTGGTTCTCCATGTTCTGAATCCATATATCAGCCTCCAGCTGGGTCATTGGTCCAGAGATTACAAGTCCAGCTTCATACTCCATCTGGTAGGGTTGAGGTTTTGGGGATGAGATGGGTAAGAGAGAAAGAGATACACACAATACAAACAATATTTTTGAGAATAGGTTTTATTTGTGGTTGTCGAAAAACACACACCAATGACGGCTCACAAATCATCGTATCTAACGTGGGTATATAACAGGGATTTGGACTTCTAATGGTCATATAAATATTCGAACGCTTCAGGGTCTAAGAATTCTTCGAGTCTTGGGAGTGTTCAATTGGTGCAGCTTCAGTTCTTCATATGCATGGTGACATTCTCTTTACTTTGAAGTGGGGCTCTGTTGATCCTTCATGTGTTCAAAGGGGAAAAGGTATTGTCTAACTATTTGAGGCGAGAGAGAACATTCAATGAAATTAGAGGGATGAGAAGTAAAGGTTGTTCTTGAAAATAATTTTTTTGAGAGATCCTTTCCTAAGGGATTTCCAATTTCTAGGGTCACGTCCTACAATCAACATGTGCTCTGATACCATATCTGTAGCGACCCGACTCGAAAAGAGTCAAGCCTCTGTGTATCTATGCCATCCCTGGATTAGTATGCTGTCACACACAGTGCATCAATGTATATATCAAAGTGCAGTCACATGTAAATAACGTAAAACTGATATATACCTCAAAGGGAGTGGAGTCCCAATAAACACCAACGACAGGTTGAGTGCAGACCGTAACCCTGAATCGTACTCTTGCTCGTCGAAGAAAGTATCTGCAACATGAGACGTTGCAGCCGTGTAGGTCAACATATTGAATATGCCGGCAAGTCACAAAAGAGAGAGGTGAAAAAGTATCATCTATACTATATGCATATATGGCAGGTGGGGCTGTAAGTTTTTAGCGGAAAGCAAAGTTTTCTCCAACAACAAGAGAGGGCTAAAAGAAAAATAGTACTACATGGTTGGTTGTTAATGAGATGGTTCCACCAACCAATTCACATATCCAAGTTGTCAATAATACCCACATCATTATTATTTGTGTTGAGAATTCCAGATAGTTTCAGTTCCTTCGGCTCAAGTCGTCCATGACCGTGGACGCGGCTAATCGATTAGGTTTGAGTACTCTGCAGAGTTTTGCACACATTCCCCACAAGATTTGATCGCCTCCGTTGAAGTCCTCGAACTTCACGGTGTTTGAGAACCGGATGATCAAAACATGGTCTTTCAACGGGTTCCTCTGAGCCTCTGACGGTGCCCATCCAATCCTGGCGCTTCTCCGCAAGATGTCATGGCGCTTCTCCATGCATCCCGGGTCCTCCGCTGGTTTATCCCAGGGGGCCATCAAATCCGTCCTTCCCTGGAGGTATATTGCATCACGGGGTCACAAAAGTCTTGACATATAAGGTTTTGGATTATTAAAATACTCTCACAACACTCATGATAGACTCTCAACCAAAACTGTAAGTGCATCTAGTGCCCCTTAGTGATTTTGGTGGTATGAACACCTATATGTTAAGTATCTAATGTGTTCTTGAGTGTACATAGGATCTATAAGTCGCTGTGGAGTTTGAAATATTTGATGAATATCGACCCCTAAAAATGTATATCTTCGGTTGAAGAAATTGGTATGAAGCTGAAGAAATGAATCGCGAAGAACTTGCGATGAAATTGATATTCCTCATGAAGATATTGAAATTGAGGAATTTGGTGTGTCCTGAAGAAAATCAATCTGAAGACTTTGAAGCATGAAGATTTATCCTTTGTGTTTTATTTTCTTCACACTTGAGTAATAGGAACACCGTACTGTTAAAGGGGGTCAAAGTAACACATTGGAATGAATTTCCTCATGATGCTCAACCCAAGCCCAATCCTACCAAAAGCCTCAAGTGAGGAATATGAGAGACATGAGGATTCTCACAGTTGAGGGTCCCGACTGTTATCGATAGCCACGCCGCATCATTTGTCTTATCCACACCAACGGTCATATTATTTAAGGGCATTAATGTCAAATCATGTCGGGATGCTCCCAGACTATAAATTGCCGCCCCCCACAACCATTAGCTGGTTGGCTGCTCCGTTAGAAACTGACACTTGTCATAAGAGCAACCCAAATTCCTCAGAGTCTTCGAGAGTAATTCATCAGTGAGGAAATACCCCAAACACCAAACACCAAAACGAAAACCAAGTGATGGAGCATCACTGAACAAGTTGTTCCTGTGTGGGACTGAAGCCTTTTACCATTGATGATTGTGCATCCTCCAGATGGTTAGGCGTCATGGTCTAGAGCAATCCAGCAGTCAGTTGTTGATCGCCAGGTGACCGCGTTTGTGAGGGTTTGGAAGTCTGCCCTGAAGACTTACCACGAGTGTTGGGCAAGGACTGTGTGTTCTTAGCCCAAGGAGAATACGGTAGGGACTGTGTGTCCCGAGACTGTGTGTCCTTTGGTTTCAATACCAAGCCGCTCCAAACCAGATGTACAACTGTCACAACAGTTGGAACTGGGTCATCCACCACTGTCTTCACTGTGAAACGGGTTCTATTTCCTCAACTCTTTATATTCCTCAGATTGTGTGTTGATGATTTTCACTGTGACTGTTTGAAGAATTTGCTGAAGACTTTCTGTGAAGTTCCTCAACCCCAAATTCTTCACGCGAGTTAATACTCATCTGTTTTCTCCGTGCCTACATACTGTGCAAACTATTTTTCATATTCTTCACCTTGAAAACTGCTGTAGTGATACTTTGCACTTCTGATCCTTTGTTTTTTCTGGTGTAAGTTAGTCATTAGTGAGGAATTTCCTCAAAAGGAATTTCCTCAATGATGAAATTATCAAAATCTCCTATTCACCCCCCTCTAGTCGATATAACGCACTTTCAATTGGTATCAGAGCAAGGTACTCCCTTGTTCCATGTGATTTTGGTTTAACCACCTGGAGTTTTAGTTATGTCGACTGCAGGCATGATTAAGGTTACTGCAACATGTCCTACTTTCGAAGGAAAGGACTTTCCCTTCTGGAAGACCAAGATGCAGATGCATCTACAAGCTATTGACAACGATCTCTCGTATATTGTGGAATATGGCGTCCCTATCGTCACTGCTACCGTCTCTGCTTCTGATGTGAAGAAATTCAAGCAACTTGACTCTCAAGTGAAGAATATCATCTGTGGCCATCTGAACAAAGGCCAGTATGGCAGAGTAAGTGCTTTGGGCTCAGCAAAACTTATCTGGGAAAGGCTGTCCAAAGTGAATGAAGGAGTATCAACCCAACGTGATTCTCGTGTTGATGTTCTTTGCAATCTCTTCAATCGCTTCAAGAGGTTTGATAATGAAAGCTGCCAAGATACCTTTGATTGCCTCACTGACATATCAAATAAACTGCAAGCACTGGGAGCTCGAGATATTACTGATCACGAAGTTGTGAAGAAATGGCTAAGATCCTTGGATTCTTCATTTGATACCTTAGTTCTGATGATTCAAGAGAGACCAGACTACAAGATGCTTGATCCAGCTGATATACTTGAAAGACTCAATACTCATGAATTCCAACAAGAAGAAAAGAGAGATCTATATGGACCAAGCTATTCTAGACCACGTGCACTTAAGGCCAAAGCAATTTCCTCAACTGAAGAAGAAGACTCAGATGGTAGCATTGGTGATCCTGAAGAATTTGGACAGGAGCTAGCAATGCTCATGAGGAAATTTATGAAGTTTACACGACTTGGCCAGTTTGGTAAATCTTCAAGAAGAGATACGAGGAGATCAGAATCTTCATCTGAGGACTACAAGAAAAGAACCTGCCACAAATGCAAGAAATCAGGTCACTACATTGTTGATTGTCCTCGTTGGGGGAAAGGAATCAAACAAGAAGAAATAAAAGGATGAAAGTTCTCATGACTCGAAGAAAAAGAAGAAACCTTCAAAATCCTCATCTTCAAAGTCCTCATCGCACAAGAAGATCAGTTTCAGAAAGGCTCAGGCACTTATTGGCAAGGAAATGGACTCCGAGGCACAATCCGAGAATGTGATGAAGAGGAGGGTTCTCATGAAGACTCAGAATCTGCACAGGCTAGCCTTGCACTTGCAACCACATCCGTCAGCAAGTCAATCTTCAACCTTGAAGAAAATGATAACACCATCCACATTGATGACTATGCTGATGACTTCGCTCCAACCTATTGCTTCATGGCAAAACGTTCAAAGGTACCAAATGATGCTTCCTCCTCTGATTCAAGTGACTATGAACCTGATGATTATAAAAAAAACCCAGTTATAGTAAACTTGCTATCATTGCCAATAAATAACAAACTGCCCTGGAAAAGCTTCAGAAAGTGCTAGATAGAAGTCATGATCTGTTGAATAATGAAATGAATCTTACCCAAATCCTCACTGAAGTTATGAAAAGTCTTCAGTCAAGATTTGATAATCTTCAAGATCGTCATGTTACACTCCTCGCTGATCATGAGAAACTTTCCTATGAATTTCTTCAAAGGAAGCTTGCTCTTGAGAAGCTGAGGATTTCTCATGATGATCTTCGTATGGAAAATGATTCATTACTAGCTCAACAGATCAGTGCTGCTCAAGATGAATTCATTTCTCCATGACTTAAATGCATCAAACGTGAAACTGCTAATCCTTCACCAGAATCATCAAATGCTTCAATTGCTACAAATTCTTCAACTGCTCCTATAGTGTCAAATTCCTCACTTGAGGAGAACACAAATGTCACTGTTGAAAATGCAGGGTTGAAGGAATTGTATGTGACAGGCATATAAAAAAAGTCTCAAAGGACATCAAACCCTTTGTGATGTGCTCAAAAAGCAGATCTTGAACAAGAACCCGAGGAAAGAAGGAATTGCCTTTGAGAGGAAATTGAATGCTGATGGATCTTATTGGAAACCTGAGCAGTATCCCAAAACCTCATGGGTTGCTGCTACTGGGCCTCCTTTTGATCCATCCAATCTAACAGGCTATTTATGTGAATTATCCTATTCCTCAGATGAGTCATTTGACTCCAACTATAAACTGTTCAAAAATCAATCTGGTGAAGTATTTTGCTCGATATGTTGGAACTAACTCCAGGATGGCCCTCCCTTGAGGAAAATCTGGGTTCCCAAAAGTTGCCTTGAAAATCCTCACGTGAATGTCCTCATGACACCACCTATGAAGAATTTGAACCCCAGATCAAATTCCTCAGCAGGACCAAAGTATTCAAGAGGATCAAAATCCTCATCCAGTCAAAACTATGCTCGTACCCGTGCTAATGCTTCTAACATGCAGGGAAATTACAAGGAATATGAATATGAGTGTTATTCTTCAAATAATTTTGTTCATAAATCCTCAAAAAAGTTCTCTACATATTCATATGAGTACTTTAACCCCCCTACTGTTAAGAGAAGTGCATTAGCTTCAATGCCCCCTTTCTCATATGGTGCTCGCAGGATGATGAATGCTTTACCACCGCTTAAGATGTGGGTGGTGAAGAAATTGAACTAATCACTTATGCAAGTCAGGTCTCCAGATGAAAATCATCATCTGAAGAATTTGCTGGAGACCTGAGGAAAATGCTTGATAGGACGCAAGCTAATATTGATGAAATAGAAATATTTCACACGTCCTTATAATTCAGTTTATGATGAAAGTCCTATCTGATGAAATTGATATCATATTCTTCAAAGCTGAAGCATATGAGATGGTAAGCTGTACTAATTCATCTGCAGGATGACAAACCCAAGAGTACTGAGTGGGTTCTTGATAGTGGCTGCACACATCACATGACTGGTGACAAAAGCTTGCTGATGAATATGCCACTAACTCCATCACCCCTGAAGCAAATCACATATGGTGACAAAGGTAAAAGCTAGGTATTGGGACTTGACAAAGTGGCTATTTCCAAGGATAGGCACATGGACAAAGTGATGCTTGTTGAATCCCTTGGATTTAACTTTAGTTTCAATGCTTTGTGATCTTGATATGATTGTTATCTTTGGAAGATATAGATGTGTTGTCATCATGGAATCTGACAGATCCAAAGTCTTCGAAGG
This sequence comes from Hordeum vulgare subsp. vulgare, assembly GCF_904849725.1. NCBI lineage: Eukaryota > Viridiplantae > Streptophyta > Magnoliopsida > Poales > Poaceae > Hordeum > Hordeum vulgare. The sequence continues at coordinate 232,667,179 of NC_058524.1, read as the reverse complement.
TGTTAGAAGAGGGATTTGTACATTGTTGATTTCTCTATAGGTCCTCAACCAGCCACTTTCTTACTAGAAAAAACCTCAGGAGGGTGGTTGTGGCATCGAAGACTCGGTCATGCATGAATGAGGAATTTGCACACGCTCGCAAAGAAGAAGCATGTCATCGGCATCGAATCAGTCAAATTCCTCAAGGATCACCTCCGCGATGCTTGTGAATCTGGGAAAATGACCAGATCCAAGCACCCCTCGAAGACTATCATGACCACTACTCATCCATTTGAATTGCTTCACATGGATCTTTTTGGACCTACTCATTATGCCACACTAACAAATACAACATCTTTATATGGCTTCGTCATAGTTGATGATTATTCTAGATATACATGGGTACATATCATCTTATATAAAACTGATGTGCAGGAAGTCTTCAAACGATTTTCTTCAAGGGCCTCGATGAACTTCGGCATCAAGATCAAACACATCAGGAGTGATAATGGAAAAGAGGTCAAAAACACTGGTCTTGATAATTATCTTGATGAACTTGGTATTACTCACGAATTGTGTGCTCCTTATACTTCTCAACATAATTGTGTCGTCGAAAGAAAGAACAAGACTCTGGTTGAAATGGCAAGAACCATGCTTGAAGAATATCAGACTCCTCGTCGCTTTTGGCCTGCAGCAATCAACACTACATGCCATATCATCAACAGGGTATATCTTCACAAATTCCTCAAGAAAACCTCATATGAACTCCTCACAGACAAGAAACCCAATGTAAGTTATTTCAAAGTCTTCGGTGCCAAATGTTGGATTAGAGATCCTCACCATAGCTCAATGTTTGCACCTAAGGTACATGAGGGTTTTATGCTCGGTTATGAAAAGGACTCGCACACCTACAGAGTCTTCAACAACTATCACAGCAAGGTTGTTGAGACTGTAGATGTTTGGTTCGATGAAACTAATGGCTCGCAAAGAGAGCAATTCCCTCCTGATCCAGATAAGCTGTCTCCTGAGGAAGCCATAAAGCTCAAAGCTAATGAAGATATTGTTCCCACTGAGGAAATTGATGAAGAAATCATTCCCAGCACTGATGAAAATCAAGAAGATGCTTCTGAGGAAATTGCTCCAGAACCAATTCCTCAGCCCAGACGAAATCCTCAACCAGCTCATCCGGGGATTGAAAATGAAGTGGAACTTGACAAAATCCTCAATGACATCAACGCGCCAGGTCCTCTCACTCGCTCAAAAGCTTCACACTTAGTTAACTTTTGTGGGCATATCTCCTTTGTATCTACCACAGAACCTTCAAAATTTGCTGAGGCTTTCATGGAACCGGAGTGGATCCAAGCCTTGCAAGACGAACTTCTTCAATTCAAGCTGAATGACGTATGGGAGCTCGTCAAACGACCAGATCGTCGCAAGAACAATATCATCGGAAGAAAGTGGATTTTCTGAAACAAGCAAGATGAGGATGGTCAAGTGGTGAGGAATAAGGCACGACTTGTAGCCCAAGGCTACACATAGGTAGAAGGAATATATTTCGATGAAGCTTTTGCACCTGTTGCTAGACTTGAAGCTATTCGAATACTACTTGCTTATGCTAATCATCATAACATCATCTTATATCAAATGGATGTGAAAAGTGCATTCCTCAATGGTAAGCTTGAGGAAGAAGTATATGTTGCTCAGCCCCCAGGTTTTGAGGATCCAAAGAATCCACACAAAGTCTTCAGACTCAAAAAAGCGCTCTATGGTCTCAAGCAAGCCCCTCGGGCATGGTATGATACATTGAAGGAATTCCTCATGACGAAAGGTTTCAAACCTGGTTCACTCGATCCAACTCTTTTCACTAAATCCTATGATAAACGAACTATTTGTGTGCCAGATATATGTCGATGACATCATATTTGGCTGTACTGATAAACGTTATAGTGATGAATTTGATTACATAATGAGGGAAGAATATCAGATGTCTATGATGGGGGAGCTGAAATTATTCTTAGGTCTTCAAATTCGTCAACAACGCAACGTAATCTTCATATCACAGGAGAAAGACCTCAAGTATGTTCTGAGGAAATTCGACATGCATGAATGCAAAGGTGCCAAGTCTCCAATGCCTACCAATGGCCACCTCTGCACTGACGAAAATGGTAAAGAATTCGATCAGCAGGTATATCGCTCTATGATTGGCTCTTTACTATATTTATGTAAATCTAGGCTAGATATAATGCTTAGTGTTTGCATGGGTGCACGTTTTCAAGCAAAATCGAAGGAATCACACCATAAGGCTGTGAAGCATATTCTTCGATACTTAGCTCACACACCAACACTAGGATTATGGTACCCCAAGGGCTCAAATCTTCACCTTGTGGGATATTATGATTCTGACTATGCTGGTGACCGTGTGGATCGCAAGTCAACCTCTGGCACATGTCATTTCCTCGGAAGATCACTAGTCTTCTGGTCCTCAAAGAAGCAGAACTGCGTTTCACTTTCCACTGCCAAAGCTAAGTGCATTGCTGTTGGTTCATGCTGTGCTCAATTGCTATGGATGAAGCAAACCCTCGAGGACTACGGCATCAACATGAAGAATGTGCCTCTCTACTTCGACAATGAGAGTGCAATCAAGATTGCATACAACACTGTACAACACTCGAAGACCAAGCACATCCAGATTCGTCATCATTTTCTTCGGGACCATGTCCTCAAGGGCAATATCCTCATCGACCAAGTGAAGACCGACGATCAACTGGAAGATATTTTCATTAAGCCCTTGGATGAGAAAAGGTTTTGCAAGTTGCGGTTTGAGCTAAATATCTTAGAATCTTCAAATGTTTTGTAAAAACATGCACACATCCTAACACTTATGCAAAATTGATGACTTAGATGTGCAACACACGATGAATCGATTTTCTTCAAACAATGAAGAATATCACTCTTAGTGTGAGGAATTCAACGAAGAAATTGATTCTCAGGGCCCTACGACAATTGTACGCGGTGTCTGTAATCAACATTCTTATATGGTGGGTGACGCCACCACCCAACTTGAAATTCCTCAAGTTGAATTTCTTTAAAGCTGATTTTCTTCATAAGTTGATTTTCTTCAAAACATTTGTTCTTCAAACTTGTTTTTCTTCAAAACTGAAATTCATCATCATGACGCTGTGTCACAAAATCCTCAAGTTAATCAAAATCTTCAAAACACTTGATAATTTTCGTTCACCTAGATAGACTGTGATTTCAAGTCCTCAACAACATTCACTTATAGTTATATTCTTCTATTTGGTATTTCCTCTAAGTGAATGTGATCGGACCCTACTTTCCATCTATGCTACTCTCATCCAGTCTATTCAATTCTTCATATGCGTTGTACTTGAAACTTTGTTCAAAATCCTCACTGCGTCCTTGTTAGTTGATGATTTTGTAACAAAATCCTCAAATCTTCAAAAATATGTTTTTAAGTAACTGAACCCCACTTTCCCTGTTCGTATAACCACGATCGCCACGATCTCCACCGCTTCCGTTGTGGGCTACAAGTGTCCTGCGGAGATGTAGAGACAGGGGCTATTTGGTTCGATACTTTCACGCCAACAGTTACCGACTGGCTATAAATATGTTCCCATCTCCCTTCGGTAAAATCTTCTTCGTCCCATCGCCCTCCTGCTACAGCAAAGCCCTCCTGCTACAGCAAAGCCCTAGTGCCACCGCTAGAAATCTCGTCGCCGGCGAGGAAAAGCTTGACTTCCTCGACTTCTTTGTCGTCGAAACCACGCCGGAACCGGACCATCTTCGTCCGCCAACGCCGTAGCTGTCCTCTGTTGCCGAGTTAGGGCACATTGGACTCGCACCGAAGAGCATCTACTGCTACTCCCTTCTTTGTTCTTTGTGCGCGCCATCTAGGGTAAATAAAATCCCTATTTTTCCAGCTCGTTTGATCTACTATTTTACCTTAGAGATATGAAATCTGTTTTTCCTCAAGTATCCATCAGATTCTTTTTCCTCAAACACTGCCTATCACCCAACTATTGATGAACTTCACTAAGCATCTAAGATTTTCACGAGATTCCTCAATTGTGCAAATTTTCGAATCTGTACAACTCTGGAACCCAAGAACTGTGTGCTTAGACGAATTCCTCAACCACTGGTCAAATTCCTCAACTTTCAAAAAATTTCATTTCATCAAATCTGAGAACGCATATGTCGGTGAATACTCACAACATACGCCATAGGTAGGCTCAAGTCGGTGAGAACCGAAGGGACAAAGGTGGACGCTGGGAACGAGGTTGGTACATGCATGGAACGCACGATGTACCCAGGTTCAGGGCTCTCCATAGTGATAATACCCCTAGTTTAGCCGGAGTGTTTGTTGTGTATGAATAGAGTACATATTTTCTCCTGGAGCTATGTTGGGAGGAGGAAGATGGGAGCAGTCGGCTCGTCTCTGCCTCTCTCTATGTGGTTGGTGAGTGTAGGGTGTTGTTCGACTGTGGAATGATCGGCCCCCCTTGCATGGAGGGCGACCGGGGGGTTTTATAGACGAACCCGTCGGCCTACAATATGGATAAAGGGTACAAGTGTGGGACCCGGATGGCAGCCTCGCCAGCTGGCCAGGGGACCACTAGAGTCTTGGCTTGTCGCTTGAGGGGCCCGCCGGCAGCATGGTCTCGATTTGCAGTGGGACCCGCCGGCTGGCCGATGAAGCTCTCGCGTAAGGTTGACGCCAATCACACGCTATACGTCAAGGGTCGTCCAGCGAGATTCGTCATGGGCAGGAGGTACAGCCGCCTCCACTATTCCCCACGCCGAGTGCAGTAATGGAGTGGGAGTGCGACGGTCCGACACTATGCTAGGTGATGGATCAGAGCCGGGGTAGGTCAGTGGCGTGGCTGCCGACGCTCGTACCTGCCGGGCGTCCTAATCCAGTACCTTTGCTGACGCGTAGCTACCTTTAATCATAAGGTCTCATCCTGACCTACGATCTGGTGTGACTTGTGATCTTTGGCTGGCTAGCCTGCGTGGCTAGCCGGCTTGGGTGCGGCCGCCTCACTCCTAGCCGGACTGGCTGGACCAGGCCGGCTCAGAAGAGGTAGTCGCCTCGACTCTAGCCGGCAAGGGTTGCCTGGCCGGCCAGCGGGATGGCCGCCTTGTCCTCTAGCCGGTAGGCGCTGCCTAGCCGGCCGGAAGACTTGGGCCTTGGGAATCTGTATATGTTCATGTCCTTTGGGCCGGAAATGAAGGAGCAGGCTTGATGAGCCTACCCCGGGGTTATCCCCCCGACAGCATATGACCTCTCCAGATTCCTCGCAACTATACTTTGTTCACAGGTACAAACATGTCAGCTGATGAATCTCTAGGTTCTCATCAACTTAACTCATTTGCAGCGTTTTTCAAGAAAATCTGCAAGTTTCATCAGAATCCTCAAGAGTTCAATTTCCTCACCAAAAGCCTGAGCTGAAGTAAATGGAAGATGAAGGAAGCAAAAGGGTGGAAAGAAGCTCGAGCAGAACACTGCCATAGATATCCCTGAGGATATATACCTGGAATACTGCACACCTGATGAGCAAGAATCTATGCCCAAGAGGAAGATAAGGCTTCAAAAGATAGAACGCCGATGAGCTAAGGAGTCGAAAGAGTACAGATTCGTCACTCCGAAGTATGCGAACAAATTCGCTCTGAAGCCTCCTCGCAAACGGCCTCCTCTTGAGGATTATCAAGATGCACACCCCTCAAGCCTCAAGACAATTGATGACTATCCTGAGGAAAAGTCAAAACACTTGTCAAAGCTTCAGAAGAAAGCAGAAGCTGTTGTGAGGAAATTCAATGAAGAATCTGGTGCTGCTACAACTGCCGCCACTTCCTCTGGAGCTGAGACTTTTGGTACGGCCATTCCTCAAATGAAGTCAGTGCCACCAAAACCAAAGGCTTCAAAGCCTCAATATAAAATGCCTCAGAAAGCTGCACCAGCATGAGCACCAAAACCCTGAGCACGACCAAAGGCTTCAAAGCCTGAACAGAAGCACATAGTGAAGCAACTGCCCACTGTCTCCAGCTCCTCAGTCCCGTCCGCAACAAGCTGTGAGAGAAAGTCTTCACCAACTCCCCTGAAGACTAAGGTGACTGCTGGGAGAGGAAAAAGACCAAGCCCAAGCAAAATCATCAAGGTTCCTTCTGCATCAGAAGGTAGTGATGAATTTGATGAGGACACTCTGCAAGCCATCATCAGATACAAGCAAGAGAGGGTAGCTCAAGGTTCTGGCAGCTCCATTCCTCTGGCCATGGACCCAAAAGTCCTCCTAGATTACATCAACATCTGGTATGAGGACCCCAATACTCCAATCGATGATTTGAAGCTTCCCCCAGGCATCGGCCACATGGTGGCCACATTCATCGACGAGGCCAAGTGGAAAGTGCAGCAAGCCAAACAAGCTAAGGTTGCAAAGCTCAAAAAGGAGAAATTCCTTAGACAGAATCTCCTCAACCTGACGCCTGATGCACTTGTGTCAACAGAGGCTGAATTGAAGACTTTGACTGACAAGTACACTAAGCACTCTGATCGTCAAAGTCTGAAAAACAACTTCATCAAATTTGCCACTAATGCAGTTGATAATTACAACAAGAAGGCTTCCCCTCCAGTACCAACACCTCAGCCTCTGATTGAAGAACCAACTGATGAAAGTGCTCATGCTGAGGAAGTCCCTCAAGAAAGCCGCACTCATGAACTGGATATTGAGGAAATTGCCAAGGAAAATCCAACTGATGATTCTCCTACAGCTGGTGAACCTGCTCCAGCTGCTTCTAAGCCAGCTGATGACTCTGCTCCAGCTTATGAAACTGCTTCAGCTGAGAAAACGCCTTCACCAAAAGCTTCAAATGTGAAGAAAATGACTCCGTCTGCATCATACGTGAAGAAGACTAGAGCTGCTGAAAAGGAAGCCAAGAAGAGAAAAGCTTCCTCAGCAGAAGAATCCACTAAGGCCAAGCGCCTCAAAGCTCTTGAAGAAAATGCTTCTCTGGATCCTCTGCCTCTCAACGTTGCTCCATCATATGAGATGACTCCCTTCGAAAGCGAAGACAAGGAGCACGGGGCTGATGAGGAAATGAAGAATGTTGAATCTGAGGAACTTACTGCTGAGGAAATTCACATTGATGACAGTCCTCAGTCCTTCTTCCTCCTGAAGAAACTGCACAAGGATCAGCTGCACCAGCTAATGAATCTGGCTCCTCCACCAAGCAAGCTCCTCAAGCTGAGGAAAACAAAGTGAAAATCCTCAGCCTGATGAAATTCAAAATCCTGAGCAAATTCCTCAACCTGAGGCTCAGGCTGACCCAATTCCTCCTCCTGAGCAAAACCCTGAAGCTGAGGCTCAGGATGAACAAATTCCTCCTCCAGAGCAAAACCCTCAACAGGAAGCTCCGGATGATGACATTCCTCAACCAGAGCATGCTCCTCAGCCTGAAGCACAAGCAGATGAAATTCCTCACGCTGAGGAACATGCTGAGGACAATGCACCAGATCCAGAGAATGCCCTTGTTGTTCTCAACCCAGAAACTGCAATGATTGTCTCTCCTCAAGGCAAGACACAAAATCTAGAGCCAATGCACCGTCAGCCGTTCTCTAAGCGGCCAAACTTTCAAAAGGAATCCTTCTTTGAGGAACGCATGTTCTTCATCGGATAAAATCCCTATGACAAGCCTCGCATCACGCATCTAAAGTTTTGGACCAGGACACAACTCAACTACTATGTCTCTGTGTTGTGTGGAAGAAACAAGATTTTCAGCACACGCACATTCCTCACGTTGAGCTTGAAGAAATTCCTTGCTTCGCCCCAGTCCTCAACGTCCTTTATGAAGCTGGACTCCTCCCTATGTGCTCAGATATCTGTGATTGGAATAGTGAACTCACTCTTCAATTCTAGGCAACTCTGCACATCTCTGGAGATCCAACAGACATCAACACATGGGTGCTGGATTGGATGACGCAGAACACACACTTCAAGGCTCCTGCCAATGAGCTGCTGCGTGAACTTCCGGTGTCAATTCCCTCAGAGCAGACGGTAAAGTTGTATGATGAACGTGAGCTGGCAAACAAGCTGATGGATGTCCTCATGAAGCCTTTGGCTAAGGGGAAACCACCAAGAAAAACCTTCCTGGTCCATGAGCAGAAGTATGAACCCAGGACGGTTTACAGAATCCTCTACAGCGTTCTTGCGCCAATCAACGGCCATGATGATGAAGAAGACGTCGTAGGCATCATGAAGAATATCCTCTTCAACATCACACATGGCATTCCCATCAACATCCACGATTTCTTCTTCAGGACTCTGGCGGAAAATGCTATGGCCCCTTTTGAGCTGAAGATTTACGCTCCATGGATCATGAGATTCATCAGACGCAGGTCAGGCATTAACTATCACGCTGATTTCAACAATCGTATCGGTTATATGCCTCCTCTAAGGGTCAACAAGAAGACTTTCGAGCCTGTTGAAGGAAAAGGCAAGTCTGTCATTGATGAAGGCAGTCGGCCCCTTGATGGCCAGTTCCGAGAGCCAAAGGCTTATTCCTCATGGGATGACACTGAAACCCATCCTCCAAGTCCTGTTGCTCCTAGGGTGATGAATACCAGAGAGCTTCTTCTCATTCTTCACAAGAAGGTGGATCGGAATCACAAGTGGGTCAAATGCCAGTTCGGCGCAATTGTAAAAACCCTCAATGAAACGCAGAATGATGTGAAGCTTAACCATCATTATCTTCATGAGGTTTTTTATCGCACCTGGGCCACACTGGCTCATTTGAAGACTCCGGCAGAACTTGAAGAATTGGAGTTTGTGCAGGACTTCGACTGGTCGTGGCCACCAAAGAAGAAATTCATGCCAATTCCAGTTCCAGACCTTGAGGACAGTTCATTTTCTTCATTCCGCACTCCTGAATCAGATGAAGATCAACAAGAAACTGCCACCGGTCCAAGGAGGAAGTCTGCTCCCAAGATTCCTCACGCGTCTTCCTCAACTGCCAAGAAGTGAAAGTCTTCACGGACGTTAGTCCTTAGTTTGTCCCTTTCTGTCACTTCATGACAAAGGGGGGAGAAACTTGAGAGTTAGTCTTCACGCGGGATATTTTGGGGGCTTATAAACTTTATTTAAGTTACAAACTCTTGGCTCTTCTGAAGTGTTTTATGTAATGAGTTGTAACTTAAGCCCAATGGTACTCCGACGCTTTTGAACGTTTTTCTTCGCATGCTTATTCCTCAAAATTTTAAAGCACGCATGTTGGAATTCATCAACTACCATTTGTCATCATGCATCCTCAATTTCTTCATACTATATGTCGTATGTATGCATGATTTACAATACTCAGTGGGAGATCTCCATGATATAAATCATCAAATGTGCATTTGCTGCGAAAAGCAAAATCCTCAAGATATGCACATCTTCAGGGGGAGTCTCTCTGAATCTTGATTTCAAATTCCTCAAATCAGTATTTAGACTTCATATTTTTATTCCCGTTGAAGACTTAACCAAATTGTCATCAACCACCAAAAAGGGGGAGATTCTAAGTGCATCTAGTGCCCCTTAGTGATTTTGGTGGTTTGAAGACTTATAGGTTAAGTATCTAATGTGTTCTTGAGTGTACATAGGATCTATAAGTCTCTAAGGAGTTTGAAATATTTGATGAATACCAACCCCTAAAAATGTATATCTTCGGTTGAAGAAATTGGAATGAAGCTAAAGAAAAGAATCGCAAAGAACTTGCGATGCAATTGATATTCCTCATGAAGATATTGAAATTGAGGAATTCGGTGTGTCATGAAGAAAATCAATCTGAAGACTTTGAAGCATGAAGATTTATGCTTTCTGTTTTATTTTCTTCACACTTGAGTAATAGGAACATTGTACTGTTAAAGGGGGTCAAAGTAACACATTGGAATGAATTTCCTCATGATGCTCAACCCTAGCCTAATCCTACCAAAAGCCTCAAGTGAGGAATATGAGAGACATGAGGACTCTCACAGTTGAGGGTCCCGACCGTTATCAATAGCCATGCCACATCATTGGTCTTATCCACACAAACGGTCATATTATCGAAGGGAATTAATGTCAAATCATGTCAGGATGCTCCCAGGCTATAAATAGCCGCCCCCACAACCATTAGCTAGTTTGCTGCTCCATTAGAAACTGACAATTGTCATAAGATGTCAAGCCCAAGATGCGACCCTATCCTCAATATGGCACGAAGGCCTCGTCAGGGATAGAAGCGCATATCGTCGTGTCGCAAGAGTGCATATCATTACAAGTACATGTACTGGAAAGAAGAGATATATAAATAGAATTGCCTTACACTCGCCACAAGCTACATCAGAGTCACATCAGTACATCACGTAATCATCAAGAGTAAGAGCAGGGTCCGACTACGGATGAAAACAAACGAGAAAAGAAGAACGACGTCCATCCTTGCTATCCCAGGCTGCCGGCCTGGAACCCGTCCTAGATCAAAGAAGAAGAAGAAGAAGAAGAAGAAGAAGAAGAAGAAGAAGCAACTCCAAACGAACAATCAACGCGCTCGCGTCAAGTAACCTTTACCTGTACCTGCAACCGGTGTTGTAGTAATCTGTGAGCCACAGGGGACTCAGCAATCTCATTTCAAAAGGTATCAAGACTAGCAAAGCTTAATGGGTGAGGTAAGGTTAAGTGGTGAGGTTGTAGCAGCGGCTAAGCATATCTTTGGTGGCTAAACTTACGAGTACAAGAAAATAAGAGGGGTAGATCTACGCATAACGGACGTGAACTACTCATGATCAAATGAATGATCCTGAACACCTACCTACATCAGACATAACCCCACCGTGTCCTCGATCGGAGAAGGAACTCATGAAAGAGACAGTAACGGTTACGCACATAGTTGGCATATTTTAATTAAGTTAACTTCAAGTTATCTAGAACCAGTGTTAAACAAAGTTTCCGTGCTGCCACATAACCGCGGGCACGGCTTTCCGAAAAGATTTAACCCTGCAGGGGTGCTCCAACTAGTCCATCACAAATTACCACAAGCCGCATAGAAATCCTCAATCACGAAGCTCGCGATCTCGTCGGATTCCCTAGTGGAAAACCTCAACTCTGAGATTACCCAAAGCATCACCGGAATCCCGATGCACAAGATATCTCGTCAAAGGTAAAACTTATGCAGCAAGTCGCCCGACGTGTCGATGATCCCGATAGGAGTCGCGTACCTCGTTCTCAGGACACGGCGGATGAGCTAGACGTCGGGATCGCTAAACCTCCGGGTGACCAGAGGGGCGCCGGACATCGCTCAGGTGGGACCAACACTCATGAGGAGCACTGGCCAAAGATGGGCAAATGTAGTACCAAAGATGGGCCTTGCCAGACCAGCTTTAATCTAAAACGAATTATCAAGGGGGTCCCCATAACAACCCCGATCGTGTTAGGAGCGCTCAAATATGGAACATAACACCGATAGCCGAAACTAAGGGGGCAAAGGTGGAACAAAACACCAAGCTAGAAAGGCCGAGCCTTCCACCTTTTACCAAGTATATAGGTGCATTAAATTAAATAGCATTTAAATATGGTGATATAACAAGGAACCCATGTTATCACATGGAAGCAAGTGCACCTGCAACTAGCAACGCTAACACAGGGTTAAGCAAGCGGTAACATAGCCAATCAGTGGTTTGCTAGGTTGAGAACAGTTGAAGGTTTCCATTGCATTGTTGAGAGGCTGATATTTAACATGTGGTACGCTACGAGACATAATCGATAGAAGCGATAAACTAGCATGGCAATGATAGTAATGGTATCTGGGGAAATGGTCATCTTGCCTGAGATCCCGCTTGGAAGAAGAATGCCTCCGTGAAGCAGACGAACCGATGTAGTCGAACGGGTCCTTACTTTCCGACACGCTGCGGAACTCTATCGAGACGAAGCAACCGGAAACACAAATCAACACACGGAATTCACCACACGATGCACAACACATATGATGCATGAGCAGCTGAATACATGCAAGTCACGGCATGACAAGTCACACACTCAAACACTACACATTAAGTGAAGTTCAATATGCAACGAGTTGCATATTGATGAAACTCCACGTTAATTTATTTAGTTCTATCCCGATTAGGTACACGGCAATATTAAATGTGGTTAAACATGGCAAGAGGTGAAGCATAATTAAACTAACTACCTAGACATTTTAAATGAGGTCGGAAATGACATATAGCATCTCCGAGACGACCTCACATGTTAATTTACAATTCTGTCCAGATCTGAGTTAAAACATTTAATTAGTTGTTAAACAGCAAAACAAATAGGTTCTCGTGATTCTACGCGTCATTTCAAGCAATCTACACATAGAGATCATCTCCAACGGAGCTACGGGTCAAAAGATACAAGCACCGCAAGATGTGATGGCATGAATGCAAAATGTGTGCAATGACGGTCACGAGCACTTAAAAACATACAAACAGCAAGAGAAAATGAAACTACACGAGATTCTAAGCAAGTTTCATGTAGGACACGATCAAAACAGAGCTACGGTTCAAAAGATATGAGCAAATCAAGAAATCACTACAATCTGCCAAAATCAGCCACATAGCATTTTCTACGCCCCACAACTACGGCTACACAACTCCGATATGCTCAAGCAAGGCATGGCACGGAAGAGGGCAAGAAGCACTACTACAAACAACTAACAACAACTAGCATGGCACCATGGATCACTAGGGAAAGAAGTCACAAAAAGGCATCCCACTCACTATTTCAGACTTGGTGAAAATTACACCTCATGAAAGTGCAGTTTTCGATCTAAAGCAACATTTACAGCAGAAAAACCTATAGCTACAGGACTCCAAATGGCATGAAAATTTACAGCATTCTAGAGAAACACAAGGGGAACAACTAACTCCATTGGACCAACCTCAAAAGAGCTACAGATCACAAGATAGAAGCAAAACAGAACATCAACAAAATAATAACAGATTCCAGACTTAGAAATATTTCACCTCCTCCAAATCAGCACTATTTCTAGCAACTTGAGAGCAAGCAAACCACACCTAAACATGCATTTCTATTGCAACCAAAATACGAGGGGCTAGACTAAACATCAAAGAACAACTCCCTAGTTGACAACTCCGTCAAACGAAGAACGGATTAAATCCTACGAATTAAACAAAAGGGCATCACGACAAAATATCGCGCGAACTAACCTACTCAAAAGCTAAAACTAATTGCACAGAAAAATGCATGGGATTTTTCTATCCCGGAAACATATAAAATATGTGGGGTTGCAACACAAAATAATGCCACACATAAATGCGAGAAAATAACCTATACACGGGAAAATAAACTACCGACAAACCCTACACGCAAAAATACCAATGACCGCTCTAAAATACATGGAATAAAGGTTCCTAAAACATGGACATTTTATCGATGGCGTACGAGCAACCCGGTCTTGTGCGAAAAATAAATACGGGTCAAAACCTTTTATGACAGCACGCATATCTAGGCAAACAGTGGGTCAAACCACCTCAAACATTTATGCAAGTTGGAAAAACGGACACTACGCGACAAACTACAAGAAAAACATATCTAATACGTTCCGATCCGATATACGGATTAAAAGTTACGAGCGTTTTAAATTATAGCATTTTTTCTAAAATTAACTAAATCACACAGAAATTCCTAAAATACTTATATGGGCCAAAACTCCTAATTCTACTCGGCTACACGGGTCGCGAGTTGTTATGCATCGCCAGGGGCGGGGAATAGCTAGCAGGGGGGGGCTACTCACCTTATGGTCTGGCCCGGTTGGAGGAAGAGGCGGCCTGGGGGAGGCGGCTGGAGAAGGCCGAGCGGATGGGCCAAGGCGCGCGGCCCAGGCACTGGCGAGCGGGGACTCCTCCCGATCCGATCTGGATCGGGGTCTCCCACGCGGCGGCGGATGCTCCCGCAAGGGAGGTGCGGTGGCGCGGGATTGGCCGGCGCGGGAAGGCGGCGTAGTGCCGGCGGCGGGGGCTGAGGGCGGTGGCGCGGGACGCGGCGCTGCGGGCTCTGGCGCACAGGGAGGCGCGGCCGGCGAGGAAGGCTGCACGCGACGGCGGCTCAGGCAGCACGGGGACGGCAGGAGCTCGGGGGCGAGGCTGCTCGGGCAGCACGGGGACGGCAGGAGCTCGGGGGCGAGGCTGCTCGGCCCAGATCCGCTTCGGGCGAGCCAGATCTGGGTTGCGCGGGCCGCGGCGGTGGGAGGCGCTGGAGGGCCACATGGCACGCTCCGGTTGGCTGCGGGGGCGGCTACCGGCGGCTCAGGTGGCGGCCGGTCCTCTGGGGCGGCGCCAAGTGGCGAGGTGGTGGCGGCTCGGCGGGGAAAACGAGGAAGGAGGTGGGAGAAGGCAATTTTTGGCACGGGAGGCCGCCTATTTATAGGAAGGGGCTAGGATGCAGGGTATGTGGGTGTTTTTCGACCCTCCGGTCGCGATCGTGCGGTCCGATCAGAGAGGCGGGTTAGGGTTAGGTGTGTAGAGTGGCGTTGGCTAAGATGAGAGAGGAGTGGTGCGGCGCGGCAACGATTTTTTTTACAACACCGACAGACGTCCGACGGTAGACCGAATACGGTTCCGCTACAGTCGACCGTTCGGGTACCAGACGAACTCCGATCGCGACGAAATTCGACAGGTGGTCTAACTAAAACAAATTACGACCGCATGCCAAGTTTCACCCCGATCAGAGAAAGTTTTCAACACTCTTTTAAAACAGGGTTTCAACGGTGCCGCGGGTGCGTGCGAGTGTGATCGGACTCAGAACGGAAAATGTCGAGAACCGGCAACTACTAACGGCTGCAAGTTTTGAAAACTGGCGGCAACGGAGATGCCGATGCAATGCAGATGATGCGAATGATGCGATGATGATGCGACAAAATAAACAGACACACGACGAAAACGGAAAGGAAAGGGAATCTTCTGGAACGTCGACATCAGGCTGTCACATAAGAGCAACCCAAATTCCTGAGAGTCTTCAAGAGTAATACATCAGTGAGAAAATAACCGAAACACCAAACCCCAAACCGAAAACCAAGTGATTGAGCATCACTGAAGAAGTTGTTCCTGTGTGGGACTGAAGGCTTTTACCTTTGAGGACTGTGCATCCTCCAGACGGTTAGGCGTCATGGTCTAGAGCAATCCAGCAGTCAATTGTGGATCGCCAGGTGACCGAGTTTGTGAGGGTTTGGAAGTCTGCCTTGAAGACTTACCACGAGTGTTGGGCGAGGACTGTGTGTTCTTAGCCCAAGGAGAATACGGTTGGGATTGTGGGTCCCGGGACTGTGTGTCCTTTGGTTTCAATACCAAGCCGCTCCAAACCAGATGTACAACTGTCACAGCAGTTGGAACTGGGTCATCAACCACTGTCTTCACTGTGAAACAGGTTCTATTTCCTCAACTCTTTATATTCCTCAGATTGTGTGTTGATGATTTTCACTGTCACTGTTTGATGAATTTGCTGAAGACTTTCTTCGAAGTTCCTCAACCCCAAATTCTTCACGCGATTTAATCCTCATCTGTTTTCTCCGTGCCTGTATACTACGCAAACTATTTTTCATATTCTTCACCTTGAAAACTGTTGTAGTGATACTTTGCACTTCTGATCCTTTGCTGTTTCCGTCGTAAGTTAGTCATCAGTGAGGAATTTATTCAAAAGGAATTTCCTCAAAAGGGATTTCCTCAGTGTTGAAATACTAAAAATCTCCTATTCACCCCCCTCTAGACGATATAACGCACTTTCAAAAACCTCGTCTACTTAAGCATAGCAAAATAACATGCGTCGTCCCGGGCCAAGTAATAAGGGTGATGGGTGCCTACCACACGATACTACATCAAGAACCAAATTATCGAGTTCCTACTTAGCACGCAATAGGTGAAGAAAGGTAGAACTACAATGCATATAAAACATAGGTAATATTATGATCAACGTGACTTGCCTTGCTGACGACTGTCAAACTCGAGAGTTTCTAGATAACAAGATTCACACTCCGGGTGATCTAACGACTCAAATAAATTCACACAATAAGCACCACAATGACAAGCAATCAAAATAAAGCATCTAATAAAAGAGTAGCTATAGCACAAGGAGTAAAATTGTCTTCCATAACCAAATCAGAATCTGTTTTGGTGAAAACCCCAAGATAAAATATCTAAAACTTCTGAAACTTAACCTACCGATAGATAAGATCACTAGTGATCAGTAGCAAAAAGAATCAATTAAAAATCTATTTTTAAACTCCCGGTATAAGCAAAACAACATTTAAACAAAATCTATTTAAATTCAAATTTTACATCGGGTCTGGATGGGGAGGGTGGTTTGGGCTCCCGAGGGGGAAAATCGGTCATGGGGAATGAGGGGGGCCGCGAGGGGACTTCATATAGGGGCAAGGAGGGTCGAGGGTGCAGCAGCAAGGTCGTTCCATTCTGGTCATGGCCGGATTTTTCGCGACGGCGATCTTGGCCATTAAGCCGTCTTAATGATGGGGAGGAGCGCGAAAGGAAGGATCTGGAGGGGAGGAAGCTTCCGCGGGATGAGAGGAAGGAAGGGGGCACCGGGGCGCGAGATTTCCGGCGTCAATGGTGATCTGGAGCTCGCACACTCGAGCTCTCGTGAGGTAGGAGAAGACCTCTTCTTGGGCTGGGCCTTAAGTCTTTTGTTTTTCTGAAATACCGACAAAAAGAAACTAGACTACAGATAAAATTAAAAAAATTATAGACATATTATATATAAAAATTTGTAGAAAAAGATTTCCCACAAGATGAACATATTTTCAGGGTCAAACAAAAATCTCACAAGTTCAAATAAATCAAACAGTGCTACTGTTTTAAATAAAATGCAAAGAAATCATTTTGAAAATACCAAAATAGTCTCAAATTTATTTATCTCCATTTTTATATTGAAGGGAATCATTTTTACCCTATTTTCCATGTATTTTATTTTTGGGAAAAATGAATTTTAAAAGCACTTCAAAAATTTATTTTTGAAACATAATATGAAATATTTTCAAAATAGTCTTGTGAGTTTTATAAGTTAAAATATAATTCAAATGGTCCCTGGTTTGGAGTGTCATATTGCTCCTCTCAAGATTTTGAATTTGGGCAAGGGAATTTGAATTCATTTAAACTTTTAAATAGGACCAAATATGAAATAGATTGCAAAAGGAATTATTTTCACAAACCATTTTTTTCCAAGTCCTTTATTTTGAAGAAGTCATGATATCTTCTCTTAGTGATTTGGATTGGATGAAATTGGATTCATAAGAAAATGGGAAAGTTATTTTATTCCCTCTCATTCAAAAGTTTCAAAAAGTTTCAAGTTTCACTCAAGTTTCAACGACTCAATCAAACAATCAATCAATATAGTAATTATTATAACATACCAAGATTTGGGATGTTACAAAGGTCTTACTGACAATTGTGGCACCAAGGGATTTTACGAAAGCAGGAATTTACCAATGCTGAGATAAATTAGATTACAACAAAGGTTAGGCAGACCAATGGAAAGGAAAATATGTTCACACACACAAGTATTTAGAGTACACCCTTCCCGAGGAAAAAATAGAGTATCGTATACAAGATAGGTCATCAGTACATAACCATTTTTATAAAAGGGCAAGGAGAATCATGATGCTTACCCATACAACATTGTTTGGATAGTTGATCAAGAACATTTAAGCATTGCACTTCCAAGGTTCCTATTGACATTTTAAGTACCATATTCATGCTTCAAGGTAGCATCGACATAGTCATCAGATAAAGGTCGGACTTTGGGTACACAAAGGATCCATCAGGAACAACTTATAGAATAAGTCGTACAATTCCCTCATGGAAGAATGGCGAATCTTGTTAAGGAGGATAATATAACAATAGGTCCTTCGGCTAGGTGTGCTAGACAAGACACCACCATACCTGGTTACATAAAAACCTAGGTTAGAATTATTGGAAAATATTCCACCCATCAAATCTGCCAGAGATTCTGATCTAATTGGTGTCAGGATACCTCAGGATCGGGATGCCTCAGAAGAAAAGGAGGCAACAAAAATCGACAAGATGGTGATGCAAGATCCTCGCGATATGAACTATGGAAGTAGGTATTGGATCATGAGTTGGATTGTAAGACACGTGAACAGAATGTCCGGACATTCGTGTCCACATCGAATTCTTACCATAAACTGCAACCGAGTTTTGAATTGGGAACCATCATTGAGGATAACAAAGTCTTTGTGTAAGACTAGACTAGCTCTTATGAAGCAACTTAATTTCCTTGATCAATTCAGTCGGTGGCTTGGGGTGCTAAGAGAAGTTATATGAAGTGAACAAAGCAAATCTTCAAAACATATAACAATTCGCATATGCACGAATGATTTGGGATGATCCCAGAGGAAGCAAGACAAATATTTCTCATATTCACGGTGGCAAGAATGCATGTGGACTTTGGGAAAACCTTCTTATCAAGCCTATCCTTCATAAGCTACGCACAAAGACAATGCTTTCAAGAGATTCATCATGGAACATGGAGAAGTTGAGGGTGTGTCTCATGGGCTGACAAACAATCCCTCAAGATTTTGATAGGGATGAATTTCCAAAATTATAAGAACAAGGAGATAGCATTTGTCGGATCAAATTATACGATGACGTATGATCGAGGGAACATTAACAATTAATCATTGATCGAAGAGAGCACCCGAAAATACGGAATGAGTAGCACGACCAATGCTAGAATGGTGAGTCAACCACATACACACCAACAATGAAACAATCAGTTGTTAACCTCAAGGCAATAGGGTTGCCAGAAGTATTGGAATCACACATCAAAGTTCACTTGTTGGTATTCCGGTTTGAAACAACATGGGCACCAAGAAATGGATGGTGATGACGAGAAGTATCACTTATATCAAGAACTCTTTAAGAGGTGGAACAATGCGCACAACATTCTTGACATAAAAGATGGTAACACTCCAAGGTAGATGATAACCTAACTTGAATTAGCAAGGAACTCAAAAGACAACACAAAAAACAAACACGTTTGTGTTGGAGGCAAGCCAACAAGGTTGTCGATGATAATACAATTCATCGAGGGGAAGGGATGGTATTTCTGATCATGCATTCGGTTGATACCTTGCAAGAGCTCAGAATGCTGATGATGATCACGACACATTTGTCGAGAAGTTTCATGAAGATGTAATTGTTCAACGACGACATCAAGCAAAGGTTGTCGGAGCCACACATAAGATTGCCAGCTCATAATTTAAATTGCCTTTCAAGACAACAAACATGATGTTGAAAGCTTGATGTAAGCTTATTGCACAGTTGGAATTGTGTTCCAGGGATGAAGGGCATAGATAGCATGGTCAAGCTCTATCATGATAAAGATGATGTAGCCTAATAGCTTGGAATGACATGATCGAGTACAAACTCGTATACAAGGAAGATTACTAAAAGTTGTTGAATCGCAGTGCGTACTCGATTCAGTTATCGGTGTACTTGAGTGTAAAACAACTCAAATCATGAGGAATTGGAAATAGTGAAATATCATAGCTGATGAGGATCTCACAAGAAGTTATATAGCTCCGTGATATTCTCGAGCTACAAGGGATAATACTCAAAGGTAGATCAACATTAAGGCTTGGACCCATGTATTGATCTGAAGAAGACAAGTGTTTTAACTTGCCTACGTATGGAATTCAAAGAGGATCAATCATGGTCGGAACCACGGTTGCAAAGGACAAGATCACAAGTACCATATCGAATCATATAAAGGAAATGATTATTGATACGAGAAGCTTCTATGGTAGGAATAACGTTGTTTTCATGGGCATGAACACAAAGTTCAAGGTCGACTCCCACTTCATCAATGCATCACCTGCAATTTAATCCTCGCCTTTGATGAGGTTGTAGCTTGGAAAGAATATCTAGCAAAACAGGAGAAGAGTAAGACTTGTGAAAACTCTTCGGGTCATTTTTTAGGAAGGCATAGGTTCAATCCATCGGGGTATCTTAGGAACATATACCACAAACTTCAAGAATAATTAACACATGCTTAAAGAGCATGGCTGACAAAAGCATAGTATACAACTTATCAGAGGGAGAAGACACAATTTACCAATAGCATTATGTATCAGGGGAACAATAACACAAGAATTTTGAATGCAAAGGATGTCGTCGGATGATAACCCAGCAATGGATCTAACGGTTCACAAAGGACCTGATGTGAGTATCGTTACTCGATAAGAGTAAGATAGAATGCAAGGCTTCGTATTGTAGAACATCTAAAAAACACCGATACTTAATTACGAGAGGAATTATGATTACCAGGTTGGTGTATCAGATTCAGATGCTCCGATCAAATAGAAGTAAACTAAATGGACTTAGATGGACAATTAGTCAAGGTTGATTTGCCGAGAACCAGCTCATGTGTGGACGGACATTTGAGCTAGAAAGATAATTTATGTGAATCAACTCATGATTGTGTGCATTCACACAAAGGGAGAATCAATAAGATCAAAGGAAAATCACAAAGGATTTTAACGAATGTCGCTAGACATATGGATTTAACCATAATGCAAGCAGGTGAGAAAGGTCAGGAACAAAAGTCAACTAAGGATTTCGGAAGATCGAATAGCAATTCAAAGGACTTACGAAACCCATGACAACTGAGAACGAACAAATCCTTGGTAAGGCAATTTGTCATACCTTGTAAAATCAAGAGCAACTTGAAAAGAAGGTATGAACGAAATTTGTATATAGTCATCCATAAGGGTTGACGGAGAGGGGAAATTGCAAAATCAATGAGCACAAGTTCTCAGGATAACATCAGAGAGTATCTTCGGAGTCTTCTGACGAATCAAGCCATCACCTCGAATGCGGGGCTCTCCGGGAGAAAGTATTTACGAGAACCTAAAGTTAGGGTTAGCAAATCCTTAACCCGAAAGAGAACAGAGAGTAGAACTTATAGTATAGAAAAGGAGTAGAAGATACTAATACCGCCCGATTGAGATCTGGGCCCGTAGACTCAACTTTGGCTAAGGAGTTAGAAATGGGGCTACCTATAGTCAGTCGGCTCTAATACCAACTTGTGACGCCCTCGATTTGAACGTACGCTAATCATACACGCAAATGCGTACGACCAAGCTCAAGGACTCACGGGAAGATATCACAACACAACTCTAGACACAAATAAAAACATACAAGCTTCATATTACAAGCCAGGGGGGCTCAAGGGCTAGAATACAGAAACTCGATAAACACACGAGTCAGCGGAAGCAACAAATATGTGAGTACACACATGAAACAAGATAATGCCTTAGACAAGGCTAGCACAAAAGATACAGTGATCGAATGAGGCAAGGCATCCTGCCTGGGAATCTCCTAAACTACTCCTGGTCTTCAGCGGCCTCCATGTAGTAGTAGGCACCGTCGGGGTAGCAGTCGTTGGCGGCGGAAAACACCATCTCCTGGGCTCCATCATCTGGTCGCAGTAACGGGTCAAGGGGAAAAGGGGGAGCAAAGCAACGGTGACTACTCATCCAAAGTACTCGCAAGACTAAAATCAGAACTATGCTAAGTATGCATCAGTATCAAAGGAAGGGGATATATGTGGACTGACGGCAGCAATACGAGAATAGATAGAGAAGGCCTACTCCTATCAAAGACTAGCATCTTGAGGGGTCTTGCACCAATAAACGAAAGTAGAATAGGTAACACAAATAATAGTCATATTGTTGCAGCAATGTTAATTAAAAACACTCCCAGAGATCCTTCCTCGACTCCCTACGAGGAAGCAATCCCGACGCAAACATTCCAGTTAAGTAACAGTTGTAGTTATACAAGATCGGGGCACAACTCCAAGTCATCCTGTAACCGTGGACAATGCTATCTGAATAGTTAACTTTCATCCCTGGAGGGGTGCACCACATATTCCCCGTCACGCTCCATAAACTCTGGCCGGGCACACTTTACTAGGTCATGCCCGGCCTCGGAATATCGACACGTCGCAGCCCCACCTAGACTCAATAGAGAGGCCAGTCTACCGGTCTAAATCCTAAGCGCGCACAGGTCATGGGCCCATCACCCTTTTCATTCCTGCATGATGCCAGGGCGGCTGGTGTCAGTCCTGGCACCCCTTATACAAGAACGGAGATAATACATACCACTTGGGCGCGCGCTGCTCCATTGCTGAAGTCTGAAGACATTCAGCTGATACCACGATGTCGAGTACCCATAACTTCTCCAACATAGACGGTTAGTGCGAAAAGGTCTCCGACCAACCCATATCAAATACCCAAATCCATTAACATTTTAGTTAACTGATCGACACATCCACGTGGGAATCCACCTGCCAAACATTTGTTTATCAATGTTCCCAATAACATGGTCAAGTAACTGTGTGGTTGTAACATCAGGGGGATCCGAGGTATCACCCTCCTTGGATTCCGAATGATGTAACCGTCAAGGTGGCCAGGGAGGAATCACCCTCGATGGGCCACGCCTGATGGGTTGTATGACACGGTCGTTATTAGAAGTGGTGAACGAGGAATCACCCTCCGAGAACCACTGCCGGTCAACTACACTACAACGCTAACATCGGAGTATGTAACGAGGTGTCACCCTTAGTACTCGATAGTAGCTTTGCAGCATCGTACAACTAAGGGTGTGTGAGTGCTGTGTGGGGTCTTGGCTCGTCGATCAGTGATCGAGACTTCACGATAAAGCACGGGAAACTAGACTAAGGGGGCCAAGGCGGTGACTGCTCCACCTATACTAGACAGTTTAAATTGCGGGACAGTAAAGTAGCAGTTCATCAAAAACAGGCTACTATCAGAATAGGATATATCTACAACAGTAGCAAAATTCTAATGCAAGCACGAGGGAGAAAGAAATAGGTGAACATGGATGATCAAGGAGTGTTTGCTTGCCTTGTTGCTTAGCGTCAAAGGGCTGGTCGTGAGAGGCATAGTCGTACCGGGCAGAAGGGTCAACGTCATGGTCTACCGGAGAGAAGAGGGGGAAGAAACAATAAATAACAACAATAGGTGCAACATGATGCAAGACATTTCAACATGCAGTGCTAGGCATGAGCTAACGCGGTACTACACGTCATGGAGGGATTGGGACAATATCTGACGATATTTCCTCGGGTCTCTGGCTACTACCGGACAGGCGAAATCGATGGAAAGTTCCACGTTCGCTATGCTACACACGCGTGACACACGAACGAATAGCGTATCAGGGTTCATCTCATTTTTCTGATGAACTTTCATGTACAAATTATATTCATCCGGATTACAGATTATTTTATATTAATTTTCAAATTTTATTAACTAATTTGGAATTAAATATATTTAGTTGAATTCAACAAATATATTTAATTAAATTCAACAAATATATTTAGTTAAATATATATATGACAAATTTTATCTACCACCGGTGGTAGTTACCACCACTTGTGTTTCATATGTTGTATGTAGTATCTATCAAATCGGAGAGTATGTACACGTATTATGTAGTATATAATAATGGTTAGGTACTATATATACTATTTTTTTGGTAGTATGTATCACATTTTGTGTATGTCCATTTTTACGAACAAATCTATACGTATTTTACGAACATACTAAAAACTATGGGTTAACTTGTAATTTTTCATGTAACTCACTTTGAAAAATCTTATGTATAGTATCCAAACATAATTAAAATAATAAATTAGTATATATAGTACCGCATGATAGTATATGGAACATGTGAGGTAACTACCCCTGGGTGGTAGGATATATTTTTCCTATACATATATATATATATATATATATATATATATATATATATATATATATATATATATACAGAAACTCTAGTCATCACCTAGGGTGCAGAATAAATTATTCCTCACTCGAGGTAATTTTACAATCATTTCATAAATAAAGTAAATTTGAAATGCAAATAGATACATTTATATTGATTAACTACTCAAAGTGCGTTATATCGACTAGAGGGGGGTGAATAGGAGATTTTAAGAATTTCATCACTGAGGAAATTCCTTTTGAGGAAATTCCTCACTAATGACTAACTTACAGCGAAACAGTCAAGGATCACAAGTGCAAAGTTTCACAACAGTAGTTTTTCAGTGTGAGGAATGTGAAAACAGATTGCACAGTGAGCAGGCACGCAGACAACAGATGAGGATTAACTAGCGTGAAGAATTTGGGGTTGAGGAATTTCAGAGAAAGTCTTCAGCAAATTCTTCAAACAGTAACTATGAAAGTCATCAACACATAATCTGAGGAAAGTAAGGAGTTGAGGAATTAGAACCCGTTTCTCAGCGAAGACAGTAGTTGATGACCCAGTTCCAACTGTTGTGACAGTCGTACATCTGGTTTGGAGCGGCTTGGTATTGAAACCAAAGGACACAAAGTCCCGGGAGACACAGTCCCTACCGTGTTCTCCTTGGGCTAAGAACACATAGTCCTCGCCCAACACTCGTGGTAAGTCTTCAGGGCAGACTTCCAAACCCTCACAAACTTGGTCACCCGGTGATCCACAATTGACTGCTGGAAAGCTCTAGACCATGACGCCTGACCGTCTGGAGGATGCACAGTCCTCAAAGGTAAAAGGCTTCAGTCCCACACAGGAACAACTTCTTCAGTGATGCTCAATCACTAGGTTCTAGGTTTCTGGTTTCGGTGTATAGGGTATTTCCTCACTGATGAATTACTCTCGAAGACTCTGAGGAATTGGGTTGCTCTTATGACAAGTGTCAGTTCCTAACGGAGCAGCCAACCAGCTAATGGTTGTGGGGCGGCTATTTATAGCCTGGGAGCATCCCGACATGATTTGACACTAATGCCCTTAAATAATATGACCGTTGGTGTGGATAAGACCAACGATGTGGCGTGGCTATCGAAACGGTCGGAACCCTCAACTGTGAGAGTCCTCATGTCACTCCAAAGTGTAACTTCGACCCCCTTTAACAGTACGGTGTTCCTATTACTCATGTGAAGACAATAAAACAGAAAGAGTAAATCTTCATGCTTCAAGGTCTTCAAAATGATTTTCTTCAGGACACACCGAATTCCTGAATTTCAATATCTTCATGAGGAATATCAATTTCATCGCAGATTCTTTGCGATTCAATTCTTCAGCTTCAGACCAATTTCTTCAACCGAAGATATACATTTTTAGGGGTCGATATTCATCAAATATCTCAAACACCTCACTGACTTATAGATCCTGTGTACACTCATAAACACATTAGATACTTAACCTATAAGTCTTCAAACCACTAAAATCACTAAGGGGCACTAGATGCTCTTACAACTACGAGAAATTTGACATAAGAAAACAAAAGTATAGATCATAAGATGAGAAAATCGCATTTTATGTATAATTTACACTATGTTTTTATGTTTGTAATTTTACGTGACATAAAATATTTTTATGGTGACTATGTATTTTTACGGTCTCTTTCTACGTATGAGATAAGATTGAAATTTAAGAAACGTAAAATTATGGTGTATTAATGTGAAAATAGAGGGGGTGAAGAATAACTATTCCTCACCGAGGGTGACTAATAGCTATATGTATATTCTTTTAAATTTATTATTTTCTATTTTGCATTTCTTTTAACAAAAATTGAATTTGGTTAAACATGAAAATTGTCCCATAATTACGATGTAATATTTTGGAGTTGTCCATAAAGTTTCATATACTTTTTGAAAAGCATAATTATTTGTTTACTTAGTAATAACCCAAATTTTAGTGTTGTTGGGTAACTTTAAATATTTCCAGGGCAATTGAGGAATTCAAATTATGTTGGTTTCTTCATGAAAATTAGTTAGTGAATATTTATAACACATCGAACATTTTTGTTTTGTTGCTTGAATAAATGTTATTTTCTGAATTTATTTTAAATTTGAGTCGGCTTTGATTTTCAACAAGTGGCAATTTAGCTTAGCTAATCTTGATGACATGGCACCATTAGCGGGTGATTACTGTAGCTTGATTATAGGGGTTATTGTAGCTTAATCCGGGGATGTCACAATGGATGCATGGAGTTCTTTGCCATCGTCTTTTTCACATGATTCTCACATAGGGGAGGTGACTTTGGAAGACGATGATGACCACCTAGTTGATACGTTCATTTTGCATCATGTTTTATTATTAGTATTTTTATGATTCTTGATCATTATTCCACTTTATGACACAATTCTAATGCCCTTTCTCCGTGAAATTACAAGGTACACCACAAAGAGGGAAATTGCTGAAAACTGGAATTCTCGACCAAAAAAATCAAGAAAAAGGCAGAAAATTCACTCGACTCCAAATGACCTAAAACTTCAGGAGGAATTTTTGTGCATTATATATTACTTTATGGAACAAAAATACACCATAGGGGGGCAAATGTAGTGCCAAGCTGAGGTCTACTACACAACTAGTTCTAGTAGACTCGTGTTGGGCCTCCAAGCGCAGAGTTCTGTAGGACCGTAGCAAATTTACCTCGAGTGGATGACCTTAGGTTTATCGATCCATGGGAGGCGTAGGATGAAGATGGTATCTCTCAAACAACACTGCAACCAAATAATAAAAAGTCTCTTGTGTCCCCAACACACCTAATACGATGGTACATTGTATATGTTTACTAGTTTGGCGAAGAGATGGTGATACAAGTATAATATGGATGATAGAAATGTATTTTTGTAATTTGAATAAATTAAAATAGCAAGGTAGCAAGTAACGAAAGTGAGCACAAATGGTAATGAAATACTTAAAACATGGCCTAGAGTCCGTACTTTCGCTAGTGTAGTCTCTGAACAATGCTAATTTAATTGGATCATAAAACCATCCCTCAATGTGCGATGAAGAATCGCTCCAAAGTGCTAATCTAGCGGAGAACATAAGAAGAATTTTTTTGTACGGGTACGAAACCACCTCAAAGTCATTCTTTCCGATCAATCTTTTGAGCTATACCTATAAGTGTCACAAACCGTCTTAGAGTTCGTACTAAAATAAGACCATATGACACACATCAACCAACTCTGATGTCACCTAGATACTCCAATGCCACCGCAAGTATTCGTGAGTTGATTATATGATATGCATCAAACAATTTGAGATTAATAATACTTAATACAAATAACCTCAAAGAGTGCCCAAAGATTTCTACCAGAGAAACAAGGACAAAAACAGGCATCAAACCCTATGCCTAGAGTACCCGAATGTCACCTCGGGAATATGCAAGTTAAGTGCCAAAACATAGATCAAGTGAACCAATATGATACCCCATTGTCACCACGGGTATTCATAGCAAGACATATGTCAAGTGTCCTCAAATCCATAAAAGTATTCAATGTGATAATAACAAAATCTCAAAGGGAAAACTCAATTCATCAGAACAAGATAGAGAGGGCAAAACACCATATGATCCAACTATATTAACAAAGCTCATGATAGATCGAGATCGTGCCAAATCAAGAACACGAGAGAGAGAGAGAGAGAGATTAAACACATAGCTACTAGTACAAACCCTCAGCCCCGAAGGTGTACTACTCCCTTCTCATCATGGTCGCCGCCGGGATGGTGAAGATGGCCTCCAGTGATGATTCCCCCTTTGGTAGGGTGCCGGAACGGGATCTCGATTGAGTTTTCATGGATACACAGGATTTCCACGACCGAACTTTCGATCTAGGGTTATTTTTGGGGTTTTATGTATTTATAGGATTTTGGCGTTGGTCTCACCTACAGATGGGGTACGAGATGCCCACTAGACACTAGGGCACGCTAGGGGCCCAGGGCATGCCTCGGTGCCTTGTTGGCCACCTGGGCCTCTCTTGGCGAGCTTCCCTGGTTCTCACGTTTCCTTTTGGTCCAAAAAAATCTCCAAGAAGTTTTGTGATATTTGGACTTCATCTGATATTGATTTTGTGCGAAGGAAAAAACAAGCAAAAAACAGTAACTGGCACTGGGAAGTATGTCAATAGGTTAGTGCCAAAAAATGATATGAAGTTGCTATAAAATGATAATATAACAGCATGGAACAATCAAAAATTATATATACGTTGGAGAGGTGTTAGCATCCACAAGCTTAATTTATGTTCGTCCTCTAGTAGGTAAATGGTAAAAACAATTTTTTTGATGTGGAATGCTACCTAACATAGTCATCATATTATTTTATTTATAACATGGACATGTGGACTTGTAGATGATTCAAAGCAATAGTATATAATTTGACATGAAAACTTTAATAATCAAGCATAGCAACAAGCAATCAAGTCTTTCAAAATATCAATACTAAAGAACGCTATCCCTATCCCATGATGCTCAATCATTGATCCATTCATGCAGCACACCCAAATGTTAGCTACATCCAATGCTGAAGTATCATAATAGTGTTCCGTAGTTGGTGATTCATAAGATAAGATAGAGACCCAAATAAAAAAATAAATATTGCATAAAATAAATAGATAGGTCCTTCGCAGAGGGAAGCAGAGTTCGAGCGGTGTGAGAGCTGAGAGAGAAAAAAATGAGAGATCAAATATTTTGGGTGGCATGCTTTTTGTGTCAACGAAAATGACTTTGTGTTACCAATATCTTCCATGCTAAACAAATCATAGGCGGTTCCCAAACTGAAAATAAATTTTATTCCTTTTTCCACCATTCTTTCACACTCCACGGCTAGCCGTATCCACGGGTACCGTCCATACCAATACTTTCCAAGGAATTTATTATTTGAAAAAATAAAATAAATTTTATTTGCATTTCGAGAATTGGCATCCGTATTACCTCCATATTCTCTTACAATGACAAGTGAATAAAAACTCATCTTGAGAATAAGCTATTTAACATGGAAGATACCAACCACCCATTGCCGCTTCCTGAGCGATAGGGGCACACAAAACATAAGTTTATTTTGAATATTAGAGTTGGCACATACAAATGTACTTAGAACGGCAATGAAATAACTCATATAGATAAGTATGGTGGACTCATTTGGCACGACTTTGGGTTTAGGATTTGGATGCACAAGGAGCATCCCCGCTTAGTACAAGTGAAGGCTAGCAAATAGATTGAGAAGCGTCCAACCAAGGATCAAAAACCATCATAAGCGAACATTAAACATAAATAACACCTAATAATGCAACTCAAGTAGGATGTAATTTCATTGCATAATTATTGACTTAATGTGCATGCATAGGGAATCACAAACCTTAACACCAATATTCTTACTAAAGCATAATTACTCATCAACATAACTCACATATCACTATCTTCATATCACAGAACTATTGCAAATAATCAAGTTTAACATCCAATGATCTTCATAAAAGGTTTTATTATATCTCCCCTTGATATATATCACTTTGGGACCAATTTCATTTAAAGAAAATTTCCTCTGGTAATAACGAGCTCTCAAACAAATATAAGTGAATAACGAGAGCACAAGTTTCTTTAAAAAATTCAACTCTCGAAATAATCTAAGTGAAGCATGAGAGAATATATCTTCAAAATAACAACAACACCATGCTCAAAAAGATATAAGTGAAGTACTTCAGCAATTCCATGGCTCAAAAAATTTAAGTGAAGCATAGAGAGCGATTCTAACAAATCATAGCATAATTTGGCTCTATCAAAGAGGTGTGTCCAGCAAACATTATTATGACAAACTACAAGATAAGAAAGCAAAGACTCAAATAATACAAGAGGCTCCAAGCAAAACTCATAATATGTGATGAAAAGAAATGTAACTCCAAGTAAAATTACCGATGGTCGTTAGAAGAAAGAGGGGATGCCTTCTGGGATATCCCCAAGCTTAGTTGCTTGGTACTGTTTGGATATTACCTTGGGGCTCCAAGGGGCATCCCCAAGATTAGGATTTTTTCACTCCTTATTCCTTCATCCATCGTGATCTCACCCAAAACTTAAAAACTACAATCACTAAAAACTCAACAAAACCGTTGTGATATATGTTAGTATAAGAAAAACAATATTTGAGTTAAGTACTGTTGAATACCCATTCAAATTTTGTTTTTGAATTATACCTAGTGTATTTTAACTTTACCATGGCTTATAACCCCCAATACAATCCATAGACTCATCAAAATAAGCACACAACACAAAGAAAACAGAATTTGTCAAGAATAGAATAATGTGTAAAGACTCGAATTTTACTCATAATTCTGTAACTCAAAAAATTCTGAACAATTAGGACAATGTAGGCAATTTGTACATAAATAATGTGTAAAACATTCACACACTTTCGTTGCTTCTGTGATTTTTTTTAAATTCCGCTACTTGTTACTAAAGTTTTTGTTTCAACAAAGGATCAAATTAACTAGCAACCAAATCATCCCAAACGCTTTCCTTGGCACAAACACTAAATTAAAACAAAAATACACATATGGATAGAGGAATAAACGCTTATTTATTAAAGAATAGCAATAATACCAAAAAAGAAAAGGAAAAATAAGTATTGGGTTGCCTCACAACAAGCACTTTTCTTTCATGCCCTTTTAGCTAGGCATGATGATTTCAATGATTCTAACAGAAACATAATGGGAGCATCACGAAAAATTTAAGCCTAAAATAGTTACTATGCATAGAGATTTTTTGAGCAAACAATTTATGGGAACAAGAATCAACTAGCATAGGAAAGCAAAACAAGCAATACTTCAAAACTTTCAACATAAAGAGAGGAAACTTGGTATTATTGACATATGTAGAAGCATATGTTTATCTCTCAAAATAATTTGAAGTAGAATCATGAATGAATTCAACAACATAGCTATCCCATAAAACACTCTTTTCATGATCCACAAGCACATAATTATTACTACTCTCCACATTAGCAAAAAATGTCTCATTCATAATAGTGGGAGCATCATATGAAACTCGAATACTATAAATTGTGTCCACATTAAAAGAGTAATGTTCACTACTTGGATATTCAAAATTATGCCAATAATTATCACTAATTTTTATAACATAAGTATCGTCACAATAATCATCATAAGTATAGTTTGGTTCTCACCATAATCAATTAGGACTTCTTCCAAAATACTGGAATCATTACTAAATAAAGTCATGATCTCTCCTTATCATAAGATTCAAAACCCTCCAAAGTAGTGGGATAATTAATATCTAAAGTTGACACTGTTCCAACCCCACTTTCATAAATATTGCAATCATCATAAATAGGAGGCATGCAATCATCATAACAAATTTGACCATCCAAAGTAGGCGGGCTAAAAATAATATCCACATTAAGCATAGCATCCCCAAGCTTGGGAAAACATTAATTGCAGCAAATAAATTCACAAACTTGTCATTCTGATCAAACATAGCATCCCGAAGCTTTTTTTCTTGGCATATCATAAGCATAATCACCCTCATCATTAAAAGTATGAATAGCACCAATAGTATAACAATAATTATCATCATAATTTCTGAAGTTGGTGCCAAAAATATTTTAAGATTGTAAGAAGAATCATTATCTTCCCAATCATAATCATCACAACAAGCAATATGAATAAGAAAATCATCATCAATAGTTCTTTCGAGCATTGTACCATAAGACAAAGAAGCAATATCATCATCAAGTGCATCATCTTGCACAACTATTTTTGATTCATTCTCATGAGGCACAACAATAATAGGAGAGACATCATTTGGGACAGATACCTTTTTACATCTACTATTTCTTCTTTTCTACTTCTTCACCACATCATGTGTGGGTTTAATTAATTTTTTCGAGCTTCTTATTGTTGAGATTGGTTGAATAGGGAACTCCTTCTCGTGACCTATTTCATCATGAGAGAGAATAGGAGGGAAAGTGGAAATCTTTACCCTTGCATTACTATTCCTTTTATATTCTATTTCTTTTCCCATGTTTCTATAGTTGGCAATATAATCACTCTCATTGCAATTTACCATGCAAAGCATATAGATATCTTTTAGATTAGTTTTGGATGTCATCCGTGAGAATGAACACTTCATACTAACTATTTTTATGTGTTAATTCTTCAATCCCCAAAAATTGACAAAGCTCATTATAAATTTCAAGGGTGATCAAGTCATTACAATATTTGGCCATGATTTGATTATGAAAAAATTGTGTTGGTAATTAAGATGACCAACCTTGTTGCAAACTTCACAAGTAATAGGACAAATAGAACATAATTTCGTAGAGAATTAATCTATCACTTTGAGAAAAAAACTAGTTCTATCATGTTTATGCTTCTTACAAAAACTATCATCCCTATAAGGAACATCATCACACACTTTATGCACTCCACAAAAATTGGCATGCTTATAAGAAACATTTTTATCATGACTAGTGAAATCATTATTAGTATTTTGGATGTTCATAGATTTCATACTAACAGCATTGCAATCATGCCCATCATTTGTGCCAAATATTTATTAAATTCTACTATTATCACTTGAGCACAATTTTCATTTCCATCATTTTCAAGAAAGACATGATAAAGATGAATAATATGAGGCAACTCAATTGCAATTTTTTGTATTCTTTTGTAGGCCAAACTAGTGATAAAAAAGAAACTAAAAGAGTCAATTGCAAGATATAAAGATATACCTTCAAGCACTCACTTCCCCGGCAACGGCGGCAGTAAAGAGCTTGATTTCTACTCTACAACTAGTTCTTGTAGACTCGTGTTGGGCCTCCAAGCGGAGAGTTTTGTAGGACTGTAGCAAATTTCCATCTAGTGGATGACCTAAGGTTTATCAATCCATGGGAGGATTAGAATGATGATGGTCTCTCTCAAACAACCGTGCAACCAAATAGCAAAGAGTCTCTTGTGTCCCCAACATACCCAATACAATGGTAAATTGTATAGGTATACTAGTTCAGCGAAGAGATGGTGATACAAGTGTAATATGGATGGAAGAAATATATTATTATAATCTCAATAAATAAATAAAAGTTAGTAAGTAACAAAAGTAAGCGCAAGTGGTATTGCAATGCTCAAAAACAAGGCTTAGGGTCCATACTTTCGCTAGTGCAGTCCCTCAACAATGCTAATATAATTGGATCATATAACCATCCCTCAATGTGTGATGAAGAATCACTCCAAAGTTCTTATCTAGAAGAGAACATAAGAAGAAATTGTTTGTTGGGTACGAAACTACCTCAAAGTTATTCTTTTCAATAAATCTTTTGAGCTATCCCTATAAGTGTCACAAACAGCCTTAGAGTTCATACTAAAATAACACCATATGATACACATCAACCAACTCTAATGTCACCTACATACTCCAATGTCACACGAGTATCCGTGAGTTGATTATATGATACGCATCAAACCTTTTCAGATTCATAATACTCAATCCAACCCAAAAAACCTCAAAGAGTGCGCCAAGATTTCTACCGAAGAAACAAGGACGAAAATGTGCATCAACCCTTATGCATAGATTACCCCAATGTCACCTCGGGAATCTGCAACTTATGTGCCAAAACATAGATCAAGTGAATCAATATGATACCCAACTGGCACCAAGGGTATTCATAGCAAGACATATGTCAAGTTTCCTCCAACCCATAAAAGTATTCCATCTGATAATAACGAAATATCGAAGGGAAAATTGAATTCACCACAACAAGATAGAGAGGGGAAACACCATATGATCCAACTATATTAACAAATCTTGTGATACATCAAGATCGTGCCAAATCAAGAACACGAGAGAGAGAGGGAGAGATTAAACACATAGCTACTAGTACAAACCCTCAGCCCCGAGGGTGGACTACTCCCTCCTCATCATGGTGGCTCTCGGGATGATGAAGATGGCCTTCGGTGATAATTCCCCCCTCCGACAGGGTGCCGGAATAGACTCCCAATTGATTTTTCATGGATACAGAGGCTTGCAATGGCGGAACTTATGATCTAGGTTTATTTCTGGGTGTTTCTGTATATATAGTATTTTTGGCCTTAGTATCGAGTACAGATGGGCCACGAGGTGCCCACTACTCACCAGGGCGTGCCCTGGTTCATAGTGGTCCACCTAGGCCTCCCCTCCTGAACTTCCTTGGTTCTCACGTTACCTTTTCGTCCAAATAAAATCTCCAAAAAAAATTGTAGCATTTGGACTATCTGATATTGATTTTCTACGAAGGAAAAAACAAGGAAAAAAAGAGCAACTGACACTGGGCACTATGTCAATAGGTTAGTCCCAATAAATGATAAAAAGTTTCTATAAAATGATTGTAGAACATCCAACAATGATAATATAACAACATGGAACAATAAAAAATTATAGATACATTGGTGACATATCACAAGCCAAGAGGCTTGGGGCCACCTCCCAGGTGCTACAGACTCTCTCTTATGATATAAGTTGGGTTTTCAACTAGAAAAAAATAATATGATGCTTTCAGGGTGAATCGCCACCATCTCGAGGCGGAAACCTGGGCAGAGGCCCTTTTGCTCTCCGGTAGAGTGATTCTGCCGGGGAAATGAACCTCCGGGAGTGGGAAATCGAATCCATCATTACCACCAATGCTTCCTCCTTCATGGGAGGAACAATCTTCATGAACATGTTCAGAAGCACCATCTCATCTCAAACCCTAGTTCATCTCTTGTATTCAACCTTTGCCTCAAAACCTCAGATTGGTATATATGGGTTACTAGTAGTGTTGATTACATCTTGTAGTTGATGATTGTTGTCTTCCTTGGTGGAAGATAATATGTTCAGATCCTTATTCATAATTATCATACCTACCAGCTTGAACATGGTGATGATTTTTGATTACTTATGTTTGTTCCCGAGGACATGGGATAAGTCTTGTTATAAGTAATCATGTGAAGTTGGTATTCAGTCAATATGTGTTGTTGCTTCTATTAGTCGTGTCATGTAAACATCGACTACACGACACTTCACCATATTATGGGCCTAAAGGAAGTCATTGTGGAGTAATAAGTAGATGATGGGTTGTTAGAGTGACATAATCTTAAACCCTAGTTTACGCATTATTTCATAAGGGGCTGACTTGGACCCATATGTTTCGTCCTATGGTTTGATTTATCTTGATTCTTATTTCGTAGTTGCGGATGCTTGTGAGAGGGGGTAATCATAAGTTGGTTGCTTGTTCAAGTAAGAACAACACCTTAGCACCGGTCCACCCATATATCAATTTATCAAAGTAACAAATGTGAATCAACTCAACTTGATATACGTGACTAGATGAAAATTCACATGTGTCCTTGGGAGTGCTTTGTTTCATATAAGATTACTTCCAGGCCTGTCCTTTTCTACAATATGGATTGGGCTTTATTTCTACACACTTGCTACTACTGTTGCATGTCACTTGTTATGAATTGTCTTGCTACAAACTATCTATCGCTGTCATTTATAGCATTTGCAGAGAATACCTTGCTGAAAAGTGCTTATCATCCCTTGTGTTCCTCATTGGGTTTGACACTCTTACTTACGTAAAGGACTATGATTGATCCCCTATACTTGTGGGGTCATCAAGACTCTTTTCTGGCATCATTTCCGGGGAGTGAAGCACCGTCGGTAAGGAAACATTTTTGGTATATGCTAAAATTTACTATTGCTTGCTACCAACCTACTAAAATTTCTGAAAATATTTATTATGATATTCCTTCGGGTATGTTAGAGAAAATGCTAGCTAATCCTTATACAGGAGACGGTACAACTCATCCTCATTACCACTTGATACATGTAGATGAGATTTATGGTTCTTGAAGCTTGCAAGTTTATCCGAGGACAAAGTGAATAAGAAGGTTTTCCCTTTATCTTTGGAGAAAAATCATTGATTTGGTATAGGCTATTGATACGTCCATTTTGCATCATGCTTTCATGTTGATATTTATCACTTTATGGACTGCTATTACACTTTGTGGTACCATATTTATGCCTTTTCTCTCTTATTTTGCAAGGTTTATTTGAAGAGGGAGAATACCGGCAGTTGGAATTCTGGACTGGAAAAGGAGCAAGTCTGAGTCCTCTATTCTGCGCAACTCCAAATGCCCTGAAAATCAACGTGGAATTTTTTAGGAATATATAAAAAATTACTGGGCGAAAGAAGTGTCAGAGGGGAGCTGCCAAGGGCCCACAAGCCTGGTTGACGCGGCCTACCCACCTGGCCGCGGCAACAGGGCTTGTGGGCACCCTGGTGGCCCACTGGCCCCCCTCTTTTGCTATATGAAGCGTTTCGTCCAAGAAAAAAAAAGGGTGGAGCTTTTTTGTGGATTCGCCGCCGCCATGAGGCGCAACTTGAGCGGAACCAATCTAGAGCTCCGACAGGACGATCGTGCCGGGAAACTTCCCTCCCTGAGGGAGAAATCATCGCCATTGTCATCACCAACACTCCTCTCGTCAGAGGGGAGTCATCTTCATCAACATCTTCATCAGCACCATCTCCTCTCCAAACCCTACACTACAAGGAATATGCTTGAACACGACGCTATATTTTCGTCGCTACATCGTAACGGTTTTTAGTTTACGACGATCTCACGACGAAAAACCAAGCGTCAAAAACGGAGCGTCACAAATGAACAGCGCCGACGTTTTGATCAAAATTGTCGTAACCTTTACGACGATTTCTGGATTGTCGTAACCTTTACGAAAATCCTAAATCGTCGTTGGCAAACTAACCCAGTCCTACGTGGCAAAATTACAACGAAATCAAAACGTCATGGTTGAAATCAACCCAACCCATTTCAATTGATCACATGGGCTGTTTTTTTTGGGCCTTTTCTTATTAGGCTTCTTTTTGGGCCTTAGCCCAGTTATAACCACTTTTAGTTTTTCTTTTTCGAATATTTTTTGGGCCCTGGCCTTTTAGTGCCCAAATACATTTGGTCCAGTTTCAGTTTTGGCCTTTTTCATTTTTGAATTCAGCAACTTTTTTTCCAAAACTTGGTTTCATTTGTATTTATTGGGCCTTTTCAACCAATTATTTTCCAATATTAAATGCAGTACTATTTCATATTCAAATTAAGAAAACTCCAAGTCGAATTAAAATCATCCATCATATAACATCACATAATACATCTCCCAGGTTTACATAACAGAATAACTCATCTGATTCACAGTTGACAATCAGATACCAGTTTTCACAGCTGAAGCATGAAGCGAGAAGAATCTCAAAACAAAATACAGAAATTAGCACTCGTTGTGAAGAAGTCATCCTGCTCTTGCTTCCCCACTCCTAGTTTTGCATCCCTGATACCAGCTTTTATCGGCTCTAGTATACCTCCATCCAAACAAAGTAATGTATTGTTGAGGCGCAGGAACTATATGGCAATGCTAAATTGTAAAACGTCTTTCGAAGAACAAAATCTCATCTCAGGTGAAACTGTAGCGTAAGTTTAAACAAAATATGAGGAAGAAATAAAAAAATGTTCAGATCTTCAGTAATATGAAGTAACAGATATACTCTCGTTACCAAAGTTGGCGAGAAAACTGTTGTAGATTAATCTTATCTGGGTTCTTTTAGAGTAGAATAAAGCTACATTAATTAATTTTAGAGTAGAATAAAGCTAAAGTATGCGTACACAGCAGCACTACAGCAATTAATTTGTAAGCATTGTCTGCTATTGGATTGATAGCCACTATTGGATTGATAGCCACTACAAATTAATTTGTACTACAAATAAAACTAGGCTGATACAGGACCTCCACGGGTAGGAACCACCCGTCCATCATACGCGAACTAAAGGATTGCGTCATGCAAAACAATGTCTATCCAACACCAAGCAAATTTGTTTTAGGTAACAATAATAGTGAGTAGCTAGATGAGGTGCAAGCTAGCTGAAACACTATTCGTGAAGTACCAAAACTACTCCCTTGGATAATAAGTGACCACCAGGAACTACCCATACATATATTCAGCAAGTTTGCATCAGGTAGGCTAGTGTTAGCAAGCATGGTAAGCAGAAAAACGAGAAAACTAAAAAACAAACAGTGGCATGATGATTATGAAAGGACTCTAGCAGCCTAACCAGACAGCCATGGAACGATGGCCATAGACCCACACCATAACCGTGGCTCGAAGGCCACGAGGATCATCAAAGCAACCGGGGACAGGAGGCACGGAGCAGAGGAGGGAGAGGAGCTCACCATGCCGATGCCAAACAGCGTCGCTGGCATCAGCGGGGCAATCCAATGGAAGACGCGGAAGCTGAACCTACCTCCATGCACCTTGCCTGTAAGAGATGGTAAAGTAGTTTTAGATATCACATTATTCAATTGCTTGCAGTGTGACAAGAGCTAGCCAAAAGTATGTAAGGGACTAAAAAGTTTTAGGAGTCTAGAATCATATATGCCCCTGGCATGCATCTCTCAAATACTTAATTAATCAGACTTGCACTGTTGTACTAACAAGCATGAGCGTTTAATTTGTACTCAAAACTGAACCTAGAGGATATATATGATAAATCTCACTCACAGCTAGCCAAATCAACAACTAGAAATTGGTAGTGTGCTATTTAGAAGGTCAACAATGAAGACATGTTTGTGTCTTTCAAAAGAAACATGTGTGTGGTGTTTTTCCCAACAAGATATAATTAAGCGGTCCAAGTAAATATACTGAAGCAATAATTATCTGAAAAAATGATGTTTTCCTGCTGCACTTAGCCTCATTGTACAAAAACAAATGTGACTGAGAGAAGTAGGAGCAGTAGGCTGTGATCCTATATGAATGATCTCAACTTCAAATATGGCAGCACAGACCATCCATCCATCCATCATAAACATTAGAAATCAGGGAATCAGTGCTACAAAATTGAACAAAAAGGTGCCTCTCCAGGACGTCACTTTTACTCGGGTGCTAAGCTAGGAAACAAAAATTCCTACTCTCAAGGACCGTTATCCGGTACGAGCATTTCATTTGTACTTTGGATTAAACCTGGAGCACAAATCTGAGACTAGTCAGGTCAACAATACTTGTTAACTAGCAATAAATGGTGATGTGGTACAATATGTTCTCTCCTGCATGAAAGGATTAACTAAAAGTTGATTCAGGAAAATATCTGCTCAGATGAAATTTCTTGGTCTGATCAAGTTAAACTGTATATAAGATTAACTTTGCGAACACCCCATGTCTATAAGTAAATAGACTTCAAGAATTTATAATGTTATCTTTAAGAAATATTGTGTTGGAGGGGTACGAAATTGTTGTTAATATTGGAAATAATTGACGACACAGAGAACTGCAGTCCTGAAACCGCACACTAGAAGAATCAAATTGAGAACCCTATATATTAATTTGCAACAGAGTTGTAAGCAAAAGCGTTGAAATAAAAAGGACCAGCTCCAAACCAGAAAATGATAGATGGCCATTAGAATGGCTACACATATTAATAAATCAAAGCTGAAGCTAAACTAATGTCTAATAGGAACAGAAGTATGAAAGGATCATCAAAAGAGAGAACCACGGGCAAACCACATCAAACTGCACCAATTGTTTAATTCCGAATTATAACAACTACTTCTACCATCAAGGGAATGTACACCAATCAGGATAAGGAATTCAACTTAGTTAATATAATAAAATTGGTTAACTATAAAAAAAGTATACATCCGAACATGACTTCCATGCTATTTCCAGCATCCTGATTTTTGCAATATTCGTTATGTTTTACTGGAATGCATTAGCTGGATATTATTTATTCTGGGACATTATTTTAACTTGTTATCTTGTGAACAGTAAAGGTATTCTGTAAACTTGTGTGATGAACTGATGATCCTGTGAGCTGGGAGAATGATTTAATGGCTCGAGGTCATTTTAACGACTGTGGTCATGTGCAGGTCTATTTATAATATCATTGTTTCCCATGTATCGAATTAAATCAATACAAAAAAGCGCCAGCTCCATGGCAGAAGTGTAATGCTGAAAGCTGACTTCAGTATGTTAGTCAAATCTATGCCACTCAGTGCAATGACAAGTATGCAGAATAGATTACATTTCCAAACACCATACGATGCTGTGAATGAATGGTAAAATCCCCAACAGTCATCGTTCAGGCTCCTCCAAAAATTCTTGGAAGATTTCTTTAGCAGATATTACCATCTCCCCTTTTAAATTTCTGCTCCGTAAGCAGTATGGGACTAAATAAGAGGTATTGAAAAGCATTCCCTGATGTTCAAACCAGCAACCAATCCTTCGTCGTCAAACTTAGCCAAATGGTACACCGCACATACATCCAAATCTGTTAGAATAAGTGATCCTTGGGAGAGGAGAGAATCCACCATTGGAACCGAGAGATCTAACCTATTCTATTCTATCTAATCCGAAGGAAGCAAGGAAGGAAGAAGATGTGGGAGAGGAGAAGGGGGTTGGGGGATGGACTTACGCCGGCGGTGTGTGTTGTTGGCGAGGGACGTGGTTAGGGGAGGCGGTGGGTTGCGGGACGGCGCCGACCATCTTCATGAGCCTCTCCTTGTTCATCTCCGGAACCAACCACCAAAGAACCCATGAGATCTCTGTAACCAAGGACGTAGCGATGGAGCAGAGCACCACGAACATCCCTGTAGCGCGTGGGTCGCGGCACGACATGAGCGCCCGCAACCTCTCCGCATGCGTCGCCACGTCGCCGACCATGCCCTGCAGCCGTGCTCCGACCATCCTAGCGCGGTCGTACCGCTGGCGTACCACACCCAGCGACTTCGCGCTCGGTATCGTGTCGAACTCCTCGTCCAGCTCCTCCCTGTCAGGCGCCTCCACCATGGATGCGCGCACGCACGGGTGCGGTGCTGGCGCGCGCGGCCTGCGCTGGTACTTCCATATGCCGACGGCCGCGACGTGGAGCGTGAGCGTTGGCACGATGAGATCCGGGTGCCACGCCAGGAGCACGAGCATGGCGTGCGCCATTGTCGTAGCCGTCGGGTTCCACTGGTGGGTAAGGGAGGGCCATGGGGGAGGCCATGGGTAAGAGGAGGAGGTTGGCGACGAGCTCGTGACGGCGTGGATCTGGAAGGGAGGTGGCGGCGCGGATCTAGAAGGGGGAGGGGTTCGTGGGGAGGGAGACTGGGAGAGCGAGGGGTTGGGTTGACCCGATAAACTGCTCGCTGACCGGTGGGCCGGGCTGGGATCTGTGGTGGATGTGGGGTGTGGATCTGTCCGCCACGTCATTGATCCAGGAGAGTTCTATTCCATCTAATAGGAAAGCTTCAAATAATTTGTGTTTCTTTAGACTATTACTTTTGTCAAAATAAACATGTTAAAAATTAGTAAAAAAATTCACAAATTTTCCACGCCTTCTAGAGACTATAAACCAATACCACAGCAAATTTCATAAACATCAAAGCTTGTTTACATTTTCAAATAATATGAATGGCCATACCCGTCATTTTGACCGCATTTTGAAATAGCCATAAAAATTCAAAAAAATTCAAAAAAATTGAAAACCTTCGCGTTCACCTCATCAGGATATTCCTATCTAGTACTTCCTTCACAAAGCTGTTAGATGAACACAAACTTTCGAAATTTGCTCAGAAAGATTTACTAGGAAAATCATTACGAAAGTTTTCATGAGGCAATGATTTGGATAGGAAAGAGTGCTCAAAAAATATTAGGGTAATCAAAGAAATAGGAATAGCACTTCCTTCACAAAGTGCTATTCTGAACACAATAGGAAAATGAATATTCCAGAATTAGTTTTAAACAATGGAAGGAAGAGTTTTCACATATTTGAGGAATATATGATCCAAAGTATTTATGATAATTTTTCAAGAATTTTTGGAATGATAGAATAGTAGGTTGCTTCACAAACTAGGATGAGGTGGGATAAAATGGACCCACGAGGGACATGTCAACATAGTTAGAACATGTTACGACATTTTTATAATCATCGTAAAAGTTATGACGATCTCATCTTATGCGGTTACGACGTTTTTGAATCACATCGTCGTAATTTATATGTAGATTTTATTCCCTCAAATGGTTTACGACGATCTCGGATGGAATCGTCATAGATTTATGACGAATTCATCAATGACGTCTTAAAAAACATCATGTATGAGCATATTTCTTGTAATGCTAGTTCATCTCTTGTAACCAATCTCCGTCTCGCAACTCCGATTGGTACTTGTAAGGTTGCTGGTACTGTGGATTACTCTTTTTAGTTGATGCTAGTTGGATTACTTGGTGGAAGAGTTTATGTTCAGATCCTTGATGCTAGTCATTACACCTCTGATCATGATTATGATTATGCTTTGTGAGTAGTTACTTTTGCTCCTGAGGACATGGGATAAGTCATGCTGATAATAGTCATGTGAATTTGGTATTCGTTCGGTATTTTGATATGTTGTATGTTTTCTTTTCCTCTAGTGGTGTTATGTGAACGTCGACTACATAACACTTCACCATATTTGGGCCTAGAGGAAGGCATTGGGGAGTAGTAAGTAGATGATGTGTTGCTAGAGTGACAGAACCTTAAACCCCTGTCTATGCGTTGCTTCGTAAGGGGCTGATTTGGATCCACTAGTTTAATGCTATGGTTAGACGTTGTCTTAATTCTTCTTTCGTAGTTGCGGATGCTTGCGAGAGGGGTTAAACATAAGTGGGATGCTTGTCCAAGTAAGGGCAGTACCCAAGCGCCGGTCCACCCACATATCAAATTATCAAAGTAACGAACGTGAATCATATGAACATGATGAAACTAGCATGACAGAAATTCCCGTGTGTCCTCGGGAGCGTTTTTATTCTTGAGTTCGATTGTGTTAATTCATTTATGGAAACTCATACTTTTCATAAATTTAGCGAAAAATATGGGCTTCATTCTGAGATAGTAGCTTCTTTCTGTGAATCATTTACTTCTCATGTTGATCTTCCTAATGCTAAGTGGTTTAAATTTCATCCCCCTATTTAAAATTATTACAGGAAACCATTAAAGTTAAGGAAGAAACAATTGTTTACCATGTTTATCTAGTTGTGCCAACTGCTTGTATTGACAAACCATTATTCCCTATTAGGATTAAGGAACATGCTAAATCTGTAACTATGGTAAACAAAATCTATATTAGGACACTTGAACCTTCTAAAAATAAATGTAGAACCTAATATCTCTATAGTCAAAGATCTCCTAATTGACAATATAAATTGACAGGTTATTTACTTGTGCGATGAAGCTGCTAGAATTGCTATCTTTTGTTGTTGGCATACCTTTTGTTTCTATTAATTACCTATTAGAAACAAGCAAGATTAGTTAGATAAAAATAAATCAATCGTTGGCATACCTTTTGTTTCTATTAAGGTTGGAAATCAATGCTATCATGGATTGTGTGACATGGGTGCTAGTATTAGCGCTATACCTTTTACCTTATATCAAAAATTATGAATGACATCATGCTAATGCAACAAAAGACCTTCCAATGGCGCCAGAAATAGGTGTGTTGACCGCACCAGGAATCCTTCTGCTACGGCTACGCCTTAAGGGACTTCCTAGGCAAATATGCAAAGGATTTCCCTCGTGGCCTTGGAGACTTGCGTTGGTGTTCCCTCGAAGCGGAAAGGGTGATGTAGCGTAGCGGTGGTAAGTATTTCCGTC
This sequence comes from Hordeum vulgare subsp. vulgare, assembly GCF_904849725.1. Taxonomy (NCBI): domain Eukaryota; kingdom Viridiplantae; phylum Streptophyta; class Magnoliopsida; order Poales; family Poaceae; genus Hordeum; species Hordeum vulgare. Next base: position 232,623,616 of record NC_058524.1, on the reverse strand, counting down.
AGTCTGAGAACCAAGGTATCGATCCAGTGAAGGAGTATCACAAGGCCCTCCACAAACACAAAAAGCTTGCTCCCAACGCTATGAAGGGGTTGTCAATCCCTTATAGATTGTTCGGCAAGTGAGAACTGAAAGCAACAAAGTAACAAAGCAAAGTAAAAGCGAGAGTGGAAACGATAGGTGTCAATAGACCCGGGGGCCGTAGTGTTTACTAGTGGCTTCTCTCATGAAAGCAAATAAACGGTGGGTGAACAAATTACTGTCGAGCAATTGATAGAACCGCGCAAAGTCGTGATGTCATCTATGGCAATGATTATATCTATAGGCATCACGTCCAAAAAAGTAGATCGATACTTTCTGCATCTACTACTATTACTCCACACGTCGACCGCTATCCAGCATGCATCTAGTGTATTAAGTCCAAAAGAACGGAGTAACGCCTTAAGCAAGATGACATGATGTAGATGGACAATCTCATATCTATGATAGAGCCCACCTTGTTACCCTTGATGGCAACTACACGATGTGTGCCTTGCTGCCCCTACTGTCACTTGGAAAGGTCACCACACGGTGAGAACCCAAAACCAAGCACTTCTCCCAGTGCAAGAATCATAGATCTAGTTGGCCAAACAAAACTCAAGACTCGGAGAGACTTACAAGGATATCAAATCATGCAAATAAGAAATAAGCAAACACTCAAATATATATCATAGATAATCTGATCACAAATCCACAATTCATCGGATCTTGACAAACACACCGCCAAAGAAGATTACATCGGATAGATCTCCATGAAGATCATGGAGAACTTTGTATTGAAGATCCAAGAGAGAGAAGAAGCCATCTAGCTACTAACTACGGACCCGTTGGTCTGAAGTGAACTACTCACGAGTCATTCGAGGGGCGATGATGTTGATGTAGAAGCCCTCCAACTCCAAAGTCCCCTCCGGCAGGGCACCAGGAAGGGTCTCCCGATGAGATCTCACGGAAACGGAAGCTTGCGACGGCGGAAAAGTATTTTCGTGGATCCCTTGATTTTTTTCAGATTTTTAGGGAATATATAGGCGCAAGATCTAGGTCAGGGGGCGCCAGGGAGGCCACAAGCCTGCCCACCGCCCCCCTGGTGGCGGAGAGGGGGCTTGTGGCCTCCCTGTAGCCCTCCTGGCTTGCCCCACAAGCCCCCTGATCTTCTTCCGTTCGGGAAAAATCATTTCGGGGATTTTATTTCGTTTGGACTACGTTCCAAAATCACATATGAAAAGAGCCAAAAACAAAGAAAAAACAGGAACTGGCACTTGGCACTGAATTAATAAGTTAGTCCCAAAAAAGATATAAAAGGTACATAAAACATCCAAAGATGACAAGATAACAGCCTGAAACCATCTAAAATTACAGATACGTTTGAGACGTATCAAGCATCCCCAAGCTTAACTCCTACTCGTCCTCGTGTAGGGAAGTGATAAAGAATGAATTTTTGATGCTTTCAAGCTACCTAACATAGATGCCCTTTGTAACTCCTCTTATGTGACGTGAATGTTCAGATCCAGTAGATTCAAAAGAATAGTTTGCTATTGACGTGGAAACAATAATAATTCAAGCAAACAAGCAAGGTAATCATGAACTTTCAAAATAACAAGGCAAAAAGAAAGTTATCCCTACAAAGGCATATAGTCTGGCTATGCTCTATCATAATTGCACAACGAATTTAAATCATGCACAACCCCGGTATTGGCCAAGTAATTGTTTTCACACCTTTACTTTCTCAAACCTTTTCAACTCTCAGGCAATACATGAGCATGAGCCATGGTTATAGCACTATAGATGGTGTGGAGTGTGGTGGAGGTTGCAAGACAAAACAAGGAGAATATGGTCACATTAACTAGGCATATCAATGAGCTGTGGAGATGCTCATCAATAGATATCAATGTGAATGAGTAGGGATTGCCATACAAATGATGCACCAGAGCTAAGAGTATGTGAAAGCTCTTAAAGAAAACTAGTGGGTGTGCATCCAACTTCCTTGCTCACGAAGACCTAAGGCGATTTTGAGGAAGCCTATCATTGGAATATACAAGCCAAGTTATATAATGAAAAATTCCCACTAGCTATATGGTGGTGACAAAACGAGAGACTCTTAATCATGAAGATCATGGTGCTTAATATGCGCAAGTGTGGAAAAGTGGTAACATTGTCCCTTCTCTCTTTTTCTCTCATTTTTGTTTTGGTGGGCTCTTTGGCCTCTTTATATATATATATATATATATATATATATATATATATATATATATATATATATATATATATATATATATATATATATATATATATATATATGTATATATATATATATATATATATATGTTTTTTGGTGGGCTTCTTTGGCCTCTTTTATTTCCTCACATGCCACAATGCTCCATCAATGATGATCATCACACTTTCAACTTAAAACTCAGAGCAACGATGACTCTATATGGAATGCCTTCGATAGTGTACCGTGACAATGATCTGGCATGGCATAGACATTAATGGAAACATCATGCTAGCTATCTTACGATCATGCAATAGCAATGTAGATGTGATGGCACATGTCATGGTGGTAGTTGCATGGCAATATATCTCGGAATGACTTTGAAAAAGCCATAGTAGGTAGGTATGGTGGCTGTTTTGAGGGAGGCTAATGGTGGGTTTTGTGCACCGGCGAAAGTTGCACGGCACTAAGAAGATAGTGATGGTGGAAGGTGAAAGTGCATCTAAACCATGGAGTCAACATTAGTCATGAAGAACTCATATACTTGTTGTAAAAGTTTTATTAGTAATCGAAACAAAGCATTCAACGCATACTCCTAGGGGAAGGGTTGGTAGGCATAAACCATCGCGTGATCCCGACCGCCACGCAAAGGATGACAATCAATAGACTAATCATGCTCAGGATTTCATCACATAGCGGTTCACCATACGTGCATGCTACATGAATCACTAACTTCAACACAAGTATTTCTAGATCCACAACACCTTACTCGGATAACTTCAATATTACCAAAACCACAACTAAAAACTAATTGAGATGAATAAAACTTCTCTAACTATTCAAGTCACATGAAGGTGGAAGTTTTCGTATCTTTTTGGATAACTACCCCTTTTGAGACTACTATCAAAGCATAGATCAAGTACCAAGCCACGTACCACTGTGCTCTAAAAGATGTAAGTGAAGCACATAGAGCAAAAGTATCTAGCTCAAAAGATATAAGTGAAGCACATGTGAGCTGAATTGTCTACCAAAAGATATAAGTGAAGCTCGACAAAATCACGGTGAGTGCATGTCTCTCTCTCTAGGTGTGCAGCAAGGATGGTTGTGACACAACAAAAATAAAAGACTCCTACGATACAAGACGCTCCAAGCAAAAACACATAACATGTGGTGAATAAAAATATAGCCCCAAGTAATGTTACCAATGGATTGAAGACGAGAGAGAGGATGCCTTCCCGGGGCATCCCCAAGCTTAGGCTTTTACGGCATCCTTGAATCTCTTGGTGTTCCTTGGGCATCCCCAAGCTTGAGCTCTTGCCACTCTTTATCTCTTTGACCATAAGAACTTCACCCAAAACTTGAAAACTTCACAACACGAAACTTAAACAGAAACTCGTGATAACATTAGTATTAGAAAGCAAACCACCACTTCCTTGGTACTGTAGAAAACTTAAATTCTACTTATGCTGATGTTGGGTTACTGTATTTTAAATCCTCCATGGCTAAGACCCCCCGATACTCTCCATAGTTTCATCAAAATAAGCAAGCAACACAACAAAAACAGAATTTGTTAACAGCAGACCAGTCTGTCCCAATCTGTATATTTCGTATACTTCCGGTACTTCAAAAATTCTAAAACATTACAACAGTCTGAAGAATTTGTGTAGCTATCAGCAGCAAAAAGAATCAACTCAAAAGCTCTTACAGAAAAAATTCATTTCATGAGCAGAAAGTTTCTGTCTTTTCCAGCATGACCAAACGATCATCCCCAAGACTAATCATAACGGTTTTTCTTGGCACAAACGCAAAAGGAAACACAAAAAACACAATCATAACAGAATTATGAAAGTGTGGAAAACACAAAATAGAAAGAAAAAGGATAGATTTGTTGGGTTGCCTCCCAACAAGCGCTTTTGTTTAACGCCCTTAGCTAGGCAAAAGGTGATGGAATCACGTATAGTCATCTTTGGTGCTCAAACCATAAGTAGTGTGATCATTTATCATCTTAAGATCTTCATATTTATTGGATGACTCACCACTAGATTTAGGAACAAAAATAGGCTTGACAGTCTTTTTGAGAGTGAGATTTGGAGTATTTTGCACAGCGGCAAATGCAGAACCCAAGTTGGTTATGACATCTTCTAGTTTGCCAATTCTAGAAGAATCATTAACTATAAGTTCCTTCTTCCTTAAATTTCTTAAAAAAATTCCCACTTTGGATCCGTACTGAGTAATTTGATTGTGGATCTTTCTATCCAAATCCTCAATAAGTTCAACTGTGGCAATTTTGTTTTCAATAGCGTCAAGCCTTTGCATCACGTGTTCCAAGGTCAAGGTAGTTCCATTAACCATGAGCGGGGGTGAGCCTACCAAATTCATTATAGCTCCATGGGAGTCAACAGTATGGCTCCCCAAAAAATTCCCGCCTACAATGGTATCAAGGATGTACCTATTCCAAGGAGAAATCCCAACATAGAAACTACGAAGGAGGACGGTAGTGGATTGCTTACGAGTAGATCTACTTTGAGCATTGGAAATCCTGTACCAAGCATCCTTTAAATTTTCTTCCTGATTCTACCTGAAATTGAAAATTTCATTGTCAGGAGTATCGTTTGGAGTGGTGGGTCTAGCCATTGATGGACTATCTCACACACAAACGAGCAGGAAGAGAGAGTGAAATGGGTGAAAGAAATCGGCAAAGGAGAAAGGCAAATGAAAACGGCAAATGTGAAGTGGGGGAGAGGAAAACGAGAGGTAACTGGCAAAGAAAAGTAAATGCAAGAGATGAGTTTGTGAGACCTACTTGGATAGATCTCTCCTTCCCCGGCAACGGCGCCAGAAATACTTCTGCTACTGCAACAAAAGACCTTCCAATGGCGCCATAAATAGGTGTGTTGACGGCACCAGGAATCCTTCTGCTACGGCTACGCCTTAAGGGACTTCCTAGGCAAATATGCAAAGGATTTCCCCCGTGGCCTTGGAGCTTTGCATTGGTGTTCCCTCGAAGCGGAAAAGGTGATGTAGCGCAGCGGTGGTAAGTATTTTCCTCAGCTTGAGAACCAAGGTATCGAACCAGTGAAGGAGTATCACAAGAGCCTGCAAAAACACAAAAAGCTTGCTCCCAACGCTATGAAGGGGTTGTCAATCCCTTATAGATTGTTCGCCACGTGAGAACTGAAAGCAACAAAGTAACAAAGCAAAGTAAAAGCGAGAGTGGAAACGATAGGTGTGAATAGACCCGGGGGCCGTAGTGTTTACTAGTGGCTTCTCTCACGAAAGCAAATAGACGGTGGGTGAACAAATTACTGTCGAACAATTGATAGAACCGCGCAAAGTCATGTTGTCATATATGGCAATGATTATATCTATAAGCATCACATCCAAAACAAGTAGACCGATAATTTCTGCATCTACTACTATTACTCCACACGTCGACCGCTATCCAGCTTGCATCTAGTGTATTAAGTGCAAAAGAATAGAGTAAGGCCTTAAGCAAGATGACATGATGTAGATGGACAATCTCATATCTACGACAGAGCCCACCTGTTTACCCTTGATGGCAACTACACGATGTGTGCCTTGCTGCCTCTACTGTAACTAGGAAAGGTCACTACACGGTAAGTACCCAAAACCAAGCACTTCACCCATTGCAAAATCATAGATCTAGTTGGCCAAACAAAACCCAAGACTCGGAGAGACTTACAAGGATATCAAATCATGCAAATAAGAAATCAGCAAAGACTCAAATATATATCACAGATAATCTGATCACAAATCCACAATTCATTGGATCTCGAGAAACACACCGCCAAAGAAGATTACATCGGATAGATCTCCATGAAGTTCATGGGGAACTTTGTATTGAAGATCCAAGAGAGAGAAGAAGCCATCTAGCTACTAACTACGGACCCGTAGGTCTAAAGTCAACTACTCACGAGTCATTGGAGGGGCGATGATGTTGATGTAGAAGCCCTCCAACTCCAAAGTCCCCTCCGGCAAGGCACCGGGAAGGGTCTCCAGATGATATCTCGCGGAAACGGAAGCTTGCGGCGGCGGAAAAGTATTTTCGTGGATCCCTTGATTTTTTCTGATTTTTAGGGAATATATAGGCGCAAGATCTAGGTCAGGGGGCGCTAGGGAGGCCACAAGCCTGCCCACCGCCGCCCCCTGGTGGTGGAGAGGGGGCTTGTGGGCTCCCTGTATCCCTCCTGCCTTGGCCCACAAGCCCCCTAATCTTCTTCCGTTCAGGAAAAAATTATTTCGGTGATTTTATTCTGTTTGGACTCCGTTCCAAAATCAGATCTGAAAAGAGCCAAAAACACAGAAAAACAGGAACTGGCACTTGGCACTAAATTAATAAGTTAGTCCCAAAAAATATATAAAAGGTACATAAAACATCCAAAGATGACAAGATAACAACATGAAACCATCAAAAATTAAACTTGCAAACAAAGACGTTTGAGACGTATCACATCGCACCCTCTCGATGTCACTATTAAACTTGCAAACAAAGACACGATTTCTCCATTTGGGATGATTAGAAATGTCGAAGTCTTGTGTGGAAAAATTAAGTATCATATTGATTTCTTAGTACTTAGTTCACAACAAGGAAATTTTCCTTGATTATATTTGGTAGACCTTTCCTGAATACCGTCAATCTTGAAATTAATTGTGTTACACACAAGGTTAAAGTAAGCTTTGGTGAAGTGTCTCTTGGTAGATAACCTCATGAGAAAGAATTATCTAGTAAATATGTAATAGTTGCTCTTGCTTCTATTGTTATATGTCATATTGATCCATTAGAGCAATATTTACTACACCACGGGAATGATATGCATAGGAATGAGAGAGATGAAATAGATGAGATATTCTTTAGACAAACACTTAGTCTTAAACACAACTTGCCTCTTGACATTTGAGGGGATCCTCCAACTCCTAAGGAAAATCCCGTGTTTGATCTAAATAAATTTCATGATACTTTGAAATATGCTAATCTCGATGAAAAGAAGATATATCCTGTTATTATTAGTGCTAATCTTTCAATGCATGAAGAAAAGAGATTACTTAAAACTTCGAGCAAGCACCGAGCTGATATTTGATATACTCTTTATGATCTTAAGGGCATTATTCCCACTCTATGTCATCCCAAGATTAATATGGAACGGGATGCTAAACGTGTCATCGATCATCAATGCCTCTTGAATCTTAAAATGTGAGAAATGAAATATTAAAGCTTCTAGAGGCATGTATAATTTATCCTATTGAAGATAGTAGATGGCTAAGTCATGTACATTGTTTTCCTAAGAAAGGAGGTATAAGTGTTGTTCCTAATGATAAAAATGAACTTATCCCACAAAGGATCATAATTGGTCATAAGATAGTAATTGATTTCAAGAAATTAAACAAAGCTACTATAAAAGATCATTACCCCTTCCCATTTATGGATCAAATGTTTGAAAGATTATCTAAGCACACACATTTTTTGCTTTCTTGATGGATATTTTGGTTTTTCTCAAATCCATATGTCAAAGGAAGACCAAGAGAAAACTACTTTCACATGCACATTTGCAACTTATCCTTATAGACGCATGCCTTTTGATTTATGCAATGCACCTCCTACCTTTCAAAGATGTATGCCCACTATATTCTTTGACTTCTGTGAAAAGATTCTTGAGCTATTCAAGGATGATTTTTCCGTTTATGGTACCTCTTTTGATGATTGCTTAAGCAACCATGATAAAGTTTTGCAGAGAGGAAAAGAATCTAATATTGTCTTGAATTGGGATAAGTGCCACTTTATGGTGAATGAAGGTATCACTACATGAATCAGGGAATTTGCCATCTGCCTGATCTTTGTCGTCTACTCGCTGGTGGCAAAGTGGCTCTTTGCTGTCAGCTGCCAGAAAAAAGACGGCAAAGAACTGGCTGATGGCAAAGATACTCTTTGCCATGAGTGCCTTCTTTGTCGTAGGCTGGCGAATGGCAAAGATGGACCAGGCAAACGACAAAGACATAACTCATGGCAAAGATGGTCCACGCAGACGGCAAAAAGACACAACAGATGGAGCCTTCACCTTTCCCATTTGCGGCCTCGTTGCCATCTGCCAAAAACTTATTTGTGGTCTCCCTCATACCCAGACGGATGGCAAAGGGGAGGGCGGCCCACCTCCCCACTAATTGTGCCCTACGTCTCTCCACCCCCATCCCCACTCTCTGTGCCTCTCACCCCATCCCCACTCTCTCTGCCTCCCACCACCGCACCGCCCCCCACCACCGAGTCGGCCCCACCCTGCGCCCCCCACCACGCCGCACGCACCATCGTGCCGCCCCCTCCACACATCGGCTACCCCGCGCCGCCACAGACCACCGTAGCTACCCCATCCCGGTGCCTACGCCTCCCTGCATTGCCCCCTCCCTGCACCGCCCCTCCCCTAAGTCGCCCCACTCTCCCGCGACGCTCCTTCCCCACGCCCACCTCCCTGCGATGCCCCACCTCCTTGCGCCTCCCCCACCACTATGCAACCCCCGTGCCCGCGCAGACCCTCCCCACGCTGGCCCCACCATCGCGGCTCCCTCGTTCCGGCGACGCACCCCCCACCACGGCCCCGCTCCCACATGTAAGTTTTTTCTAATTTTTTTGTTTTTTCGTTTTCTCTTGTTTAGGTTTAGGATAATTAGTTTATTAGGTTAGAATAAAAAAAGGAAAAAAATGAGAAAGTAAAAAATAAAAAGAAGAAAACAATAAGAAGAAGAAGAAGGAAAAGAAGAAGGGAAAGAAGAAGGAGAAGAAGAAGAGGAGGAGGAGGAGGAGGAGAAGAAGAAAAAAAGAAGACGAAGTATAAAAAGAGGATAGAAGGAGAAGAAGAAGAGGAAAAAAAAGAAGAATAAGAAGAAGAAGAAGAAGAAGAAGAATAAAAGGAAGAGAAGAGGAGAAGAAGAAGAATAAAAAAAAGAGAATAGGGGAAGAAGAAGAAGAAGAAGATGAGGAGAAGAAAAAATAATAAGAAGACTAAGAAGGAGGAGAAGAAGAAGAGGAGAGGAGGAGAAGAAGAGGAAAAATAAAATATTTTCCGACAGCCCTACACGACACCCTCACACCCCGACACGGGGTCATAGTTTTGTAAATTATGAATTAGGTCATATATTTTCCTATTTTGTTATAAAACACAAAATATTTGTGTTGATTAGGTGGATTTACATGTGGAGTTGTTCCGTCACTGCGAGGTCTGGTGTTCGAAGACCTCCCTGTGTGTTCGATGAGCTCCGCCCCTGCGTTCGTGGGTGATCACAAATGACATCTCATCCTCCCCTCTTCATTGGCGCTCGGTCGGTCCTCCTTCCGATGAAACTTGTTAGATATAAGTACATTAAATTTTCAGTATGCTTGACCAGTATGTGTCTCCCGTTTGAAAGGGTTGGAGTTATAAATAAGCATGCATTTGCATATATTTATAACTGTGATTCTTCCGAATTGTCCAACGTTATCCATGGACAGCTCGAGTATGTGTAGATTGGGTTCGTTTTCCCGTATACTCTGCTCTGAATCTGATGCATGATTTCGTCAGTGCCTCCCTGTTGTTCTCCGGGTACATATCATCTCTATTAATTGCCGAGATGTGTACCGGGAGAACATCGGGGAGGTGTTGCCGAAATTTGTGTTGGATCCGGAGCAGAGCATGGGAAAACGAACCTAATCTACACATACTTGGGTGGGATTAGGACCTATCTTTACCTATTAGCGTGTAGGTTGCATGGATGTAATAAAACTAACAAACTTGATTAACTCATGAATATATATGATGAATTATATATATATATATATCCACTTGCGTTTTATTACATCCACTTCCGTTTTGTATGTTGTACGTATGTAGTATCTATCAAATCGGAGAGTATGTATGCGTAGTATGTAGTATATAATAAAGTTTAGGTAGTATATATACAAATTTTTTGGTAGTATGTATCATATTTTGTGTATGATTTTTTTACATACAAATATATACGTATTTCATAAATATAATAAAAACTATGGGTTAACTTGTAATTTTTTAGTGTAACTCACTTTGAAAAATCTTCTATATAGTATATGAACATAATAAAAATGATAAATTAATATATATACTACCGGATGATAGTAAATGGAACATGTGGGGTAACTACCCCTGGGTGGTGGTAGGATGTATTTTTCATATATATATATATATATATATATATATATATATATATATATATATTTCTTGTGTGTTTAGTATCTAGGCAATATTAGTGATCGTGCGTGGATGTACACCGGTCATAGTAGTCACAAAGAGATTACAAAGAATGGTTTACAAAACCAAGGAGTTTGTAAAAGCCGCATTTGCAAATGGCCACACAACAAACTGTGCCCTTGTCATGGGTGCGACAACTATAAAAATAGGAAAGAGGATGTAATGGTTAAACACCTGCAGGGGAGGGGTTTTACGTCTGATTATACGGTGTGGACATTTCATGGTGAGTCTGTCCAACGCACCAGAACTGAGGTGGTTCGTCGTCGCACCGAGAAGCATGGTATCGGGATCAATGACGTGGTGCAAGACTTTGATGATGCTCGGGATACGAACCATGAGATGGAGGAATCTACAAAGGCCTTCTATGAAATGTTGGAGTCTTCAAAACGTCCTCTCCACGAGCACACCGAGCTTTGTCAGCTAGATGCCATTGCACAAGTAATGACTCTATAGGCTCAATTCAACTTGGGAAGAGAATGCTACGACGCGATGATGACACTATTTGGACGCTTTCTACCCAAAGGACATATCATGCCTACAAACATGTACTAGTCGGACAAAATACTTCGTGTACTAAAGATCCCCTATGACAATATACATGCATGTGAGAAAGGATGTGTCTTATTTAGGCTTGAGTATGCGGACTTGAACTATTGTCCCATTTATAAGTCTTCCAGGTATGTTGTGGTAGGCAACGGTATGGGTGAGAAGAGCCAGACCCAAATCCCAGTTAATGTTCTTCGGTATATGCCAATCATACCAAGGCTTCAACATCTTTCCATGGTCGAAGAGACGACTAGATAGATGACATAGCACAAATTGGGAAAAAGAACCAAACTAGATGTAGATGGGAATAAGATGGCAGTACACACATCGGATGGAGAAGCGTGGAACCACTTTGATGCATTACATCTTGATAAAGCGGCAGATCCAAGGCATCCTCGAGTCTGCATCACCACGGCTGGTTCAATCCCTTTGATATGACGAGAATTGATACGTCCGTTTTGCATCATGCTTTTATGTTGATATTTATCGCTTTATGGGCTGTTATTACACTTCACGGTACAATACTTATGCCTTTTCTCTCTTATTTTATAAGGTTTACATGAAGAGGGAGAATGTCGGCAGTTGGAACTCTGGTCTGAAATGGGAGCAAGTTTGAGATACCTATTCTGCGCAACTCCAAAAGCCGTGAAAATCAACGTGGAATTATTTTGGATTTTATGAAAAATACTGGGCGGAAGAAGTACCGGAGGGGAGCCACCAGGAGGCCACAAGCCTGCGAGGCCCGGCCTACCCCCCTCGTCGGGCCTAGGTGGCTTGTGGGCCCCCTGTTGCCCCTCCGGCGCTCATATTTTGCTATATGGAGGGTTTCGTCCCAAAAAAATCATAAGGAGGCTTTCGGGAGGAGCCACCGCCGTCACGAGGCGAAACTTGAGCAGAACAAATCTAGAGCTCCGGCAAGGTCGTCCTGTCGGGGAAATTTCCCTCCCGGAGGGGGAAATCATCGCCATTGACATCACCAACACTCCTCTCATCGGAGGGGACTCATCTCCATCAACATCTTCTTTAGCACCATCTCATCTCCAAACCCTAGTTCATCTCTTGTAACCAATCTCCGTCTCGCGACTCCGATTGGTACTTGTAAGGTTGCTAGTAGTGTTGATTACGCTTGGTAGTTGATGCTAGATGGATTACTTGGTGGAAGATTATATGTTCAGATCTTTTATGCTATTCAATACCTCTCTGGTCATGAACATAATTATGCTTTGTGATTAGTCACTTTTGTTCCTGAGGACATGGGATAAGTCTTGCTATAAGTAGTCATGTGAATTTGGTATGTTGTTTTTCCTCTAGTGGTGTTATGTGAACGTCGACTACATAACACTTCACCATTATTTGGGCCTAGAGGAACGCATTGGGAAGTAATAAGTAGATGATGGGTTGCTAGGGTGACAGAAGCATAAACCCTAGTTTATGCGTTGCTTCGTAAGGGGTTGATTTGGATCCACTAGTTTAATGCTATGGTTAGACTTTGTCTTAATTCTTCTTTCGTAGTTGCGGATGCTTGCGAGAGGGGTTAATCATAAGTGGGATGGTTGTCCAAGTAAGGGCAGCACCAAGCAACGGTCCACCCACATATCAATTTATCAAAGTAGCGAACGCGAATCATATGAGCATGATGAAAACTAGCTTGACAGAAATTTCCATGTGTCCTCGGGAGCGCTTTACCTCATATAAGAGTTTGTCCAGGCTTGTCCCTTGCTACAAAAGGGATTGGGCAATCTTGCTGCAGCTTTGTTACTTGCTAATTGCTACGAATCATCTTATCACACAACTATTTGTTACCGATAATTTCAGTGTTTGTAGAGAATACCTTGCTGAAAACCACTTGTCAGTTCCTTCTGCTCCTTGTTGGGTTCGACACTCTTACTTATCGAAAGGAGTATGATAGGTCCCCTACACTTGTGGGTCATCAAGACTCTTTTCTGGCACCGTTGCCGGGGAGTGAAGCGCCTTTGGTAAGTGGAATTTGGTAAGGAAACATCTATATAGTGTGCTGAAATTTATTGTCACTTGTCACTATGGAAACTAATCCTTTGAGGAGCTTATTCGGGGTATCTTCACCAGGAACGGAAGCACAAGGAGTTGCCCCTTAACCTGCTGCACCTACTGAAAATATTTGTTATGAAATTTCTTCGGGTATGGTAGAGAAACTGTTGGCTAATCCTTTTACATGAGATGGAACATCACATCCCGACTTGCATCTAATCTATGTAGATGAAGTTTGTGGTTTATTTAAGCTTGCAGGTTTGCGAGAGGATGAGGTCAAGAAGAAGGTCTTTCCCTTATCTTTGGGGGATAAAGCATTGACATGGTATAGGCTATGTGATGATACTGGATCATGGAACTACAACCGACTGAAATTGGAATTTCATCAAAAGTTTTATCCTATGCATCTAGTACATCGTGATCGGAATTATATTTGAAAAATTTGGCCTCGTGATAGGGAAAGCATCGCTCAAGCTTGGGGGAGGCTTAAGTCAATGTTATATTCATGCCCCAACCATGAGCTCTCGAGAGAAATTATTATTCATAACTTTTATGCTCGGCTTTCTCATGATACTCGCACCATGTTGCACACTTCTCGTACCGGTTCTTTTATGAAGAAAGATATTGACTTCAAATGGAATTTATTGGAAAGAATTAAACGCAACTCTAAAGACTGCGAGTTTGATGAAGGTAAGGAGTCAGGTACGAATCTCAAGTTCTTTGTTGAAACAAATACTTTTTGTGATTTTAGCGCCAAATATGGACTTGACTCTGAGATAGTAGCTTCATTGTGTGAATCATTTGCTGCTCATTTGATCTCCCTAAAGAGAAGTGGTTTAAATATCATCCTCCCTTAGAAGTCTATGTAGTTAAACCCAATCCAGTTGAAGAGAAAGTCATTGCTTATAATGATCCTATTGTTCCTAGTGCTTAAATTGAGAGACCACATTTCCCTATTAGAATAAAGGATAATTCTAAAGCTTCAACTATGATACGTAGGGGCTACATTAGAACACGTGCACCCCCTGAGCAAATTAGAGTTGAACCTAGCATTGCTATTATCAAAGATCTCCTGTCCGACAATGTTGATGGGCGTGATATTCACTTCTGTGAAGATGCTGCTAGAATTGCTAAACCTCATACTAGAGACAAGCATAGGCCTGTTGTTGGCATGCCTGTTGTTTCTGTTAAGATAGGAGATCATTGTTATCATGGTTTATGTGACGTGGGTGCTAGTGTTAGTGCAATACCTCAATCTTTATATGATGAAATTAAAGACGAGATTGCACCTGTCGAGATGGAACCTATTGATGTCACTATTCATCTTGCCAATAGAGATACTATCTGCCCTTTGGGAATTGTTAGAGATGTTGAAGTCTTGTGTGGTAAAACTAAGTACCCTGCTAAGTTTCTCGTTCTTGCTACCACACAAGATAGCTTTTGTCCCATCATATTTGGCACACCTTTTATCAATACTGTCAATGCGCATATTGACTGTGAGAAGCAAACTGTCACTGTTGGCTTTGAAGGTGTGTCACATGAATTCAATTTCTCCAAGTTTGGTAGACAACCTCATGAAAAAGAATTGTCTAGTAAGGATGAAATTATTGCCCTAGCTTCTATTGTTGTGCGTCCTACTGATCCTTTAGAGCAATACTTTCTTGAGCATGAAAATGATATGCATATGGATGAAAGGAACGAGATAGATAGAGTTATCTTTGAACAACATCCAATTCTTAAGAATAATTTGCCTGTTGAGCTGCTTGAAGATCCACCCCAACCAAAGGGTGATCCTGTGTTTGAGCTTAAATAGTTACCTGATACTCCTAAGTATGCTTATCTTGATGAAAAAGAGATATATCATGTTATTATTAGTGCTAGCCTTTCAGAGCATGAAGAAAAAAAAATGTTGAAAACTCTGAGAAAGCACCGTGCTGCTATTGGATATACTCTTGATGATCTTAAGGGCATTAGTCCCACTCAATGTGAGCACAAAATTAAAACCGATCCTGATTCGAAACCAGTTGTTGATCATCAACGGAGATTAAATCCTAAGATGAAAGAGGTAGTAAGAAAAGAAATACTAAAGCCCCTGGAAGGAGGTATTAAATCCTAAGATGAAAGAGGTGGTAAGAAAAGAAATACTAAAGCCCCTGAAAGGTATAAGAAGTTTCCTTGGTCATGCTGGTTTCTATAGAAGGTTCATTAAAGACTTCTCTAAGATTTCTAGGCCTCTTACCAATATCTTGCAAAAGGATATTCCTTTTGTTTTTTACGATGATTGTGAGGAAGACTTTGAAATACTTAAGAAGACCTTGATAACTGCACCTATTGTTCAACCACCTGATTGGAACTTACCTTTTGAAATTATGTGTGATGCTAGTGATTATGTTGTTGGTGCTGTTCTAGGATAAAGAGTTGATAAGAAGTTGAATGTTATTCACTATGCTAGTAAAACTCTAGACAGTGCCCAAAGAAACTATGCTACTACTGAAAAGGAATTTTTAGCAGTCGTGTTTGCATGTGAAAAGTTCAGGTCTTACATTGTTGATTCCAAGGTGACTATTCACACTGATCATGCCGCTATTAAGTATCTTATGGAAAAGAAAGATGCTAAACCTAGACTTATCAGATGGGTTCTCTTGCTACAAGAGTTTGATTTGCATGTTGTTGATAGGAAGGGTGCTGAGAACCCCGTAGCAGATAACTTGTCTAGGTTGGAGAATGTTCTTGATGACCCACAACCTATTGATGATAGCTTTCCTGATGAGCACTTGAATGTCATCAATGCTTCACGTAGTACACCGTGGTATGCTGATTATGCAAATTATATTGTTGCTAAATATATACCACCTAGTTTCACATACCAACAAAAGAAGAAATTATTCTTTGATTTGAGACATTACTTTTGGGATGATCCTCACCTTTATAAAGAAGGAGTAGATGGTGTTATTAGACGTTGTGCGCCTGAGCATGAATAGGGAAAAATCCTACAGAAGTTTCATTCTGAGGCTTACGGAGGACACCATGCGGGAGATAGAACTGCACACAAGGTATTGCAATCAGGTTTCTATTGGCCCACTCTCTTCAAGGATGCCCGTAAGTTTGTCTTGTGTTGTGATGAATGTCAAAGAAAAGGTAATATCAGTAAACATCGGGAAATGCCTATGAATTAACCACTTGTCATTGAACCATTTGATGTTTCGGGTTTTGATTATATGGGACCTTTTCCAAAATCCAATGGGTATACTCATTCCTAGTTGATGTTGATTATGTCACTAAGTGGGTAGAAGTTATCCCAACTAGTATTGCTGATCACAACACCTCTATCAGGATGCTTAAAGAAGTTATTTTCCCTAGATTTGGAGTCCCTAGATATCTAATGACCGATGGTGGTTCTCATTTCATTCATGGTGCTTTCCATAAAACACTTGCTAAGTATGATGTCAATCATAAAATTGCGTCGCCCTATCATCCTCAGTCCAGTGGTCAAGTAGAGCTAAGCAATAGAGAGATTATACTAATTCTGCAAAAGACTGTTAATAGGTCTAGAAACAATTGGTCTAAGAAGCTTGATGATGCAATGTGGGCTTATAGAACTTCTTATAAGAATCCCATGGGCATGTCTCCGTACAAAATGGTGTACGGTAAAGCATGTCATTCACCTCTTGAGCTAGAGCATAAGGCTTATTGGGCAATCAAAGAGCTCAACTTTGATTTCAAACTTGCTGGTGAGAAGAGGTTATTTGACATTAGCTCACTCGATGAATGGAGAGCTCAGGCATATGAAAATGCCAAGTTGTTCAAAGAAAAAGTTAACAGGTGGCATGATAAAAGGATACAGAAACGCGAGTTCAATGTAGGTGATTATGTCTTGCTATATAATTCTCATTTAAGGTTTTTTGCACGCAAGCTTGTCTCCAAATGCGAAGGTCCTTACATTGTTGAGCAAGTATATCATTCTGGTGTCATCAAGATCAACAACACGGAAGGTAATTATCTGAGAGTTGTAAATGGTCAAAGAATCAAGCATTATATCTCAGGTAATCCCATAAATGTTGAAAGCAATATCATTAATACCATAACTCCGGAGGAGTACATAAGGGATATTTATGAGCCTGTTTCAGACTCCGAAAACGGAGAGGTATGTGATTCGGTAAGTAAACCGACTCCAAAACTTTTCCAGTAGAATTTTTTCTCCGTTTTGGAATTTTTAGAAAAATAGAAAATTTTAAAGTAGTCCGGAAAGTGCACGAGGAGGCGACAAGCCTGCCAGGCCCGGCCTACCCCCCTTGCCCGGCCTGGGTGGCTTGTGGGCACCTCGTGTGCCTCCCGGACTCCGTTTTCTTGCAGAGTACTCCTTTTGGTTGGGGAAAATTCATTATATATTCTCCCGGAAGGTCTGACCCTCGTATCACACAAATATCCTCTGTTTTCGTTTCGAGCCTGTTTCTGCCGCAGATTTAGGGCAAGGATGTCGTCTCAGGAATCTGTCGGGGAGAACGATCTCCCTCAGGTCTATGAAGAAGTAATTGCTGATCTAAAAAGAATGAAGGTCATGGAGGACAAGGAAAGGCTGCTTGAAGAAACTAAGGGCAAAACTAAGGTGGAGAATCCGGCGTTGGACGAAGGGCAGTCTGTGCTCGACAAGGAAGAAGCTGAGGAAGAGGATTTTCTTCGACCCTACCTTCACCTTTTACCTCCTTCCTTGATCGAACTCTTGAGGTTATGTGAAATAACTCGTGTTCGTAATACTTATCTCACCCGTGAAGTTGTTTTGCTGGATAAACATATCACAGAGCTCCAAGGTATAAATCAAAGATTAATGGCCCTATTGGCATCAAAAGACAGGACAACTCCACCACCATCACCTTCGAAGGAAGACAACTAAGCACGGCTATGGGCAATCCCCTTTGCTTGTGCCAAGCTTGGGGTAGTTGCCCCGGTATCGTATCACCATCAAATCTTTTACTTTTACCTTTTTCTTAGTTCGATCCTTTTTGGTTTTAGCTTTTTCTAGTACAATAAAGCTCTTAGTATGTTCTAGGCTTGAGTTTTGCTTTGTGTCACCCCCGATGTAATCGAGCTCGTGAGTAATATAATAAAGAGTGCTTTAGTTAAGGGCCTTGCCTCATGCCATGATCTAAAGAAAAGAATGATAAAAAACAAAAGCATGAAAGATCATGTATTGATCTTATGGGAAGTGATGGCTTCACATATAAAAAGAATGATGATTGAAACTTGTTGCGGGTGGACAAACGTAGACCTTGGTCATTGTTGCAATTAATAGGAAGTAATAAAGAAGGAGAGGTTCACATATAAATATATCATCTTCGGCACCATCTATGATTGTGAACACTCATTAAACTATTACATGCTTAGAAGTAGATGTTCGACAAGGAAGACAACATAATGAACTATGTTTGCTTGGTTCAGAACAATGTTATATGACTAGAGATCCCTTAGCATGTGACGCTTGCTTCCACCTCATATCAGCCTAAACTTCCGCACTAAATAGAGATACTACTTGTGCATCCATAAACCTTCAACCCAGTTTTGCCATGAGAGTCCACCATACCTACCTATGGATTGAAGAAGATCCTTCAAGTAAGTTTTCATCGGTGCAAGCAATAAAAATTGCTCCCTAAATATGTATGATCTATTAGTGTGTGGAAAATAAGCTTTGTACGAACCTGTGATGAGAAAGACATAAAAGCGACGGACTGCATAATAAAGTTCTTTATCACAGGAGGCAATATAAAGTGACATTCCTTCACACTAAGAGGACACACGTCCAAACTTCAAAAGCGCATGACAACCTATGCTTCCCTCTATGAAGGGCCTATCTTATGCCTTTACTTTTTGTCCTTAAAAGTGTCGTGGTGATCGACACCAATTCCTTATTTCTCCTTTATCTTGGCTAACGTCATGTGCTAGGGAAACATCTATATTCATATGTCAACGTGGAAGTAAGTACTCATGAATTATTATTGTTGACATCACCCTTGAGGTAAGTCGTTGGGAGGCGAAACTATAAGCCCCTATCTTTCTCTGTGTCCAACTGAAACTTTGATCTCATGAGTACCACGTGAGTTTTAGCAATTGTAGAAGACGACAGGATGATTGAGTATGTGGATTTGCTTTACAAGCTCTTATTTGACTCTTTCCGATGCTATGATAAATTGGAATTGCTTCAATGATTAAGGGCTATTGGTTGTTAATTCTCAGTAAGGTTCTTGATCCATACTTTACATTGTGAAGGAAGTGTCACTTTAGCATAAGAGATTATACGACGTTATGATCATGATGCATGCATGTCTGTATCTTGTTTTGTCGACACCTCTATCTCTAAACATGTGGGCATATTTGTTGATCTCAGGTTCCGCTTGAGGACAAGTGAGGTCTAAGCTTGGGGGAGTTGATACATCCATTTTGCATCATGCTTTTATGTTGATATTTATCGCTTTATGGGCTGTTATTACACTTCACGGTACAATACTTATGCCTTTTCTCTCTTATTTTATAAGGTTTACATGAAGAGGGAGAATGCCGGCAGCTGGAATTCTGGTCTGAAAAGGGAGCAAGTTTGAGATACCTATTCTGCGCAACTCCGAAAGCCGTGAAAATCAACATAGAATTATTTTGGATTTTATGAAAAATACTGAGCGGAAGAAGTACCGGAGGGGAGCCACCAGGAGGCCACAAGCCTGCCAGGCCCGGCCTACCCCCTGGCCTAGCCTGGGTGGCTTGTGGGCCCCCTGTTGCCCCTCCGGCACTCATCTTTTGCTATATGGAGGGTTTCGTCCCAGAAAAAATCATAAGGAGTCTTTTGGGAGGAGCCGCTGCCGTCACGAGGCGGAACTTGAGCAGAACCAATCTAGAGCTCCGCGAGGGTCGTCCTGCCAGGGAAATTTCCCTCTCGGAGGGGGAAATCGTCGCCATCGTCATCACCAACACTCCTCTCATCAGAGGGGATTCATCTCCATCAACATCTTCATCGGCACAAACTCATCTCCAAACCCTAGTTCATCTCTTGTAACCAATCTCCGTCTCGCGACTCCGATTGGTACTTGTAATGTTGCTAGTAGTCTTGATTACTCTTTGTAGTTCATGCTAGTTGGATTACTTGGTGGAAGATTATATGTTCAGATCTTTGATGCTATTCAATACCTTTCTCGTCATGAACATAATTATGCTTCGTGAGTAGTCACTTTTGTTCTTGAGTACATGGGTTAAGTCTTGCTATAAGTAGTCATGTGAATTTGGTATTCGTTCGATATTTTGATTCGTTGTATGTTGTTTTTCCTCTAGTGGTGTTATGTGAACGTCGACTACATAACACTTCACCATTATTTGGGCCTAGAGGAAGGCATTGGGAAGTAATAAGTATATGATGGGTTGCTAGAGTGATAGAAGCTTAAACCCTAGTTTATGCGTTGCTTCATAAGGGTTTGGATCCACTAGTTTAATGCTATGGTTAGACTTTGTCTTAATTCTTCTTTCATAGTTGCGGATGCTTGCGAGAGGGGTTAATCATAAGTGGGATGGTTGTCCAAGTAAGGGCAGCACCCAAGCACCAGTCCCACCACATATCAATTTATCAAAGTAGCGAACGCGAATCATATGAGCATGATGAAAACTAGCTTGGTAGAAATTCCCATGTGTCCTCGGGAGCGCTTTACCTCATATAAGAGTTTGTCCAAGCTTCTCCCTTGATACAAAAGGGATTGGGCTATCTTGCTTCACCTTTGTTATTTGCTACTTGCTACGAATCATCTTATCACACAACTATCTGTTACCGATAATTTTAGTGTTTGCAGGGAATACCTTGCTGAAAACCACTTGTCAGTTCCTTCTTCTCCTCATTGGGTTCGACACTCTTACTTATCGAAAGGACTACGATTGATCCCCTACACTTGTGGGTCATCAAGAACCCAATACAATAGTTAGCCTATATTTGTCATTCCACTCAATCTCCCCTGGACCGATTATGCAAAGAAATAACATATTCCTGACATTGATAATTCCAGGGACCAAC
Source organism: Hordeum vulgare subsp. vulgare (assembly GCF_904849725.1). Taxonomy (NCBI): domain Eukaryota; kingdom Viridiplantae; phylum Streptophyta; class Magnoliopsida; order Poales; family Poaceae; genus Hordeum; species Hordeum vulgare. Next base: position 232,602,513 of record NC_058524.1, on the reverse strand, counting down.
AATCCGGGAAGGAATATGAATGTGTACATGCAGCCTCTTAAGGATGAATTGCAAGAAGCTTGGGATAATGGGTTCAAGACATACGACACCACTAGAAAAGAAAACTTCAAAATGCATTTCTCGTACATGTACTCGATAAATGACTTGTCGGCATATGCGCTATTCTCTGGCTTGTGTGTGCATAGAAGGTACTCGTGCCCCACATGCAAGGATGCTCTTCAGTTTCATTGCTTGTAGGCGTGTTGAAAGTGTTCTTGCTTTGATTTGCATATACAGTTCCTAGATCCTCGCCAATAGTTCAGAAAAGACAAGAATAACTTTGCCACAGGTAAAGTTGTCAAAAACTCGGCACCACCTGCGATGACATGCCAACAGATCCTGGATCAGTTAAACGCTCTCTAGCCTGATCCAGAGTGTCCAGGGTATTTCAAGGGGTATAATTCAGAACACGCATGGACTCATAAGACATGCTTGTGGGATCTGCCTTAGTTTAAAGACCTCCTTCTTCCACACAACATCGACATGATGCACACTGAAAAGAATATCATAGAGGCCATTTTTGGTAGATTGTTCAGCCTAGAGGGGAAGTCAAAGGACAATCCTAAGGCTAGAGTCAATCAAGAGACTCTATGTCATAGACCATTACAAAACATGTGACAATCAAAAGTAAAGCAGAATTGGTTGAAGCCAAAGGCCTGGTTCAATCTTGGAACGCCAGCTATGAGGGAGGTTATGTTGTGGGTCAAAATGCACTTGATGTTCCCCGATGGGTATACAGCGAATCTAAAGAAGGGAGTGAGCCTTGAAAAATTGAAAATAATTGGTCTCAAGAGTCATGACTGGCACATACGGCTTGAGCGGGTAATGCCGGTGATGTTACATGGCTTTATTCCCGAGGATAAATCGCTAGAGCTGGCAGAGCTAAGCTATTTCTTCTGTGTTCTTTGCGGGAAAGAACTATCGCCTGGCATGGTAGATGACATGGACCAGTTGGTGCCGGAGTTGCTCTGCGACTTAGAGAAGATCTTTCCATCGGGCTTCTTTAATCCAATGCAGCATTTGATTTTACATCTCCCGATCGAGGAAAGATTGGGTGGGCCCATGCAAAATCGTTGATGCTTTGCAACTGAGAGGATGCAGAAGACGCTTCGAGCAAAATGTAAAAATAAAAGTTGAATTGAAGCATCAATGGCCGATGCATTCATTACTGAGGAGGTGGCAAACTTCGCGACAACACACTACCAAGCCAGAAATCGTCATTTTCATAATCTGAAGACTTAATACAATGATGGCGACCCTAAAAATGTGGATCCAACCTCAGCCTATTCAAAGGGAAGCTCGCACCAGCCGTTGCTTCGAAACCAATAACGTTGGATGTTGAAGAATGGTGGACCAATTTCATTGTATATCTTCAACAACCTAACAGAATTGCGGCCGAACATCGAGTAAGTTCTCCATACATATTCCACAACTTCTAATTCCTTTGAACTGCTCTTATTCCCGGATATTTGATACAATTGATACGACGCCAATTTTTCGTATGGAGCAGTGATCCAAAATTATTCCGTCGAAGAGTATGAGCTTCTAGCAAAGCATGGAGGCGGCTATCCCGGTTTCATCTCTTGGTTCAAACAAATGGTAATTAGCAATAATGGACCATTTCATTTCTTGGTCTAATTTGTGGCTAATGCAATAATCATTTTGTATTAAAATTGTAGGCTAATTCAGAGCCTATGGACGCCGAATTGAGACAAGCTGCTAATGGTTTTGACTATAAGGTCCCTTCATTTGAGAAATAGAACATCAACGGGTATGCTTTCATACCTTTGTGAAAGAGCTATCTATGCCCGACCGGAAATCTACAAATTGCGGTGTCTCTTCTATTGGTGAAGGAGGTACCAAGTATTATGGAAAAGTTGAAGCAATTTACGAACTTCAATTCTATGGTGAAAACCCACCGAATGTCGTAGTCTTCAAATGTTATCGGTTCGGGCTGAAGGAGAATAGAAGGACTCATGAACATATAGGGCTAGTCGAAATCAATCAAAGCACCCGTTTAGATGTTCCCGATGTCTATATTACGGCTCAACAGTCGACCAAAGTTTTCTATATACCGTGGGCCTACCAAACTAATAAGAATCTGAATGGTTGGGATGTTGTTTATGAAGTGCCGCCACATGCTAGGGCAGCTCCCCCAAATTAAGAGGATTATGGACCTCACATTAACCCACACACATATGACGAAGAATTATTCCAAGAAACACGTCTTTCCAAGAAACGTTTCAAGAACCGCTCTACTTCACCCTAGAACATGGAAGTAGACATCGACAGTGAATCTGATTTCACCCGTGAGCCAGAACCAACAGAGCCGGAAATAGAAGAGGTTACTGTTGTGGATGACTTGTCAATGCTTGACCGGTTATAGAAAGGCCTTCCATATGTTGATGCCGGTAAACCCGATGAGTACGTCATTCATGAAGGCACGTCTCATAGTGATGATGATTATGCATTTAGTGATCCCGAAGCATATATAGACGATTCAGATTATTATTAGTTTGTATGCATCCCAACTTAAATTATATATGTACATATTATTATTCATGTCAGGTATTCAATTTTTTTATGTTGTACTAATTTATTTTACTCTTTGTCATGGCAGGTGTTGAAAGATGGTTGGCGTTGGTCCAGATCGCTCGGCGGGTACTTCTTCTTCAGCGGCCTGCCGGAGGGGTCCTTCCATAATACCCCTATCTCTGTGGAGAGTGTTGGAAAACAGTCTGGGGACACCCGTGGGTGCTTCTTCATCGGTACAGTTGCCCACTGGAAGAGGAGGTCGGGTAGGGAAGAAGTCCAAGGGTACATGATGTAGCCTCGGGAGAGGTAGGCGGATTGCTATACCGTCCTCGCCGCCACCCCTAGCTCATTCACCCGAGCACAAGACTACTTGGGTGGACCCATTTGAGGTGGTGGCTAAAGGGACTCCAGACCAGTAGTCTCGGGTCGATGGGCCTTGGGCCCATGAGACTCCGGCTCCACAGGCTTCGGCCCACGAGACTCCTGTACCAGGGGTTACATCCCAGGAGACTCCCGCCCCAGAGGCTTTGTCCGGATGGGGTACCTTGCCGGAGCGAACCGAGGGGTCGGGTGGCCATGCTGATGGTGGTTGGTATGAGTTTTCTGATAGTGAGGGCGAGGTGGTTGAGGAGGTCAACGTGTACCAGCGTGGTAGTACACGTCTCTCGGTCGTGCCGGCGACCCGCAAGCAGAGGCCGATGATTAGGCTTGAAGGGGAGAAGTAAGTTCATTTACTCTTTTTGTACCTTTTGCCTTCAACATTATTAAAATATCTAATGCATTGACCTTGTCATACTACAGGGGTTGGGATCTCCCCCTTGGAGTCCGCAAGCCAAACATCCTTGGTGTGCTTTGCCCGCAAAATTTCCCGTGGTTTGTCACGTTTCCCGGTGAGGGTGAGGTTCCTACACTAGATTTAGCTGGGAGCACTACAAGGCTCCCCAGGCCCCGCCGAGGAGATGATCGATCATGTCTTGTGCCACACGAGGGTCGATATGGTGACCAACAACTTTTGGGTAATTTCTCCTTTTACACAATCTAAAATTAAAAATATAGCTAGTTATTTTACTAATCAGTGTTGTCTCATTTGATTGCATATCTTCTATAGGTGTAGGAGGGATATGAGGAGGAGGAGGCCAAGTTTATCGAGGCTGAGTGCAAGCGACTATTACAGAAGTTATGCCACGAGGCTCGGCCGTAGGTTGTTAGAGACTATTACGCATCGCGTAGTATTAAGAAGGACAAGTCTGAGTGCCACGGAATGTTTTTGAAGAAGGAGCAGTACATGAAGGTAATTACCTATTCTTAAGGCTTTGTACTTAGTTTTCTTGATTTGATTCATAGGCATAGCGCTCAAATTTCTCCTTACTAACTCATAGGTGCCCCCGAGATGGTGTGCAGATAAGGTGGATTGTTGGGTGGCGTTGGTGGATGAGTGGTGCACAGGCGAATGTCGAGCCATCCACGATAATGCGAAGGACCGGCGTGCCCAAATGGTTGGTGTGCCACACCATCAAGGTAGCATGAACTTATTTTAATTTGGATGGAACCGGGTATGTGGTTTGCCTCATGATTCATGCAATTCATTCTTCATGCTATCTTGAGCCCTTTACTAATACTTTGTTCTCTCTTTTAGGCGCATCACAATAACACGGAGGTGCCACATGTGTACAACCTCTATGGCATGGCCCATACTGCCTCGTAAAAGAAGGTCAAGGCATTCTATTAGTCTAACCTCGATCATACAGATAAGTTCACCAACATCTCCTACCACAACAAGCTCGTGAGATATAAGGAGGAGGGAAAGGCGACGAAAGGGGAGGACTTTAACCCGAGCCAAGAATCTTTCGATCCAGAGATGGTGATGATATGTTGTGGCGGGAGGCCCCATGGCTCGATAGCCATTGGAGATGGGCGGATACGTTGTCCTCTCACTCTCTCGGAGATCAACGTGCACCATACGAGCCCCTGTCCTGAGATAAGGCATCGTCCACGGCTAGTCGATCTCGTCATCGAGGTTAGTTATACGGACTCAGAAAACTGTCGTCCATTACATTGTGTGTGTGGTCATCGATGATTACAATGCTAACGAGGAGTGGTGTTGCAGGCTTTTATTCAGAGAGAGAGAGAGAGAGCGCGACAATTCACGAGCTTCTGCAGGAGAGGGACCGGACGACGGCGGAGACGGCTCGGGCCATGGATGAGAAGACGGCTCAGTTGTTGGAGGAGGAGAGGGCACGGAATGAGGCGATTCACCGGGCCATGTACGAGCTCCTTGTGGTAAGTTTCTTTTTCACATTAGCCAAATCATGCATGTAATGTTCATTTCATTACTAACTAATATGACTGACTCTTCAAAACCAAATATACAGTCTATGTGCAAGAAGACCGGTCAGACCCCTCCGTCGATGCCAATCATTTCTGTGGTTGGAACGGTGAGTTTCATTTTAATGGTCATTATTTACTAGTATTAACATTTGAGTGCCATCATGCTAACAAGACATTGCAAAATATCTTTGGTGAAGAATAACCCCCGAGCCTCATCGCACAACCCTTCTCGAGGGCAACCTTCTCCAGATGAACCCGCCCCGAGCAACGCCGGTGATTCACATCCTTGATAACGATGACGGTAAATTTTCCCTAGTGTTTTGCTTAAAAATGCATAATTAGCTTCATACATGCTAGTTAGCCCTATTATGCGATATACTTATCTTATTTTCCCAAAGAGCGGCATACTTAGCTAATTATCCTCCAAAATGACATAATTAGCTTATTTAGTTCATTTATGACATAATTAGCTTAGTCAGATCAGAAATAGCATAAGAACCTTAGTTAGCTCATAAATGTCATATACTTGGCTTATCTTCCTCCTAAATGACACAATAAGCTCAAAATAAGATAAGCATTTTAATCATCTTCTCTTTCTTCTTCCATTTCTTCTCCTCCTCCTTCTCCTTATTCTTCTCCTCCTTCTTGTTCTTCTTCTCCTTCTTCTTCTTCTTCTCCTCCTCCTCCTTCTTCTTCTTCTCCTCCTTCTCCTTCTCCTTCTCCTTCTTATCCTCCTTTTCTTATCCTTCTTCTTCTTCCTCTTATTTTCCTTCTTCTTCTCCTTCTCCTTCTTCTTCTCCTCCTCCTTCTTCACCTTCTCCTTCTTCTTCTTCTTCTTCTTCTTCTCCTTGTTCTTCTCCTCCTCCTCCATCTTCTTCTTCTCCTCCTCCTCCTCCTCCTCCTCCTCCTTCTTCTTCTTCTTCTTCTTCTTCTTCTTTTATTCGTCTTATTTTTCTTCTTATTCTTCTTCTTCTTCTTATTATTATTATTATTATTATTCTCCTTCTCCTTCTTCTCCTTCTTCTTCTTCGTCTTCTTCTTCTTCTTCTTCTTCTTCTAGTCTTTTTCTTCTTATTCTTCTAACTTCCTTATTCTCATTTTGCACATTTGGTTCACTTCATGGATGGTGGCATTGGTGGGCTGTTATTGGTTTCTTTTTCTTTTGATTTGTATGGATGAACAGTGGGATGTTTTAAACTATGTGTATATATGGATGAATTATATGAAAATATTTGTTGTCTTGCTCAATATTTTCACAATGATGTTGGATACATGGCCTATGCTTATTTTATGATGTCTGAATCTACATGTGATGTTTGAAATTATATATATCATAGAAGTATTTTTAAAATGAAGTGAAATAACTGATAACAAACAAAAAAGTGACAATACGGGCATTTTGCCCTCTGCCAGCGGACGACAAAGGTCTTTGTTGTCCACGAGCTGATGACAAAGGTGCCACATGGCGCACACATGTGCAACCTGGGCAACACAGTTGACCTATATGGTCACTTTGCCATCTGCGGCATACAACAAAGGTCACTCATGGAAGACGGCAAAGGCACATTGATGTCGAAACTAATATTATTCAAGTGATGACACCGGAAGAACACATAAGAGAGACCTTCCAAAACACTCCAAAAATCTGAAAAAGGTGTAGGTATGTGATACACTAAGTAAAACAACTCCAAAAAATCCATAAAAATATTTTCTATTAGTTTTGATATTTTAGAAAAAAAATACAAAAATAAAAAACAGCAAGGGGGACCACGAGGGATTCCCAAGCCAATTGGGCGCGACCACCCCCTAGGCACATGATGATGGCTTGGGAGTACCTCGTGTGCCTCATGGACTCCGTTTTCTTCCTGGACACGTATTCTGACCTAGAAAATTTCATTATATATACTCCCATATGTTTTGACCACCACATTGCAAGTTTCTCCTTTGTTATTGTTTGGGTTGTTTCCTAACAACTCTAGATTGCCATGACACCGTCAAGCTCGTCCAAGGACAATTTCTACAAGAAGGTCATCAACCCCTTCCTTTTGGAGGTGGTGAAACACCCTTAGGCCATTGAGATGTGTGAGGTGTGCTTCACATCCGAGATGTTCAAGCACATAAGAAGGAGGGAAGCGAGAAGGCCAGGCTTGCAAGAGTGGAACAGGACATCTTCAAGTGCCAAGGGATGGTGGAGCATTGACTCAGCGCCAATCACCCTATAATCATGGATTTTATTCTTGAACATAAAATGTACAACAAGGAGATTGTGGAGATGACTTTCAATCTCCACGACAAGCTTCAAGATCTCCACGCTCAAATCTTTGACCTACAAAATGAAAACTATGAGTATGAATCTTGTTTCAAGAGGATGAGTATAGCTCCAAGTTTCAGTATCGGAGAGACAAGCTCTTCCTTCTTCAACGGGAAATCTATGACATGGAAAATGGAGGAAAAGCCTGATAACCCACAAGTATAAGGGAACAAGAGCAGCCGTTTTGATAAGTAAGAGTGTCAAACCCAACGAGGAGCACAAGGAAATGGTAAGCAGTTTTCAGCAAGATATTCCCTGCAAATGTTGTGAGTAACAGTGATAGATAGTTTTGTATCAAGATAATTCATAACAAGTGACAAGAACAATAGTAGAAAGTGTGCAATAAGATAGCCCAGTCATTTTTATAGCAAAGGAAATGCCTGAAAGTACTCTTATATGAAGCAAGTGCTCTCGGGGACACGTGTGAATTACTGTCTAGTCGTGTTCATAACGTTGAGTTGATTCACATTCGTTACTTTGATAATTCCATTTGTGAGTGGACTGGTGCTAAGTTGTTGTTCTTACTTCAACAAGCAACCCATTTATGATTACCCCCTCTCGCAGGCATCCGCAACTATGAAAGAGGAACTAAGATAAATCTTACCGTAGCATGAAACGTGTGGATCCAAATTAGCCCCTTATGAAATAATGCATAAACTGGGGTTTAAGATTCTATCACTCTAGCAACCCATCATCTACTTATTAATACACAATGCCTTCCGTTAGGCCCAGGTGAAGTGTCGTGTAGTCGACGTTCACACGACACCAGTAAGACAAGAAACAACATAGATATCATCAAAATAACAAATGAGTGACAACTTCACATGATTACTTATAACAAGACTTCTCCCATGTCTCAGGAACAAAAGTAACTACTCGCAAATCATCACCATGTTCATTATCACAGGTATAATAATTGTGATTAAGGATATGAACATAGGATCTTCCACCAAATAAACAATCTAGCATCAAGTACAAGATGTAATCAACACTACTAGTAACCCAGATGTACCAATCTGAGGTTTTGAGAAAAATATTGAATACAAGATATGAATTAGGGTTTGATATGAGATGGTGTTGGTGAAGTTGTTTATGAAGATTGGTCCTCCCTGAAAGGACAGAGTGTTGGTGATGACGATGACTTCGATCTCCCCCACCTGGAGGAAAGTTTCCCGAGAAGAATCACTATGCCGGAGAGAAAAAGGGCCTCTCCCAGGTTTCCGCCTCGAGACGGTGGCGCTTCTTCCCAATAGATCCTTCTTATTTTTTTCTATGTCAAAACACTTCTTATATCAGAAGAGAGAGGTCGGGGCACGTGTGAGGGGCCCACGAGCTAATAGGGGTGCCTAGGGTGGTAGTGGGTGCGCCCTTTTGGATTGTGGCCAGCAGGTGGGCCCACTCTAGTATATTTTTGGCCCAGAAATTCTCAAATATTCGACAAAAAATATTCATGAAACTTCGGGTCATTAGGAGTCTAGTGAATTTTCACCCTTTTTCTTGGTTTTCATGTATAGAATTCTAGTTCCCGCCAATTTCCCTCTTTGTGATGTACCTTGTATATTTAATGAGAAAAGACATAAGAATTGTATCATAAAGTGGAATAATGGAGAAGTATACTATAAATATTGATAGGAAATCATGATGCAAAGTGGACATATGAACTCCCCCAAGCTTAGACATCGCTTGTCATCAGGGGAAAACCAAACTCGAAAATAATGACCACATAATTTGAGAGAGAGGTGTCGATAAAACAAATACAGACATGAGAGCGTCATGAATATTAACATAACATCAAGTTTTTCATCACATAACTTGTCATAAACAAGTAACAATCTATCCACAATTATTAAATTATAAAGCATAAACTTTCTTTGACAATCAACAAACTATGTTCTTAGTAATTGAGACAGTCAATTCATCGTTTTTTAGAGAAGAGTCTATGTAAGAGCTTTTCAATTTAGCAAGTTCAAATACTCAACTATCATTTAGTCTTGTATGATTGCTGACACTCATCGCATATTTTTGGAGCTAATGGTTCCATCAGACACATAGGAAGATAGCGGCTTTATTGTTTTTGCCACCCAAATTATTTACCTCAAGGATAATTTCAACAATAATTAATATACGTGGATCATTCCCCAACAAACGATGCTTGCGAACTAAAGAATTAATATGATGAAATAGGAATAAACATTATTGGCTCTTGCATAAAAGTAAATACATGAAAGTAAAAGATAGGCCCTTTGCAGGGGGGCAAAGGTTATCATGGACTTTCGAATTTTGGATGTGCAAACTCTTAATGTAAAGGAACATCACTTTAATTGTCCCTTATGATAGAAACCTTTATTATGCAGTTTGTTGATTTTATTTCTTTGCCATCACAAGAACATACAAAGCTTATTTTCCATCATTCATATTTAGGAGCATTTTTTATTGCTTTATGCACCGATGCAAACTTACTTGAAGGATCTTATTCAATCCATAGGTAGGTATGGTCAACTCTCATGGCAAGAAACTGGGTTTAAGGGTAATGGATGCACAAGTAGTATCTCTACTTAGTGCGAATTTTTGGGCTAGCAAAAGGTCCTAAGCAAGCAGCACATATGACAATATAACTTCTATGTGAATGTAAACAAACATAACCATTACGATGTCTTCCTTGTCCAACATGAACACTTCGATCATTATATAATATTTGGTGGGGGCTAACATTCATAAAAGATGTCAAAAATAGTATATTCGTATGTGAATCTCCTCTCCTCTTATCATAATTTTCATGGATTGTATCAATGACTAACACTATGTTTGTTAACTCCCAACAACTTTTATTAGTTGTACTTTTTCTATGTGAAGTCATTATTCCCCATGGGATTATCATATGATTTTCTATTTCTTTTATTTCATTGCAATGATGATTGATGGATGAGAGTAAAGAAAGCAGACTCAACTAACCTTTATTGTATAACTATCACAACTGATTTCAAGGATAGATAGATCACAAAGCAAACACTAAAGGCAAAATAATACTAGATTTTATTCCTCTAAATCAAGAAATACTATGGATCAAACTAAGATAGATGATAATGGTAAAAAGAGATGGTGATATGATACCGGGGCACCTCCCCAAGCTTGGAACAAGCTAAGGTTAGTGCCCATGCCCATGTACTCAAGCATCCCTATTGGGTGATGGTGGTGGTGATGTAAACCTCTTAGAGATGATGCCCCTTAGGTTATATATCTCCTCATTTCTCTTATCAACCTCTCGCTTAAGATGTAGATTCTCCTTGGGGAGTTTTTTGGTGATGATCATTGCTCCTTCTATCAAAGGATGTGTTTTTTCACTTGGGCAGTGGTGGTGTCTACCTGCGCACGTAGATAAGGGGTAAATCGAGTATTGGAAGGTGTAATATTGTTTGGTAAACTCGACTTTTTGAATTCCACGTGCATACCTCCAGGTTGAGGTAGAGGTACTTCCTCATCTTCTTCATCTATTGAGGGCTCAATCCTTTTTAGGCTAGCTTCCAGCTCTTCCTCCGTTGACCACTCATAAGGATCCACATCCCCATAGACTCGGGCATTGGCAGTGAGATCTGAAACATAGCTCTCTCCCTCTGAATCTTTTGATGGCATATTGCTTTTAAATCAGCCAGAAAAATAGCCGAAAACAAGAGCAAAGCAGAAGCTTGCGATGCGGTGGTAAAAACACACGAGAGTATATATATTGATTTTGATTTTTTCTAGGTTATAATATGTGTCGAGGAAGAAAACCGAGTCCAGGAGGCACACGAGTTGCCCACAAGCAATTGGGTTGCATCTAGGGGGGTAGGGTGTCGGCGTCAAAACTGGCAGATCTCGGGTAGGGGTTCTCGAACTATGGACCTTAGATCGATTGGTTGCGGGAAAGAGGGGGAGACAATATTGATGGGGAACGATGGTTACAGAGTTGATCTACCTCGAGATCATACGAGCTAAACCATAGATGAGATAAACTGCCTCTACCATAAGAGCATTTGGTTTATATACACACCAGGACCCCTAGGGTTATATGTAACTGACTTAGATCGGGGTAGATGGGCCGAACTGGTCCTTGTGCCTTGGAGTGCACGCCTACTCTTCGGAGCTTACCATCTCGATTACACAGTTGTCAGATAATCCGGTCTTCAATGATGCCGCCTATATGATCGGCCCATAGGGACAACCCAACTGCCAGAGGACCCCTTAATCCGGAACTCCCTGAGTAGCCCCCAAACTGGCCTTCTATGCTGATGTGTATGGTCTTCGGCACCCGAACACATAGACAAATCAGCTTGCACGGCGAGTATCCCTCATACTCGGTTGGTATCAGTTTAGTCGCTCCAATGACGTAGTACTCTCAAAAATGGGTGCCATTAGATCGAAAGGCTTTTAAAGGCCCGAAGGTGAATAGTAACCTATATGACAACTCTTGTGATGAAAAGTGGCAATAACAAACAATGAGAAAACTCGAGTCGCGGCTCGAGGACACTCTCCCCGGGGTATATTCTATCAACAACAGAGATCGTGTCCCGTATTTAAGGGGATTCGAATTAATGACTCGAGCCAACCTACGCATGTTCCAATGGTGCGGTTTCTTCGGGAAGTGGCGGAGCTGGTGGCGCAGTAAGAAGAAACCCTTGGTGTCGCGACCTCCCTTTAGAAGGGGAAGAAAGATCCAGATCCCATAACAGGCATTCCAAACCCTTGCTCCTTCTCCTTCCAAGCTCAAGCGCCCAGATCCATTCCATCTCCCACCCCTTCCTAACGCCCTCCGTCTCAAGCTCTGCAATGGCCGGCTCGGGCTGTCACGGCAAATGGGAGGTCTCATGTGTCTCCAGGAGAGACATCCAGGAGCCGAAGAGCTCCGGCTACATCATAGCTGGCATCACCCATCGAGCACCGGAAAAGGACCAGGTGGTACTTATGCCAAGGCCCCGGGAGCGGGTGGTGTTCGTCCACCACTTCCTCCGGGGACTAGGCTTCCCGCTTCACCCCTTCGTCACGGGTTTCATGTTTTACTATGGGTTACATTTCCATTACCTCTGATACGTCTCAAATGTATCTATAATTTTTGATGGCTTCACGTTGTTATCTTGTCTTCTTTGGTTGTTTTATGTACCTTTTATATCTTTTTTGGGACTAACTAATTAATTCAGTGCCAAGTGACAGTTCCTGTTTTTTCCGTGTTTTTGACTCTTTTCAGATCTGATTTTGGAACGGAGTCCAAACGGAAGAAAAAACCCGAAATGATTTTTTCCCGAATGGAAGAAGACCAGGGGGCTTTTGGGCCAAGCCAGGTGGGCTCCACGGAGCCCACAAGCCCCCTCTCCGCCACCATGGGAGGCGGCAGTGGGCAGGCTTGTGGCCTCCCTAGCCACCCCCTGACCTAGGTCTTTGGCCTATATATTCCCAAATATTTCGCAAAAAATCAGGGGAGCCTCGAAAATACTTTTGCGCCACCGCAAGCTTCCGTTTCTGCGAGATCTCATCTGGAGACCCTTACCGGCGCCCTGCCGGAGGGGACTTTGGAGTTGGTGGCCTTCTTCATCATCATCATCGACCCTCCAATGACTCGTGAGTAGTTCACTTCAGACCTACGGGTCCGTAGTTAGTAGCTAGATGGCTTCTTCTCTCTCTTGGATCTTCAATACAAACTTCTCCATGATCTGCATGGAGATCTATCCGATGTAATCTTCTTTGGCGGTGTGTTTGTCGAGATCCGATGAATTGTGGATTTGTGATCAAATTATCTATGATATATATTTGAGTCTTTTCTGATTTCGTATATGCAAGATTTGATATCCTTGTAAGTCTCTCCGAGTCTTGGGTTTTGTTTGGCCAACTAGATCTATGATTCTTGCAATGGGAGAAGTGCTTGGTTTTGGGTTCTGCCATGTGGTGACCTTTCCAGTGACAGTAGGGGCAGCAAGGCACACATCAAGTAGTTGCCATCAAGGGTAAAAAGATGGGGGTTTTATCATTGGTTTGAGATTATCCCTCTACATCATGTCATCTTACTTAAGGCGTTACTCCGTTCTTATGGACCTAATACACTAGATGCATGTTGGATAGCGGTCGACGTGTGGAGTAATAGTAGTAGATGCAAAAAGTATCGCTCTACTTGTTTCGGACGTGATGCCTATAGATATAATCATTGCATAGATATCGTCATCACTTTGCGTGGTTCTATCAATTGCTCGACAGTAATTTGTTCACCCACCGTCTACTTGCTTTCATGAGAGAAGCCACTAGTAAACACTATGGCCCCCGGGTCTATTCACATCCATGTTTACACCTCCGCTTTTACTTTGCTTTGTTACTTTGTTGCTTTCAGTGAAAATGCCTTCATAGCGTTGGCAAATAATCTATAAGGGATTGACAACCCCTTCATAGCGTTGGGTGCAAGATTTTGTGTTTGTGCAGGATCTTGAGATACTCTTCCGCCGGATTGATACCTTGGTTCTCAAACTGAGGGAAATACTTACCGTCGTTGTGCTACATCACCCTTTCCGCTTCGAGGGAACACCAAGGCAAGGCTCCAAGGCCACGGGGAAAATCCTTTGCATACTTGCCTAGGAAGTCCCTTAAGGCATAGCCGCAGCTGAAGGATTCCTGGTGCCATCGACACAACTATTTCTGGCGCCGTTGCAAGGGATACACAGCAAACATCAGAAGTATTTCTGGCGCCGTTTTCGGGGAGGAGAAATCAAGATCTATCCAAGTGGGTCTCACAAACTATTCTCTTGCATTTTCTTTTGTTGCCAGTTGCCTCTCGTTTCCTCTCCCCCACTTCACATTTGCCGTTTCCATTTGCCTTTCTCCGTTGCCTTTTCGTTTGCCTTATGTTCGCTTGTGTGCCATGTGCCTTCAATATGCTTGCATCTTAGCTTGCTGAAAATCTATTGATATGGATCCTCATCCACTAGCTAGTCTGTTTAAGAGACCCACTATTGTTGAATGAATTGCTAGTGAGTTGAGGACAATTGACTATTTCTATGGAGTTTTGCTTGAGAGGCTTGAATCTGAAAATTGTGAGGAAGAAATTCATGAAGAGATTCACGAGGGCTCCTTGGATGAAAAGCATGATTGCAATGATTTCACTATAAATCCTATTAGTGACAATCATGCTAAAATTATGCAAAACCCTAAGCTTGGGGATGCTAGTTTTGCTTTGTCCACTACTTGTTGCAATAATCATGATTGGGGTGATGATCTTTCTTATGGTCTTGAAAACTTGTTCAAACCTCATAATGAATAAGATTTGCAACAATACTGAAAGTGGGATTGGATAAGTCATGACTTTATTTGATGATAAACCCACTATTTTTGAAGTGCGTCAACTTTGCATGCATGTGGATCATGAAAAGAATATCCTATGGGATAGCTATGTTTTTGAATTTGAATATGATCCCACATGTAATTGCTATGAGAGAGGAAAATGTTTTGGTAGAAACTTTCATGTTACCAAATCACCTCTCATCATGTTGAGATTGATATTGTCTCTTTCTTCTTCCTTGCATATGGCAACTATTGGTTGTCTTGACAATATGTTTTCCTATAAAATTCCTATGCATAGGAAGTATGTTAGACTTAGATGTGGTTTTTCTAATGCTTTAGGATGCTCTCGTTGTGCTTCAACTCTTGTCGTTTGTGAGAGCATCATTGAATGCCTAGCTAAGGGCGTTAAACAAAAGCGCTTGTTGGGAGGCAACCCAACGAATCTATCCTTTTTATTTCTGTTTTGTGTTTTCCACACTTTCATAATTCTGTTATGATTGTGTTTTTTGTGTTTCTTTTTGCGTTTGTGCCAAGCAAAACCGTTATGATTAGTCTTGGGGATGATCGTTTGGTCATGCTGGAAAAGACAGAAACTTTCTGCTCACGAAAATAATTTTCTTTTTTTTCTGTAGGAGCTTTTGAGTTTATTCTTTTTTCTGCTGATTGCTACGCAAATTCTGCAGACTGTCGTACTTTTTTCAGAATTTTTGAGGTACCAAAGGTATACGAAATATACAGATTGCTACAAACTCGTCTGCTGTTAACAGATTCTATTTTTGTTGTGTTGGTTGCTTATTTTGATGAAACTATGGATAGTATCAGGGGTATTAGCCATGGAAGATTGAAAGTACAGTAACCAACATCAGCACAATTAGAATTTAAGTTTGCTACAGTACCTAAGGAAGTGGTGGTTTGCTTTCTTGTACTAATGTTATCACGAGTTTCTGTTTAAGTTTCGTGTTGTGAAGTTTTCAAGTTTTGGGTGAAGTTCTTATGGACAAAGAGATAAAGAGTGGAAATAGCTCAAGCTTGGGGATGCCCAAGGCACCCCAAGAGATTCAAGGATGTCGTAAAAGCCTAAGCTTGGGGATGCCCCGGGAAGGCATCCCCTCTCTCGTCTTCAATCCATCGGTAACGTTACTTTGGGCTATATTTTTATTCACCACATGTTATGTGTTTTTGCTTGGAGCGTATTGTATCGTAGGAGTCTTTTATTTTTTGTTGTGTCACAATCATCCTTGATGCACACCTAGACAGAGAGACATGCACACACCGTGATTTTGTCGACCTTCACTTATATCTTTTGGTAGACAATTCAGCTCACATGTGCTTCACTTATATCTTTTGAGCTAGATACTTTCGCTCTATGTGCTTCACCTATATCTTTTAGATCACAGCGGTGCATGGCTTCGTAGTTGATCTATGCTTTGAAAGTAGTCTCAAAAGGGGTAGTTATCCAAAGGGATACGAAAACTTCCACCTTCATTTGCATTGAATAGTTAGAGAAGTTTGATTCATCTCAATTAGTTTTGAGTTGTGGTTATGGTAATATTGAAGTCATGCTAGTAAGGTGTTGTGGATCTATAAATACTTGTGTTGAAGTTGGTGATTCCCGTAGCATGCACGTATGGTGAACCTCTATGTGATGAAATCTGAGCATGATTAGTATATTGATTGTCATCCTTTGTGTGGCGGTCGGGATCGGGCGATGGTTTGTACCTACCAACCCTAACCCTAGGAGTATGCGTTGAATGCTTTGTTTCGATTACTAATAAAACTTTTGCAACAAGTATATGAGTTCTTCATGACTAATGTTGAGTCCATGGTTTAGAAGCACTTTCACCTTCCACCATCACTATCTTCTTAGTGCCGTGCATCTTTCGCCGGTGCACAAAACCCACCATTAGCCTCCCTCAAAACAGCCACCATACCTACCTACTATGGCTTTTTCAAAGTCACTCCGAGATATATTTCCATGCAACTACCACCATGACATGTGCCACCACGTCTGCATTGCCATGGCATGATCGTAAGATAGCTAGCATGATGTTTCTATTGATGTCTAGGCCATGCTAGATCATTGTCACGGTACACTACCGAAGGCATTCCATATAGAGTCATCGTTACTCTAAGTTTTGAGTTTAAAGTGTGATGATCATCATTAATGGAGCATTGAGTTTAAAGTGTGAGGAAATAAAAGAGGCCAAAGAATCCCACAAAAAAAAGAGGCCAAAAGAGCCCACCAAAATAAAAAAATGAGAGAAAAAGAGAGAAGGGACAATACTACCACTTTTTCCACACTTGCGTATATTAAGCACCATGATCTTCATGATTGAGAGTCTCTCGTTTTGTCACCACCATATAGCTAGTGGGAAATTTTCATTATATAACTTGGCTTGTATATTCTAATGATAGGCTTCCTCAAAATTGCCTTAGGTCTTCGTGAGCAAGCAAGTTGGATGCACACCCACTAGTTTTCTTTAAGAGCTTTCACATACTCGTAGCGCTAGTGCATCATTTGTATGGCAATCCCTACTCATTCACATTGATATCTATTGATGAGCATCTCCACAGCTCATTGATATGCCTAGTTAATGTGACTATCTTCTCCTTTTTGTCTTGCAACCTCCACTAAATTCCACACCATCTATAGTGCTATAAACATGGCTCACGCTCATGTATTGCGTGAGAGTTGAAAAGGTTTGAGAAAGTAAAGGTGTGAAACAATTACTTGGCCAATAACGGGGTTGTGCATGATTTAAATTCGTTGTGCAATGATGATAGAGCATAGCTAGACTATATGCTTTCGTAGGGATAACTTTCTTTTGGCCTTGTTATTTTGAAAGTTCATAATTACTTTGCTAGTTTGCTTGAATTATTATTGTTTCCACGTCAATAGCAAACTATTGTTTTGAATCTAGTGGATCTGAACATTCACGTCACATAAGAGGAAATACAAAGGACACTTATGCTAGGAAGCATGAAAGTATCAAAAATTCATTCTAATCACTTCCCTACTCGAGGACGAGCAGGAGTTAAGCTTGGGGATGCTTGATACGTCTCAAACGTATCTATAATTTTTGATGGTTTCACACTGTTATCTTGTCTTCTTTGGTTGTTTTATGTACCTTTTATATCTTTTTTGGGACTAACTTATTAATTCAGTGCCAAGTGCCAGTTCCTGTTTTTTCCGTGTTTTTTGACTCTTTTCAAATCTGATTTTGGAACGGAGTCCAAACGGAAGAAAACCCCGAAATGATTTTTCCCCGAATGGAAGAAGACCAGGGGGCTTTTGGGCCAAGCCAGGTGGGCTCCATGGAGCCCACAAGCCCCCACTCCGCCACCAGGGGGAGGCGGCGGTGGGCAGGCTTGTGGCCTCCCTAGCCGCCCCCTGACCTAGGTCTTTGGCCTATAGATTCCCAAATATTCCGCAAAAAATTAGGGGAGCCTCAAAAATACTTTTCCGCCACCGCAAGCTTTCGTTTATGCGAGATCTCATCTAGAGACCCTTCCCGGCGCCCTACCGGAGGGGACTTTGGACTTGGAGGGCTTCTTCATCATCATCATCGCCCCTCCAATGACTCGTGAGTAGTTCACTTCAGACCTACGGGTCCGTAGTTAGTAGCTAGATGGCTTCTTCTCTCTCTTGGATCTTCAATACAAAGTTCTCCATGATCTTCATCGAGATCTATCCGATGTAATCTTCTTTGGTGGTGTGTTTGTCGAGATCCGATGAATTGTGGATTTGTGATCAAATTATCTATGATATGTATTTGAGTCTTTGCTGATTTCTTATATGCACGATTTGATATCCTTGTAAGTCTCTCCGAGTCTTGGGTTTTGTTTGGCCAACTAGATCTATGATTCTAGCAATGGGAGAAGTGCTTGGTTTTGGGTTCTGCCATGTGGTGACCTTTCCAGTGACAGTAGCGGCAGCAAGGCACACATCAAGTAGTTGCCATCAAGGGTAAAAAGATGGGGTTTTTATCATTGGTTTGAGATTATCCCTCTACATCATGTCATCTTGCTTAAGGCGCTACTCCGTTCTTATCGACTTAATACACTAGATGCATGCTGGATAGCGGTCGACGTGTGGAGTAATAGTAGTAGATGCGGAAAGTATCTGTCTACTTGTTCGGACGTGATGCCTATAGATATAATCATTGCATAGATATCGTCACGACTTTGCGTGGTTCTATCAATTGCTCGACAGTAATTTGTTCACCCACCGTCTACTTGCTTTCATGAGAGAAGCCACTAGTAAACACTACGGCCCCCGGGTCTATTCACATCCATCGTTTACACCTCCGCTTTTACTTTCCTTTGTTACTTTGTTGCTTTCAGTTCTCACTTGGCAAATAATCTATAAGCGATTGAAAACCCTTCCTAGCGTTGGGTGCAAGCTTTTGTGTTTGTGCAGGATCTTGAGATACTCTTCCGCCGGATTGATACCTTGGTTCTCAAACAGAGGGAAATACTTACCGTCGCTGTGCTACATCACCCTTTCCACTTCGAGGGAACGCCAAGGCAAGGCTCCAAGGCCACGGGGGAAATCCTTTGCATACTTGCCTAGGAAGTCCCTTAAGGCGTAGCCGGAGCTGAAGGATTCCCGGTGCCGTCGACACAACTATTTTTGGCGCCGTTGCAAGGGATACACAGCAAACATCAACCCCCCCCCCCAAATTCCATTATGCACATCTCCATCTTCATCACCATCTGCGAGGCTTTCCTACGGGTTCATCCGCATTTCGGTCTCAAGCTCAAGTTCTTCAGTGTCAAGCTAAATTCAGTCAGCAGCCAGCAGACCGACTGTGGTGGCGCTGTGATAAGCAAGATTTTTCTTGTGCCATGGCCGGAGGGAACAGTGATCGACACCATCAAGAACTAGCAGGAGGAGTGGTTCTATATCACAGAACCCCGAGAAGCAGACTGGGTGATGCCCATCGAGTTCAGGTCTGGTCCCTCGGTGAGGCTGATCTCATGGGTCAGGAATGGTCTGGACTGTGCTCGACTTCGTACGTGAAGCAGCTACAAAAACGCATCAAGCAAATGGTGGCGTCCAACGTCCGGCTGGCCAATGTAGTACAGGTCATGATTCATTGCCACATCCTCCCCTGCAAGCACCGGGACAACCCGATGTTGTCTCACAAGGTCGACGAGCCCTGGACGGTGCTCGATTTCTACCACACCACTCATGAAGACCTACGGCGGATACTACTCAAACCGCAGCATGAGTTGTCAGGCGAGGACGAAGAGACCAGCTTGAACAATAATACTCCCTATGTGGAGGTACGTCTGAGCTCCTATACTTACTCTGAGTCTTTGTTTTATCAAAGGTCTTACTATCCCTAATTCTTTGCAGGATTGGATGGAACTGGATAAGAACATAGATGACCCAGCTCCCCTGCCAAAGGAACCCCGAACTCCTTTGTTGGATTTAATGTTGGTAGACCGTCGTACGTGGTGCCGGACAATAAGAAGAAAGAGACCCACGAGGGTCTCCATTCGAGGGGTCTGCCGAACACAAAGTCCGAAGACACTCATGCCCCCTCTACCCACGAGGGGGATGCAGACGAGGAGGAAGAGAAAGATTCGCGTGAGGCGAGGAAGAGGGAGAAACCGGAGGGGGCCGAGGAGGGACTACCTCCTCGGTCTCCAAAGAAACCTTGCAAGAGCAAGGTTGGGCTTCTTGTCGCTCACCTAGACTCCGATGACGAGGTTGGAGCCTTCGGGGAGATTTCAAGCCGAACCCTTAGGGTCAAGCCCCCGGCCCTAAGGTACGGAATCCACTCCTTAATTTAACAGAGTCATAGAAAAAAATCAGTTGTGAGGATCGAGTTGTTTCCTATCACAACCTGGTTTGAGATTTTCCGATGGATCAGGTGTCGGACTAGGGTTCGTTGCCTTCCGAGCTGACGCGGAGTGGGAACGCGTCCCACAATACCTCTCCCCGGTCCTCGGATGAGCAGGACGAGGTGATGTCCCATCAGGCCCCGCCGACCTCTACTGAGGTGGTTATGGTCGAGGAAGATACATTGGACACAAGGGATTGGGAGGTCCCGACGGTAGTCGATACACCAGACTCCAAGGACTAAGAGGTTCCCACTGGTGTTAATACATCGGTCATCGAGGACGACAAGATTTTGGCCGAGGTACATACCTCGGTCATTGAGAGCCACGGGCCAGTTCCTTCTCCTCAAGTGGAGAAAAGAACCAAATTCCCTCTGATCATTACCCGTAGAAAGCTTCCGGGGGACCTGATGCTTCAGTGTATTCAGTGCCGCCCCCAGTGCTGCCCACAGCAGAACAACTGTGGCTTGGTGGCGGTCCATAATGGAGGACGCCTTGACCAACTCCTCTATTGCCAAATAACATCGCACCCTTATGGGTGTTGTCTTAAAAGAGGATGCATGCCGTTAACAGCGGACTAAGCGAAGCCTTCGACGACTTGCTGACGGGTTTTACGGTAAGCCGTGTAATCTTTTTGGATTTTATTTACAAAGTTATATATACCTTTATGGGTATAACAGCCCCCCGAGCCAGGGGTAAGTTTGAAAAGCTTATCTATGGCTTAGTATAACTCCTAGCCGCGAAGAGTAATCTTGGGTTTTTTTTCAATTAGAACAGTGTTCTAAAGTAATTCCGACCAAATTTCTTGGATGCCGATAACTCATAGTCGTTGGAATTCATAATTCTATCGTGCAGGATTCATGCTCCACTGCTTATGCCAACGCGCTATAGATAACCGAGCTGAACCAGAAATTGAAGGTTTTCGATGAGGAACTTAGTCGCGTGAATGTTCGGCTTGATGAAAGGAGGGTAAGTTGCAAGTACTGCTAGAAATGTTACTTCCTTTTTAATACAGAAGGCCTCTCCTGACTTTCAATGTCTGGCCTTGTTATGTCGACTTAGTCAGCAGCACAGGATGAAGAGTTCAAGAAACTCAAGGCCGAACTGGAGAAGGCCAAGAAGGAGGCCTCTGCTCACAAAGTGGCGGTCGAACAAGCGGCTGCCGAGCTGAGCTCCATTAAGGTGGAAAGTAGCAAGCATGAGGCCAGGGTGACCGAGGTTCAACAGGAACTACATGAAGCCATCTCTAAATGTGAGGCTTTGGAGGAGAAGTCTCGGCAACTCGTAAGCAATACTTATTGCAATGTGCCTTTGGTGGAAACAGGTATGCATTTCTTAAGCGGATGTGGCGTCCCTCGGGCACCTTCACGGACCTCCCAAGGAATATGGCGGAGGCAAACATGCACTACTCAGACCATGACGGGGATGTTGAGCAGAGGCTCTTCTGGGATTAGTTTCAGACTCCCGAGCCCAACCCTAGTCTCAGTTATCAAATGAAACAACTCATGGAGCTGCATAGGATGGCGGAGCCCGCCATGAAGGATTTCTGTATCCGCCTATGGCCTACCAAGCCTTTGATGAGGAGTTACTTTGCTTTAGTGCAGAAGTTTGTTGATGCCACGCCTCGTATTGAGGTCCTGAAGCATTCCCTCTGCATAGAAGGAGCTCGGATTGAGGGGCACTATCCAGGGATGAAGCCCCTAACAATGGCCACCGCACCTCCACCAGCCGGGAAGGAGCACACACGCCCCGAGCTTTATTTTTCCTCCGCTATAGAAGGTGCTTGGGTTATAGAAGCCCAATGCTCGAAGCATGTAATCTTCGAGTAATTGTACTGTCATGTGTCTTCGAACAACTTATATTCGCAATGTTTAGTAGTTGTGCTATGTGTATTATTTGGACTCCTATCATTTGGCCGGTTTAATCTGGAAGTTACCAGTCGTTGGCTTCAGCCCCCGGGTAGATACTACGTGGGGTATTTCATCGTCTGTACTAATACCCTTAGCTGATGTTTCGGTGCCCGAAGGTGGTGTTGTGTGGTAGAAACGAGGCAATCAGACATTTGGTTTTATCGCCTTCCCTTAGCCTTAGGAGTATAAATTTGGGTGGTTGATCGGAAGCCCCCATGCTTTTTGTTGGTAGACTGGTAAGCCAAATTTTGAAATAGCTACCATAGGGTCTGCAAAGGCATAAACCCTCCATTTAACACGGAATAGCCTCCAACGCCTTTTGTTTTTGAGCTCGGGTTGTAGACCAGTTCTCGCTTATTATGACGGTCAGTTTTCGACTTCCTCCACTGAGGTATTTTTGGCCAGACTAGCCGACAATACAATCGCAGTGGTTCTCCCTTTACCCCTTAGCCGAACTAGTGGAACGTAAGGAGGTAAGCACAGGATCAGGGCAACCCAACTGTAGACCCAAGACATAATTCAGAACCGATGCATATAACACGAGACCCGAGAGACCGGACACTTAAGAAGCAATGACAGTATAGTAATCGGAGTGGTGTTAGAATCCATGCCTCCGGTCTATAATCGATTGAACTTTAGCATGTGTAAAAAGTAATTTTGATCTGTTATCGCCGATGAGCATAAAATGTGTGTATACAAAAGTACTTGGAATAATGTGTCCGATGAATTTTTGTAACTCGTAGCATCAAGGCAACTGTTATAGGTAACTATTGATACAAGTTTTTGAAGCAACTTTTCCAGCGACCTTACACGGGTGACTTGATGTCCGCCTTGTTTTCGGTCGTACTATATCTATCACCCCTGCTAGGGGTGGAAGTACTATCCTTTACAGGAAGTTGCTGTCAGCAGGCGGACCTTGAGTAGAGGGTCTTGAGAAGCTGCTGATGAAACGGAGGAGCTTGATGCTTGCGATTATTCAAGATACCCTGTCGTTGGTTCGTAGGAGTGTGTTGGACCATAGCTCGGTTGACCCGATCCATAACCCCTGGTGGGTTGCTCCCACGGCTTCCCATGGAATTTTAAGGATGAAATTGTTTACGAGGGGAATACCTTGATGGTGTTCGGGCCGTGTCGTGGGAGCCGTATCCATACGTACTCTGAGGCAAAGATGTACCCGGCTGGTCGGATTGGGCCGGGGCTCATTTTCCTTTTGTACGCGCCTTTGTTGCCGGCTTGTGATTTGAAGTGTCGACGTCGTGTTGGCACTCAGCTACCAGTGCATCCGTGTGCTCCTCGGTCCGGAGAGAACGCTTTGTATTTCCCTTGACCGTGATGAATCCCTTGGGTCCGGACATTTTGAGATTCATGTAGGCATAGTGGGGTACGACGTTAAAGCGTGTGAAAGTTGTGCGGCCGATCAGGGCATCGTATCCGCTAAGAAAGGGGACAATATCGAAGATCAAGTCCTCACTGCGAAAGTTTTTGGGAGAACCGAACATGACTTCCAGTGGTATTGTGTTCGAGAACCGGGCTTCAACGCCTGGAATCACTTCTTTAAAGGTAGTGTGGCTTGGTTTACTACGGGCTCTACGGCGTATACCTCCTGAAGGGCCCGTTTCCTCTCCTTTTTTGGTATATGGGTGATGTAGATCATGTTCATAGTTTTAACCTCAGGAGCGAACTGCTTTTGGCCTTGCTGCTGGCTACGCCTATAGGGATTTCCTTCGCAAATATGTAAAGGATTCCCCCGCGGCCTTGGAGCCTTGCGTTGGTGTTCCCTTCAAGAGGAAAGGGTGATGTAGCACAGTCGCGGTAAGTATTTCCCTCAGTTTGAGAACCAAGGTATCAATCCAGTAAGAGGATCGCGTCAAGTCATAAGTACCTGCTCAAACACAAAGAGCTTGCACCGAACGCTATGAAGGGGTTGTCAATCCCTTACAAATTGTTTTCGAAGTGAGAACTGAAAGCAAAAAGTAAAAAAAGAAAAGTAAAAGTAAAAGTTGAGATGATAATTGTGAGTAGACCCGGGGGTCGTAGTGTTCACTAGTGGCTTCTCTCATGAAAGCAAGTAGACGTTGGGTGAACGAATTACTGTCGAGCAATTGATAGAACGCGCAAAGTCGTGACGTTATCTATGGCAATGATCATACATATAGGCATCACGTCCAAAACAAGTAGACTGATACTTTCTGCATCTACTACTATTACTCCACACGTCGACCGCTATCCAGCATGCATCTAGTGTATTGAGTTCATAAGAACAGAGTAACGCCTTAAGCAAGATGACATGATGTAGATGGACAATCTCAAATCTATGATGAAAGCCCATCTTGTTACCCTTGATGGGAACAACAAGATGCGTGCCTTGCTGCCCCTTCTGTCACTGGGAAAGGTCACCGCACGGTATGAACCCAAAACCAAGCACTTCTCCCATTGCAAGAATCATAGATCTAGTTGGCCAAACAAAACACAAGACTCGGAGAGACTTACAAGGATATCAAATCATGCATATAAGAAATCAACTAAGACTCAAATATAATTCATAGATAATCTAATCACAAATCCACAATTCATCGGATCTCGACAAACACACCGCCAAACAGGATTACATTGGATAGATCTCCATGAAGATCATGGAGAACTTTGTATTGAAGATCCAAGAGAGAGAAGAAGCCATATAGCTACTAACTACGGACCCGTAGGTCTGAAGTAGACTACTCACGAGTCATTGGAGAGGCAATGATGTTGATGTAGAAGCCCTCCAGCTCCAAAGTCCCCTCCGGTAGGGCACCGGGAAGGGTCTCGAGATGAGATCTCGCGGAAAAGGAAGCTTGCGGCGGTGGAAAAGTGGTTTCTTGGACGCCCTGATTTTTTCTGGGATTTTAGGGAATATATAGGCCAAAAAGCTAGGGCAGGGGAGCTCCAGGGAGGCCACAAGCCTGGTAGCCGCGCCCCCCTGGCCGCGGCTACAGGGCTTGTGGGCTCCCTGTGGGCCTCCTGCCTTGGCCCTCAAGTCTCCCGATCTTCTTTTGTTCTGGAAAAATTCATTTCGGGGATTTTATTCCGTTTGGACTCCATTCCAAAATCAGATCTGAAAAGAGTCAAAAACACAGAAAAACAGGAACTGGCACTTGGCACTGAATTAATAAGTTAGTCCCAAAAAAGATATAAAAGGTATATAAAACATCCATAACAGCATGAAACCATCAAAAATTATAGATACATTTGAGACGTATCAAGCATCCCCAAGCTTAACTCCTGCTCGTTCTCGAGCAGGGAAGTGATAAAGAATGAATTTTTGATGCTTTCATGCTACCTAGCATAGATGTCCTTTGTAACTCTTCTTATGTGACATGAATGTTCAGATCCGTTAGATTCAAAACAATAGTTTGCTATTGACGTGGAGACAATAATATTTCAAGCAAACTAGCAAGGTAATCATGAACTTTCAAAATAACAAGGCCAAAAGAAAGTTATCCCTACAAAATCATATATTTTGGCTATGCTCTATCATCCTTGCACAATGAATTTAAATCATGCACAACCTTGTTATTGGCCAAGTAATTGTTTTCACACCTTTACTTTCTCAAACTTTTTCAACTCTCACGCAATACATGAGCATGAGCCATGGTTTTAGCACTATAAGTGGAATGGAGTGTGGTAGAGGTTGCAAGGCAAACAAGGAGAAGATGGTCACATTGACTAGGCATATCAATGAGCTATGGAGATGCTCATCAATAGATATCAATGTGAATGAGTAGGGATTTCCATACAAATGATGCACTAGACCTAAGAGTATGTGAAAGCTCTTAAAGAAAACTAGTGGGTGTGCATCCAACTTGCTTGCTCACGAAGACCTAAGGCAATTTTGAGGAAGCCCATCATTGGAATATACAAGCCAAGTTATATAATGAAAATTTCCCACTAGATATATGGTGGTGACAAAACGAGAGACTCTCAATCATGAAGATCATGGTGCTTAATAAGCACAAGTGTGGAAAGATAGTAGCACTGTCCCTTCTCTATTTTTCTCTCATTTTTCTTGGTGCGCTCTTTGGCCTCTTTTTTTATATATTTTTTTAATTTGGTGGGCATCTTTGGCCTCTTTTTGTAAATGGGCTTCGCTGGCCACTTTATTTCCTCACATGGGACAATGCTCCATCAATGATGATCATCACACTTACAACTCAAAACTTAGAGCAATAATGACTCTATATGAAATGCCTTCGGTAGTGTACCGTGACAATGATCTAGCATGGCATAGACATCACGGGAAACATCATGCTAGCTATCTTATGATCATGCTATGGCAATGTAGAAGTGGTGGCACATGTCATGGTGGTAGTTGCATGGCAATATATCTCGGAATGGCTTTGCAAATGCCATAGTAGGTAAGTATGGTGGCTGTTTTGATGGAGGCTATATGGTGGGTTTTGTGCACCGGCGAAAGTTGCACGGGACTAAAGAAGATAGTGATGGTGGAAGGTGAAAGTGCATCTAAACAATGGACTCAACATTAGTCATGAAGAACTCATATACTTGTTGCAAAAGTCTTAGTAGTAATCGAAACAAAGCATTCAACGCATACTCCTAGGGGAAGGGTTCGTAGGTATAAACCATCGTGCGATCCTGACCGCCACACAAAGGATGACAAGCAATAAACTAATCATGCTCAGACTTCATCACATAGCGGTTCACCATACGTGCATGCTACGGGAATCACTAACTTCAACACAAGTATTTCTAGATCCACAACACCTTACTACTATAACTTCAATATTACCACAACCACAGCTCAAAACTAATTGAGATGAATCAAACTTCTCTAACTACTCAATGCACATGAAGGTGGAAGTTTCCATATCCCTTTGGATAACTACCCCTTTTGAGACTACTTTCATAGCATAGATCAACTACCATGCCACGCGCTTCTGTGCTCTAAAAGATAGAAGTGAAACATATAGAGCAAAATCAACTAGCTCAAAAGATATAAGTGAAACACATGTGAGCTGAATTGTCTAACCAAAGGATATAAGTGAAGCTTGAAAAAATCACGGTGAGTGCATGTATCTCTCTCTAGGTGTGCAGCAAGGAATATTCTGACAAATAAAATAAAAGACTCCTACGATACCAGACGCTCCAAGCAAAACACATAACATGTGGTGAATAAAAATATAGTCCCAAGTAACGTTACCGATGGATTGAAAACGAAAGAGGGGATGCCTTCCCGGGCATCCCCAAGCTTAGGCTTTTTAGACATCCTTTAATCAACTTGGGGTGCCTTGGGAATCCCCAAGCTTGAGCTCTTGCCACTCTTTATCTCTTTGTCCATAAGAACTTCACCCAAAACTTGAAAACTTCACAACACGAAACTCAAACAGGAACTCATGATATCATTAGTATAAAAAAGGAGATCACCACTTCCTTAGGTACTGTATCAAACTTAAATTCTACTTATGTTGATGTTGGGTTGCTGTATTTTAAATCTTCCATGGCTAATACCCCCCCGATACTATCCATAGTTTCATCAAAATAAGCAACCAACTCAACAAAAACAGAATCTGTTAACAGCAGACCAGTCTGTAGCAATCTGTATACTTCGTATACTTCTGGTACTTCCAAAATTCTGAAAATTACGACACTCTGAAGAATTTGCGTAGAAATCAGTATCAAAAAGAATAAACTCAAAATCTCTAATAGAAACAAAATGAAAATTCATTTAGTGAGCATAAAGTTCCTGTCTTTTCCAACATGATCAAACGATCATCCCCAAGACTAATCATAACGGTTTTACTTGGCACAAATGCAAAAGAAACACAAAAAATCCAATCATAACAGAATTATGAAAGTGTGGAAAACACAAAACAGAAAGAAATAGGATATATTCGTTGGGTTGCCTCCCAACAAGCGCTATTGTTTAACGCCCTTAGCTAGGCATAAGGTGATGGAATCACGTATAGTCATCTTTGGTGCTCAAACCATAAGTAGCCCTCATCATAGATTCATAAGGCAATCTTATTTTATTTGTAGGAAAATGCTCCATGCCCTTCTTTAGAGGAAATTGAAATCTAATATTCCCTTCCTTCATATCGATGATAGCACCAATATTCCTTAGGAAAGGTCTACCAAGAATAATGGGACATGAAGGATTGCAATCTATGTCAAGTACAATGAAATCCACGGGTACATAGTTCTTATTTGCAACAATAAGAACATCACTGATCCTTCCCATGGGTTTCTTGATAGTAGAATCCGCAAGATGCAAATCAAGAGAACACTCTTCAATCTCATGACACCAATAATATCACATAAAGACTTTGGAATCGCGGAAACACTAGCACTCAAATCACACAAAGCATTGCATTCATAGTTTTTGATTTTGATTTTGATAGTAGGTTCCCACTCATCATGAAGTTTTCTAGGTATAGAGACTTCTAATTCGAGTTTCTCTTGAAGAGATTTCATCATAGCATCTACGATATGAGAGGTAAAGGCTTTGCTTTGACTATAAGCATGTGGAGAGTTTGCAATGGATTGCATCAAGGAAATGCATTCAAACAAGGAGCAACTATCATAATTGAATTCCTTGAAATCCAAAGTGGGAGTTTCATTACTACCCAATATTTTGATTTCTTCTACTCCACTCTCCACACCTTTATCATCAAGATAGGTGGACTCCGAATCATTGGGGCGTTTTTCAACCAAAGTGGATTCATATCCAGCCCCTTCATCAATAGGTTTGACACGCGAAAACAAAGATTCAAGAGGAGTCACACCAAGCACTTTAAGATCTTCATGATTTGCATCACTAGAACGCACCCTTTTAAACCATTCATGCTTAGCGCGAATTTGGGCAGTTCTTTCTTTGCTCTCATTCATGGAGACACGCATAGCTTTTAAAGTTTCATCCAAGTTAACCTTGGGAGGAGCACATCTAACTTTCAAAGCATCAATATCACAAGACATCCTATCAAGGCTCTTAGCCAAATCATCTATTTTGAGTAGTTTTTCCTCTATGCACGCATTGAAAATATTTTGAGAGTTGATGAACTCTTTGATATTACTCTCTAAATCAGAGGGTAATTTGTTATGATTTCCATAAGTGTTGTTGTAGGAATTGACATAGTTGTTAGAGGAGTTACTAGGAAAAGGCCTAGGAACATAGTTTCTTCTAAAAGCATGTTTGTTGCCAAAATTGTTCCTACCAACAAAATTAACGTCCAAACTAGCGTTGCTACTCTCAATCAAGGAAGATAGTGGCATGTCATTAGGATCTAAAGGAGCATTTCTACTAGCAACCAAATTCATCAACTCGTCCATTTTAGCACTAAGCGAGTTAATTTCTTCTATAGCATGTACCTTTTTGCTAGCAGGTGTCCTTTCAGTGTGCCACTGAGAGTAGTTGGTCATGATATTGTCTAGGAGTTTTGTAGCTTCTCCGAACGTGATTTCCATGAACGTTCCACCTGAGGCGGAGTCCAAGGTATTTCTAAAAGAAAAATTCAAACCAGCGTAAAAGATTTGTATAACCATCCACAAACTCAAGCCATGAGCGGGACAATTTCTAATCATTAACTTCATCCTCTCCCAAGATTGTGCAATGTGTTCATGATCAAGTTGCTTGACATTCATGATATCGTTACGGAGAGAGATAATCTTAGCTGGCCGAAAATACTTGGTTATGTAAGCATCTTTGCACTTATTCCAAGAACCGATGCTATTTTTAGGCAAAGAAGAAAACCAAGTTTTTGCACGATCTCGCAAAGAGAACGGAAAAAACTTCAATTTAACAACATCAGTATCCACATCTTTCTTCTTTTGCATATCACAAAGTTCAATGAAAGTATTAAGATGGGATGCGGCATCTTCACTAGGAAGGCCAGAAAATTGCTCTTTCGTAACAAGATTCAGCAAGGCGGCATTGATTTCATATGATTCCGCACTAGTTGCGGGAGCAATCGGAGTACTAATAAAATCATTATTATTATTATTCGAGAAGTCGCAAAGTTTGGTGTTTTCAGACATGATGACTTCAACAAACAAACAAGAACACAAGCAAGCAAGAAAACTGGCAAAGGAAAACGGCAAAAGGCAAATGAAAACGGCAAATGTGAAGTGGGGGAGAGGAAAACGAGAGGCAACTGGCAAAAAAGGTAAATGCAAGAGATGAGTTTGTGACACTAACTTGAATAGATCTTGACTTGATCTCTCCCCGGCAACGGCGCCAGAAATTGGCGTGTTGACGGGAGATTATTCTTCTCTTGATACTTCTCGGCAAGCGATCCTCCCCGGCAACGGCGCCAGAAATCCTTCTGCTGCTGGCTACGCTTATAGGGATTTCCTTGGCAAATATGCAAAGGATTCCCCCGCGGCCTTGGAGCCTTGCGTTGGTGTTCCCTTGAAGAGGAAAGGGTGATGTAGCACAGCGGCGGTAAGTATTTCCCTCAGTTTGAGAACCAACGTATCAATCCAGTAGGAGGATCGCGTCAAGTCACAAGTACTTGCACAAACACAAAGAGCTTGCACCCAACGCTATGTAGGGGTTGTCAATCCCTTATAGATTGTTTGCAAAGTGAGAACTGAAAGCAAAAAAGTAAACAAAGCAAAGTAAAAGTAAAAGCTGAGCTGATAATTGTTAGTAGACCCGGGGGCCGTAGTGTTCACTAGTGGCTTCTCTCATGAAAGCAAGTAGACGGTGGGTGAACGAATTACTATCGAGCAATTGATAGAACCGTGCAAAGTCGTGACGTTATCTATGGAAATGATCATACATATAGGCATCACGTCCAAACTTTGTCAGGCCTATGCGAAATATATACTGTTGGCTTAGCTGCAGTTTGTTGGTCCATTTGGTTGGCTCGGAATCGGTCTACCTTTGAGAAGAAATTGATCAAAACCCCTTTTGAAATTGCTTTCACAGCGAGTGCACTTATTGATTACTGGGCAGGTATGCAGAAACCGGCGATGGCAGAAAATGTCAAGAAGGGGGCTCAGCTGCTAAAGAAGAGCGCAACTCAAATGATGCGGCTGTGTGAACCGCCGAGGGCAGAAGCAAGCGAGCAGGCTGGGGATGAAGAAATCTGGGATGAATGGTGAATGCAGATAGGGAGATGTTCGGTTCACTTTTGCTGATTTGTAGTGATGGTGGCCTGTTGTCCATGGTGGTGCTCGAGGCTTTGTGTTCTATTCGGTGTGAACTTTTTCAGTTTGTTTTTGTGCTCTTTTGGTGAGCCTGGTGTGGTGGTAGTTGTTGTGGGGTGCCTGGCAGTGGTACTGATACTTGTGATCCTTGTTGTGTAGTTTAGGGTGATATCAGGTTTTCGCCCTGCAGTTCATGTTCCTGACGACAGGTGTGAACGGCGGGTTTCCTGATATTGCTCCGAACTCGCTTTTTTCCCTTTCCCTCTCTTTCTGGTCCTGGTGTCATGAACATTGTATTTCAGTTATGAAAGTAATGGAAAGGGGAGAAAGCCTGGTTCGAAAAAGGCATCATGTCCAAAGCAAGTAGACCGATACTTTTTGCATCTACTACTATTACTCCACACGTCGACCGCTATCCAGCATGCATCTAGTGTATTGAGTTCATAAGAACGGAGTAACGCCTTAAGAAAGATGACATGATGTAGATGGACAAGCTCAAATCTATGATGAAAGCCCATCTTGTTACCCTTGATGGCAACAACACGATGCATGCCTTGCTGCCCCTTCTATCACTAGGAAAGGTCACCGCACGGTATGAACCCAAAACCAAGCACTTCTCATATTGCAAGAATCATAGATCTAGTTGGCCAAACAAAACCCAAGACTCGGAAAGACTTACAAGGATATCAAATCATGCATATAAGGAATCAGCAAAGACTTAAATATAATTCATAGATAATCTGATCACAAATCCACAATTCATCGGATCTCGACAAACACACTGCCAAAGAGGATTACATCGGATAGATCTCCATGAAGATCATGGAGAACTTTGTATTGAAGATCCAAGAGAGTGAATAAGCCATCTAGCTACTAACTACGGACCCGTTGGTCTAAAGTAGACTACTCACGAGTCATTGGAGAGGCAATGATGTTGATGTAGAAGCCCTCCAGCTCCAAAGTCCTCTCCAGCAGGGCACCGAGAAGGGTCTCCAGATGAGATCTCGCGGAAATGGAAGCTTGCGGCGGCGGAAAAGTGGTTTCGTGGACGCCCTGATTTTTTCTCGGATTTTAGGGAATATATAGGCCAAAAAGCTAGGGCAGGGGAGCTCCAAGGAGGCCACAAGCCTGGTAGCCGCGCGCCCCCTGGCCGCGGCTACACGGCTTGTGGGTTCCTGTGGGCCTCCTTCCTTGGCCCTCAAGTCCCCAGATCTTCTTCTGTTCTGGAAAAAATCATTTCGGGGATTTTATTCCGTTTGGACTCCGTTCCAAAATCAGATCTGAAAAGAGTCAAAATCACAGAAAAAACAAGAACTGGCACTTGGCTCTGAATTAATAAGTTATTCCCAAAAAAGATATAAAAGGTATATAAAACATCCAATGTTGACAAGATAACAACATGAAACCATAAAAAAATATAGGTACGTTTGAGACATATCAGGCCTCCATTGTTTGGGCCACGGGGCTCATCATCGTCTTCACTTCGTGGGCCCCTATTTTGTTCATCGGTGGCTAGCTTGCCAACCTGTTTGAACACCCAACAATTATGGTTGGTGTGGGTGGCGGGCTGATCTTGGTGTCGTGAATCTGGCAGGGCCGTCCCATGGACTTGGTCCCTCCCTGTTCCCTTTGAAGGGTTTCTTACGTTGTCCTGGCTTTGTACTGCAGAATCCAACATTTATTATTGTGTCGTCGGCATCACCATTACGGTGGCGGCGTTTATTCTTGTTTTTTCTTGGTTTGCTATTTCCATCCCGGACTTCAGAGGTTCCAGGGTCGTCCGCATTGTGGTTGCGCCAAGCTAGCAAATTATCTTCACCCGCGCAAAAGCGTGTCATGATGGAGGTAAGGGCACACATTGCTTCAACATTCGGACAGTCTATGATTTGATTCTTCTTGGCGAGGAACCGGTTCCAGAATTGTCTTACTGATTTCCCGCCTTCTGGATGACGTTGCTAGGTCGGATGAATCCGGTGGCCGAATGACAACCCACAAGTATAGAGGATCACAACAGTTTTCGAGGGTAGAATATTCAACCCAAATTTGTTAATTCGACACAAGGGGAAGCCAAAGAATATTCTCGAGTATTAGCAGTTGAGTTTTCAATTCAACCACACCTGAAAGACTTAGTATATGCAACAAAGTTTTAGTAACAGAGTAGTGTGGTAGCAACAGTAGCAACGGTAACAGTAGCAGCAGTGACAACAGTAGCGGTAACAGTAGCAAGGACCAGTAGGAAAAGACTCGTAGGCATTGGATCGGTGATGGAAAATTATGTCGGATGACATTCATCATGCAACAGTTATAACATGAGGATATATGTAACTAGCTCTAGTTCGTCAATGTAATGTAGGCATGTATTCCGTATATCGTCATACGTGCTTATGGAAAAGAACTTGCATGACATCTATTGTCCATCCCTCCCGTGGCAGCGGGGTCCTAATGAAAACTACGGGATATTATGGTTCTCCTTTTAATAGAGAACCGGAACAAAGCATTAGAACTTAGTGAATACATGAACTCCTCATACTATGGTCATCTCCGGGAGTGGTTCCGGCTATTGTCACTCCGGGGTTGCTGGGTCATAACACATAGTAGGGGACTACAACTTGCAAGATAGGATCAAGAACACACATATATTAATGAAAATATAATAGGCTCGGATCTGAAATCATGGCACTCGGGCCCTAGTGACAAGCATTAAGCATAACAAAGTGGTAGCAACATTAATCTCAGCACATAGTGGATACTAGGGATCAATCCCCATCAAAACTAACTCGACTACATGATAGATCTCATCCAACCCATCACCGTCCAGCAAGCCTACGATGAGATTACTCACGAACGGTGATAAGCATCATGGAATTGACGATGAAGGAAGGTTGGTGATGACGATGGTGACGATCTCTCCTCTCCGGAGCCCAGAATGGACTCCAGATCTGCCGTCCAGAGGAAGAACAGGTGGTGGCGGCGCCTCCGTATCGTAAAACGTGATGAACTCTTCTCCTTGATTTTTTCTGGGCGAAAGGGACTAAATAGAGCTGGAGTTGGAGGCGGCAGAGCCCCGAGGGCCCCACAAGCCTGCTAGGCGCGGCCAGGGGGGGCCGCGCCTCCTGGGCTTGTGGGCTCCTCGCTCCACGTCTCCGGTTGATTCTTGCGCCAATATTTTTTATATATTCCACAAAAAATCCTCGTAAATTTCCAGGTCATTCCGAGAACTTCTATTTTTGCGCAAAAGCAACACCATGGCAATTCTGCTGAAAATAGCGTTACTCCGGGTTAGTTCCATTCAAATCATGCAAATTAGAGTCCAAAACAAGGGCAAAATAGTTTGGAAAAGTAGATACGATGGAGACGTATCAAGTCCCCCAACCTTAAAGCCTTGATTGTCCTCAACCAATTCAGTTGACAAACTGAAAGAGACAAAACAAAAACTTTTACGAACTCTTGTTGCTATAATTATGTCTAACTCGTATTCAGATTTTCAGCAAGATCATAAGCTAACCACATAAGCAATAACATTTAGGTCTCATGGTAAACTCATATCAATGGCAAAATCAACTAGCGAGCAATAATAATAAGTTTCAAGCGTCAACACTTCAATCAAAACAATCATGAAGCGATATGAACAGATGGCATCTCGCTAGCTCTTTCTGAGACCGCAAAACATAAATGCAGAGCACCTTCAAAGACCAAGGGCTGACTGAACATTGTAATTCATGGCAAAGAAGATCCAGTCACCGTCATACTCAATATCAATTAAAATCAAAGCATAGAAATGACGGAGGTGCTCTCTAATTGGTGCTTTTATAAGGAGAGGATGACTGAACAGAAACATAAATAGATAGGCCCTTCGCAGAGGGAAGCTTTGATTTGCAAAGGTGCCAGAGCTCAAGCTTTTAAAACAGAGATAAATAATTTTGGGTGGCATGCTTTCATTGTCAACATGATGACCAAGAGTTTTCACCATCTTCCATGCTACACATACTAAAGGAGGTTCCCAAACAGAAAAGTAAAGTTTTGACTCCCCCACCACCGGTCAATCACACTCCACGGCTAGCCGAATACTCGGGTGCCGTCCATAGACATAACAATCCACGGGGAGTTTTGTTTGCAATTATATTTTCGATTTGAGCATGGAACTGGGAATTCCAAATATCGGCCCCTTTCTCGTGAGTCATAGTGAATAAACACATATCGAGGATAACACGCCTAGCATGGAAGATACTGATCGCCCCTTGTCACCACATGAGCGGTTCGGGCATGCAAAACAGATTATTACTTGAAGGTTTAGAGAGTGGCACATGCAAATTTACTTGGAAATGCACGTAGATACCACATATAGGTAGGTATGGTGGGCTCATATGGAACAACTTTGGGTTTATGGAAGTGGATGCACAAGCAGTATTCCCGCTTAGTACAATTGAAGGCTAGCAAAAGACTGGGAAGCGACCAACTAGAGAGCGACAACAGTTATCAATATGCATTGAAATTAACCAACATTGAGTGCAAGCATGAGTAGGACATAAATCACCATAAACATGAATATCATAGAGGTTATGTTGATTTTGTTTCAACTACATGTGTGAACATGTGCCAAGTCAAGCCACTTGAATCATTCAAAGGAGGATACCATCCTATCATACTACATCACAATCATCTTGAAATTCATGTTGGCATCCAAGACAAACCATTATAAGCTGCTAGCTAATTAAGCATGGCATTAGAAACTATGATCTCTAAGTTGTCATTGCAAACATGTTTCTCTCATAACGAAGCTGAATTAGGAACGATGAGCTAGTCATATTTACAAAAACAAAATAGATCGAGTTCATACCAGCTTTTCCAAGCTCAGTCACTTCATCATATATCGTCTGTATTGCCTTTCACTTGCACGACCGAATGATGTGAACAATAATAAGAGTGTTCGTGCATTGGACTAAACTGGAATCTACAAGCAAACACAAAGGAGAAGACAAAGTAATATGGCTCTTTGACAGATAAATAGGTATACATGCGAGAGCCACTAAACATTGTAACCATGGTCTTCTACCTTGACCAAAACAAAAAGAAAACTATTTACACGGGAAAGCTCCCAACAAGGAAACGAAGAATGGGAAATCTTTTTGGGTTTTCTCAATATAAACAAACACACGAGAAGAAAGTGAGAAAAAGAAATAAACTAGCATGGATGATACAGTGGCAAGGTGTGACCACCGACTAACAAAGTGAAAGTGTGAGCAAGAATGTAAAGTCGGTGAGGAACACGTACTCCCCCAAGCTTAGGCTTTCGGCCTAAGTTGGTCTACTCCCATGGCTGGTCCGGGCGATATCCAAAATCATAATGGGGGTTGTACGAGAACGCGGCAGCTACCGCCTGAATAGCTGCCTCACGGAGGCGAGCAGCCTTCGCCACCCTCTCATACTCCTCTACCTCTCCTCTGGTTATGTAATATCTCCGTTTTACCTGAAAGTCAAAGAAGGCAGGAGCAGGAAGGGTAACGTGGAAAACACGCAAAACAGGAAAAATAAAGCTAAATTTATCATTTTTCTTCTAAACAACCGAAAGTAAAGGTTTGGAACAGAGGGTTGTGACTCCTAGATTCATCAATCTCATGGTCATCAAAAGAAATCTGTCAATGAGGTTAATCAAGTCTCCTTGACAAACTTTTTTGAATCGCATAAAACCGGAGAATTTCGAATAGTCACTAGGTTACCTCAATGGGGATGTGCATATCCCCAACAAGCGAATCATACTTCATCTTAACAGTAGGTATAGGGCATTCAAAGCTGCCAATAAGAATCGATAAAGTTTTTTCAATAGCATTGATGCAATGTACTCAATATTGTTTCTTCGGAAAGTGCACCATATGCTCATTACCATTGACATGGAAAGTGACATTGCCTTTGTTGCAATCAATAACAGCCCCTGCAGTGTTTAAAAAGGGTCTTCCAAGGATGACCGCCATGGCATCATCCTCGGGAATATCCAGAATAACAAAGTCCATTAAGATAGTAACGTTAGCAACCACAACAGGCACATCCTCACAAATGCCGATAGGGAAAGCGGTTGATTTGTCGGCCATTTGCAAGGAGATTTCAGTGGGTGTCAACTTATCCAATTCAAGTCCATGATAAAGAGAGAGAGGCATAACACTAACACCAGCTCCAAGATCGCATAAAGCAGTTCTAACGTAGTTGCCTTTAATGGAGCAAGGTATAGTGGGCACTCCGGGATCACCTAGTTTCTTAGGAGTTCCACCCTTGAAGGTGTAATTAGCGAGCATGGTGGAAATCTCAACCTCAGGTATCCTCCTCTTATTAGTCACAATATCCTTCATGTACTTAGCATAAGGAGACATTTTGAGCATATCTGTCAAACACATTTGCAGAAAGACAGGTCTAATCATTTCAACAAATCGCTCAAAATCCTCATCGTCCTTTTTCTTGGATGGTTTGGGAGGAAAGGGCATGGGTTTCTGAACCCATGGTTCCCTTTCTTTACCATGCTTCCGAGCAATGAAATCGTTCTGATCGTATCTCATATTCTTAGGTTGTGGGTTATCATGAACATCACTATCGGTATTATCATTAGGCTCATGTTCATCACCAGATTGTGTTTCGGCATTAGAAACACAGACATCGTTTGGATTCTCGGGTGTAACAGCAACGGGGTTGCAAGCCTGCAAGTTCCTATCATCATTCTTTTTCTTCCTAGGATGCCTAGGTGCCTCGTTGCTAACTCCTTGAGAATCTTGTTCAATTCTCTTAGGATGACCCTCAGGATACAATGGTTCCTGGGTCATTCTACCACCTCTAGTGATAACTCTAACAGACTTGTCATTCAGCTCATTGAGCAAGTCATTTTGAGCCTTAAGTACTTGTTCTACCTGAGTAGTGACCATAGAGGCATGTTTACTCAAAAGCTTAAGGTCATTGACATTTCTATCCACACAAGCACTTAAATGACTAAGCATACGATCATTCTGCTCCAATCGTCTGCTACCGTAATCATTGAAACTTTCTTGTTTGACAACAAAGTTATCAAATTCATCTGAGCATAAGCTAACAGGTTTATCAAAAGGAATATCACTCTCATTGAGTCTACAAAGATAATTTACCTCTACTACCTGTGTAGGGTTATCAAGACCATGGATCTCTTCGATAGGTGGTAGATTCTTAACATCTTCAGATTTAATGCCTTTCTCTTGCATAGATTTCTTAGCTTCTTGCATATCTTTAGGACTGAGGAATAGGATACCTCTTTTCTTCGAAGTTGGCTTCGGAGGTGGTTCGGGAATAGTCCAAGCATTCTCATTGCACAAGATATTATTCAATAGAATCTCAGCTTGTTCCATAGTTTGTTCCCTGAAAACACAACCAGCACAACTATCTAGGTGGTCCCTAGAAGCATCCGTTAGTCCATTATAGAAGATATCAAGTATTTCATTTTTCTCAAGAGGGTGATCAGGCAAAGCATTCAGTAGCTGGACAAGCCTCCCCCAAGATTGTGGGAGACTCTCTTCTTCAACTTGCACAAAGTTATATATATCCTGCAAGGCAGCTTGTTTCTTATGGGCAGGAAAATATTTCTCAGAAAAGTAGTAGATCATATCCTGGGGACTACGCACACAACCAGGAGCAAGAGAAGTGAACCAAGTCTTAGCATCACCCTTTAGCGAGAAAGGAAACAACTTAAGGATATAGTAGTGGCGGATCTTTTCCTCACTCGTGAACAGGGTGGCTATATCGTGCAACTTAGTAAGATGTGCTACAACCGTTTCAGACTCATAACCATGAAAAGGATCAGATTCGACCAAAGTGATTAACTCAGGATCGATAGAGAATTCATAATCCTTATCGGTCACAAAGATAGGCGAAGTAGCAAACTTCGGGTCGTATTTCATTCTAGCGTTCAGAGATTTTTCTTTCCACTTGCGCAGTAATTTCTCAAGATCATAGCTATCCTTACAAGCAAGAAAGTCCTCAGCTATCTCTCCCTCCATAACATAACCCTCAGGTATATCAGGCAATTCATATCTAGGAGAGCTAGTTCTAATAGGTGAAATAGCAGTTTCAGAAGTATCATCACATTCAGCAGCAACTCTAGCAATTTGTGCATCTAGGAATGCACCTAGTGGCAAAGAAGTATCAGGCAAAGCATCATCACAAGCATCATGGATAGCAAAAGTAGCATCATCAAGCACACGCGACATATCAGAATTTCTAGCAGGTGGTGGTGTCGCAAACTTACTCATGCCTGAAGGTGAATCAAGTGCAGAGCTAGATGGCAGTTACTTACCTGTCCTCGTAGTTGAGAGAAAGACTTTAGTTTTTGGATCTCTCAGAATCCTCATAGTGATCAACAGACGTAAATCCGAAGTTACTCAGAGAATAGAGCTATGCCTCCCCGGCAACGGCGCCAGAAAATAGTCTTGATAACCCACAAGTATAGGGGATCGCAACAAATTTCGAGGGTAGAGTATTCAACCCAAATTTGTAGATTCGACACAAGGGGAAGCCAAAGAATATTCTCGAGTATTAGCAGTTGAGTTGTCAATTCAACCACACCTGAAAGACTTAGTATCTGCAGCAAAGTTTTAGTAACACAGTAGTGTGATAGCAATAGTAGAAACGGTAACAGTAGCAATAGTGACAGCAGTAGCGGTAACAGTAGCAAGGACCAGTAGGAAAAGACTCGTAGGCATTGGATTGGTGATGGATAATTATGCCGGATGACATTCATCATGCAATAGTTATAACATGGGGAGATATGTAACTAGCTCCAGTTCGTCAATGTAATGTAGGCATGCATTCCGTATATAGTCATACGTGCTTATGGAAAAGAACTTGCATGACATCTATTGTCCATCCCTCCCGTGGCAGCGGGGTCCTAATGGAAACTACGGGATACTAAGGTTCTCCTTTTAATAGAGAACGGGAACGAATCATTAGCACTTAGTGAATACATGAACTCGTCATACCATGGTCATCTCCGGGAGTGGTTCCGGCTATTGTCACTCCGGGGTTGCCGGTTCATAAGACATAGTAGATGACTACAACTTGCAAGATAGGATCAAGAACACACATATACTGATGAAAATATAATAGGTTCAGATCTGAAATCATGGCACTCGGGCCCTAGTGAGAAGGATTAAGCATAGCCAAGTAGTAGCAACATCAGTCTCAAAACATAGTGGATACTAGGGATCAATCCCCATCAAAACTATCTCGATTACATGATAGATCGCATCCAACCCATCACCATTGATAACCCACAACAGTAGGGGATCGCAACAGTTTTCGAGGGTAGAGTATTCAACCCAAATTTGTTGATTCGCCACAAGGGGAAGCGAAAGAATATTCTCAAGTATTAGCAGCTGAGTTTCTCAGATTCAACCACACCTGAAAGATTAGTGTCTGCAAGCAAAGTATCAGTAGCAAAGTAGTATGATAGCAACGATGTCAGAAGTAGATCTGTTGACGGCACACTATTCCTAACTGTTGTATCAATGGCGCCAGTAAGTTGCACGTGCATAGGGAACTATTCTTTCCCAACAAAGGTGTCGGAAAAGTCTTGCAACAAGTAACAGCAAAGTGGCAAGGAACAGCAGTAGCAGCAGAGTAACAACAGTAGCAACAGTAGTAGCAAAGTGTCCCAATCCCTTTTCTAGCAAGGGACAAGCCTGGACAAAGTAACATAGCAAGGACCAGTAGTAAAAGACTCGTAGGCAGTGGATCGGTGATGGATGAGTATGACGGATGTGATTCATCATGTAACAGCTATAATACGGAGAGATAAGTAACTAGCTCCCGTTCGTCAATCTAATGTAGGCATGTATTCCGTATGTAGTCATACATGCTTAGGGAAAAGAACTTGCATGACATCTATTGTCCATCCCTCCCGTGGCAGCGGGGTCCTAATGGAAACTACGGGATATTAAGGTTCTCCTTTTAATAAAGAACTGGACCAACGCATTAACACGCGGTGAATACATGAACTCCTCATACTATGGTCATCTCCGGGAGTGGTTCCGGCTATTGTCACTCCGGGTTTGCCGGGTCATAACACATAGTAGGTGACTACAACTTGCAAGATAGGATCTAAAACACACATATATTGGCGACAACATAATAGGTTCAGATCTGAAATCATGGCATTCAGGCCCTAGTGACAAGCATTAAGCATAGCCAAGTAGTAGCAACATCAATTTACAACATAGTGGATACTAGGGATCAATCGCCGTCAAAACTAACTCGATTACATGATAGATCTCATCCAACTCATCACCGTCCAGCAAGCCTACGATGAGATTACTCACGAACGGTGAAGAGCATCATGGAATTGTCGATGGACGAAGGTTGATGATGATGATGGCGACGATTTCCCCTTTTCGGAGCCCGGAACGGATTCCTGATCTGCCCTCCAGATGAAGAACAGGAGGTGGCGGCGCCTCCGTATCGTAAAACGCGATGAATCCTTCTCTTTGATTTTTTTTCCGTGCAAGACGGAAGATATAGAGCTGAGTTTGGAGGCGGTGGTGCCACGTGGGCCCCACAAGCCCTCACGGCGTGGCCTAGGGGGGTGGCCGCGGCCTGTGGGCTTGTGGCCCACTAGCATGCCCCCTCCGGTGGATCTTTGCGCAAGTATTTTTCTTTTATTCCAGAAAAAATCTCCGTAAATTTTCAGGACATTCCGAGAACTTTTATTTCTGCACAAAAACACACCATCGCAATTCTGCTGAAAACAACGTTAGTCCGGGTTAGTTCCATTCTAATCATGCAAATTAGAGTCCAAAACAAGGGAAAACGAGTTGGGAAAATTAGATACGACAGAGACGTATCAACTCCCCCAAGCTTAAACCTTGCTTGTCCTCAAGCAACTCAGTTGACAAACTTAGAGAGACAAAAGAAAAACTTTGACGAACTCTCTTTGATCTTGTTGTTGCAACTATGTCTAACTCATAACCAGAATTTCACCAAGATCACCAGCAAACCACATAAGCAAATGACATCTAGGTCTCACGGTAAACTCATATCAATGGCATAATCAACTAGCAAGCAAATAATAATAAGCCTCAAATGTCAACACTTCAATCAAAACAACATGAAGTAGTACGAATAGATGGTATCTGGCTAGCTCTTTCTGAGACCGCAAAACATAAATGCAGAGCACCTTCAAAGACCAAGGGCTGACTAAACATTGTAACTCACGGCAATGAAGATCCAGTCACAGTCATACTCAACACAGTTAAAAGCAAAGCATAAAAATGACAGAGGTGCTCTCTAATTGGTGCTTTTATAAGAGGAGGATGACTCAACACGAACATAAATAGACATGCCCTTCACAAAGGGAAGCATTGATTTGCAGAGGTGCCAGAGCTCAAGCTTTGAAAACAGAGATAATAATTTTGGGTGGCATGCTTTCATTGTCAACGCAATGACTAAGAGTTCTCAACATCTTCCACGTTACACATTCTATAGGCGGTTCCCAAACAGAAAAGTAAAGTTTTGACTCCCCCACCACCAATCAATAACACTCCACAGCTAGCCGAATCCTCGGGTACCGTCCAAAGCAACATCAATCCTGAGGGAGTTTTGTTTGCAACTATATTTTCAATTTGAGTATGGAACTGGGAATTCCAATTACCGGACCTTTCTCGTGAATGATAGTGAATAAACACATATCGAGGATAACACACCTAGCATGGAAGATACCGATAGCCCCCTGTCACCACATGAGCGGTTCCGGCATGCAAAACAGATTATTCCTTGAAGATTTAGAGAGTGGCACATGCAAATTTACTTGGAACGGCAGGTAGATACCGCATATAGGTAGGTATGGTGGAATCATATGGAACAACTTTAGGTTTATGGAAGTGGATGCACAAACAGTATTCTCGCTTAGTACAAGTGAAGTCTAGCAAAAGACTGGGAACCGACCAACTAGAGAGCGACAACAGTCATCAAAATGCATTGAGATTAACTAACATTGAGTGCAAGCATGAGTAGGACATAAATCACCATGAACATGAACATCATAGAGGCTATGTTGATTTTGTTTCAACTACATGCGTGAACATGCACCAAGTCAAGCCACTTGAATCATTCAAAGGAGGATACCATCCTATCATACTACAACACAGTCATCTAAACATTCATGTGGGCATCCAAGACAAACCATTATAAGCTCCTAGCTAAGTAAGCATGGCATAAGAAACTATGATCTCTAAGTTGTCATTGCAAACATGTTTCTCTTAGAACAAAGCTGAATCAGACATGATGAGCTAGTCATATTTACAAAAAAAAAATAGATCGAGTTCATACCAGCTTTTTCAGGCTCAGTCACCTCATCATATATCATCATTATTGCCTTTCACTTAAACGACCGAACGATGTGAACAATAATAAGCGTGCTCGTGCATTGGACTATGCTGGAATCTACACGCAAACACAGAGGAGAAGACAAAGTAATATGGCTCTTTGAAAGCTAAACAGGTATGCATGCAAGAGCCGCTAAACATTGTAACCATGGTCTTCTACCTTGACCCAACGAAAAAGAAAACTATTTACACGGGAAAGCTCCCAACAAGCAAAAGAAGAAAAGAAAATCTTTTTGGGTTTTTCTCAAACTAGACAGACACACGAAAAGAAAACGAAAAAAAAGAAATTAACTAGCATTGATGATACAGTGGTAAAGTGTGAAGACCGGCTAACAAAGTGAAAGCATAAGCAAGAATTTAAAGTCGGTGAGAACACGTACTCCCCCAAGCTTAGGATTTTGGCCTTAGTTGGTCTACTCCCAAGGATGGTCGTGGCGAAACCCAAAATCATAATGGGGGTTATACGGGAGCGCTGGAGCCACTGCCTGAATAGCTGCTTCACGGAGACGAGCATCCTTTGCCTCACTCTCATACTCCTTTGCATCTCCTCTGGTTATGTAATATCTCCGTTTTAGCTGAAAGTCAAAGAAGGCAGGAGCAGGAAGGGTAATATGGAAAACACGATGTCGGTTAA
Source organism: Hordeum vulgare subsp. vulgare (assembly GCF_904849725.1). Lineage (NCBI taxonomy): Eukaryota > Viridiplantae > Streptophyta > Magnoliopsida > Poales > Poaceae > Hordeum > Hordeum vulgare. The sequence continues at coordinate 232,558,089 of NC_058524.1, read as the reverse complement.
ATATCAAACGGTATAGGAGGGATTCGTCATCCCTCTCAAGGAACTGGTAGCGTGTCAAAGCGATGCGGTCAAGGAAAGCTATATGGAGCGGGGGATCTCCTTCGTGGATGGGTACTCCAAGAAAATTTGTTATGTGAGTGGCATAGATCCTACCAAAGAAATCCCCTTCAATAGCATTCTTATTCATCCTCCTTGCTATAATAGCTCCCATGTTGAAGCTTTTGTCACCCGTCACTGCGCTCTTAAGGATACTAAGGTCGGGTGCGCAGAGGTGACAATGCTCAATCTTGTCATTAATGCATCTGCCTATGAAGAGGGCAAAGTAATGCAAGGCAGGAAAATGAATACTCCCCATGGTAGCTTGCGTAACGTCTCTAGTTTCTCCAACAGTAATACCAGAGCAAAAATCTCTGACCGAAGATTTAGGAGTATCACTGAGGCTACCCCAAATAGGTATTTTGCAAATTCTATTGAAATCCTCTAAATCCATGGTATACGATTTATCATAGAGATCAAACAGTACCGATGTCTCATGGCCAGCTGAAAATTTGAATCTACAAACAAAAGAGGCAGTGAGAGCAACATACTGTTCACATTTGTCGGAGATGAATTCTTCGAGTCCGACATTGTGAACAAGTGCATCAAACTCATCTTTGAAACCTGCCTCAATCATAAATTCATCAGAAGGCCATTCACATGGTTGTACTTGCGCATCCCTTGGTTGGTAAGGATCAGGCTCCCGAATCGCAAGACGGGGACCTCTCTAGCTTGAGGAAACACCATGAAAGTTTCTCCTGAACATCTTCCTTTTCTGAAATTTTCAGTGATTCTAAGGAAAGGTGAACAAGGCTCAATGGAACTCGTAGAAACTACTCCCACAAGTGCCTAGAGACCATATTACGCATCAAAACTACTTGGGACCAGCTAGAATTAGCATGCAAAGCTCAAGAACATAGTGACCAAGGCAGCAAAAATACGTGGAGTATAAGGCACTAGAGCAAAAAATAATTGGACCAATGGAGGAGTCACTTACCAAGGAGTAATTTCCCCAAAACAGTTCGAAGAACGGTGATTTGAGCAAAGAGATCGAAAATCCCAGCAAGAGGAGCAAGAATACGGGTTTGAGCTGCGAAACGATTTTTTCTGGAGGTAGGAGAAGGAGATAGGAGCAAGAAGGAGCGGAGGGGGTGCCTGTGGGCCCCACAAGCCTGGGTGGCGCGGCCAGGGGGTGCCCGCGCCCCTAGGGCTTGTGGCCCACTGGTGTGGCCCCCAAACAAGCTCTTTGTCTTACAATTTTTCAAAAATTCCAAAAAAAATCATACATGATTTTCAGGACGTTCAGAGAACTTTTATTTTCGGGGTACTTTTCTACCGGACGCTAAAACGGAAAACAGGGAAAACTAAACTAAATCTATCATTTTTCTTCTAAGCAACCTAAAGTGAAAGCTTGGAACAGAGGTTTGTGACTTCTCAATTCATCCATCTCATGGTCATCGAAAGAAATCCGTCAGTGAGGTTGATCAAGCCTCCTCGACAAACCTTTTCGAATCGCAAAAGAGAACGGAGAATTTTCGAATAGCCACTAGGTCACCTCAATGGGGATGTGTATCTCCCCAACAAGCAAATCATACTTCATCTTGACACGAGGAATAGGGCATTCAAAGCTCCCAATAAGAATCGATGAAGTCTTTTCGATAGCATTGATGCAATGTACTCGATATTGTTTCTTCGGGAAATGCACCGTATGCTCATTACCGTTGACATGGAAAGTGACATTGCCTTTTTTGCAATCTATAACAGGCCCTGAAGTGTTTAAAAAGGGTCTTCCGAGGATGACCGCCATGGCATTGTCCGCGTGAATATCCAAGATAACAAAGTCTGTTAAGATAGTGACGTTAGCAACCACAACACGCACATCCTCGCAAATGCCGATAGGGAAAGCAGTTGATTTCTCGGCCATTTGCAGAGAGATTTCAGTGGGTGTCAACTTATCCAGTTCAAGTCTACGATAAAGAGAGAGAGGCATAACACTAACACCGGCTCCAAGGTCGCATAACGCAGTCCTAACGTAGTTACCTTTAATGGAGAAAGGTATAGTGGGCACACCAGGATCACCTAGTTTCTTAGGAGATCCACCCTTGAAGGTATAATCAGCAAGCATGGTGGAAATCTCAACCTCACGTATCCTCCTCTTATTAGTCACAATATCTTTCATGTACTTAGCATACGGAGATATTTTGAGCATATTTGTCAAACGCATTTGCAGAAAGACAGGTCTGATCATTTCAACGAATCGCTCAAAATCCTCATCATCCTTTTTCTTGGATGGTTTGGGAGGAAAGGGCATGGGTTTCTGAACCCATGGTTCCCTTTCTTTACCATGCTTCCTAGCAGCGAAGTCATTCTTATCGTATCTTCTATTCTTAGGCTGTGGGTTATTAAGATCAACAAGTTCAATCTCCACATCCTTATCATTGCTAGGTTGAGCATCAACATGAACATCACTATTGATATCATCATTAGGGTCATGTTCATCACCAGATTGTGTTTCAGTATCAGAGACAGAGGCATCGTTTGGAATCTCAGGTGTAGCAGCAATAGGGTTGCTAGCGTGCAGGTTCCTATCATCTTTCTTCTTCTTTCTAGGATGACTAGGTGCATCAGTGCTAACTCCTTGAGAATCTTGTTCAATCCTCTTCGGATGACCCTCAGGATACAGAGGTTCCTGGGTCATTCTACCGCCTCTAGTGACGACTCTGACAGAATTGTCATTCAACTCATTGATCAAGTCATTCTGAGTTTTAAGTACTTGTTCTACCTCAGTAGTAACCATAGAGGCATGTTTACTCAGATGCTTAAGATCATTGACATTTCTGTCCACACAAGCACTTAAATGACTAAGCATACGAGCATTTTGTTCCAATTGTCTGCTAACATAATCATTGAAACTCTGTTGTTTGGCAACAAAGTTATCAAATTCATCCATGCATAAGCTAGCAGGTTTATCAAAAGGAATATCACTCTCATCAAACCTACGCAGAGAATTTACTTCTACTACCTATATCGGGTTATCGAGACCATGGATCTCTTCGATAGGTGGTAGATTTTTGACATCTTCAGATTTAATGCCTTTCTCTCGCATAGATTTCTTGGCTTCTTGCATATCTTTAGGACTGAGGAATAGAATACCTCTTTTCTTTGGAGTTGGCTTAGGAGGTGGTTCAGGAATAGTCCAAGCATTCTCATTGCACAAGATGTTATTCAGTAGAATCTCAGCTTGTTCTACAGTTTGTTCCCTAAAAACACAACCGACACAACTATCTAGCTGGTCTTTGGAAGCATCGGCAAGTCCATTATAGAAGATATCAAGTATCTCATTCTTGTCAAGAGGGTGACAGGCAAAGCATTCAGTAGCTGGATGAGCCTCCCCCAAGCTTGTGGGAGACTCTCTTCTTCAGCTTGAGCAAAGTTGTATATTTCCTTCAAGGCAGCTTGCTTCTTATGGGCAGGGAAATATTTCTCAGAGATGTAGTTGACTATATCTTGGGGGCTACGCACGCAAGCAGGAGCAAGAGAAGTGAACCATCTCTTAGCATCATCCTTTAGCGAGAAAGGAAACAACTTGAGGATATAGTAGTGGCGGATCTTTACCTCACTAGTGAATAGGGTGGCTATATCGTGCAGTTTGGTAAGATGGGCTACAACCGTTTCAGACTCATAACCGTGAAAAGGATCAGATTCGACCAGAGTGATTAACTCAGGGTCGACAGAGAATTCATAATCCTTATCGGGCACAAAGATAGGCGAAGCAGCAAACTTCGGGTCGTATTACATCCTAGCGTTCAGAGATTTTTCTTTCCACTTGAGTAGTAATTTCTCAACATCATAGCTATCCTTACACGCAAGAAAGTCCTCAGCTATCTCTCCCTCCATAACATAGCGCTCAGGCATAACAGGCAATTCAGGTCTAGGAGAGCTATTTCTAGCAGGCAAAATAGCAGGTTCTACTTCAATAGTATCAGCAGTTTTAGAAGTATCATCACGTCTAGCAGCAACTCTAGCAATTTGTGCATCAAGGAATGCACCTAGTGGCAAAGCAGTATCAAGCATAGCATCATCAGGCATAGTATCAACCATAGCATTATCAGGCATAGTATCAAGCATAGCATCATCACGCATAGTATCAAGCATAGCATCATCAGGCAAAGTATCAAGCATAGCATCATCAGGCATAGTATCAAGATTTCTAGCAGGAGGCGAAGTCGCAAACTTACTCAAAACTGAAGGTGAATCAAGTGCAGAGCTAGATGGCAGTTCCTTATCTGTCCTCGTAGTGGAAGGCAAGATTTCAGTTCTTGGATCTTTCGGATTCCTCATAGTGATCAGTAGATATCAATCCCTAGTGACTCAGATAATATAGCTGTGCTTCCCCGGCAAAGGCGCCAGAAAAAGGTCTTGATAACCCACAAGTGTAGGGGATCGCAACAGTTTTCGAGGGTAGAGTATTCAACCCAAATTTGTTGATTCGCCACAAGGGGAAGCGCAAGAATATTCTCAAGTATTAGCAGCTGAGTTTGTCAGATTCAACCACACCTGAAAGATTAGTGTGGGCAAGCAAAGTATCAGTAGCAAAGTAGTATGATAGCAACGGTGTTAGAAGCAGATCTGTTGACGGCAGACTATTCCTAACTGCTGTATCAATGGCGCCAGTAAGTTGCATGTGGACGGGGAATTATTCTTTCCCGGCAACGGTGTCGGAAAAGTCTTGCAACAAGTAACAGCAAAGTGGCAAGGAACAGCAGTAGCAGTAGAGTAACAGCAGTAGCAACAGTAGTAGCAAAGTGGCCCAATCCCGTTTGTAGCAAGGGACAAGCCTCGACAAAGTAACGTAGCAAGAACCAGTAGTAAAAGACTTGTAGGAAGTGGATCGGTGATGGATGAGTATGACGGATGTGATTCATCATGTAACAGTTATAACACGGAGAGATAAGTAACTAGCTCCCGTTCGTCAATCTAATGTAGGCATGTATTCCGTATGTAGTCATACGTGCTTAGGGAAAAGAACTTGCATGACATCTATTGTCCATCCCTCCCGTGGTAGTGGGGTCCTAATGGAAACTACGGGATATTAAGGTTCTCCTTTTAATAAAGAACCGGACCAATGCATTAACACGCGGTGAATACATGAACTCCTCATACTATGGTCATCTCCGCGAGTGGTTCCGGCTATTGTCACTCCGGGCTTGCCGGGTCATAACACATAGTAGGTGACTACAACTTGCAAGATAGGATCTAAAACACACATATATTGTCAACAACATAATAGGTTCAGATCTGAAATCATGGCACTCGGTCCCTAGTGACAAGCATTAAGCATAGCCAAGTAGTAGCAACATCAATCTAGAACATAGTGGATACTAGGGATCAATCCCCGTCAAAACTAACTCGATTACATGATAGATCTCATCCAACTCATCACCGTCCAGCAAGCCTACGATGAGATTACTCACGAACGGTGAAGAGCATCATGGAATTGTCGATGGAGGAAGGTTGATGATGACAATGGCGACGATTTCCCCTCTCCGGAGCCCGGAACGGACTCCAGATCTGCCCTCGAGATGAAAAACAGGAGGTGGTGGCGCCTCCGTATCGTAAAACGCGATGAATACTTCTCAACGATTTTTTTCCGGGCGAGACGGAAGATATAGAGCTGAGTTTGGAGGCGGTGGTGCCATGTGGGCCCCACAAGCCCTCACGGCGCGACCTAGGGGGGTGGCCGCGGCCTGTGGGCTTGTGGCCCACTGGCACGCCTCCTCTGGTGGATCTTTGCGTAGGTATTTTTCTTTTATTGCAGAAAAATTCTCCGTAAATTTTCATGACATTCCGAGAACTTTTATTTCTGCACAAAAACAACACCATGGCAATTCTGCTGAAAACAGCATTAGTCCGGGTTAGTTTCATTCAAATCATGCAAATTAGAGTCCAAAACAAGGGCAAAAGAGTTCGGAAAAGTAGATACGACAGAGACGTATCAACCTTCCAGCAAGCCTACAATGAGATTACTCATGAACGGTGAAGAGCATCTTGGAATTGGCGATGAAGGAAGGTTGATGACGATTGCGACGATCTCCCGTCTCCGGAGCCCAGAACGGACTCCAGATCTGCCGTCTAGAGGAAGAACACGTGGTGGCGGCGCCTCCGTATCGTAAAACGTGATGAACCCTTCTCCTTGATTTTTTTTTCTGGGCGAAAGGAACTAAATAGAGCTGGAGTTGGAGGCGGCGGAGCCCCGAGGGCCCCACAAGCCTGCTAGGCGCGGCCAGGGGGGGCGCGCCTCCTGGGCTTGTGGGCTCCTCGCTCCACGTCTCTCGTTGATTCTTGCGCCAGTATTTTTTATATATTCCACAAAACATCCTCGTAAATTTCCAGGTTATTCCGAGAACTTTTATTTATGCGTAAAAACAACACCATGGCAATTCTGCTGACAACAGCGTTAGTCCGGGTTAGTTCCATTCAAATCATGCAAATTAGAGTCCAAAACAAGGGCAAAATAGTTTGGAAAAGTAGGTACGATGGAGACATATCACCGAACATATGTTCCTTGAAGTTAGATAGGAAAGCCTCCTCGAGGTCTTCCCAGCATCCAATGGAATCTTCAGGTAGGCTGTTTAGCTAATGCCATGCCGGTCCTATGAGTTTTAGCGGCAGGTATTTTATGGCATGGAGATCATCTCCTATGGCTATATGAATGTGGAGAAGGAAATCCTCTATCCACACAGCAGGGTGCGTTGACCCGTCGTATTGTTTAATGTTTACGGGTTTAAACCGTTTCAGGAACTGGTGTTGCATGACCTCGTTCGTGAAACACAGTGGGTGAGCGGCGCCTCTGATCCAGGCTATGTTGTGTCGCAGCTCGGCTCCGGGTTGAGACCGGTAGGTTCCCTGGCATCTGCTCTTGTAAGCAGCCCGAGGTGGTTCGTCATCCCATTGAGTGGGGAGTACCTCCTGGATCTGTACATGGACCTGTTGCGACCTGATTTGATGTATCGTGAGTCGGGATTGTCCCCATGGTGCATACGCTCTTTGCCTTTTCTGCACGGAGGTTCGGGTCTATACTCATTCTCTCTGGTCATTCTGCCGCACCCTCTAGGTGGGCGATCACGCTGGTCATAGTCGGTGCGTCGGGGGGACACGTTTTTTGGGGCCTCATCTCGAACCGTGGGAGCAGGCGTCGGCACGGGTATGCTTTCTTGTGGACCGACCACTCTCTCTCGTATCCTTCTTCGGCCGCTAGGATTTTGGTCCACCTATTATTGATGGTGTCATGTTCGTCCTAGAACTGTTGTTGCCTTGCTTTTAAGCATTGGGGGGTGGTTAGAAGCCGCTGCCGGAATTGCTCCTCGCCTTCAGGGTCTTCGGGAATTATGAATTCTTCGGCTTCAAGGCCGTCTAGATCATCGACGGGAGGGAGGTAATCATCGTCGTCGTCCGAATTGTTACGGTTGTTGGGGTCGACATTGGTCGGTTCCTCTGGTTGGTGCTCGGGAGCTTCGGGGTTGTCGTGCCCATCCAGGGTCGCATTCTCCCCTATTGCTTCTATGGAGGCCCTTCCCTTATTTGCCTTGGTGCGCTTACGCGGCTTTCGGTGTTTTGAGGGCTCTTCCGTCGGCTTATCTCCATTTTCCTTGGGTCTGACGCTATCCGTATCGCGAGGCATGTCTACCATGTAAACATTGTGGGTAGATGTTGCGGTCCACTGCCCTCTGTTTATGGGGGTGGGGTAGTAGGCCTCCTCGTTCATATCCTCGAGCTCTTTAGAGGAGTAGTCCAATGTGTCGGTTATATTTTCGACTGTGACGATCAAGTGGGTGGTGGATGGGCCGTAAAAGTCCCCATAATCCACCTCGGAGCCGATCTTCGAACAGGTCGGACTTCGGGTAAGTGATATTTGCAGCGACTGGATCTGGTCGAGCGTCTCGTTTAACATCGCGAGGCTCACGTGACCAATCCTTTCTAGGTTTTTGGAGTTAACCTCCGCAGCTTCCACAGGGGAAGCCAATTCGGTAGTAGATGTTTCCTGCTGTCCGGCCACCGTGGTCGGTTCCGAGCTCAAAGCCTCCTCTCCGAAGAAGAGGGGACCGAGACCATGGCCGAACAAGGGACCCGGAGACGAGACTTCGGGATTTTGAGATTCATCGGCCAAGGCTGTGGCTTTGTTGCGGAGCATTGCCTCACGAGTCGGTGGAGACTTCAAAGTTCCCACACCTTATCCGTTGACCGGGGACAAAACCTCCGATCTGACCAAAACGACTGGTTAGGTCCGTGCACGGCGTGAGGCTGCCTAGTGCGGGGACTTGTTCGGGGGAGAAGATGCCACCATTGCAGACTCGATCGTTGATGATCAAGCGAGCCATCAATCATTTTAGTGATCCAATGGCGGATCTCTCAATGAAAGCACCAATGTCGGCATCAAAACTGACACATCTCGGGTAGGGGGTCCCGATCTGTGGACCTTAGATCGATGGGTTGCAGGAAAGAGGGGGAGACAATGTTTACCCAGTTTGAGTCCCTCTTAAGGAGGTAAAACCCTATGTCCTTCTTGATTATATTGATGGGGAACGATGATTACAGAGTTGATCTACCTCGAGATCGTACGAGCTAAGCCCTAGATGAGATAACCTGCCTCTACGGATAAGATCCTCTGGTTTATATAGACACGAGGGCACCTAGGGTCACATCTTACCGACTTAGATCGGAGGTCGAAGGGTCGAACTGGTCCTCCTGCCTTGGAGTGCACGGTTAGTCTTTGGAGCTCCCCATCTCGATTACACAGTCATCAGATAATCCGGTCTTCAATGAGGCAGCCCATATGATCGGCCCATAAGGGACAACCCGACTGCTCGAGAACCCCTTAATCCGGAACTCCCTCGTAGGGCGTGCCTTGTTGGCTTGTGGATCATTTGTGGGTCCCGTGACATGTTTTTTATTTCTTTTTAAATTTTTCTATAATATAAAAACCCGCAGAACAAAGTTTTACGGAATTGTTGGAGTCGTTTTGCTTACTATATCACATGCCTACCCCTTTTTAGGTTTCTGGAGTCTTCTGGAAGGTCTCTCTTATGTGTTCTTCTGGTGTCATCACTTGAATAATATTATCCTCAACATTAATGGGCGTACTAGATATGTAATTTTAATTCTCTTCCCATTTACCACCCTCGGGTTTTTGCCCTCGGAGTTGTTGATCTTGATAGCACCACAACGATAAACTTCTTCGATGAGATAAGGTCCTACCTATTTGGAGATAATTTCACATGCAAAAAATCTGAAACAAGAATTGTACAAAAGAACAAGGTCTCCTACATTGAACTCTCGTTATTGCACTCTCTTGTATTGTCATCTTTTAACTTTTTCTTTAAACAACTTGTCAATTTGATAAGCTTGGAAAGTAAATTCTTTAATTGGCCAATAAGCTTTATGTTCTAAGTTAGAAGGTAAATGACACACTTTCCCATAGAGCATTTTATATGGGGACATTCCCATAAGATTTTATAATCAGTTCTATAAGCCAATAAGCATCATCAAGTTTCTTAGACCAATTCTTTCTAGATCTATTAAAAGTCTTTTGCGAGATTAAATTTATTTTTCAATTATTGCTAGAATGAGGACGATATGGTTACGAATTCTACCGTAGATAGAAACTTACGGAAAGCACCATGAATAAAATTTGAATAACCATGAGTCATTAAATATCTAGGGACTCCAAACCTGAGGAAAATAACATATTTAAGCATTTTACTAGAAGTGTTATGATCACCACTACTAGTTGGAATAGCTTATACCCACTTAGTAACATAATCAACAACAATTAAAATATAAGTATACCCATTAGAGGAACGAAAAGTTCCCATATAATCAAAAGCCCAAACATCAAATGGTACAATAGCAAGTGAATAATCCACAAGCATTTCCTTATGTCTACCAATGTTGCCGATTCTTTGACATTCATTAAAAAAGAGGACATACTTATGAGCATCTTCGAAAATAGAAGGCTAATAAAAACAAGACTGTAATACCTCATGTGCAGTTCTACCACCAGCGCGGTGCCCTCCGTACGCCTTGGGATGACACTTCCGTAGGATCTGTTCCTGTTGATGCTCAGGCACACATGTAATAACACCATCTCCTCCTTCTTTATAAATATGTGGGTCATCCAAAAGTAATGTATCAAATCATAGAAGAACCTTTTCTTTTGTTGGTAGGTGAAACTAGGTGGTATATATTTACAAATAATGTAATTGGCACAATCTGCATCGTAAGGGATACTACATGAAGCATTTATAATGGCTAGTTGCTCATTAGGAAAATAATCATCAATAGGAAGTGAGTCATTAAGAACATTTTCCATTTTAGACATATTATCTACTACACGATTTTCACCTCCCTTTCTATCAACAATATGCAAATCAAACTATTGAAGTAAAAGCACCCACCTAATTAGTCCAGGCTTAGTATCTTTTTTCCATAAGGTATTTACTAGCAGCAAGATAAGTGTGAATAGTAACTTTGGAATCAACAATATAAGGTCTAAACTTATCACATGCAAACACAACTACTAAAAATTCCTTCTCAGTAATAGCATAATTTCTTTGGGCACTATCTAGAGTTTACTAGCATAATGGATAACATTCATTTTCTTGTCTACTCTTTGCACTAGAACAACACCAACATCATAATCACTAGCATCACACGTAATTTCAAATGGTAAATTCTAATCACATGGTTGAGCAATAGGTGTATAAATTAAGGCTTTCTTAGGAATTTTAAAGGCTTCCATACAATCTATAACACCCTGGCTTTTGCCCATTTCTTTTTCCTTTGATTTTGATTTGGTTTTGCTTTTCTCTGGCTTGATAGTTTTGAAACCTAAAGGGATCACCCCTGATTTCTCTTCCCTAGTGGCTTGACAACCTCCAAACCATCCCAAGACCTTGTCATTTCCATATTGAGCCAATCCCAATAATCTTTTCCCTGGGAATATTCCTTTTTCTCATTAAAGGAATAACCCTATTGCCTTGGGTTGTGAAGCAACCCACATTTCTATCATTCCAAAAATTCCCAAATAATTCTCATAAATCTGTTGGGTCATATCTTCCTGAGATATGACAAAATCTTTACTTGTCATGTTCAAAAATAGTCCTCAACTATTCCTTTTCTAATTCTTCCCTATTTGTCAAGTTGTGAAGCAAGTACCCTTTATATTTTCTTGCTTGCTCTCAAATTTGTGGGCACTCTTTCCTATCCATATCATTGCCTGATGCCAAAATTCAACTTCATTTGACTATTAAATATTTCATGGCAAATTTCCAAAGTTTCTGATCCAGAGGAAGCTTTGTGAACCAAGTGCTAGCTAGGAATGTGAAAATGAGTTGAAACTTTGCCATGATCTTTAATATGCTCAAATAATGCCTCTACACCAAATTTGAGCATGACTCCTTCAACCATGTGACCATAGCATCAAATCTTTGTCTCTGGTCATTATTTTGGATTCTGAAGCAACTATGCTTTATGTTGCTCCATAAATTCTGAAATTTTACCAAGTTATTCTCCTATCTATAAAACATATCTCAACCAAATTTGAGCTCATTTTATCTAGCCAACTATTCCCAGTATTTTTCCTAGAATTCCGCCTAGCAGGATGCTGTGTGAAGGAATTACCACTTTGGTTCATCCAGATGATATGAAATTTATACAACACCTTCATAATCCTGAATAATTCATCTCCTCCAAGTTTCAACCCCATCCAAGCAAGTTTGTGAGTGCCACATCAAAATCCTTGTTCTAGATCAGATTAGCCAGTTCCAAAGCAACCCTATTAAATCTTGATCCTATGCTTATCAAATTTCAAAGGATTGTAGTCCTTCCGACCCTAAACCTCCCAGACATCTTATTTAGCCATTATCTCTTCTCTGTTGATCACAGTAATAGGACCAAGTCTGCTGCAGGAAACTTCCAGTGAAGCCTCCCGTCAACTCTTGGTGTCTTTTGGTGATCTATCAACTCAGTTGGACCCCTCCTTGGAAGGACCATCACCTAGACAAGGTGTGCCATCCTCTCTTGTCCTCTGAGGGCCAGTGCACGCGGTGACCATGCCTTTAGCATGCCAAACGTGTGCTCTGTGCAGTGGAGCCCTCGGCCTCGTCGGTTTCTTCTCTCCGTCGACCTCTAGTCATGTCCAGCAGTTCCCCCTCGTCGTCCCCTTCCTCCTGGACCCCTCTCCCGCTGTAACATCCCAAAATTATAAATTTTGGAATGTTAATATAATTATTAGATTGATTGTTTGTTTGTTTGCTTGAGTGATTGAAACTTGTGTGAAATTTGAAACTTTTCAAAAACTTTTGAATGAGAGGGAATAAAATGACTTTCCCCTTCTCCGGTGAATTCAAATTCAATCTTTTAAAAGCAAAGAGAGAAGATGACATGACTTCTTCAACTATAAATAATTTGAACGGAGATATTTGCATTTGAATTCTTTTGCATTTTTATCCGTTTTCTTTGTGCAAGAAATGCAGGGAAATACATTCTAGAGAGGAGGAACATGACCCTCAAACCCACGGGCATTTTGAAAGTAATTTGAACCCTAAAACTTAGAGGGTCATTTGAAAATTATTTGCAAAAGAAAATAAATCTTTTAGGCAATTTTGTGAAAATAATTTTTTCTGAAGTTTTTTATTTTTGCCGTGGAAAAATGCCCATCATTTATATTTTATTTTTTCTGATAATTTTAGTATATAAAAATTCTTTATTCCGAATTGATTTGAATTCCCTTTTATCGTTTTAGTTTCCTAGTTTTAAAATAGGAAAGGAAATCACTTTTATTAGGAAACTCCAGGTGGCCCATTAAGACCTTTCCCTAATTTGGCCCAACAGAAGATCATGTCCTACCTCTCCTCTCCCTCACGTCACAGAACCTTCCCTGCCATGGACAGAGGAATCCCCACCTCCGGGATTTGCGAAGCACCTTCCATCGCAGCCCCTCACGTCGCCTCTATAAGAAATCCCATGGCCTCCTCGTTCCATTCCCGTTGAAACCACCGCCTCTCCCCACCTCCTCCTCCCCCTGCACCTCGCTGGAGTCGGCACCACAGAACTCACAGGAGCTCCCCACCGTCGGCCCCCCTGCACCCTCCCCTCCCTGCCGAGCCCACCTCACCCCGCCACCACCTCCCCACCGTCGCCACCCCACCCTGTCGGCACCCTCCACCTCGCTGCACCCCTCCTCATCGCCCCGACCAGAAACTTCCAGGAACTCCTCCCTGCCGAGCCCCCCCCCCCTGCAGGTCCCTCCACCTCGCCTCCCTCCCCTCCCTGGAGCCTCGCCGCCCCACCCCTCCCCCCCCCCCCGCCGGAGTGCCCCCTTTCCCCGTCGGCGCAGCTCCCCATCGCCGGAGAAGGCTCCTGCTACTCCCAACCACGGTAACTCCTCCTCCTCCTATTTCTATTTTTTTTTCTTTTTCTTGGTTTGCCCTTAGATCTATTTCCAACGGTATAGATTACATAGGTACTTACCCCTTCAGTTTTCAAAAAAGAACTGGCGGTTGTTTTATTTAATTAGTTAGCCAAAAGTTTTCTTCTAATGTGCGGACGTTTGTTAGTTTAGCACCGCAGCGCATAGGTCTAATTTTGTTTTGGCCCGTTCATTAGTTAGCTTTTTTCTGTTTAGTTCAAAAACAGAAAAGTTCCAATTTTGTTTTGGCCATTAATTTTGATCCATAAGTCCAATGTTGTTGATTCTTTTTCAAGTAGCTCACAAATTTCATGTAGTTTGTAAAAACATATAATTAGTCTATGTTTGAAATTTTGAAATTTGAAATAGATCTGATTTAGTTTAAACCTTGTGTTGTTTATTCCAGGAGTTTAAAAATAGCTTTTAATTTGATTCCTTTTGGTACTGATCACTAGTGATCTTATTTATCAGTGGTAAAAATTTCAGATTTGTTTGAGTATTTTAGCTCACTGTTTCTTGTGAAACAATTTCTGTTTCACCTCTTTTAGGATTTGCGGCTAATTCCTTTTCGAGAATTGTTTTTAAAATATTTTCTTTATTATTTCAGAAGGATTATTGTTTTGTTTATGTTAGTTAACAGTAGTTTTTAAACAAGTGTTGATTTTATTTTGATTGTTATCACGAAATCAATTCTAGTTCCTTAGTAACTTGTAATTGGTTTCCGCACTGTTTCAAATCCCGTTTGGGAATACTTTCAAAAAGTTTTGTGAAAAATACTTTATTTTATCTTAGTTCCTTGTTATTATTTTCTGTTAGACAAAAACTATTTAGTGTTCGATGTAGTAGAAGACTCCCTAGTCTTATTTGAAGTTTCTTTCGGATTCTATTTCGCTCTCTCTTTTGTTTTGATTGCTAGAATGATTGCTAGTATGAGTGCTTATGTGAATGATATGTTTGTTATATAGATTTCATCAGAGAGTGACGAGTAGTCTATCAAGTTATTTCTCGAGAAATTCTTCTTCATCAACATCACCAGGCAAGTCACTTTGATCATACTATCACCTATGTTTTATGCATCGTAGTTCTACCATCCTATGCCCAAATTTGCATGTTGAGTAGGTACTTGGAAATTTTAGTATAGATTGTAGTATCATGTGGTAGGCACACAACAACCCTGATACTTGGCCCCGGGACGATAAATTTCATATTGCTATGCTTGAGTAGACGGGATTTCGGTTGAGTGCATAACACGAGTGATGCGAGGATGATTAAATAATCAAGACAGGTTAAGACAAGATTTTCAAGACCTCGGACGCAATGCAACTCTGGGTGAACGACGGTTGATCGGCTCCCTGGAGAACCCAGTGGATGACCCGGGATGCTGGAGAGGCCATGACATCCTGCGGAAAGCTTCACCCAGGCTCAAAGAGACGGACGGATATTTTCAAGACCCAAGACTTACCTGCACAGCCACAAGTCATTATGGACTCTGGCTTGGTTGGACAACGCGGCGACTCTGGACAGGCGGTGCTAGCAGATGTAGACGAACGGTAGGAATGGATGGGCACCGACAGGGATTCAGAGGGACCCGTTGAAAGACCATGTTTTGATCATCCGGACTTCAAACACCCTGAAGTGCGAGGACATACACGGAGGCGATCAAATCTTGTGGGGAACGTGTGCAAAACTCTGCAGAGTACTCAAACCTAATCGATTAGCCGTGTCCACGGTCATGGACAACATTAGCCAAAGGAACTGAAGTTATCTGGATTTCTCAACACTATTAAATATATTTCATGTGGGAATTATTGACAACTCGGGTACGAGAACTGGTTGGCGGAACCATCTCGTTAACAACCAACAATGTAGTAACATTTTGCTTTTAGCCCTCTCTTGACGTAGGAGAAAACTTGCTTTTCGCTAAAAACTTATAGCCCCACGTGCCATATATGCATATAGTATAGATGATTACTTTTCACCCCTCTCTTATGTGACTTGCTGGCATATTCAATATGCTGACCTACACGGCTGCAACGTCTTATGTTGCAGATATTTTTCTTCGACGAGTAAGAGTACGATTCAGGGTTACGGTCTACACTCAACTTGCCGTTGGTGTTTATTGGGACTCCACTCCCTTGACTGCTTCCACTGAGATATTTAAGGTATATATCAGTTTTACGCTATTTACATGTGATTGCACTTTGATATATACATTGATGTACTGTGTGTGCCAGCATACTGATCCAGGGATGGCACAGAACCACACAGGCTTGACTCGTTTTGAGTCGGGTTGCTACACCCGCTCCGATTTCTGCCTTGCTGCACCGCGACGATCACCTCCATGTTCCACCACTGAACTCCATGTCGTTTTCTTCCCTCGAGCTCTCCGGAAGCCTCCCCGAGCTCTCTCGTCTGCCCTAGCCCCTTCCCGACGCGCTAAAGGCCAACCACGTCGCCCTGGAGCTCCAGTGCATGGCTAAGCTCGCCACGGCGGCCGTGCTCATCTGCTCACGTCTTCGCGGCTATTTAAGCAGCCCCGGGGTGCCTCGACCCCTCCATCCTCCTCTCCTCCACCCCAGCAGCCTCCCCGACCAGTTAATCGAGCTCCCGGAGCTCTCCTCGCCCTCCGTTGCCGCCGCCGAGCCGCTCCTAAATTGGAGCAACCCAAGCTCTCCCCCTCCCTCTTGACCTCACCAGAGGGACCGCGAAGGTCTGGCGACCCTCTCCCGCCTCTCAGCGTCGTCTCCGACGCACTGTGGCGACGTGCCCGAGCTCCACCCGAGCCGCCGTTCGTCGTGGGTCTCGCTATCGCCGTTTTATAGCCATTCGGCACGCGTGCTATGCGGGAACGGGTGCGGCTCGGTCCCACGAGCTCGACGATGGCCGGAGCATGAAAAATGGTGGCTGGAGCCACCGGGGATCGTCGCCGGCGTCGAGCCCTCCTCTGTCGTCGCGAGGAAGAAGAAGGAGGAGCGGAGGACAGAAGAGGGACCCGACAGGTGGGCCCCGACCCCACCTGCCGGTGAGAGAGGGACTGTCAGCGGGGATAAGTGGAGGCGCCAGCTGATGAGTATGCTTTCCCCTCTTGGAAGTGTATTTCTCAAAAGGCGCGAGCGGCTGTGCTCTTAGGGACCCAGTTGCAGATATTTTCATTGCAGATTGGTCCTTAAACTTTGTCTATCCATGTCTTGGCAACCGTAACTCTGATTCCGGTGATTCCAAAGCCCACGTCTTCATCTCGTCGAGCCATCAAGATGGTTCCATTTTCACTATGTGATCACACAGTGGAAATGACCATGTTGCCCTTTCCCGTAAACATCTCCTCCGAGAGAGAACTGTTTCCGGCGATTCCTTCCGCGAGCTTCTCGCACTTCTTCCCGGTGGATCCCTCATCCCAGGCAAGCCACAACTCTCATTCGCTTAATTGCATTGCAATATCATAGTATAATTAACTATTTTAATCACAAGTATATCTATTTATAGTCTGGAATTTGAGTATGCAATGTTTGAATAGATCACTACTATGTTAAGTACGGAATTGTTAGTGACTAGTATCTTACCTACTTGCGATGATATGATGTTGAAATTACAGTCTATGATTATTCGGAGTTTCATCCGGCAGTTTGTAGATAAGAACCAATAGAATTGGTTGAGCTTATCGGTCATTGGATTATTGTGATATCGGAGTGTCAACTATAGCTGAAATATTATTCGGGGATAAGCTACTTGGTTGGTTGATCGAGAGTCACATGTCCGGGCTTATTCATGCAGCACATTTGCCGATATGGGACGGCCTTGACTTGGTCTGATCACGTGCTCTTTTATCGGTACCACCAAAGAGGGAAGGTTATGCGCGCGTGCTACCCTGACCCGGTAGGCGGCGATAACCTTGTGAGCCAGTTGAGTTGTTTGGGGTACCCGTCCCCGTTTGGGACAGTTTTGTTTGGCCATGACGGTGGCAATGTCATGAGGACACACGGCCACCCAGGGTAGTACTCCGGGGGAGGATGAATGTCGGTGGTACAATGAAAGAGTCACGGGTCAGACAAGTTTCGTTGGAGCAACACTACTCCACCCGAATAGGATCACGAGGTCAGTGCTCCATGATGTGGGTAAAGTGTGCAACCTCTGCAGAGTGTCAAATCTATTCAAATAGCCGCATCCACATTATTGGACAGCCCGTCCAGACCTCAGTAGGTGGTCAACCATATCAGTGTTAGTAATGATGGAAGAACTCGTGTGAGTATGGTAACAATTGGGCATCATGCTGGTGACAAGTCTTGGTATCCATCTTGACAATATTCGTTGAAGGTTTTCAGTAAGATCACAAGAGTTGGTGTCACCAGAGTACAGTGAGAGTAGCCTAGTATAGTTATCTTTCACTGCCCCCTTAGTGATAGCAAATCTTTATCCAATCTTGATTGCTATGATGTTGTCTTGCCTTAATGTTGATGTTTGTTGTGAGCTTGCGAGTACATTCAAAGTACTCACCTGGCGTGTCATGCCAGTTTGTAGGTCATGTCATGATTGCTTTCTTGTTGAGGATTCCGAGTTGCGAGCTAGGATGCGCGTTCCTGCCAGAGTCCCCGTGGAGTGGAGTTCATCACAATCGTCATTGTTTCGCTCCTAGCGTAGAAATCGTCGTAGGCAGGTGTAGTATCGCCAAGGCGATTTAATCCAAGTACCCTTGTAACCTTTTCCATAGTAATAAAGAGCTGATTTGTTCAATGTCAATGGTGCCGTATTCCAGAAGACTTGTCCCTAGGCTGGAATACGAGGCGTTTCGGTTTCCTCTGAGCCGGGGTGCCACACAATCATCATAAAAACAAATGGAATATTCTTTGAATAAGATTAGTTAATGGCGTGCAAATCTTTGAGAAATATTTAATGAAACGTCTATTGAAACTAGCATGACCAAGAAAGATTCGTATACCTTTAACATCTTTAGGCCATGTCATTTTATCTATGGCGTCAACTTTAGCTTTGTCTACCTCAATACCTCATTCGGAAATTTTATGCCCAAGTATTATACCTTCATTCACCATAAAGTGACACTTCTCACGATCCAAGAAAAATTAGTTTCTTCGCCTCTGTGTAAAACACGATCAAGGTTTCTTAAGCAATCATCAAACATAATCAGAAAAACCATCCATGAATACCTCAAGAATCTTTTCACAAAATTTCGAGAATATAGTAGTCATACATTTTTGAAAGTACCATGTGCATTGCATAAACCAAAAGGCATACATCTATAAGCATAAGTTCCAAATGGGCATGTGAAAGTAATTTTCTGTTGGTATTCCTTTGACACAGGTATTTGAGAAAAACTAGAATATCCATCAAAAAAGGAAAACATGTGTGTGCTTCGATAATCTTTCAAACATTTCATCAATAAATGGCAAGGGGTAATTGTCTATTCTAGTAGCTTTATTTAATTTCCTGAAATCAATTACCATCCTATAACCAGTTATAATCCTTTGTGGGATAAGTTCACTTTTATCATTAGGAACAATAGTTATACCTCCTTCCTTAGGAAAACAATGAACATGGCTTACTCATCTACTATCTTCAATAGGATAAATTATACCTGCCTCCAGAAACTTTAATAATTCAGTTCTTACCACTTCTTTCATTTTTGGATTCAAGCAGAGTTGATAATCAATGACGGTTTTATCTTCCAGTTCCATATTAACCTTGTGGTGACATAGAGTGGGACTAATGCCCTTAAGATCATCAGGAGTATATCCAATAGCAGCTTGATGCTTCCTCAGAGTTTTAAGTAATATCTTTTCTTTATGCTTTGAAAGATTAGCACTAATAATAAGAGGATATGTGTTCTTTTCATCAAGATAAGCATATTTCAAAGTATCATGTTATTACTTTAGCTCAAACATAGGATCTCCCTTAGGTGGAGGAGGATCCCCTAAAATGTCAACATGCAAGTTGTGTTTAAGAATATGTGTTTGTCTAAAGAATATCTCATCTATTTCATTTCTCTCATTCATATGCATATCATTCTCGTGGTCTAGCAAATATTGTTCTAATATATCAGTAGGAGGTACAACAATAGAAGCAAGACTAATAATTTCATATTTACTTGATAATTCTTTCTCATGTGGTTTCTACCAAACTTAGAGAAACTAAATTCATGATACACATCAACAAAGCTTACTTTAACCTTCTCTATAACACAATTAATTTCAGCATTAACAGTATTCAGGAAAGTTTTACCAAATATAATGGGACGAAAAATTATCTTGTTGTGAACCAAGTACTAAGAAATCAATAGGGTACTTAATTGTTCCACATAATACTTCAACTTCTCTAACAATCCCAAGTGGTGAAATAGTGTCTTTGTTTGCAAGGTCAAATGTTTGTGAAATCTTTAATAAACCAACATGACCAAGAAATCTTCTTATACCTTTAACATTTTTAAGACATGGCATTTTCTCTATTCCGTCAACTTTAGCTTTGTCTACCTGAGTACCTCATTCGAAAATTTGATGCCCAAGTACTATACCTTCATTCACCTTGAAGGGGCACTTCCCCAATTCGAGACAATACTAGTTTCTTAGCCTCTCCACAAAACCCGATCAAGGTTTCTTAAGAAATCATAAAAAGAAGTCTTGTAAATGGAAAAATCATCCATGAATACCTCACGAACATTTTCACAAACGTCAGAGAATATATCAGACATACATCTTTCAAAGATAGCAGGTGCATTGCATAAACCAGAAGACATACATTTTTTACTATGAACACAGTAGGAGAACTTCCTACAGTCAACTTTCAATTAGTGTGATGTAAGGGTTACAATTTACATGTGCATGTTACATTGAGGCCCTCCTCCTTTGGAGAGGGGGACCAGTGATGACTAACAAACTAGGAAGGTATAGAAAGTAAGGAAACATGAGTTTATTCTAGCTCTACCAGAAAGGCACAAACAAATCCCTTCTTCTTGTCAGGTGGTCTAAATTCAGGAAAGAGAGGAACAATAACCACTAGAGAAGTCACTTATGAAGTGTATCTTCCATGACTCAAATGATGGTGGGATGTGCCACAAGTGGTTATTGTTCCTCTCTTTCCATAGACTCCAGGCAGCCACCACGAAGGTTTCAAAGAACATGGGTCTATTCCACCTTGCTTTACCAATTCCCAACAGTTGCAATCTATGTGTGTGATCAGACCAGTGCAAGTCTAGGTTATCCTAGCAGGCTCTATTGAAACTATAGTGCAAGGATAGATGTTCAATAGTTTCTTCAATATTTGACCCACACAGTAGACAGTTCAGTTTAGTTCCAATGTTGTAGTGTCTTCTTTTTAACATGTTGCGAGTGTTGAGCTTGTTAGACATGAGCAGCCATCTGGAGACCTTGATTTTTGGAGTGCATTACATTTAGCACAGTAATCTGAATGATTCATGAGCAGGTACATCTATGAAAAAATATTTATAATAATCTTTGGACCTGAAATCCTCCTTCCCCCAAGCATAAGTCCATTGATCATGTCCATGAGTGAGACCACAGCTGGCCTGCTGAACCTAAAGTATTCTCACCTCTTCAATGGCCTCTCGAGATAGTGGAAGCTTAATGGCTGCACTCATGGAAGTGATTTATAGTATTTCTCGCACAGAGATATCCTCATTTGTCACAAAGGATAAAGCTCTCAGGAAAGCAGTGTTGAGTGTGTTTTCTTGCCACAAGTCCTTCCAAAACAGTGTTGTGATCCCTTCCTGTATTTGCATGGTGGATATCCCAGAATATGTCTGATTTAGTTGCATGATGTCTCTCCAAGAGAATGAGCCACCCAAGGAATTTCATGGCAATTGTAAAATTTATACAAGAATTTCTGGAGTAGCGCATCATTTTGAACCTGTAAGCTAATGACACCCAGCCCACCATGTTTTCCGCGTTTGCACACAATGTCACAAGCGGCCACAGAATTCAATTTGTCTCCCTGGTCAGTTTTTATAATCCACAAGCAGTGTCTCCTAATCTTGTTAAGTTTCTCCTGGATCATTGGCGGTAACCTCAGAGTGCTCATCGTGAACATTAGGAGAGAGGTGATGAGAGAGTTAAGTGGCGACAATTTCCCATCTTGCGACATCACCGATATGTATGAAGTGACCCTCCTCTCAACACGACAAACAAGCGACATGAGATCTTGTACTTTGGGTGAGTGGTGTCAAGCGCCAAGCCCAAGTAAGTGAACGGCATACCACCATTTCCACATACAAATATGTTGGCAATATCATTTCTCAAATATGAGGATGTGTTTATGGGTACAAGAGTGGATTTACTAAAGTTTATCTTAAGCCCAATCAATGTCGCGTAGTCTGCGACAATATGTTTCATTTTGGCTGCTTGGGTCAGGCAAGCCGGCATGATAATGATTGTATCATTAGCGTATTGAATGATAGGGTAATCAGTGGTGCGAGCTGTTGTAAATGGGAGGGAAAGGAGACCTTTTCGATGTGCATCGTTGATCGCAGCTTGACGCAAGTCTGCCACAAGTACAAATATGAGTAGTGACAGTGGATCGCCTTGACGTGCATCACCCTAGATTTTGACCCTTTCTTTTTCTTTTGAATTTATTTAAGATTTTATTTGAAATTTCTTTTCCGTGGCTCTATGGTCTGGAAATTTCGGAAGATCATCTCTTCTTGGTCTCCAAAGTTGCGTGTCATTCTAAAAACCTTCCCAAGACCATGTCATTTTCCATTTTATCCCTTAGCCAAATTATGTTTGGTGGGAATATTTATTTTTTCTGTTAAAGGAATAAGCCTATTTTCTTTAGGTTGTGAAGCAACCTATATTTATGTCTCTCCCCAAATTCCCAAATAATACTCATAAATTGTTTGGATCATATCTTCCTCAAATATGTAAAAATTCTTCCTTGTCTAGTTCAAAAATAATTCAAGGATATTCATTTTCCTATTCTTCCCTGAATGGCACATTGTGAAGGAAATGTCACTTCTATCTTCTTGATTGCCCTCAAAATTGTTGTGGACTCTTTCCTATCCATATCATTATTCCAGGACAAAATTCAACCTCATTTTCCTTGTAAATAATCCTCAGCTAATTTCCAAAGTTTCTGCCCAGGAAGGAACTTTGTGATGTAGGTACTATCTAGGCACATCAAAATGATTTGAAATTTTGACATGACCTTCATACGCTCAAAGAATAGCGCTCCTCCAATTTTGAGCATCACTCCATCATCCATGTGAGCCGAGCATCAAATCTTAATTTCTGTCATATTTTCAGTTTGTGAAGAAACTATATTTTATATTGATTCATTATTGCTGACAATTTATGAGGACCATATCCTACCTATATAACCTCTATAAACCAAATTGGGGATCATTTCAATGAGACGATCTTTCAATAGAATTTTTTCTTAGTTTTTGTCCAAAGAGATACATTGTGAAGGAAGTACCATTTTGGTGTATCTAGGTGGTATGAAATTTTTATAGTGCATCCGTATACCCAAATAGTTCATCTCCTTCAAATTTCAGCTCAACCCAATCAATCATGTCAGTGCTACTTCATATTTTTTATTTTTGTCCAATGGGGTACGTTGTACATCAAGTGCTATCTAGCTTCATTCTTTTGATGATCATCTTAGTGATGGATCATCCTCTGCAAAATATCAACATCTCTCTCCACACCAATCTCCCGCAATAGGCAACAAACACCTTATTATTTTATTGTCTTGTAGCAAGTTATGGTCACATCTTGAGTCTATGTGCTTGTTCATTTCTCACTTTGACACTCACTAGTAAATGACCAATCACCCAGACAAAATTTAGTTGATGAGAGCACGTGTCACCACCGTGTTCACGCGGTGACTACGCATCCGGCATGCCCGTGTCCGCACTCTAACAGTTGGACCCCTCCCCTTCTTCTGTTTCTTCGAGCCCTCGACACCTAGCCATGTCCAACAACTCCATCTTGGCCTTGCCTTCTCCCCGAACCCCTCTCCCCCTTTCGGATTATTCTTCTAGGTGTCGTCCCCATCGAGGAACAGAGCGGGTCCATGACCTCGTCGTCTTCCTCTGCCATGGGTTGTTTCCCAAGTTGCCAGAGCCTTCCCGAGATCTCCCCGACACTTCTTATAGCATGTCCGAGCTCTCCCGCAAGCCTCAACCCCTCCCCAAGCCCTCGGAGCTCCCCATTGCCCCATGGCCGAAGAATCAGCGGCAGGACTTAGCTCGAATTCGAGCTATGTTGTTTCCGATAGATGAAGGAATCGATCACTCTCTGTATCTAAGATGAACTAAAGAAGAGGTGGAACTAGGTCTGTTTTGCGCCGTCGAACTTGACAGCTTTTTCTGTTATTCTCACTTGGGAAAAAACCCTCACGATTACATAGGATAACTACCTCCCGATCAGCTGCGCCGGATCCGCGTTTGTCGCGCCATTCCACGACTGCTTCCCCAGAGCTTGCGGATCGGGAGTCTAACAGAAACAGAAAAGCTAACCACTACCCTAAGATCGTGTCGCAGCACGCCCCGGTTCCTAGCTACAAGAAAACGCACATGCAAGTGCTTATTCGATGTAAAACCCTACTGGAGTTGAGCTTAGGTCTGGTTCCTACATTTCACCCCCTTAAGATCTGCTCCTTAGTCCCCACCTCGTGCATCCCGAGCTTCTGACGCATCTCCACGAACACCACTCGACCCAGCGGCTTCGTGAGTGCATCTACAACCTGCTCCCTGGTACGAATGTGACCCACTTCCACCTGACCCTTCTCTGCACAATCACGAATGAAGTGATGCTTGACGTCGATGTGCTTGCTACGGTCATGATGAACTGGGTTTTTGCTAAGAGCAATGGCAGCTTGATTGTCCACAAACAGCTTGAACTTGGCCTACTGTCTCCCGAGCATCTCACCGATCAGGCATGAGAGCCATACTCCCTAACATGTTGCTGCTGTAGCGGCAACATATTCAGCTTCGCAAGAGAAAAGTGCCACTATCCTTTGCTTCTGGGAGCTCCAAGTAATGAGGTTGTTCCCGAGGAAGAAAACATTCCCAGAGGTGCTCTTTCGATCCTCTGTGTCCCCAGCATGATCACTGTCAGTGTAGCCGACGAGCTCCACTTCTCCATGTCCTGCCCGATAGCGACATCCATAGCCCAGAGTTCCTCGAACATACCTCAAAATTTGTTTCACAGCTGTCCAATGATGCACACTTGGAGCCTCCATGAATCTGCTCACGATCCCCACAGCGTGTGCTATGTCAGGCCTTGTGTTAACCAAGTACCGAAGGCTGCCAATCACACTGCGATACAGGGTTGGATCGAACAATTCTCCCCCATCCTCTTTCTTCGGTTTCAGACGGCACTCCATTGGAGTACTAGAGATGTTGCAAGCTTCCATGCCAGCTGATTCTAGAATCTTCTCTGCATAACTCTGTTGGTGGAGAGTGATTTCACCTTCTGTCTGACACAAAGTTGTCAGAATCGCGATTCTGAATCGGATCGGAACTCCATTGCTAGGATCGTGAAACGTGGAATCACAACTATCAGGATCGTAGAAACTTAGATTCTATGAGAAAAATCGTAGAATCGGAGGGGCTAGTTTGAATCGTAAGATCTTAAGATTCTAAGACTTGAGTCACGATTCTGACAACTTTGGTCTGACATACCTCGATCCCCAAGTAGTAACTAAGCAGACCGAGATCACTCATTTTAAACAACATCATCATCTGATCCTTGAACTCTCTAATCAAACCTTTGTCAGTCCCAGTGATGACAAGGTCATCCACATACACTCCAACAAGGAAGTAAGCGGAATCATCACCTCTCATGTAGACTACTTGCTCTAATGGGCTTCGCTCAAACCCGAGAGTGACAAGAGAGTCATGGAGTTTTGCATACCATGCTCTGGGTGCTTGGCATAAGCCATAGAGTGCCTTATGAAGCTTCAACACTCGATGTTCTTCTCCTGGTACTGCAAATCCAGGTGGCTGGGCTACATACACCTCCTCAGTGAGGTCTCCGTTCAAGAACACTGATTTTACATCCTTATGATGGAGTTCCCAGCGATGATGTGCAGAAGTGCGAGCAGTACACGAACTGTCTCCAATCTGGCAACTGGAGCAAATGCTTCTTCGTAGTCCACTCCTTGCTTCTGCACATATCCCTTTGCCACTAGA
This sequence comes from Hordeum vulgare subsp. vulgare, assembly GCF_904849725.1. Taxonomy (NCBI): domain Eukaryota; kingdom Viridiplantae; phylum Streptophyta; class Magnoliopsida; order Poales; family Poaceae; genus Hordeum; species Hordeum vulgare. The sequence continues at coordinate 232,532,428 of NC_058524.1, read as the reverse complement.
CGAGCCTTGTATTTGGTGATGTTCCCAGCAGGATCCCTCTTCACCTTATAAACCCACTTCGGCCCTATAGATTTCTGTCCGGCAGGTAGATTTGATAGTTCCCAGGTGTTGTTCTCATGGATGCAGCGCATCTCTTCATCCATGGTTGCCTTCCAGGGCGCATCACCCAAAGCCTCCTCCACATCACGCGGCTCTTCCGTGGTAAGAAGACACCGCTCAAAACCCTCTGGTTCAACGTCCTCTTCGGTTGCATCAAGCACACACGAGAGGCGCCGGTATCTGATTGGCCCGTTATCTGATTCTCGAGCGTCATCGTGTGTCGGTGGAGTAGCCCATCTGATTTCTGGCGCCCTGACTGGTGTGGGTGTGCTTGGCTCCAGTGACTGTACTGCTGGTGTACCGGGTGGCATCGGCTCCGTCTGCAGTGCTTCCGGTGCTGCAGTGGTGTCCATCCCCGGTTGCACCTGTGAGGCGGGCGAGTTCTAGTGCCCTCTGCCGGTGTCCAGCTCTTCTACCCCTGGCCGGACTGTATACACCACAGAGAAAGTAACTGGTGTAACTTGTCGTGCAGCCGTGGGCTGGGTGCCCCAGCTCCAAGGGCGTCCTTCCTGGAATTGGACATCTCGGGTCACTTGCACTCTCTTACTGTCAAGATCATACACACGGTAGCACTTGGCTCCCTCCTCATATCCAACAAAAATCATGGGCTTAGAGCGATCAAAGAGCTTGGTGATGTCTGGCCCCAGCAGTTTCACATGTGCAGTGCAACCGAAGGTTCGCAGATGCTGCACCGCCAGCTTTCGGCCATGCCAGGCTTCATACGGCGTGATCCCATCGAGACTGCGGTGGGAGCCCTGTTGAGAAGGTATACTGCAGTTCTAACAGCTTCTCCCCAGAAATATGCCGGTACATACATGCTTTTCATCAGACATCTCGCCATTTCCACCACCGTCTGATTTCTTCTCTCCACCACTCCATTTTGATGCGGAGTGTAAGGCGCTGTAGTGTAGTGCTTTATCCCTTGGCTGTTGCAGTATTCCTTGAATTCAATCGAGTTAAACTCTCCTCCCCGATCTGATCCGAAAGCTCGAAGTTTGCAGCTCCCTTCGGCCTCTGCCATGCACTTGATCTTCTTGAACTGTGCATAAGCTTCATCCTTGGTTTTGATCAGCTCAATCCACATAAAACAGCTGTGGTCGTCAACTACCAAGATGAAATATTTGTTTCCTCTTGGCGTTGCTGGGGTGATCGGCCCACACAAGTCCGTCTGCACCAATTCCAATCCATGTTGTGCTCTATATGTGCTCCCCTGCGGGAATGGAGCTCGATGTTGCTTGCCCAATGCATATCCATCGCAGTATTCCTCAACGTGGCTTATCGCTAGCATCCCTCTCACCATTCCCTTGGATGAAATCGAGTGCAAAGCTCTGAAATGTAGATGTACCATTCTCGCGTGCCATTTCCAAGCTTCGTTGTCTGCCTTCGACAGTAAGCAGACTGGTGCGTCGATCTTCATCATGCCGGTGTACAGACGGGTGCTGGAGCGCATTACTCGAGCAAGTATGCGTTGTGCTGGGTCATGCACCATCATCACACCCTTGTGTATCCCGATCTGGCACCCCCCCCCTTCGTCTAACTGACCAACTGAGATTATGTTGCTTTGCAGGCTTGGTATGTAGTATACCTATGTCAGAGCATGCTGTTCTCCGCTCTGGCATTTGAAAACGATGAAGCCTCTTCCACGGATAGCTACCTGAGATCCATCTCTGAACTTAACCGTGTCATGTATCCCCTCATCAAGACTTGCAAACACACTTCTTTCTCCTGTCATGTGACTAGTGGCGCCTGTGTCAAAGTACCAGAGACCGTCAGGGGATGGGACGGGAATCACCTTCTCTTCATTCAGAAACACAGTTTTTGGTATCACTGGGGTTACTGCTGTGGCGGTGGTGACCATGGCCAGGAGCAATCCTTGCTTGTGCTCGTCTCCCCCTTCACGCACTAGATTGGCTTGTTCCCTCTTTCCCTGTTGTCCCTGCTTCTCAAGATACGACCAACACTCTTTCTTACAGTGCCCAACCTTCCCGCAGAAATGGCACTTCCCTTTCTTCTTTTGTCCTGTTGGGCCTGGTCCTCCTCCGCCACCCTTGCCAGGCGTGGGGTTTCCCCCGCCTTGCTGTTTTGGTTTGCCTGGTGACTTGTTCTTTCATCCTGCGTTTGTGGAGTGGTTGCCTCTGCCGTGCGACGATCCACCCCCTCCAAACTGTCGTTCCCTTGCGAGCCACTCCTTTGATGTGTACATCAGCTGACCAGCAGACTGCTTGGTGTCGTCGAGATCGTAGTGATCCTCACAGGCGGACAGCCGACCAGTTAGCTCCTCAATCGTCATTGTTTTGAGATCGATGAGAGATTCTATGGCCATGGCCATCTGCCTGTACTTGCACGGCACAACTCGCAGAAACTTCTGCACTGCCTTATGTTCAGACACTGGATCCCCATAGATCTCGAGATCGGCGATGACTCAAGTGAGGCGCAGTGCAAAATCCTTAATGGACTCTCCGTCTTTGAAACGGAGATCCTCGAATTCTTGGCGGCGTACCTGAGCTTTGGCCTCGCGCGCACGCTCGGTCCCGATCCGAAGTGTCTTGATCGTGGTCCAAGCCGCGTTTGCAATGTCCTTCGCCGCCAGTACCCGCACCATCTCCGGTGGAACCCCGATGAGGATGACGGAGAGGGCGCGACGGTCGTCGCGCTCATCATCGGTGTCGTTGATCACAGCATCCCAGAGCCCGGCGGCCTGAAGTTTTACCTGCATGACCAATGACCATTCCATGTAGTTGGTTCTCGTCAGCATCATAAACACCGACGATCCTTCCGTCTCCCGCACGGCGCGCTCCACCATGCGGAGTTCGCCACTGCCGCCGCCGGTCAGCCGAGCCAGTGGCGGTGACGTTGTTCCCGCGTCGACCTTCTTCTTCCCCTTCTCAGTCTCAGAATCGGACATGACTGCAGCACATCAAACACCGCTCAATCACCCAGGCACAGGATCGAACACCCATTGCTCTGATGCCAATTGTTGTTTCCGATAGATGAAGGAATCGATCACTCTCTGTATCTAAGATGAACTGAAGAAGAGGTGGAACTAGGTCTGTTTTGCGCCGTCGAACTTGACAGCTTTTTCTGTTATTCTCACTTGGGAAAAACCCCTCACGATTACAGAGGATAACTATCTCCCGATCAGCTGCGCCGGATCCACGTTTGTCGCGCCATCCCACGACTACTTCCCCAGAGCTTGCGGGTCGGGAGTCTAACAGAAACAGAAAAGCTAACCACTACCCTGAGATCGTGTCGCAGCATGTCCCGGTTCCTAGCTACAAGCAAACGCACATGCAAGTCCTTATTCGATGTAAAACCCTACTGGAGCTGATCTTAGGTATGGTTCCTACAAACTAGACCGAGCCCCTCCCATTGCCTTTCCTACTCCGGAGGACCCCTAGAGCCCGGTGGAGCTTCCCCTCACTTCCCCTTCCCCTCTGGTGTCCCCGAGCGACGAGCTCATTTTGGCGGCCAAATCCTCCGCCTCGGGATCCTGCACCGCCACCACTCGAGTCCTCCTCGGCGTTTGTGCTCAAGCAGGATGGACGCGGCGCTTCGTCCTGATCCCGTTGGTGCCCCCCTCGACCGGAGGTGGCCTGAGCCGCCAGGAGCCAGCACCGGTTGCAACCTGGCTTGCCCTCCTCTACCCCGTGCAGAAGGAAGAAGAAGAAGGCAAGGACAGAGAGAGCAATGGTGGGTCGTGCGCGTCAATCGCTCTAGCGCTCACCGTACCGACCCGTTGACCGGTAAGTAAAGGCGAAATTGATTTAACGTGTTTTCCTACGGTGAAAGTGTATTTCATTATGGCTCCGAAGCAGAGTGCATTCTCTCTAACTAAAAGCGTATTTCAGCCTAGCCCGTCGGCCGAATCAGTTGAATACAGGACATTCGTCAGTTAGCAGCAGAAATGAACACATTCTTATTTGTTTCTCTGCCTAACGAACGGACGACCATATCTTCACACCGGCAACTCCGATTTAGGTGATTGCAAAGCCCACGTTTTCGGCTCGTTGAGCTCGTTCACTTGGTATAATTTTCAATGTGTTGTCTCATGCTAAAAATGACCATTTTCCCCTTGCCTCTAATCATCCCCCTTCAAGAGAGAAGTGTTTCCAGTGAATCTTTCCGCGAGCTACTTGCACTTCTCCCCGGTGAATCCTTCATCCCCACGATAGCCACTTGCATGATGGAATTTTAGTATCCATGGTTTTCTACTTAAATATTTAATAATTGTTTGCTCATCTACTACTGGTATTTTTGTTTCGGTATGCTTGTGGATTCATGTTCATCTTCATGCTTTGTGCTTGTGCACCCTACTATTACATGTTGGTGATAGTATTGTTCACATGATGCATGATTATCATCAGTTATGAAAAGTACCTATGATATGCATGATCATCACTATGCCATGTTCATCTGCATTTAGTAGACTATGTTCTCCATTGTTGTTGATTCTAATAATTCACATGTTAGATGGTTATACTTACCATCCATGTTTATGCTGAGATCATGCTCATATGCATTATCATTTCATCATGTTATTTTATTATGACTCGGCTCATTAATTTTCAAGTTTAATCGGGTATTAATTGAACTTGAACACATGTTGGCTGAGTCATAGTGCTATCGAGTCTATTTGACCAATGCAGCCACACTTGCCTGTATAGGAAGGCCTTAATGCAGTCTATTATCATGGCTCTCGCCAGTGCCTCCAACTAGGGAAGGGTATGTGCGCGCGTTACCCTGATTAGCTTGGTGTCCACAAGCCTTGTGTGCCCGTTGTTGTTGTATGGTACCATTGTCCCCGTATGGGACCATTTTTGTTTTGTCGTGACGGTGGTCGGGTGATGTCCAGAGTGACATCTGGGGCCACCCATGACTTAGCCCAAACAGGAGTTTTTCGGAGTGGCCGGGAGAGTGCCATGCAATAGATCTGTTTTGCCGGAACGCCGCTGGTCCACCCGAATGGGAGCATGAGGCCTTGGGTTATGTGGTGTGGGTACAGTGTACTAACCTCTGCAGAGTGTATAACTATCAATAGCCGCGCCCACAGATATGGGCCCAGTTCATAGTAGGTCACACTATGAGCCAACAGTAATAATAATATGATTAATAAACAACACTTGTTCGATGAGGAAAGTAGTTGGTTGATCTTTATGTGATCATGAGACGATCAAAATGGTATCATGGATACCGAGGTTGGTTAATATTTTGGATACATGTGGTGGTTACAAGATAACCCCGATCAGAGTAAGTTGAAATATGATAGTTTAAACATGTTGCATGCTAGTTACATCATGCTCATATGTTCATGCCATGTTCATCTCATATTGTTCTAGCGGTATCATGTTCATCATTGATATGTAACCTATAAATGTTATGCTATTGTTTATCTTGATTGCTTTGGTTGCTGTGAGCTTGTGAGTACATTCAAAGTACTCACCTCGCGTGTCATGCTAGTGTGCCGGTCATGCCATGATTGATTGCTTAGGATCCCCAGTTGGCGATCTAGGATAAGCATTCCAGCCAAAGTCCTTGTAGAGTGGAGTTCACCATCGTCATCGTTGTTCCGCTGCTAGGATCTATTCCGCTGCTTCGATTTGTTTTGCTACTAACATAGAGTAAGCTGAGTAGGCGTAGTGTTGACGTGCCGATGTAATTCACTGTGATATCAGAACCATGGTATACATATCATTTTTCATAAAAAGCTAATTTGTTCTATGCCAAGTAGTGTCATATTCATGAAGACTTAATCTCTAGGCTAGAATATGAGGTGTCCCGGTCTCTGTGAGCCGAGGTGCCCCAAGCTTTGTTATCAGAGCAGGTGTGGTATTAGGACACCCTAGACCACGCGAGCGTTAGAATCGCTAATCTAGACTATAGTCGGTTTGTTGCACTTAACTGCTGCAAAACATGCATATATATTTTTGTCTTGTAGCTAACAGCTGATCTTGTGAGTGTAGGTGGCATCGGTTTCCAGCCACTACCTGCACCCTCCATCTTTGCATACCTACTTTTCAGTGTTTGGCATCATCTCTGTCCCAGCGGAGTGATGCCATGGTACCAAGTGTTCTAGACATCATTTGCAGGATTGATGCTCAGGTATCGCGTAGATATCTTTTCATCACCCACACCTATTATTTCGGTGATAACATCTTTCTGTCCCGAATCGTGTCATCCAACTCGCCGTTTTGGCAACCCTTACTGATCTCGGCTATCAAAAAAGGGCAATTGTCGGCAAGCCTTGTTTTTCACCGCTATCCTACCCTGCCATCCGTTCCATGGACGAGTATGGTTCCCTTCTGTCAGCTTGATGATGATGTGGTCATGACCTTCATGCTTCACTACATGATCAGCAAGTTCGTCCTCATCCGTGAGCCCATCCAAATGCAACTGGTGTTAAGCCAGTGCTAGGTGTAGCTTTGTTCACTTTCGTGCACATCACCACCGCATATTAGATCGTAGAACCAGAGTTTCCGCGAGATTTGTGTGCTTAGGCATGCATGCATATTGTTGTGAATATCAGTAAAATGTGATGTTGCCTGAGTATGATATTAATTGTATAACATGTGTGCTTTTGTTTCATTCATTTCTTTTGCTTATCTTTTTGGGCCCTTGGTTTTACCTTATTTTCCACTTATAAAATTTGCTCATTAACCGACATCGGACCCGAAGAATGATTGAGGAGTTAAAATATTTGGAAGCTCACTTAAACATTATAGAATTCTCAGCCGACTGCGATATATTGGGAATACCTGGTCTAAATACAAATGATTTTATGGCTTGATTATCAACACCAAGTCTACCTCAGTGTACAATTTTCACAGGAGTAATGATGAAAGCAGCCATAAGACAAATTGTGTGCAAGACAAATCATATATTTCGAGTAAAAGTTATGATGCATATACAAGGTTTGATTCTACTATGAGAACGAATGAAACATGTTATACCTCGGAAGCAAACCAGAATGTGATATTAATTCAGTACTCAACAATAAGGATACTCGAACAACCTTTTTCCTACAAGTATCCGACATCTGGAATATTAAAGTGAATATATGGCATTGAGTCAACATATCACCGAGAGAAGTTTATGGTATGAGGAACTCTATTTTTCTTGTGCAAGCTACCAGAGAAGCTTACAATACAAGATTCCTCCATCTCCCTTAGTATGATATGTGGATGAGTTCCCATGCAAGATAACCAGTCTTCTTTAGTAAGCTACCGCAAAAGGTTCCGCCGTAAGGTACTGAGTCTTCCCAAGCATGCCATTAAGGGGGGAGCTTCTGAAGTATGATATCCTGTCTTCTTCAGCAAGCTGCTTGATGAAAGCTTTGAGCACAAGCTATTCAGTCTTCCTCAGCAAAATATTCTCGATGACGTCCAACACAAGTTGTCCAACCTTCCTCAGTATGACACTGGTGCAAGATATTACATAGTGAGTGGCAGTATATGGAAGTGCATCCCAAGAATCAGATCTGCAACAGTTTGGTCAGAAGCAAGAATCAGTCAGAACTCAAGTCTACCTTGGGAATCAGATAATTCCATATACCTTGTGACCATGCTTCCAAATTCATGCAAGTCACCCATACGATGATGAAATCACGGTAAGAATCCGACAACCCCACCATTTATGCAAGAGGAAGAAAGCCAGTTACACACTTCAGGGAGTGATGCAAGGGCCGACAAGCTTTGTTGAAAGACAACGTGGGACAACTATTTTGGCAGTACTTATTGAGGTTAGCTTGCTCCCACCGGACAAAGTGACGCCATCAACCTTTTTCATGAACGTGTATGATGGACGACAACAATGAGCTCCGTACAAGCATACACGAATCGAGCATATATCCTATGGCACGAGTCTTGAACAAGGCCAAGGTATGGTGGCCAAAATATTCCATATGATAGCACCTCTGGTCACACGAAAAATTGAAGGTATATACTGCTAATATTAGCAGAATAGTTATTCTGCACACACTTTCCAACTACACACTCAATGGAAGTGCACTCCATCTCTATCAAACGAAACACTGCAATGTCACAAGAAAAAACTGCACGCGCTTTTTTCACACCGTTTGTTGGAATGAGGCGTATAATATATCGTTGGATTTCTACGGAAAATCCCCAACTCCATCATGTTGAACATTTTTTGCGATTCGTCGCTGTTTGAGAGAAGTTTTGAAAAGAGTGGGCGTATGACGGGCTGCAGCGCGTGTATTTTCGCGATGTTTTCTAAACCGCTTTCCGAAATGAAGAAAATGATATGGTGTTGACAATATATAGTCGAGCTGCATCTTTTTCATGTAGATTTATCTCTCTAGTTCCTTATGGTTTGAGAGTAATTTCAAATTTACTAAAAATGGAATTATGTTTGTCAAATTTTTTTTATTTTTTTCGGTACGTTTTTCGCTGCAGTTTTTAACTGTTCATCGGAACGAGGCGTGTGAAACCGTGTTTGAAAGCTATGGAATAGACGAAACTTTCATATGTTGGTCATTTGTTGAGATTCTTCATGGTTTTAAATGAATTTTTAAAACGGTGCCGCTGTCTACGAGTTGCAATAACCGTATTTTCGTAAATTTTTCAAACCATTAGTTGGAATGAAGTAAATGATATGGCGTTTGAAAGGTATCGATGAGGAGTAACTTTTTCACGTAGAACACTCTCTTTAATTCCTTACGGTTTAAGAGCACTTTTGATTTCACCAAAACGCGGACACTCTGTTTTCCATGGCATCAAAATCGACGAAAGAACTGCTTCACACAAAAGATCGCTTTGCATCATACTGAATACCGCACCGCTTCAGATGGGCAAGCGAACTCCATGATTCTATTTTTACCCCTTTCTTCAAAAAAAATTAAGAAAGATAGTGGACAGTAAGGAACTACATCACAAAGAAAATCCCACTCCTTCAGAAGAAAAATCTTACTACATCCGACGAGCAAACGAACTGCTTGATTTATTTTTGTATTTTTCTCAAACTTTTTTTATGGATGGACAAAAATGGACCGTGAAGACGAGTGCAAATGAACCTCATGGACTGAGCGAGTGGACAACATAATTTTTGGTACATCATGTTTTCAACATTTCTTTCATAAAACAATGCTGAAAAATAAAATACAACAACGAACTCCACACACGAGCCCCACAAATCGCAAGCAATTCATGAATGTACTACATCTTTTTTGGAATTTGCGAGCCTTCTGTAGGTTGGGGAGGAGAGAGCTGCTTTTGTCACCTCGGTGAATTGCTTCGGTTGCAGGGAGCGGTGGTGAACAGAGTAGGAGCATCACGAGAATTTGTTAGCGTCGCTGAACTGTTCCCGCGTCTTCTGCGGCAACACAGCTGCACGGGCGTTGTGACACAACTACACGGGGGCTCGACAAAACTGCACGGCGGCCGCGACAGAGCTACATGGGCTCCACGACAGAGCTGCACGGTGGACTGCGGTGACTCCAACCTCATCCCCATCAGCAATGAGTCTGAGCCTCCAGGTCGCGCACGCGGAGGACAGGAGCTTCGAACTGCACGAGAACATGCCGATGAGCTGCACCTCGGGCGGGAGCACGATGACGTCGCCCTCTGACAGGGTGACCGCGTACTGGCAGGGGTCGTGGCAGTAGGAGTAGGACATGTGCCCGTGCCTGAACACCGACATCGACGCACGCTGCTCGCCAGAAAAGGCATTGGCGACAGGCTCGTACCAAGGCGTGAGGCACGCCGCCACCACGAAGTGGTCGATGCGGTTGACGGGACCTCCGTGGAGAACGAGGTTGCCGAACTCGGCGACGAATGGCGCGTACTTGTAATTGGCCCTATAGCGGCCGTCGAGTGTGGCCGAGGAGGAGCCGTCCAGATGGTGGCGTAGAGGGGCATGGGCTTGGAGGGGAACGCCGCGCCCATGGCATCCGTCCTCACCACCTCCCTGACCGGGAAGGAGTAGTCGCGTCGATCTGTGCATGGAGGCACCGGTGAAGGGAGATGGGACGGCTATGGAGCAGAGAGGTGCTGATTTGCGCATGGCTGCGCGAGGAAGCAAGATGCGGTGCACGGAGAGCTCCAACGGGACGACCAGTGCCGGATCCCCCACTGGTGGCCATCCGCGGAACGCACGGGTGCAACGGAGTGGGGGCAGTGATGTGGTGGTTGATACGTTCATTTTGCATCATGTTTTCATGTTGATATTTATCGCTTCTTGGGCTGTTATTTCACTTCACGGTACAATTCTTATGCCTTTTCTCTCTTATTTTGCAAGGTTTACATGAAGAGGGAGAATACCGGCAACTGGAATTCTGGCCAGAAAGTGGAGCAAAGTTGAGATACCTATTTTGTGCAACTCCAAACGCCGTAAAAATCAACGAGGATTTTTTTCCCGATTTATCAAAAATACTGGGCCGAAGAAGTGCCAGAGGGGCACCAGGGGGTGCCCACAAGCCTACACGGCGCGGCCACCCCCTCCCCCCCAAGCCGCGCCATGAGGGCTTGTGGGCAGCCCACTAGCCCACTTGCTCCCCTCTTTTGCTATATGGAGGGTTTCGTCCAGGAAAAAATCAGGGAGGAGCTTTTTCGTGGTTTCGCCGCCGCCACGAGGCGGAACTTGAGCAGAACCAATCTAGAGCTCCGACAGGACGATCCTGCCGAGGAAACTTCCCTCCCGGAGGGGGAAATCGTCGATATCGTCATCACCAACACTCCTCTCATCGGAGGGTACTCATCACCATCAACATCTTCATCAACACCATCTCATCTCCAAACCCTAGTTCATCACTTGTAACCAATCTCCGTCTCGCGACTCCAATTGGTACTTGTAAGGTTGTTAGTAGTGTTGATTACTCTTTGTAGTTGATGCTAGTTGGATTACTTGGTGGAAGAGTTTATGTTCAGATGCTTGATGCTACTCATTACCTCTCTGATCATGATTATGATTATGCTTTGTGACTAGTTACTTTTGTTCCTGAGGACATGGGATAAGTCATGCTAATAGTAGTCATGTGAATTTGGTATTCGTTCGGTAATTTAATATGTTGTATGTTGTTTTTCCTCTAGTGGTGTTATGTGAACGTCGACTACATAACACTTCACCATTATTTGGGCCTAGAGGAAGGCATTGGGAAGTAGTAATTAGATGATGGGTTGCTAGAGTGACAGAAGCTTAAACCCTAGTTTATGTGTTACTTCGTAAGGGGCTGATTTGGATCCAATAGTTTAATGTTATGGTTAGACTTTGTCTTAATTCTACTTTCTTAGTTGCCGATAATTGCGAGAGGGGTTAATCATGAGTGGGATGCTTGTCCAAGTAAGGGCAGTACCAAGCGCCGGTCCACCCACATATCAAACTATCAAAGTAACAAACGCGAATCATATGAACATGATGAAAAGTAGCATGATAGAAATTCCCGTGTGTCCTCGGGAGCGTTTTTCCTCCTATAAGACTTTGTCCAGGCTTGTCCCTTGCTACAAAAGGGATTGGGCCACTTTGTTGCACCGTTGCAACTTTTGTTACTTGTTGCTTGCTACGAATCATCTCACCACACAATCACTTGTTACCGACAATTTCAGTGCCTGCAGATTTTACCTTGCTGAAAACCACTTGTCAGATCCTTCTGCTCCTCGTTGGGTTTGACACTCTTACTTATCGAAAGGACTAAGATTGATCCCATATACTTGTGGGTCATCAAGACTCTTTTCTGGCGCCGTTGCCGGGGAGTGAAGCGCCTTTGGTAAGTGGAACTTGGTAAGGAAACATCCATATAGTGTGCTGAAATTTTTTGTCACTTGTCACTATGGATAATAATCCTTTGAGGGGCTTGTTCGGGGTATCTTCACCTCGAACAGAATCACAAAGAGTTTCTCCTCAACCTGTTGCACCTACTGAAAATATTTGCTTTGAATTTCCTTCAGGTATGCTTGAGAAACTGCTGGCTAATCCTTTTACAGGAGATGGAACATCACATCCATACTTGCATCTAATCTATGTAGATGAGGTTTGTGGTTTATTTAAGCTTGCAGGTGTGCCCGAGGATGAGGTCAAGAAGAAGGACTTTCCTTTATCTTTGAAGGATAAGGCGTTGACATGGTATAGGCTATATGATGATACTGGATCATGGGATTACAATCGGTTGAAATTGGAATTTCATCAAAAGATTTATCCTATGCATTTAGTACATCGTGATCGGAATTATATTTATAATTTTTGGCCTTGTGACAGTGAAAGCATCGCTCAAGCTTGGGGGAGGCTTAAATCAATGCTATATTCATGCCCCAATCATGAGCTCTCGAGAGAAATTATCATTCAGAACTTCTATGCTCGGCTTTCTCATGATGACCGCACAATGCTTGACACTTCTTGTACCGGTTCTTTTATGAAGAGAGATATTGACTTCAAATGGAATTTATTGGAGAGAATTAAACGCAACTCTGAAGATTGGGAGCTTGAAGAAGGTAAGGAGTCAGGTATGAATTTCACTTTTGATTGCGTTAAATCCTTTGTTGAGAGAAATACTTTTTGTGACTTTAGCGCTAAGTATGGACTTGACTCTGAGATAGTAGCTTCATTGTGTGAATCCTTTGCTGCTCATATTGATCTCCCCAAAGAGAAGTGGTTTAAATATCATCCTCCGTTAGAAGTCAATGTAGTTAAACCCACTCCAGTTGAAGAGAAGGTCATTGCCTATAATGATCCTGTGGTTCCCAGTGCTTACATTGAGAAACCACCTTTCCATGTTAGGATAAAGGATCATTCTAAAGCTTCAATTGTCATACGTAGAGGCTACATTAGAACACCTACACCCCCTGAGCAAATTAGAGTTGAACCTAGCATTGCTATTATCAAAGATCTCCTGTCTGAAGAAGTTGAGGGACAAAATATTCACTTCTGTGAAGATGCTGCTAGAATTGCTAAACCTCACGTTAGAGACAAACATAGGCATGTTGTTGGCATGCCTGTGGTTTCTGTTAAGATAGGAGATCATTGTTATCATGGTTTATGTGACGTGGGTGCTAGTGTTAGTGCAATACCTCACTCCTTATACGATGAAATCAAAGATGAGATTACATATGTTGAGATAGAGCCTATTGATGTCATTATTCAGCTTGCCAATAGAGATACTATCTTCCCTGTAGGAATTGTTAGGGATGTTGAAGTCTTGTGTGGTAAAACGAAGTATCCTGCTGATTTCCTCGTTCTTGCTACTACACAAGATAGCTTCTGTTCCATCATATTTGGCAGACCCTTCCTCGATACCGTCAATGCTCATATTGATTGTGAGAAGCAAACTATCACTGTCGGCTTTGAAGTTGTGTCACAAGAGTTCAATTTCTCCAAGTTTGGTAGACAACCTCATGAGAAGGAGTTGCCTAGTAAGGACGAAACTATTGCCTTCGCTTCTATTGCCGTGCCTCCTACTGATCCATTAGAGCAATACTTGCTTGAGCATAAAAATGATATGCATATGGATGAAAGGTATGAGATAGATAGAGTTGTCTTAGAACAATATCCTATTCTTAGGAATAACTTGCCTGTTGAACTACTTGGGGATCCAACTCCACCAAAGGGTGATCCTGTGTTCGAGCTTAAACAGTTGCCTGATACTCTTAAGTATGCATATCTTGATGAAAAGGAGATATATCCTGTTATTATTAGTGCTAGCCTCTCAGAGCATGAAGAAAAGAAGTTACTAAAAACTCTAAGGAAGCACTGTGCTGCTATTGGATATACTCTTGATGATCTTAAGGGCATTAGTCCCACCCTATGCCAACACAAGATTAAAACCGATCCTGATTTCAAACCAGTTGCTGACCATCAAAGGAGATTGAATCCTAAGATGAAAGAAGTAGTAAGAAAAGAAATACTAAAGCTCCTGGAAGCGGGTATTATCTATCCTGTTGCTCATAGCGATTGGGTGAGTCTGGTGCATTGCGTCCCTAAGAAGGGAGGCATTACCGTTGTCCCTAATGATAAGGATGAATTGATCCCATAGAGGATTATTACTAGCTATAGGATGGTGATCGATTTTAGGAAACTGAATAAAGCCACTAGGAAAGATCATTACCCTCTGCCTTTTATCGACCAAATGCTAGAAAGGTTGTCTAAACACACACACTTTTGCTTTCTAGACGGTTATTATGGTTTCTCCCAAATACCAGTTGCACAATCTGATCAGGAGAAAACCACTTTCACATGCCCTTTTGGTACCTTTGCTTATAGACGTATACCTTTTGGCTTATGCGATGCACCTGTCACCTTTCAAAGATGTACGATGGCTATATTATCTGACTTCTGTGAAAAGATTGTCGAGGATTTCATGGATGACTTCTCCGTTTACGGGTCTTCCTTTGATGATTGCCTCAGCAACCTTGATCGAGTCTTACAGGGATGTAAAGGCACCAATCTTGTCTTGAATTGGGAGAAGTGCCACTTTATGGTTAATGAAGGCATCGTCTTAGGACATAAAATTTCCGAAAGAGGTATTGAAGTCGATAAGGCTAAGGTTGATGCAATCGAGACAATGCCATACCCCACAGATATCAAAGGTATAAGAAGTTTCCTTGGTCATGCTGGTGTCTATAGAAGGTTCATTAAAGACTTCTCTAAGATTTCTAGGCCTCTTACCAATCTCTTGCAAAAGGATATTCCTTTTGTTTTTGACGATGATTGTGAGGAAGCCTTCGAAATACTTAAGAGGGCTTTGATAACTAGACCTATTGTTCAACCACCTGATTGGAACTTGCCTTTTGAGATCATGTGTGACGCTAGTGATTATGCTATTGGCGTTGTCCTAGGGAAAAGAGTTGATAAAAAGTTGAATGTTATTCACTATGCTAGTAAAACTCTAGACAGTGCCCAGAGAAACTATGCTACTACGGAGAAGGAATTTTTAGCAGTCGTGTTTGCATGTGAAAAGTTCAGGTCTTACATAGTTGATTCCAAAGTCACTATTCACACTGATCATTCTGCTATTAAGTACCTAATGGAGAAGAAGGACGCTAAACCTAGACTTATCAGATGAGTTCCCTTGCTACAAGAATTTGATTTGCATGTTGTCAACAGAAAGGGTGTTGATAACCCAGTAGCAGATAACTTGTCTAGGTTGGAGAACGTCTTGATGACCCACAACCTATTGATGATAGCTTTCCCGATGAGCAATTGATTGTCATCAATGCTTCACGTAGTGCATCGTGGTATGCTGATTATGCAAACTATATCGTTGCCAAATATATACCACCTAGTTTCACGTACCAGCAAAAGAAGAAATTCTTCTTTGACTGGAGACACTACTTTTGGGATGATCCTCACCTTTATAAGGAAGGAGTAGATGGTGTTATTAGACGTTCTGTACCTGAACATGAACAGGGACAGATCCTACAGAAGTGTCACTCCGAGGCCTACGGAGGACACCATGCGGGAGATAGAACTGCACACAAGGTATTGCAATCACGTTTCTATTGGCCCGCTCTCTTCAAGGATGCCCGTAAGTTTTTCTTGTCTTGTGACGAATGTCAAAGAATAGGTAATATTAGCAAACGTCAGGAAATGCCTATGAACTATTCACTTGTCATTGAACCATTTGATGTTTGGCACTTTGATTATATGAGACCTTTTCCAAAATCCAACGGGTATACTCACATCCTAGTTGTTGTTGATTATGTCACTAAGTGGGTAGAAGCTATCCCCACTAGTAGTGTTGATCACAACACCTCTATCAAGATGCTGAAAGAAGTTATTTTCCCTAGATTTGGAGTCCCTACATATCTAATGACCGACGGTGGTTCATGATACGTCTCCAACGTATCTATAATTTTTTATGGTTTCATGCTATTATCTTGTCAAACTTTGGATGTTTTGCATGCTTTTTATTTATTTTCTGGGACTAACTTATTAACTCAGTGCCAAGTGCCAGTTCCTGTTTTTTCCATGTTTTTGACCCCTTTCAGAGGAGATTTTGAAACGGAGTCCAAACGGAAGAAAATCCCCGAGAAGATTTTTTTTGGAACGGAAGAAGATCGGAGAACTTGGGAGCCAAGCCAGAGGAGCACCAGGGGCCCCACAAACCCCCACCCAGTGGCTAGGGGGGCGCCATCCAGGCTTGTGGGCCCCCTGGAGGTCCCCTGACCTAGATCTTGCGCCTATATATTCCCAAATATTCCCAAAAAAATCAAGGGACGATCGCAATTACTTTTCCGCCGCCGCAAGCTTCTATCTCCGTGAGATCCCATCTGGGGCACGTCCTCGTCCCCTGCCGGAGGGGGGATTCATACACGGAGGGCTTCTTCATCAACACCATGACCCCTCCGATGATGCGTGAGTAGTTCACCATAGACCTACGGGTCCATAGCTAGTAACTAGATGGCTTCTTCTCTCTCTTTGATCTTCAATACAAAGTTCTCCATGATCTTCATGGAGATCTATTTGATGTAATCTTCTTTTGCGGTGTGTTTGTCGAGATCCGATGAATTCTGGATTTATGATCAGATTATCTATGAATCTTATTTGAGTTTCTTCTGAACTCTCTTATGCATGATTTCATATCCTTGTAATTCTCTTTGAGTTGTTGGTTTTGTTTGGCCAACTAGATCTATGATTCTTGCAATGGGAGAAGTGCTTGGTTTATGGTTCATACCGTGCGGTGACGTCACCCAGTGACAGAAGGGGTAGCGAGGCACATATCATGGTGTTGCCATCAAGGGTAAAAAGATGGGGTTTTCATCATTGGTTTGAGATTATCCCTCTACATCATGTCATCTTGCTTAAAGCGTTACTCTGTTCGTCATGAACTCAATACACTAGATGCATGCTGGATAGTGGTCGACGTGTGGAGTAATACTAGAAGATGCAGAAAGTATCAGTCTACTTGTCTCACACGTGATGCCTATATGCATGATCATTGCCTTAGATATCGTCATGACTTCGCGAGGTTCTATCAATTGCTCGATAGTAATTTTTTCACCCACCGTGATATTTGCTATTATGAGAGAAGCCTCTAGTGAACACTATGGCCCCCAGGGTCTACTCCACACCATATTTTCAGCCTTACACTTTTTCCTTCGTTGCACTTTCCGCCTTCAGTTCTCACTTTCCAAACAATCTTGAAGGGATTGACAACCCCTTTGAAGCATTGGGTGCAAGCTTGTTTGTGTTTGCACGGGTACTTTGGACTTGACAAGGCCCTCCTTCTGGATCGATACCTTGGTTCTCAAACTGAGGGAAATACTTACTGCTCCTGTGCTGCATCACCCTTTCCTCTTCAAGGGAAAAACCGATGCAAACATGAGAAGTAACAAGAAGAATTCCTAAGCGCCAGGGAAGGACTTTTGTTGCCGCAGCAGAAGAATTTCTCGTGTCGATGCCTGGGAGGAAGATGAAGTCAAGGACTCATCCAAGTAGGTGTCGCAAACTCATCTCTTGCATTTACTTTGTTTGCCAGTTGCCTCTTGTTTTCCTCTCCCCCACTTCACCAGTTTGCCTTTTTCATTTTCCTTTTTTCGTTTGCCTTTTTCGTTCGCCCCTTTTCTCTCGCCTGCTTTCTGTTGCTTGTGTGCTATGTGCCTTCAATATGCTTGCATCTTCGCTTGCTGAAAATCTAGTGATATGGATCCTCACCCACTTGCTAATCTCTTTAAGAGATCCAATTATGTTGATCCAATTGCTAGTGAGTTGAGTGCACTTGACTTTCTCTATGGAGTTTTGAATGAGATGCGTGAATCTAAAAATCGTGATGAAGAAATTCATGAAATGATTCACGAGGGCTCCTTGAATGAAAAGCATGATTGCAATGATTTCATTATAAATTCTATTAATGACAATCATGCTAAAAATATGCAAAACCCTAAGCTTGGGGATGCTAGTTTTGCTATGTCCACTACTTGTTGCAATGATATTTGCAATAATATTGAAAATGGGTTTGGAGAAGTCATGACTTTAGTTGATGATAATCCCACTATTTTTGAAGAGCGTCAACTTTGCATGCATGTGGATCATGGAAAGAATATCCTTTGTGATAGCTATTTTGTTGAATTTGATTATGATCCCACATATAATTTCTATGAGAGAGGAAAATATTGTGGTAGAAACTTTCATGTTACCAAATAACCTCTCGTTATGTGGAGATTGCTATTGTCTCTTTCTTCTTCCTTGCATATGGCAACTATTGGTTGTCTTGACAATCTGTTTTCCTATAAAATGCCTATGCATAGGAAGTATGTTAGACTTAGATGTGATTTTCACATGCTTTATGATGCTCTCGTTGTGCTTCAATTCTTGTCTTTTGTGTGAGCATCATTGATTTATCAATGCCTAGCTAAGGGCGTTAAACAATAGCGCTTCTTGGGAGGCAACCGAATGAATTTATCTTTTTATTTCTGTTTTGTTGCGTCCACACCATCATAATTCTGTTGTGATTGTGTTTTTTTGTTTCTTTTTGTGTTTGAGCCAAGCAAAACCTTTACAACTAGTCTTGGTAATAGTTGTTTGATCTTGCTGGAAAAAGACAGAAACTTTTCGCTCATGAAATGATTTTTCATTTTTATTCAGAAAGAGATTTTGAGTTGATTCTTTTTGCTTCTGATTGATATGCTTTTTTCCTATACCATCGTAATTTGTCAGATTTGTTGAGGTACCATAAGTATACGAAGTATACAGATTGCTACAAACTGGTCTGTTTTTGACAGATTCTGTTTTTGTTGAGTTGGTTGCTTGTTTTGATGAAACTATGGTTAGTATCGGGGGGTACTTGCCATGGAAAAGTGAGAATACAGTAGCCCATTATCAATATAGATGGAATTCAAGTTTTCTACAGTACCAAAAGAAGTGGTAGTTTGTTTTCTTGTACTAATGTTATCACAAGTTTCTGTTTAAGTTTTGTGTTGTGAAGTTTTCATGTTTTGGGTGACGTTCTCATGGACAAAGAGATAAGGAGTGGAAAGAGCTCAAGCTTGGGAATTTCCAAGGCATCCCAAGCCAAATTTAAGGACACCAAAAAGCCTAAGCTTGGGGATGCCCCGGGAAGGCATCCCCTCTTTCGTCTTCAATCCATCGGTAACATTACTTGGAGCTATATTTTTATTCACCACATGATATGTGTTTTGCTTGGAGCGTCTTGTATCTTAGGAGTCTTTTCTTTTTGTTGTTTCACAATCATCCTTACTGCACACCTTTTTGAGAGAGATAGTCATGCACTCGTCGTGATTTTGCTAGAATGCTCATAGTGCTTCACTTATATCTTTTGAGCTAGATACTTTTGCTCATAGTGCTTCACTTATATCTTTTGAGATAGATACTTTTGCTCTTGTGCTTCACTTATATATTTAGAGCACGGTGGTACGTGATTTGGTAGTTGTCTTATGCTATGAAAGAAGTCCCAAATGTGATAGGTACCCAAAGAGGATGCAAAAACCTCCATCTTCATGTGCATTGACTAGAAAGAGAAGTTTTGATTCCTCTCAATTAGTTTTGAGATGTGGATCCGGTAATATTGAGAGTTATGTTAGTAGGGTGTTGTGCATCTAGAGATACTTGTGTTGGAGTTAGTGATTCCCGTAGCATGCACGTATGGTGAACCTCTATGTTAGGAAGTCGGAGCATAATTGATCTATTGATTGCCATCCTTTGTGTTGAGGTCGGGATCGCGCGATGGTTTACACCTACCAACCCTTTCCCTCGGAATATGCGTTTAGCACTTTGTTTCGATTACTAATAAAAACTTTCACAATAAGTGTGTGAGTTCTTCATGACTAATGTGAGCCCATAGTATAGATGCACTTTCACCTTCCACCATTGCTAGCCTCTCTAGTGCCGTGCAATTCTCGCTGGTGCACAAACCCACCAAATTCCTTCCTCAAATAGCCACCATACCTACCTACTATGGCATTTACATAGCCATTCCGAGATATATTGCCATGCAACTCCCACTGTTCCGTCTCATGACTTGTGTCGTCACTCTCATATTGCCATTGCATGATCGTACTAGATCGTTGCACATCCCGGTACACTGCCGGAGGCATTTCCTATGGAGTCATCATCATTGTGATCTTTGAGATGTGAGTAAATAAAAGTGTGATGATCATCACTATTAGAGCATTGTCCCATTTGAGGAAAAAAAAGAGCCCAAAGAGCCCAAAAACAACAAAAAAAGAAAATAAAAGAAAAGAAAAAAGAGGCCTAAGAGCCCAAATAAAAAAAAGAGAAAAAGATAGAAGGGACAATGCTACTATCTTTTTCCACACTTCTGCTTCATGTTAGCACCATGTTCTTCATGATTGAGAGCTTCTTGCTTTGTCACTACCATATGCTAGTGCGAATCCTCGTTTTATAACTTGGCTTGTATATTCCAATGATGGGCTTCCTCAAAATTGCCCTAGGTCTTCGTGAGCAAGCAAGTTGGATGCACACCCACTAGTTTTCCTCTTGAACTTTCACATACTTATAGCTCTAGTGCATCTCTTGTATGGCAATCCCTACTCATTCACATTGATATCTATTAATGGGTGTCTTCATGGCCTATTGATACGCCGAGTCAGTGTGACCATCTCCTCCTTTTTGTCTCACAACCACCACCACACTCTATTCCACCTATAGTGCTATATCCATGGCTCGCGCTCATGTATTGCGTGATAGTTATAAAAAGTTTGAGAAAGTAAGAGTGCGAAAACAATTACTTGGCCAATTCTGGGGTTGTGCATGATTTACATTAGTTGTGTGAGGATGATGGAGCATAGCCAGACTATATGATTTTGTAGGGATAACTTTCTTTGGCCTTGTTATTTTGAAAGTTCATGATTACTTTGCTAGTTTGCATGAAGTATTATTGTTTTCATGTCAATAGCAAACTATTGTTTTGAATCTTACAGATCTGAACATTCTTGCCACGTGAAAGAAGTTGCAAAGGACAACTATGCTAGGTAGCATTCCACATCAAAAATTCATTCTTTATCACTTCCCTACTCGAGGACGAGCAGGAGTTAAGCTTGGGGATGCTTGATAAGTCTCCAACGTATCTATAATTTTTTATGGTTTCATGCTATTATCTTGTCAAACTTTGGATGTTTTGCATGCTTTTTATTTATTTTCTAGGACTAACTTATTAACTCAGTGCCAAGTGTCAATTCCTGTTTTTTCCATGTTTTTGACCCCTTTGAGAGGGGACTTCGAAAGGGAGTCCAAACGGAAGAAAATCCCCGAAAAGATTTTTTTTGGAACAGAAGAAGATCGGAGAACTTGGGAGCCAAGCCAGAGGAGCACCAAGGGCCCCACAAGCCCCCACCCCGCGGCCAGGGGGACGCGCCATCCAGTCTTGTGGGCCCCCTGGAGGTCCCCTGACCAAGATCTTGCATCTATATATTCCCAAATATTCCCAAAAAATCAAGGGACGATCGCAATTACTTTTCCACCGCCGCAACCTTCTGTCTCCGCGAGATCCCATCTGGGGCACGTCCTGGTGCCCTGCCGGAGGGGGGATTCAGACACGGAGGGCTTCTTCATCAACACCATGTGACCCCTTCGATGATGCGTGAGTAGTTCACCATAGACCTACGGGTCCATAGCTAGTAACTAGATGGCTTCTTCTCTCTCTTGGATCTTCAATACAAAGTTCTCCATGATCTTCATGGAGATCTATCTGATGTAATCTTCTTTTGCGATGTGTTTCTTGAGATCCGATGAATTGTGGATTTATGATCAGATTATCTATGAATCTTATTTGAGTTTCTTCTTATCTCTCTTATGCATGATTACATATCCTTGTAATTCTCTTCGAGTTGTGGGTTTTGTCTGGCCAACTAGATCTATGATTCTAGCAATGGGAGAAGTGCTTGGTTTTGGGTTCATACCGTGCGGTGACCTCACCCAGTGACAGAAGGGGTAGCGAGGCACGTATCGTGTTGTTGCCATCAAGGGTAAAAAGATGGGGTTTTCATCATTGGTTTGAGATTATCCCTCTACATCATGTCATCTTGCTTAAAGTGTTACTCTGTTCGTCATGAACTCAATACACTAGATGCATGTTGGATAGCGGTCGATGTGTGGAGTGATAGTAGTAGATGCAGAAAGTATCGGTCTACTTGTCTCGGACGTGATGCCTATATGCATGATCAGTGCCTTAGATATCGTCATGACTTTGCGCGGTTCTATCAATTGCTCGACAGTAATTTGTTCACCCACCGTGATATTTGCTATTATGAGAGAAGCCTTTAGTGAACACCGTGGCCCCCAGGGTCTACTCCACACCATATTTTCAGCCTTACACTTTTTACTTTGTTGCACTTTCCGCCTTTAGTTCTCACTTTACAAACAATCTTGAATGGATTGACAACCCCTTTAAAGCGTTGGGTGCAAGCTTGTTTGTGTTTGCGCAGGTACATTGGACTTGACGAGGCCCTCCTTATGGATCGATACCTTGGTTCTCAAACTGAGGGAAATACTTACTGCTCCTGTGCTGCATCACCCTTTCCTCTTCGAGGGAAAAACCGACGCAAACCAGAGAAGTAACAAGAAAAATTCCTAAGCGCCAGGGAAGGACTTTTGTTGCTACAGCAGTTCACACTTCATTCATGGTGCTTTCCGTAAAACGCTTCCTAAGTACGATGTCAACCATAGAATTGCGTCTCCCTACTACCCTCTGTCTAGTGGTCAAGTAGAGCTAAGCAACAGAGAGATTACACTAATTCTGCAAAAGACTGTCAACAGGTCTAGAAAGAATTGGTCTAAGAAGCTCGATGATGCACTGTGGGCTTATAGAACTGCCTATAAGAGTCCCATGGGCATGTCTCCATATAAAATGGTGTACGGTAAAGCATGTCATTTACCTCTTGAGCTAGAGCATAAAGCTTATTGGGCAATCAAAGAGCTCAACTTTGATTTCAATCTTGCCGGTGAGAAGAGGCTATTTGATATTAGCTCGCTTGATGAATGGAGAACTGAGGCATATGAGAATGCCAAGTTGTTCAAAGAGAAGGTTAAGAGGTGGCATGATAACAAGATACAAAAGCGTGAGTTCAATGTAGGTGATTATGTCTTGCTATATAACTCTCGTTTAAGATTCTTTGCAGGCAAGCTTCTCTCTAAATGGGAAGGTCCCTATGTTGTTGAGGAAGTATATCGTTCTGGTGCTATCTAGATCAACAACACAGAAGGTAATTGTCCGAGAGTGGTAAATGGGCAGAGAATCAAGCATTGTATCTCAGGTACTCCCATAAAAGTTGAAAACAATATTATCAATACCATAACTCTGGAAGAATACCTTAGGGTCATTTATCAGCCTGTTTCAGACTCCGAAAACGAAGAGGTATGTGATTCGGTAAGAAAACAGAGTCCAAAACTTTTCCAATAGGAAATTTTCTCCGTTGTGGAATTTTTTAAAAAATACAAAAATTGGAAGTAGTCCGGAAAGTGCGGGAGGAGGCGACAAGCCTGCACGGTGCAGGCCCACCCCCTGGATGCGCCGTGAGGGCTTGTGGCCACCTTGTGCGCCTCCCGGACTCCGTTTTCATGCAGGGTGCTCCTTCTTGTCTGGAAAAATCATTATATATACTTCTGTTTGGTCTCACCCCTGCATCACGCAGTTTTCCTTTGTTTTTCGTTTTGAGCGTGTTTCCTGCCGCAGATCTAGGTCCAGATGTCTTCTTAGGACTCAAAGGGGGAGAGCTATGTGGCAGATTACCTTGCTAACCCCAAGGTCTATGGGGACTTGGAACCGTATGGCTGGACCACTGATGAGGAAGAAGCCTAAGACCTTGTTTATCCCTTCTCGTTTCTTGCACGAGAGTAAGCAGGAATTTTCTCCGTTGTGGAATTTTTGAAAAAATACAAAAATTGTAAGTAGTCTGGAAAGTGCGCGAGGAGGCGACAAGCCTGCACGGTGCGGGCCCACCCCCTGGTCGCGCCGTGAGGGCTTGTGGCCACCTTGTGCGCCTCCCGGACTCTGTTTTCGTGCAGGGCACTCCTTCTGGTCTGGAAAAAATCATTATATATACTTCTGTTTGGTCTGACTCCTACATCACGCAGATTTCCTTTGTTTTTCGTTTCGAGCCTGTTTTCTGCCGCAGATCTAGGTTAAGATGTCTTCTCAGGACTCAGAGGGGGAGAGCTATGTGGCAGATTACCTTGCTAACCCCAAGGTCTATGGGGACTTGGAACCGTATGGCTGGACCACTGATGAGGAAGAAGCCTAAGACCTTGTTTATCCCTTCTCGTTTCTTGCAGGAGTGTAAGCAGGAATTATGTCAAAGGGTGTTGAAGCTTCAAGAGGAAAATGATGATCTGAGGGAGCAGAATTTCATGCTCAAGTGGAAATTAAACAAGCTCAAGACCGCTTCAACAACTCCTCCACCATCACCACCAAAGGAAGACAACTGAGCATTAGTATGGTCAATCCCCTTGGCTTGTGCCAAGCTTGGGGGAGTTGCCCCAGTATCGTATCACCATCACATCTTTTGCCTTTACCTTTGTTTTAGTTTTCCTTTTCAGTTTTCTCTTTCTCTAGTAGATTAAAAGTCTTAGTGTTTTAGTCTTGAGTTTTGCTTTGTGTCACCCCCGATGTATTCGAGCTCGTGGGCCATATAATAAAGAGTGTCTTAGTTGAAGGGCTTTGCCTCTTGCCATGATCAAAAGAGTGAGAATAGAAGAAAAGCATGAAAGATCATGTAATGATCTTATGGGAAGTGATGGCTTCACATATAAAAAGAATGAGGATTGAAACTTGTTGAGGGTAGGCAAACGTAGACCTTGGTCATTGTTGCAATTAATAGGAAGTGATAAAGAAGGAGAGGTTCACATACAAATATATCATCTCTGACACCATCTATGATTGTGAACACTCACTAAACTATTACATGCCTAGAAGTAGATGTTGGACAAGGAAGACAACATAATGAATTGTGTTTGCTTGGTTCCGAACAATGTTATATGATTAGAGATCCCTTAGCATGTGACGATTGCTTCCACCTCACAATAGCCAAACCTCCCGCACTAGGTAGAGATACTACGTGTGCATCCATAAACCATCAACCCAGTTTTTCCATGAGAGTCCATGATACCTACCTATGGATTGAATAAGATCCCTCAAGTAAGTTGTCATCGGTGCAAGCAATAAAAATTGCTCTCTAATATGTATGATCTATTAGTGTGTGGAAAATAAGCTTTGTACGAACCTGTGATGAGGAAGACATAAAAGCGACAGACTGCATAATAAAGTTCTTTATCACAGGGGGCAATACAAAGTAACGTTCCTCCGCACTAAGAGGACAGGCATCCAAACCTCAAAAGCGCATGACAACCTCTGCTTCCCTCTGCGAAGGGCCTATCTTGTACCTTTACTTTTTGCCCTTGAAAGAGTCATGGTAATCTTCACCAATTCCTTATCTCGCCTTTATCTTGGCTAACGTCATATGCTTGGGAAAGATCTATATTCATATGTCAACTTGGAGGTAAGTATTCATGAATTATTATTGTTGACATTGCCCTTGAGGTAAGCAGTTGGGAGGCAAAACTGTAAGCCCCGATCTTTCTCTGTGTCCAGCTGAAACTTTGATCTCATGAGTACCACGTGAGTTGTAGCAATTGTAGAGAACGAAAGAATGATTGAGTATGTGGATTTGCTTTACAAGCTCTTATTTGACTATTTCTGATGTTGTGATAAATTGCAATTGCTTCAATGACTAAAGGCTATCGGTTGTTACTTCTCGGTAAGGTTCTTGATCCATGCTTTACTTTGTGAAAGAATTATCACTTTAGCATGAGAGATTATATGTTGGTATTGTTGTTCCGATCATGATCATGATGCATGCATGTTCGTATCTTGTTTTGTCGACACCTCTCTCCCTAAACATGTGGACATATTTATTGAGCTAGGCTTTCGCTTGAGGACAAGCGAGGTCTAAGCTTGGGGGAGTTGATACGTCCATTTTGCATCATGTTTTCATGTTGATATTTACCGCTTCTTGAGCTGTTATTTCACTTCACGGTACAGTTCTTATGCCTTTTCTCTCTTATTTTGCAAGGTTTACATGAAGAGGGAGAATACTCGCAACTAGAATTCTGGCCTGAAAGTGGAGCAAAGTTGAGATACCTATTCTGCGCAACTCCAAACGCCATAAAAATCAACGAGGATTTTTTTTCCTAATTTATCAAAAATAGTGGGCCGAAGAAGTGCCAGAGGGGCACCAAGGGGTGCCCACAAGCCTGCACGGTGCATCCACCCCCCCCCCAGGCCGCGCCATGAGGGCTTGTGGGCAGCCCACTGGCCCACTTGCTCCCCTCTTTTGCTATATGGAGGGTTTCGTCCAGGAAAAAATCAGGGAGGAGCTTTTTCGTGGTTTCGCCGCCGCCACGAGGCGGAACTTGAGCAGAACCAATCTAGAGCTCCGGCAGGATGATCCTGACGTGGAAACTTCCCTCTCGGAGGGGGAAATCGTCGCCAACGTCATCACCAACACTCCTCTCATCGGAGGGGACTCATCACCATCAACATCTTCATCAGCACCATCTCATCTCCAAACTCTAGTTCATCACTTGTAACCAATCTCCGTCTCGCGACTCCGATTGGTACTTGTAAGGTTGCTAGTAGTGTTGATTACTCTTTGTAGTTGATGCTAGTTGGATTACTTGGTGGAAGAGTTTATGTTCAGATCCTTGATGCTACTCATTACCTCTGTGATCATGATTATGATTATGCTTTGTTAGTAGTTACTTTTGTTCCTGAGGACATGGGATAAGTCATGCTAATAGTAGTCATGTGAATTTGGTATTCGTTCGGTAATTCGATATGTTGTATGTTGTTTTTCCTCTAGTGGTGTTATGTGAACGTCGACTACATAACACTTCACCATTATTTGGGCCTAGAGGAAGGCATTGGGAAGTAGTAAGTAGATGATGGGCTGCTAGAGTGACAGAAGCTTAAACCCTAGTTTATGTGTTACTTTGTAAGGGGCTGATTTGGATCCAATAGTTTAATGCTATGGTTAGACTTTGTCTTAATTCTTATTTCGTAGTTGCGGATGCTTGCGAGAGGGGTTAATCATAAGTGGGATGCTTGTCCAAGTAAGGGCAGTACCCAAGCGCCGGTCCACCCACATGTCAAACTATCAAAGTAACGAACGCGAATCATATGAACATGATGAAAACTAGCATCACAGAAATTCCCGTTGCTACAAAAGGGATTGTGCCACTTTGCTGCACCGTTGCTACTTTTGTTACTTGTTGCTTGCTACGAATCATCTCACCACACAATCACTTGTTACCGACAATTTCAGTGCCTGCAGATTTTACCTTGCTGAAAACCACTTGTCAGATCCTTCTGCTCCTCGTTGGGTTCGACACTCTTACTTATCGAAAGGACTACGATTGATCCCCTATACTTGTGGGTCATCAGTGATGCAGGGGCGGTGCGGCGTGTGTGGATGGGTGTGGCCAGCGGCAGGCCCGCAGACCGTCGGAGGAGAGAGGTGGAAGGGGGCGGCGTCCAGGGAGGAGTGGGGGATGGATCGGGCATGGGAGGGGTGGAGTGGTGGGGCGACTCGGGGTGGAGGTGGTGGGGAGAGCATGCGGTGGTGTAGGTGGGGGAGACAGAGGAGTTGGCCGGGTGGGTTCCGAGAGGATAAAGTGGGGTGGGGATGTTTTTTTCTTTTTTTTACAGTTCGTTCGGTTCTTTTTGTGGTTAGATTGTAGCTACCGATGCGGGTCGCGGGTATGTGCAGAATAAACGGTTTGTGTGTAGAATAAGACTCTTAGGAGGTGTTTGTAGAATAGACTCATGAGGCTAAAGCAATACAACACGACGTTCCATCAATCCCCTCTCTCTCTAAGAGGGCCCTTGGCCGAGCACACAAGGGACATCGTCTTCTCCCTCTAGTTTGAAGGAGGCGGTGGAGAGGGAGCAATGATTGCTACAAGACGAATAAGGGAACAACCGAATAGGTTATGCACACATGGATTTGTGTGGATGGGGAATGATGGGGGTGAGTGACATGGCGGGGATCACCCAATCCCTGGAGGTTAGAAACCACACTTGGATTCTACTTTGGGTAAGGCTGGTCGTAATGAAAGTATCATAAGTAATATCATGCATACCAACTAGGCATATTTGATAAGGTGACATAGAATTAAATGAAGAAAGAAAGGATTGAATATCATATTATGATACCGTATCACATTAAATATTGTGCTACTATGTGTCATGTATGGTAATAAATGAACTGTTCTATGATACTAACACATGATACTATACATTACGAATGTAGTATCATACACTAGTATTACATGAATGGTACAGTATATGATATTCCCCTTAATTACAACCAGGCTAACCGAACGAAGCCTAAAGTAGCGGAGTGGAGGACCAGACCCCTTGCCGAGGAGAATTTTTAGAGCAAGTCTAGTAGAGCCCTCAAACCCTCAAACCCCTAAAAATAACTGCTTTTTTACAGTTTTCGCCGAAAAAAAGCCGTAGACTAGAACCTCTAAACCCTCAAACCCGTAAAAAAAATTAGAGGTCCAACCCTCAAACTGTTTCCCAACCTATAGAAGTGAGGGTTGGGAGGAAAAACTCCCCCCAACCCGCACTCCTCTTTCCTCTCGCGCGGGAGGGAAATTTCATCCCCGCCTCCCCGGCTCCTCCCGCCGCCTCCTCCCGCCACCTCGCCCCGCCCGGCCATGGAGGCCTCCGCCGCCGCCGCGCTTGCCCCGCCCGCCGCCGCGCCCGCTCCGCCCCCGCCCCCGCACCCGCACCCGCCCGGCACCCGACCGTGGCCGACGTGGTGGCGGCGACCCACGTCGGGGCCAAGCGGCGGCGGGCGGGCCTCGCACCGCCTCCTCCCGTCTCCCCGGCTCCCGCCCCGGGCCCCGTCCCCGCCTTGGCGCCCGCCCCTGCCGCCGCGCCCGCCCCCAAGAAGAGCCGGCCGAAGGCGGCCTCCCGTGGGCCGTGAGGGGCTTCCTCCAAGGTCGACGGCTCGTCCCCGGCCGTGAAGAAGCCGCGGAAGAAGCCCGCGGCGCGGAAGAAGCCTGCGGCCCCGCCCGCAGCCATCGCGGAACCTCCTCCCGCCGCGCATGAGGTGTTCGAGGAAATGGCAACCCCATCCTCGTTCATGGACCTCCTCCAAGCATGCTTGGGCAATTCTGCAAACCTTTGCAATGGTGGATCAAGACCAATTGCAATGGTGGAAGGACTACAAGCAGGACATCGCGGAGAGGAAGAGGATGTTCCGTGGTGCGTCCTCTACTTTTCGAGGTGACACTCCGATGAGTAGTTGTGGCGGTGGCGGTGGCGGTGTGGACGACTCCACCGGCGTCTATGGAGATGCTTGATGGAGCCCGCATGTGGTCTAGGAGATGGCGCCGAGGTGCAACTTTTTGATGATGGTGCCGATGAGAGGGGGAAGATGATGATTTTGTGATGTAAACTATTAAACCATGCATCAATGATTGTCATTTGGTAGTTTGTTTAGAGGTTGATTGTGTTCTTGTAGTCATAAATTGTGAGATGTCAAATGATAGATTTAAAGGTTGGGGTTGAGGCAAAGACTAGAACCCTCAAACCCAACCCTTAAAGCATTTAAGGGTTGGGTTTGAGGGTTCTAGTCTTTGCTCCTGTTTTTCAACTCTTAAAAATGTTAAAAAATTACACTTCTTAACTCTTAAAACTGCTTTAAAGGTTTAAGGGTTTAAGGGTTCTACTAGACATGCTCTTACAGCGGCCCCACCTCCAGCAAAGAGCGGTATGCGGCTCGCTCGCGACAGCCGCAGGGGTTTCCAGCCTCCAGGAAGACGCGGTGCCGTGCCGTGGTCGATAGTTTCAGTCGCGATTGCTCAAAAGTAACAATGGGACAGGCAGACCAGATCTTTGTCGACCTACTAGGACTGGAGTGAGCTACTATCGTCAAGCCTTGATCAGGTAGCTATCGAAATGGAAAAGGTAAAAAGAACCTAGTACTACTCTGACACCACACCGACCCTGCTATCTGCAACACACGACACCGACTGCTCACCGTCTGAGGACTGAGATTGGCAAAAGATGTGCACGCACAAAGCCGGTCTGTTGCGGTGCACACACAAGATTTGGTACCAGAAATCTCTACCAAGACAATTGAACAGAACAAACACCACTTTACGTTTGTGTTTATTATGATCAGCAGATGAGAGCGCACACATGACAATTATGTCATTATGTGGATGATGAAGGTGATGTATGTGTGTGTGGCCGCCCTTATGCGTGCCTACCTGGCGGTTAGCGTTAGCTGCAATGGTCCATACGCATTGCTGTTAGTACTATCGGATAATTGAAAATTATTACTCCTACCTGACTGCGTCGCATTTTTACCCCAATAGAGCGCGACCGATCACCAACCTCGATAGTTACATGCTCTTGGTATTATCCACAGTTTTACATATTTCTCAGACCTGCACCCAGAGACGGACCTGACCTGATCTTCTCCCCAACAAATTTCTGAAGTGTTTTGCTGCCCAATTTATATATGCTGCATATCTTTTGCCTGCGAAAACGTTGAAAGAAGCTAGTGCCGGTATGTGATTAGACGCAAACGGAGCAACCAAGGGCTTAAATAAAAGAAGCGGAGGTCAAGGAGACAGGGCCAGCAAATCATGAAAGGTCTTCTCTTCCCTGACGTGCCGGGCAGTTCTTGTGTCTTGTACGTTGCGACGACGATATCCATCGGAAAGCCGAAAACGGAGACGCCGCCGACACTTCTTCCTCTCCCAGGCTGGTATGGTACAGACACACTATCTACCAATGATCTCTGCTTCTCCTTCTGTTTTCTTCCTAAAACATCACATGCTCTCTCCAATGATTATTACTGGCACTACTAGTATCATACAAGCACACTGTAACACCGTGTTCTGAATTTGTAGCACTACTGCATGCACTACTCTGAACTGTGGATAATTGACAGATGATGACTCCCTCAATGGATGACACAATGGTGCATGCACATGGCGAGCGCACAGATTGTGAAGCGTGCGTTATTATTGTAATTGGAAAGCTGGTTGCCGGTCCGAGATACACATTTCAAACCCCACGGTTACATCAAACACGACACTTGGAATTATGGGTGGCCGATGCAGTTGAGCCAAGCCCTAATCAGTGCGTTATAGAAAAGAACAATGCAGTTCCAGGCCCTCCTTATTAGTACGAAAACAAGTTTGTGCGAGCCAATTCCAGTAAAATTTCATACCGAGAGCCACCGTAATAGCCGGGAATATTACTATCAAAGTACCCTGCCCCTGTAGCACTGCTTCCCAGTGGTTGCTAATGACGGTATACCTGATGCTGTGACCAAACGGCATACCAAATGCTAATTATAACCAATTAAGTATGCCGTGATCTCAACTCCAATCTCCACTAGACAGACAAACCCGAAATCATTTCACCCTTTCGGTCGGGCACTACCACAAAAATCCTTGCATTAGTCAAAGGCGAATAAGACTGTCAATCCTTCAATCATTTATTTATATAAGGGAGTGATCAAACATAAAATGTTTGCTGTGCTCATCAAGCTGACCAATCTCTAGAGCTTGCAATATGGACCTAAACAATTATTTTGTTGTGTTCATCGCAATGATGTTGACACCGGGTTTCGACCTTTTTGCCAAAAAATTCATACTATTTTGGCAGGCAAGAAAAAATCGATCCCTTAGTGTAACGACCCGCTGATCAGAGGATCAATACAAGGGAAAGAGGATGTGATCGGTTTTCTTTATTGAAGGAGGGAGATGAGGTACATAGAAAGTTAGATGAGGAGCTGAGAGGAGGTAGGTGAGGATTCATAGTCTAATACAACACAGATGCCAAATCCGGAGGTCGCGGTAGCTCGGTGAAGACAGGCGCGTAGTTGGGTGTTAACAGCTTCAATTGCGAGACGTGGAAAATGTTGTGGATGCGGATGTCAGAAGGCAGATCGCGCTTGTAGGCGATGGCGCCGATCTTGTCTTGAATCTTGAATGATCCATAGAATTTGTAGGCGAGCTTGGCACACGGCTGGTTGACGACGAAGGATTGCGTGTAGGGCTGCAGCTTGAGGAGCACAGAGTCGCCCACCTGGAAGTTGCGCTCCGTGCGATGGCGGTCCGCCTACTTCTTGAAACGACCCTCGACGCGTTGAACTTTCTCGCGTAAGCGCGTTATGTTCGCGCCCCAATCCCAATACTCAGCATCGAGGGTGGGCGTTGTCGCGTCGTCCGAGAGAGTCATGTCCCCAAGGTTTGGCTCGACGTCGTAGAGGGCCTTGAAAGGAGTGCAGTTGATGGCGAAATGGAAGGACGAATTGTACCAGAATTCCGTCGTTGGTAGCCAATGACGCCAGCGTTGAGGTGTGTCTTGGATGGAGCAGCGTAGCTACATCTCCAGGCATTGATTGACGCGCTCGCTCTGCCCGTCTGTGTGCGGATGGTATGCTGTCGAGTAGAGGAGCTTTGTGTCGGCCTTGGTGAACAGCTCGCGCCAGAGCGCGCTCGTGAAGCCGCGGTCATGGTGAGAGACGATGGACTTGGGAATGTCGTGGAGTTTCACAATGTTATCCTAGAACATGTGCGCCACCTGCGCGACATTGAATGGGTGTCGTAGGTGGATGAAGCGTGCGAACTTGGTGAGGCGATCGACGACGACCATGATGGAGTCGTATCCTTCAGACTTGGGCAAGCCCTCCACGAAGTCCATCGTCGGGTCCTGCGAGGGTGCTGTTGGCACTGGCAGGGGCGCGAGAAAGCCAGCTGGTCGACGCAACTCATGTTTGGCGTGTTGGTTGATGGCGCATTGCTTGACATAGGCGTCGACGTCCCCTTTCATTCCTGCCACAGAAATAGCGTTTTGAGGCGTTGGTAAGTTGTCGTGGTACCTGAATGTCCGCCGACGCCGCTGTCATGGAGGGTGTTGATGAGCTTAGTGCGAAGAGTTGCATTGTTGCCAATCCAAATTCCGTTCTCCTTGCGTATGAGGCCCTTGTGCAGCTTGAATCCATCGTCGTTCGGGTTGTGGATGGCTAGGCGAGACAACAGATCCTGTGCATCGGCGTCCGTGGCATAAGAATTGGCCACCTCCTGCACCCAGGCTGGTTGGCGCACGGAAAGAGCGCTTAGGTCCAACACCGCGCCAACGCGCTACAGAGTGTCAGCTGCCCCATTGTCGACACCGTGGCGATACTGGAACTTGAGGTGGAGTGCCACCAGCTTTGGCATGGCCTTGCGTTGCAGATCTGTTTCAAATTGATGATCCCCCAGGTTGCACAAGCTTTTATAATCCGTGACAATGGTGAACTGCCCACGCTGTAGATAGGCGCACCATTTGTCTATGGCCATCATCACTACGAGGAACTCCTTCTCATAAGTGGACAAGTTCTGGTTGCGAAGCGTGAGTGCCTTGCTAAAGTAGGCCGCTGGATGACCATCTTGCACGAGCACAGCTCCAATGCCCGTGTCGCAAGCGTCAGTCTCAATGCTGAAGGGCTTGTCAAAGTCCGGATATGATAGGACTAGTGCGCTGGCCATGGCGCGCTTGAGGAGCTCGAAGGCGGCTTGTGCTTGATCACTCCACTCGAACCCCTTCTTTGTCAATAGTGTTGTTATGGTTTGGTGATGATGGTGTTGTTAGAAATATGCCCTAGAGGCAATAAAAAAGTGGTTATTATTATATTTCCTTGTTCATGATAATCGTTTATTATCCATGCTGGAGTTTTATTGATTGGAAACTCAAATACATGTGTGGGTACATAGACAACACTGTGTCCCTAGTGAGCCTCTAATGAACTATCTCGTTGATCAAAGATGGTCAAGGTTTCCTAGCCATATACATGAGTTGTCATTTGATAACGGGATCACATCATTAGGGGAATGATGTGATGGACAAGACCCAAACTATGAACGTAGCATATGATCTTGCAGTTTATTACTATTGTTTTCTGCATGTCAAGTATTTGTTTCTATGACCATGAGATCATGCAACTCACTAACAGCGGAGGAGTACCTTGTGTGTATCAAACGTCGTAACGTAATTGGGTGACTATATAGATGCTCTACAGGTATCTCCGAGGGTGTCTGTTGAGTTGGCATGGATCAAGACAGTGATTTGTTACTTCGTGTGACGGAGAGGTATCTTAGGGCCCACTTGGTAATACAACATCACAATGAGCTTGCAAGCAATGTGACTAAAGAGTTATCCACATGATCTTGTATTACGAAATGAGTAAAGAGACTTGCCGGTAACGAGATTGAACTAGGTATGGAGATACCGATGATCGAATCTCAGGGAAGTAACATACCGATGAACAAAGGGAACTCCATATGGGATTAACTAAATCCTTGACATCATGATTTGACCAATAAATATTCCTCGCAGAATGTGTGGGAATCAATATGGTCATCTAGGTCCCGCTATTGGTTATTGACCGTAGAGGTGTCTCGGTCATGTATGTATAGTTCTCGAACCCGCAGGGTGTGCGCACTTAACGTTCGGTGACGATATAGATATAGTTGAGTTATTGTGTTGCTGACCGAAGGTTGTTTGGAGTCCCGAATGAGATCCCAGACATCACGAGGAGCTCCGGAATGGTCTGGAGGTAAAGTTTTTTGCATAGGAAACTGGTATTCCGGTTCCGGAAAAGTTTTGGGGTTTTCCGGTATTGTGCTAGGAGTGCCGAAAGGGTTCCGAGGGTCCACCTAGAGGGGCACACCCACCCCGGGGGGCACATGGGCCTAAGAAGTAGCGCACCAGCCCTGGTGGGTTGGGCTGCCGACCCCAATAGGGCCCATGCTCCCAAGGGTAGGTGGAGGAGGTGCCTTGGTGGAGGAGGAGTCCTTCCTAGGGTGTCCACCTCCCTTGTTGGAGGTGGAAACCTCCCTAGTTTGGCCGACCCACCCTCCTTGGAGGAGGGCCCAAGGCTAAACCCTACCTACCCCTTCCTCCCATAAATACAGAGGAAGAGAGAGGCATCCAACACATAATTACTTAGCGGCGCCATACCTCTCTCTCTCGTAGTACTTCCCCACAAGCGTGACCGCTGCAGCGCTTGGCGAAGCCCTGCTGAGATTGCACCACCACCGCCGCCACCACACCGTTGTGCTACCGGAGTACTCAACCTCTACTTCACCATCGCTCGCTGGATCGAGGAGGTGAAAGCGTCATCGAGCTGTACGTGTGCTGAACACGGAGGTGTCGTCCGTTCGACACTTGATCGGGAGTTCGCGGGACGGATCATGATTGGATCGCGTAGACGTTCCACTACATCAACCACATTCTTTAACGCTTCTGCTTACTGATCTACAAGGGTATGTAGATGCAATCTCTCCTCTCGTGGATGTTCATCTCCTAGATTGATCTTGGTGAAGCGTAGGAATTTTTTTGTTTCCCATGCAACGTTCCCCAACAGTGGTATCCGAGCTAGGTCTAAGCGTAGATGACATCATGAGTAGAATACAAAGGAGTTTGTGTGCGTTGATATTTACATTACTTCCTTTGTTAGTCTTTTCTTGATTCAGCAGTATTGTGGGATGAAGCGGCCCGGATCAACTTTACTCGTCCACGTACCAGAGAGCGGTTCCATCGACTCACATGCGACTTTGTTGCATAAGATGGCTGGCGGGTGTTTGTCTCTCCCACCTTAGTTGAATCGGATTCGACAAAGGCGGTCCTTATAGAAGGTTAAATAGCAACTTGTATATCACCTTTTGGTTTTGCATAGGTAAGAATTGTTCTTGCTAGATACCCATTGCAGCCACGTAAAACATGCAACAACAAATTAGAGGACGTCTAACTTGTTTTTGCAGGGTATGTTGTGATATGATATGGCCAAAGACATGATGAAATATATTTGATGTATGAGATAATCATGTTTTGTAATAGTTATTATCGACTTGCATGTCGATGCATACACCAACCAGCAGGAGCCATAGGGTTGTCTTTGATTATTGTATGACCTGCGTGTCAATCATTAAGCGCTATGTAATGCTTTACTTTATCTCTAAACGGTATCAATAGTACTACAAGCATGGTTGGCACTATAACCCTGAAGGCAACAAGATGATGGAGATCATGATGATGGAGATCATGGTGTCATGTCGGTGACGATGGAGATTATGCCGATGCTTTGGAGATGGAGATCAAAAGCACAAGTTCATGTTGATATCATGTCACTTATGATTTGCATGTGATGTTAATCCTTTTATGCATCTTATTTTGCTTAGGGCGATGGTAGAATTATAAGGTGATCCCTCACTAAAATTTCAAGATAAAAATGTGTTCTCCTCGAGTGTGCACCTTTGTGAAAGTTCATCGTTTCAAAGCACCACGTGATGATCGGGTGTGATAGACTCTAAGTTCGCACACAATGGATGAAAGCCAATTTTGCACGTGCAGAACACTCGGGTTAAACTTGACGAGCATATCATGTACAAACATGGCCTCGGAACACAAGAGACCGAAAGGTCGAACATAAGTCATATAGTAGATATGATCAACATGGAGATGTTTACCATTGAAACCACCTCATCTCACGTGATGATTGGACTTGACTTGGTGAATTTGGATCATGTAGCACTCGGATGACCGGAGGGATGTCAATTTGAATGGGAGTTTTAAGTAATATGATTAATTAAACTCATTATCTTGAACAATAGTCTAAGTAATATTTGCAAAATTATGTTGTAGATCAATTGCTCGCGCACTAGCACCTCTGAATTTCAATGTGTTCCTAGAGAAAGCCAAGCTGAAAGATGATGGAAGTAACTTTGTAGACTAGGCCCGCAATCTGAGGATTATCCATAGTTTCCCAAAGGACTTATGTCCTCGATGCACCACATGGTGTGGCACCCCCTCCAGAGTTGTGTGAAGTTGTTATGAACGTCTGGCAGGCACGTTATGATGACTACTCAATAGTTCAGTGTGCTATGTTGTATGGCTTAGAATCGGGAATTCAAAGACGTTTTAAACGTCATGGAGCATATGAGATATTCCACGAGTTGAAGTTTATTTTTGAAAAGAATTCCCGGATCGAGAGGTATGAGCCCTCTGATAATCTCTATGCTTGCAAGATGGAGGAGAACGGGGCCCTCAGTGAGCACATACTCAAAATGCCTGGGTATTCCAACCATGTGGCTGAGTTGGAAACTGCTCTCCTGCCAGAGGCGATCACTCACAGATTTCTTCAATCACTGCCACCTAGCTACAAAACCTTTGTGATGAACTATAACATGCAAGGGATGAATAAATAAGTCGCCGAGCTATTTGCAATGCTGAAAGTCGCTGAGTCAGAAATTCAGAATGAGCGTCGAGTGTTGATGGTCAATAAAACCACTAGTTTCAAGAATAATGGCAAGGGCAAGAAGGGTAAATCCAAGAAGAGTGGCAAAGCAGTTGCTCCTCTCATAAAGAAACCCAAGGCTGGACCCACGGCAGAAACTGATTGCTTCCATTCCAAGGGAACTGGCCACTGGAAGCGGAACTACCCCAAGTATCTAGCCAAAAAGAAGGCGGCCAACGCCAAACAAGGTATATATGATATACATGTTATTGATGTGTACCTTACCAACTCTTGTTGTACTGCCTGGGTATTTGATACTAGTTCGGTTGCTCACATTTGCAACTCAAAACAGGAACTACGAAGTAGATGGAGGCTGGCGAAGGATGAAGTGACGATGCGCGTGGGAAATGGTTCCAAGGTTGATGTGATCGCCGTCGGCATGCTCACTCTTTGATTACCATCAGGATTAGTGGTGAACTTAAATAATTGTTATTTAGTGCGTGCGTTGAGGATGAACATTATATCTGGATCTTGTTTGATGCGAGACAGTTACTCATTTAAATCAGAGAATAATGGTTGTTCTATTTATATGAGTAATATCTTTTATGGTCATGCACCCAATGTGAGGGGTTTATTCTTATTGAATTTCAATAATGATGATACACATGTTCATAATATTAATGCCAAAAGATGTAGAGTTGATAATGATAGTACCACTTTCTTGTGGCACTGCCGCTTAGGCCATATCGGTGTAAAATGCATGAAGAAACTCCATGTTGATGGTCTTTTGGAGTCACTTGATTTTGAATCACTTGACACATGTGAACCATGCCTCATAGGCAAGATGACTAAGACCTCGTTCTCTAGAACAATGTAACGGGCAAGTGACTTATTGGAAATCATACATATTGATGTGTGCGGTTAGACGGACATTGAGGCATGCGGTGGATATCGTTACTTTCTCACCTTCACCGATGACTTAAGTACATATGGGTATATTTACTTAATGAAACACAAGTGTGGAACGTTTGAAAAGTTCAAGCAGTTTCAGAGTGAAGTTGAGAATCATCGTAACAAGAAGATTAAATTCCTACGATGTGATCGAGGAGGAGAATATCCGAGTTATGAGTTTGGCAATCACCTAAGACAATGTGGAATTGTTTCACAATTAACGCACCTGGAACACCATAGTGTAATAGTGTGTCCGAACATCACAATCGAACCTTATTAGATATCGTGTGTTCTATGATGTCTCTTACCGATTTGCCACTATCATTTTGGGGTTATGTGTTAGAGACAACTGTATTCACTTTAAATAGGGCACCATCTAAATCCGTTGAGACGACACCATATGAACTATGGTTTGGCCAGAAACCAAAGTTGTCGTTTCTTCAAGTTTGGGGATGTGATGCTTATGTCAAAAAGCTTGAGCCAGAAAAGCTCGAACCCAAAGCGG